>NC_090849.1:8479386-9766886 GCF_024217435.2 Syngnathus scovelli | reverse complement strand
TTGACAAAGAACGATCGATTGATTTAATGAATTGGAGTGACACCGATGATTTTATAAACGTGTTATTCATGTAATCGTTTTCTTTAATAACTCTATATGTTACGTCAGGCCCATTCTCAGCTCCTCGTTTGTGTTTGTCACGTTGGCATACCTATTGTTTAGCCTGTTGCTATCGTATCGAACGATTATAGTTGTCCTTAATCACTCTATATGTTACGTCAGGCCCGTTCTCAGCTCTTTGTTTGTGTTTGTCACGTTAGCATACCTATCGTTTAGCCTGTTGTTGCTATCGTTTAGCCTGTTGTTGCTCGTTCATGACTGTTTTTGGTGTGGGATTTTGTCGAATAAATTGCCCCCTAAAATGCGACTTACAGTATATACTCCGGAGTGACTTATATATGTTTTTTTTTCACTTTTTCAAGCATTTTATGGCTGGTGCGACTTATACTCCGGAAAATATGGTAAATGTCTGATATTTACTAAAACAGCATCACACACTTACTTCAGGCTCGGCAGATGGTATTGTGGTATTGGGCAGGTGCTGACTGTTGATACAAGCCCTTCGTCTTTGTTTTGGTACTTATTGGTACTCAACCTCATCCTGTTCTTCAAAGTCACTGGGAAGACTAAGAATTTTCAGAAATGTGATATTCACAAAAGAAATCTCTTTCTCAACATCATTATCAGAAAGTTCACTCTTTTCCATATTCAATTGCAAGGCCCTCTTAGCCGATAAACTGGCCAACTTGATCAATTGTAAGAAATCCACACTTGCAAAGCCACATTTATAGTGTTACATCCTCATTAATCGGTGGGATGAGGAACGCGAAATTAAAGTTTGGTTCCTGCAAGACAGTGGGTAAAATGTGCAGGGGGGAATGTAAAAGCAGATGATGTTGGGAGTCGAATTTTCAATAGTCTTGCAACTTTGTACAGGAGCAGAAAGTGCATAAAACACTAACAGTAGCCCCAGAAAGGTAGAAGACAGAGTAAAAGTACAAAGGACCTACACTCTCACACTTTTATTAGCCCCCGGGTACAGTGGACCCAAACACCCTGTATAAATGCGTTGAGAGGTGTACATCATGTGGTCATTGAAAAATGAGTTTTGATATGTTATTCACAGAAAATGAGCCAACGCCAATGAATTTCAGGATGAAATAATTCATTGTTTCATTTTTCTTTTGATCAAAACCGAAAACCGATTTCACAGACCCAAACACCATGCAAGGGTTAAAATGTGCTGTCAAATTTGTACAGAACCTCCAAAGACTCAGCAAATGTCAAGCATAATCCAAGACGTGAGAATACCGCAAGACATCAATGTCAGCATCACACCAGTTGACCTCAAATGATAGCATGTTAAGAAGAAAGAGAGGCAAAAAAGAATATTCAGTGGACTGAAACTCAGTGGGTGTAGCATTTAAATGTTAAAGGGACAGTAAAACGAGCCCAACATTGGCACTTATGTGATAGGAAAAATGATGGCAGTTCTTCTATTCCCCCCCTGAAAAAAAATTCATGAGAGATTTAACCCCATTTATTAACAGAAGAATAGTACACTTAGTGACGCCCGCTTTTTGGGTGGAGTCTGCTTTATTTGACACATCAGCCTGACTATGTCACGGACGGAAGAGATCATAATTTCCCAATTGGAAATCATTATAAAGACTATCACTTAAACCAGCTATCAATTGCCACCAAAATTTACATGGACATATCTACTTATGACTACTTCAACATATCACAAGGATGAGCCTCTCTGTTGCTGATTTTAGAGAAATGAGCAGCCTGTCTGCAGCCAAAGTGCCCTGTCACGTCTATTTCCTTTCACCAGTGACCAGCATATGCAAACACGACGTGTTCCAAGAGGTATTATGGAAGATTAATTATTTCCTACATCATTATGTAGTCAGTTGAAATTGGTGAATGTTCATTTGACTTACATTTCCCCTAAAGTCCACGTATAGGGGACCACCTCCGCCCGAGAGAATTAGAGGGAGACACACCCACACATACAGACTTATGACATTAACAGGAACTGAATTTCATTCCTTTTTCCAGTTTGAGGTCACAGGTACGGCAGTACTATATGAATGTTCCTTAAAACCTAATACAGGCAGTGTTATAGAGCAGCGTGACTCATTCTTATTCATAAGGTCCACTGGGCACACAGCTCTTGACTGGTTCAAACCCAAGTCATTCACTCAGTTCAGTCATGGGGTTTTGGAGGACTTTTGCTGCTGGGATTGCATTTGAAACAAAACTGCTGCTTTCTTTTGTCTCCTTTCTTCCTTCCCTGTACCGTGTCTGAATCTATCCTGCATCTGCAAGACGGATTAGGCCGATAGGATGAAGGTTGTATTATGTCCCGAGGGGGCTTTACTGTAAGGGTCTCCACCAGTTCTCTTTCCCTCTCTCTTTCCCTACTTAATATACTGCTTCTCTCAAAAGGAGCTAAATCTTTGTTAACAGAGAAACTATGAACTCACTGGGAGTTAATCAGAGTCAGTGCATGGCAAACCATTTGCATATGAATTGTCTATGGTTGTATACCAGGTCTTTTTATGTCATTCAATCTACAAGGCCTCTGTCCTCTGAGGTTTTGGAGCAATATATGTACATTCTAAAAAAAAAATTAAAAAAAAAGCAAACCTCAAACATAAAATTGCTTTTGTTCTAAGTCTGTTCAGTCAAAATCTTAGATGTAGAGTTTGTCAATATCATTTTAACATCATTTGCTTTTGCAGTTTTGCCTTCTAAATGCAAGATGATTGTTGTACATTTTTAAAGGCCTGAGTTGCATGTCGAATTTTAAAAGATGTCCAAATATGGTGTAATGCTGCATATGCTGCACTGTAGTATGATAAGCAACAATGCTGGCCAAAGCTTAACTCCCTTCTTCACCATTGTACTATAAGGTTCCTTAGAATAGCGGTGATGCAAGTGGGAGGTGAAATGACGTTCAGAAGAGTGTAAATCTGATGTGGAAATGTAGTCTTAGCTGGATTTATCTATTTGAGAAAAGACCTTTTCACTTGTTTTGTTGGTTTATCCCCTAAACCCCATCTCACCCCCCAGCCTAAAAGCTTTTGACATCTTCATCTTGTTCACAGTGGGCAGCCTTTGTTTGTTCTGCTTGAAAAAGCGATTGGGGCTCAGCCCCTCCTCTCTGTGGCACAAGTGTAGGACTTTGCCATGGCAAAGGGGGGATTTCTCTTTCCTGCTACCCCCTCCTTTTTCACATAACTACAATATGGTCATTGTCTACCAGTGAATAATGTGGCCACTCGGGCAGCATGGACTGCTCCTCGGGCTTTGACTGTGAACCAGCCCCTTTCTTCAGCGTGAAAGGACTCTAATCCATGTAAATATAAGACTCAGGGTACAGCTTGGCCACGGTGAGCAGAGTGAGAGGGAGGAATGGAGGGGAGGGTCAGCAATTTAACCTTTGACCCAACAAATAAGAGGCATGTAAGTTTTAGAATTACTCTCCAAAGAGGGGCTCCTGTGGCAGAATGAGCTTCTTTTGTAACCCTCGCAGTCTGAGGCTGATTGCAGGGGCTTACATGGGAGCATGGTGCAAAACAAAACAGTGCAAAACTTTACAGCGACAAACCGACAATGCAAATTTTCTTTATGATGATTTAGCTAATATTATCTCCTGCCAGGATACAGCTGTGATCTCAGAAGACACTCAATTGATAATGTCAAAAAGGAAATGATTATGTGGCTGGATATATTGCATTTCATTGCACTTAACATACTCGAGTCACCATTTTATGATTTATTGCTTGCTGTTATGCATTAAATATGAAGAAAATAAAGATGGCAGTGTCGTTTGATGCAGGTGGTGCGTAGTCAGCAAATTATATTGCATTAGAAAAGAAAATATTTCAAGAAAACGGACTCATTACTTTTCATAAGTACAAATATAACGTGTATATTTGCTATTATTAATTCATATGTATGTTTTAAAATACATCATTAAAAATATTTTATGCATTTGTAATAAAAATGCAAAGCCTTTTTAAAATCATTTTTGTGTCAGTGTTTGAATGTGACCTTGAATGCAACACAGTGGACCGCCGCATACTTGTGATTCGCGATTCACAAATGTATTTGTATCAAATATTCCTGTTGATTTCTGTGTATTTTATCCTCAGCTACTCACATTTTTTGTGTGTTCGTTCTACAATGCTCTCTACAGAAGATGCCAAGCGATAGGCCAATGGTGCTGGCTCATAGGAAATAATAGTGATTCATCTCAAGGAAATATGTTGAAGAGATCAATTTCATTTGAGAGGCTAAGGTCTTTTGTCAAGGAGAAGCTAAGTTTAACCCAAGCTATGGACTTACTGTATATCTCTACAGAAGATGCCAAGCGATAGGCCAACGGTGCTGGCTCATCGGAAATAATAGTGATTCATCTCAAGGAAATATATTGAAGAGATCAATTTCATTTGAGAAGTTAAGGTCTTTTGTCAAGGAGAAGCTAAGTTTAACCCAAGCTATGAACTTACTGTATACACACGTGTGTCTAGACACAGATCGCCTTTGTATGACACAACATTTGGTTTTGGAAAGGGGTAACCCAGGTGTACTCAAGAGCATTATCGTGTTTTTGCGCACATTTATACAGGCTTTGAAAATCCGAATACTGCCAATATTTTAAAATAGTTATTGACTACATGAAACATAGTCACAGGTCGAATGTGATGAGGTCATTCAGTTGGAATCAACCAGGCAATCACTACATTAATGGCACACATGTAACCTTAGTCATAAATAAAGATAATCTAGAATATTCAATGCAAAAATAAGAGTTCATTTGATCACTTCTTTTGTGTATAGTGAGTATTTAAAGAACATATTAAACAAAAATGTAGATGCAAGTTGTAGGAAAATTCTGGTTTAGTTCAGACTAGGCATAACAACAGAAACACCAAAGTGTCTTTGAGGTTTCCAGAAGTTAGAGTAATAAACCTAAATTATAGTTGATCATAATGGCAAAGCAAAGAATGCTTAAAGAGACAGTGTGTCAGATTTTCTGCCATCTATTGGTGAAATGATAGAATGCAACAGCCTAAGTTTGACGCGCGTGTCCTCAGCAAGCCTACCATCAATTTATTCAGCAGAGCTTTAAGCAAATTGTCATCACAAACTTCTAGTATTCCCTCAAGTGACAAAGTAATTGCATTGCATTTGTTTCTGTCATCATCGATCCACCAAGTTTGTGACAGGGTGGTTGTCTCCTTTGTGTGTGCAAAGCAGGAAGATAGCCGTGAGACATGACAGGATCATGTAGGGTGTGGCACACACGTTATAAAATTAGCATTTATTATACGTATGATTATATAAAAAAAATCTACATTGCTATGATGGACCATCTTTTTTGCATATCACTAAAATTAAGTTTTTAAAATGAATTGAGAAACCTAAACATTTTGCACAGCCCCTATAAGGCTTGCCACTCACATTGAAGGGAAGTGAAGCATAATCAATTCCAGGGCACTGAATCTCATTTGTTTAGGTGTGGAAACATTTTTTTCCAGTTTTGTATAACACAATTACCGTATTTGCCGGTGTACAGGTCGACTCGGTGTATAAGTCGACCCCCTAAAATTTGACGGAAATTTACGATTTTATGATATATCCTTTGTATAAGTTGAGCTCAATTGTTGCATTATATTAAACTTCAAAATTCAATATGCGAAACTTATTGACGAAATGTGTTCAAATTCCGGGAGGCCGTGCGCATGCGGCTGTTTATAAGCACCGCGTAGGAGATCGCGGAGCCTCATTCGACTTCCAGCGGCCGGCGAGCTCGCACACGCCGCCCGGCACTAACGGGAGGCCGGAAATAGCTCCAAGCCGAGCAGATCGGCACTTTATAAGCACCGCGGAGGAGATCGCGGAGCCTCATTCGACTTCCAGCGGCCGGCGAGCTCGCGCACCCGCCCGGCACATCCGGGAGGCCGTGCGCACGCGCCAAGTGGCCGAAAATAGCCCCCGACGAGCGGATCGGCTGTTTATAAGCACCGCGGAGGAGATCGCGGAGCCTCATTCGACTTCCAGGGGCCGGCGAGCTCGCGCACCCGCCCAGCACATCCGGGAGGCCGTGCGCACGCGCCAAGTGGCCGAAAATTGCCCCCGCCGAGCGGATCGGCTGTTTATAAGCACCGCGGAGGAGATCGCTGAGCCTCATTCGACTTCCAGCGGGCCGCGCACTCGCGCACGCCGCCCGGCACATCCGGGGAGGCCGTGCGCACGCGCCGAGTGGCCGAAAATAGCCCCCGCCGAGCGGATCGGCTGTTTATAAGCACCGCGGAGGAGATCGCTGAGCCTCATTCGACTTCCAGCGGGCCGCGCACTCGCGCACGCCGCCCGGTTCAAACTTTCTAAGTGCAACGCACAATGAGATGCATGAGAAACGGCCTTGGTTACCATCACATTTGAAGCAATGAATACGAAGTTAAATTTTATGACTCGGTGTATAAGTCGAGGTCGATTTTTTTCGGTCGATTTTGGATCGAAAAAGGTCGACCAATACACCGGCAAATACAGTATTTAATTCCAGAGTCAAACTGTTATGAAAACACGATCAACTTTAGTGGCAAATTTCAAGAAACAGTTTATAATCCTAATAAACATGTTAAAACAAGGTAACACATTTCAAAGTAAGATGTAAATAAAACGACAGTGCCTCTTAAGATCAATATTTTTGCAGGTAATTTAGATTGAATCTGAAAGGCATTCTTATTCAAATTGGTTGGCAAAGTAACAGGTGGCAGGCAAAAGAGGAACACAGTCGTTTAGTCTGTGAAAATTAGAAAACCACACTGAACCACACTTTGAGCAGGAAAAGTACTTTGGCAAGAAACCGACAAGGAAGGAACCTTGAACTGTGATGGTGTATAGCAGTCATCTGCCTTAACCAATTGGACTGAATGGTAAAAGTGCGAGGCATGGACAGAAAGCAAGAATGAGAGAACAAGACACATTAAATAACGACACAGTTTTCCAAAAGTTCATAGTTTGGCCGGGGGTGCGACTTATACTCGGGAGCGACTTATGTGTGAAATTATAAACACATTATATAATTTCACGTTATTTTTCACACTAAACCGCAAGACAGCGCTCTAGGCCTGTGAAATAATTGGAACTGTAACTGATGATGAGTCTGACGTAAGCAACATAAAAGGGGAAGCACCGCATCTTCTACTTCTGGTATTAGCAGAGTTGTTTAAAAGTTACACAGAGGAAGAGAATTTCATTGGATTTAGTGATCTGGAGTGACACGGATTATTTGGTGAACTTGTTAGCATGTTATTTATGCTATAGTTATGTGAATAACTCGTAATATGTTACTTCGGGCACGTTCTCAGTTCAGTGTTTATGTGTCAAGTAACATGAGCATACCATATTCAGCCTGTTGTTGCCTCTATTCTATTTCTATTTTAAACTGCCTTTCAAGATGACGTCTGTTCTTAGTGTTGGATTTTATCAAATAAATTTCCCCCAAAAATGTGATTTATACTCCAGTGTGACTTATATTATATTTTTATTTTAAATAGCCTTTCAAAATGACATGTCTGTTTTTGGTGTTGGATTTTATCGAATACATTTCCCCCAAAATTACGACATAAGCCAGTGCGTCTCTTTCTTCTTTATTATGCATATTATGCACATAACGTGTCCCACCAGAGGTACACAGACACTGGACCACTGCTACACCGTAATAAAGGACGCATACCACTCTGTGCCCCGTGCAGCTTTAGGACACTCGGACCACTGTATAGTTCATCTGATCCCAATCTATAGGCAGAAATTAAAAACTTCTAAGATTCTGTCACATCATACATCAGCTTTTGTGAGGACTTGTGTGTGCAGATTAAGAACTTCTGCACGTACAACAACGATAACCCTTCGTTTACACCAAACCTCAGGATGCTGCGCAAAGCCAAGGAGGAGGCCTACAGGAGTGGGGACCGGGACCTGTTCAGGCGGACCAGGAACACACTGAACCGAGAGATCAGGAAAGCCAAGAGGTGTTATGGGGAGAGCCTGGAGAGACACCCGTCTGCCAATCCTGATCCCTCAACAGTGTGGAAAGGTCTGCAGAGCATCATAGGCTTCAAGAAACCAACCCCCCGTCCTGCGGAGAACCCAAGACTCGCAAACCAGCTAAACTGGTTTTACTGCAGGTTTGAACGGTCCACCCACACAACAGGACCTCCTGCATCACAATTGACATACACACCATACACACCTCCCCCCCACAACCCCCCTGTCCACACCTCCATCATCGTTATCACCTACTCTCTCTCTTACAGAAGCCGCACCCTCACTTCAGACCCGCGAGGAGGAGGTGTGTCAGATGGTCCGGAGACAAAAGGTCAGGAAGGCAGCAGGCCCAGACGGCGTGTCGCCCTCCTGCCTGAAAGTCTGTGATGAACAACTGGCACCCACCTTTGTACGGATCTTCAACCATTCCCTGGAGTTGTGCAAGGTGCCCTCGTGCTTCAAAAGCTCCATCATTGTACCGGTGGCCAAGAAGCCCGCCATCACAGGTTTGAATGACTATAGACCTGTCGCCCTGACATCTATGGTCATGAAATCCTTCGAGAAGTTAGTGTTGAACCACCTGAAGGACATTACGGGCCCCCTGCTCGACCCCCTGCAGTTTGCCTACCGGGCAAACAGGTCGGTGGACGATGCGGTCATCATGGGACTGCACTACATCCTGCACCACCTGGACACCCCAGGGACGTACGTCAGGATCCTGTTTGTGGACTTCAGCTCGGTGTTCAATACCATCGGTCCTGACATCCTCCACCAGAAGCTTATCCAGCTTGCGGTGCCTGCCTCCACCAGCATCCTGATCAACAGGAGACAGCATGTGAGGCTGGGGAACTTCACATCCGACACCCGGACCACCAATACTGGCGCCCCCCAAGGGTGCATCCTCTCCCCACTGCTCTTCTCTCTCTACAGTAATGATTGCTCCTCAGGTGACTCTTCTGTGAAGCTCCTGAAGTATGCCGACGACACCACTCTCATCGGACTGATCTGGGACGGTGACGAGACTGCGTACAGACAGGTGGAGCGGCTGGTCCACTGGTGCAGCCAAAACTACCTGGAGCTGAACCCGCTCAAGACCGTGGAGATGACAGTGGACTTCAGGAGGGACCCTTCACCACTTCCACCCCTCACTATCCACCGTAATGCTATTCTCTCCACAGACACCTTAAAGTTCCTGGGATCCACAATCTCTCGGGACCTGAAATGGACCAGCCACATAGACTCTGTCCGGAAGAAGGCCCAGCAGAGGCTGTACTTTTTGAGACAGCTCAGGAAGTTCTACCTCCCACAGGAGCTGTTGAAGATCTTCTATACTGCCATCATCCAGTCTATCCTCTGCACTGTCTGGTTTGGATCAGCCACCAAACAAGACAAGCACAGACTGCAACGGACAATCAGGACTGCAGAAAAGATAATCGGGACCAACCGCCCATCTGTCCAGTACCAGGAAACGTGCAAGTAACATCTCTACAGACCCTTCTCACCCAGGTTGCAGTCTGTTCGAACTACTCCCCTCCAGACGGCGTTACAGAGCGCTGTACGCCAAAACCAGCAGACACAGACACAGCTTCTTCCCCCAGGCTGTCGCTCTGATGAACTCACACCACGCATAGAGTCTCAGAGACATTATTGTGCAGTAACATCCTGCTCTTGATGCTTTACCTTTGGATTGTCCATATTATGTGTACTATATGTCCTTTCTCCATCCATTGCAGCCTGGTCATCCCGGAAGAGGGATCCTCCCCTCTGTGGTCTCTTCTCAAGGTTTCTCATTTCCTCTAGTAGGAGTTTTGAGTTTTTCCTTGCCCTCCTGGGAGTTTAAGATCAGGGGATGTTTGAGAATAATTTTTGCCCATGTCGTCCTGAATGTTGTTAGCTACCTAAATGTTGTACAGAGGCCGAGATCTACCGAAGTCAAATTCCTTGTTTAGCATGCTCAAACTTGGCAAATAAAATATTTGATTGATTGATTGATTGATTGATTGATTGATTGATTGATTGATTGATTGATTGATTGATTGATTGATTGATTGATTGATTGATTGATTGATTGATTGATTGATTGATTGATTGTGGCTGGTGCGACTTGTACTGCGGATCGACCTGTAGTAAGGAAATATACGGTATTTCTGATAAATGTAGGAACCTTGTTGGCTGCGTCGCTGGAGCCGAGAGCAGTGAGCACATACTACAGAGAATCATCTTTGAGTTTTGATGCCATAAATTGGATGGCATCAAAATTCTTTACTACAAACAATGAATTGTGTACTCAACCATAGCTTTGATATTGCATGATGGAGGCAGAGGCAGTGGAAAATTGCGCAGATGGAGATTACTGCTTCGGCTTTGGAAGCCTCTTCAGAGTTCAGTTTTGGTGTTCATTCAGTTATTTTTATTATTTATTATATTTATTGATGTTGACTTATTGTCATGTGTATTCTATTCACCATTTAAAGACTCATTGTACACTGAGCAACCTAGATAGAGAAACACATACCGTTCCCCTACCTTGCAAGCTCAATTCATGGGTCTATGGTCATCATCACAGCTTTCCTCCTTGGCCTCATTAATGCCCTGGAGATATGATAACAACTTTAAAGGCATAAATTATTTGGGGACAAAAAGGTAAGGCGCAGTGGAAGAATTAGTTGCAGGAGACTCAAATTGAATTTATTAAACAAAACATAAACAGCACACAAAACAGAGAGTGACCAAAAGTACAACTTTAACAAAGAACAACAAATCCAAATCAAAGTACAAAACAAACACACTCACCACGCATGGAAACATGACCTGGGAAGTGTAAATAACAACAGACCTTAACAACATTGACAAAAATGGAAGCAACAAACAATGAAACGACAAGGGCTGAACGAAACCAGGTAACTAAACACAAACAAACTGACATGACAACGATAAATATCTGGACTAGACACGAGTCGCTGAGGGAGCAGATTGATATAAAAATGGGACTAAATTGAGGAGCACAGATGGAAACAAAAAAGAAACTAACAAGCAAAACATGCAGCACAAAAACACAACATAACACATACATGAAACAAAAACAAAAAAACCATGTACAAATTTAAATTAACAGATCATAAGTCTATATAGTGTATTTTTTTCTTGTTTTCATTATCAGTGTTATCAAATGTTCCTTCACCCAGGTCTTCAATTGATCTAAAATGCATGTTTCTGGCTATGTTGGAGAAAGCTGAACACCTCCAAAAACCCACATAAACATGGGGTGAACATGCCAAATCCACACAGGTCACAGATACAGTGTCCCAGGAGCATTGTGGCTTGTCAATTTGAATTTCAGCAAATTTCAGTCTCAAAATTATGTTATTTCCGAAATGAGTGTGGGTTCTTTGTTTTTTGATAAGGTACTCACAAATTTCCTGTGCCTCGTGTGCAAAAAACAACAACGGTGTCCCTTCTGTTAAACGTGGGAGTCATGTTCTGGGCCTGCTTTGCAAAATCTGGCTCTGGGTTTCTTTAATCTGTGCAGGGCTCAATGGCATCTTGAGACTATCAAGGTATTCTAGAGAGAATTGTGCTGCCCAGTGTCAAAAAAACGTGGTCTCAATTGCAGTTTATGGGTCTTTCCACAGGATGTTGATCCAAATACACCCAGCGTAAACGATAGATACCAGCAAGACAATGGAATCTTCTGAAGTCGCCTTCTCCGAGCACTGATCTAAATCCTATCTGTGCAAGGAGATGCAATTTATCATCTGGAGACCCTTCAAATTTAAGACAACTTGAACATTGTGGACAAAAGGTGAGCAAAAATGCGTGATGACAGTGGCACATGTTTCTGTCAGAAACTGTATGATTGCAGTGATTGTCTCAAAAGGGTTGTTCAACAAAAGATTTTGTTGTTCTTTTATTTTTTAACAACAATAATTTGGTTGGACAGCCAAACTATAAAGCATATATATATATATATATATATATATATATATATATATATATATATATATATATATATATATATATATATATGTGTGTAAATACATTTACGTATGTACAGTATTTTAAAATATCTGTATGTTTAAGCAATCGTATGTTTAAGTTTGACTGTATATATAGATATACGGTGCCAATAAAAAGTTTGGAAATATCCTCTAATTCAGTGTAGATTAATATGTAAGTCATCAACATCATGAAGAAATAGTAAAATAATTATTTAGTAAGCACAAAAATGCAAAAACAATCAATGATTTAATTTATAATCTAAATTATGAGACACATATTGATTGTTTGACCATCCCTGATTTCGAATCTTCAAAGTGAGCACCTTTTGCCTATATAACAGCTCTGGTATTTTCTCAAGTCAGCTTTATGAGGTGTATGATGTTTTATGACCTGGAATGACTTTTTAGTTCACAGATGTGCATTCTCAAGAGTTGGACATCAGTTTTACAGTATGCATGGTATTCCTATGAGAAACAACACTGCTCCTGGGAGGTTGATGTGTTAAGACACATGTGTGATGTTTGAACTCCTGTGTGTTTGTGTTTATGAAAGCTTGCTTATATGCTTGTTTTCAAAGTGTATGCGACTGAGTATGTACAGTGATTAAGGTGATCTGCTTCTTGCCTTTCATGTGTTTTTAGTTTTTCTGCTTTGTTCCCCCTGTTAATTACAGTGCAACTCTCCTCAGAGAGTGTGTAACCTTCTCCCCCACTTCCACAGCGGCATCCCATTAAGGCCACACACCCGATAGTTTGGCACCTTTATGCAAAATACAATTAAAAATGTTGGTGAGATCAAAAAGATCCCAGGAGCTTGACGAGGGTGATGTTTTTCTGAGAGATGCAGATTTGTGCTATTGATGGCTGCCTTGTTTGTAAATCATTATGGGACAAGGAGTAATAAGCTGCATCAGCATTTTAGTCGTGGACGAGCCCAAACACTGCCACAACATGTAGGCATGCGCACGCATACACTCACGTACGCGCGCACAAGCACGCACGTGCACACACACACTTGACCCCTTTCACACACACACACACACACACACACACACACACACACACACACACACACACACACACACACACACACACACACACACACGCACGCACACACACACACACACACAAACAGACACACACACTTCTTTCCTCGGTGTTTTAAGATAGCTGCTCACGCTGTTAGTTTATTAGTTGCACAGTGGTCATTAGGGCTTGTACTCTCTGGCATGGTTTTAGATTTACCCAATTAAACATCTTTACGGTGTACTAAAAACAAAGTATATATCAGCTCATCTTTTTGAAACTTTTATCAGATCCGCTCACAAAAAGAAGGAAGGTGTTTTTCCTCATGGTAGAACAGCCGGCAACTGAGCCGTTTTCTTTCTTTTTTTTTTTTTTTTACTATAACAAACTTTTGTTGTTGAATAAAAATATGACAAAACCGAGAAAAGAACGTGAAGAGAATCGCTTAAACCCCATCTCTCTTCCAGTGAACACAATTATCTTTCTGGTAGTTCCAATTCAAAACGCGTGTTGCGCGCGCGCCTGCGTGAGCCTTCAGTTTTTTATGGAATTGATGTTAATCTATCATTGGTTTAATTCCTTTCCTGTGTTGGCAAAAAATATATATATTAATGAAGAATGAATGAATGTCATTTCGGTCTTTCATCGAGCCAGTAAGTGATTATACGTAAAATGGCTTGCACCCACGGGATTTCATTTAAAAATAGGAAATATGCATTATATGTCCGATGCGCTTAGTTTTATTTTATTTTTGTGTGCGGGGTGTGTGTTGATGTATGTCAAGTTGTGATTAATGTTGACCAAAAAAGTGTATATCGCGCAGAGACAATTTTTATTAACAGTTTACCTTTTGAAATGTCTTACATTCCGTCATAGAATGCGGCCAATGTGCTATGTTTGAGAGAGGGAGCGAGAGAGAGAGAGAGAGAGAGAGAGAGAGAGAGAGAGAGAGAGAGAGAGAGAGAGAGAGAGAGAGAGAGAGAGAGAGAGAGAGAGAGAGTGAGAGAGAGAGAGAGAGGGAGCGAGCGAGCGAGAGAGAGAGAGAGAGAGAGAGAGAGAGAGAGGCAGACAGCGCGAGAGAGCGGGAGAGAGACAGACAGAAAGGGAGAGAGAGAGACGCACACATCAGGGGTTATAACTTTTAATGTCTTGATGCACTAAACTTCTGCTCTCAAGCTTGATATAGAAACAGTTGAGATATCATCATATTTTGAATCACAATACATTATCCTAATGTATCGCATATACTAACAGTTGTAAAACGTGGCTTTCTTTTTTTTTTAAATCTCCGATCTTAAATTTAATCCTCGAAAACAAGCAAATCTGACTCGTAGGATACAAATACACGTAAATGTCTCACATTCTTTGAATCCTCCACGGCAACTTAATGTCATATTTCATACACGCCCACAGACATGCCCTGTCCCGCTATGTTTAATATATAAAGCCAGCCATCTAGCGGCTCGAACATTCAGATGATACATATGCATGTATTCAATTAGGGGTATTACACCAGGTAGTTTGCATAAGGATTTAGGATCTTAACATCATATTTGTGCTATAAAACCTCACAATAGCCAAAATGCGAGCTTTTATGTGGAGGAGGGGGTGACAGTGGGTAGACTATTTCTGAAAAAGGCCAGGGGCAGCAACGGATTTGAAAATACCAGGAAAACTGTGAATTATTACTCTTTTCGCCGAAGAATGGACAGACAAAAATACTATATCAGCCTTATACGGTCGATGTACCTTTTTATAGGTGAACAAAAGGCAAAGCGGTGATGTAATAACTGTATATAACTGTAATAATGTAATAATTTTATCCCTATGCGTGCCGGATCAAACTTCTCCTTGAGAGCACTGATGACCAGGTCCATTCGTCCCCGCCCAATTAAGAGCGGAGAGCTAATTAGAATGAGTGGATCAGTTCCTCTCGGTGGTGTAGTCCCTGTTGCTAAACCAAGTGCTCGCTGTCTGCTCACAAATGCACAAATGACAATTAAATCAAGTCCAGGACGTGACTGTCCCCCGCCCCCTCTTGTTTTTCGTTGGTTTTGTGAGGGAAATTTTGAGGAGGGATCGAGGGGCGTCCTAATATTGAGACACTTGGTGAGTGATTGTACATTGATAATAATAATACTAATAATAATAATAATAATAATAATAATAATAATAATCTTCATCATCATAATTGGAATATTTAGAAGAATAATTTGTATAATATAAGATAATAACACAGCCCATGTGTTTTTGACTGTTTGAAAGGAAATTTTAAAATAAATGCAAACAAAGGGGGGGGGGGGGGAACTAACGAAGAATTAATCAAGTACTGCTGCTGTGAGGTTGCTGGGAGAAACTTTGCGTCATAAGGTCCCAACAGACCTGTTTTGTGCGCACAGCCCGTCTCTTATTTCGTCGCAGGATTTGAGCTCCAGTTCATGGTGTGTGTGGCGGTCCACGCATTTTAACCGAGAAGAGACGAGACGTGGTGCTCCCAGGCTTCTCGCTCGTTCAAGTAACTCGGCGTATACTTCGATGACGGCGGCCCAGCCAATGAACTCACCCGGTGCGTCATGACGCAACTAGGCCTCGTTGATAAGGAGCAGGAGTCTAAAGTAGATGTGAGAAAGAGGCTCGGCGATTTAGGGGGGCAAGAAACAAGTAGACAGCTCCTCCTCTTGTACGCACGTGTTATGCGGCCTCTCTGGCAGGAGACATAACAGCAATGTAAACAGGCAACCGTGAAGAGAGGAAAAAACAACGCTTGTCTCCGAGGGGACTGCACAATACAATATATATATATATTTTATATATTTTATTTTTTAATGTCATCTACACATAGCTTGCCATAACATCCGGACTGTTGAACCTAAAGAAGAGGGAGCTGCGCCCACATTGTCAAATCCTTTGGATTATTTTTTGTTTTTGTTCTATTTTTTATTTTTTTATTTTTATTTTTTAATTGGGAGATGCAGGGGGTCTCCGCTGCTTCCCTTCAAACTGCACAGAGTGAAGGGGAGGAATTTTAAGACTCGAATTCTGAAATCTCACTCCCTGGTTTAGTGGACAAGACATCGGAACCAAGAGCAACATAGCCCGGTCGTTTGGTACGTTTTATTTATGGCAGAAATGTTCGCAATATCAGTTAGTCATAGAAAAAATGTGGATCACTACGGAGACAAAATTCATAAACGTCACTGTTAATTGCGAATGAATAATCTGAATCAGAATGAATGATATCCAGAAAAGAGTTTCCATTGGCGGATCATAAGTAGTAAGGAGAACACGTGTCAAATTTTCCCTCTTTTTTTTCCTCCCTGATCTGGATTTTTAACTTGTCGTGTCAACAAGGAAAAGCCTGAAAAAATAAAAGACACAATCGCAAGTGGCTTTTTCTTCTGATGGACATCTTGGCTTTTAGATCCGAAGAGAATAGTTTTAGTATTCTCCCATCGGCGGCAACAATGCTTTTCCATGGCCTCCCCGGAGGCGACGTGCACGGCGTGGTGGAAGAAATGGACCGGAGAGGAAAGAGCGAGTCAGCGGCCATCAGCTCAGCTATCGATATGGGCGAGTCGGAGACGGTATGAGCAATTTCTTTCATTTTTGGGGTTGTTTATTGCACACTGCATAGCGGCTTCTGAGATTTCAGTGAAGAAACTTCAATCTTCATCAAATAGTTGATGTTGCAGTGCTTTCGTGGATGCAAAGGCAGCAAACTTCCACCACGGACTTCGACATCGAAAACGATCTAAAAAAAATATTTACTCGCATAAAGTCACAAATACGCATTACAACTATAATAATAATAATAATAATAATAATAATAATAATAATAATAATAATAATAATAATAATAATAATAATATATATCGATCAAATAAATAAATCAAATATCAAAAAATGGAAAGCTGCATGTGTGGATTTTCCTATGAGAAACATTCATGAACAAAATAGAAACGAACACTAACGTAATTTGTATACCTGTATTTTTTTGGGAAATTCTGAAATACATAACTTACATCGACAATAATATTTGTTGCATGATAGTCCCTCTATAAAACAACTTAATGTCACATATAAATTGAACTATACATCCGATTTCCGAATGATATATAGATGTGAGATGTGCTGTTTTGGGGGACAAGTAATTTGTTCCATACAAATAGTAATAAATATTATAATAATTATCATCAATATAATGATAACAATGAAGTAAATATTGACTGCAATCATGAATTATGATTCTGTTTTTTTAATGGATGTCTGGCAGGTTTAATTATTGTGATTTTATATGAGAGCGTTACATTTTTGAATCTGTACTCTTTAAAAATCAAGACTTTTTTAAGAATTCATAATTGTGAAGAACTAGTTAGTGTTTGAATCAAAATTCGAACGACGTCTACTGTTTTTGGTCCATGCTTAACGAGATGTTGCAAACACACCAAGTGTCTGACGTGCTGACTGCGTCCTCGTGCGTGTTCCCCGCTGACAACAGGCCATGCCGTGCCTGACAACAGAGCGCGTGGCCCTGTGCGCAGGCTGCGGAAGGAAGATCGCGGACCGCTACTACCTGCTGGCTGTCGACAAGCAGTGGCATATGCGCTGCCTCAAGTGTTGCGAGTGCAAACTCAACCTGGAGTCGGAACTCACCTGCTTCAGCAAGGACGGCAGCATCTACTGTAAGGAGGACTATTACAGGTAGGAAGGCCCTGCAGCCACGCTGCACCCACAAGACCCCTCATGCTGTTCGTCTTGCCAAAAAAAAAAAAAAAAAAAAACATTTAAATTATTTTGTCTTACAGAACAACCACAACATTTTAGTTGTTTGGTTGAAAAACGATCCAATTGGGCCGAATTGCCCCAGTAGTGGGTCTGTCCAATTTGTGTCTAAAATTAGGTCAAAGTACAAGCACGAGTGAAATATCTATTTCTTAAAGTGTTTCTGCTGTTGTTTATATGAATGAACATTTTGGGAGCCATTATTGTGTGCCGTTTAGTCTGAAACACACTGCAGGGAAACAAATGGTAATACGCTTCAAAATACAAAATGAAAGAAAGTTGAAACTTGATCAATTACTGTGTTCTGGCTTACCTTGACTGCCCACCTTTTCGCAGTCCCGTAGGTTAATATTTTCACATTGAGGTAAAAGAAAGAAAGAAAGAAAGAAAGAAAGAAAGAAAGAAAGACAGAAAGAAAGAAAGAAAGAAAGAAAGAAAGAAAGAAAGAAAGAAAGTTTTATTCACTCGAATATTTTCTTATTGTTTGCAAAACCGCTCCTATATATATTTGCCTCAAGCTGTAGTAATTAAAAATTTGCGTGTTAAAGAAAAAAACTTTCGCCTGTTGGCTGCATGACCGCACCACAGTGGCATGTCGTGTAAAAGCGGTAGCCCCCTGAGCTCGATTGTATGCGTTTCCAGCCGCTGATGGGGTTCTGTGTCGCCCGCAGAAGATTTTCGGTGCAGAGATGCGCTCGTTGTCATCTCGGCATCTCTGCCTCGGAGATGGTGATGCGCGCCCGGGATCTAGTCTACCACCTCAACTGCTTCACATGCACTACCTGCAGCAAGATGCTCACCACCGGGGACCACTTTGGCATGAAGGACAGTCTGGTGTACTGTCGGCTGCACTTCGAGACTCTCATCCAGGGAGACTATCAGACACATTTTAATCACGCGGATGTGGTGCCACATAAGAGCCTGGGCCCGGCCAACACGCTCGGACTATCCTACTTCAACGGAGTGGGGACAGTGCAGAAAGGCCGGCCCAGGAAAAGGAAGAGCCCTGGACCCGGAGCAGAACTGGCAGCATATAACGCAGGTAAGAAGGACACGCGAAGAGCTTTGATAAGTAAAAAATAAAATTAAAATAAAGAGCAAAAAACGAATAGGGAACAGCAGGTTATTTAACTTGTAAGTAAAATAAAAAGTAAAATCTGAAAACTCAACAACATTTATTATAGTTTTATTTATTTACCTTTTTATTTCCAATGATATGCAAATGAAAGTCAAGGCAAAGTAGGTTATTACGCTTCGAGCTATTACGTGACCAGCTAATATCAATCGACTTTTTTATGAGTTGGAATGGGGGAGTGCAGTAGCCTATCTCTTAGTGTTTGTCAAATTTATATCAGCAGCTCCTTCACAATGGCGTGTTTGAGAGGGCGTGTCTTATTTTGTGGACAATATAGTTTCCATAAAGTTACGTTCAGCCCTTTACGGTGTGGTACTTGCCCTAGTTGTTCTCGAGCTCAGACATCGTCTGCCTTCATACTAACGACGTTTTGATTTTGAAGTCGCATTATGGACGTCAGTAATAAACTGTCCAAACAAAGCAAAGTAATATTTTCGCTACACGCACAATCGAGAACCATATTACAAAATAAATTAGTCGCCCAATGCATTATGAGTACACATTTCTGGAAACACGCACAATTTCACCATTATTTGGTATTTTAAAGACAGAACCAACTCCACACTAACAGAGTTAATGCTTAGCCTAACAACCTAACAAGACAGGAATATGTATGATTTAAAGTTAGCATTAGTTTATCGTCCTCCATGGGATTAGAAGGGGAACTTTTTGATGTTGCGCCAGCATTCAACTTTTCCACTTGTCTGGCTCCATAGACATCTGCAGACCCCCCAACACACACACACACACACACACACACACACACACACACACACACACACACACACACACGCACGCACGCACGCACGCACGCACGCACGCACGCACACACACACGCACGCACACACACACACACACACACGTACACACGGGAACGCACGCACACACACGCGCGCGCACGCATACGCAGGCTTTTTGCACTGGGACGTGGCCAATGTTGTTCATTGTGCTTTCTCATTGTTATTCATCAGTTTCATAGAGCACTATTTGCTTGAGGGAT
The DNA here is from genome assembly GCF_024217435.2 of Syngnathus scovelli. Lineage (NCBI taxonomy): Eukaryota > Metazoa > Chordata > Actinopteri > Syngnathiformes > Syngnathidae > Syngnathus > Syngnathus scovelli. Next base: position 9,746,878 of record NC_090849.1, on the reverse strand, counting down.
TCCAAGTTAAAGCTCTGATGATGTAGAGGTACATCCGCCTGATTTGTGGGTGAACAGCGTGGGATCGATTGCTGGCTGTTCATTGTTCGTCTCTGGATGTGCCCTGCGACTGGCTGGCGACCAGTTTAGGGTCTAGTTTACCTTTCGCCCGATTTCGGCTGGGATAGACTCCAGCACCACCAGCAACCCTGACCAGGACAATCTGTGTTGATAATGGATGGCTGGATAAAGGTTATTATTGCCACGGTTTTGTCATATACCGTTTATAATACAATATACGCGCACACAGTTTAATCAACTTTATACATGAGAAGTGCGCGGGCGTGTCCGTGCGTTTGCGGCGTGTTCTTGGAAAAAAAAATGTTTATTGGAAAAAAAAAAAAAAACAGTGATGATGTTAAAAATACTTTGTTTTTCTATCATTTTAAAAAAATCGATTATATCGATTAAATACCTACGTTGGTCATGTAGATTATTCATGCCAGAAAACATATTCTTGTCCATTTAGATAAAAAAAAAAAAAGACTCTAGAAACTATAGCAGAGATTAAAAAAACCTTCGATGAGAGTAAAGACGCAGCGCGCCCTCTTCTGCTTCGAACCAGAAACCACATCCAACTTTACCTGTATGGTAGAATATACGAGGGTTCACGTGGCGCGTGTGCATTAACTTCTGAACACACTCGATGAGACTCGCAGAAGCAAGCGACCATCAGACACACTCTTAGATTGCTTTCGGTTAAAAATACTGCAGCATATGTTTTTTGTAAAAGGCAGCATTTGTTCTGCGTGGTGTTTATGCACTAATTAAGAGACGTGTTGTTTTGACGCTTTTCACTCACTTGATATTCATCATTTGCAGCGTTAAGATATTGAACACGAACTGTTATGCACGCAGCAACACTTTGGCCAGTGCCAAGAAATTTGCAGACTGGGACAAATATGAGCGAGTGTGTACTAAAGCTTGGCTAGCACTTCTTCCTGGTTAAGACAGAAAGAAGATGTAGAGCAACAAGGTTTAGAGGATAAGTAGCTGTAACTAACGTCACCGGCACTGTTTCAAGTGGGACCTGGTTGTTTTGGGTAATTAAAAATACTGTGATTCAAAACATTTCTAAATGACATATTTCCCATGCTCATCTTGTTTACATAAATACTGCACATACATTCTAGTATTTGGTTATTGGATTTATGTGCCAAGCTTGAGAGGATGTTGATGAATTAATGCCACAAAATAGAACACTGTTTGATGGGAGTAAGTGTGTTGTTACTACTGGCACATTAAAGCCATAAGATGCCAGGAGATGCTGGGAATGAATGCAACAAATATAAATAAAAATGACAACAATTAATGACCAGATCACTCTTCCCACTGTGTAGTCATCTATTTTTCTTGTTCCCTGCTGGCCTGCAGCGTTGAGCTGCAATGAGAATGACAGCGAGTCTATGGACAGGGATTCCCAGTATAGCTCCAGTCAGAAGACCAAGCGCATGAGGACATCCTTCAAACACCACCAGTTGAGAACCATGAAGTCCTACTTTGCCATCAACCATAACCCAGACGCCAAGGACCTCAAGCAGCTCGCCCAGAAGACAGGCCTCACTAAGCGGGTCTTACAGGTACACATTACAATAAATTAAGTTAGGTCCAAATGTGTTTCGGACAGGCTGTTTTTTTAATATCGCCTTTATACACTGCCACATATTCAGATGTCTTAAACCAAGCAAACGGAGAATACTTTTCACTTACTGAAGCCAAAAGTAAGTGTTGCATGACAAAAACCAAATACATTATGCAATAAGTTGTCTGCTGTAAAACATCTTCAACGTGATCTCCATTGCTTCCAGTCTTTGGGCTGCCAATAATTTTCAGCCAAATACGACAGATAATGGTTAAATTTACACTTAGCTTTATTGCACAAATGGTAAATTTCAATTTTTTTGTGAAAGCTCTTAAATTAAAAGTGTTAGTCTTGACTTTCATTATGTCTCAATCTTTCTGTTTTTGTTGGTGTTTAAAAGCAAAGTCAGAGAAACGCATTATGTAACAAATTATAAACACTGATGGGCCAAATTGTAGAACAGCACTCTAAATAAACTCTTAATATTTTGTCCTGAAAAGAAGCACAACTGGCTCAACATCTCTTTTGCATTGCATTTACTAATCATGTGGTGAAAACCGCACTCTGAGCAAATAATGATGCAAAAAAATATTTAGTTTGTTCTATTTAAATTGCACAACGTTGAAGCATAAATGACAATTTTCTGAAAGGGGAAGCATGAAATATATCAAGGGAATAAGTGATATGATGAGGAATGAGGGATGAAAACCAAAACCTGTTTAATGTCACAGAAGAGGGATTACAACAGAATTCCACAGGCAAGCGGTAAAATCATCACGGGGATGAGACAATTTGACAATTCATTCTACTGTTTTAATTAACGCTTGCAGAAAACAAAGCAGTCGTTTTGCTTTGATGCTTTCAAGTTTTCACGCCTGCTATTCCAGCTGATGTGCTTCTCCCCCTGCTCGTTTCCCATGGCTGCATGCATGATTCCATCACTTGCTCTCAGTGGCAAAGAGGCTGTTGCCAAGTCTGCTGCTGAATAACCGGAAAATGATGAATTTGATACGACAAAAATGAGAAAAAAGAAGGAAAATGGTCAATTCAAATTTAATCGTTTCATTTCATTTGAAAGATTATAATTGTATAGTGTATGTAATTTTTAAGTTTTATATTAACTGGCAACTTGCCAACTGTGAATAAATGGGTGTGAATGTTGCGGACCAAGTATTTACACAAATTATTGCAAGCGTCTTTGATGTGACTTACATTTTGCAACAATACCTCAACATTCAAATGCAACTTCTGAAGGATGTGCAATTTGCATTTGAATTTATTAACATCTTTCCTGTCTTATTTGTGCTGCATTATAGACCTTACATCCCTATTTTATTTACCTTGATGTCTGAAAATAATAGGCTTTGTTGAGACAATTATTTTTCTTCTTATGATGTGAAGTGGATACCGTTTATAGCTGCGATTGACTGGCGATCAGTCAAGGGTGTAACATGACTTGTCCCAAATTCAACTGGGATAGGCACAACCTGACCCAAAGGAGGGCAAACAGCGTAAAACATAATGATAATGGAATGATAAATGTACTTTTGTTTGCTTGGTCTGTGAATTTAAGTTAACACACACAGGGTTGAACATGCTTTACATCCATAATGGCAGGATTTGTCGAAGAAGATGAAGACACATGATAGATTTTTCAACTAGAATCATCAGTGAAATTATTTCACCAATAATTTCAATTTAATCGAATTCCGCTCTTTGTTATAAAAAATAAAGGAGTGTTGGTAATAGTTGTAGAGCTTTTAAACTGTGTAGAGTAGCAGTCTGTGGCTATTTGAGAATGAGACCGACGGCCCTTTTCACAAATGATTATTGCTGTGTCTTTATCCAATCCAGCGCGATTCAAGAGTTTCAATTTAGTGTATCAAAACTTTTAACCAGTCGAGTTGCTGTGGAGGAATTACAAAGTGCTGCATAATATAGCAACGCTGCAGGTTACAGAATGGCATTTTTTTAATTTCATTTCATGTTTATTTGTGTAGGGACATATTTTGCAACATAGACAACTAAAAAACAAGCATAAACGTACAGCCTCACAGCGTTTATAGCTAATGCTAATATCCAATGTCCGTCCCCTTCAACTTAATATAGTGTAATTGCGTGATGTCATCTATCACTACTGTCTTTTACTCTTGGGTAAAGTAAGCCACCTTGTATTCTAGGGCAACATTCTCGTTTTCGTCACGACTAACTTTGTATGGGTGAAAAGTGAAAAGTGTTTCTCCTGCAGTTACATTGCCCGATGGTGTCAGGTGTGCAATCACATGCCATTGGTCAATTGTGACTGTGTGGAAGCACGAGTTCATGTTTGTGTTGCAAATGAGGCCTAGCGTATATTGAGAGTATATATTGAGACTTGAACAATGTTGAGCTGCTGAAAAGCTATCATAGAAGACTTGAACAATGTTGAGCTGCTCAAAAGTTTCATACTTGCTAAATGTGTGCATGTTTATTTTGTCATGAAAATGTTTCCAAGATTTTGCGGATATGGGTGCTATGTGCATTGACTGGTTGAATGGGTTTGCGTTTTGAAAATGAAGGCACTTTCACACTTGAATAGACAGTCTGGCGCTTTATTTCTTAGCCTCCGCTGTATAGGGTTTTCATTCATCTTTGTCTTGCATAGGGAGGCACACACTATTACAAAGCACACTGAGAAAGACACTCATTTCTTAATTTGAAAACCCGTAATTCCTTTTTGTACAGTTGTAAGTGAAAATCAGACAGGGATTTTTTTTTTTTTTGAAAGAAAAGAGCATGAATAGAAGTGTAATTCAGCATTTTCATTTGCTACTTGCAGCTATCAAGGTTAATTATTGATTTGTTTTTGTCACATTTGCTTGCACATCCACAACTACTTAAATGTGATTGTATTGTTTTGGAAAAAGCAGCACATTGTGCACATGTTCATGCTTTACAGCTGTAACAATTGTTCTGATGATATTGAAAATATTTGTAGGTGCAGTCAGATACAATTTGTGATCCTAATTTGTAGGTGCAGTCAGATACAATTTGTGATCCTATTCGTGTGTATTTATGTATGATACTGTAAAAATATAAACATGTTGTGAACCTGTGTGAATGTGATTACTAAATACATTGGACGGTACTGCAAATGATTTTATTTAACTTTGCAGGTCTGGTTCCAGAACGCTCGAGCCAAATTCAGGAGGAACCTTCTGCGACAAGAAAGTACTGGTGCAGACAAGACCTCCGACGGCTCCACACTGCCGGGAGGCACGCCGTCAGGACCGGCCTCTGAAATCTCAAATGCTTCCATGAGCCCCTCCAGCACCCCCACCACCCTGACAGACTTGACCAACCCCACTATGCCCACAGTAACGTCTGTGCTTACCTCAGTCGCAGGCAGCATGGACGTTCACGAGTGTAGGAGCCCGTCACAGACCACACTGACTAGCCTTTTCTGATGAACGGAGCCTGATTGCAACCATCCCTTCCTCTGCTACACCCTGCTGAGTTGAAAACAAAGTTGACTCCTTTGAACATTAAGATTAGAAAAGTGAAAGTAACAGAAACAAAAAAATAGAAAAAAAGGAAAGGGTCAACATTTTCTCTGAGCCCATTTACCGACTTTGCAGACTGAGGCGGCCAAGCCTCACGGATGGAACTGTTGTTGTTATTTAGATATTGTCTTGTTGAGAACTGAGAAGACTTGATTTGCATTTTTCAATGTTTACAGAAAGTGACTAAGAAGAGAAAAAAACAGCTCAATTTTTGGAATTTTTCCAAAACAGTATTTATGTTGTTGTACAAGAGTCATTGTTAGATGAATTGTAATTTTTTTTTTCTTTGTGAAAATCTGAGATTAAACACCGGTTAAAATACCCTCGCACTGCAACGTGCCTGTATTCTATTTCGTGTAAGTGATGTGCAAGATCAGACATGAATGGTTTGTCTCAGGAGAGAAAATGACCTTCATGGCTTATGTGTATGGGTGACTGTGTTTATTGCTAGTGATTACGTGTGTTTTTGTTTCGGCACTGCTTTACAGGAGGCCACATCTTGCGATGCTTTAACTTAAATTGTTTATGCTTGAGTAGAGATGTGAAAATACAATTAAAATATTTTTCCTACCCTGCTGCAATTAGATCTTTAACCAAATCCCAAAGTTGCCTTCACATGAGGACATATGAAACTCAACAACATCATGGCAATGAAACCCTCACTATAATATCACTGTCAGAAATTTGAAGAGCTTTTGATGTGAATGTAAACTTAATTTAAATTTCAAGGTGAATGTCAGACCGAGAATGAAATTATTAAAACTGCTCAATGGAATTAGTTAGTTCTTGAATGAAAATGATGAGTTGAAATAATTTTGATACATGGGATCTCTGAAGTATTTTTTTATCTATTTCTGGGCAGCAAAAGTGTTTTGGCTAGTTAATTACTGAGCTCACAATTGTCACAAATACTCCAGCGTCTTGATTTAAAACTATCCAAATCCAAACAAAACTGACAACATCACTTAGAAAATCTGTCTTCACATCTCCATAGTGAGATCAAATGTACCCATCTGAACAATTTGGGAGGCAAATTATTCTGTGTATTTAACACATGACTAAATAAAACACAAAGATTGTCAGATTGTACACCATTTTGAAATATGTAGAGCCAAGTAAACTTACAGACTAAAAGATTTACAGTAAACTATGTCTGTGCAATTCACAGTAAACTGCAACTTGCCAGTAAAAGCACTCCTTTTCTGAACCGATTCTAAGTACCTCCCAGTTTCTTGTGCCAGACTGAATCATACAAAAGAATATTTAGGTGCAACAAAAGGATTAGGAAATCACATTAATGTAATAACATCACATTCATGAATCACATATTAGATATGAATGATCTTGTGGACAAAAAACAAAACAAAGGCAAGCTACTTTTCATTTAAAGATAATTGCTTCTTAAAATAGAAAAAAAGTGTTTATTGGGGCATTTGTGCCAAAGCTGAGTCGCTAAAGTGGTTGACAGCCCACCATAAAAGGAAATCATTAAAGAAAAGGGGGTGTTGTTCATAGCCAGTCTCTCACTGGAAATGAAAAGTGTCTCAGGGCACCAACAACAGAGATTTTAGGTATTGTATTTGGTGGAACATTCCCCATTAAAAATATTGCTTTTAAACTGGTTCAGCTAAATGGTTTAACAAAGAACTTGTGTGTAGTGGAGGGATGTAATATTTTTTTCACAGTTAAACATCCAGCTATCCATTTGCTATACAGCTTGTCCTCATTAGGGCTCCGGGAAACTCGGGCCTATCCCAGCTTGCAACATGCTTGAGCCGTGGTAAACCCATGACTGATCACCAGTCAATCGTAGAGTACATACTGTATAGAGAAATAACTATCATGCATGCCAGTAGTAAGTTTTGAGTGCCGAATAAAGTTAAGAAAAATGTTTTGGAGATGCAGGAGAAAAATAATTTCATGCATAAACCTAAACAAGCAGAGCAAGCAAGCAATATGCCATTTTCAGAGCATTCCAATATTTGAATTTGTATTTCCTGACTGTGACTGTGTCCGCCATGTCAGTGATATAAAAGATAAATTGAAAAAATACTTTATCGGCCTTCAAAATGTAAAATAAGTGTGTATAACAATATGTATGAATCTATTCATCCATTTTCAACACCGCTTATCCTGTACAGGGTGACAGGTTGCTATCCCAGCTGACTTCGGGGAAAAGGTGGCCTACACCCTCAGCTGGTTGCAGGGCACAAACAATCATCCACACCGACATCCACAACATCACTGAGTGGGAGTCAATACCACGCTGCCCACGCACGTCAGGCGAGAGTAGCCCTACGCCCATCAACAACTTGCTATAAGAATCTAAATGATGCTATAAGCCTCCAAACAATTTCTAGTTATCCTGTTGTAAAGCATTTCGGGTCCCAGTTGGCTGTTGTAAAGGGCTATATACCGTAATTTCCGGACTATAAGCCGCGACTTTTTTCCATAATTTTGGACCCTGCGGCTTATAGTCAGGTGCGGCTTATATAAGATTTTTTTTCGTGATTTTTGTGATGACTTGATCACTTTTACTCTTAACACTCGTTTTCAAATCAGACGAGTAAAAACTGGTCAAATATAAAAAAAAAAAAAAGAAGATATTATTAAGAGTGAATTCTAGTAATGACACACGAATTTGATGCACAATTTGTCTTCGCGGGCCACATAGAATGATGTGGCGGGCCGTATCTGGCCCTCGGGCCTTGAGTTTGACACCTGTGCTCTAAACCCTTTCTCTTACTCTGCCATATCACTCAGAGATTACACAAAGCAGTGGCGCTGTTTGGACCATCTGCATTGTATTAAAACCCAATCAATCAGCATTTAAATTCAATTGTTCTGACATTTTACTCACCAAAAACAAGTTGTAATGAATGTGAACTTTTAATGCATTTTATTCAGAAGGTTACCTTGAACTTTAAACGGCGGTGCGGCGTACTTATGGATTTTTACGGCCTCCGGTCTCCAGGGGACGCTCTAGCAGGAAGCAAGAGCGAGACAGGCGAAGAAGAGATAATGCGCCAAAGAAGACGCGCTAGTTTGTGTTTACATTTCGCGCATCACGCAGAACGCGATCAAGTCGGACATTACTGAAAGGAAGCCTTTATACACAAACCGTCATCATGGGGGACAAAAGAAATGCATATGATGCCGCTTTTAAGCCAAAGGCAGTCGATGTTGATGGCATTATCTTGTGTCTACTCTGGAGCATACTTATGGATTTTTACGGCCTCCGGTCTCCAGGGGGCGCTCTAGCAGGAAGCAAGAGCGAGACAGACGAAGAAGAGATAATACGCCGAAGAAGACGTGATCGTCTCGCACATCATGCACACACCCGCATTCACACAAAGACAGGAAGCTTTTATACACAAACCGTCATTATGGGGGACAAAAGAAATACATACGATGCCGCTTTTAAGCTATACGTGTCGCTCGCTAGTTTAATGTAATTTAGCGCTTCGTGCATGAATAAGATTAGCATGAACAGACCCTCTTCACACTCGAAGAAATGCATAAAACCGACGATGAAAGAGAGACTGAGAAAGTGTGAGGCGAAGGATATCTAACGCTATTCCAATCGGACACTAAGGAGGAAGACTTCGATGGTTTCAGTGCACAGGAGGAAGATTAAGACGGCTCTTTTTTTACTTTTACTGGTATGTTTTTTTTTTAACCAGCCCTGTTAGTGCTGTGCTACCGTGTTGCTGCTGTGTTGCTGCTGTGTTACCGCCGCGTCTCAGTGACTTTGCTGTGTTACTTCTGTGTTGCTGCGGTATTACTGCCGCATCACAGGCAGTGTTTGGAAAGAAATGTTAAGGTATGTTATTAAAGCTTTAAAAAAAACTTTCTGTGTCCAGTCTTTCTTTGCTAATAACTCGCGTGCACACTTCCGCGTTGCTGCGGTACTACTGCTGCGTCAAAGGCAATGTTTAGAAAGACATGTTCAAGTATGTTATTAAAACGTTAAAAAAGCTTTCTATGTACTGTCTTTCTTTGTAAAAAACTCGTGTGCACGTGCTGTTTATAGTCCGGTGCGGCTTATGTAAGAAAAAAAGCTGAAATATCCCCGAATTTTAGCTGGTGCGGTTTATAATCCGGTGCGGTTTATAGTCCGGCAATTACGGTAAATAAAATCTGATGAAGTGATTGATAACTGGAGCCATCAATAGTATGATACTCTCGGACAGCATAAAATCCATCCATCCATCCATCCATCCATCCATCCATCCATCCATCCATCCATCCATCCATCCATCCATCCATCCATCCATCCATCCATCCATCCATCCATCCATCCATCCATCCATCCATCCATCCATCCATCCATCCAGCCATCCATCCATCCATCCATCAATTTTCTATACCGCTTGTCCCCACGGGCAGTAGGCAAGGCGCCTATCCCAGCCGTTATTGGGCAGTAGGACACCCTGAACCGGTTGCCAGCCAATCGCAGGGCACACAGAGACAAAAAAAACATTCGCACTCGCACTCACACCTTGGGACAATTTGGAGTGCTCATTCAGCCTACCAAGCATGTTTTTGGGATGTGGGAGGAAACCGGAGTGCCCGGAGAAAACCCACGCGGGCCCGGGGAGAACATGCAAACTCCACACAGGGAGGGCCGGAGGTGGAATCGAACCCGCACCCTCCTAACTGTGAGGCGGACCTGCTACCCAGCAAAATCCATCATATCCAACAAACCAGATACCTAGACATCTTGGCCAAGATTGACTGAAAAGACAAGGGAAACCATGACACATACAAAACATAATTGTAGCTATAAAATCCACTACTAGGCTGCCTGCTTATGTTCAGATGGGATCAGGATTAGATCCTTTACAATAAAGTAAGATGCACATTGTAATAACAAGGAACTGTGAAGTGAGTGACTCAAGAGACTTTAAAAGGTTTAATTTTACCTATAGGTAAAAATCATTTATTATTTCCATGTGTCTAACTAGATTAGTTATCCTGTTTCATTGGAAAAAAGACAGCCAACAGGAGAATGTTATCTGACTGAAACGTAATATTATCGGTCATTATGTGACATGATAGAAAACTTCAATGACTGTTTATGTGCCCCTACAGACAGCTTGGCTTCATCTGTCAATGAGTGTGAATGGCTGTCTGTCTCTGTATTTGCTCTGTGATTGAGTGGCAACCAGTCCAGGATGGCATCTGCCCTTCATATGAAGTCAGCTGGCAATCTGGCACTGAGACTCAGCTATTCACGACATCACTACAAAGGATAGGATGGATTGTTTTCAGCCACTATTATCCCAACATGACATATTTTGTTCTCCATCGTGTCCCTTCTTTGCTATTATTTGATCATACAGCACTAATCAATCAATAATAATGAAAAGAAAAGGAACTGCAAAAAATATTAAAATAAAGTGTTCAACCCATTACCCCAATATTAGCCGAATTACATTGGCTCCCGGTCCATTTAAGATGTGACTTCAAGGTTCTTCTACTAACCTATAAAGCACTGCATGGCTTAGCGCCTTCATATCTCGTCGACCTAGTCGTTCCTTATGTTCCGTCTCGTAACCTTCGTTCGCAAAACGCTAGTCTTTTAGTTATACCGAGGGCCAAGAAAATGTCTGCAGGGTCTAGAGCATTCTCTATTCGGGCTCCAGAGCTTTGGAATGCCCTACCAATGGATATTAGAACTACTACCTCAGTAGAAACATTTAAGACACGTTTAAAGACACATTTCTATGAGATGGCCTTTAACTAACTTGTGATGGCCGATTTGGCCGGAGTTTGTTCTGTTCTCTCTGCCCACCTCCTCCCCGGCTGGGGAGGGGGTTAGGTGGCTCAAAAGCGGATAGCGGCTGGCTGGATTCTCGGGGACCAGTTCGGGATGGGGGAGCTGCGGCTCGGCCCCCTTGAGGACACTGCCAGGACAATCGAGGGCACCTCCGACATCCATTTTTTTTTTTTTCATTGATTTTCATATTATGTATTACTTGTGCACTCTCTGCATCCATTATAACCTGGTGATCCTGAAAGGGGGATCCTTCCATCTGTGGTCCCTTCTCAAGGTTTCTCATTTTCCCCTGGCAGGGGTTTTTTGAGTTTTTCCTTGCCCTTTTGGGAGCTTATGATCAGGGGATGCTTTGAGAATAATTGTCAATTTTGGCTATGTGAAGCCCTTTGAGACTGTCTGTGATTTAGGGCTATACAAATAAACTTTACTTGACTTGACTTGACTAACTATAATCACAAAATCTTATTCATGCATTGAACTGTTAATTACTCTTCGAAAAATCTGGATTTTTATTTCATTTCTTCTGTCAGAAGCTGAGTTGGCTTTCTGTAGACGTTATTCAACATTGAAATGACTTTTAAACTGAAAAAGAAAAAAAATCTAGAGGATGGGTGCAGGTCAGCTTCTATGAGTCACATTAAATGAGGTTTAAAAACAGTTCCCGCAACTGAAGGGCTCATGTTTTATGTGTACACAGACTATAGGCTTACTCATTCTCAGGCTTACTCATAAACTGTTGTGGGATAAAAGTGACTAAATGAAGTAACTGTTCCTTAAAACAACAGCTCCATTTCAATAATCCGTAATTTATTTCAAGAATTGCATCAGACATTAATAACACAGAATGCTCTTTTCATAATTGCATGCACTTGAGTCTCGACATGATGGGAGGCTTGAGTACATTTGCCTTGTGAAGTGGGCACCTGGAAACCAGCCCCAATTCACCATAGCTAAAATACACAGTGGGATTATTCTAAAAAATAAATTACAATATATTACAAAGGGTTTAATGCCCGTTGTTCACATATTTCTGAATGAAATACAGCTGAACCTTCATTTTACACGCTTTGATTCTACACGACTTTCTATGGTTTGGTCATGGACCCAATTTTTTTCCCAATTTAAATGAACGATATTATAGAAATTGCAGAGCGAAAAGACAAGAGGCAGTTTCTACTTTTGATACGCAACGACGTGTCGTTCTTTTTCGCTTTCCGTGTTTCTCACGCCCGTCACGCCTTGTCTAGTATCTCTTAAAGGGACTGCAGCAATAACATAAAGGTTTTACATTAATAAGCACAAACAAACCCACTGGCAGTAAGCAGAGGCAGGGTAACGACACAACAAACAGTGAATTATATAATATTCATTTTCACAGAGAATAATGACATTATTCCCCAAATGCAAACACGTGTATCTATATATAAGTACGTATTTCCTTACTGCAATTTACCAATACGCTCAGATTTTTTTCTTCCTCTTCCAAGACGTTGGCAAAATCGAGGCTAGAAATATTTAGGGTTCCCACAAATGATAATTTTGCTAGCTGTCGTAGTCATAATTAGTAGACTAATCAGATCATATTTAAATTGGAGCATAATGCACTGGCAAGCAGCTGCTCTTATACGAGCATTGGTAACTTACAGTGTGAATTCTTTCAGGTATATGCAAATGAATGAAAAGATAATAAGATCATAGTACGATCAACTTGGATCAAACTTTGTACCTAATTAGTTCTAAATGATGACGCAACAGGGTGGCTTGGTGGTGCACTGGTTAGCACGTCTTCCTGGGTGCAAATAAGTCCTGACTGGGACTTATTTAAGCAGGCAGCCACCTACAACGATTGGACGGACATAGAGGAGTATACTGACTCTGTTACCTCTTACATCACAAAGTGCATCGATGATGTGACTTGCTCAAAATCCGTCGTCACTCGCGCGAACTGGAAGCCGTGGCTGACGGGGGCTGTCCTCAGACTGTTGAGGGCCAGGGACAAGGCTTTCAGAGCGGGGGATGAGGCTGGCTTGAGGACAGCGAGGGCCGACCTGTCCCGAGGCATCAAAGAAGCGAAGAAGGCGTTCTCGTGCAAGGTCTCCACCCACTTCAAGGACAGCAAGGACGCACGTAGCCTTTGGCGGGGCATTCAGACCATCACGGACTACAAGCCCGCGCCGAGGAGCTGTGAGGGCGACGTCCGTCTGCTGAACGATCTGAACCGCTTCTTTGCTCGCTTCGACGCCCAGAACAGCACTTGCCCACTGAAGTCCACTCCCCCCCCACACGAACAGCCCCTGCGCCTCTCTGCCGACGGTGTGAGGAGGGCGCTTGCCGCTATTGACACCCGTAAGGCGGCGGGCCCCGACAACATCCCGGGTCGAGCGCTGAAGGACTGTGCTGGGGAGCTGTCGGGTGTCTTCACGGACATCTTTAACGTTTCCCTGCAGCAGGCCATCGTCCCCTCGTGTTTCAAGGCTGCCACCATCGTTCCTGTGCCAAAGAAACCTGCACCGTCCTGCTTCAATGACTACCGCCCTGTGGCACTGACGCCCATCATCATGAAGTGCTTTGAGCGGCTGGTCATGGAGCACATCAAGTCCGTTCTCCCCCCCACCATTGACCCTTTCCAGTTTGCGTACCGTGCCAAGCGGTCCTCTGAGGATGCCATCTGCTCTGCCCTCCACTCGGCCCTCACCCACCTGGAGAGAAAGGACTCATATGTGAGGTTGCTGTTTGTGGACTTCAGCTCTGCCTTCAACACCATTGTGCCGCAGCGACTCATCTGCAAACTCGACGAGCTGGGCCTCAGTACCTCCCTCTGCAACTGGATACTGGACTTCCTCTGTCAGAGGCCTCAGGTGGTGCGTGTTGGCGACAAAATCTCCGCCAGCATCACGCTGAGCACGGGAGCCCCCCAGGGCTGCGTGCTCAGTCCATTGCTCTTCACCCTGCTGACACATGACTGCACTGCGACCTACAGCGACAACCGCATAGTGAAGTTTGCTGACGACACGACTCTGGTGGGTCTCATCACGAAGGGCGACGAGACTCGGTACAGGTCGGAAGTTGACCTTCTGACCACGTGGTGCAGGGACAACAACCTCCTGCTGAACGTCAATAAGACCAAGGAAATGATTGTTGACTTCCGGAAGGGTCACACAACACACCTGCCGCTGATCATCGACGGTGCTGTGGTGGAGAGGGTGAGCTGCACCAAGTTCCTGGGGGTGCACATCAGTGAGGACCTCTCCTGGTCCGAAAACACCTCGTCACTGGCAAAGAAAGCTCAGCGCCGCTTGTACTTCCTGCGGAAGCTCAGGCGTGCATGTGCTCCTCAGGCAGTCCTGTCTACATTTTACCGTGGCACCATTGAGAGCGTCCTCACCAGTTGCATCGCTGTCTGGGGTGGTAACTGCACTGAACAGAACTTGAAGGCCCTGCAGCGCATAGTGAATACGGCTGGTAAGATTATTGGTGCTTCGCTACCCTCCCTGAAGGACATTTACACCTCCCATGTCGCCCGCAAGGCAACCTCGATTGCCAGAGATGTGAGTCACCCGGCTCACTCTTTGTTTGACCTTCTGCCCTCTGGGAAGAGGTACAGGAGCCTGCGCTCCCGCACCACCAGACTCGCCAACAGCTTCTTTCTCCAGGCTGTTAGGGCCCTGAACTCGCTACCCCCTTCTGCGTAGCGTGCGGCACTGTTGCGCTATTTTCGGGAATGTCTGCTGTACGCGCACTTGCTCCCTTTTTTTTTCTGCTCCTCCTATTTATTTATTTATTTATTTATTTATTTATTTATTTATTTATTTATTGTTGTGTTATTTATTCAGTATTTATTCAGCACGCTTTTGTTATACTTGTTTACTTGTTTGTCTGTTGTGAGCCATGTCTTGTCACCGTGGGATAGGGGGGAACGAAATTTCGGTTTCTTTGTGTGTCTTTGGCATGTGGAGAAATTGACAATAAAGCTGACTTTGACTTTGACTTTGACTTTTCTCACAGCTAGGAGGGTGCTGGTTCGATTCCACCTCCGACCCTTCCTGTGTGGAGTTTGCATGTTCTACCCGTACCCGCGTGGGTTTTCTCCGGGCACTCCAGTTTCCTCCCACATCACAAAAACATGCATGGCAAGCTGATTGAGCATTCCAAATTGCCCGTAGGTGTGAATACGAGGGTGGATGGTTGTTCCTGTCTGTGTGCCCTGCAATTGACTGGCAACCGGTTCAGGGTGTCCCCTGCCTACTGCCCGATAACTGCTGGGATAGGCTCCAGCACGCCCGCGACCCCCTTGGGGACAAGCAGTATAGAAAATGGATGGATGATGATGCAACAGAAACTGAAGCATGTACTGTGTCCTTGAAATTTTTGCTGTAAACATTTTAAAATAGCATTTTAAAATAAAACCAACAATTATACACTATGTTCAGTTGCACTAATACTATGAAATCATATGAGTAAATATAGAGAAATAAAGTAAAGTATTAACAAGTACTCAAATAAATATGTGTATTAGTTTTTAATTTTTCTAGTTATTTAAACTTATACAAAATGTTTTGTTTTGCTTCTCCAGTATGCATAATCGGGTACACACATTTAAATTGTGGTATGCACTGTAAATTAGTACCATAAAATACATCCATCCATTATCTGAACCGCTTATCCTAATGAGGGTCACGAACATGCTGAAGCGTGGGATAGGGTGACTTTGGGCAGTAGGCGGGGGACACCCTGAACTGGTCATCAGCCAATCCCAGGGCCCACATAGACAAAAAACATTTACACACACACTCACACATATGGAGGATTTGGAGTGGTCAATCAGTTACCATGCACGTTTTTGGAATGTGGAAGGAAACAGGAGTACCTTAAAGAAACCCATGCAGGCACGGGGAGAACACAGGAAGGCCGGAGCCGGAATTGAATCCCGCACCTCCGAATTGTGAGGTGGACGTGCTAACCAGAGCCCCACCATGCCGCCCGTTACAATACAATACGATACACTACTATATTATACCATCTATATACAATACGATACATTACAATATGATACATGATGTGACATGACACTACACTACGCCACAAAACAATAGATTACAATAAAAAGCAATACAATACAATTAACATTTAAGGAACGGTCTTTTCAGAGGGAATGACCGGCAACAGTAAAAGCTTGGTCCCTTCAGAGGCTCCACTCAGTCTTCAGCACTTCCAGGAACATCTGATTTGCAGACCTGAAGCACCAGGTGTGGAGCTCACGGAGGTAAGATGGGGTGAGGCCGTATATTAATGATTTGCTAACAAACAGAAGTATCTTAAGATGAACGCTAAAATGTACTGGGAGCCAGTGAAGGCAGGTCAGAATTGGGCTCCCTTTTATGAGCTCCGATTAGGAGGCGAACAGCAGCATTGGAGAGCCTTGAAGGAGGACTGGCTGACTCCGGAGGGAAACGAGGTATGTTTTTTAACCATTTGTCTTTGTTTCTCCAAAGAGTTAGGGGAACGGGTGAGACAAAGGTTTAAGAGGGAGATATAGGATTGGGCATTAGTCAGCTGAATAAAATGCTAAATATTATTTTTATCATTTTTCTAAGACAAAAAAGGATTTTTTTTTTTTCATTTGCCATCATATTCCTTACACAAAGATTGTTGTTGGTCACATGGTGGTCTGGTAAAGTAGTGTCTCGGCTGGCGGACACTGAAGGATGATGAGGGATGGACGAGACTACCACATTATCCTTGGCTTGTCTGAGAGATTTGTGCCATTTAATGGAGGGGGGCGGAGGTGAAAAGGGTAAAGAACTTGAATGTAATAAGTAATGAAAATGAGCTGGGTTACGATTACCATTCCCTTGGTCATTACATGGTCATTTAGGCCAGCTTTACCATCTTGCCTTTCACCCGTAGGGCCTCTCCATCTCTGGGCTACAAACTAATTAGCATGAGGAGGCTTAGCTAACACAGTTATGACTCTCCCTCTGATCACATTCACTCAATAGCCAAGGATGCATGTAGAGATGAAATTAGAGTGATTAATTAGGCTTTGACACAACGCCAAAGGTTCTCAATTTAACGCTGTCACATCAATAAAAAGGGCATCTCCTTAGCTGCATGCCGGGTGACCTAAAGGAGAATGACGTGGGGGTATTACCAACAATTAAGACCAATTAGTGGGAGCAACCCTCCAATGAAAAGATATAGACATAAATACATGGCAGAATGCAATTAAGATGTTATCTGCTGACTTGGAAAGAATTTGTCCACTTTTTTAGTTTTTCAAGTATTTTTCTAAAATCTTCAGTATTTTTATCCATTTCAGTCACTAAATTAAGACATGCCATTACAATTATCACAAATTCACATTGTTTTAACAAACATTGACCTCTTTAATTCATTCATTATCGCAACAAGGACAACAGATACTACTGGCGACACTGGCGTAGAGGTGAGCTGCCCACCAAACATAAAACAATTGTTCACAACTGTATAGTGATTAGAAAATGCCCTTCGGTTGGCAAATGCGTGCTCGCAAATATTAACTATTTAATGGATTGGCAGAAGGGCATCGGAACAGTGCTCTATCCACAATTATGTGTCTGTCGCCCATTTTCATTTGTATTTCAAAACAAATGTTATCTGTAAAACATGGGGCTGAGATTTAGCCCACTTTAACCTCACTGTCAATGTTTTTTCTGATTCTTTCCTCATCTTAAACTTCTCTTAATATGCCTTGGTGTGGCTGGTATTTGATTACTTTGGAGTAAAATCCACTGCCATGATTGCTCATTTTATTCTTGCTTAGGACTTACTGAATCTAGTCAGCAAATTGCCATTATTGCCATCATTAATATTTTTGGAAAACAAGAACAAACATTTTATTAGATGATACATTGTTATTTTTCTTTGTGTCTTTTACCTTCCGCTTGCTTATCCACCCATCTGGTTAAAGGTTTTGTTAGGATTTAATTAAAAAAAAATACTCGTGTGTTCTAATCTTTTTCCTATTTTCCAAAAACATTGAAATATTACTTAGGCAATTATGTTATGTGGTGATATGCTGGTCTCTCGTGATGATGGTCAGACGTGCATCATTTGTGCATTTGACATTCTACATTCCATTCCATACTTTATATAGTAAATACTTCAGGTCGATTGAATTTGAGTAATTTTTTATTGTTCTGAAAATAAGCATTTCATTTAAGCCCTTTTCCTTCCGAAATCAGTCAATATGATTGTCATTGAATTTCACTTGATTTGTTCCAAATACCGGACCCTCTAATTTATGTTTCTGTGTCTTGATCATGTCCCACAGCACAAAACTCAGATTCTCCAATACACTCATCTGTCCTCACCTTGACAGACAGGAAGGAGAGCTCATTTAATCCAATCCAGCTATCCCCATGTTTGCTGGAAAGACTGCCTAGAGCAACCAGAGAAGAAACACAGCTTCATTATCCTTCTTCCCAAGTGACAAATCCTCCCTGAATGGAGCAGAATGTAAAAGTTTTCCAGGGACAGGCCTGGCTCGTGCTCTATTTAGATATACAGTGAAGTGCTGTCAGGGCAGAATGTGAGGCGCACGGCTGTGCGTAGCAAGTTTGAGGATGTGAACTTTGCATGGCAGCTCATGGAGTGGATGTGGGGAGTTGCCAGGTTCTCCCCCTGAATGTCGGTGGGAATGCAGCACAGGCAGCTGTCAGCAGAGAGGTGGCATTTCCTGCTCTGACGCTGACAGAGCCTGTCTGCAGGCAGCAGGAGTACAGCCAGACTGACACGCTGTTTATTCACAGATGACGTCTGAGCCGAGGATAGGTGTCACTGGCATTTTGGTTCACCTAGCTTCCTTGGAACACTGGGTGAAGAAGTGTTTGTAGAGAACACATAAGCTGCAAATTGAAGACTTCCAGCATGTGGCCAACTACCTGGCCATGTGACAAATTAGAACACACGTGCATAGAAAAGAGAATGAAAACATATTTTCTCACATGCAGAATCTCCGGCCGCATATTGGGTAAAAATGTTGCACTTAACAAACAAAAAAATAAAAGCATTTTTTTTTAAATTCGACGCCGATGCAAACATATTTTAACTATATATTGTTTGGAATATTTGTAGGTACAAAATTAAGCAAAACATGCTGTTTTTCACGAACAGCAAACATTCTTTCTTTTTTTGCTTGATAGTTTTCTCTTACGAACATATATAAATGAAACTATCATATTTAAAGCATGATTTCTCTTTAATAGCAGCGATACATTTACCATTTGTACATGCATCACACGATTCTTTGGTCTTGACTTTAAAGATAAGTCTCTCAAAAGATTCATGGTTGTATGCACTTGTAGTATGTTTCACTTTGAAATCCATGTGTGTATGAGTTTAACATATTAATAAATATGTAGTATTTGTCTTTGTCTGGATTACTTCAATTATTGACGTCTACAAATTTTCATAAAACCCTTCGAAATCACAAGCTCTGTCTCCCCCCCACTCATGCACATATTTCTAGCTACTTTGTCTGCTTTGTGGAGTTTGTTAGAGATTTGCTCACTCCAACTTATTTTGCAAGAACCAAACAGAAGACAAGCAAGTTCTTTTAGACACCTGCAGGTGGAGAGTCCATTCGTCGCTGTCTAAACAGCGATTATCGAATGAAGTCTGAAAGGTCTCCTTCCTGCAAGGGCATATTTATTAGGAGGAACAGAGTGGGGGTATGAGTGGGCTGAATAGAAAGCCCTTGTCCTCTAGTCTAAACATCTCAGGGGATGTTTTACGATCTTGTGATAAGGAGGACAAGGTAAGGTATTTATTACCTGTTGCATTCCAACATAATCCTATGATAAAGATAACCTGGAAAACCCTAACATCTCCCTCCTGTTTTATCATATGATTATGCTACCCCAAACAACAAAGACAAGTAAGAAAAAAACACATATATATGTATAATGAAGAAAGAAGAATAGGAAAAATAAAAACAACAAACAATGATAGCAACACTTTCCAGTGAAGATGAGGCATTACCTTAATACCCCAAACTTATTGTGTAAGCAAAAAACCTGCTGGCCAGATGTTATTAGCAGGAAAATTCTTACACGGTCCCTTTGCCTTAAGGCGACCAGAATGCTATCAATAAAAACAAAAAGAAAAACAAAGAAACAGTACATCAGCGTATCCATTACTTGAGAAGCATATTTGATGGTCAAATCAACAAGTTTCCGTAATACATGCTCAACAGAACAGCATCTACGCAATCCACGTCTCATTATCATTATCACATCTGTCACGTCTAAGAAGTTGTATATGTGCTCGCATTTTCGTCAGCTGCTGATGTTCTAGTCTGTAGGTGAGGTCTGTCACACACACTGGCGCACACACTCGTGTCCAGTTGGCAGGCAGCATCGGACAACTCTCGTGACCACAAAACCATGATCCGTACTGAACAGGCACGTGCACTCATAGGATGCAGGTGAGGCAGTGCCTCTGAACTTCTGAATGAAGTAGGTCCCGTCCGATGGTGCAGCCATGTTGGTAGTAGAGCCCTTACACCTTGAAAACGGCTCTCTCATCCTGGCACACAGCGGTGATGTCCAAAGCTCCCATCCAGTTTCCTCCTGGAGAGCAGTCATCGTTAATGCATTTGTGGGTCCTGCAACCTTGGGTGCAACATGTGTAGTCAGCAAGACTTGGAATGGTCCCTCCCGTCGTGGCTGGCCCAGTTCCTTCCTTTAATGACCTCGATGTAGACCCAGTCTCCTGGATTGATGGGGTTGTCGACCTGTGAGGAGGAAAGATCAAGCGGCAGTAAATTTGTCTTTGACACAGTTTGAGCGTCCTGATCATATAATCTGCCAAGGACTGCTCTTCATCTGTTGTTTGCAACTCTCGTAGTCAATTGTAGTGCCCATTTAACTGGCAAATAGGAATGTTTGCGGGAAGAGTTTGAACACTTCCTAATGATTCCCTTTAACCAAAAACTATTTATGACAGGGGCGTTCCCATTTATTGCCTCCTGGTTTAAAAGAGATTGTCTTACCCATGCCTTCTTTCTCCTCACACGCTCGCATCCACACAGGGTGTGAACACACACACACACACACACACGCACACGCACCCACGCAGACAAAGAGATTCTAATCCATCTCTCATGTAGCTTCTCTTGATAGAATCTCCTATCGGTAACTGTATAGCAGACGTTTTAGCATATAATCCCATACTCTGCTCTCTCACTTCTACTTTTCCATGTCGGTGCAGTCGTAGGTGGCCCCTATTGCAGTCATTGTCTTGTTAACTGTTGCCTTGTGACTCCTATGCATGATTGTGTGAATGTCAAAAATTGAACGTACCTAACTTTCTGACCATCCAACCTCCACTGTGGTGCAAAAAACTTACTATTGTATTGAGTAGGTACATTGAGCAACCTAGCTTCCTCCTGACTGCCAAATGTCCTGTTCTAAAATTTATAGAACTCGACCTCTACGTCTTAAGCTTGATGAGCCAAAATATAAGATCTTGCTCTTGTTTCCTACCGTTTTAGCCTATTTGTTTTATCCAAATCCGTTCAATCTCTGATTATAATCTGTACCCCTACGTATTTTTCAAATTTTTAATTATTTATTTATCAAATCTCCTCAGTTCTGTCAAACTCAGTGCACAATGAACCTCCCTTCCACTTTGAACAAAGCTCCACCAAATTTGGGAACGCCGTAGCAAGGAGTGCGATTTGGTTGTCAGACACTCCAAGTCCATATCTTGTTGCCGCACTTCACCCTATCAAGTTGGTGTTCTTTTGTTGTTGCTTCAGAGTGACCCCATCCATCACTCTTGAATGAGTCTATTGTTCAAATGAGTCAATTTTCATCATTGTGAGTTCCTCCGCTTTTCACTGTCTTTTCTCGTCCCCGAGGATGTTGTATTTCCTCCGGAGTGTACTTGTCCTCCTCCAAGCACAACAGCAGTCTTTTCTTGTCCTTCGCCAAAGGTCAAAGGTGCTTCAGAGCCAGGCACCATTTTGTGGTTGTTCACGGCTGCAGGCGAAGTCTTGGATTGGGTTTCAGGGGCCCTGACACTGAGAATGACAGGCTGGTTTGAACACTTGTAAGACTATTTCCAAATGTAGCTGCTTCCATCAATTTGCTGGTAACATTTATTTACCAAACTTCAAATTCTCCTAATAACAGCGGTCTCGTTTTTATATCGTAAATTCTGCAACTCATCCTATTTTTGAGCTACATTTTATCTATAGTTCCAATTTAATCGGACAGTATGTTGTCTTCAGTATCATTATTGAAAATCAACTCATCGAGGTCTGCTTTCCACATCAAGCCCTGATCTGTATGTCTTGACCTCTCACATGTTATTGTCATGCTTGCTCAAAAATGTGACTTAGAGTATGGTGCTGTGAATTCTCAATCTCCCCAATGAAATTGGATCCCACCTCGTAGTTCTTATCTTTCTCATGTTCCTGTTAGCCTGCAATTGTCCAAATCAAAAATGTTTTCTTTTAACTGTCTTTCTTTTGAACCTCTAAATCTCTCGTGTTGCTAAACTATCTACACCAGAACAAAAAATTTACCACAATATAACACCAAATGTATTCGAAAATTCATTGTCATAAAGTGTTGTATTATTACTATCTTCCACTATCTGTCCTAGTCCTACTCACTCCCCCCCTTCTGAGGCTTGGCAACGCCCATGCCTCACACCTTGACAAACTTTTTGGGAGAATGCGTTCTTTACTACATACGATTCCATCATCATTTAATTTGACTTTCTTTCCAAAACGCTTCTCAATTTCTCAGTTCACACATCTTCTACATGTGTTACTGGTTCTCCAGTTTTTTCTAGTTAATTATCAATCCAAAAGCTACGTGTTTCTTTCTAACATTCAACCTGCTCAAAATCACTCTTTCGTCAAAGTCGCTCTACTAATTTTCTATAGTAGTCGCCAACAACTTCAACCATTCAACCTGTAATTTCTTTTCATTCAGGCTATCATTCATCAATGTTCATTTGCATCTCACACGCAGTCTCCAAAAAGGAGTCTTTCTATCACATTGGTCCCAATTCATCCAAGCTCACCACACAACATTCATATATCATTTTCAACTCAGGTTTCCTGGTAGAACAATCCACCAATTCAAAAAAACTTAACTAAAACAAACAATTGGCAAATTAATCTGAATTTTTTTTCTTTGTTTTTAAATTTGAAGAACTCAATCTCTCAGATTTAGCTTGCATTTAGAATTTTGTATAATCTTATAACACAACCAATCAATTATTCCTATTAAATGTAGCATTGCAAAATCTTAAATTCACAATTTAGCTTCTCCCAATTCTTGAAAGCATGTTCTGTCGTTGGTTTTTTTTTTTTTTTTTTTTTTTTTTCTTCGAATTTCTCATGTGGGCTCGACACTTTACATGCACTAGTGTGGATTAGTGTCTGCTCGCAAACAGACTTCTCTCTTTTTCCTCTCATTTTTATCTTTCAAAATCATTTCTATTCTGCGGTGCAAATTGGATAGACCACAGTCTAGCAAAAAAAAAATTTTTATACTAAAACTTTAGCCAATGTTCATCATTTTAACATATACGCACACACATGCACAGCTCTCGCATGCAAAAGGTAGGTCTCAGCAACAATGATTCGTCACAGGCTGGCCATTTCCTGTGGTCGATCATGAGCTGGTCCCTCCCATGCACACGAGGACAGCACATTCTAATTTTATTTATTTATCTTCTAGAAGCAAGTTGCATTCCTTTACCACTTGATTTGCATATTTTAACTTCAGTGTAACACAATTTGAGCTCTAGTCATTTGTAATTTGGGCATACAAACAGCATTGTCATACTTCTTGGATGGACAGGATTTCTAATAATCTAAAAAAAAAAAAATTCTAATAATCTGACAATGACATGTTTTGCTGTCATATGGGCATCTATTCTTTCTTTCTCTGTATGAGCATAAGCGGTCAAAGAGGAGGAAGCTTGTCATGCTAAAAATTTGGCTTTTTCTCTGCTCCTTCCTCCACCCTTTGATTGATATTGTTTTGCAAAACGACACTCTCGTGCGAAGTGTCCTCGTCTCCCACAGTTCCAACAGTTGTCAGAATCTCGTGGGGGTTTTGAATTATATGGCGGCCTGCGACCTTGTTGGTATCTAACTCTTCCTCTGGCCTTTGGGAACTTTGGAAGAAGATCGTTGTATCTTCATTTAGATCATTATCATCATCTAGATGAAATACATCAGAACTTTTGCCTTTCTCAATCCCTTTATCAGCGTCTCCGGGCCACTGCATGTTTTTTGTAAACCAAGCAGTGTCCGCTTCCACCAAGTGTTTCCTCACCCAACTGCCCATTTCAGGGCGGAAATTAGTGAGGAGCGCATTTTTAAGCTGTTGTTGATAAGCACTCTCAGCTGTATCATTGAATGGGATGCCACTATGCACCCTGAATTCTTTGTCAAATTTCCTTGTACTCCATACATTTTCTTCCACTTCAGCATGCATTGCATACAATTAAGAAATCTACTTGCCATGAACTTCTCGTTTTAAAGAAGAGCAGAGCAAGAGATTTACCGTTCTTATTTCCCATCTTAATTTTAGTCGCTTAAGGTTTTACAATTTTTTTTCAATTTTTTTTTTTTTCAATTTTTTTTTTTTTTTCTTTGAGGATCCTCAATGCAGGTTTAAATTGACCTTTCAACAAATTACTAGCCTGTTTTATTGCCATGGATCAACGCTAGAACTGCTTTTTAGTCAATTTATCCTACCAGTCACACACTCAATCACACTAACTCCAGCGCTTTTTTAGGCCTCATGGCTCGGACAAACCAAAGCCGTATCTCATAGCTCGGATAAACCAAAGCCGAATCTCATAGCTCGGACAAACCAAAGCCGAATCTCATAGCTCGGACAAACCAAAGCCGAATCTCATAGCTCGGACAAACCAAAGCCGAATCTCATAGCTCGGACAAACCAAAGCCGAATCTCATAGCTCGGACAAACCAAAGCCGTATCTTTAGCGCTTTAACTTACTTGTCCCCTGGTTCGTTGCACCGCCGGATCCCGTCAATCCACCTCTGTCAGACGAAGGCAGACCTAAGATGCTGGCCCAGCGAAGAATTCTCTTCCCAGGACTTTCTTTTCCAGGTCCTCCTAATGGACGCTGGCTTGTCGACAATGCAGCACGTCCTCCTTCGCCGGTCAGATGGTGGGTATGAGGATCCCGGGTTTCGGCACCAAAATGTTAGAGATTTGCTCACTCCAACTTATTTTGCAAGAACCAAACAGAAGACAAGCAAGTTCTTTTAGACACCTGCAGGTGGAGAGTCCATTCGTCGCTGTCTAAACAGCGATTATCGAATGAAGTCTGAAAGGTTTCCTTCCTGCAAGGGCATATTTATTAGGAGGAACAGAGTGGGGGTATGAGTGGGCTGAATAGAAAGCCCTTGTCCTCTAGTCTAAACATCTCAGGGGATGTTTTACGATCTTGTGATAAGGAGGACAAGGTAAGGTATTTATTACCTGTTGCATTCCAACATAATCCTATGATAAAGATAACCTGGAAAACCCTAACAGAGTTGCTGGATGGAATTTGAGAAAAAGATACCCCAAATGCATGTTGATAATAATAACATTCTATACAACATTTAGTACATATTTATCATATGAGTCTTTATTTCCACAGTAAATTGACAAAATCCAACAATTCGCTAATATTGTTGGAAATTCACCTTTTTGAATATTGTTGAAAAAAATCTCCTGAATATAATTGTTAATTCAACACTTGAGAAATGTGAATATACCTATGAGAAACTTTCACAGGTTGCTTTAAAGAGCAGAGCTCTTTGAGACATGTGTTTCATCTAACAAGTATGCAAGTTAAGTGAAAGTGGAGATGTTTATCTTTGCAATGGAAGAAGTCCTATTTTTAGAGACACACCATATCCGTGTTTTGTCAATGCAGCAGTTTATTGGTAAGCATGTTGTATAAAAGTGAAGGAGGGAAAGGAGAATGTAATACTTTTACTTTATTTTTTTGATACATTGCTCAATTAATCACTATAATTTCAATTATACAGAAACTGAATTGGACATGGAACTCTTACAAAACTCAGTTGGTCCATACTCTAAACATTTGCTGTAAAACGGGATGCCTTTGCTGTAAATGTTGATCTATTAATACAATATACTGTAAAGGGTTACCTTCCAGAAAACACCCGCAATAACCAAAGCCCATTATATAGAAATACACCCATGGCAAGTTATAGCATTTACAGCACTTTTTTTTTTAGGTATTTCAACGCACTTTTAAAATGATACAAGCATATTTAAATAAATGTATAATATAGTAAGAAAATGACAAAGTTGTCATGTGTTTAAATTGACATTCACCTTACTATTACTGTATTTTAACCTAATGGCAGTTGTACATATTTAATGCATGATCCCCTTTATAGATATAGTTAAGTAAAATCAGTCAAAATCAGAAATATTACGAATACCTGCTTGAGATGAAATGCAGATGAAACATCAGTTTTGGCTGCCAAATATAATATACTACCTAACACTACCACCTAACTTCCAAAGTTTGAATTGCAATACTTTATCATGATAACTAATGCATCCATCCATCCATCCATCTTCTTCCGCTTATCCGGGGTCGGGTCGCGGGGGCAGCAGCTTTAGGAGGGACTCCCAGACTTCCCTCTCCCCAGCCACTTCATCCAGCTCATCCCGGGGGATCCCAAGGCGTTCCCAGGCCAGCTGAGAGACATAGTCTCTCCAGCGCGTCCTGGGTCGTCCCCGGGGTCTCCTACCGGTGGGACATGCCCGGAACACCTCCCCAGGGAGGCGTCCAGGAGGCATCCTGATAAGATGCCCGAGCCACCTCATCTGGCTCCTCTCAACGTGGAGGAGTAGCGACTCTACTCCGAGTCTCTCCCGGATGACCGAGCTTCTCACCCTATCTCTAAGGGAGAGCCCAGACATCCTGCGGAGAAAACTCATTTCGGCCGCTTGTATCCGATATCTCGTTCTTTCGGTCACGACCCATAGCTCGTGACCATAGGTGAGGGTAGGAGCGTAAATCGACCGGTAAATTGAGAGCTTTGCCTTTTGGCTCAGCTCTCTCTTCACCACAACGGACCGGTACAGGGTCCGCATTACTGCCGACGCTGCACCGATCCGCCTGTCGATCTCACGCTCCATCCTCCCCTCACTCGTGAACAAGACTCCAAGATACTTGAACTCCTCCACTTGGGGCAGGATCTCATCCCCGATCCGGAGAGGGCATTCCACCCTTTTCCGATCGAGGACCATGGACTCGGATTTGGAGGTGCTGACCCTCATCCCGACCGCTTCACACTCGGCTGTGAACCGTTCCAGCGAGAGCTGGAGATCACGGCCTGAAGAAGCCAACAGCACCACGTCATCTGCAAAAAGCAGAGACGCGATGCTGAGGTCCCCAAACCGGACCACCTCACCGCCTCGGCTGCGCCTAGAAATTCTGTCCATAAAAATTATGAACAGAATCGGTGACAAAGGGCAGCCTTGGCGGAGTCCAACCCTCACTGGGAACGAATCCGACTTACTGCCGGAAATGCGGACCAGACTCTGGCATCGGTGATACAGGGACCGAACCGCCCTTATCAGTTGGCTCGGCACCCAGTACTCCCGAAGCACCCTCCACAGAACCTCCCGAGGGACACGGTCGAACGCCTTCTCCAAGTCCACAAAACACATGTGGACTGGTTGGGCGAACTCCCATGCACCCTCGAGGATCCTGCCGAGGGTGTAGAGCTGGTCCACTGTTCCACGGCCAGGACGAAAGCCACACTGCTCCTCCTGAATCCGAGGTTCGACCTCCCGACGGACCCTCCTCTCCAGCACCCCTGAATAGACCTTACCAGGGAGGCTGAGGAGTGTGATTCCCCTGTAATTGGAACACACCCTCCGGTCCCCCTTCTTAAAGAGGGGAACCACCACCCCAGTCTGCCAATCCAGAGGCACTGTCCCCGATGTCCACGCAGCGTTGTAGAGGCGTGTCAGCCATGACAGCCCCACAACATCCAGAGCCTTTAAGAACTCTGGGCGGATCTCATCCACCCCCGGGGCCTTGCCACCGAGGAGTTTTTTAACTACCTCAGTGACTTCGACCCCAGAGATTGGAGAATCCGCCTCAGAGTCTCCAGGCCCTGCTTCCTCAATGGAAGGCGTGTAGGTGGAATTGAGGAGGTCTTTGAAGTATTCTCCCCACCGACTCACGACGTCCCGAGTCGAGGTCAGCAGCACGCCATCCCCACTGTAAACAGTGTTGACGTTGCACTGCTTCCCCCTCCTGAGACGCCGGATGGTGGACCAGAATTTCCTCGAAGCCGTCCGAAAGTCATTCTCCATGGCCTCACCGAACTCCTCCCACGCCCGGGTTTTTGCCTCAGCAACCGCCGAAGCCGCATTCCGCTTGGCCATCCGGTACCTGTCAGCTGCCTCCGGAGTCCCGCAGGCCAAAACGGCCCGATAGGACTCCTTCTTCAGCTTGACGGCATCCCTTACCGCCAGTGTCCACCAGCGGGTTCGGGGATTGCCGCCACGACAGGCACCAACGACCTTACGGCCACAGCTCCGGTCGGCCGCCTCAACAATGGAGGCGCGGAACATGGTCCACTCAGACTCAATGTCCCCCGCCTCCCCCGGGACGTGGGAAAAGCTCTGCCGGAGGTGGGAGTTGAAGCTCTTCCTGACAGATTCTGCCAGACGTTCCCAGCAGACCCTCACAGAGCGTTTGGGTCTGCCAGGTCGGACCGGCATCTTCCCCCACCATCGGAGCCAACCCACCACCAGGTGGTAATCAGTTGACAGCTCCGCCCCTCTCTTCACCCGAGTGTCCAAAACATGCGGCCGCAAATCCGATGACACGACTACAAAGTCGATCATCGAACTGCGGCCTAGGGTGTCCTGGTGCCAAGTGCACACATGGACACCCTTATGTTTGAACATGGTGTTCATTATTGAAAATCCGTGTCGAGCACAGAAGTCCAACAATAGAACACCGCTCGGGTTCAGATCAGGGGGGCCGTTCCTCCCAATCACGCCCTTCCAGGTCTCACTGTCATTGCCCACGTGAGCATTGAAGTCACCCAGTAGAACGATAGAGTCCCCAGAAGGAGCGCTCTCCAGCACTTCCTCCAGGGACCCCAAGAAGGGTGGGTACTCTGAGCTGCTGTTTGGTGCATAGACACAAACAACAGTCAGGACCCGTCCCCCCACCCGAAGGCGGAGGGAGGCTACCCTCTCGTTCACCGGGGTGAACCCCAATGTGCAGGCGCCCAGCCGGGGGGCAATAAGTATACCCACACCTGCTCGACGCCTCTCACCGTGGGCAACTCCAGAGTGGAAGAGAGTCCAGCCCCTCTCGAGAGGGCTTGTACCGGAACCCAAACTGTGTGTGGAGGCTAGTCCGACTATATCTAGTCGGAATCTTTCTGCTCGCACACCAGCTCGGGCTCCTTTCCAGCCAGAGAGGTGACATTCCATGTCCCAAGAGCCAGCTTCTGCAGCCGGGGATCAGACCGCCAAGGTCACCGCCTTTGGCTGCCGCCCAGCTCACATTGCACCCGACCCCTTCGGCCCCTCCCACAGGTGGTGAGCCCATGGGAAGGGGGACCCACGTTTCCATTTCGGGCTATGCCCGGCCGGGCCCCATAACTAATTTTCCTTTTTAACATTTATTTTGCTACTTTGTAACATGTAGTATTTTCCCAATGTCTGACACAATCCGTTGGACAATGAGCATGTAGAAGGAAGAGCTGTATGAAGGTACATAAACATAAGTTGCAATCAAGAGCAGCAGTGTTTGGCAAGGTTAAGTTGTTTTCAAACTACATACTAAAAGGTTGATACGAACCATTAGTTTTAATTTGTATAAAAAGATGAAATTGACTCTATTTGGATATATAATATAATTGCTCAAGGACAGCAAGGACGCACGGAGCCTTTGGTAGGGCATTCACACCATCACGGACTACAAGCCCGCGCCACGGAGCTGTGAGGGCGACGTCCGTCTGCTGAACGATCTTAACCGCTTCTTTGCTCACTTCGACGCCCAGAACAGCACTTGCCCAGTGAAGATCACTCCCCCCCCCCCCCACGAGCAGCCCCTGTGCCTCTCTGCCGACGGAGTGAGGAGGGCGCTTGCCGCTATTGACACCCATAAGGCGGCGGGCCCTGACAACATCTCGGGTCGTGCGCTGAAGGACTGCGCTGGCGAGCTGTCGGGTGTCTTCACGGCCATCTTTAACGTTTCCCTGCAGCAGGCCATCGTCCCTTCATGTTTCAAGGCTGCCACCATCGTTCCTGTGCAGAAGAAACCTGCACCGTCCTGCTTCAATGACTACCGCCCCGTGGCCCTGACGCCCATCATCATGAAGTGCTTTGAGCGGCTTGTCATGGTGCACATCAAATTCGTTCTCCCCCCCCCCCCCCCCCCCCCCCACTATTGACCCTTTCCAGTTTGCGTACCGTGCCAAACGGTCCTCTGAGGATGCCATCTGCTCTGCCCTCCACTCGGCCCTCACCCACCTGGAGAGAAAGGACTCATATGTGAGGTTGCAAGTTTGTGGAATTCAGCTCTGCCTTCAACACCATTGTGCCGCAGCGACTCATCTGCGAACTTGACGAGCTGGGCCTCAGTACCTCCCTCTGCAACTGGCTACTGGACTTCCTCTGTCAGAGGCCTCAGGTGGTGCGTGTTGGCGACAAAATCTCTGCCAGCATCACGCTGAGCACGGGGGCCCCCCAGGGCTGCGTGCTTAGTCCACTGCTCTTCACCCTGCTGACGCATGACTGCACTGCGACCTACAGCGACAACCGCATAGTGAAGTTTGCTGATGACACGACTCTCTGGTGGGTCTCATCACGGGGGGCGACGAGACTCGGTACAGGTCGGAGGTTGACCTTCTGACCACGTGGTGCAGGGACAACAACCTCCTGCTGAACGTCAACAAGACCAAGGAAATCGTTGTTGACTTCCGGAAGGGTCAAGCAAAACACCTGCCGCTGATCATCGACGGTGCTGTGGTGGAGAGGGTGAGCAGCACCAAGTTCCTGGGGGTGCACATCAGTGAGGACCTCTCCTGGTCGGCAAACACCGCGTCACTGGCAAAGACAGCTCAGCGCCGCCTGTACTTCCTGCGGAAACTCAGGCGTGCATGTGCTCCTCAGGTAGTCCTGTCTACATTCTACCGTGGCACTATTGAGAGCGTCCTCTCCAGTTGCATCGCTGTCTGGGGTGGTAGCTGCATTGACCAGAACTTGAAGGCCCTGCAGCGCATAGTGAATACGGCTGGTAAGATTATTGGTGCTTCGCTCCCCTCCCTGAAGGACATTTACACCTCCCATCTCACCCGCAAGGCAACCGCGATTGTGAGTGATGTGAGTCACCCAGCTCACTCTTTGTTTGACCTTCTGCCCTCTGGGAAGAGGTACAGGAGCCTGCGCTCCCGCACCACCAGACTCGCCAACAGCTTCATTCTCCAGGTTGTTAGGACCCTGAACTCGCTACCCCCTTCTGCGTAGCGTGCTACACTTTTGCGCTATTTTCTGGAATGTCTGCTGTACGCTCACTTGCTCCTTTTTGCTCCTCTTATTTATTTGTTGTGTTATTTATCATTATTTATTCAGCACGCTGTTGTTTACTTGATTGTCTATTGTGTGCCATGTCCTGTCACCGTGGGATAGCGGGGAACAAAATTTCGGTTTCTTTGTGTGTCTTTAGCATGTGAAGAAATTGACAATAAAGCTGACTTTGGCTTTGACTTTGATAATGCTTCCGCCATAATTGACACAACTACAACAAAGACAACACATTTATTTAGCCATTTTTGTGAAATTTTTGAGAAAAAAAAATGGAGATTTTGTAGTTGAAAATATACAATTAGGGTTTTCCTTAACTTTTCAAACTCATTCAGTGGGACGTTTGAATTAAGTTTTTGTGAATTTGTTGATCATCTAATAAAACCAAAAACACAATAGTCATGCGTTGAGAACACAGACACACATGCACATACGCACGCACGCACGCACGCACGCACGCACGCACGCACGCACGCACGCACGCACGCACACACACACACACATTTTCTAGTTTTTCTCCAAGGAAACCCATTGTTTTTACTAGGGTGAGGTCAGGGGTTAGGAAATTAATATAATTCAAGTCAAGTCAAGTCAAGTTTACTTGTATAGCCCTAAATCACAAACAGTCTCAAAGGGCTTCACATAGCCAAAATTGACAATTATTCTCAAAGCATCCCCTGATCTTAAGCTCCCAAAAGGGCAAGGAAAAACTAAAAAAAAAACCTGCCAGGGGAAAATGAGAAACCTTGAGAAGGGACCACAGATGGAAGGATCCCCCTTTCAGGATCACCAGGTTGTAATGGATGCAGAGAGGGCACAAGTAATACATAATATGAAAATCAATGAAAAAATGGATGTCGGAGGTGCCCTCGATTGTCCTGGCAGTGTCTTCAAGGAGGTTGAGGTGCATTTTCTTCATCTTGAATTGGTCCCCGAGAATCCAGCGAGCCGCTATCAGCTTTTGAGCCACCTAACCCCCTCCCCAGCCAGGGAGGGGGTGGGCAGAGAGAACAAAACAAACTCCGGCCAAATTGGCCACTACAAGTTAGTTAAAGGCCATCTCATAGAAATGTGTCTTTAAACGTGTCTTAAATGTTTCTACTGAGGTAGTAGTTCTAATATCCATTGGTAGGGCATTCCAAAGCTCTGGAGCCCGAATAGAGAATGCTCTAGACCCTGCAGACATTTTCTTGGCCCTCGGTGTAACTAAAACACTAGCGTTTTGCGAACGAAGGTTACGAGACGGAACATAAGGAATGACTAGGTCGACGAGATATGAAGGCGCAAAGCCATGCAGTGATTTATAGGTTAGTAGAAGAACCTTGAAGTCACATCTTAAATAGACGGGGAGCCAATGTAATTTGGCTAATATTGGGGTAATGTGATAAAATTTTCTTGACCGTGAGAGCAGCCTCGCAGCGGCATTTTGCACTAACTGTAGACTTTTGATACTGGACTTAAGAAGACCAGAGAATAATACATTATAGTAGACGTGACGAACGCATGTATAATAGTTTCCGCATCCTCGGTCGAGAGGATAAGACGAATCTTAGCAATATTACGAAGGTGAAAAAAACGCAATCCTGGTTATATTCTTAATGTGTTTTTGAAAGGAGAGCGTTTGGTCAAATATTACCCCGAGATTAGTTACCGTATCACTCTGAGTGATAGTACGGTTATCCATAGTTATAGTGGTTTCCTTAAATAAGTGTTGATAATGAGTAGGACCAATTATCAACATCTCAGTTTTATCTGGGTTAAGACGAAGGAAGTTGAGAGACATCCATTGCTTGATCTCTGCGAGGCACGCCTCGAGATTACAACAGTCCCGCGGATCTGTCATCGATAACGGCATTTATAATTGGGTGTCATCCGCGTAGCATTGAAAACTAATATTATATTTACGTATTATGTCCCCAAGCGGAATCATATAAATATTAAATAAAATCGGTCCGAGTACCGATCCCTGTGGGACACCACACGTAACATTATAGAGCTCAGAGGATGTATTGCCATGGACCACTCGGTGCGTCCTGTCTGATAGATAGGAATTGAACCAGCTGAGTGCTGACCCTGAGATACCAACACAACTTTTAAGACGCCCTAATAAAATATCGAAGTCTACAGTGTCAAAGGCAGCACTAAGATCGAGTAGTAACAATACAGACGACGTATTTGAATCCATAGCTATGAGGAGACCATTAGTCACTTTAGCAAGTGCTGTCTCTGTGGAATGATTAGCTCTAAAACCAGACTGAAAAGAGTCATATCGATTATTAGCGACCATGTAATCAATAAGCTGCTGCTCTACTACTTTTTCAAGAAGTTTTGCTATGAATGGGAGGTTTGAAACTGGCCTATAATTACTGAGACAGCCCGGGTCAAGATTTGCTCGCTTAAGTAGCGGTTTGATAATAGCGGTTTTAAAGGCTGTTGGCACTATCCCAGAGGAAACAGACAGATTGATTATATTTAAGACGGACGGTCCTAAAATTGGAAATAATTCTTTAAGTAGTTTGGCTGGAAGCGGGTTGAGTAAACATGTTTGTTTAGCCGCACTAACCAATTTTGTAAGCATTTCAAGGGACACGCTTTTAAAATTTGAGAGGGTTATTGCATGATCCCCAGCGCTAGTAACCGGCGGAGCGATTGGAATGGTATTCTTGATCTCGTCCCTAATGGACTCAATCTTTTGAGCAAAACATTTCATAAACTCGTCAGCTGAGTGGAAGGAGCTATCGGGCGTCGGCTGGCGCAGAGTTAGCTTTGCCACTGTATCAAATAGGTATTTAGGATTGTTTTTATTGAGATTAATGACTTGCGAAAAATAACGAGTTTTTGCTAAAATAAGCGCATCTTTATATTTCAGGAGGCTGTCCTTCCATGCCTGATGGAAAACCCCAAGTTTGGTTAAACGCCATCTGCGCTCATGGTTTCTACATAATTGTTTAAGCGTACGTGTTTCATCTGTGAACCACGGAGTTGGCCATCTACGGCGAGTTTTCAGACGTAGCGGTGCCACAGAGCCGATGGCTTTTAATAATGTCGCATTGAATTCATTTGTAAGATTATCAATAGAGCCGCTGTATGCGGGAAACATGGCGGTTGCCGGTGACAGTAACTCAGATAGCGCAGTTGCAGTCGTGGAGTTAAAATTACGGCTGCTAAAATTCTGATTGTGTCACGATCGGGTGGAGCATGGAGCAGGACGACCAAGTGCAGCTTGGACCAAGGTTTATTGGCGGAACTCAAAATACGGACTCGGTAAACTGACATGACTTAACAAAACAACATGACCTTCCAACCAAAACATACTTGAAACCGACAGGAACCAAAAAGACATGAAGACGACACGACAGCAACCAATGATCCGACAGGAAGTGAGGGGCAGACAGGACTTATATACATGACAGGTAACGAGAGGCAGGTGGGAATAATCACACTGATCATGGACACACAGGAGGGGAGGGGCGAGCACACAGACAGAAACCAAGACAACAGACACATAGTGGAGCAGTTGGGGACGAGACGTGACAGATTGCTCTCTTGTCTTTGACAAGGAACTAAAATTTCAAATTTTATAAAGAAATGATCAGACAGAACAGTAGTGTATGGCAGTACTGCTATATGTGAGGTTGCAATTAACACGTACGTACATTAAGATACATGAAACAGATAGAATCACATGCTCACGTACACAAAAACACAGGTTTCAGCTGTTGGCTCTGTTGAAACAGTGTTCTTCATTGGACCTACTGTATAATTGAAGTCACTCTTAACTTAGACAAACACTGTTGAATAAAAAACAAATTTTGAAACAGAACTTATACTTGCCTTTTGTCTTTATCATTAATGATAACGATGATGATTATGGTGATGGTGAATATAAAATAGCAATATAATAAAAGCAACAATACCAATAAAAAAACAAAAACATTTGGAAAAGAAATAATAATAATAATTAATGAAAATAATGTAGTCAAAATATTGTCAATGATTTAAAATTAAACAAACATGTAATCACTATATTTTATTGGCTCAAAAAAAATGACAATGTTTTACTGACACCAGTAAGTCAATCAAATACTTTAATAAGTAATCATAATTAGAGTAATTAACTGGATACGATTTCAAACAATAATACGGTTGATTGAATAAAGTTAAAGTCCCAATGATCATCGTCACACACATCTGGGTGTGGTGAAATATGTCCTCTGCATTTAACCCATCCCCATGTGATTTTGATCCATCCCCTGGGGGAGAGGGGAGCAGTGAGCAGCAGCGGTGCCGTGCTCGGGAATCATTTGGTGATCTAAACCCCCAATTCCAACCCTTAATGCTGAGTGCCAAGCAGGGAGGCAATGGGTCCCATTTTTATAGTCTTTGGTATGACCCGGCTGTGGTTTGAACCCACAACCTTCCAGTCTCAGGGCGGACACTCTACTACTAGGCCACTGAGCTGGTAGATGCACCAATGCTGTGAATGCACTAACATACTACAGACAATTTACAGGACAGTCCATCCATCTTCTTCCGCTTATCCGGGGACGGGTCGCGGGGGCAGCAGCTTCAGGAGGGACTCCCACACTTCCCTCTCCCCAGCCACTTCATCCAGCTCATCCCGGGGGACCCCAAGGGGTTCCTAGGCTAGCTGAGAGACATAGTCTCTCTAGCGCGTCCTGGGTCGTCCCCGGGGTCTCCTACCGGTGGGACATGCCCAGAACACCTCCCTAGGGAGGCGTCCAGGAGGCAACCGAATGAGATGCCCGGGCCACCTCATCTGGCTCCTCTCAATGTGGAGGAGTAGCGACTCCACTCCGAGTCTCTTCCGGATGACCGAGCTTCTCACCCTATCTCTAAGGGAGAGCCTGGACATCCTGCGGAGAAAACTCATTCCGGCCGCTTGTATCCGGGATCTAGTTCTTTTGGTCACGACCCATAGCTCGTGACCATAGGTGAGGGTAGGAGCGTAAATCGACCGGTAAATTGAGAGCTTTGCCTTTTGGCTCAACTCTCTCTTTACCACTACGGACCGGTACAGAGTCCGCATTACTGCCGACGCTGTACCGATCCGCCTGTCGATCTCACGCTCCATCCTCCCCTCACTCGTGAACAAGACCCCAAGATACTTAAACTCTCCACTTGGGGCAGGATCTCATCCCCGATCCAAAGAGGGCATTCCACCCTTTTCTGATCGAGGACCATGGACTCGGATTTGGAGGTGCTGACCCTCATCCCGACCGCTTCACACTCGGCTGCGAACCGCTCCAGTGAGAGCTGGAGATCACGGCCTGAAGAAGCCAACAGACGCGATGCTGAGGTCCCCAAACCGGACCCCCTCAATGCCTCGGCTGCGCCTAGAAATTCTGTCCGTAAAAGTTATGAACAGAATCGGTGACAAAGGGCAGCCTTGGCGGAGTCCAACCCTCACTGGGAACGAATCCCACTTACTGCCGGAAATGCGGACCAAACTCTGTTATCGGTGATACAGGGACCGAACCGCCCTTATCAGTTGGCTCGGCACCCCGTACTCCCGAAGCACCCTCCACAGAACCTCCCGAGGGACACGATCGAACGCCTTCTCCAAGTCCACGAAACACATGTGGACTTGTTAGGCGAACTCCCACGCACCCTCGAGGATCCTGCTGAGGGTGTAGAGCTGGTCCACTGTTCCACGGCCAGGACGAAAGCGACACTGCTCCTCCTGGATCCCACCGACTCACAACGTCCCGAGTCGAGGTCAGCAGCACGCCATCTCCACTGTAAACAGTGTTGACGTTGCACTGCTTCCCCCTCCTGAGACGCCGGATGGTGGACCAGAATTTCCTTGAAGCCATCCGGAAGTCATTTTCCATGGCCTCGCCAAACTCCTCCCACGCCCGGGTTTTTGCCTCAGCAACCGCTGAAGCCGCGTTCCGCTTGGCCATCCGATACCTGTCAGCTGCCTCCGGAGTCCCGCAGGCCAAAACGGCCCGATAGGACTCCTTCTTCAGCTTGACGGCATCCCTTACCGCCGGTGTCCACCAGTGGGTTCGGGGATTGCCGCCACGACAGGCACCAACGACCTTATGGCCACAGCTCCGGTCGGCCGCCTCAACAATGGAGGCGCGGAACATGGTCCACTCGGACACAATGTCCCCCGCCTCCCCCGGGACGTGGGAAAAGCTCTGCCGGAGGTGGGAGTTGAAGCTCTTCCTGACAGGGGATACCGCCAGATGTTCCCAGCAGACCCTCACAGAGCGTTTGGGTCTGCCAGGTCGGACCGGCATCTTCCCCCACCATCGGAGCCAACCCACCACCAGGTGGTGATCAGTTGACAGCGCCGCCCCTCTCTTCACCCGAGTGTCCAAAACATGCGACCGCAAATCCGATGACACAACTACAAAGTCGATCATTGAACTGCGGCCTAGGGTGTCCTGGTGCCAAGTGCACACACACATGGACACCCTTATGTTTGAACATGGTGTTCATTATTGAAAATCCGTGTCGAGCACAGAAGTCCAATAATAGAACACCGCTCGGGTTCAGATCGGGAGGCCCGTTCCTCCCAATCACGCACTCTCCAGCACTTCCTCCAGAGACCCCAAGAAGGGTGGGTACTCTGAGCTGCCGTTTGGTACATAGACACAAACAACAGTCAGGACCCGTCCCCCCACCCGAAGGCGGAGGGAGGCAACACTCTCGTTCACCGGGGTGAACCCCAATGTGCAGGCGCCCAGCCGGGGGGCGATAAGTATACCCACACCTGCTCGACGCCTCTCACCGTGGGCAACTCCAGAGTGGAAGAGAGTCCAGCCCTTCTCGAGAGGGCTTGTACCGGAACCCAAACTGTGCGTGGAGGCGAGTCCGACTATATCTAGTCGGAACTTTTCTGCCTCGCACACCAGCTCGGGCTCCTTTCCAGTCAGAGAGATGACATTCCATGTCCCAAGAGCCAGCTTCTGCAGCCGGGGATCAGACCGCCAAGGTCCCTGCCTTTGGCCGCCGCCCAACTCACACTGCACCCGACCCCTTTGGCCCCTCCCACAGGTGCTGAGCCCATGGGAAGGGGGACCCACGTTTCCTTTTCGGGCTGTGCCCGGCCGGGCCCCATGGGCGAAGGGCCTGGCCACCAGACGCTCGCCTTCGAGCCCCGCCTCCAGGCCTGGCTCCAGAGGGGGGCCTCGGTGACCCGCATCCGGGCGAGGGAAAACGAAGTCCATTTATTTTAGTCATAATAAGGGGCTTCTGTGAGCCGTGCTTTGTCTGGCCCCTCACCTAGGACCCGTTTGCCATGGGTGACCCTACCAGGGGCATGAAGCCCCCGAACATGGCTCCTAGGATCATAGGGGGACGCGAACGCCTCCACCACGATAAGGTGACGACTCACGGAGGGGAATTTACAGGACTGCTCCCACTAAAATATTTTTTTTACAAATGCAAAACTATAAGTGCAACCTTTGCAGAGTATCCCACAGTCAGTCTACCTATTGTTTTTTCATTAATTATTTGGTTCTGTAGAACGAGCTTTAGCGTACATTGTGTTCCGTACAAATACAATAAATTAAGAAAATGAGCGGTGATTCCACAGTTAAAATTACAGATGCAACACATGCACAAAATAGGCAACCCATGCGTGCCGAAAGGGCCTTGTTATAAATAAAGTTAGTCATGAAGCCAGGGAGCAGTGGCACATGATTGGAGGGAAAGTCCACATAAGAAAGGTTACAAGCAGCCAGCGGGTCGTTTATCTTGTTTGGATACAAACTACTTGATTCCCCAAATGAGTGGTGAGGAATCCTATGACACCAGCACTTAATCACAGCCTCTTCACCATTATAAATCAGTTGAACTACTGACACCTGAACTTTATTCCCTGCAAAATGTAAAGGCCACAAGCATAGGATCCCGTTATTAGCGGCATGCTGATCCATTGTGTTTGTACATTCAGGTCAGAAAGCAGGCCATGGGATACAAGCCACATGAATCACCTAAGCAGTTGTGACTTCAGAAACCAAATGACACACCATATGGGACAAACTCTCCCCCCCCCCCCCCTCCATTTCCATATACAGATTTCTGTGACATTCTGCGTGACTTAAAATAGCTATTACAGTTTATGTCAAACACCTCTTAACTGTACAACTGATGCTAACAACCATATTTTGTCTTTGAAAACCCATCACTAATTCACCTGAATACATTGTTATATGTAGAGTCCTTGATTAGGGTAACGGTGAGCTGAAGCTTTACTCAGTCGACATAAGGCCAGGGGTCTCAAACTTGGGACCCGGGACTATTTGAGTGTTTCACGTGGATATACGATTAGGGGTGCAAGACAGTATCCAATTGATCACGTCTCATTCACAGCTGACTATGTTAACTTCAAGAGCAGATCTTGCAGTCTGTCGCAACACATTTTGCATGCTCTGATCTCATGCAGCGCCTCAATTTCTACTGGCCCAGTGTCAAGCACTGTGTGTGCCTCAACCGTCCTGATTTTAAAGAGAGTGAAGAGAGCTGCTTCAATTACTCGGGGGTCGGCTATGTTCCATCGTACAATGGCACACGATTGCGCAAACACCCTCTTATTTCCTCTAGTCAAGTAAAATACCAAAAGAAAGTAAACGCCAGATATGCCCCACCACTGTGCTTCCCGTTAGACTTGAGCCGGGCATGAAATGTTTTTTTAGCTTAGGGGCAGCCCAACATCTATTGAATGCACAGAGAAAGATGTGGGATTCAAGAAATCAGATGTCATTAATAAACTGGACATGCTGTGGAGCATTCACAGTACTCAGAAGGATGAGAGAGAGGACCAGGTCACATTCTTGTCACGTGCGCAATGGAGCAGGGCGACCAAATGCAGCTTGAACCAGGGTTTATTAAAGGGAAAGGGGTGATGGAGGACATGATGAGGGGAACAAACAGGCACGAGAACATGGCAACGTACGTGCAGCAGAAACGGACGCAAACCAGATGTGGGAAACGCAGACGGAGTGAACAGGGAAAACAGGCAGGACAAACAGGGAGGGCAAACAGGACGATCCGACAGGGAGTGACATGCGGACAGGACTAAATACAAGCTGGTTAACAAGGGGCAAGTGACAGCGATTACAATGATTACGGCTAGAACATAAGTGGGGCGAGTGCACAGACGTGGGACAGAGACGCGAACGGACACCATGGCAACAAACATGCAATGTGACACGAGGCGACGAGGAGAAGGTGTGGAGATGCTCTACTCCATGTGGTGATCGGCGCCACCGAGGAACGGAGACGTGATAGTTCTGAGGGTCTGATGTTGTTCTGACATGATATTAATAGAGATTGAGGAGATTGGATTAGTTGTACTATTATGAATACCTGAACCCCTTTTTCATGTGGCCGAGACCCACAAAGATTCTATCTTCAGCAGTCCCTACAAAATTTGAAGTTGAAACTCCTCACACTCACATTCACACTTGTGTTCAATAAATGTTGCACATATTTTTAAATGTGGGACGAAGTTCACAGAGAAAACTCGTCCAAGCACAGGGAGAATATGCACATGCTATAAAAATAAGGCCACAGATGAGAGTGGCACAGTGACTCTTTCTGTGCTGACTAACGGAACTCCTATCTATTAATTTCTAACATTTTATGCAGTATCATTGAAGAATATATACATATTGTTTCTTAGTTCATGATTTGAAGTAATTTTCTTTCATCACCAATGTTAGTTGTGACTACGGTAAATGCAGGATAACTTGCAAGTCTGCTGCATCATGTATTTCATAAGACTATAGTTGAACTCTGTATTCTTTATTATAAATTTATTGCGATGCCATACAAAACAATATCTGTGATGTCAATAAGGAGAAATAATAAAATGGCCACAATACCAGAAATTGACATAGGCCTGGATGGAACAGTTTCAGTTTTGCCACATCGCAGGTTGAGTCAATTCCAGAAAAGATTGTTGGTAAATTTCTTGAAATTGCAATTTTGAACTTGAAATTGCACTCTGCATGTAGTTGTAGGAAGTTTCCATTATATTTCTGTGACATGGGAAATTCTTTGCACACAGAAACATGCAATTGATTGTCAAAGGCTTTCACATCTAACAACTCAACAATTTCCGGACTATAAACCGTGACTTTTTTCCATAATTTTGGACCCTGCGGCTTATAGTCAGGTGCAGCTTACATACAATTTGTTTTCGTGATTTTTGTGATGACTTGATCACTTATACTCTTAACACTATTATATACAGTAAAAGCTACAAAACAAACTGACAAATAACTCGTTTTCAAATCAGACGAGTAAAAACTGGTCAAATATTTTTAAAAAAAGATATTAAAAGTGAAGACAATTTGCAATTCTAGTAATGACACACGAATCTGATGCACAATTTGTCTTCGCGGGCCACATAGAATGATGTGGCGGGCCGTATCTGGCCCCCGGGCCTTGAGTTTGACACCTGTGCTCTAAACCCTTTCTCTTACTCTGCCATATCACTCAGAGATTACACAAAGCAGTGGCACTGTTTGGACCATCTGCATTGTATTAAAACCCAATCAATCAGCATTTAAATTCAATTCTTCTGAAATTTTGATCACCAAAAACAAGTTGTAATGAATGTGAACTTTTAATGCATTTTATTCAGAAGGTTACTTTGAACTTTAAACGGCGGCGCGGCGTACTTGTGGATTTTTTACGGCCTCCGGTCTCCAGGGGGCGCTCTAGCAGGAAGCAAGAGCGAGACAGGCGAAGAAGAGATAATGCGCCGAAGAAGACGCGCTAGTTTGTGTTTACATTTCGCGCATCACGCAGAACGCGATCAAGTCGGACATTACTGAAAGGAAGCCTTTATACACAAACTGTCATCATGGAGGACAAAAGAAATACATATGATGCCGCTTTTAAGCCAAAGGCAGTCGATGTTGATGACATTATCTTATGTCTACTCTGGAGCGTACTTATGGATTTTTACGGCCTCCGGTTTCCAAGGGGCGCTCTAGCAGGAAGCAAGAGCGAGACAGACGAAGAAGAGATAATGCGCCGAAGAAGACGTGATCGTCTCGCGCATCACGCACACACTCGCATTCACACAAAGACAGGAAGCTTTTATACACAAACCGTCATTATGGGGGACAGAAGAAATGCATACAATGCCGCTTTTAAGCTATACGTGTCGCTTGCTAGTTTAATGTAACTTAGCGCTTCGTGCATGAATAAGATTAGCATGAACAAACCCTCTTCACACTCGAAGAAATGCATAAAACCGACGACGAAAGAGAGA
Organism: Syngnathus scovelli; assembly: GCF_024217435.2. Taxonomy (NCBI): domain Eukaryota; kingdom Metazoa; phylum Chordata; class Actinopteri; order Syngnathiformes; family Syngnathidae; genus Syngnathus; species Syngnathus scovelli. The sequence continues at coordinate 9,704,040 of NC_090849.1, read as the reverse complement.
CTGAGAAAGTGTGAGGCGAAGGATATCTAACGCTATTCCAATCGGACACTAAGGAGGAAGACTTCGATGGTTTCAGTCCACAGGAGGAAGATGAAGACGGCTCTTTTTTTACTTTTACTGGTATGTTTTTTTTTTTTTTAACCAGCCCTGTTAGTGCTGTGCTACCGTGTTGCTGCTGTGTTACCGCCGCGTCTGTGACTTTGCTGTGTTACTTCCGTGTTGCTGCGGTATTACTGCCGCGTCACAGGCAGTGTTTGGAAATAAATGTTAAGGTATGTTATTAAAGCTTTAAAAAAACTTTCTGTGTCCAGTCTTTCTTTGCTAATAATTAGCGTGCACACTTCCGCGTTGCTGCGGTACTACTGCTGCGTCACAGGCAATGTTTAGAAAGACATGTTCAAGTATGTTATTAAAACGTTAAAAAGGCTTTCTATGTACTGTCTTTCTTTGTAAAAAACTCTTGTGCACGTGCGGTTTATAGTCGGGTCCGTCTTATGTAAGAAACAAACTGAAATGTCCCTGAATTTGATGAATGTAAATGACAGATTATTACTCATTGCTTCATTATGAAGAAATGCACATGTGAGCATAGATTCCTCTGTGGTTCTAACAGCTTTGTGTTACAAAGAGCATCACACTACTTGTCTTGATGTTTCAATGACATGGTCCATGAGTATAAGGATTCTGAACGCAGCTGAGGCGAGCCCAGCTGAAAAGCCTTGTTCCCAGCTTGTCCTGCCTTTATGTGGCTCAAACAATAGGCAGACCTCCCAGCAAAGCAGCTGGACTGGGCACTCCATACAACCACACTCATTCACACACTGTAAAACTTCACCTCAGCTTAGGTTAGAGTTACCCTAACCCTTAACCTTATGTTTTAAATATGTTCATGAACCACTGTGCTATCTAGATGTGATGGTGTTCCATGCTATAAAAGAAGAGGGCTGGATGTAGTCTATAATGGTTTAATAGAGCACACAACACAAATAGTTTGTAATGATCAGAACAAAAACAAGACGTGCATTGGTCGATCTTGTGAGATACACATATTATCAATACATATGTAAACTGTCACTAAAATGAAGCGCCTGATTAATTACTGTTTATATATAATCCACTCTAAAACATTGATAAAGCATTTTTGCAAATTAATTAATTCAAACACATTTTACCATGTAATAAACAAATTCCTATACTTGAGAAAAGGTTCTTGGTGATTCAACTGTCACTCATGAGCGGCCAAAAGCTTGGTGAAAGACTCTGTGCCGGCTGAGTGGGGAGCATCCCTGATGCCCAAGCGGGTGGAGAAGAAAAGCCTTTGTTCATGGGTTCGCTCTCTACTGGGCTTGGTTTTTGGCTCTCTGGAAATGGGGCCACAGTAAACAACCAATACATCCTGATGAATGGATAATGATGCACATGTTTACTGAGTGTGATTTCAGCGGTGTATTCTCTGTTCACTCAGCAAAAAAAAAAAAAAAAAGTGGTTTACAAACAAGAGAGGCTGAAATTCATTCATCTTTTGTTAGGAAATATAAAATGTTTGTAAAATGGTTTTGTAGAGGTTTCTACTTTGTATTATACTACTACCACCACCACCACGGTAATACAGTTGTATTTTTATATATCAATACAATTCAATACATAAAATAATACAAATACAAAAATAACCAGGCAGAAAACATAAACAGACTTTGAGGAACTAAAGACAATTCCATTTGAAACAGGCTAGAAGAAGTTGGTTGTAGCATCCTGTAAGCAGTGATTTGGGATGATGTAGGTCTTTGGCATGCCGGAAGAGGGACTATGAACAAAAGGCTGCGCTCAAACCCTCTCCTCACATCACAAGGACCTCCATCTGACATTCCCATGCTAGAGAATCTTTGGGCTCTCGGGGCAACTCATCAAAGTCACTTGACTCAGGAGAGCCTCTCTCACAGTAGTTGGGGGCAATATCCTTTCTGGAGCTATTGAGCACAAGCACCACACAGGGTACTTGTTCCAGTTTTGAACCACTCTGTCAGCTCGTTAAATTGTGGCCTCCCCACGATTCTTCTTACTCAATCACGAGAAACAATTTCAGAGAAAAGGCTATCTCTGACGCTACTCTCATTAAGACCAAGTCTTGGACTAGTGATTCAATGAAAATTTAACAATAGCAAAAATGAAAATCGTTCAAGACAGACATTTGGGGCAACAGCAAACCTAAGATGACAACTACGCCTACAGTTTCATTCATTTGCGATTGTATAACCGTGTATAATTCCAGTACTTAAGATTAAGTACATGCCTTTGTACAAACTGAGTGTTTTGGGTGATTATGATAGTTGTCACAATTATCATTAAACTCAATTAAATTTTGCCACAGATTCCCTATTCATAAAATAATTTCATTCATTCAGTCACTCACTCATTCGTTTGTTTGTTCGTTCATTCATTAGTTCATTCATTCGTTAATCTCCCGTACCTCCTATTCTCACAAATGTTGCAGGCGTGCTGGAGCCTATCCCAGTGGTCTTTTAGCAGTAGTAGTACATCTTGAACCAGTCGCCAATCGCTGGGCACATATAGACGGACAACCATTCACATATACAATCAAACCTACGGACAAATTACTACTACTACTACTAATAATAATAATAATTTAATATTAATCACACTGATATCCCAATTCATATTATCAAAGTCAAAGTCAAACTCTGCTTTATTGTCAATTTCTTCACATGCCAAGACACACAAAGAGATCAAAATTACGTTCCCACTATCCCACGGTGACAAGACATAGTTCACAATGTACGTACAAGTAAACAACACAAGAAAAATAAAACAAGAAGGCACAATCAATGAATAAATAAGAGTGATGAATAAATACCGTATTTGCCGGTGTATTGGTCGACCTTTTTCGATCCAAAATCGACCGAAAAAAATCGACCTCGACTTATACACCGAGTCATAAAATTTAACTTCGTATTCATCGCTTCAAATGTGATGGTAACCAAGGCCGTTTCTCATGCATCTCATTGTGCGTTGCACTTAGAAAATTTGAACCGGGCGGCGTGCGCGAGTGCGCGGCCCGCTGGAAGTCGAATGAGGCTAAGCGATCTCCTCCGCGGTGCTTATAAACAGCCGATCCGCTCGGCGGGGGCTATTTTCGGCCACTTCGCGCGTGCGCACGGCCTCCCGGATGTGCCGGGCGGCGTGCGCGAGTGCGCGGCCCGCTGGAAGTCCAATGAGGCGCCGCGAACTCCTCCGCGGTGCTTATAAACAGCCGATCCGCTCGGCGGGGGCTATTTTCGGCCACTTGGCGCGTGCGCACGGCCTCCCGGATGTGCCGGGCGGGTGCGCGAGCTCGCCGGCCGCTGGAAGTCGAATGAGGCGCCGCGATCTCCTCCGCGGTGCTTATAAACAGCCGATCCGCTCGGCGGGGGCTATTTTCGGCCACTTGGCGCGTGCGCACGGCCTCCCGGATGTGCCGGGCGGGTGCGCGAGCTCGCCGGCCGCTGGAAGTCGAATGAGGCGCCGCGATCTCCTCCGCGGTGCTTATAAACAGCCGATCCGCTCGGCGGGGGCTATTTTCGGCCACTTGGCGCGTGCGCACGGCCTCCCGGATGTGCCGGGCGGGTGCGCGAGCTCGCCGGCCGCTGGAAGTCGAATGAGGCGCCGCGATCTCCTCCGCGGTGCTTATAAACAGCCGATCCGCTCGGCGGGGGCTATTTTCGGCCACTTGGCGAGTGCGCACGGCCTCCCGGATGTGCCGGGCGGGTGCGCGAGCTCGCCGGCCGCTGGAAGTCGAATGAGGCGCCGCGATCTCCTCCGCGGTGCTTATAAAGTGCCGATCCGCTCGGCTTGGAGCTATTTCCGGCCTCCCGTTGGTGCCGGGCGGCGTGCGCAAGCTCGCCGGCCGCGATCTCCTCCGCGGTGCTTATAAACAGCCGCATGCGCACGGCCTACCGGAATTTGAACACATTTCGTCAATAAATTTCGCATATTGAATTTTGAAGTTTAATATAATGCAACAATTGAGCTCGACTTATACAAAGGATATATCATAAAATCGTAAATTTCCGTCGAATTTTAGGGGGTCGACTTATACACCGAGTCGACCTGTACACCGGCAAATACGGTAATAAATAAACAAATAAGGACGCTACGCAGAAGGGGGAAGAGAGTTCAGGATCCTAACAGCCTGGAGTATGAAGCTGTCGGTGAGTCTGGTGGGGCGGGAGTGCAGGCTCCTGTACCTCTTCCCAGAGGGCAGAAGATCAAACAAAGAGTGAGCGGGGTGACTCACATCACTCACAATCGTGGTCGCCTTGCGGGTGAGATGGGAGGTGTAAATGTCCTTCAGGGAGGGGAGTGAAGCACCAATAACCTTACCAGCCGTATTCACTATACGCTGCAGGGCCTTCAAGTTCTGTTCAGTGCAGCTACCACCCCAGACAGCGATGCAACTGGTGAGGACGCTCTCAATGGTGCCACGGTAGAATGTAGACAGGACTGCCTGAGGAGCACATGCACGCCTGAGCTTCCACTCAGACGCTCTCAATGGTGCCACGGTAGAATGTAGTCATGACCGCCGGAGGAGCACTTGCAGGCCTGAGTTTCCGCAGGAAGTACAGGCGGCGCTGAGCTTTCTTTGCCAGTGACCCGGTGTTAGCGGACCAGGAGAGGTCCTCACTGATGTGCACCCCCAGGAACTTCGACAGCACCGTCGATGATCAGCGGCAGGTGTTTTGTGTGACCCTTCCGGAAGTCAACAACGATTTCCTTGGTCTTGTTTACGTTCAGCAGGAGGTTGTTGTCCCTGCACAACGTGGTCAGAAGGTCAACTTCCGACCTGTACCGAGTCTCGTCGCCGTTCGTTATGAGACCCACCAGAGTCGTGTCGTCAGCAAACTTCACTATGCGGTTGTCGCTGTAGGTCGCAGTGCAGTCATGCGTCAGCAGGGTGAAGAGCAATGGACTGAGCACGCAGCCCTGGGGGGCCCCCCTGCTCAGCGTGATGCTGGTGGAGATTTTGTCGCCAACACGCACCACCTGAGGCCTCTGACAGAGTAAGTCCAGTAGCCAGTTGCAGAGGGAGGTACTGAGGCCCAGCTCGTCGAGTTTGCAGATGAGTCACTGCGGCACAATGGTGTTGAAGGCAGAGCTGAAGTCCACAAACAGCAATCTCACATGAGTCCTTTCTCTCCAGGTGGGTGAGGGCCGAGTGGAGGGCAGAGCAGATGGCATCCTCAGAGGACCGTTTGGCACGGTACGCAAACTGGAAAGGGTCAATGGTGGGGGGGGGGAGAACGGATTCCATTGCTCTTCACCCTGCTGACGCATGACTGCACTGCGACCTACAGCGACAACCGCATCGTGAAGTTTGCTGACGACTCGACTCTGGTGGGTCTCATCACGAAGGGCGACGAGACTCGGTACAGGTCGGAAGTTGACCTTCTGACCACGTGGTGCAGGGACAACAACCTCCTGCTGAACGTCAATAAGACCAAGGAAATCATTGTTGACTTCCGGAAGGGTCACACAACACACCTGCCGCTGATCATCGACGGTGCTGTGGTGGAGAGGGTGAGCTGCACCAAGTTCCTGGGGGTGCACATCAGTGAGGACCTCTCCTGGTCCGCAAACACCTCGTCACTGGCAAAGAAAGCTCAGCGCCGCCTGTACTTCCTGCGGAAGCTCAGGCGTGCATGTGCTCCTCAGGCAGTCCTGTCTACATTCTACCGTGGCACCATTGAGAGCGTCCTCACCAGTTGCATCGCTGTCTGGGGTGGTAACTGCACTGAACAGAACTTGAAGGCCCTGCAGCGCATAGTGAATACGGCTGGTAAGATTATTGGTGCTTCGCTCCCCTCCCTGAAGGGCATTTACACCTCCCATCTCGCCCGCAAGGCAACCTCGATTGCCAGAGATGTGAGTCACCCGGCTCACTCTTTGTTTGACCTTCTGCCCTCTGGGAAGAGGTACAGGAGCCTGCGCTCCCGCACCACCAGACTCGCCAACAGCTTCTTTCTCCAGGCTGTTAGGGCCCTGAACTCGCTACCCCCTTCTGCGTAGCATGCGGCACTGTACGCGCACTTGCTCCTTTTTTTTTCTGCTCCTCTTATTTATTTATTATTGTTGTGTTATTTATTCATTATTTATTCAGCACGCTTTTGTTATACTTGTTTACTTGTTTGTCTGTTGTGAGCCATGTCTTGTTACCGTGGGATAGGGGGGAACGAAATTTCGGTTTCTTTGTGTGTTTTTGGCATGTGGAGAAATTGACAATAAAGCTGACTTTGACTTTGACTTTAATTTGTACACAGCTATTAAGTCTGTCCAAATGCGCCACGGTAGATGCGAATTATGGAGGCGACATGAGGAGAAGCCCTCGACGACGTTGAGAGACACAGCCTGTGAATTGTCCTTTGGAAGACCTACCTTGTGAATTTGAAAACAGCCATTGTCAGCATGTGTGGTGCAGGACGCTCCGCCCACCAATGCAGAATGGAACTCGGAAACGAAATGACAGACACACAGACAGAGATGAAGGAACATAACATTACAGTATGTGCCCTGTGAATTATCAAATCAGAGTGTACGTAGATCATCTCTCTGCCACGATCAGCTCCTTTTGCTCCCGAATAGGACAAAATGGATGGATGGCTAGAGTCTAATGTGTGTGGGGAATTGTGTTGCTGATGCTCCTCACACATTTTTTTTTTCTTAGCTTCACTCAAGTGAAAACTGTAGTTATAAACATTGCAAGAGCACAGAGCTAGCTAGTCAACATGAAGCAGCCGACCCAACTTCCTGGAATTCACTGACTTTACCCTTCATCACGTTGCTTTTGCCTACTGTTCACTCATCCACACATCACACATCTCTGGCCGACAACGTACTGAAATACACTCACAGCTATCAAAATGCAACAAAAAATCCTCTCCCTTCTGCATTAGTGCCATTAAAAGTACTGGGACAGCCTCTGAGGCGCTGCCAGTGATTTGGTGCCCAATGAAAAAATTCTCACTTTAAGGCTTCACATTGACATTAATTATGTACTTGCTTGTCTGTGCATCAAGTGCACAGACCAAGGACCGCTCAAAAAAACGTTCATGATACTAACAATGGATTTGTTTTCCCTTGCCAAGACACGGGTTGCCGGAGCATCCCTATGGAGCTAGGCCTGCAGCTGGGGCTTGAAGACGAGCGCCTGGTGGCCGGGCCTGCGCCCATGGGGCCCAGACAGCCTAAATCTGAAAAGACAATGTGGGTCCCCTTTCCTATGGGTTCACCACCTATGGGAGGGGCCATAGGAGTGTGAGGGGGCCGGGGGAGGCCTTGGCGGTCCGATGTCTGTCTGGCTATAGAAGCTAGCTCTAACGACGTGGGAAAGAGCTGGGAAAGAGCCCGAGCTGGTGTGCGAGGCAGAGAAGTTCACACAGTTTGGGCTCTGGTGCCAGTTCTTTAGCAAGTGGATGGACTCTCTTCCACTCTGGACTTGCCTACTGTGAGAGGCACAGAACAGGCCCGTTCAATGTGTGTGTCCCTCGATTACCTTGGGGTTAACCCCGGTGAACAAGAGGATACCTCCCTCGACCTTCGTGAGGGCGGATGGGTCCAAACTGTTGTTTGTGTTTATAGCAGTTCATAGTACCCACCATTTTTTGAGTCACTGGAAAGAGTGCTGGAGAGTGCTGGAGATCCATTGTTCTGCTGGGTGACTTCAATGCTCACATGGGCAATGACAATGAGACCTCGAAGGGTTTGATTGGGAGGACCCCCTCTTATTCTACAGGTGGGCACATGGAGCATCCCGGGATCACTAGCACCCCCTGCCGTAAGGCTGGAGAACCTTTTTTCGTTGCCTCCGTAAGGTCTCTTTTCAAAGCCGTTTTGTTCATCTAAAGAAACACGACGTTACAGACAAATGACAAAAAACACTAGATATTATATACATCATCTTAACTACGGATATTAGTTAATATAGCCACAGTCTTTGAACACTTAAACAGCGACATAGAGACAGAGAGCAGTTCAGTCTAACTGCATAGTCTGTTAACATACGCAGCTGTGTGATTACACAATCCTCAAAGGAGGCAAGGCAGGAAGTTGGCTCCTCCGAGCGACTCGTCTTCGGTTTTAAAATAACTATAAAAATGTTGTTTCAAAATGATACAAAATTACTGAAATTAAAAGGAAAATGACTTTATAATAAAAACAATTGAATTTGTTTTTTCCCCTTTTCATGATGGCAGGGGAGGCGTGGCCTCTCTTGCCTCCTCTGACCACATGTCCCTGCTCTACGTGCACTTGGCACTAGGACACTCTAGGCCGCAGTTCAATGATCGACTTTGTCGTTGTGTCATTGGCTTTGCGGCCGGATGTTTTAGACAATCAGCTGAAAAGAGGGGCGGAGCTGTCAACAGATCACAACCTGATGGTGGGGGAACCCACTTTTAAGGACGGTTTAGTCCAGGGGTCTCAAACTCCAGTCCTCGGGGGCCACATTCCTACATGTTTTCCAAGTTTCCCTCGTTAAACACACCTGATTCAAATGATCAGTTCATCCTCACGTTCTGCAGGAGCCTGATAATTGAATCAGGTGTGTTTAACGAGGGAAACTTGGAAACATTTAGGAATGCGGCCCCCGAGGACTGGAGTTTGAGGCCCCTGGTTTAGTCGATACATCATTGATGCCAGAGTTTGGTTCACATAGCTGGCAGTAAGGTGGATTTGTTTCTGGTGAGGGTTGGTCTCTGCCAAGGCTCCTATTAGTTGTCCATTCTGTTCATAACTTTTATGGACTCGATTTCAAGGCTCAGCGGAAGTGTTGAAGGGGTCCAGTTTGTTGACCTCAATATCTCATCTGATGGATGATGTGGTGTTGGCTTCTTCAAGCCGTGATCTCCCACTCTGGCTTGTAATCCCCCGAGATGAGCTGGACGAAGTGGCTGGGGAGAGGGAAGTCTGGGCTTCGCTACTAAAGCTGCTGAACCCGTGATCCGGATAAGGGTAGAAAATGGATTGATGAACGTTTGCTTTACGACAGTTTTATGTTGGAATATGGCGATCGCTTGATTGTGCTTGCAACAAGTTTTTTACTACTCTATATTACAATGTGAGTAAGCCTAATAATATGAGTTTAAATAACATGCTGGACACTTAATCACATTTTTGTATGAATTGATATTGTAGGCAAAAATACACAGTGGTTATTTAGGGAGATTTTACAAGATTTAACGAGACTTTGATCAGAATTCAGGCAACCAACTCTCGAATTCCATTTTCAGATTTGTGTTGTGTCTTTTGTTTATTGAATTTCATTTTCAGGATTTCCAAAATGTCAGAGATTGCTGTCTCAAAATAGTAAAAATGATGGCAGAAGACAAATAAATCAAATGACTGCCGGGATCTACTCCAACACACCCTCAACCCCCGTGGGAATGGATGTACTTTAGATTAAACAGGTAATACGTATATTTTTGCATTGTCCTTAATACTATGAGAACAGACCAAAAATAATTGCAATACAATACAATACAATACATTATGTGCAATGTACATGTAATGTGTGTGCAAACGCGTAGTTATTTATTATCTCATATGTCCTATTCATGATATTGTCCAAAACCCAACAAAAGCCACAGAGTGAGATACTATGATTTGTGTGGGTATATTATTCATTTGAAAATACAGTATCACTAAAACAATTTAATCTACCTGAGCGTCTCCCAAAGGGTATGAATTATGAAGGCATTTATGGCGCCCCATATAGCTGTGTTTATTCTCAATTTATGGCTGACAGAATTGTGAGCAGAAAAGCCACTTCGAAACCCTGAAAAAAAGCCTGTATTTTATTGTGCCACCTCCACTGCACAGTTACAGTCGGCGCACAAATGACTCCCTATGGACCTGCCTCCACAGCCATCCATACATTCTTAATTCCTCAGGCATAATTCTTTTCAGAAAGACTCAGCCGCAACGGAAGAACATGTTTGTAAAAATGTGATGAATTACCCTCATAAAGATAGCCCTATATTTCTCAGTGAAGATAGAGGCTGGAAATGCCTATTTTCAAATGAGGAGTAAACCTGGCATATGCATTAATGTGCTGGATGGGAGAAGAAATAATATCTAAAATTAAATGTACACAGAGAGTTGCATATATACGATAGAACATATGCATTGTTGTCATGTTTTTTTTGCACACAATATAGTGGTATCTTGAGATATGAATTAAAGTTAAAGTCCAATGATCGTCACACACACATCTGGGTGTGGTAAAATTTGTCCTCTGCATTTAACCCATCCCCGTGTGATTTTGATCCAACCCCTGGGGGAGAGGGGAGCAGTGAGCAGCAGCGGTGCCGCGCTAGGGAATCATTTGGTGATCTAACCCCCCAATTCCAACCCTTAATGCTGAGTGCCAAGCAGGGAGTCAATGGGTCCCATTTTTATAGTCTTCCAGTCTCAGGGCGGACACTCTACCACTAGGCCACTGAGTTAGTTCATTCTGTGACCACGCTGGAAACTCCAGACACTCCTAACTCATAACTATCTTTCCCCAACAAAATGTGTGGTGATAAAGAAATAGACGCATCTTCCTCAACCCCAGTGCACCGGTCCAAATGACACCCACTGGTCTGTTACAAAGACCGAACCGCGCTCCACGGCACATGGAGAGTACGAACCGCGCTGGGTGGCAACTGGGGAACAGAAACCGCACTCGGCGGTAACTCGGGGACAGAACCGCACTCGGTGGAAACTCGGGGACAGAACCGCAATCGGCGGAAACTCGGGGACAGAACCGCAATCGGCGGAAACTCGGGGAAACAGAACCGCACTCTGCGGCAAACGAAAGTCAGCGCCGCAATCGGCGGCATTTGGAAGTCCAGACTGCGATCAGCAGCATTCGAAAGGCGGAGCTGTGGCAGCAGCAAGAGCCACCGCGCGCCGCAGCAGTGGGAGTGGAGCCAGGGACGATCGCGGGTCCGGCGCAGCTGGCTTGGAATCTGGCGACGCCCGCGGGTCCTGCAACGCTGGGGTGGAGCCCGGTGGCGGCCGCAAGTCTGATGGCGCCGGGAGGCATCTCGATAGCGGCCGCGGGTCCGGCGTCGCGGCAGTGAAGTCCGATCGCGGCCGCGAAGCCGCTGGCGCCAGAAGCACTCCGATGGCGGCCGAGGGTCCGGCGTCGCGGGAGCGAAGTCCGATCGCGGCCGTGAAGCCGCTGGCGCCAGAAGCACTCCGATGGGGCCCCCTGTCACATTATGTTCTGTCCCCGACTGTACATAATGGAAGTTTAATAAAGCAGTTGTTCTTGCTTACTTGAACGTCTTTCTTTATTGCTCTGTCAACACGCTACAGGTTACAGACCGGTCACAATTCCCTGACGGACCGTGTCCCCTTTCCGTAGTCCCCCTCGAACACAATACTCACAAATAAACAAACCTATTGTTACATCTTTCATCTTTTTATTTTCCAAGTTAAGGTCTTTCCTTTGAACGTAGAGCATTAAGTGGAATAACAAGCCTAACAGAACACATCTATAAAAACATAAGCAATACTAGGCTCACAGTTCAAAACACATTATATTACAGGAGTGTAACCCCAACATTTCCACGTATAATACACTTTTTTTCTTTTTCTTTTCATTCTGTATAGTCTTTCAGGTAATGGGGTCTGATAACTTGTCGACACAATTTGGTGCGTGACCCGTGTTCCCCTGCTGGGGTATCCGCTGATGTGGGCCCCTCCGTGGGCGTTTGTGCGGGTGCCCCTTGTGTTGGAGAACATCCTGTGTGACTGCGTCTGAGGTGGTGATGATTCCGTCTCAGGACCCCGCCTGAGTCTAACTCCACCTCATACGATCTGTGGCTGACTTGCTGAACCACCTTCTCCGGTCTCCAGTACCTGTATGTGTCACAGGGCTGTACACCCACACTGTCTCCATCCGTAAGAGTGTCCATGTCCTCTGCCGTGCGGTTGTAGTATTTTTCTTGTCTCTCTCTGTTGTTTTTCAGTCCCTGGCCGTTATGTGTTACCTCAGGTTCCAGTAGCGTGTCCTTTATTGGAAGCAGAGTCCTGGTCCTTCTGCTCAGCAGTCTCTGTGCTGGGCTTGTGTCGAGACCCTGGCTTGGTGTGTTGCGATGATCCAGCATGGCTAAATAAGGATCCTGTCTAGCAACTGCAGCCTTCAGCATCAGTCGCTTGGCGGTCTTTCCTCCTGATTCTGCCTTCCCATTGCTCTGTGGGTAACCCGGCGACGATGTCCTATGTTCAAAGTCCCACTTCTAGCTGAAGCGCTGGAACTCCAGGGATGCAAATTGGGGTCCGTTATCTGAAATAACAGTGTCAGGTATTCCTTGTCGGGCAAAGTGAGCCTTCAGTTTTCTGATAATGGTATTGCTCTTAGTGTCAGGTAAGTAATCTACCTCCCAAAAATCGGAATAATAACCCACTGTTAGTAGATAGTCTTTGTTGTGGAAAGAGAACAGATCTGTTCCTACCTTGGCCCAGGGTCTGCAGGCCACGTCATGTGGATGTAGTGTCTCTTTCTGTTGTTTTGTGTCCACCGACTTGCAGATGTCGCATTTGGAGATGAAGATCTTGATCTCCTCGTTCATCTTCAGCCAATACAGACACTCTCTCGCTCTCCTCAAACATCCCTCCACACCCAGGTGTGAGGAGTGAATTCTGTTTTCAGTCAGTGTGAGTGCCCTGCTACCAAATGCAATTGGTTTACCTTTCTGTGTCAGGGCGGCTCCCAGCCCAGTGTCTGACGCGTCACACTGGAGTGTCAATTCCTCTTCTTTGTTGTAGTACTGGAGAACTGGTGCTCCGGAAATTTTGTCTTTCAGTCTGTGAAATGCTCTTTCTTGGGTGTCTGTCCATTCCCACATGTTCTCCTTACGTGTGAGTTGTCTCAGAACCTCACAGTCATCAGAAAGATGATCATAGAATTTAGAGAGATAATTGACCATCCCTACTATTCTTTGTACACCTTTCACATCGGTGGGTTTTCGCATGTCTTTGACTGCCTGTACTTTCTCAGGGTCGATCCTCAGTCCCTCGGCTGTGAGGAGATGACCTATGTAGGGGACCTATTTTTGTCTAAGTTGGAACTTGTCTGCATTCAGCTTGATGTTGCGTTCTCTGCACCTGGTTAGGAAGTGTCTGACCTTCTCGTCATGGTCCTTTTCCGCCTCCTGTTGTGTTGCTCCTTCCCCTGTGATTAGTACATCATCTGCTATGATGTAGACTCCAGGGAGGCCCTCCAGGGCCTGCATGAGCTTTCTCTGAAACACTTCCGGCGCTGGGCTTATTCCCATTGGCATTCTTAGCCAGCGGAAGCGGCCAAATGGGGTGGCGAATGTGGTAAGGTAACTCGACTCTTCTTCTAGTTTCACATGCCAGAAGCCTTGCTTTACGTCACAGACTGTGAATACTTTCGCCTTGGATATCTCCGGCAGTATGTCATCAATGGTTGGGAGTGGATAGTGGCTTCTTTTTAGTGCTCTATTCAGTGGTTTTTGGTCTATACAGTTCCGGAGCCTCCCAGTAGGATTTTTCACCGCTACCATGCTACTGATCCAGTCAGTGCTGTGTTCTACTGGTGCAATTATCCGTCTTCTCTCTAGGTCTTTGAGTTCCTCTTGCAGAGATGTCATCATGGCTACAGGCACTCTGTGTTTCGGCAGTTTCACCGGCGGTACTCTGTCATCTATCTCTATCCTATATTCAACCTCCATGCAGCCCACACCGGTGAACACATCCTTAAACTCATCGATTATTTTGTCCATGGTCATGTGACCTCCATTTGTCACTGCGCTCGGCTCCTTCTTCACTATGCTGTCAATAGCCAGAATGTTTTCATATTGCACTTTTATGAGTTTCATGGCTTCACTGGCTTTTCTGCCTAGTAAAGGGTTTCTGCTGTTCTGATCCACTACTTGGAACTGTAATCTGTACAGCTTATTTTTTCTGGGATTTCTGACTTTTACCCTACACGTACCCAGTGGAGTCAGCTTTGTCTTGTTGTACATCACTAGCACCTTCTTGGTGTGCTCTGTCACGTGCTGGTGCCACCGGCGACAGGACCACGCCCCCCTGTCAATGGAATCGCCGTCACCTGCCACGGGCTCATGGACAGCGCTATATCAGCGCCGCCAGCGCAGACCTGAGTGTCAGTCTGTCCCTTGATGCTGCTTCGCTCATCAGTCCCGAAGATACTGACTCGCTTGACTATTTGGAACCCCCGCAGAATCGTTTGTCCTCTCCAGCCCGATCGCCGCTCCAGCGCCAGCTGTTCCCATCATTCCCTTCTCCAATAAAGTCCGTCGCTACGCACTTGGCTGTACTGTCCGTTCCCTTACATGCTCTAGCTGTGTGTCTGGGTTTAAAAGATCAATGGGGATGACATTACAAGTGGCCCCACAATCAATCTAGAAATCAACAACTTTCCCTCCGATTATCATCCCTGCAAAGACTGTGGCTGTCTTTCGAGTGATTCACCTTTTCGCTCTCTCCCTGTTCCTCCCTTATACAGTTGACATCTTCATACGAGTCACTGTCACTTGTCTCCTCTGTAACGGCATGTACTCTCCTCGTTTTCCAACTGGTCTCTAGTCTCGATTTGCACTGAGCTGGGAAATGGTTTTCCTTCCCTCACTTCTTACACTTTTTCCCAAAAGCCGGGCACTTTTTCTTGCTACGCTCATGTGTTTTCCCACAGAACTTGCAGTGAATCCCGTTCCCCTCTGTGTTAGATCCATCTGCTTCACTGCGTGTACTTCCTCCACTGTCAGTCCTTGAAGCGTTTAACTATTCTCCCTCGATAGCTCCGTAGATCTGCAGATATTCAGACATGACTCCAGCGTCAGCTTTTCCTCCCTGAGTAATCTCTCCCTCAGTGCCAAGCTGTTTGTACCGCACACTACACGATCCCTTATTAAAGAGTCTCTAATGGTTCCAAAATTGCAGCTGCTAGCCAGTACTTTCAAGTCCGTTACATAGCTATCCACATTTTCATCGAATCCTTGATTTCTCGTAAAGAATCGGTACCTCTCCACTGTCTCATTTGTCATCGGATTGCAGTATTCGTCAAACTGTTTCATCATTGAACTCACTGTGGTCCTTGCAGAGGGGTTCGCACTCGCCAAAGTTGTCCACAGTTATCTGCCTTTTTCTCCGATGAGGTAGCCGAACAGCTTCATTTTCGTCATCTCGTCCGCCGTTGGCATAGTAATGTCCATGTAAAGTTCGAACTCCTCTTTCCAACTCCTCCATGACTTCGCCAAGTTGGTGGAATCCACCGCCAACGTTCCTGGTGGCTTTAGCCCTTCCATCCCCGTCGGCTAACCAGCTAGTGCTAACGTTCCGTTGCGGTACCACGGTAGGTAAATTAAAGCACGGCACATTTCAGCGTGTACACCGCTGCCACCATGTTACATTATGTTCTGTCCCCGACTGTACATAATGGAAGTTTAAAGCAGTTGTTCTTGCTTACTTGAATGTCTTTCTTTATTGCGCTGTCAACACGCTACAGGTTACAGACCGGTCACAATTCCCTGACGGACCGTGTTCCTTTTCCGTAGTCCCCCTCGAACACAATACTCACAAATAAACAACCCTATCGTTACACCCCCCCAAGACTGCGTGCTCAGTTCGCTGCTCTTCACCCTGCTGACGCATGACTGCACTGCAACTTACGGTAGCAACCGCGTGCTGAAAAATGCAGACGACACGACTCTGGTAGGTCTCATCATCGGGGGCGACGAAACTCAGTACAGGTCGGAGGTCGACCTTCTGGCCACGTGGTGCAGGGACAACAACCTCCTGCTGAACGTCAACAAGACCAAGGAGATTGTTGTTGACTTCTGGAAGGGTCACACCCAACACCTGCCACTGACCATCGACGGTGCTGTGGTGGAGAGAGTGAGCAGCACCAGATTCCTGGGGTGGCACATCAGTAAGGACCTCTCCTGGTCCACCAACACCGCATCACTGGCGAAGAAAGCTCAGCGCCGCCTGTACTTCCTGCGGAAACTCAGGCGTGCAAGTGCTCCTCCGGCGGTCATGACTACATTCTATCGTGGCACCATTGAGAGCGTCCTCTCCAGTTGTATCGCTGTTTGGGGTGGTAGCTGCACTGAATACAACATGAAGGCCCTGCAGCGCATAGTGACCACGGCTGGTAAGATTATTGGTGCTTCCCTCCCCTCCCTGAAGGACATTTACACCTCCCATCTCACCTGCAAGGCGACCACGATTGTGAGTGATGTGAGTCACCCCACTCACTCTTTGTTTGATCTTCTGCCGTCTGGGAAGAGGTACAGGAGGCTGCGCTCCCGCGCCACCAGACTCACCAACAGCTTCATACTCCAGGCTGTTAGGATCCTGAACTCTCTCCCCCCTTCTATGTAGCGTCCTGTACTTTTGCGCTATATTCTGAGTGCTGTATGCACACTTGCTCCATTTTTGCTCCTCTTATTTATTATTGAAGGAATGGGGTCGAAATACAAAAAGTCCTGTCTAGCTACAAAAACAGATACGCTCAAACCTCATTGAATAAAGTACATAAGCAGAAAAGTACATTCACATATTAAATCAATAAAAGACACACTTTAAGCATATAATTATACCTACACACCAAATCAATAAAGAAGTCATAACTAGACATTTTTGATAGGTGGTAATGACAAAGGTTTTTATAACTTTATGATCTGATATGTATTTCTGAGCACTTTGAAATAACAAAAGTCTTTTGATATATTGCCTAAATAGCTTAATGACCCTTAAGGAACTGTGTAATGCATGCCTGATGTTTTTTTCTCTAAATCATGGACACGGCCAGAGTCGTCTTGACCGTTCAGTACTTGATTATATCTTGTGTTTTGACTAAACGTCATATGTCGCCTAATGCGAGACGCCAGCTTTACGATTACTACTGAACGCTCTGCACAGAAGGAAATATTTTGCCTAACAAAGAAAAGATACGATTGGAAGCATGATTAAACTGAGAATATAATGATGTAAGCAAAGACATGGAGTATCAAAAGAACAAACTTTGCATAGTCAGGGATCAGTAATAGATTAATGATGTCACAGCCAAAAGCTCACACAATTTCGTACAAAATGACAACATTGAAAGAATGATGAAAGAATGAGGTGCGACAGTGTATGTGCAAGAATGGAGGAGAATGTTCACAGGAAGGTCACGTGGAAATAAAAACCAGCAGGTGCCAGAGGGAGCCAGCCAAGGACTCGGCCAAAGATGATCTCCAAGGCCGAAAGACAGGATGGAAGACAACAGCCCCCACACACACCAAATCGCCCATAACCAGCACCACTCCCATTGAATCAGAATCTCCTGCGAACTTGCCACACCCCCTGACTCATCACCCATCAAACTCGGCCCACACTGGCATGTGCAAATGAATATAAGCTGACCAAAGAACCTTGAATGTTGCCTTTTCTGAATGGAGACTTTCTGCTCTTTAAGGGCCCAGCGCTGTATTGTACTTTCCTGAAAACAGAGCTTTCTGAACAAGAATTGTGATTGAACTCAACCAACTTGTGTAAGTCTAATTTCTGCTTCAGTGTCTTAGCATTTTCCTAAATCTGAAGAAATCAAACGAGCACGCAGTGAGTAAATTGGATAACAGGTGAGTGGCAATGGCTTTTGCCGTGAGGCGCAGATAGCTCGCTCCCTAAATTGTGGACAAAATCCAACATTGTTATTTGTTTATTTATTATTTATTCATCACTCTTATTTATTCATTGTTTGTGCCTTCTTGTTTTTATTTTTTTGTTGTTTACTTTTATGTAGTATATTGTGTACTATGTCTTATCACCGTGGTATAGTGGGAACGTAATTTCGATCTCTTTGTGTGTCTTGGCATGTGAAGAAATTGACAATAAAGCAGACTTTGACTTTGGCGGCCGAGGGTCCGGCGTCGCGGGAGCGAAGTCAGATGGTGGCTGCGAAGCCCATGGAGCTGGAACATGCTCGGACGACGGACGTGGATCGGGCGTCGCAGCGGGAGCTGATGGAGGAAGGTCCAAGCGCTGGTCGCTGTGAGGTTCGGATCATTCTGTCACGAAACGGATGGAGCAGGGCAACCAAGTGCAGCTTGGACCAGGGTTTATTGAGGGGAACAACTAACAGACTCGGCAGACTGACGTAACTTACTAACAAAACCACAAACAGAAACTGAACAGAGCGGTGAGACAAAAGACGTCATGACATTAACAATGATCCGACAGGGGAGTGACACGCAGACAGGACTTAAATACAAGACGGGTAACGAGAGGCAGGTGAGAATGATCACACTGATCATGGGCGCACAGAAGGGGAGGGGCGAGCACACAGACACACGGACAGAAACTATGACAATATGGACATGGTCGGGGACGAGTCGTGACACTTGGAAAATCCATTGCTGCCTGTAGTCTGACAGCCAAACGACTGCTAAACTTAGGTGCGTTCGGAAATCCATTATGACGCCGTGCACTACTCTGAGAGTGTGTTGGGACAGAGAGAGAGTATGCCCTTCTCCCATTCATTTTCGAGTGCAGACAGCACTAGTGTAGTAGCTAATGTGTCCTCCGTCTTTGTTGCACTCTGAATTTCTAAATGGCAAATTTGAGCAACGCAATGACTTTTCAAATGGCCAAGGTGAACAGAGCGTGCTCCGAGTATAATTTTGAATGCACCATTAGTGTATGGGTTTGGTCACGTGACATTACACATGTACCAGAAAGGCATTGGTGAAGTATTTTTTAATCGACAATGGGATGGAAATGTCCCACAAGGCTACCCCTAAGGTTGATAAGTGATTATGTTGAACTCTTATTTCGGAAATATAATCTCACGCTGAATACCACGTTTTTATTGTTGCTCACACACACAATGAATTCTTTAAAAAAATCCTTGGAGTTGACTTCTGCTTTAAATTGTGGAAGGATTTGCTCCCCTTTACGGCCTGGTGTTAGTTGGAGGCAAAAGAAAGAAAGAAAACAACGTTGCCAGACCCATAACATCAAAAACAAAAACTTTAAATTACATCACATGCCAGTCTCTGTCAGTCATGAAATGTTGAAAGTGATAATTGGCAGCTAAAGGTCCATTTCTGTCATGTCTGTCTGTTTTCTTTCATAAATCAGCAAGATAAGGCTGTGACAGAGAAGTCGGCGGTAGGCAGGGAGTTTCTATGTTGTGTGGTCAGCTGGGCAACGCGGCCCGGCGGTCCTCCTGGATGCCTCACCGGTGATGGCTGGTTAACACGGTCAGCTGTAGGCTTAGAGCATTTTGGCTGCGACAGAGCCCCATGTCTGGTGACATTTGCTGCTCCATTCTCGCACCACTCCTGTTCAACAGTCAATACGGGCTATGAGAGCAATGGCTTTGTCGAGGGTGCTGGGCAAATGGATAAATCATGTGACATGAGCTTGTCCTTGATATAGTCCGCTAGACTTTAGTAGAAGACGTCAACCACAACTGAGGTATCCGAAAACACACATGAAGGGGGACATCCCGGTAGCCGTGGTGGGAAGGGAGTTATGGGCGTACTCTACCCAGGTCAAGTTTTGACTCCAAGACGAGGGGTTCTGGGTTACCAAACAGCGGAGGCCCGTTTCCAGCTGCTGGTTAATGCGTTCTGCTTGGCCGTTCGCTTCCGGGTGGTAGCCCGAAGTGAGGCTCACGGTGGCCCCTATAAGCTTGCAGAAGGCTTTCCAAAAGCGGGACACGAACTGGGGGCCCCTATCTGACACGACGTCCCGAGGAAATCCATGAATTCTGAAGACGTGGTTCATGAGAACCACTGCCGTACGTTTTGCCGAAGGTAATTTGGGCAGGGCAATGAAGTGGGCCATCTTGGAGAACCTATCCACGACGGTGAGTATCGTCGTCTTACCGCTAGACACCGGCAGTCCCGTGACAAAATCCACCGAGATGTTGGCCCATGGTCGAGAGGGGATGGAGAGAGGTTGCAGCAACCCCACACGGCTGCCCGGAGTGTTCTTACTTCGCGCACAGATGGAACAGGCTGCAACATACTCCCGGACGTCTGCCCCCATGGAGGGCCACCAGAATCTTTGTTGGATGACGTGTAGGGTTCTTCGCACGCCCGGGTGACACGTGAGCCGGGAGGTGTGCGCCCAGTGGATCACTTGGGATCGTAGTTGGGGCGGAACGAACAGTCTATTCTCGGGACTTCCTCTAGGGGGTGGATCATCGTGGTTTGCCTGCTTCACCAAGTCCTCTATGGGCCAGGTTACGACTCCCACCACGCAGTGAGGGGGGAGAATGGGCTCTGGCTCTGTGGACACCGGGTCTTGGCTGTAGACGCGTGACAGCGCATCAGGTTTGGTGTTCTTGGCCCCCGGTCTGTAAGACAACGTGAAATGGAAACGGTTAAAGAAGAGGGACCAACGAGCCTGGCGGGAGTTCAATTGCTTGGCATCCTTGATATATTGCAGGTTCTTGTGATCGGTCCAAACCAGAAAGGGGTGTTGGGCTCCCTCCAGCCAGTGTCTCCATTTTTCAAGGGCTTTTTTGACCGCCAACAATTCCCGATCTCCGACGTCGTAGTTCTGCTCCGCGGGGGTCAGCCGTCGGGACAAAAAGGCGCATGGATGGAGCTTGTTGTCGGCCTGGAATCTCTGAGACAGGACGGCGCCGATTCCCTGACTGGAGGCATCAACCTCCACCACGAACTGACGAGATGGGTCAGGCAAGGTAAGGATTGGGGCGGTGGTGAACCGCCTCTTCAGCTCCTGGAAGGCGGCTTCAGCCTCCGCCGTCCAGCGAAACGGAACCGTCGGGGAGGTGAGAGCGTGCAGGGGAGCCGCGGTGGCGCTGAAGCCTCGTATGAATCGTCTATAAAAGTTAGCAAATCCCAGAAATTGCTGTACTCTTTTGCGGCTATCCGGTACCGGCCATTGGGTCACCGCGCTCACTTTGGCTGGGTCCATCTGGACCTTCCCTGGGGCTATGATGAAGCCAAGGAACGATATGGTTTCTGCATGGAACTCGCTCTTTTCGGCCTTTACGTAAAGTCGATGGTCCAGGAGCCGTTGCAGGACCGACTTAACATGACTCTCATGGGTCCTCAAATCTGGTGAATAAATTAAGATGTCATCCAAGTAAACGAAAACAAAGTGGTCTAAGAAATCACTCAAAACGTCATTGATCATGGCCTGGAAGACCGCGGGGGCATTGGTGAGGCCGAACGGCATTACCCGGTATTCAAAGTGTCCCCTGGGGGTGTTGAAGCCCGTCTTCCACTCATCACCTTCCCGAATGCGCACGAGGTGATACGCGTTACGCAAATCTAGCTTGGTGAATACCCGAGCCTGCTGCAACTGATCAAACACGGCCGACATGAGTGGGAGGGGGTACCGATTCTTTATAGTGATCTGGTTGAGGGGACTGTAATCTATGCAGGGGCGCAGGGTTCCGTCCTTCTTCCCCACAAAGAAAAACCCGGCCCCTGCAGGCGATGATGACGGCCTGATCAGACCCGCTTTCAGTGATGCGTCAATATAGTCATTTAAGGCCTTCTTTTCGGGGCCCGAAAGGGAATAAAGTCTCCCCTTGGGGATCGAAGCACCGGGCAATAGGTCTATGGCGCAGTCGTAAGGACGATGGGGTGGTAAGGAGCTTGCCTTGGCTTTGCTAAATACCTCCGCGAGTTGATGGTAGCATTTGGGTACTTGGTTTAGATCCGGAGATCTGGACTCTGGTTCAGGAGACGCAAAGTCCGAGGGAGAGGTGCATGTGGTTCGATTTGACACACGATACTTGGCACTGGGATGCCCACCCCTTTATCTCCCCTGACTCCCAGTTTATTGCAGGGTTGTGGTGTTTCAGCCACGGATAACCGAGGATAAGCGGATTCAGGGGGGAGGTGACTACATGCAATCTTACAAGTTCATGATGAGTCCCAAAAGACAGTGAGAGGGGTTCGGTTATAGAGGATACGTCAAAAAGGGCTTGTCCGTTAAGTGCCTTAGCCGTTATGGTCGTGTTCAAGGGTTCGGTCTTTACACCTAAGCTGCGCGCGAAAGCCCAGTCAATCAGATTCTCGTCGGCCCCAGAGTCAATCAACACCCCAAGCTCGATTTCCTTGCCTTGGCAGGTTAACGTCCTGACGGGTAGAACCCTATTCTTCTGCCGGACCACGGAGAAGGTGCTTACCCTCAGCGCATTCCGCTCCGGGCAGGAGAGGCGGAGATGACCAAGCGCCCCGCAGTAGTAGCAGCGGCCCTCCTGGCGTCGACGCTGTCTTTCCTCTTCGCTCAATTTGGCCCTGCCGAGCTGCATGGGTTCCGTCCCAGCGAGTGGTAATGCCGGGGTCGATCTTTGGTGGTGCGTCTCGTGGGATGACCGCCCGCCCAATGATGCGGAAGGAGTAACGATCGCGCCCCGGCTTGCGCGCTGCTTCCTCCATTCCTGTAGTCGGTTGTCTGTTCGGACGGCCAACGCGATGAGAGCGTCGAGTTCCACAGGAAGATCAAGGGGAATGAGTTGGCCTTGGATGGTCCCGGAAAGACCCCGGAGAAAAGCATCGTACAGGGCCGACGAGTTCCATCCGCTTTCCGTGGCCAGAGTGCGGAAGCGGATCGCGTAGTCGCTGACCGTCTCTCGACCCTGGGTGATAAGGCACAGCTCTCGAGCCTTCTCTCGGTCCGTGGGAACTGGATCGAACACCATGCGCAGGGCCTCGATGAATCCGCAAAACGAGTGACAGGTAGCGGAGTTCCTGGCCCATTCTGCGGTCGCCCACGCCCGGGCTCTTCCCGTCAAATAGGATATCGTGTACGCCACCCGGGAGCGTTCCGTTGGGAAGTCGCCGGGAGCTCGCTCGAACTGCATCTCACAAGTCGTTATAATGGCTCGACTCAGCCCGGGTTCACCTGCATATCGTTCCGGGGAAGCCAGTCTGATCCCCCTCACAATAGGCGCGGGTGCCGGGTGGTCCACAGGGGGCGCCGCTGTGGAACAGGGTGTCGCAGCTCGCCCCGTGGTCAGCAGAGTGAGGACGTCTTGCATTTGACGACTCAACGCATCCACCTGGGCGGCCACCGCCTCTCGGAAGCCTTCCTGGTTCTTCACCAGTTCCTGAACTCCAACACTCAGAGCGTCGACCTGCTTCTGCTGTTGGCCCAGCTGCGACGTCTGGGAGCGTACTTGGGCGACCAGCTGCGCTGTCTCTGCCGAGTCCATGTCTGGCCAGTGCGTAATGTCAGGCGCAGAGCAGGGAGAGGACTCGAATGCAGAGATTCCAAAGTTCAACAAAGTGTTTATTGTCTCCACTGATGGTCGAACAAAAAACGCCTCACGAGGAGGGAAAAAAGGGGAAACTAAGGCGCCTCGAACCGAGGGAGAAAAAGGAGAAATCAAAGCGCCTCGAACCGAGGGAAATACAAAAACAAGATAGCGATGTAACCAGGTTAACATCGGTGATCAAAGACGTTCAAACAAGGCTTTCTACGTGGACTCAAGGGTTTCGTGATCGCTAGGGTTCTCAGCAAGGCAAGACGCACTGGCACTGGATACTCGGAAAGACGTGGGTTATATGGACACAGGAGGGGAACACAGGTGAAGACAGTTGGTCATTGACGCAAGTGCACACACTTGGAATCAGGGGATCACGTGACCGGACGCACAGGGGAAGGACACACTGACTGGAACGAGAGGAAAATCACACAATAAAACAGGAAATGATCCGGACGACACATGACAGCATGACAGTAAAATACTGTTGTAAATCCACAGTACATCTACAGAAATTTATTACAGTGCAATTTTAAGAATGTCACTGTGAAATACTGGCAGCAGGCACCTCAGTAATTTACTGTTATTTTACAACGTACCTACTATAATTAATTTTAACTGTATAATACTCCATTCTAATTTACAATATATTAGCATAGGATAACAGTGGGTTGATAAGTTTACATTGCATATACTGTCATTTGTTTTGACAGTGTACTGCTGTATTTTGAATTACAGTACATGGCAATAGGATAACTAATATGGTATTTTTACAGTGCATGCTAGTTTAGATGTTATATCAATCAGGTATTTAAAAAAAATACTGAATTGCGTGTGAATTCTGAAATGCTATTCCATTCTAAATTAATTCAAACAAAATTACTGTCAGGAAGGAGTTGAGCCAGGACGACCAAATGCAGCTTGAACCAGGATTTATTGCAGGGAAAAGGAGTTGGAAGGGAGGCAGGTGGGGAACCGACGACACAGACGGGAGGAAGACTCACGGCCAGCAAAACAGACAGACTGACCGACATGAAGTCCCCTTGGACAAGGTTAAAATTCTGACCGTGAGCCTTCAGACAGACCGAGGGAAAACCAGATGACAAGAACAGGAACGCTGGGCACGAACAGGAACGGACACAAAAGTAGACACCGACAGGGAGAAACACACGGGCAGGGCTTAAATACACAGGGTAACAAGAGGAAGCAGGTGACAGACATTACGGTAACGAAAGGGGTGTGGCCGAGCGAAGTGCAGGCCGAGCGTGCTGTGGCACGGGCGTGACAGTACCCCCCCCCCCCACAAGGGACGGCTCCTGACGTCCCAAAAAAGAAAAAATCCAAGACTGTCCAACAAGGGCCGGGAGGAAATGGGGAGGTGGCCGCACGTCACACACCGCCGAAGGCCGACTGGGTGACGGCCGCTGGATCCACGCCGCCGGAACTGGTGGCGGCCGCAGCATCCGCGCCGTCGGGACTGGATCGGGGGGCGGCCGTGCGTCATGCGCCGTCGAAGCCGACTGGGTGACGGCCGCTGGATCCGCGCCGCCGGAACTGGTGGCGGCCGCAGCATCTGCGCCGTCGGGACTGGGTCGGGGGGCGGCCGTGCGTCATGCACCGTTGAAGGCCGACGGTGACAGCCGCTGGATCCGCGCCGCCGGAACAAGTGGCGGCCGCAACATCCGCGCCGTCGGATCTGTTTTGGGGGGGGGGGGGGGGTCAACCGTGCATCTTGCGTTGCTTGAACTCATCTCCTTGGCGACCATGCAGCAGTTGCGGGAGCCGCCAACGGTTGGTCCAAGCGCTGGTCGCTGTGATGGTCGGTGTCTTCTGTCAGGAATGAGTTGAGCCAGGACGACCAAATGCAGCTTGAACCAGGATTTATTGCAGGGAAAAGGAGTTGGAAGGGAGGCAGGTGGGGAACCGACGACACAGACGGGAGGAAGACTCACGGCCAGCAAAACAGACAGACTGACCGACATGAAGTCCCCTTGGACAAGGTTAAAATTCTGACCGTGAGCCTTCAGACAGACCGAGGGAAAACCAGATGACAAGAACAGGAACACTGGGCACGAACAGGAACGGACACAACAGTAGACACCGACAGGGAGAAACACACGGGCAGGGCTTAAATACACAGGGTAACAAGAGGAAGCAGGTGACAGACATTACGGTAATGAAAGGGGTGTGGCCGAGCGAAGTGCAGGCCGAGCGTGCTGTGGCACGGGCGTGACAATTACGTAGAATAAATGCTGGAAAATTAAGTAATATGTAAGTATAGTCAAATACATAGCCATGACCTATGAATTATTTTTGCTTGGTTTCAATCTGTTTCCACAATTATGTGACTCGGGATTTTTGAAAATATTCGTAGATATCAGTATGACGGGCAGAATGAGTTAAGCGTTCAGTGATTTTCCTAACAAAATACTGACAATCTATACTGATTGGCAGCTTTGGATAATGCTGGTGATTTTTGTTTGAATGATTAATTAAAGGACTGTAAAATACTGTTGTAAATCCACAGTACATCTACAGAAATTTACTACAGTGCAATTTTAAGAATGTCACTGTAAAATACTGGCAGCAGGGACGTCAGTAATTTACTGTTATTTTACAACGTACCTACTATAATTAATTTTAACTGTATAATACTCTATTCTAATTTACAATATATTAGCATAGGATAAGAGTGGGTTGATAAGTGTCAGGACTCATAGTTCTGTTCGTGTGTCTGTGTGCTCGCCCCTCCCCTCCTGTGTGCCCATGATCAGTGTAATTGCGGTTCTGTCCCCCAAGTCGCCGCCAGAGTGCGGTTCTGTCCCCTAAGTCGCTGCCCGAGCGCGGTTCTGTTTCCCCAAGCCGCCGCCCGAGCGCGGTTCGGTTCCCCAAGTCGCCGCCCGAGGACGGTTCGGTTCCCCAAGTCGCCGCCCGAGCACGGTTCGGTTCCCCAAGTCGCCGCCCGAGTGCGGTTCTGTCCCCCAAGCCGCCGCCCGAGCGCGGTTCTGTCCCCCAAGTCGCCGCCAGAGTGCGGTTCTGTCCCCTAAGTCGCCGCCCGAGCGCGGTTCTGTTTCCCCAAGTCGCCGCCCGAGCGCGGTTCGGTTCCCCAAGTCGCCGCCCGAGCACGGTTCGGTTCCCCAAGCCGCCGCCCGAGTGCGGTTCTGTCCCCCAAGCCGCCGCCCGAGCGCGGTTCGGTTCCCCAAGTCGCCGCCCGAGCGCGGTTCTGTCCCCTATGTCGCTGCCCGAGCGCGGTTCCGTTCCCCAAGTCGCCGCCCGAGTGCGGTTCGGTTCCCCTAGTTGCCGCCCTAGTGTGGTTCGGTTCCCCTAGTTGGTTGTTTTTTGGGACGTCAGGAGCCGTCCCTTGTGGGGGGGGGGGGTTCTGTCAGGACTCGTCCCCGATCGTTTCATAGTTCTGTTCGTGTGTCTGTGTGCTCGCCCCTCCCCTCCTGCGTGCCCATGATCAGTGTAATTATTCCCACCTGCCTCTCGTTACCTGTCGTGTATATAAGTCCTGTCTGCCCCTCACTCCCTGTCGGATCGTCGAAGTTGTCCCGTTTGCTGTCCTTGTGGTTCCCGTCTGTTTCGAGTGTGTTTGTTTGCAAGCCCTGTCGGTCAGTCTCTCATTTTATTAGTTTGCCAGTTCTCGTCTGTTTCCCTCGATGCCTCCTTCTATTTCCCTTTTCCCTTAATAAACCCTGGTCCAAGCTGCACTTGGTCGCCCTGCTCCATGTTCCATCCGATCCGTGACAGATAAGTTTACATTGCATATACTGTAATTTGTTTTGACAGTATACTGCTGTATTTTGAATTACAGTACATGGCAGTAGGATAACTAATATGGTATTTTTACAGTGCATGCTAGTTTAGATGTTATATCAATCAGGTATTTTAAAAAAATACTGAATTGCTTGTGAATTCTGAAATGCTGTTCCATTCTGAATTAATTCAAACAAAATACGTAGAATAAATGCTGGAAAATTAAGTAATATGTAAGTATAGTCAAATACATAGCAATGACCTATGAATTATGTTTGCTTGGTTTCAATCTGTTTCCACAATTATGTGACTCGGGATTTTTGAAAATATTCGTAGGTATCAGTATGACGGGGAGAATGAGTTAAGCGTTCAGTGATTTTCCTAACAAAATACTGA
This sequence comes from Syngnathus scovelli, assembly GCF_024217435.2. Classification (NCBI taxonomy): domain Eukaryota; kingdom Metazoa; phylum Chordata; class Actinopteri; order Syngnathiformes; family Syngnathidae; genus Syngnathus; species Syngnathus scovelli. The sequence continues at coordinate 9,676,619 of NC_090849.1, read as the reverse complement.
CAATCTATACTGATTGGCAGCTTTGGATAATGCTGGTGATTTTTGTTTGAATCAGTCTTCCTCCTTGGTGATGTCATGAGATTACAAAAAGCAATGAAGAGTCAAGTGGCCTTGCAAAAATAAAAAATAAAGTAGCCAATTGGCCTGCCTTCACTGGTAGATAGAAACGGACCAGATACTGAGACAGCCTTCAGTCTACAGAGACTGACAATGCCTCAGTGGGGCGTATGATTGTGTGTGCATAGGGTAGTAATGTGTAAAACCTTTTTTTTTTAAGTTGGCTTTACTTTAGAAGTATAGTGGTGTAAATTTAATGCAGAGGTCTTGGGTAGTAAATATTGAATACGTGCAGCTCAATGGAGCTGAAAATCAAAAGTACCTCCTCAGGGGTCGTTGGCTTCCAAAAGCCGTGCACTTGTTTGCTGACCTCTGCATTAGCATTATTTTAGCCAAGATGCAATGGGAGGTTTGTAGGAGTAGAGCGGAAGGGTTGATGATGGGCATGATGTGAACACTAACAGACAGGCGCAAACTCTGCAATGTAGAGGTCCTTCTACTCTGCTGAAAAGATTAGGAGGGGTTATTAGCACCAGGCGCCATCTGAGCTGCCAATGCCCCAGGCCATGATGAGCAGATTCACAGAGTAAACCTTGACTCCATGCACTAAGCCCACACTCTGGATGGAATACTTGACCCACAACAATTATTTGGCAGAGTTCTGGTTTTAGTTAGAATGCTTGGTCCACCTTTGACCTTGTATGGATAGCTTTCAACTTTAGATCCCAGTCTTAAGGATACCATGCTCAAAGTACACGATTTTCCAACTTACATTTCTGTCATCATCAATTAATGACCACCAGACCATGTTTAGCCTCAAGGCAAGTTATGTCAAACGATAACATTCATTTTGTGAGATATTACTTTTCTGTTGTGTGGTTGTTATACAGTACACTGAAGAACATGCAAATGTCAGCTTGGGTCAATTTTGCTATCATTTCGCATAAAGTGAAATTTGGATAATGAATTTGGACTTCACATTTGGACTGAATTTAGATAGCTATTTAGTTTTAATTTGTTGTTACAATGTTTTTATTTTGGGGGGTCGGACAAATGTATAGAGGGTAATAAAATAACCACCTTGAACTGCAACCTGTCGATTGTGACACTACTTTCAGACCGCAGGTCTTAATGTTCGATTTGGATTTTTTTTGTTTTTGTGAACCCTATCCATCCATTTATACTTTATCAAAATAAGGTGTCACCTGGATTCAACCCCGAATGGTGCCTACTTGAAATTGAAGCCACGACCTGATATAATAATTGTAGTCGAGCCAATTTTCTTCATGTTTTTTTCTGTGTTTGCAAGATGGAATCAAACTTCCCTAAGATAGGCCAAACATTCACATGATGGTATTTGATGATTTTTTTTTTTTTTTTTTTTTGCCTCACAACTTTCTTTCCACTTGGGTTTTCGCTTTCATATTGTTTGAAACAGCCAGGCCAATAGTTGCAGTTCGTGTGACATTACATGGTTATATAGCTTATGCACCCGATCGGATTCATGAACATGGTTTTGGTTGAAGCAGGTGCAGACAAGTGAGAATGATGAGCTGCAAGTGTCTTTTATGACTAACGTGCAGATTACTTCCTTCAGACTGAAGTCATCATTTATCAGATGCTTGACAAACATTACCTGTATCGCTTGTCCCCACGGGGTCGCGGGCGTGCTGGAGCCTATTCCAGCTGTCATTGGGCAGTAGGCGGAGGACACCCTCAACTGGTTGGCAGCCAATCGCAGGGCACACAGAGAAAAATAACTATCCACACTCGCATTTACGAGTGCTCAATCAGCCTACCACGAGGGAGGAAACCGGAAAAAACCCATGCAGGTACAGGGGGAACATGTAAATTCCACACAGGGAGGGCCAGAGGTGGAATCAAACCCGCACCCACTGAACTGTGAGGCGGACGTGCTAACCAGCGTGCCACCACGCCGCCTTGCATGACAAACATTATGCCTATTATCCAAAATATAATGTGTAATGATATATGAAAAGCCAAGTGTCCTTGAAGGAATCAATGTCAGTCTTATCAGAGGAACTGTCACACTCCTCAATCTGTCAACTTCTCAATCTCAAGATAAGGCCTATTGGGCTATTGTTTTCCTATTTGGCAACATAGACCTTCAGATAATGGACTTCAGTACGTAAAAAACAAATTGTTGGTCAAAATAAAATACAAAGGTGAAGTGTATATTTATTGCAATTCCGCTATTGTTGTGTACATGTCACAAGACTTATCTTGCTGAGGAAAAAAAAGTCACAAACATCAACTGAAACTTGTGCTTTCCTCTGTCACGTTGACGTTGGGGGCATTGTGTTACTCAGAAGGCTAATTGAAAATTAGATATGACTACATCTGTCACGGTCGGTTGGTGTAGCGGAGCATGGAGTAGGACGACCAAGTGCAGCTTGGACCAGGGTTTATTGGCGGAACTCAAAAGGCAACTGACATGACATAGCAAACAATAACTTGACTGACTGACCGGGACGTGGAACAAGACAGCAGGACATGACGGCACCAAGACAGGACGACACACCGAACGACAGGAACCAAAACCAATGACCAAAACCAATACCAATACCAAAACCAATGATCCGACCGGGAGAGAGGGGCAGACAGGACTTTTATACAAGACAGGTAACGAGAGGCAGGTGGGAACAATCACACTGATCATGGGCACACAGGAGGGGAGGGGCGAGCACACAGACAGAAACCAAGACACCAGACACATAGTGGAGCAGTTGGGGGCGACGTGACAGAACCCCCCCCCACAAGGGACGTCTCCCGACGTCCCAAAAAAAAAACTAGGGGAACCGAACCGCGCCGCACTCGGGCGGCGACTTGGGGAACCGAACCGCGCCGCACTCGGGCGGCGACTTGGGGAACCGAACCGCGCCGCACTCGGGCGGCGACTTGGGGAACCGAACCGCACCGCACTCGGGCGGCGACTTGGGGGAACCGAACCGCACCGCACTCTGGCGGCGACTTGGGGGAACCGAACCGCACTCTGGCGGCGACTTCGGGGAACAGATCCGCACTCTGGCGGCGACTGCGGGGACAGATCCGCACTCTGGCGGCGACTGCGGGGACAGATCCGCACTCTGGCGGCGACTGCGGGGACAGATCCGCACTCTGGCGGCGACTGCGGGGACAGATCCGCACTCTGGCGGCGACTGCGGGGACAGATCCGCACTCTGGCGGCGACTGCGGGGACAGATCCGCACTCTGGCGGCGACTGCGGGGACAGATCCGCACTCTGGCGGCGACTGCGGGGACAGATCCGCACTCTGGCGGCGACTGCGGGGACAGATCCGCACTCTGGCGGCGACTGCGGGGACAGATCCGCACTCTGGCGGCGACTGCGGGGACAGAACCGCACTCTGGCGGTGACTTCGGGGACAGAACCGCACTCTGGCGGCGTTTTCGGGGACAGATCCGCACTCTGGCGGCGTTTTCGGGGACGGAGCCGCACTCGGGCGGTGACCTAGGGGACAGAGCCGCACTCGGGCGGTGACCTAGGGGACAGAGCCGCACTCGGGCGGGGACCTAGGGGACAGAGCCGCACTCGGGCGGGGACCTAGGGGACAGAGCCGCACTCGGGCGGGGACCTAGGGGACAGAGCCGCACTCGGGCGGGGACCTAGGGGACAGAGCCGCACTCGGGCGGGGACCTAGGGGACAGAGCCGCACTCGGGCGGGGACCTAGGGGACAGAGCCGCACTCGGGCGGGGACCTAGGGGACAGAGCCGCACTCGGGCGGGGACCTAGGGGACAGAGCCGCACTCTGGCGGTGACCTAGGGGACAGAGCCGCACTCTGGCGGTGACCTAGGGGACAGAGCCGCACTCTGGCGGTGACCTAGGGGACAGAGCCGCACTCTGGCGGTGACTTGGGGAACAGAACCGCACCGCACTCGGGCGGCGACTTGGGGAACCGAACCGCACCGCACTCGGGCGGCGACTTGGGGAACAGAACCGCGCTCGGGCGGCGACTTGGGGAACTGAACCGCGCTCAGGCGGCGACTTGGGGACAGAACCGCAATCGGCGGAAACACAAACATGAACCGCTCTCGGGCGGCAACCCAAACATAGAACGCATTCGGATGGCGACTCTGGAAGTCCGTACAGTAATTGGCGGTGATTCCGGAAGTCTGTACCGTGATCGGCGGCCACTCACAAAGTCCGTACAGTGATCGGCGACATTCGGAAGGCGGGGCTCTGCGCAGCGGCAAGAGCCATCACGCGCCGCAGCAGTGGGAGTGGAGCCAGGGACGATCGCGGGTCCGACGCAGCTGGCTTGGATGTCTGGCGACGTTCGCGGGTCCTGCGACGCTGGGGTGGAGCCCGATGGCGGCCGTGAGTCTGATGACGCCGGGAGGCACTCCAACGGCGGCCGTGGGTCCGGCGTCGCGGCACCAGAGTCCGATCGCGGCCGCAAAGCCGCTGGCGCCAGAAGCACTCCGATGGCGGCCGCGGGTTCGGAGTCGCGGGAGCAAGTTCGACGGCAGCTGTGGGGCCCACGGCGATGGAACCTGCTCAGACGTGGATCGGGCGTCGCAGTGGAAGCTGGTGGTGGAGGGGGGTCCAAGCGCTGGTCGTTGTAGTGGTCGGATCATTCTGTCACGGTCGGTTGGTGTAGCGGAGCATGGAGTAGGACGACCAAGTGCAGCTTGGACCAGGGTTTATTGGCGGAACTCAAAAGGCAACTGACATGACATAGCAAACAATAACTTGACTGACTGACCGGGACGTGGAACAAGACAGCAGGACATGACGGCACCAAGACAGGACGACACACCGAACGACAGGAACCAAAACCAATGACCAAAACCAATACCAATACCAAAACCAATGATCCGACCGGGAGAGAGGGGCAGACAGGACTTTTATACAAGACAGGTAACGAGAGGCAGGTGGGAACAATCACACTGATCATGGGCACACAGGAGGGGAGGGGCGAGCACACAGACAGAAACCAAGACACCAGACACATAGTGGAGCAGTTGGGGGCGACGTGACAACATCAAGTCATATAACCTTAGTGGTCAGTAATTTTATAATTTTGCCTCAGGAAATAAAGACTTCCACCATTTTGACGACACAAAAGTTAAGCATTATTCAGAAATAAGAGGTCACCTTATAACTTGACAGTGATATAATTGTGAAAGAATGCACTTAACACATGAAAAGAGCACCTCTGTGTATGACTTTGTTTGAAAAGTAAATACAAGTCGCATAATCCCTCGCCACTTCACGCTTCACCTATTGCGGCCTCGGTGCATCACAGCATTATGCATTATGAAAACAAATATTGCGGATATATCCGGTGCATTGTGGCTTTTTTGGTGTCAATTGGAGCGCGGGGCTTTGTCTGCCTGTATGACTTCATAGCACACTATTGACCAGTAGAGGAGACAGACCACAGGGAACATGTTGATCCGTTTTATTGCTGCTAATTGGCTTAGAACTGTAAGAGCAATTCTAACCATGCTTTATCTCAGCCTCCCCCAGTCATGCTACGTATCCACTCTTCCATTTCAATCCATCAGCAGAATTGGCAGCATCTCTGATTTGCACTTCCTTTTGACACGAATGAGGCTGGACAACCAAATGCAACACAAGCTTACACTAAGTTTAAAGGAGACAAGGAGGGCTGGAATGACGGCAGAGCGTCGTGTGTCATCGAAGCAGACGGGCAGAGCAAGCTATTTAAAGCTGTTCAAAAAGTGTTTAAAGATGCAATAAAGTGTTTATATATACAATAAAGTGTTTAAAAATATTTATGAAAGTCTTGTGCGGATGCCCTTGTGCTGGGCCGCAGGTGTGCGTCAGCCCGTCCCGTCAGCACAGCGAGAGCGGAGCCGGGACACGTTTACACTTCAAAAATGTTTAAAGTGTTTAAAAATACAATAAAGTGTTTAAAAATAAAACTATAAATTCAAAAATGTTTAAAGTGTTTAAAAATACAATAAAGTGTTAAAAAATAAAATTATAAATTCAAAAATGTTTAAAGTGTTTAAAAATACAATAAAGTGTTTAAAAATAAAATTATAAAAGACTTGTGCGGATACCGTTGTGCCGGGCTGCGGAGTTGCGTCAACTGGCCAGCACGGCAAGAGCAGAGCAGAGCCGGGACAGGTTTACACTTTAAAAATGTTTAAAGTGTTTAAAAATACAATAAAGTGTTTGAAAATAATATTATAAAAGTCTTGTGTGGATGCCCTAACGCTGGGCCGCGGAGGTGCATAAGGAGGCCAGCACGGCAAGAGCAGAGCGGAGCCATGACACATTTATACCTTAAAATGTTTTAAAAAAGTGTTTAGACTACAATAAAGTATTTAAAAGTACAATAAAGTGTTTAAAAATAAAAGTATAAAAGTCTTGTGCGGATACCCTCACGCTGGGCCGCCAGCCAGCACGCAAGAGCAGAGAGGAGCCTGACATGTTTACACTTCATAAAAGGTTCATAAAAGTCTTGTATCGCTGTTGTAACAATGTAATTACTCATATTTATTTTCTTATTTATTTAAAAAAATAAGAATGTTTCTGAAAGTCAGTTTGACTTTATTTTTTTTTTAAATACAAAAAGTGTTTAAAACTACAATAAAGGTTCATAAAAGTCTTGTGTGGACATTAACAATATATAGTTCCTCTTATTTATTTTCTTTATTTTTCTCTTTCTTTAAATAAATAAGAATGTTTCTGAAAGTCAGTTTGACTTTAAAATGTTTACAAAAGTGTTTAAAAATACAAAAAAGAGTTTAACAGTACAATCAAGTTTTTAAAAATACAATAAAGGTTCATAAAAGTTTTGTGTATATTGTAACTATAATTTTCTCTACATCGCAGCTTTTCACCTTGCGCGGGTGGTCTTTGAACCAATTAACCGCAATAAACAAGGGATTACTGTAACCCGTGTACGTACCCAAACATCAACGATCTGTTTCAACTGTCTGTTACAATCCCTTTACGCAGTGCAGTTTACGAGAAGGAATTCTCACATCTCAACATCATAGAAAACAGGAATAGAACATGTCTGTCACATTCCCATCTCCCAGCCCTGATGCACATTCACCTGCTTAAAAAGACCAAAGAGCCATAGGACTGTCATTGATGGAGACCGCTAATTGGACGCTCAACCAGGGACTGGTCAGGAAGATGCATTCAATCAAATTTCAGCTTGTATATGTTGCCATGACAATGTGATTTGCCCAGGGTCTTCAGAATATGAAGTGCTAACCCATGAGAAATCGGCACTATTAACAATGGCTTTTTTTTATTATCCATCCATCCTTTTTCTGCAGTGCTTTTACTCATGAGGGTCACAGGCGTGCTGGAGCCTATCCCAGCTGACTTTGGGCCAAATAAACTGGTTGCCAGTCAGTCGCAGGGCATACAGAGATGAACAACCATTTGTACTTTGTTTTATTATTTATAATAAATCGTATTTCAGATTTACAGAATTTGACCTTCGCTAAAGCTTAGAGTCAAAATGGGTGTTGGAGAAGGATGAATAGCAGAAAATTATTTCCTGCACAGTAGTAAATGTAAAACCTACAGTATTACCGTATTTTCCGCACCATAAGGTGCTTTGGGTTAGAAGGCTTTTCTGTATTTAATTCACACATAGGGCGCACCACATATTAAGGCACATGCATGCCATGACTCACAGTAAACAAAATAACATAACGAGAGTGAAACAGTGAGTTCAGTTGTGCGTTATTCTACTATTTAACCATGTAGACTACTGTACTCACATTATTGTTAATCAATATTCATACGCAAATCCATCAAAGTCCTAATCTTCTGTTTCCAAATTAGACAGTTCGGCAAGTTCCCCATTAAACATGCTAAGTTCCCTCTCGCCATTGTCTCATCATTGTGACGTTGCTCTTTGGCAATGATCCCGGCTTTCCAGAAAGCTTGAATTGTGCCTCGTAAGCATATGTCTCTTTGTCTATGCCATTTTAGAGAGTCCTAATGCTGTTTTCTTTTCACAAACCGGTAGTATTTATTGATCAATGGCGGTGGATGTATGTACTCTACGACGTATCACATACATTCCTCTGATTGGTTTACCGCCCTGGTGTATGTATTTTACGTAAAAACGTCATATCCTCTAATTGGTTAATCGAGTCTACATATTACGCCTACATATTACGTCCCTGTGTGGTGGCAGCCACAGAACAACAGTTACGGATTTTGGTATTTGGTCTGCACAAAAGGTGCACCTTATTAAAAGGCGCACCTTCGGTTTATGACAAAATTAAAGGCTTTCAAGTGCGCCTTATGCTGCAGAAAATATGGTATTTATATACTACATTATTGAGAGAATGAATTAAAAGGCAATGCCATCATTTCCTTAGTACATTTTCAGTGTGTGTTTTTTTTCTATTTTCAGCACTTTGAGTGGCCATTGTTGGTTTATTTTTCTCTAACTGCTAGTTTTGTCCACATGTATGCTGAGGCCTTGAAAGATTTGTTGTGATTACAATATAATGTTCAAGTTTTGACTCAAGAAATATTTTGCTAAAAACACTTGGTTGAATTACATTCGTTGTTGGTTTTGGGGCATTGAGACTCAAGGTACACGGGAGTGGATTTTCACCTCCATCCCATCCCATTCACACAAAAAAAAAAAAATCCTGTACCATCCCAGACCATAGTAAAAACAAAAAAATGTCTGTCCCGTTTTGACCCGATGAAAACAACTCCCATCCCGTCCTGCTCCTGTACAGAATGACTCCCACTCTCATACCGCTCCCACTATGGAGTTCAACTACATAAGAAAAAGGTACTTTCCCCTCCTCCTTATGGACTCCACCACTCCTGTCTGCTCCGCTCTGAACTTTTTATCCTGTACCCATGACCTGTGGGATTCCTGAAAAAATATCCAGCCTCTAATTCACTTTTAATATTCTCTGTTTGTATGTTTTTGTAACCATTTTACTGAAAGCAAACAAAAGCAATCAAATCTATCCATTTATCATTTGATCCTCTTTGTCCTCACAATGGTCGCAGGTGTGCTACAGCCCATCCCAGCTGACTTTGGGAATATCATTTCAGCTAAACCTGCCTGTGGATTTGAAGCATAAACTGTAGTACAACATGGCTGAGTTTCACCAACATGGAGGGTGGTCCTTAACTGATGTCGGTCGTTTCACTCATGCACAGAAGCACTCATGTTTTCATTAACCAAAGAAGGATAGTTCCTTTAAAACAGATGAAAGGCAAGATATGCAAGACTGTTTAAAATTTCATGGTAGATTTATAGACTTAGGCCTTTTCTTTCATGTATTAATAAACCTACTGAACATCTGAGCTGAGATATTATGGACTGAAATCAGTCTAAATGTGAATAAGTCAGCTTGTGTTAAAATGATTGGGATCTCTGCTTTTCATCTTAAGTGTTACAGCAGGAGAGAAGGGGTCATTATAGTTATTAGGCAATGTGCCTTTACTATCCATCAAACCTCCTTCCTGGCTTCTGTTTTATGAGTCCTGACAGTCATTTACAAGGCAGAAGAAGTTTTTCCATCATATTTTTTTCACATTAATACTCACATGTGGAACAGCAAGGCTTCTAATAAGAATGTTAAATGTTACTATCGTTAGCAATGGCGTAAGAACTACCCAAAGTCTGGAGAGTTTTGCTGAAGACATTGCTTTTTGGCAACATACATATTTTCTTTCTGCAGACAGGAAAAAAAATAGTTTTACTGTCACAAAATGTTTCTCTCCAAGTCCCAAATGGAACTCAATCAAAATAACTGCTTGATTAAATTTCAACCTGATACATCAACACAGTTGTTTTTATGGCCTTAGCAAATAGTGTCAGGAATGAGTTGAGCCAGGGCGACCAAATGCAGCTTGAACCAGGATTTATTGCAGGGAAAAGGAGTTGGAAGGGAGGCAGGTGGGGAACGAACGACACAGACGGGAGGAAGACTCACGGCCAGCAAAACAGACAGACTGACCGACATGAAGTCCCCTTGGACAAGATTAAAATTCTGACCGTGAGCCTTCAGACAGACCGGGGGAAAACCAGATGACACGAACAGGAACACTGGGCACGAACAGGAACGGACACAACAGTAGACACCGACAGGGAGAAACACACGGGCAGGGCTTAAATACACAGGGTAACAATAGGAAGCAGGTGACAGACATTATGGTAACGAAAGGGGTGTGGCCGAGCAAAGTGCAGGCCGAGCGTGCTGTGGCACGGGCGTGACAGTACCCCTCCCACAAGGGACGGCTCCCGACGTCCCAAAAAAGAAAAAGTCCAAGACTGTCCAACAAGAGCCGGGAGGAAATGGGGAGGTGGCCGCATGTCACACACCGCCGAAGGCCGACTGGGTGACGGCCGCTGGATCCACGCCGCCGGAACTGGTGGCGGCCGCAGCATCCGCGCCGTCGGGACTGGATCGGGGGGCGGCCGTGCGTCATGCGCCGTTGAAGCCGACTGGGTGACGGCCGCTGGATCCGCGCCGCCGGAACTGGTGGCGGCCGCAGCATCCGCGCCGTCGGGACTGGGTCGGGGGGCGGCCGTGCGTCATGCACCGTTGAAGGCCGACGGTGACAGCCGCTGGATCCGCGCCGCCGGAACAAGTGGCGGCCGCAACATCCGCGCCGTCGGATCTGTTTTGGGGGGGGGCAACCGTGCATCTTGCGTCGCTTGAACTCATCTCCTTGGCGACCATGCAGCAGTTGCGGGAGCCGGCAAAGGTTTGGTCCAAGCGCTGGTCGCTGTGATGGTCGGTGTCTTCTGTCAGGAATGAGTTGAGCCAGGGCGACCAAATGCAGCTTGAACCAGGATTTATTGCAGGGAAAAGGAGTTGGAAGGGAGGCAGGTGGGGAACGAACGACACAGACGGGAGGAAGACTCACGGCCAGCAAAACAGACAGACTGACCGACATGAAGTCCCCTTGGACAAGATTAAAATTCTGACCGTGAGCCTTCAGACAGACCGGGGGAAAACCAGATGACACGAACAGGAACACTGGGCACGAACAGGAACGGACACAACAGTAGACACCGACAGGGAGAAACACACGGGCAGGGCTTAAATACACAGGGTAACAATAGGAAGCAGGTGACAGACATTATGGTAACGAAAGGGGTGTGGCCGAGCAAAGTGCAGGCCGAGCGTGCTGTGGCACGGGCGTGACAAATAGCCATAGAGCTATGAGTTTATGAGGTTTTATGTTTTTTGTAAAATATGCTGTCTCCTTCACCCTGCTGACGCATGACTGCACTGCGTCCTACAGCGACAACCGCATCGTGAAGTTTGCTGACGACACGACTCTGGTGGGTCTCATCACCAAGGGCGACAAGACTCAGTACAGGTTGGAGGTTGACCTTCTGACCGCGTGGTGCAGGGACAACAACCTACACTGCACAGCATTCCATCCCTCCAACTCCATCATCAAATTTGCTGACAATACCACCAAAGTCATGATCATCTCAGGAGGAGATGAGTCTGCCCACAGGCATGAGGTTGAGACACTATGAGGGTGGAATGAAGTGCACAACCCACTCTGAACACCACAAAGACAAAACAGAGATAGGGGAGGCCACCTCAGAGTATCCAGGCTTTGCTTCTACAATGGAAGGCATATCGATGGAATTGAGGAGGTCTTAGTATTTTCCCCACCGATTCACAACATCCTGAATTGAAGTCGGCAGTGTATGGGTATTCCATTATACACAGTGTTAAGAGTGCACTGCTTTCCCTTCCCGAGGTGACAGCCAATGGACCATCTTGGCCATCCACTAACTGTCAGCTGCATCCAGACTGCCACAGGCCAAAAAGGCCTGACAGGATTCTTTCTTCATCTTAATGGCATCCCTTACCGCTGGTGTCAACCACTGAGGTTGGGGGTTGTTACTGCAACCTCAACATTGGAGGCACGGAACATGGTTTGCCCAGACTAAATGTTCTCCATCTCCCCCGGGACATGGGAATAGTTCTGCAGGAGGTGGGAGTTCAAAATCTTTCAGACGGGGGATTGCCAACAAAACCTCACAATATGTTTGGATCTGCCAGGTTGGATCAGCATCTCCCACCATTAGAGCCAACACACCACCAGGTGGTGATCAGTTGACAGCTTCGTCCCTCTCTTTACCCGAGTGTCCAAAACTACAAAGTCAATCATCAAACTGCGGCCTTGGGTGACCTGGTGCCAAGTACACACACTCACTCTGCACCCCTTGGTGAGCCCATGGGAAGGGGGACCCACGTTGCCTTTCCGGGCTTTGCATGGCCGGGCCCCATGGATGAAGGCCCAGCCAACAGAAGCTCACCTTCAAGCCTCCAGTAATAGGACTCCGCTCGGGTTATAATCGGGGGCCTATTCCTCCCAATCACACCCTTACAGGTCTCACTGTCATTGCCCATGTGAGCATTGAAGTCCCCAGCAGATCGATGGAGTCGCCTGGGGGAGCACCGGCACTGCTGGAGAGCACGGTTGTAGGATTGAGACAGGACAATAATTTGCAAACTCATGTTTATTTCCTCCTTTGTAAAGGGTGAGGACTCCCGCTATCTTCACTTTCTCTGGAAAGATGTCCCTGGAAAAGGATAGAATGCACCTGTGAGTGAACAGGAGTATATTGTAAAACGTCAGTTAACCCTCTTAGCGTCCTAAGGGTCAATCTGACCCCATTTAATGTTTATCATTCAAAAAATAGTAGTTGACTTATTTTTTTGCTTCATATTTCATGACTTTTCCTAAATTGATGGGGACAACTTATCTAGCATAATTTTTTTATTGTGATATTTTTTTCAATGTACTGAACACATGTATTGCACGCATTGGTCGTCCTCTGGGGTCAATTTGACCCCAAGCTGTTTTAGCTGTTGAAACTTCTTTGTCAGTGTGTGTGATCTAACATTCCCAGAGCTGCAGGAGTTGATACATTTGAGTACATTTTATTTGTTGTATTATATTATATAGTATTTTTTTTCTTTAGTTACCACAAGAACTTTGAGATTACGCACGCCATGGGTATGAAAGAGTGAGTGTGTGTGCGTGAATGTGTGTGTGTGTGTACGTGTGTGTGTGTGCGTGTGTGTGTGTGTGTGTGTGTGTGTGTGTGTGTGTGTGTGTGTGTGTGTGTGTGTGTGTGTGTGTGTGTGTGTGTGTGTGTGTGTGTGTGTGTGTGTGTGTGTGTGTGTGTGAGAGAGAGAGAGAGAGAGACATCCTGTACTTACACTTGCCAAAGTAAAACTGATTTTTCACGCACTGTGGAGGGCGGGGTATTCCACAAGGGCACGAAAAAAACACCGCCTGCAACACACTCATCAACCCTTAGTTCCCACTCCAAACAGTAAACACACACACACACACATCGCCTTCCACTCACGCACGCCATAACATTGTTGTCAAAATGGTAAGTTTCCTTTTATTTACTAAATGTTTTCTCACGTTTAAATATTTTCTTTGATTATTTGCCTCAATTGGTATTGTATTATATAACTGTTCTCATGAACATTTTAATTTTATTATGATTTCAATTTGCTTTACTATTTTCTATGGGGATCATTATTTCAGATAGTGACCATTTCCGAAAGCGACTGACTTGATGGAACGGATTGTATTTGTTAACCTGTAATGGCTTTCCGCAAGATCGGCATGGTAGTCGACTAGTTAGCACGTCTGCTTCATAGTGCATTGATTGTGGGTTCAATTCCAGCTCCGGCCTTCCTGTGTAGAGTTAGCATTTTAGATTTTATCCCACATTCCTAAACCATGCATGGTTGGTGAGTTGGGCACTCTAAATTGCCCTCAGGTTTCATTGTTCCTGTGCCGAAGAAACCTGCACCGTCCTGCTTCAATGACTACCGCCCTGTGGCACTGACGCCCATCATCATGAAGTGCTTTGAGCGGCTGGTCATGGAGCACATCAAGTCCGTTCTCCCCCCCACCATTGACCCTTTCCAGTTTGCGTACCGTGCCAAGCGGTCCTCTGAGGATGCCATCTGCTCTGCCCTCCACTCGGCCCTCACCCACCTGGAGAGAAAGGACTCATATGTGAGGTTGCTGTTTGTGGACTTCAGCTCTGCCTTCAACACCATTGTGCCGCAGCGACTCATCTGCAAACTCGACGAGCTGGGCCTCAGTACCTCCCTCTGCAACTGGCTACTGGACTTCCTCTGTCAGAGGCCTCAGGTGGTGCGTGTTGGCGACAAAATCTCCGCCAGCGTCACGCTGAGCACGGGGGCCCCCCAGGGCTGCGTGCTCAGTCCATTGCTCTTCACCCTGCTGACGCATGACTGCTCTGCGACCTACAGCGACAACCGCATAGTGAAGTTTGCTGACGACACGACTCTGGTGGGTCTCATCACGAAGGGCGACGAGACTCGGTACAGGTCGGAAGTTGACCTTCTGACCACGTGGTACAGGGACAACAACCTCCTGCTGAACGTCAATAAGACCAAGGAAATCATTGTTGACTTCCGGAAGGGTCACACAACACACCTGCCGCTGATCATCGACGGTGCTGTGGTGGAGAGGGTGAGCTGCACCAAGTTCCTGGGGGTGCACATCAGTGAGGACCTCTCCTGGTCCGCAAACACCTCATCACTGGCAAAGAAAGCTCAGCGCCGCCTGTACTTCCTGCGGAAGCTCAGGCGTGCATGTGCTCCTCAGGCAGTCCTGTCTAAATTCTACCGTGGCACCATTGAGAGCGTCCTCACCAGTTGCATCGCTGTCTGGGGTGGTAACTGCACTGAACAGAACTTGAAGGCCCTGCAGCGCATAGTGAATACGGCTGGTAAGATTATTGGTGCTTCGCTCCCCTCCCTGAAGGACATTTACACCTCCCATCTCGCCCGCAAGGCAACCTCGATTGCCAGAGATGTGAGTCACCCGGCTCACTCTTTGTTTGACCTTCTGCCCTCTGGGAAGAGGTACAGGAGCCTGCGCTCCCGCACCACCATACTCGCCAACAGCTTCTTTCTCCAGGCTGTTAGGGCCCTGAACTCGCTACCCCCTTCTGCGTAGCGTGCGGCACTGTTGCGCTATTTTCGGGAATGTCTGCTGTACGCGCACTTGCTCCTTTTTTTTTTCTGCTCCTCTTATTTATTTATTTATTGTTGTGTTATTTATTCATTATTTATTCAGCACGCTTTTGTTATACTTGTTTACTTGTTTGTCTGTTGTGAGCCATGTCTTGTCACCGTGGGATAGGGGGAAACGAAATTTCGGTTTCTTTGTGTGTCTTTGGCATGTGGAGAAATTGACAATAAAGCTGACTTTGACTTTGACTTTGAATAGTTGTTTGTCTATGTGTGCCCTGGTGACCAGTTCAGCTTCGGCTTGAAGTTAGCCCTTGTGAGCATAAGCGGTTCAGAAAATGGATAGATATATAGCTGACCAACATCTACCATTAACATCTAACATTTAAAATTTCTCCACCCTATCTGGACTACGACCTCAGATAGATTTTGAATTCCTGAATAGTTGGCAGTCAGCAAGCACTAAATAAACTTGTGGGTAATTGATTTGGATTGTGTGTGGTAGGCAAGCATATGTTGTGGGTACTTTTAGAATGCCCCACCATCCCAGAAGGAATTATTATCCAACCTCACTTCACCTCATAGCTTCAATACTCCTAAGAAATCCCTGAGGAGGTTTCTGTTGGAGAGAGATAGATAGATTTCATTCATGGACGTGAGTGGTGTTAAATGGATGGAGCGCCTCTGGCTCAATTACTGTTAAATAGAAAGTGGATGAGTCATAATTGACAGTGACACAAGCAAGCTGTGTGCACTTGGCAGTGAAGAAGCCCCAAGCAGTCAGAAAATACCTCTGGTAGAGGTGCTATCCATCCAGGTATTTGTCCATCTATTCGGCCATTCTCAAAATGATTCCACCTTCCTAACAGTCATGTCTCTGGATATTTTGTATTCTGGTGTGATTGTAGGTACACCCAAACCACTCTCCAATTACAGTTGTAATACAAAAACAAAAGTTCCTTTGAATCAATGTAGAGTAACATTTTTTAAATAAAAGTGAGGACTGACTGCTCTCACTTCGGCAGGTGTCTGTCTGACAGCCGTTTGATGAGATGATCCCAGCATTGAGCTTGTCTAAGACCAGTGAGTGGCCTTACTCTCTATCCCATAATCCGGAGCCCACCCCGCCCAAACCTCCACCTTTGACTGAACTAGCATCTTGAATACTAATACTAAACACTGAATAACTCTATCCCTCATAAATTATGCTCCTTGACATTCATACATATTTGATGCCGTTCACAACTTTCGATGTAATTCAAATCTTGAATATGAAATGAAATATTGTTATTCTATTCTGTGTGAAGAATGTATCCGCGTCCATGGAGAAGATCACCTTAGTGGATTTTGATCAAATTTACAATATAACTAAATTGAAAATGCAGATGACAGCCGAGTAAACTAGTAGTTCCAAGTTCTCAATCCATACACGATCAGGGAACGTCATCAGCTTTACGTAACGAGGTAGCAGGCATTCTCAAATCTGTACATTTACCACCCAGTAACATCATCAGGGAGAAAAGGAGAGCCATACACACATGAGGTAAACAGGACAACATCATTATACTCCAGTGGACAAATACCGCATCTCAGTAGTCGTGGACAGGGACAATTCCAACAATAAAATGGACAACTTGCTCAAGGACCACACCACATACTGAAAAATGACCCTACAGAACAACTAAAAAGAACCTTCAAATCATTACTCAAACCCATGTTAGCTGAAAACAAAATAACCCATGACTCATATCTTGATATAATATTTTTAGCTTGATATAATATTCATACCTGGTGCCCACAGCCACCATAACAACTCCCCCCCCCCCCCCCCCCGGATATATGGCATTCCAAAAATATACAAATTCAATACACCACTTTGCCCCATTGTCAACAGCATAGAATCCGTCACATACAACCTCTCCAAATCCCTTGTGGAAATCATAAAACCCCTTCTGAGACTCACTGAACAACACTGCAGAAACAACTGGCAGAGGACTTATAGCAAATCAACATAGGACAGGACGAAATATTCATGTCACATTCATATCACACCTACATGTAACAAGAAAACTACCACGGTAATTGCTCAAAAGGCAACATTTATGATTAACTTATAGATGGAATAAAAGATTAAGCAAATACATTTTTGTCGTAGGAAATCAACATTGCTTAAGAACAAAAAATGAGTGAAATTGGATTACAGAAATGCTACAACCAATTTAATTATATCTTTTGGACACTACCGAAGATACGTATCCGTCTACAGCAAAAAAGGATTTAAGTCAGATGCCCTGAAAAGAAAGTTTATGCAGTTCTGCTTTAGAGAATAAATTAGCCCTCACCCCAAATTGCACCTCTGTACACTTGTGGCTATGTGTATGCAAAGCACAGCATATCTTTTAGTGTGTTCTAACAATAAGAAAATGCTGCATTCACAATCTGAACAATAGCAAGGAACATAGTGAGTTTGAGAAATGTTTATTCAGCATGTAAAAGTAATGAGTAGCCTCCTCCAATGACTGAGATCACATTACTAGCATGTTGTTAGTTAAAGCAGCCTCTCTCTGTGGTTTAATGGGTTACTTCGGCAAACATAAACAACATCATAATGAGCCAAGATCAGTATTTTCCACATTTTCAGTCTTGCAAATATCTTGGCTAAGCAAAATTAGCTCCTTCCATCTTTAGGCAAAATATGTACACAAATTCAGTGCACATTGCTTATGCACTCACTCATTTCATATTTTCATTGCTTATAATTAGACTCAGAACCATTCGTTGCATATAATTAGAGTACTTACAAAATTAATTAACATCTCAATGAATGCACATATTGTCACTTATTTGCACTTTTTTAATTGTTTCCCTGTTGTGATGAAGTACATCTGATTGTTTCCAATGCGCAATAGAAAAGTTAACTAGGATCACCTTAATTTGATACAATTGTATCACCGTTACTATATGTCTGTCTGTCTGTCTATTCGACTTCGTGCCTTGTGGCACATAAGGCCTTCACAGACCGCTTCCACTCGTCACGGTCAGCTGCTCGACAGTACGCCTCCAGGTGCTCTTCAGTCTTCCTTTCCTTCTTTTCCCTTCTGGTGTCCAGGTCATGGCTGCGTTGCAGTCGTTGTTGTGGTCCTACCGTAGTATGTGTCCAATCATTTTCCATCGACGCATCCTAACTTCTTCACTCAATGGCTCCATTTCAGCTCTTTCTAGTAGGTCTTTAGTGCTGATGTGGTCTTGCCAATGCATGCGGAGTATTCTTCGTAGGCATTGGTTGTGGAACACATCAATTGCCTTGCTGTCCCCTTTATTAATTTTCCACATTTCACATCCATGCAGCAGTACTCGCACTACTGGCGTCTTATAAAGCGTTAGCTTGGTTCTTCTTGAGATGTCATTGGAGCTCCAGGTCTTTTAAAGTTTGACAAATGCACCTCTTGCTTTTGACAGCCTATTCTTCAGATCTTTCATACCGCCTCCCTCCCAAGTAAGTGAACTGGTCTACATCTTCAATATCGTGCTCATTGATCTTGATTCGGTCCTGTTTTTTTTGCATTTATCCTTATTGTTTTTATCTTTTGTGTATTGATCTTGAGTCCTACTCGCTTGACTTCTGCATCCATTCGAGTTGTTTTATTCTGCATATGATGTTTTGTAGAGGAGAGTAACACTTTATCATCTGCAAAGTCCAAATCATCAAATTTTGATGTCAGCTTCCATCTAATTCCATTTTCTCCCTCTTGAATTGTTCTTCTCATAATCCTTTCTATGACAATTAAAAACAAGAACCCTGACATATTGCATCCTTGCTTTACGCCGGTTTTGATGTTGAACCACTCACATACTTCCCCTTGGTCTTCTACCGCACACTGGAAGCCTTCATAAAATAATCTGACCATTCTCACAATCTTCTCCGGAATTCCATACTTCTTCATGATGATTCCCCCCCCCCGAATACTTGATAGAAACGCAAAGGTTTACAGATGATTATTGAAACCAGAACCTGATACAAGAGATCTGCTTCAGGAATCAGCAGCCGCGGGGAAAATACCACTGCGCAAATAACGCATTACTGGTGACACTTAAGATGCTCAAGCAATTTACCGTGTAAAGACACTTAGTCACACCCACTTCACCATAATTCATTCACTGCTGATGTACTAATGCTGTTTGGGAATTAGGGTTAATTATCTCCCTATTTGTCTAAGCCAACTGGCCAATTACCACATGAATTACAACAAAGATGTAGCGGGTGCAACACAGCTTGTAATTTTTTTGGGTCATTAAACGAGATAGACATTGTAATTACATCATAATTATATTTTAATTAATTAATTAATGTGAACATATCCTCCAAATGTATACAAGTTCCAATGACACTCAGTATCAAGGTATATACTGTATACAGTGCATGCACACGTGGGCGTAGTTGCACAGACACACACACACACACACACACACACACACACACACACACACACACACACACACGCACGCACGCACACACACACACACACACACACACACACACACACACACACACACACACACACACGCGCACACACACACACACACACACACACACACACACACACACACACACACACACACACACACACACACACACACACACAGAGTTTTAAGGACTTTTGACAGGGACCAGTTATATAAGCGTTCAACATTTGCCCAGCCTGTGAAACAGCACATGCCAACAGTACAACAATAAACGTGAATACTCAGTTTTTTGCCTTCACCAATATTGAATAACATTTTAGCATTTAGCCAGCAACTATGATACTCTCAAGGCACTTACATTTCATCACAAATCAGATGAAACGATATTGACCCATTGCAGAACCACTCACCGCATATTGGGCTGTATGCGTGGTAAACACCTGTTGCTGTCTGTGAAATGCACCTTCCTTCTTGGGCATAGACACTTGTTTTGAATGCTCACTGTGTCCTTTCCAAATTAATAAACGTAATTTACTTATTTTGCTTGCTTGCGGATTTAATATTAGTGTTATGCGACACAGTCAAATTGACGTGTCAAGAGTCAGTCATAAATGGTATGTGACAGCGAGAATCAGGTCTTCTTTCAAAATATAAATATATTTTTTTGTTTTTAATTAATCTGAAAATACTGTATGTTATTTTTTGTCTTTCTTTTCTTCTTTCTTTCTTTCGCCCACCGCAGCCCAACCCTGTGTGGCCCGCGGATTGGCAGTTGGGGAGCACTGGGTCACTGCACATGTCGGTGTTGCAAACTGTTGAGAAACAGTTTTTTGCGACAAATGCTGGAAAGGTTAGCTTACATGCTTCTTCTTGGGAGCTAGTTGCCAAGACCATAGACAAGGGATGTCAAACTGTTTTTTTTTTTTGCGGGCCGCATTGTAGTCATAGCTTCTTTCGGAGGGCCATTATGGCTGTAAACCCAAATAAATGTATGAGCACCTCAAATTATATACGGTAAAAGCTACAAAACAAACTGACAAATAACTCGTTTTCAAATCAGACGAGTAAAAACTGGTCAAATATTTAAAAAAAAAAAGATATCATTAAACGCGAAGACAATTTGCAATTCTAATAATGACACGAATTTGATGCACAATTTGTCATCACGGGCCACATAAAACGATGCGGTGGGCTGTATCTGGCCCCCGGGCCTTGAGTTTGACACATGTGCCATAGCCATACAACAACTAGAGTGTGTTTGGATTTTTTTGCAATTTTGACACGAATTGGGTCATCAAACATATAAGTATGACACAAGCTGCAAGTCATTTTATAATTAGTTCTTGAAGAGACCTCCTGTTCAAAATGGCAGTAAAGGTTTCTTCCTTTGGCAGAGAGGCGCAGGGGCTGCTCGTGTGGGGGGGGAGTGGTCTTCAGCGGGCAAGTGCTGTTCTGGGCGTCGAAGCGAGCAAAGAAGCGGTTCAGATCGTTCAGCAGACGGACGTCGCCCTCACAGCTCCTCGGCGCGGGCTTGTAGTCCGTGATGGTCTGAATGCCCCGCCAAAGGCTACGTGCGTCCTTGCTGTCCTTGAAGTGGGTGGAGACCTTGCACGAGAACGCCTTCTTCGCTTCTTTGATGCCTCGGGACAGGTCGGCCCTCGCTGTCCTCAAGCCAGCCTCATCCCCCGCTCTGAAAGCCTTGTCCCTGGCCCTCAACAGTCTGAGGACAGCCCCCGTCAGCCATGGCTTCCAGTTCGCGCGAGTGACGACGGATTTCGAGCAAGTCATATCATCGATGCACTTCGTGATGTAAGAGGTAACAGAGTCAGTATACTCAAGATTCAAGATTCAAGATTCAAGAGTTTTTTATTCGCCATGTTTGAGCGTGCCAAACAAGGAATTTGACTTCGGTAAATCACAGCCTCTGTTCAACATTTAGGTGACTAACAACAACACTCAGGACATGTGAAGAACGAAAGATACGAAAGATATTCTCAAACACCCCCTGATCTTAAACTCCCAAGAGGGCAAGGAACAACTCAAAACTCCAGCTAGGGGAAATGAGAAACCTTGAGAAGAGACCACAGATGGGAGGGTCCCTCTTCTAGGATGACCAGGCTGCAATGGATGCAGAGAGGACACATAGTACAAACAGTGTAGACAAAAAAGGTGTGGCAAGCGGGATGTTATTGCACAGTAATGACTCTGAGACTCTAAGAGTGGTGTGAGTTCATCAGAGCGACAGCCTGGGGGAAGAAGCTGTCTCTGTGTCTGCTGGTTTTAGTGTACAGAGCTCTATAACGGCGTCCGGAGGGGAGTAGTTCAAACAGGCTGCAACCTGGGTGCGAAGGGTCTGTTGAGATGTTACTTGCACGTTTCCTGGTCCTGGACAGGTACAAGTCTTGGATAGATGGGAGGTTGATTCCTCTATGTCCGTCCAATCGTTGTAGGTGGCTGCCTGCTTAAACAAGTCCCAGACAGTGGTGTCGAAGCAGTCACGAAGTGCATCGGAGGCACCCTCAGGCCACACTCTAACCTGCCTCCGAACCGGCCTGGATGCCTTTACCAATTGTCTGTATGCGGGCAAAAGCAGAACGGTGAGATGGTCAGAAAGCCCCAGATGGGGGAGGGGGGTGGCTTTGAAAGCTCCCTTTTGCGCCGAGTAGACTAGGTCCAGGAAGCTGTCTCCACGTGTCAGAAAAGGAACATGCTGGTGAAGCCTCGGGAAAACAGACTTTAGGTTGGCATGATTGAAGTCTCCAGCGAAGATGGTGAAACCGTCAGGGTGCGCTGTTTGCTGTTCACTGACAGCCTGGTACAGTTCACCAAGCGCCGCGATCCTGTCTCCTTCGATGTTGGAAGGCGGGATGTATACCGCGACTAGCAGAATCGCGGTAAATTCCCTCGGCAGATAAAAAGGACGGCACTTAATGATCACAAACTCCACAAGCGCGAGCAGTGCTTACGTACCACCACAGAGTCCCGGCACCATTCTTCTCGGATGTAGACGCATATTCCACCTCCTCGCGACTTTCGCCCTCGTACAATGGCACGGTCCGCCCGATAGCACGCTAGCCGCTCCAGATTGCTCCAGATTTATGCATTGATATCTATTTGCTGGTGGGCAGCAGCTGTCTGCTAGAATCGTACTTGTTGTGTTTCCTTCTTCAGCCCTCATAGGATTTCAAAATGTTCTGGGCAACTGCCAGGATCCTAATGGGGGTTGCCAAAGTGGCTCATGTCACCCCAATCTTGCAATCACATGGCTGGGTTCCAGTGTCTCTCAGAATTGAAAGCAAGGTCTCCCTCTATCCACTAGTGCAATCACTAAATCCTCCTCAATACCTCAAAAAAGTCCTCACGCCCAAGACCTCCGGCATGAATACTCCGTTTTGCCAACACCCTTCCACAATCGGGCCTCTCTGGCACCCAGGCAGTGGAATGTTCTCCCTTACTGTCCCCACAGACCATTGATGCTTTTAAACAATAATCTTATAATACAACAATCTTACAAGAATTTTCTTTTTCCAAAATTCTTCAACTAGGGCCTCTCTTTCTTTTTGTAAAAAATATTTTATTCTGAACAGTTTGGAATTGCTGAAACATAAAGCGCATGACCACAGACCACTGATGTTTTTAAACAACAATCTTGAGAATTTTCTTTTTACAAAATCCTTCTACTAGGGCCTCCCTTTGTTTTTGTAGAACATATTGTACTCTGAACAGCTTGGAATTGCTGAAAAATAAAGCTCATGATAAATAAAAATGATTTTATTATCATTACTATTATTGATTGATTGACTGATTGACTGAACAACAATCTTAAGAATTTTCTTTTCACAAAATCCTTCTCGTATGGTTTCCCTTTCTTTGTGTAAAATGTATTTTACTCTGAACAGTTTGGAATTGCTGAAAATTAAAACGCATGACAAATAAAATTTATTTAATTATAATTATATGATTGATTGATTGATTGATTGATTGATTGATTGATTGATTGATTGATTGATTGATTGATTGATTGATTGATTGATTGAACATAACATAAACAAAAGAATAAAAACAAAATGAAAAGAAAAAGATCAATACATACAAGTTCAATGCAGTTTACATGTATGTTCACAGAAAGGAGTAGGGAGAATTAGAAAAACATACCTCGTCCAACCCCTTGTTATTGCTTTCAGCATTCACACATATGTTAATCTGATTATTTTTCTTATTTGTATTATTCCACTCACATTTTTGTCCTCCTTATATGCCCACATAGTGCATCTGATTTACACCGTTCAAATTTTAACATACTCCTTATATTCACGCCATCCAGGAGTTATTTTTGTCTCTCTGCATTCAGTACTTACAATTTCCCCTCAATTTAATATTTAACATAAAATGTCCCCATTCTTTACCAGTTATACAAATATTCAACTTTTGGCATCCCACATTCTTCAATACAATTAAACATTAGTTCATAAACTCTTGTATCTGGACTGTGTGCCATGCCTTTATTATGTCACTTGTCCGATTATGATGTCAGTCACCCCCTCCCCTGCTATGGCCTTGTCCAAACAAGTGCACTCCAACCTACGGTCGTTGATGAAATGTACACCTAGTAGAAGTGCACAGCAAGCACGCAAAAACTGCATAATTTGGACAATGCGTCTCATGTCATTGACTGTGTCATGGCAAATTTATTTTATTTTCTCAAAAGCCGACAGTGCGCCTTATAATCCAGTGCGCCTTATATATGGACCAATATGGATTCGTGGAGGAGGACTAACTTATTAAAGTATGCTTTACGTGTTTATTTTGTGTGTTGTGTGATATTAACGTTTGAGCAACGTTGCGTTATTGATATATTGTTATTGTTTTCACCATTTCAAGTGTTACTATATTGTGATTGCATTAACGTTTGAGCAACGTTGAGTTATTTATTCTATGCACCTTATAATCTGGTGCGCCTTATATATGGACAAAGTTTTAAAATGGGCCATTCATTGAAGGTGCGCTTTATAATCCGGTGCACCTTATAGTGCGGAAAATATGGTATATATTTTGTTTATGCTTTCAAGATCTCTGGTACTGCCAATTTGGAGTCATTTTTCAAAAATATTTTATTTAGTTATTTTTTAAAATTATTTAGACAGGAGAACATCAGTTTGATGAACACTCAAGATATAGGCATATACAGGACTCCATCCATCCATCCATTTTCTGAACCGCTTAGTCCCCACGGGGGTCGCGGGCGTGCTGGAGCCTATCCCAGCCGTCATCGGGCAGTAGGCGGGGGACACCCTGAACCGGTTGCCAGCCAATCGCAGGGCACACAGAGACAAACAACCATTCGCACTCGCACTCACACCTAGGGACAATTTGGAGTGAACAATCGGCCTACCAAGCATGTTTTTGGGATGTGGGAGGAAACCGGAGTGCCCGGAGAAAACCCACGCGGGCTCGGGGAGAACATGCAAACTCCGCACAGGGAGGGCCGGAGGTGGAATCGAACCCGCACCCTCCTAACTGTGAGGCGGACGTGCTACCCAGTGCGCCACCGAGCCGCCCTCATATACAGGACTGTCTCAGAAAATTAGAATATTGTGATAAAGTTCTTTATTTTCTGTAATGCAATTAAAGAACCCATCCATCCATCCATTTTCTGAACCGCTTAGTCCCCACGGGGGTCGCGGGTGTGCTGGAGCCTATCCCAGCTGTCATCGGGCAGTAGGCGGGGGACACCCTGAACCGGTTGCCAGCCAATCGCAGGGCACACAATTAAAGAACCAAAAATGTCATACATTCTGGATTAATTACAAATCAACTGAAATATTGCAAGCCTTTTATTATTTTAATATTGCTGATTATGGCATACAGCTTAAGAAAACTCAAACATCCTGTCTCAAAATATTAGAATATCATGAAAAAGTATACTAGTAGGGTATTCAACCAATCACTTGACTCGTCTAGTTAACTCGAAACACCTGCAAGAGTTTCCTGAGCCTTAAAAAACACTCAGCTTGGTTCAGTAAACAAAATCACAAGTATGGGGAAGGCTGCTGATCCGACTGCTGTCCAGAGAACCATCATTGACACCCTCCATCAGGAGGGTAAGACACACAAAAATAAATTTCTCAAAGAGCAAGCTGTTCACAGAGTGCAGTTTCAAAGCACATCCACAAAAAGTCTGTTGGAAGGGGGAAATGTGGCAGGAAACGCTGCACAACCAAGAGAGATGACCGCAGCCTTAACAGCATTGTGAAGAAGAGTCGCTTCCAGAATTTGGGGGAGCTTCAAAGACAGTGGACTGAAGCTGGAGTCCAGGTATCAAAAGCCACTGTTCACTGACGTGTCCGGGAAATGGCCTACAATAGCCTTATTCCCATGGTCAAGCCACTTCTGAACTCAAGACAACGGAAGAAACGTCTGACTTGGGCTATGGAGAAGAAGCACTGGACAGTTCCAGAGTGGTCCAAAGTCCTCTTTTCAGACGAAAGCAAGTTTTGTATTTCATTTGGGAGTCAAGGTGCCAGAGTCTGGAGAAAGGCTGGAGAGGAGCAAAATCCAAGTTGCTTGAAATCCATGATGAAGTTCCTACAGTCAGCAATGGTTTGGGGCGCCATGTCAGCTGCTGGTGTTGGTCCACTGTGTTTACAGCACGACATGCTTCCGTCTGCTGAAAAGCTCTATGAAGATGATGATTTCATTTTCCAGCATGATCTGGCCCCTACCCACAGTGCCCAAACCACCAGTAAATGGTGTACTGACCATGGCATTACTGTACTCGGTTGGCCTGCCAATTCCCCTGACCTGAACCCCATAGATAATTTGTGGGGTATTGTGAAGAAGAAGCTGAAAGACACCAGACCCAACAATGCAAATGAGCTGAAGGCCGCTATTGAAGCGTCCTGAGCATCCATAACACCTCAGCAATGCCACAGGCTGATTGCCTCCATGCCACGCCGCATTGGTTGCAGTAATCCGTGCAAAAGGATTCCCAACCAAGTACTGAGTGCATTAATGGTCATTTTCAAATGTTTGATTTTGTTTTGCTGTTATAAATCTTTTTTTATTTTTACTTCGTCTGAGGAAATATTCTAATTTGTTGAGATAGGATATTAGTTTTCTTAAGCTTGTCACGTCTCGTCCCCAACTGCTCCACTATGTGTCTGTTGTCTTGGTTTCTGTCTGTGTGCTCGCCCCTCCCCTCCTGTGTGTCCATGATCAGTGTGATTATTCCCACCTGCCTCTCGTTACCTGTCATGTATATAAGTCCTGTCTGCCTCTCACTCCCTGTCGGCTCATTGGTTGCTGTCGTGTCGTCTTCATGTCCTTTTGGTTCCTGTCGGTTTCAAGTATGTTTTGGTTGGGAAGTCATTTTGTTTTGTTAAGTCATGTCAGTTTACCGAGTCTGTATTTTGAGTTCCGCCAATAAACCTTGGTCCAAGCTGCACTTGGTCGTCCTGCTCCATGCTCCACCCGACCGTGACAAAGCTGTATGCCATAATCAGCAATATTAAAATAATAAAAGGATTGCAATATTTCAGTTGATTTGTGATGACTCCAGAATGTATGACATTTTTGGTTTTTTAATTGCATTACAGAAAATAAAGAACTTTATCACAATATTCAAATTTTCTGAGACAGTCCTGTATACAAACATCCCAGTGTAAAACCAGTCGGACTTAGCCAGAGCTAAATTCCATCCATTGTCCTCAGGACATAGACCAGAGACAGGGCAGACAGACAGATAGACAAACTAGTACATTACATTAACTCGGCCTGACAGAGCAGACAGACAGACTAGTACATTACAGGGCGATAAAAATAAATAAAAATAAAAACATAGTATAAAAGTTTATATCCACACTGTGGAAAAACTATTCTAGCCATCCCAGCAGACTATTTATGAGGGGTGATTACAAGTTTGTGAGCTTTTTAGCCACTGCTTCAGTTGCCTTTTAAAAGCATCAAAACAGGGGATGTCTCTAATTGAGGCAGGGAGTAGATTCCAGTATTGACAGCCATATATGGAGAGTACGCTATTACCAAAGTAGTTCTTCTATATTCAATTTCACAATCACCCCTGGATGTTGACCTGGTACTGCGTTCGCAGTCTTTCTTATGGATGAATTCCATAAGAGGAGGAGGAGTCAGGCCATTTTACGCGCTAATACTGTATACATGCGTTTTTGAAGTTCCTAAAGTTTTCAAAACTGAGGAGATGATACTTTACCAGAATATTACAGTGGTGATAAGAGTTGGGTTTTTTGGCTAGTATTTTGATAGCCCTTTTAAAAATTTGAGGAATGGAAATTTAAAAAAATCAGTTTCAACCCACTTCATCGATTTATCAAAAATAAAATCTACATATTGACTATATTGACAAACTATTATTAAAATAAAAGTTAGTTTCAGCCCTATTTTCAATGGTGCCAAACGTCAGTAACCAACATTGACTATAACACTGACTACGCTTACTTGCAGTTAATGACACTTTTAAAACTGGGAAAAGGGAACATTACAGTATGTTATGCTGTCAATTTAGTTTAGAACTGAGAAAAAACTTGTCTTTAATTAAAAACAGAAATTGTAGAAACACAATTTAGTTATTTATTTTTTAAACAGAATATTGCCCAAAATAATAGTTTTCTCTGACAGTGGGAACAATAAAAATCACCACAATAAAACTGTATGTAATTGGTTTTGAAAATCAGCTTTTTAATTAATCTTTCACCTACTTTGCTGACATTGTCAAGTCAGTGAGCAATCATATTGAGATGGTGCACAAACACACACTGAGCTTGCTCTGGTCTCAGCGACACACTGGACAATCGCTACTTTTAACGGGGCTTGCCTAATCAGTGTTGATGGAGTGTGAGGAAGGATGCTAATCTGGGTCATTGCATATGTAAATGCACAGCTGGGATCTTCGCAGTGCCAAAACACATCAGCCAGGGTGTCTGAGTGTCACCCAACATTAGCTCCAACACGGCGGGTGGAAAGGAATGATCCACACACCCAACAGTGTGCTGTGGGGCATTTGCTCGATTACCAATGGTGTCAATATCAAACTTAACCATCAGCTTCAACTGAAAACAGTGACAGCATTTACTGTCATACTGTATACATACAGTATTTTGCATTCTAGATCAGTTTAGTTTTTTAAATGAAGTTAATAGTTTAAAATAGTTTTTTAAGTTCAAATTAAGTGGAATAAACCCCTTTACTGTTTGTTGCCTGTATACATTGTCACGGATAGTAATTTTATTAAAATATGTGAAGTATTTCTCATCAACACTCAAGTAGCATCAATACATTAAAGAGTTGCCGGAACAGCATGTTTACAGAGTCAATAATCCTGGCAATAGGTCATACAAGCATGAACTAATTTATCAGCTTCAGTCAGTGACAGGGTATTTTTATTCTGTTTTAATTTTCAAAGTCTGCATTGACCTTTTCCTATATACATGATGTGAATCTTTTATTGTCCATGTACGATTCCTGTATTGGGAAATTGCAGTAGGGAAATAAATACATACTAAGATTCAAGATTCAAGAGTTTTTTATTCGCCATGTTTGAGCGTGCCAAACAAGGAATTTGACTTCGGTAAATCACAGCCTCTGTTCAACATTTAGGTGACTAACAACAACACTCAGGACATGTGAAGAACGAAAGATATTCTCAAACACCCCCTGATCTTAAACTGATCTTAAACTCCCAAGAGGGCAAGGAAAAACTCAAAACTCCAGCTAGGGGAAATGAGAAACCTTGAGAAGAGACCACAGATGGGAGGGTCCCTCTTCTAGGATGACCAGGCTGCAATGGATGCAAAGAGGACACATAGTACAAACAGTGTAGACAAAAAAGGTGTGGAAAGCGGGATGTTATTGCACAGTAATGACTCTGAGACTCTAAGAGTGGTGTGAGTTCATCAGAGCGACAGCCTGGGGGAAGACACTGTCTCTGTGTCTGCTGGTTTTAGTGTACAGAGCTCTATAACGGTGTCCGGAGGGGAGTAGTTCAAACAGGCTGCAACCTGGGTGCGAAGGGTCTGTTGAGATGTTACTTGCACGTTTCCTGGTCCTGGACAGGTACAAGTCTTGGATAGATGGGAGGTTGATTCCAATTATCTTTTCTGCAGTCCTTATTGTCCGTTGCAGTCTGTGCTTGTCTTGTTTGGAGGCCGATCCAAACCAGACAGTGATGGAGGTGCAGAGGACAGACTGGATGATGGCAGTGTAGAAGGTCTTGAGCAGCTCCCGCGGCAGGTTGAACTTCTTGAGCTGTCTCAGGAAGTACAGCCTCTGCTGGGCCTTCTTCCGGACAGAGTCTATGTGGCCGGTCCATTTCAGGTCCCGAGAGATTGTGGTTCCCAGGAACTTGAAGGTGTCTGATGAGAGAATAGTATTACTGCGGATAGTGAGGGGTGAAAGTGGTGAAGGGCCTCGCCTGAAGTCCACTGTCATCTCCACGGTCTTGAGCGGGTTCAGGTCCAGGTGGTTTTGGCTGCACCAGTGGACCAGCCGCTCCACCTCCTGTCTGTACGCAGTCTCATCACCGTTCTGGATCAGTCTAGTGTCGTCTGCATACTTCAGGAGCTTCACGGAAGAGTCACTTGTGGAGAGATCGTTGGTGTAGAGGGAGAAGAGCAGTGGGGAGAGGATGCATCCCTGAGGGGCTCCAGTGTTGGTGGTCAGGGTGTCAGATGTGATGCTCCCCAGCCTCACACGCTGTCTCCTGTTGGTCAGGAAGCTGGTGATCCACTGACAGGTGGAGGCAGGCACCGCGAGCTGGATGAGCTTCTGTTGGAGGATGTCGGGAGCGATGGTGTTGAACGCCGAGCTGAAGTCCACAAACAGGATCCTGTCGTACTTTCCTGGGGTGTCCAGGTGTTGCAGGATGTAGTGCAGTCCCATGTTGACCGCATCATCCACCGACCTGTTTGCCCGGTAGGCAAACTGGAGGGGGTCCAGTAGGGGGCCCGTGACATCCTTCAGGTGGTTCAGTACTAACCTCTCGAAATATTTCATGACCACAGATGTCAGTGCAACAGGTCTATAGTCATTCAGACCTGTGATGGCGGGCTTCTTGGCCACTGGAACGATGGTGGAGCTCTTAAAGCACGAGGGCACCTCACACAGCTCCAGGGAACGGTTGAAGATCCGTGCAAAGGTGGGCACCAGCTGCTCAGCGCAGACTTTCAAGCAGGAAGGTGACAGGCCGTCTGGGCCCGGTGCCTTCCTGATCTTTTGTCTCCGGAACATCTGGCGCACTTCCTCCTCACGAATCTGGAGTGCGGGCGCGCCCTCTGCAAGAGAGAGAGTCGGTGACCACGGTGATGGAGGTGTGGACAGAGCAGTTGTGGGGGGAGGTGAGTATGTGGATTGTGTGGATTGTGCTGCAGGAGGTCCCGTTGTGTGGGAGGACCGATCAAACCTGCAGTAGAACCTGTTTAGCTGGTCAGCGAGCCTTGGGCTCTCCACAGGACGGGGGGTTCGTTTCTTGAAGCCCGTGATGCTCTGCAGGCCTTTCCACACTGTTGAGGGATCAGGATTGGCAGAGAGGTGTCTCGCCAGGCTCTCCCCGTAACACCTCCTGGCTTTCCTGACCTCTCGGTTCAGTGTGTTTCTGGTCTGCTTGAACAGGTCCCGGTCGCCGCTCCTGTAGGCCTCCTCCTTGACTTTGCGCAGCCTCCTAAGGTTCGGTGTAAACCAAGGTTTGTCGTTGTTGTACGTGCAGAAGTTCTTAGTCTGCACACACAGATCCTCACAAAAACTGATGTATGATGTGACAGTGTCAGTGAGTTCATGCAAGTCTGAATTTGCAGCTCCAAAAACACTCCAATCGGTGCAGTCAAAGCAGGCTTGGAGGTCCTGCCTTGACTCCACTGTCCACTTCCTGACAGTCCTCACCACAGGCTTAGAAGTTTTTAGTTTTTGTCTGTAGGCAGGGATCAGATGAACTAGACAGTGGTCCGAGAGTCCTAAAGCTGCACGAGCCACAGAGTGGTATGCATCCTTAATTACGGTGTAGCAGTGGTCCAGTGTCTGTGCCCCTCCGGTGGGACACGTTATGTGCTGTCTGTATCTGGGGAGTTCGTGTGCGAGGTTCGCCCTGTTAAGATCACCCAGAACAATGATTAGTGAATTTGGTAGAAGTTTCTCCATGTCTGTCACCTGGTCAGCCAGCATCTGCGTGGCTTCACTCGCACGTGCGTGTGGTGGGATGTAAACAGACGCCATGACGATCGAGGAGACCTCCCGTGGTGAATAGAACGGCCGGCAGTTTATGAAATGTGTTTCTAGGAGAGGGCTTCAAAACTCTTTCAACACCATGACATCGGTACACCAACGTTCATCAATGTAGAATGTAGAAACCCAGCTAACTCCATGGCGTGGTGGGGGGTTCGTTCGCTAAGCCACGTTTCAACAAAACACAGCGTGGCGGATCTGCTGAAGTCCGTGTTCCTTGAAGTGAGGAGCAGCAGTTCGTCCATCTTGTTCGCCAGGGAGCGGACATTCGCCAGATGAATTGACTGTAGGGCAGAACGGAACCCTCTCTGCCTCAGCTTTACGAGGGCTCCCGCACGTTTTCCGCGTCGCCGCCGTCGCGCTAGCTTGTATAGCACCGCCGCTCCGGCTAAAATCTCGGACAAACAGTCTGAATCAGAGAGAACAGGAGAGAAAATACCGGAAGAAGACTGGCCGATGTTTAACAGTGCTTCTCTAGTAAAAGTGATCCGGGATGGACAGCAGAAGACACAGGAAACACACAAAATAAGACAAAGAAACAGAGAGCGACTCACCGTGGCAGCCATCCGCGGCGCCATCAGATGACGTAGATATACGTGTTTGCATTTGAGAGATAACATCATTGTTCTGGGTGAAAATTAATACAATATAATTCACTTTGGAGTTTAATTTGTCTCGTTACCCTGCCTCTGCTTACTCCCGGTGGGTTAGTTGTTTGTTGAACTGTGCTAATGTACAGCCTTTATGTTATTGCTGCAGTCCCTGCTGCAGCGTGTCTGACTTCATAAGACCAAGTCGGGTTGTTGTGATGCGTCTAGTGTGTTGGTGGAGTGCCCAGTGCATGTCACTTCTCACTGTCAATCCTCACCACTGGCTAGCAGTATGCGAACGGGAGAGCCGAGTGCGTAAGTCTCTCCCTGCCAGTACATAGCCTCTCTAACAGCAAGCCCTATGTAGTGCCTCCACGCGGCGACACATGGTAACTGGGTACAACACGGACCCAGGCTAAACTACAAGGGACTCGGAGGAGGTTTGGCAGCTTTTAAGGCTGCGGTTCCAAGATGGCGGCGCGCACGGACGCAGCGGCTTACGGCTCTCCACGCCAGTGCTCTTTTTTCCTTGCCTATACTTTTTTATTTTCACTCTTTGGCACACTCTGTACTGGGAATCCCAAGTACACTTTCCACTCGCTCACGGACATTGGTCACCAAGCACGGATACCTATTTCAAGTGACTTTCACCGCAAGCACAACATCCCAGACGAGATTGCGAGACCGCCGGGGTCTCCGTGGATTGTTGTCGGGTCTGGGAGGCGACGCAGGCGGAGAAGAGAGAGGAAGCAAAAGCGAGGCCGTCGGTCTGGCCTAATGCTAAGGCTACGTAAACAACCGCACAAGCCGCCTCTCCCGAGCCTGTTTCTCTCCAACGCCAGATCCCTGCTGCATAAAATGGACGACCTGGATCTACAGCTCACGGGAAACCACTACGTCCGGGACTGTTGTGTGATTATTATAACCGAAACCTGGCTGCGCCCGGATATCCCCGATGCTAGCATGCAGCTAGCAAGCCGCTCCCTGCTACGCGCGGACAGAACATTGGACTCCGGTAAACGCAGAGGTGGGGGGCTTTGTATGTATGTGCACGAAAACTGGTGCAACAATGCGACCATCGTAGGCAGCCACTGCTGTCCGGACCTCGAGTACATGGCAGTCAGGTGCCGGCCTTTTTTCCTCCCGAGGGAGCTAGCTGTTGTTATCGTCATTGCTGTTTACATTCCACCCGACGCTGACGTAAGCACGGCACTCTCTCTCCTGCTGAGAGCTGTGAGTGAACAACAACGGGCTCACCCTGATGGCTTCCACATTGTAGCGGGGGATTTTAACAAGGCCAACTTAAAGACTGTTCTGCCGAATTTCCACCAGCACGTAAAGTGTGCTTCACGAGGTGAGAACACCCTGGACCATGTCTACACCAACATCAAACATGCATACAGAGCTATCCCCCTCCCCCACCTCGGGCAATCAGACCATCTGTCCCTCCTGCTCTTCCCTGCCTACACCCCCCTCAGACGCAAACTCAGACCCACCTTAAGGACCATCACCTCCTGGCCTGAGGATGCACTCCACAAACTCAAAGACTGTTTTCAACGGACAGACTGGGACCTGTTCGACCACCAGGAGCTGGGGACACACACAGACACAGTTCTGGGCTACATCCAGTTCTGCGCCAGCAATGTGACTGTGACCAAAACCATCCGGGTCTTCCCTAACCAGAAACCCTGGATGTGCAGCCAGGTCCGCTCTCTCCTCAGAGCCCGCGACACCGCCTTCAGGTCAGGAGACAGAGCTCTGTACAGCGCTGCCAGAGCTGAGCTGAGGAGAGGAGTCAAACGGGCGAAAGCGGACCACAGAAAACGCATCGAGTCCCACCTGTCCAGCAACAATGGCCGCAAGGTGTGGCAGGGCATCCAGGAGATCACCAACTTCAGGGGCAGTGCCGCTCAAGTCGAAGACCAAGGCGCACAGCTGGCAGAGGAGCTAAACAGCTTCTTTGCTCGGTTTGGAACATCCCAGCAGCACTCCCCTGTCCCTGCCCTGCCCCCTCCCCCACCCAGCTCTGACATCACTCCACTCACTGTTCAGGAGCACAAGGTCAGAAAGGTGCTCCTTACAGTGAATCCCAGAAAGGCCACAGGCCCGGATGGGGTCCCCGGCAAGGTGCTGAGGGCATGCGCTGAGGAGCTCGCCCCCACCTTCACCACGATCTTCAACCGCTCCCTGGCCCTAGCAACCGTCCCGCCCTGCCTGAAAACCTCAACCATCATCCCAGTGCCGAAGAAGTCGGCCATCTCTAGCCTGAATGATTACCGGCCAGTGGCCCTCACTCCGGTGATCATGAAGTGCTTTGAGAGGCTGGTTCTTCAGCACATCAAGGATTATCTTCCCCCACACCTCGACCCCCACCAGTTTGCATACCGGACCAACAGATCCACAGAAGACGCCATCGCCGTAGCCCTCCATTGTGCGGTGAACCACCTGGAGCAGCAGCAGAGCTATGTCCGGATGCTCTTTGTGGATTACAGTTCGGCATTCAACACCATCCTCCCGGACAGACTCACCACAAAGCTGGACACTCTCGGACTCCCCTCTCTCACATGTGCCTGGATTAATGACTTTCTGACCAACCGACTCCAGGCTGTGAGAGTTGGCTCCCGCCTCTCCTCCACCCGTACGCTGAGCATCGGCTCCCCACAGGGCTGTGTGTTGAGCCCCCTCCTCTTCTGCCTCTACACTCATGATTGCAGACCGGCTCACAAACACAACCGGATTGTCAAGTTCGCCGACGATACCACTGTGGTCGGTCTCATCTCCAATGGCGATGAGGTAGCCTACAGAGAGGAGGTCCTGGAGCTGGTCGACTGGTGCTCTGAGAACAATCTC
This sequence comes from Syngnathus scovelli, assembly GCF_024217435.2. Taxonomy (NCBI): domain Eukaryota; kingdom Metazoa; phylum Chordata; class Actinopteri; order Syngnathiformes; family Syngnathidae; genus Syngnathus; species Syngnathus scovelli. Next base: position 9,641,386 of record NC_090849.1, on the reverse strand, counting down.
GCTCTGAACACCAAGAAGACCAACGAGCTCATCATAGACTTCAGAAGACACAGCCCTGAGCCAACTCCCCTCTTCATCAACGGCGAGCAGGTGGAGAGGGTCCACAGCACCAAGTACCTGGGCGTCCACATCTCTGACCGGATCTCCTGGTCAGAGAACATCACCACCATCGTCAAGAAGGCTCAGCAGCGGTTACACTTCCTGAGAGTCCTCAGGAGGTACAACCTCAACACCGACCTGTTGCTGACCTTCTACCGATCTTCCATCGAGAGTCTACTGACCTACTGCATCGTAGTATGGTTCGGCAGCTCCACCGCCGCTGACAGGGAGAAGCTGCAGAGAGTGGTGAAGGCAGCCCAGAGGATCATCGGCCGCCCTCTCCCCTCCCTTACGGACATCTACACTACCCGCTGCCTCAGCAGGGCTAAGGCCATCTCAGCGGACAGCTCCCACCCTGGCTCCGCCCTGTTTGACCTGTTGCCCTCTGGAAGACGCTACAGGCAAATGAAGACCAGGACAAACAGACTCAGAAACAGTTTCTTTCCCCAAGCCATAGCCGCCCTCAACTCCAGCCGACACTGATGACACTTTCCTCCTGCACTATTACTGCACTTTGTCCGCACTACTGTTTCTGATTATTTCATCTACTTTTCTACTAGTCGATTACTTGACTGTTACTTGTGTCTACCTCATGCACTGGATGGAGGTCTCCAATTTCATTGTACTATGTAGAATGACAATAAAGGTTTTCTGATTCTGATTCTGATAGACGTGGGGCACGCAGGCCCACCGGTGTGTGGACACGCCCTGGTGCCCACGAACCAGCCCCCAACTATGGGTTAAATAGTACCACTGCCCAGTGGGTTCCTCGGGAGAGGAATGGGCTAAGTGAGTCAACCCCTACAGAAAATCAATTTCCCCTTGGTGTCAGGAAGGGCATCCGACTGTAAAAACGTTTGCTCCAAAATATTCTCAGTATGGCTAGACAAACACAGGAGAGGCGGGGTACAGCCGTGGGCCTTTTCATCAGCCTACGACAAAAAAAATGATGATGGAAAAGGAGGCCAAACTGCAGGTAGAATATATGACGGCCCTCAGCCCGATGGACCGCGGGGAGGCCTGAACCGGAATAGAGAGGGGCAGGAGGCACGTGTTAGGGTGGCTAGGGTAGCATGTCGCGCCGATCGGGGAAGGTGGTTGAGGCTCTGCACAGGAGAAGGGTGGATGTCCGCTGTGTCCAGGAGTTGATATGGAGGGGTGGAAGTGCAAGGATGCTGGGTGCAATCGGCAGAAGGTACAAGTTCTTCTGGCAAGGCTGCAATGAAGGGACTGGTGGTGTCGGAGTACTTATCGCCGAAAAATGGATAGACCAAGTGTTAAGCATTAGCAGCGTAAATGAGCGGATCATCTTTGTGAAGTTGATCGTTGGGGAGCGCCTGACAAACGTAATTTTAATCCATGCCCCTCAAGTTGGCAGAAGTCAGGACGAGAAGGATGCGTTCTGGGACAAGGCCATCATGGTGCTGTCAGGGATCCCCCAGAATGAGGTTATAATTCTGGGAGGTGATCTGAATGGACACATGGGGAGGGAGTCAGATGGCTTTGAGGGGGTACATGGGGGACAGGGGTACGGCATGCGGAACGCAGAGGGAGAGAGGATCCTGGAGTTCGGCGACGCACTGGAGCTGGTGCTGTGAAACACGTTTTTCAAGAAGGACGAAGCCAAATTAGTAACATACAGTTCAGGTGACTGCAAGAGCACAATAGATTACATCATGGTCAGAAAGGAGGACCGCATCCTGGTCAGGGATGCCAAGGCAATCCCCGGAGAAGAGTGTGTGTCTCAGCATCGCCTAGTCATCGGAGACCTAACTCTGCGAATAAAGAAGATGGGGGCTAAGAAGCATCCTCCCAAGCTGAAGGTGTGGAAGCTACATAGCGCAGGGAATAAAAATGAGTTTAGGGAGAAGATTGAGCATCTAGCAGAAGAAGTGGAGGAGATGATGGAGTCAGGTGGTGTGGATGGCAAGTGGCAGACAATGAAGAAGGCTCTGCTTGAAGCTACAGAGGAGGTGTGCGGATGGTCAAAGGGTAAAGGGGCAAGACAAAGTGAGACATGGTGGTGGAATGACAGCGTCGAAAGAGCGGTGAATGAGAAGAGGAGGTGCCATAAAGTATGGAAGAAATCTAAAAGGGAGGCAGACCGAACGCAGTATGTAGAGGCAAAGAGGACGTCACGGACAGCAGTGTGGGTGGCCCAAGGGACCAAGAGGAAAGAATTTGCAAGTGAATTGGAGAGTGAGAGAGGACAAAAGAGCTTCTTCAAGATAGCGAAGCAAATGGTTAAGGAGAGGCGTGATGTGACCGGTGCAAACTGTGTGAAGGATGAGGATGGCAACATAGTGACAGACAACAGAGGAGTGAAGGAAGTATGGCGAAGGTACATGGAGAAGCTGCTGAATGTGGAGAATGACTGGGATGGAGAGGTGGGATGCGACGAAGTGGAGGGTGAATGTTGCCCGATCACGCGAACAGAAGTGGGGAAAGCCATGAAGGCCATGAAGGATGGAAAGGCAGCTGGGCCTTCTGGAGTGGAGGCAGAGATGCTAAAGGCAGTGGGAGACGTCGGTGTGCAGTGGATGACTGACCTGTGTAACAGTGTCATCGCTGAGGGGCACATTCCGGAGGACTGGACAAGAAGCGTCCTGGTGCCTCTATTCAAAGGGAAGGGGGACCCACTCGCATACAGGTCATACAGGGCAATAAAGCTGCTGGAGCATGGAATGAAGCTGTTAGAGAGGATGTTGGAAAGGAGGGTGAGGTCACGGGTAGAGGTGGACGAAATGCAGTATGGCTTCATGCCTGGTAAAGGTACAACAGACGCATTTTTTTTCATCTGGCAGATGCAAGAGAAACACCAGGAGAAGAGGAAGAGGTTGTACTTCGGTTTTGTTGACCTGGAAAAAGCGTTCGACAGGGTGCCAAGGGAGGTGGTGAGGTGGGCCCTAAGGAAGTCGGGCGTGGAAGAGGGACTGGTTAAGGCTGTGATGGCTCTCTACTGCAGAGCATGCACAGCTGTTAGAACAGGAGTTGGCGACAGTAATGGGTTTGAAGCAAGGGTAGGGGTGCACGAGGGATCAGTGCTCAGCCCATTACTGTTTGCTATCGTGATGGGTGTGGTATCGAGGGAAGTGAGGGGTGGACTACCATGGGAGCTGCTCTACGCGGATGACCTGGTATTGATGGCTCACAGTCGAGAAGACCTAGCTAGGAAGCTAGCGGCCTGGAAGACATGCCTGGAAGTGAAAGGAATGAAGGTGAACGCGACAAAATCAAAGGTCATGGTCGGTGGTGCTGGCCTGGGAGTAATACCGCAGTCAGGAGCATGGCCATGTGGAGTTTGCGGGAAGGGAGTGCAAGCTAACTCTATCCATTGCAAGGGTTGTCAGAGATGGGTACCCCGGAGATGCTGCAGAGTAAAAGGCAGCCTATTAGCTGCAAGTGAGACCTTCCAATGCAAGCGGTGCAGGGGAGAAGTCGCCCAAGCAGACCCAGCTGAGCAAGAGGGGCTCGTAGTAGATGGGGAGATGTACGAGGTGGTGGATAGCTTCTGCTACCTCGGAGACGCTGATGGGGGGGTGGACCTAGCAGTGACCACAAGGGTGAGAAGCGGGTGGAAGAAATTCAGGGAACTCATGCCCTTCTTAACATCTAAGGCACCATCCCTGAAGATGAGAAGCCAAGAGTACTCAGCCTGCGTCAAAAGTGGCATGACGTACGGAAGCGAGGCATGGGCCCTGAAAACAGAACACAAGGACAAACTAAACAGAGCAGAAATGAGGATGATCAGATGGATGTGTGGTGTGTCAATGAGGGAGGAAAAAAACAGTGTAGAGCTGAGAAAGAAGATGGGAGTGGAGGCCATAGTGGATGTGGTGAGGAGAGGCAGACTGCGATGGTACGCACATATAGTGAGGAAGGACAAGAACGACTGGGTGAAGAAAGTTATGTCGTGTAACGTAGAGGGAACAAGACCCAGTGGCCGACCTAAAAAGACCTGGCAGACGACCGTGGCAGCCGACATGAAGGCACTTGGCATCAACCACGAGATGGACATGGACCGTTCCCGGTGGAAGAAAGCCATATCGAGAATCCAGTCCAACCCAGCGGCGCCTGGAAAGGCGACTTAAAACTGATGATGATGATGATGATGATGCAGTCCCTTTAAGAGAGATGGACAACGGGTGATGGGCGTGAGGACCATGGAAGAAGAAAAAGAACGACATGCCATTGCGTCATCAAAAGTAGAAACTGCCTTTTGTCTTTTCGCACTTCAGTTTCTACAATATTGTCTATTTAAAGTATGAAGAAAAATCGAGGTCCAAGACCAAACTGCGTTTAAATCAAGGTTTAACTATATATTGGCAATAAGAAGGAAGAGAAAGAGTGTGATACTGTATGTCGTTAAGTGTGAGCTTATTTCAATTTGGGGATATTTTTATATACTTTTAATAAAATTGCCAAGCACCTCCACAATTTATGTTCTTAGAAGAGGAAACTTAAGAGAGTTATAAAATTTTCTTCTGGTATCTTATTGTTATTTACGCTTGATTTAATTTACTTTTGTAAAATTGGATTAGTCACTTTCATCCAAAAACATAAGACAACTTAGACAACCATCCATTTCCCATCTCGCTTTTCCCCACGGAAGTTGCAGGCGTGCTGGAGCCTGTCCCAGCTACCATCGGGCAATTGGCAGGGGACACCCCTTAACTGGTTGCCACACAGAGATGAATAACCATCCGCACTCGCACTCACACTTAGGGACAATTTGGAGCGGTCAATTGGCCTACTATGTGACCATGTTTTTGGGATGTGGAAGGAAACCAGAGCACCCAGAGAAATCCCACGCAGGCGCGGGGAGAATATGCAAACTCCACATAGGTAGGGCTGGAGGTGGAATCAAACCCGTAACCTCTGAACTGTGAGGCAGACTTGTTAACCAGTGTACGACCATGCCGCCATTAGGACATTAGCTACTTAAATGTGTAATTTAACTTCAATAAAATGATGATCTATAACAGGGAAATATCAAAACAATAATAACCGAAATATGGTTTTCATTGAACCCCTTTTCTTTTTTGAAGACCCAATCAATTAAAATGATGCCATTATGCATTTAAAGAAAAAAAATAATACACACAAAAGGGTGCATTGAATTTCTTTCATATGTTGTTTTGATACAATTGTCTATTTAACCATTTAATTTTACATGGAGGATGGCTCGGTGGAGCACTGGTTAGCACGACCGCCTCACATTTAGGAGAGTGCGGGTTCGAGTCCACCTCCGGCCCTCCCTGTGTGGAGTTTGCATGTTCTCCCCGTGCCCGTGTGGGTTTTCTCCGGGCACTCCGGTTTCCTCCCACATTCCCCAAAAAAAACAGCTTGGTAGGCCATTTGAGCACTCCAAATTGCCCCTGGGTGTGCGTACGGTTGTTCGTCTCTGTGTGCCCTGCGATCGGCTGGCAACCGGTTCAGGGTGTCCCCTGCCTACTGCCCGATAACCGCTGGGATAGGCTTCAGCACGCCCGTGACCCCCGTGGGGACAAGCGGTATAGAAAATTGATGGATGGATGGATGGATGGATGGATGGATGGATGGATGGATGGATGGATGGATGGATGGATGGATGGATGGATGGATGGATGGATGGATGGATGGATGGATGGATGGATGGAATTTTACATGGCGTCAACTGTTATTTATTACAACAGTATACTACTATATTTTGGATCACAGTTCATAACAGTAAGGTAACAATGTCATTATATTTTTACAGCATGACTGTCTATTCCGAGCGGCTGAAATTAACAAGCTCATGCGAGAGAGTGCACAGAGGTTAAATTAGAAAAGTGTCTTTGTTGTGTCTAAATAAACAGTTTACATATAATGCCTGTTTATAAGGAACTCAGTCATAGAAACGTTTATATAGCTCTTCAATAATGTTTTTGTAAAAATACTACACATTGTAGTATGTTGTTGTATGTATTGTATTTGCATTTTCCCTTTAAAAGTTGAATATGCTGTTTCTTGTCCAGTACAATGGGCTGAGCAAAGGTGTCAAGGTACCCAAGACTGAGGATGTCTCCAGTTACTTTGAATTTCCAAAGACAGATAAATCTTGGATAATTTAATGTCATATTTCATTGATTTTAATGAACTCTGTTGGGGTGGAAATAGATGCAGACACATTTGATGAGCTTGTGAAATCATTCCAGGTTTCTTTCATGAGATTCACTGATGACAGTTCCTTTAATTTCTAAACATATGTGTTTATGTTAACAAGGTTGTCTTTCTTTTTAGACAGCAGTGCTTATAGGACTCATCTTCAGAATTTGTGAAAGTGAGATTCCTCTTCAATTTCAGACTCAACATTGACGTTCAATTCTACCAAAGAAAAGAAAAAGATTGAAGGACATCAGCCTACCTCTGTCAGATCGCAGGCGACGTAAGTATACTTAAGGCTTGTGCACAAGTATGAAGAACAAGAAAACAAAAGTTCCACCAGTATCCTATAACGAAGCTGTAATGAAGGTAATACTAAAGAAGCAGAAAAGAGGCTTTTAAATATCCAGGTATGATTGCTGAGCATAGTTTGGTAAAAGTGATAGTTTCCTTTCATTTACCGTAATTTCCGGACTATAAGTCGCGCTTTTTTTCATAGTTTGGGTGGGGGGGCGACTTATACTCAGGAGCGACTTATATATGTTTTATTTCACAAATTTTTACTTGAGCATTAAGACATCACTTACTTACAAGTATAGTTGACTACTTCCCATGTTATTTTTAGTATAGTTGATCACTTCACATGCTTTTATATCTTTATCTTGAACATATTCAAAACATAAAAAATAGAGAAAACATCAAATAAAGCAATTAACACTTTAAAGCACCATATCCAAGTCCACTGTCTGCTGTATGTACACTTGCTCTATTTTTGCTCCTCTTATATTTATTATTATTATTTATTATTATTTGGCCCGTTCTCAGCTCTTTGTTTGTGTTTGTCACGTTAGCATACCTATCATTTAGCCTGTTGTTGCTATTTAATGAATTGGAGTGACACCGATGGTTTTATAAACATGTTATTCATGTAATAGTTGTCCTTAATCACTCTATATGTTACGTCAGGCCCGTTCTCAGCTCTTTGTTTGTATTTGTCACTTTAGCATACCTATCATTTAGCCTGTTGTTGCTATTGTTTAGCCTGTTGTTGCTCGTTCATGACTGTTTTTGGTGTGGGATTTTGTCGAATAAATTGCCCCCCAAAATGCGACTTATACTCCGGAGCGACTTATATATGTTTTTTTCACTTTTTGGGGCATTTTATGGCTGGTGCGACTTATACTCCGGAGCGACTTATAGTCCGGAAAATACGGTATAAGGCTGGAGAGACGGGGGTCATATTGTACCAAAATGTATCCGTTGGAATTTGTAAAGTGCATGCTACCAAGCACAATATTGTCAATTAGTGGTAATTGGTAAATCATCAATGTTTTATGCAGACAAAAAAAAAAAGCTCATATTTGTGAGGTGTCATTCCAAATATATTGTATTCACTTCAGCCAAACAATTTTTTTTTTAGTTTAGTTAACTTTCTAATTTAGTTTAGTTTAGTTTAGTTTAGTTTAGTTTAGTTTAGTTTAGTTGTCAGAACATCACAAATGCATTGTTATATTCAATTACAGTACAACTATGGCAATGCCTTAACAATGACCCCTTTTGAAAATGATAATGTTTTTTGCGTGAATGTAGAGCTGGGCAAGTTTTTTTCATAAACTGAGTATTCCAAAATACCAAAGACGCTGCTCTCCACCCAAAAAAGCAACAACCACATATAATAAACCAATGTTAAACATATGTTGTTATTGCCTAAGATATGAAATTCAAACCCTAATTCAAAAACGCCTTTGTTTTCAGAGTTGGTTTCCATGTAGTGGATCTTTAATGTCTTGATTTTCTATCTTTTCGAACGTTGCCTGGTATAAATACTATTTTTGTGGGGTGTGTGTTGATGTAGGTCAAGTTGTGATTAATGTTGACCAAAAGAGTGTATATCGCGCAGAGACAAATTTTATTAACAGTTTACCTTTTGAAATGTCTTACATTCTGTCATAGAATGCAGCCAATGTGCTATGTTTGAGAGAGAGAGAGAGAGAGAGAGAGAGAGAGAGAGAGAGAGAGAGAGAGAGAGAGAGAGAGAGAGAGAGAGAGAAAGAGAAAGCGTATGACCGTATGACCCTTTTCCTGCCCTCCACAGTTTGATGTCCTTTCAGCCATATATATACTCTGACAGCTTGGTTTCTGTCTAGTTGGGTTGGGTAATGATCAGAGCCCGTGTTGCCCCGCACATTACTTTGAAACAGACAAGTGTCAGAACAGCAACATAGCTGAGGTTTCCACAAAGGCCAGTGTAAATCAAATGGGCTATCCAACTGCCTCTGTATGGTTTACGTTTCTCCCTATTTGTCTGACAGCAGTATGTACATAGTGGCAACAATTGGAAAAATGTGAACCGTTTCCAATGTCTTACAAATATTTTATTGAATAACTAAAGCAAAAAGGAAATGTTCCATAATTAATGCTGCTCGTGTCTGACTCCTTCACACGCTTCCAACTCAAATCAAATCCAAAATATTCTTATGACCATTAGTGTGCCCAGTTAAAGTGTGCTAGAACTTCTTAAGACCAATGGGAGAAAGGGCAGGTGCAGTTCTAGGAATATTGCTCGTGTTACGGAGATGATGGCAGAGGAAATAGTTTTCCTACTGAAAACGGTACAATGATTCCAACAGTAGCAGGTTTGGGTGAGAGCAAAGCTTCTGGGGCCTCCTGCTGTGTATTTGTACATCAACTGTCAAAGATAATTTTCCTTGCCTCCCACTGTACAACTGAGATAGGGGGAAATAGCAGTATGATCAATGAACCTGTGTGAAAATCAATGTGGGCAGTCCAAACATGAAATCAATGCAATCAGCTAGCAAGGCTTAAAGTAGGAGTCGGAGAGGAAGAGGAGGTGGGAGTTGCATGAAGGAAAACAGGTGGTTCGGAAGAGTTCACTGATGTGGGATGTATTTGATGATGTTTGGATGATTCTCCTAAGCCAGGCTGCATCAAGGAGTTAAGGTCATGGCAATGTGGGTGAGGAAACTGTTAGGTGAATGTGAAAATGAAGAAATGCCATGGAAACGTTTAATTCTAGATTTTTTTTCTGCAAATGCAATCGTTGCTGCAGTTGGTTTAAACACACCTTGACTGATTATGCCCTGAGTGTGGGGTTCTGGCAATGTTCCCCCTAATGTTCCATGCAACTCAGCATTCACATAAATTCCATGGGTCTTCCTTGGACTACAGTGAGCAACATTAGCCATTCACATAGTTGCCATAGTAGTACCACACTTGTCCAAAACCTGAGATCACAGTAATATAATAACAGTAAGCATAGTTATATAACACGATACGTAGTCATGTTACAGAAAAATCAAACCACTTATCGATTATATTAAAAAAGGCATCATTGAATAGAGATTTGTGACATCGATAAATTGAGCCCAATTTTGTAATAATCGGATGAGGGTGAAGGTTTTTATGCTAAAATTTGTCTTCTCAGCCTAAATTGACTTTAATATTCCAGAATTAATTGAAAGAAAATGTTGTAATAATCATAATTTTAAAAAGTTATGCTTTCAATATGTGCTCTTTTATAATACAAAATATATGAAGGATAACATGAGAAATGCCGTTCATTAAGAATGTGTTCGTATAAATATATTTGAAAACGTAAAGACGCATTGGGACCAATGAGCCATCCTGTCCCCATGGCAGGATACATAAATAACACTATGGATGTGACATTTCCTGTGCCTTGGGATGCTGGACATATAAGACATAGAGGATTCGTACATTTTCTTATTCCTCATTCTTGGATGGCTCACTCTAATTCTCATGGTTCTGCAGGTGTACCTGAAGCTGAAAAAATGGGGTCTGGCTTCCCTGGCAACGAGGAAATCCCGGCTGTACTAAAAAGGATGAAGGCCGACAAGGCGGAGAGCAGAAAATTTCTGGCCACATTGCATATGGCGATGTATGAAAGTAAGAAAATGGTCAACAGGCCTCGTGAAGCTGGTATGGAGGAAGACAAGGGACAAGATGTGCTATGGGGTTAGATTCGGGTCAAAAGTTTTGAAACTGAAAATAGATGTGTTGAGCTTAAATTGTGAAAAAATATAATGTATTCAAAATAAAAATAATTGTATGAAATGTTATTTTAGGGGGGCGTCTCGGTGGCGCACTGGGTAGCACGTCCGCCTCACAGTTAGGAGGGTGCGGGTTCGATTCCACCTCCAGCCCTCCCTGTGCGGAGTTTGCATGTTCTCCCCGAGCCCGCGTGGGTTTTCTCCGGGCACTCCGGTTTCCTCCCACATCCCAAAAACATGCTCGGTAGGCCGATTGATCACTCCAAATTGTCCCTAGGTGTGAGTGCGAGTGCGAATTGTTGTTTGTCTCTGTGTGCCCTGCGATTGGCTGGCAACCGGTTCAGGGTGTCCCCCGCCTACTGCCCGATGACGGCTGGGATAGGCTCCAGCACGCCCGCGACCCCCGTGGGGACTAAGCGGTTCAGAAAATGGATGGATGTTATTTTAGGTTGAAGATATTTTTCATTCGCTTTGGTAATTATTTTGAATAAACTATTTATTTTCACTTCAATTTATATTTTTAGATTCGAGGTTTTATTTTTTTCAGTTGTATGTTTAGTATTTTCAGATCCACATCTTTTATTTTTCAGTTTCCAATCGTTTTTTTTTTCGAGTTTCAAACTTTTGACCCGAATATGGCGTGCATGGTACCAACTGAGCGGGGCGTGCAATCACGAGTGACAGCTGTACAAAAAGGCTTGGAACCTCCTCCAGTGTCTTTGCCTTCACAGTAAAATTCACAGTAAAAATGATTAAACATATTAACTTAAATTGATGACCAACAATAAACAAAATGCATTAGGTAAATAGAAAATGGACTAATTACCCAAAAGCATAAAGCCAGCGCGCATAAGGGTTTACTGAGCACAGAGTCGAAACAGAGTGTAGAGCTGAACCAGCAGTTCTGGTCAGGGCAAGCATGCTGAGGCGGCAAATTCACCACCAGGTCGCGGAGCCAGGCATGGGCCACAGAGAAGATGCAATAGACCGCAGCATGTTATGATGATGAGAGTTTCAATCAACCAAGAGCTAGCGATGTGTTATTTTGAATCCCATTTGACTTTTTGGAAGGGCATGCAGTGCTGCAATTTGGCTCTAGGACATGGGTTACTGCATTCAGGCAGGACATGCCCTACTAATCCAAGATGGGATCTGACTTCTGTGTGGCACTGTTGTGCTGATTCCCACTAACCCTAACACACCCTAGCCGTAACTCTAACCATAAACATAAACTTGTTTTTATTTTGATCAGTGGGGTTTGTAATAACGTGCCAGCAACAGACAAATGAAAATGCAGACATCAAGTCACCACGCAAACACAGATTTGCATGCAGGAGATGCACACATTTTTTTATCACCTACTATTTCTACAATTATTATTATTACTTTCTCACCCACTATTTCTACTAGTAGGATTTCATTATTCAGTTTCTACATCAATGGTGAATAAAATATCACAAATTCTCAATTCATTTTATTTGCCGATGACATGAATATATTTGATTCTGGTGATAGTTTATATAAGCTGCTGAACATTGTTATTTTTGAACTCATTCAAATTAAATACTGGTTTGACAAAAAGAAGTCCATCCATCTTCTTCCGCTTATCCGGGGTCGGGTCGCGGAGGCAGCAGCTTTAGGAGGGACTCCCAGACTTCCCTCTCCCCAGGCACTTCATCCAGCTCATTCTGGGGGATCCCAAGGCATTCCCAGGCCAGCTGAGAGACATAGTCTCTCCTGCGCATCCTGGGTCGTCCCTGGGGTCTCCTACCGGTAGGACATGCCCGGAACACCTCTCCAGGGAGGCGTCCAGGAGGTATCCTAATGTGATGCCTGAGCCACCTCATCTGGCTCCTCTCAACGTGGAGGAGCAGCGGCTCTACTCCGAGTCTCTCCCGGATGACGGAGCTTCTCACCTTATCTCCAAGGGAGAGCCCGGACACCCTGCGGAGGAAACTCATTTCGGCCCCTTGTATCCTGGATCTCGTTCTTTCGGTCACAACCCATAGCTTGTGACCATAGGTGAGGGTAGGAGCATAGATCGACCGGTAAATCGAGAGCTTTGCCTTTTGGCTCAGTTCTCTCTTCACCACGACGGACCGATACAGAGTCCGCATTACTGCCGACGCTGCACCGATCCGCCTGGTGATCTCACGCTCCATCCTCCCCTCACTCGTAAACAAGACTCCAAGATACTTGAACTCCTCCACTTGGGGCAGGATCTCATTCCCGATCCGGAGAGGGCATTCCACCCTTTTCCGACCGAGGACCATGGACTCGGATTTGGAGGTGCTGACCCTCATCCCGACCGCTTCACACTCGGCTGCGAACCACTCCAGTGAGAGCTGGAGATCATGGCCTGAAGAAGCCAACAGCACCACGTCATCTGCAAAAAGCAGAAACGCGATGCTGAGGTCGCCAAACCGGACACCCTCAACGCCTCGGCTGCGCCTACAATTTCTGTCCATAAAATTTATGAACAGAATTGGTGACAAAGGGCAGCCTTGGCGGAGTCCAACCCTCACTGGGAACGAATCCCACTTACTGCCGGAAATGCGGACCAAACTCTGGCATCGGTGATACAGGGACCGAACCGCCCTTATCAGTTGGCTCGGCACCCCGTACTCCCGAAGCACCCTCCACAGAACCTCCCGAGGGACATGGTCGAACGCCTTCTCCAAATCCACAAAACACATGTGGACTGGTTGGGCGAACTCCCATGCACCCTTGAGGATCCTGCCGAGGGTGTAGAGCTGGTCCACTGTTCCACGGCCAAGACGAAATCCACACTGCTCCTCCTGAATCCGAGGTTCGACCTACCGACGGACCCTCCTCTCCAGCACCCCTGAATAGACCTTACCAGGGAGGCTGAGGAGTGTAATTCCCCTGTAATTGGAACACACCCTCCGGTCCCCCTTCTTAAAGAGGGGAACCACCACCCCAGTCTGCCAATCCAGAGGCACCGTCCCCAATGTCCACGCAATGATGTAGAGGCGTGTCAGCCATGACAGCCCCACAACATCCAGAGCCTTTAAGAACTCCGGGTGGATCTCATCCACCCCCGGGGCCTTGCCACCGAGGACTTTTTTTTTAACTACCTCAGTGACTTCGACCCCAGAGATTTGAGAGTCCGCCTCAGAGTCTTCAGGCCCTGCTTCCACAATGGAAGGCGTGTTGGTGGAATTGATGAGGTCTTTGAAGTATTCTCCCCACCGACTCAAAACGTCCCGAGTCGAGGTCAGCAGCACGCCATCTCCACTGTAAACAGTGTTGACGTTGCACTGCTTCCCCCTCCTGAGACGCCGGATGGTGGACCAGAATTTCCTTGAAGCCGTCCGGAAGTCATTTTCCATGGCCTCGCCAAACTCCTCCCACGCCCGGGTTTTTGCCTCAGCAACCGCTGAAGCCGCGTTCCGCTTGGCCATCCGGTACCTGTCAGCTGCCTCCGGAGTGCCGCAGGCCAAAACGGCCCGATAGGACTCCTTCTTCAGCTTGGCGGCATCCCTTACCGCCGGTGTCCACCAGCGGGTTCGGGGATTGCCGCCACGACAGGCACCAACGACCTTACGGCCACAGCTCCGGTCGGCCGCCTCAACAATGGAGGCGCGGAACATGGTCCACTCGGACTCAATGTCCCTCGCCTCCCCCGGGACGTGGGAAAAGCTCTGCCGGAGGTGGGAGTTGAAGCTCTTCCTGACAGGGGATTCCGCCAGACGTTCCCAGCAGACCCTCACAGAGCGTTTGGGTCTGCCAGGTCAGACCGGCATCTTCCCCCACCATCGGAGCCAACCCACCACCAGGTGGTGATCAGTTGACAGCTCTGCCCCTCTCTTCACCCGAGTGTCCAAAACATGTGGCCGCAAATCCGATGACACGACTACAAAATCGATCATCAAACTGCTGCCTAGGGTGTCCTGGTGCCAAGTGCACACATGGACACCCTTATGCTTGAACATGGTGTTCATTATAGAAAATCCGTGTCGAGCACAGAAGTCCAACAATAGAACACCGCTCGGGTTCAGATCGGGGGGGGCCGCTCCTCCCAATCACGCCCTTCCAGGTCTCACTGTCATTGCCCACGTGAGCATTGAAGTCACCCAGTAGAATGATGGAGTCCCCAGAAGGAGCGCTCTCCAGCACTTCCTCCAGGGGCTCCAAGAAGGGTGGGTACTCTGAGCTGCCCTTTGGTGCATAGACTGTCAGGCGCAGAGCAGGGAGAGGACTCGAATGCAGAGATTCCAAAGTTCAACAAAGTGTTTATTGTCTCCACTGATGGTCGAACAAAAAATGCCTCACAAGGAGGGAAAAAAGGGGAAACTAAGGCGCCTCGAACCGAGGGAGAAAAAGGAGAAATCAAAGCGCCTCGAACCGAGGGAAATACAAAAACAAGATAGCGATGTAACCAAGTTAACATCGGTGAGCAAAGACGTTCAAACAAGGCTTTCTACGTGGACTCAAGGGTTTCGTGATCGCTAGTGTTCTCAGCAAGGCAAGACGCACTGGCACTGGATACGGGGAAAGACGCGGGTTATATGGACACAGGAGGGGAACACAGGTGAAGACAGTTGGTCATTGACGCAGGTGCACACACTTGGAATCAGGGGATCACGTGACCGGACGCACAGGGGAAGGACACACTGACTGGAACGAGAGGAAATCACACAATAAAACAGGAAATGATCCGGACGACACATGACAGCATGACATAATCCCCCCCCCCCCCCCCCCCTCTAGGGCCGGATCCCAGACGGACCCGGAGCATCGGGGTGAGCCGTGTAAAAGTCATCTAGTAGCCCGGGATCCAGGATATAACTACGCGGCACCCATTGCCGCTCCTCTGGCCCGTAACCCTCCCAGTCCACCAGGAACTGCCAGCCACGGCCCTTCCGGCGCACGTCCAGCAACTTCTTAACTGTGTAGGCAGGCCCACCCCCCACCGTCCGCGGAGGCGGAGGTGCCGCGGGAGCCGGCACCATCCCACTCTCCCTCACCGGCTTGACCTTCCCGACGTGGAAGGTGGGATGCACCGCAAGGGACCGAGGCAGACGGAGTCGCACAGCCGCTGGACCGACGACCTTGGAAATTGGGAACGGCCCCACAAAATGGGGGGCCAGCTTCCTGGAGCCCACCTGGAGGGGAAGGTCCCGGGCGGACAGCCAGACCCGCTGGCCGGGCCGGTAGACGGGCGCCGGACGACGTCTCCGGTCAGCCATCCTCTTCACCCGGTCGCCCTGGCGGACCAGTATGGCCCTTGCCGCCGCCCAGATGCGCCGACAGCGTCTCACCACGGCGCGCGCCGAGGTTACTGACACCTCCGGCTCGCTGTCGGGGAAGAGCGGGGGCTGGTATCCGAAAACACACATGAAGGGGGACATCCCGGTAGCCGTGGTGGGAAGGGAGTTATGGGCGTACTCTACCCAGGTCAAGTTTTGACTCCACGACGAGGGGTTCTGGGTCACCAAGCAGCGGAGGCCCGTTTCCAGCTGCTGGGTAATACGTTCTGCTTGGCCGTTCGCTTCCGGGTGGTAGCCCGAAGTGAGGCTCACGGTGGCCCCTATAAGCTTGCAGAAGGCTTTCCAAAAGTGGGACACGAACTGGGGGCCCCTATCTGACACGACGTCCCGAGGAAATCCATGAATCCTGAAGACGTGGTCCATGAGGACCACTGCTGTACGTTTTGCCGAAGGTAATTTGGGCAGGGCAATGAAGTGGGCCATCTTGGAGAATCTATCCACGACGGTGAGTATCGTTGTCTTACCGCTAGACACCGGCAGTCCCGTGACAAAATCCACCGAGATGTTGGCCCATGGTTGAGAGGGGATGGAGAGCGGTTGCAGCAACCCCACACGGCTGCCCGGAGTGTCCTTACTTCGCGCACAGATGGAACAGGCTGCAACATACTCCCGGACGTCTGCCCCCATGGAGGGCCACCAGAATCTTTGTTGGATGACGTGCAGGGTTCTTCGCACGCCCGGGTGACACGTGAGCCGGGAGGTGTGCGCCCAGTGGATCACTTGGGATTGTAGTTGGGGCGGAACGAACAGTCTATTCTCGGGACTTCCTCTAGGGGGTGGATCATCGTGGTTTGCCTGCTTCACCAAGTCCTCTATGGGCCAGGTTACGGCTCCCACCACGCAGTGAGGGGGGAGAATGGGCTCTGGCTCTGTGGACACCGGGTCTGGGCTGTAGACGCGTGACAGCGCATCAGGTTTGGTGTTCTTGGCCCCCGGTCTGTAAGACAACGTGAAATGGAAACGGTTAAAGAAGAGGGACCAACGAGCCTGGCGGGAGTTCAATCGCTTGGCATCCTTGATATATTGCAGGTTCTTGTGATCGGTCCAAACCAGAAAGGGGTGTTGGGCTCCCTCCAGCCAGTGTCTCCATTCTTCAAGGGCTTTTTTGACCGCCAACAATTCCCGATCTCCGACGTCGTAGTTCTGCTCCGCGGGGGTCAGCCGTCGGGACAAAAAGGCGCATGGATGGAGCTTGTTGTCGGCCGGGGATCTCTGAGACAGGACGGCGCCGATTCCCTGACTGGAGGGATCAACCTCTACCACGAACTGACGAGATGGGTCAGGCAAGGTAAGGATTGGGGCGGTGGTGAACCGCCTCTTCAGCTCCTGGAAAGCGGCTTCAGCCTCCGCCGTCCAGCGAAATGGAACCGTCGGGGAGGTGAGAGCGTGCAGGGGAGCCGCGGTGGCGCTGAAGCCTCGTATGAAGCGTCTATAAAAGTTAGCAAATCCCAGAAACTGCTGTACTCTTTTGCGGCTATCCGGTACCGGCCATTGGGTCACCGTGCTCACTTTGGCTGGGTCCATCTGGACCTTCCCTGGGGCTATGATGAAGCCAAGGAACGATATTGTTTCTCCATGGAACTCGCTTTTTTCGGCCTTTACATAAAGTTGATGGTCCAGGAGCCGTTGCAGGACTGACTTAACATGACTTTCATGGGTCCTCAAATCTGGTGAATAAATTAAGATGTCATCCAAGTAAACGAAAACAAGAAATCACTCAAAACGTCATTGATCATGGCCTGGAAGACGGCGGGGGCATTGGTGAGGCCGAACGGCATTACCCGGTATTCAAAGTGTCCCCTGGGGGTGTTGAAGCCCGTCTTCCACTCATCTCCTTCCCGAATGCGCACGAGGTGATACGCGTTACGCAAATCTAGCTTGGTGAATACCCGAGCCTGCTACAACTGATCAAACACGGCCGACATGAGTGGGAGGGGGTACCGATTATTTATAGTGATCTGGTTGAGGGGACTGTAATCTATGCAGGGGCGCAGGGTTCCGTCCTTCTTCCCCACAAAGAAAAACCCGGCCCCTGCAGGCGATGACGACGGCCTGATCAGACCCGCTTTCAGTGACGCGTCAATGTAGTCATTCAAGGCCTTCTTTTCGGGGCCCGAAAGGGAATAAAGTCTCCCCTTGGGGATCGAAGCCCCGGGCAATAGGTCTATGGCGCAGTCGTAAAGACGATGGGGTGGTAAGGAGCTTGCCTTGGCTTTGCTAAATACCTCCGCAAGTTGATGATAGCATTTGGGTACTTGGTTTAGGTCCGGAGATCTGGACTCTGGTTCAGGAGACGCAAGGTCCGAGGGAGAAGTGCAGGTGGACTCGATCGAAGGGTTTGGTTTGACACACGATACTTGGCACTGGGATTCCCACCCCTTTATCTCCCCTGACTCCCAGTTTATTGCAGGGTTGTGGTGTTTGAGCCACGGATAACCGAGGATAAGCGGATTCAGGGGGGAGGTGACTACATGCAATCTTACTAGTTCATGGTGAGTTCCAAAAGCCAGTGAGAGGGGTTCGGTTATAGAGGATACGTCAAAAAGGGCTTGTCCATTAAGTGCCTTAGCCGTTATGGTCGTGTTCAAGGGTTCGGTCTTTACACCTAAGCTGTGAGCGAAAGCCCAGTCAATCAGATTCTCGTCGGCCCCAGAGTCAATCAACACCCCAAGCTCGATTTCCTTGCCTTGGCAGGTTAGCGTCCCGACGGGTAGAACCCTATTCTTCTGCCGGACCACGGAGAAGGTGCTTACCCTCAGCGCATTCCGCTCCGGGCAGGAGAGGCGGAGATGACCAAGCGCCCCGCAGTAGTAGCAGCGGCCCTCCTGGCGTCGACGCTGTCTTTCCTCCTCGCTCAATTTGGCCCTGCCGAGCTGCATGGGTTCCGTCCCAGCGAGTGGTAATGCCGGGGTCGATCTTTGGTGGTGCGTCTCGTGGGATGACCGCCCGCCCAATGATGCGGAAGGAGTAACGATCGCGCCCCGGCTTGTGCGCTGCTTCCTCCATTCCTGTAGTCGGTTGTCTGTTCGGACGGCCAACGCGATGAGAGTGTCGAGTTCCACAGGAAGATCAAGGGGAATGAGTTGGTCTTGGATGGTCCCGGAAAGACCCCGGAGAAAAGCATCGTACAGGGCCGACGAGTTCCATCCGCTTTCCGCGGCCAGAGTGCGGAAGCGGATCGCGTAGTCGCTGACCGTCTCTCGACCCTGGGTGATATGGCACAGCTCTCGTACCTTCTCTCTGTCCGTGGGAGCTGGATCGAACACCATGCGCAGGGCCTCGATGAATCCGGAAAACGAGTGACAGGTAGCGGAGTTCCTGGCCCATTCTGCGGTCGCCCACGCCCGGGCTCTTCCCGTCAAATAGGATATCGTGTACGCCACCCGGGAGCGTTCCGTTGGGAAGTCGCCGGGAGCTCGCTCGAACTGCATCTCACAAGTCGTTATAAAGGCTCGACTCAGCCCGGGTTCACCTGCATATCGTTCCGGGGAAGCCAGTCTGATCCCCCTCGCAATAGGCGCGGGTGCCGGGTGGTCCACAGGGGGCGCCGCTGTGGAACAGGGTGTCGCAGCTCGCCCCGTGGTCAGCAGAGTGATGACGTCTTGCATTTGATGACTCAACGCATCCACCTGGGCGGCCACCGCCTCTTGGAAGTCTTCCTGGTTCTTCGCCAGTTCCTGAACTCCAACACTCAGAGCGTCGATCTGCTTCTGCTGTTGGCCCAGCTGCGACGTCTGGGAGCGGACTTGGGCGACCAGCTGCGCTGTCTCTGCCGAGTCCATGTCTGGCCAGTGCGTAATGTCAGGCACAGAGCAGGGAGAGGACTCGAATGCAGAGATTCCAAAGTTCAACAAAGTGTTTATTGTCTCCACTGATGGTCGAACAAAAAACGCCTCACGAGGAGGGAAAAAAGGGGAAACTAAGGCGCCTCGAACCGAGGGAGAAAAAGGAGAAATCAAAGCGCCTCGAACCGAGGGAAATACAAAAACAAGATAGCGATGTAACCAAGTTAACATCGGTGAGCGAAGACGTTCAAACAAGGCTTTCTACGTGGACTCAAGGGTTTCGTGATCGCTAGTGTTCTCAGCAAGGCAAGACGCACTGGCACTGGATACGGGGAAAGACGCGGGTTATATGGACACAGGAGGGGAACACAGGTGAAGACAGTTGGTCATTGACGCAGGTGCACACACTTGGAATCAGGGGATCACGTGACCGGACACACAGGGGAAGGACACACTGACTGGAACGAGAGGAAATCACTCAATAAAACAGGAAATGATCCGGACGACACATGACAGCATGACATAGACACAAACAACAGTCATTTATGGTTATGTATGATGCTAATATTTGGAATTTGAATGATTTGTAACGAGTGTAACAAACAGCTATCAATGCTTTCGTCCCAGGGTTGCCGCGGACTCAGCTTACGTAATTAGATATGAGAGAGGCTCTCTGTTTCTTCTTGAAGTCCTTGAAATTATCGGACAGTTTTAGGTCAGAGTTCAGTTTGTTCTAATTTCTTACACCGACAACCGTCAGCGATTGACCTCCAAGTGTACTGGACACTTGTCGTTGGTCAAAGTTTAATAATCCTCTGAGGTCGTGTTTTGTGTCCCTCAGGGTGAATAGGCTTTGAATATTTGCTGGTAGCATACATCTAGAAGCTTTGTACACATTTAACAGTCCTGCAAAAGTGATTAAGTCTTGGAGCTTCAGTATTCCAGTGTTTATAAAGAGGTCGTTCGTGTGAGAATTGTACGGCTTTTTGCAAATGATCCTCAGTGCTCTTTTCTGTTGTTTGTAAAGTGCTTCTAATGATGTCTGGTATGCGTGACCCCAGACCTCTGAACAATAATATAGATGTGGCTCTATGAGTGTCAAATACATTATTCTTAAAGCAGATGTACTAATTTTATTTTGCAGCCTCCACAGATAGGCCATATTTCTTGATATTTGTTTGCACAAGTTTGTAATTTGTTGTTTCCAGTTAAGTAAACAATCAAGTGTTATGTCAAGCATTTGATACTCATTAACTCGTTCAATCTTGATACGGTTTGACACTATTAATTTAAGTCTTCGCTTGGTTTTCTTTTCCCAAATAGCATATATTTAGTTTTGGATGGATTTAAAGATAATTTATTTGCATTGAACCAAGCCTGTAAAATTGACATTTCTTTGTTTATACAAGCTTCCATGTGTCTTAAATTATGTCCAGTACATAATATACTGGTGTCATCGGCAAACATTACCATTTTGAGGGAACATGCCTTTGCAATGTCATTTATGTATAGCGTGAATAACCTAGGGCCCAAAATTGACCCTTGGGGGACGCCACACGTTATTTTCAATCTAGGTGACCTTTTGGTCTCTACCTGTACAAATTGGCTTCTATTTTTTAAGTAACTCCTGATCCATTTTAAGGCTGTACCCTTTACCCCATATCTATACAATTTCTCAATCAATATTTCATGATGAATTGTGTTGAAGGCCTTTTTAATATCAAGAAATATTCCAATACTATATAGTTTTCTATCCATCGCCATTTTAGTGGTTTCTACAAAATCTAAAAGTGCATGTGCAGTCGAATGTTTTTTACGAAAACCATATTGATTTTTCGACAGTATATTTTTTTGTTCAATGTAATTCTCCAGCCTGCTATTGAATAATTTCTCAATGATTTTAGAACATTGGGGGAGGATAGAGATTGGGCGATAGTTGGTGATCTGGTGTTTGTCTCCTTTTTTAAATATGGGTAGAACTTTGGCAATTTTCATTTTATCAGGAAATATCCCACTGTTGAATGATAGATTGCAGATATGTGTAAGTGGAGGCGAAATGGCATGCACTATATATTTTAGCGTCCTCATGTCTAGTTCATCAACGTCAATGGATTTCTTACTTGAACAACTCAGTATAGTATCTTCGACTTCCTTCAAAGTTATCTGGGACAGTGAAAAGTCGTCAGCAGTATTGTTTATTCCACAATCAAAAACATTCCAGTTTATCTCCTGAGAAGGAACGTCTCGGGCGAGTCTTGCCCCCACTTCGACAAAGAACTGATTAAACTTATCTGCGATTTGCTATTTGACCGTCAATGACCAAGTGTTTTTTCATTTCTCTTTCTTTTGCCCTCTGTGATAGAATAAATTATGTCCCAAACTTTTTTAGTGTAATTTTGGCTTTCGGCTAATAATCTTCTGTTGTACTCTTGTTTGGCTGTCCTCAATTTATTATTGACAGAATTTCTATAAGTTTTATACTTCTTGTGAGATCTATCCGTCTTGTCCTTCAGAAATTGCTTATATAATTTATTTATTTTCTTGCATGCATTTAGTAGTCGGCGGCTCGGTGGCGCACTGGGTAGCACGTCCGCCTCACAGTTAGGAGGGTGCGGGTTCGATTCCACCTCCGGCCCTCCCTGCGCGGAGTTTGCATGTTCTCCCCGAGCCCGCGTGGGTTTTCTCCGGGCACTCCGGTTTCCTCCCACATCCCAAAAACATGCTTGGTAGGCCGATTGATCACTCCAAATTGTCCCTAGGTGTGAGTGCGAGTGCGAATGGTTGTTTGTCTTTGTGTGCCCTGCGATTGGCTGGCAACCGGTTCAGGGTGTCCCCCGCCTACTGCCCGATGACGGCTGGGATAGGCTCCAGCACGCCCGCGACCCCCGTGGGGACTAAGCGGTTCAGAAAATGGATGGATGGATGGATGCATTTAGTAGTGTTTTGTTTAGCCATGGTTTGACTTTTTTTTTTGATTGTACGCTTGTATTTTTTTCTGTGACAATAGGGCAGTGCTTTTCATATGTTTCAAACAATGTTTTTAGAAAGTTTTCATAGGCTATGTTGACATTATTTTCCATATAAACCTCAGCCCATGAATTTCCTCTGAGTTCTTGTTCTAGGTTTCTAAGTACGGCATTGCTTTTTGTTCTCTTTGGTGAGTTTGCTGACTTTTGTGGGTTTTGCATTCCTTGGCCACTAATGCAGAAGACCGATAAGTGATCAGATATATCACATATCAGGATGCCACTGATATGTTTACCGTAATAATTAGTATAGATGTTGTCCATTAGTGTTGCACTCTGAGGCGTGATTCGGCTTGGTTTGGTAATGAGTGGGCGTAGCCCGTGTGAGTACATTTGGTTCACAAAAACTTCCGTTTGCGTGTTTTGACTTTGTCTTAGTAGGTCAATGTTAAAATCACCACATATGTAAATTTCTTTGTGTCTTATTTTTGAGAGGAGTACGGTCACTTGATTGTTGAACATTACAAGGTCGTTCGACGGAGCTCTATACATACAGCAGATTACAGACTTTTTCCCTGTACACAATTCAATTTCTACCGTCAGACATTCGAGCACATTCTCTATTGCAAGGGACAAGTCTTCCAAAATCTTCCAGTTGAGCCTGTCGTCAACGAACAGCGCGACTCCACCTCCAGATTTCTCCGACCGTTTTTTTTGGGCAAAATTATATCCGTTAAGATGAAAAGCTGCTCCCCTTTCTTCAGTAATCCATGTTTCCGATATTGCAATAATGTTGAAGCGTTTGTCCAAGGTCAACAGGTAATCCTGGATTTTGTCGAAATTTGCATATAAACTCCTGCTGTTTATATGGATCAAAGAAAGTTTCTCTCCGTCGTCATTTATTTTGTTTAGGTTTTCTTCCAAAAAATATCCACAAGTGTCCACTTCGCTTGTATAAAAATTGCTTTCCGAGTCAATGCTTAGATTTGGGTCATGGGCACAAAATTGATTAGTAGGCAGAGTCACATTTTCATAGGCTTTTACCAGGTCCATCAGGATCTTTTGTTTATCTTGATTAGCCAGATTCCATGATTTATCCGCGCTAATCAAAGATGTTTTTGGACTTTCCATTTTCTTAATTTGCAAATTGATCCAGCTCAACCAAGGCCCAAGGTGCTATGAATTTTCCCTTGTTTTCTTAATTGTCGGGCTTTCCAGGCGATGGTGGCGTTTTTTTTAGTAAGATTTTCGTTTATATAGACATTGGAACCTTTCAAATTTCTTCCTTTCTTGAGCAGATCTGTTTTAATTTTTTTGCTCACAAATCTCAGCAGTACAGCACGAGTGTCGTTACCTCTGTCACTTGCAGCATTTTTTGGAAGCAGGTAACATGAATCCAGAGTGTCTTTCTCCAGAGCTATGTTCTTTGTTTTAAGAAAACTTTAGCTTCAATGGAGCGATTATCCTGCTCCTCTGCCTGCGAGCCGATAACACCACTCGCCTGATTTGCATAAGTTCTGGGCAAGATTTTAAGGCCGGTAATGATGACTTAATTACCTTTGATCTGCTGGTCGAGTTCCTCCACTTCGTTTGTGAGGTCGCTGATCAATTTACCCTTGTTCTTGTTCTCTTCTTTGAGAGATTTGACCTCTCTCCTTATTTCCTGGACCTCCGCAAGTTGTTTGATGATTTCTTGCTGTCCACTCTGCATTTCTTTCAGGACTTTTTTAACTTCTTCTATTTCATCTTTAACGTCTAAAACTTCTTCTATTCTACTCTGCATTTCTTGCAGAGCTTTCTTGATTTCTTCATAACTTTCGGACTCCCAGTTATCCCTTTTCAGTGCCATTTATAATCCTCGCGTCTTGACGTTAGCTTTGATAGCCTAGCATTGTTAGCAACCACGATGGCGATTTTGTGCAGTATTTCCTTCCAAAGCTGCAATGCAATTGCAAAGGCGGTTCGTGGGTTCGCTCGTCTTCCTTTCCTTTCGTCTGGTGTCGTTCCGAGAAGCTCGAGTCCGGTTCCCCGTTGGCGTGATTGTACACACACGCAAACACATACAGCCGATTACTGTGATTACTGAATATATTTTCAAAATTTTCTGTTGAAGCCCCAGTCTGACGTTCTCCAGGCTAAAAATCACACATTTATGACAGTTCACTGCTGTAATATTTTCCATTGTTATTGTAAATAGCATTCACACAAGCAAGCAGCTGGTTGGTATTCAGTGTGGCTTCTCTGCAAAAAAGTGTCTGGATCATACAGCGGCTGGGGCATCCTCCAGGTCAGAGCAGGGGTAAGGGGGTTTGCTCGAAGCGTTGCCCCAAGCAGACTGAGGCCTCAGTGGGCACATCTCTCTGATCCTCCCCCCCTCCCTCTCATTCTTACCAAGACAATGCCATAGTATTGAAACTCTGGTTTGCTCATACTTTTTACTGTTAGAATTTTTTTGGTCTGGTAAGTAGGATTGGATGTTTATTCACTCGAGTTTGCTTACGTAAAATGTAATCACTGGTTATTTTACACCTGCATAAAAAGTATGACCTACACACGTTTGCAATTGTCATTCTTTTACTTTAAATTCCATTTAAGGTGAAAGCTTTAAAACCCTCTCTAGGCAGGTGTTGCAGATTTGCAACAACTACATTTTAACCCCCTAATTAATCTACATCCATATTTTTTTGCCTTTTTTCACTCAGAAGTATCACTGCAGAACTTTGTTGTGCATTAATAACAGTTTCCCACTAGCTCAATGGTGTTTTCTGTCATTTTTAAACTGACTGCATTTTTTATTTCACTGAAATAGATTTTCAATCATCAATTTTATCTAAGTATTGGAACCCATGTCTTTTATTTTGAAACCAATATTGCACAATATGAAGCATGGACATATAGATGCATCCATCCATTTTCTGTACCGCCGTGCTGAAGCTTATCCCAGCAGTCATCGGGCAGGGGACACCCTGAAATGGTTGCCAGTCAATTGCAGGGCACACAGACAGGAACAACCATCCACCCTCGCATTCACACCTACGGGCAATTTGGAATGCTCAATCAGCCTGCCATGCATGTTTTTGTGATGTGGGAGGAAACCAGAGTGCCCGGAGAAAACCCACACAGGCATGGGGAGAACATGCAAACTCCACACAGGGAGGGCTGGAGGTGGAATTGCACCCTCTGAACTTTGAGGCGGACGTGCTAACCAGTGTGACACCGCGCTGCCGATAGACATACATTATATGAAAATTTGTGGATCCCTATTGACTCTCCCCAATGGGCAACTTTATTTCATCGTTGCTGATTTGTAACGTGTGGCCGGACATGGATGCCAAATGCTTTATTCTCTATTGCCTACATTTTGGCAACAGTCCATACAAAGGTTAATTTTCTATCACTTGGGTTTATCTATTATTCATTGAGGATGTAGCCTATGAAAAATAAAATAATTTAGATTGAAGTTACTTACTATCAGAGGCAGATTTGATCAAAGGTAATGGCATAATATAATGTCCATTTGACTGTGCAGTAAGCAAACTGATGGGGCCTAAATTCCATTGGACATAGCATATTAGTCTAGATCTTTGTTGGACTGAAAGCTTTTTTAGCTAACATTCTTATAGAATACTCAGCGGGATTTTCAGTGCATTATGACAGGTTGACGAACTGAATCAAGGAAGCCATTGAAAAGGTTTGCAGTCCTGATGGGGCTTTATCTGATAGATAATCCAATGAAGTTGGTGATTCAGATTTTGAGGAAACTCTTGAAGCATACGAGTCTGACTTCAGCCTTGATGATAATAAGCAATAGCAAGACATAATCCAAATCATTTTGATGTTGAAATTCATAACATACATGCAGACAGTGACACTGAGGTCCCCGATGACAATGAACCTCACCTAGGTCCTGCTCCAGTCAATCAAGGGTTTTCTTTGAGGCAGAGGAAACCCCTGACCCTTCATTCCAATGATCTGCATTGTCACCTCCACCAGACAAAATACCAAGCCCAAAGTGTTATTTTGAAGAGTTCATGGACTAATCAATGTTTGGACTAATTTCTTACCAATCTAAACTATATGCAGTTATAACGAAGAGCCCAGAACTAAAAACTACCACTTCTGAAATGGAGCAATTCATTGGTTTGCACATATATATTGAAAAGACAGACTAGTACGTATGCCTCGCACCACGTGTACTGGAAGACAGCAACACTCTATTACCCAATTGCAACAGTAATGGGACATAAACAATTTGATCATCTGTGAACATACATCCACATGAACTACAATACCAATGTAATGCAAAAGGGTGAGTCTGGATAAATTTTTCAAGGTGTGAACAGTTATGAGAAAGTCTGTGCTAACTGTTTGCAAGTTGCACAAAACTGCTCAATTGATAAACAGATTATCTTCTTTACTCATCTACCAAGTCGATTTTGTTATTCTACCATTGTAAAGCACTTTAACATTGTTTTGATATGTGCTATGCAAAGAAAGTTAGTGTTTATACATACATTCACTGTTAATTTACCACACTGGTCCAATGTTATAAATTTGCAACATCGCAGAATGCATCGGACGTGACGGTTTTACAGAATTGTATACAATACCCAATAGGATAATTCTCCTCAAATATTTGATTTTTCCTGTAACTAAAAGTTAATTTGAACCTGAGAGGGTTAAAGAGGAAGTCAAGTAAAAAAAAAAAAAATGTAACTATTATGTTGTATATGCCCCCACTCGTCTAAATACGGCAATCTGATTAATATTGCATTTATGGCATAGCATATCAAGTAAGCAGCAAAATCAACCAAATGTTATCCAAATCAGGGGCAGCCATTCTGCCACTTCCTGTTGACTGAAAATGACTAGCTAGGTGACAACCAATCATGGGTCACCTGTTTTCTGGGATTGGTCATGTGACGTTTACCAACTTAGCAAGTGGCAAAATGCCCCCAAGTTGGATATTTTGCTGCTTTAAATTATATTCCAAAAACACAATATTAATCAGAACACTGTTTCAATGAGTGGAGCGGAATAGAACACATTACTTTTAAGAATACTTTTGATTTGGCTTTGCTCTAAAAATTTTATAAAGTCTAAGGTTTGTTTTTGTCCAGAAGGTGTGTTCGTTTTTTTCAAGAGTCAAAGAAAGTGAGCTGTTTCTCCCATAATCATTGTCAGAATGTTAGGTGGCTACCTTGCCTACCTTATAAAATAAAGAGGGAGAAAATATCCTCCATGACTACATTTACATGCAGTTAAGGTCAGAAATTGGGTTTCTGAAATAATTGGAATAACCCATTTATATACTATGCCTCAATGGACAGAGCCATACAATTAAATATCCTGACTGAAAGGGCGGCTCTCATTGCCGTCATGGGGCAAATAGATGTCATTTCTGCTTTTTACTTTCTACCATAAATAAAGCACATTATACTCATGTCACACACAAGAATAGAGTAGTAGATTTTCCCCTCCCCTTTGCTCCAAAAGTGTGCTTTTCTGCGTGCCTCTGACCACTGATTGTTTATATCTGCTTGTGTGAGTTCCACACCTGTAGGGACTTGTACACACAAATATACTGTTTATAGACAAAAGTTGCATTATTCTTGCAGTAGAGACAGACAACAACGTGAAAATGCCGGAAAAACATCACTGTATTCAAGTTTAGGCATACAGTTACTGACTGTACTTCACAGACCAAGATTCCTTTCCTCTCGAATGGCACAGTTAGAAGGAGGTAACCAGAACGCACTTACAGACCGAGATAATCGGGTTGGAAAAGAGGTAACTCGGAGTATTTAGAATTTTTAAAATCTGATTAAGGGCATATTTGGGTTTCTGTGCATGTAGTATATGTGGACTTTAAAACCTCATGTTTAAAAAAAATCTTGTTTTAAGAAGGTCATTGACTGCATGTAAACGTAGTCACTTGGGCACCAATCCTGATTTTCGCTTTCAAGAGCAACATTCGAGGTTGTGCCATATAGTTATACTATAGATTTGTTATTGTTGTTTTAGTAAATCAAACAGTATGAATCCAAAATCTGACCAAGCATCAGTGTCATTCTATGATACCACGGGTGTGCATCACCCCTTCTGATTTAGAAAAACGGCTGCCATTTTTACCAGAAACATAAAGCAGGTTAATCCTTTTTTAAATACTTTTTTGCTGGTTAATTTCAAATAAAAATAGAGCCGTTAACACAGGCATAGGAAGGGCATGTATGGAGAGATGAAACCAGACACTTGCAGTGATGTCCTTCAGGGTGATGGAGGACAATGGCTGATCCTTGATCATGGTCAAGCCACGTCCATCTGGGTGCCCTGATGCCAGGGGCACTTTGCCAGCCTACTTGCTACATTGGTGTGTCTCATTTTCAACTGGGGACATGTCAGCAAGACATGGACTTGATTGGGGTAGAGTAACCTTAAGCACTGTTGGCTTCTGCTGTCTGACCCCTCTATCAGAAACCAAATTATCCTGAACTATTTATGAAGGACAGGTTGTGTT
This sequence comes from Syngnathus scovelli, assembly GCF_024217435.2. Classification (NCBI taxonomy): domain Eukaryota; kingdom Metazoa; phylum Chordata; class Actinopteri; order Syngnathiformes; family Syngnathidae; genus Syngnathus; species Syngnathus scovelli. The sequence goes on along the minus strand of NC_090849.1, from coordinate 9,612,568 downwards.
ATAAATCAGACCTGGCAGTGTTTTCTCCCCCATAACCAAATTAAAGCCTATATACAGAAAAGTGGGGTCTGACTTTACTTGCAGCTCTATGGTTCTATGAGCAGCACAAAGCAGTCATCCAGCCCTTTATTAACATGAAATGAAAGGCCTAATGAAGACCACAAGCAGCGCAACCACAGTATATGTAGACATAGGGGTCACATATTAAATGTAAAGTGGCATCATGTCCTTAATATTTTGTTTGTGGCAGTATATGCAGAAATAGTAATTAATTAATTGAGGCACTTATTTTCATCTGATATGCAAAGGATGGCAATGTATCAATCTAACTTTCATTTGATATGGTACACAATATGGTTAATTAAAGATACAAACACATGGTAAAAATGTTTGTTATTTTCGAGATGATGTATTTAGCCACATTCACTACATTTTTATTTAAATACATATCACAAAATTTTAAACAATAAAATGTAATAAAAGGTGGTACTAATACTCACACTCGGGTCACTGTCACAATTTGACAATGCGATTTCAATCACTGTTCTCAACGGCTCTCATATTGCTGACCTAAATCATCTTGAAGCATTCACAATTTACATGTTATTTTTCCAGCTATCTTCCAAAACTCAAACTCTTAATTTGAGACCATGGTTCTCAGCCAGCAAAGAGTGAAAACCCTATCTGGGTCAAGTTTGATGATTTAGTTCAGAAATGATGTATTCTTGACTTGTATTGTTTTTACTCAACTTAATATATGTTACAAGCTTGACAGAAACAACCAAAAGTAGAAAAAGCCCACTTCCGTCCGTCTGTCTATCATGATGTATGCTTTACATGTTGTTTCTGTTAAGCTAAGCAGCCATGCCAGCAAGTGGTCTTTTGCTCTATTTGTACTCAACACACATACACCACGGTTGGCATGCACATTAGCATGTGGGGCGTTGTCTTTTGCCTGTTGCATTATGCATAAGGCTCAGGGGAGCCAGGCCAGTGGTGTGTGAGAGACACACTGAAAGCAAGCCATATTGTCGGACACGTCTCTGCAGTCACATCACCTCTCTATGGACACTAAACATACACACACGACACATACTTTCACAAATCACTCAGTGTCCTGGCAAATCTGTTCACACACGCGCACGCGTGCACACACACACACACGTGCACACGCGCGCACACACACACACACGCACACACACACAGACACACACACACACACTCACCCATGAACTCATGGTTGTATGAATGGATCACAGCAACTTATTTCAACATAAAAGAAATGTAATTTTAGTGGCTGAAAGCATGACTATCTGAACAAAAGTCAACGCGTTTGTTAGTGTTTCCACATAGACTGTGAAAATTGTTGACACTTGAACACGTACACATGTTTACATTCAGTCTATACATGCATTAGTGCATTACAACTAAAACAATAATGGATGACCAGCGGCCCTCGTGGGGACAAAGCGGTACAGAAAATGGATGGATGGATAAATGTTTTGCTTTCACAGGTGAAATTTATGCTAAAATAAAGAAAACTGCACAAACTAATGTGAAAGATAGTTTAGAAGTTTATCTAGTTCAGTTATTAGTTAACCTGCTAAACACTGACGTGCAATCTAAAGCATTCAATACAACCTCACAGAATTCTACCCAAAAAATGTTTATCTTAAAAATGTCGGTAAACCATAATCTGCGAAATCTGTTTTCTTCTCGCTTTGTTTCATGTTTTATGAAACATCCATCCATCCATCCATCCATCCATCCATCCATCCATCCATCCATCCATCCATCCATCCATCCATCCATCCATCCATCCATCCATCCATTTCAGAACCCCTTATCCTCACTGGGGTTAAATTTAAGCTGTTAAAATTGATAGTGAACCACATTATTCACCATATACTCTCAGAAAATTAATAATGTAGGGGTTAATGTTTTTGCTCTTCAAGGTAAAACGCATTGTTCTATACACCTTACAATATTTCAAAATTGAACCAATATGTTACAAAAGATCCTGGTCCAAAGGGGCTAAGGGACCAATTCTGTACATTTTGTTTGCATGTCAGGGTAAAAAAAGCATTAACCTTGTGTGAATGTCTTTCAAAACGGCCCATTATTGCATGAAATGCTGTTGTAAAAAAAACAGTAAAGGTAGTAATCTAGACAAGGGACGTACAGGAAACTTACAGCTCTTTGTGCATCCAACTGACAATGGTTTTTGCGAAGTAAATGAAAATGTTGTCTACTTTCTGTATTTTTTGAGCCACTTCAGTTCACAGGCTGCATTCAAGCATGCGATACTGTCATGTTAGCAATAATTTGTTGAATGTGTGTCTTGATTAATGTTATAAATTTAAGTTGTTCACAATATAGCACTATAGTTGTACATGTGATTGATACACATGCTGCAAATCCGCTTGTGTTAATTCAACACTAGAGTGTAATTTTAAAACAGGCAAAGTGTCTTTATGCATCCATACTAACTGGTGTTTCAAGTAACATTTACTAAACTGTTAAATGTTGTAAATGTTAAATTTACTAAACTGTTAAAGCCCACTTGCGTGTTACGACAATAAAATGTAGTGTTGACAGTGTTTTCATTAACACTGATTGTTCATGCCCACATTATACATTGTCATGGAAATACCCCATGCCTTCCTACCTCAAATAAAACATTAAAATTGTTCAATTAAAATCACTTTTCTTTATTTCAAGCCACTTCAGACAGCTCACATAACACAGCAGGAGGACACAATCTAAGTTCTTTCAACATCTTTCAAAACTGTCCATTATGCCAATAATAAAATCAGGGCATTCACCAATAACATGAACAAATCCTCAATTCTAATAGCTTTCAGGTATACATCAAAACCCAAAATAATAAAATTTGTCATCAAAATAAATGCTGTATCATCATGAAGTTGTCAACTATTTTCCTGAAAATAGGGGATTCATTTTCAGTACCATTCATTTCATTCTGACATTCAGTTTCAGATTCACAGAGGAGGTAGTGGCAACACCAGACATTTTGTGAGCGTTGCCTTCATTTTGACACCTAGACAACTGACTGGTTGGCCAAACATTTAATCATGGACGAGTCTTAATCAGCTGATGGGTCTACTACAAACCAATGGCTTAGTGAGCTGTGGTGAGTCTAAAGCCAGAATTTTCAGTGGTACAAAGGGGACTGTCTTTTAAAGTGTCTTTGTCACCACGGTAACCTATGCCAAAGTTAAACCCCCTCTAAATCTCAACTGATACGGCATCACCGTTTGTGAACACACCGGTGGACCTGGGTGCCAGGATTATAAGAGGGCCTATACATAAGAGTCTGCCGCATTCCCATTAACCTGGCTTTTCCTGATAATATTCAATATACCAAGCGACATAGATTCTCAATTGAAGGGAGGAGATGATGCTGATTGCACCAAAGAGAATCTGTGGGCTCAAACTGTGTATGTGTGGCATTACGTTTCGTTGCCACGCAGACCTACATGCGTGTTGTCGTTGATGCTGAACATCCGAGCAAGCCGGCAAGGTTGTTCTTTCAACTTTACAATCTGTCAAGCAGCATATACTATCCACACACTGTCAAGAAAATAAATGAAGCAGTTACCATTTTGTATAATGTTCTTAAGATCGACTGTGATTTGCTGCCATGTTTAGCAGTGAGAAATTAACCACTGGGTCTTGGAATAAGTATTATTTTACGCATTGACATGGTCAGCAATTTTCTTCCAGAATTCTTCTCTTGCCTTATTTGCAGCAACTGGGTTGATTTTTGCAGATATGTTTTTGTTATGTTCTTCGTAACCCTCGATGATCACAATTTGCTCGTCCTTAGTGAAATCGGTGTCTCTCGATCTGACAATCTTTTTCATGGATGCTTTGTAGACGGTCCAAATGGCCCGTTTCATGTGAATGCACACAAAGCCTTGGGAGGAGAACCTGGGCTAACAAAGCGAGTTCATATCCACCGTTGATACCACTCTCTAGATCAGACCTGGGCAAAATACGGCCCGCGGGCCACAACCGGCCCTTTGTGCGTCCCTGTCCGGCCTGCATGTGACCAATCGTAAATTATATTTGATTACAACTTAATTTTAAAAAAAAGAAAAATCAGTGCGTGCAATACAACTGTTTTGCTTTTATTTTGAAAGGCGCCACACTTCCGTGTAGCGTACGCGTATGTGAGCTGTGCGTGAAGGTGAACAGTGCGAAGTAATGCTGCCCTCGAAATGTGTGCTGACCCTCAGAAAAGTTGACAAGGAGTGCTGTGTTTTCAACAAGACATGGACTGCCAAGTATTTCTTTACAGAAATGAAAGGTAAAGCCGTGTGCCTGATTTGTGGACACAGGTCGCTGTGTTTAAAGAATATAATTTTAGTCGTCACTGCACGACCAAGCATGAGAAAAAATACATCTGTCTGATAAACAGCGCGCAACAGAGGCTGATGCATTGCTAGCAAAACTGCAAACCCAACAAGGACTTTTTTATCAAACTTCACACCCAGAGATGCAACGGCTTTGTCATTTGAGGAAAAGTTAAAGAAGTTAAGAATAAATTGTACTGATTAATGATTGTTTTTTTTTTTTTTTTTTGACCTATACACCACAATTTCACATAGCTTAATATAAATATAAACAGAATAATTGAATTCTTCTAATTACCAGTACCACCTATTTAAAATAAATAATTTAGTGCATTTTACAATGGAAGAAAATTGAGCAGGTTTAAGTAGGTGTGGCCTTCTGACACAACTCGGGTTTTTCACGTGGCCCCTTGTAAAAATTAATTGCCCACCCCTGCTCTAGATTGTGTTTTTAGGCTTGTTGATCCAGATCATGGAAAGAAACTTTGGCAGTGTTGAGTTTCCTTCAATTATACCCCTGATGGCTGTTGAATAGTCTTGCAGAGTCTTTGGGCCACCTTCAAAATCACATAACAGCAAAACAGAATATATGGACACAAAACTATTAACATTCGATATGCAAGTCCATTTTCTGTCCATGGTCAAATAAGAGAACACAAGAGTTTTTTTTTTTTGCAATTCAGTACTGTAATAAATTGGTGACAGCTTATGTTCTAGGTTGGGTAAGAGTGTGACAATTCCATAGATATAGATAATGCCTACATTAACTTTTCACACAAACACTGTACAATGTAACAAAATTGCTTCAAGGAAAATTGGCTTTTCATATCATATTTCTTTTTTTTGGGGGGGTGGCATTGCGTTTGTCAAGTAGCCGACAAATACTTCTCGAGACTGAATGGAATCAGCTGCGCCTCTCACCAGTCCCAAAATGTGCAGCTCATGAGTCTCGCTGCCTACACGTTTCAGCCAAAACATGTTAATGAAGTTAACTGGCCATGTGACATCACACGAAATATAACTGAACCAATCTGTTTTGAAAAATATGAACCAAAACAGTCAAAACAAAGTTATGAGGCTATGTTTTCATCAAATACCATCAAGTTTTGCCTACCTTAGATAAGTTTGATGCCATCTTACAAGTGCTCAGGCAGTTGAGCGGGTCGTTTAGTAACCGGAGGGTTGGCGGTTCGATCCCAGCTCTGTCACAGTCACATATCGTTATGTCCTTGGGCAAGACACTTCACACACCTTGCCTCCAGGTCGCCATTGTAAATGAGAAAGTGTTCTCAATTAGCTTACCTGGTAAAACATTGAATAAAAATAAATTAATTAATTAAAAAAGCGAAGACAAAAATGATGCTGAAGAAAATTATATCAATTGTAATGTCAATCATTACCTAAGGGATCGGTTTCAATTTCAAATAGACACCAATCAGTGTCGAATCAAAGCGATAACCCATTTTAACAACGCAAGAGTCTTACATCCAAGAACACACAGGCTGTTTTATTACTGAGGAGTGTTATAGTTTTTATTGATTGCTTTGACCTGTTTGAAGAAACTGGGAATCTCTCAGTCTTTATCATCACCATCCCAGAAGAGCAGAAGACACCTCATGAAAAAGTGTTTACCCATTCTCATTGGATTGACACAGTTTTCCCACCCTTTTGCAAAACAGTTAACACAAATGTCATTCAAAAGTCCAAGCTCCGTTGTTTTAGCTGTGGTTACAGAACAAAAACCATATGCTTCGAGCTCTTAGAAACTCCCTGATCAGTATGCAATCACTAAAAGCACCTGGCTGACAATTTCTCACAAAATATTTCAATTTGCGATCAGTCTTCAGACCTGTGTTGTTCTTTGCAAGCATGGATCGAGGAGGTCTCAGGCAGATGAGAGGTAGAGTGAGTAAGAGGGAGAGGGGTCAGAGGAAGAGGGGCTTGTGTGCGAGGTGGAGGTATAGCTGTAAGGGCTCAGAAGATGAGACAGAAGAGTATTACTGGTAGTGATCTCTTATATTCGTATAGTATAGGCCTACTATAGATTCCCAATGGATTTTATTTTCTTTATTTCCATATTCTCTGAGTGAATATTTCATTTGTCACCCACAGTCTGAAAAAAACAATGTAATCAATCAAATTTGCATCAAAGCATGTCTGTTTCTGGATTCATTTTTTGCAAGAGGTTAAATTTGACTACAAACGGCACTGGCATGTAAGCAACGTACAGTCATAGGATGCAATAACAATCAATGGTGCACTGATTCACACAAGTGCTGTATTTTGTTGCATTGTGTAATGATTGATTGGAGGTGCTCATACACTTGTGTCAAAGTTGAGTTGTTGAAGGCAAAATTTGGTTTTGTTCCATATTTTAAATGTTTTGGCACACGTAGTGCCTTTTGCAAAAAAAAAAAAGTTTCATTTTGACCACCCGTGGCACTGTTTAGGCCTCTGCGTTGACTGTTTTGAAAATGTAGATTTCGAGTGAATACAATCAATAAAAACTGTAAATTTGGCTGTTGACTAGCATTATAGTTTATTTATAAATGCAAAATGTAGTTTCAGTTATAGTTTTCTTTGAGGGTGTGTGTGTGTGTGGGGGGGGGGGGGGGGGGGGGGGTTTAGGGTTAGGGCTAGTAGATAAGGTCTCAGGGGTCTGGATTACCCCTCTGCTTGCTCCAGGCCAAACTGAGCTCTTGAGGGGATTACCGTAAAACCTGCACCTCGGCTGGATTAGAGCACTGGACCTCATTTCCATGTCCTTATTTACCTCAGTCCACCAGAGGAAACGCTCAGCTGCACTTAAAAAACATGCTAATTGATGGCATAGAGGGGTACAATATTCTCGCATGGAAGCTTGACTTTCTACACACACACTTTTTTAGTTTGTTGTAAACTATTGCCAGGATTTTAAGGGGTATTTTCCAAATTTGTGTGGGAGTGCATACAGTTTTATGTCTGCCTGTATTTGTTTTATTGCTGTTTCTTTAAGCAATTATCATGCATTTTTCAGTATTTTTTGTATGCCTTTTTGTGCTCTGGGTCTTTGTGTGTTTATGTGTGTATAAACTTGTGTGTGCCTGGGCATCATAGTTGAGGTCCTCATTACTTGGCAGGGTCACTTACAGATATGGCCACAGCATGATAAGGACAGTTACTATTCCTGCAGCTCTTTAACGAGCTAGTGATGGGAAGAACAGGTTAGTTGCCTCAGCAACGGGTTTGAACTGCGACCTAAGAGGTTGACGACCTGTATATATTAGGATCACAGCCGTATGCAAATAAACTGCCAGTGCTCTTTCTGCTCTTCTTCTGCCAGAATGTCCTTCTTGTTCCATCCTGGGCTTGACATGTGTGCTAACAGCGCCCTTGCTCTGAAGGGCAAAGTCGAGGCTGCATGTAACAGGGACTTCTGGTAGTAATGGCTGGGGTGACAAGATTCCCCTCTCTGGTTCTTCCAGAGAACCACAAAACTGAATGTGCACAGTTCGAAGTGACGTGTTCCTATGCTCTGTGATTCTAATAATTTTGTCACAGTTTCATTTTCAAAATTAACTTTCCAGTATATAGTGTCAAGTGTCAAAGAATAAAAATGTGTCTTTAAAAAATGGGACTAAGTATCATAATTTCTGTTTTGTTTTCATTGAAATCTAGAAAATTGAGTGACAACCAGGCTTTGATTGATCTAGCCAACACAAGAGTGGTCTTAGGGAGAAGGCATACCTCCTAAATGTGCATGCTCCTGCGCTATTAGCGAGGAAAGGAATCTTGATCTTTGTATTACGGGAAGTAGCTGTATGAGTAGCTTCCTCGAGCCAAACTTGAATATAACGATTTATTTGCAGCTTTTCACAATATGTTCTGTGCCTACAGTGAAAATAATGTAGCTTGTGTCGATAGGCAGTATATATTTGTGTATAAGTCTGTAGTCTGGTGCGCAACTCACACAAGCAGATGTAAACAGTCATGAAGGAGTACAGAGACCAGAAGAAAAGCACACTTTTGGAGTAAGGCGGGAAACCCACAACTTTATTTCCATGGTGAGTGATAGTCATGATAAGACGATCATGTGTTTTATTTGTGGTAGAACGTAACAAGCAGAAATCATGTCTATTTGCCTCATGACGCCAATATGCGCCGCCGTTTCAGTCGGGATATTTAAATGCGCGAGAAGGCCTGTTCGCCGAGGCATGTGAAAGTTTGCTGCTGCATATACTGTATGTGATTCCTCACAACTCGATACACAGTTTTTCCATCGTAGCATAATGGTCAATGTTAAGAGCAAAATCAAAATGATTAGATTATTGTTTCTATATTTTTGGAGGGCAGTGTCAGTGTTGCTACAGTTTACCAAATACACTTCAAAATGATCAAACAAATCATTATCTTCATCACTGTCATCAATGTGAATTTGGCAAAATTTGGTCCAATGATCTTTTGACATCATTACTATTGCAAAGCAGATAAGGAAATATTTCCATGAAGCTCATCCTTAGATAAATAACCATCAGACTTTGTCATGTCTCACCCCAGCTGCAGTGCTTTCTGACTGGCATTACCTCATCACCCTAATGAGGCTCAGGCGCAAACCAGGGCAAGAGGGCACTGCCATTATCTGGTGTCTCTCCCATTAAAATCAGCTCCAACGCTCGTGACCATCCAACGCATCACCCTCCAGTACAATTAACTGTGGGGAAAAATATGCAAATGTAAACTAAAAACTCTGTCAAAAGGATGCAAACACAGACTTGAAAGGGGAGGGAGGTGAAGTGAAGGAGAACCAGGCAGGCAAGTTGTCCAGAGGGCAGCGAATGATTAGTCACACCATCTATCCATCTTCTCACAATGATGTTGTTTGGGTGAGGGTGGTAGGGTGACAGAGTGACAGGGATAATTACTTAGGAAAGGTCGGCCTGGGGTGATGGGGGCGAGCCAACACTGCTGGGGGACTGTAGGGCCCCCATGTCACTGACAGTGACCTGCAGAAGTCTGCCCTGCACTGCTCTGCGACAGGGGCCACTGTAAAAATTATATAGTACACAACACAATACAGCTAAATAAATCAGTGTACATCTCATGTAACTATGATAACACAAACATTACATGGAATCTTCCATTGTATGCTCTATAAGGATCAAATTGCTGGATGGTTGCAGGAATTTTTTTTTTAATTTAACAACAGATATGATTGCAACTGTACTAACTGTATTGTGAAATTAAAATATTAAAATATCAGAAATGTAAGTGTTTATCAGGGTGTCAAGGAAGACTTTGCATGTTGTATTTGAAAAATTATGTTACTTATTAGGTTGAGTGTGTATAAACAGCATCTTGGTCCTCCTGTTCTGTATCTGTCAAATATATGACTGTTTTGTCCTTTTCTCCATACAATAATGAGAACTTTGGACTCTTCAACCGAATATTAAACTATTCTATGGTCGCAGGCAGGATTCTTACTGTACTTCCAAGGCAAAGAACAGCAAGGCAGCATTATTTATATAGCACTTTTTATTCAGAAGGCAACTGAATGTGCTTCACACAAGCAAAGGCACCACCTACATGTAGCCTATTAATAAACGACAGCAACCTTTAAAAACAAAGTTGAGAAAAGAAAAGTAGTTTGCAAAAATTACTAAAGTAATGTACTTTGACATTTACAAACAGTAGGAGGAAAATTTGATCAAATATAAAATAATATAGAATTAAAGCAGACAAATAAGAGTAGGTTTCTAAAACAACAAGTGTAAATAAAAATAATAATAATAACGTTATTAGCCTACATCTAAAAACATTTACATTAGGGGCTGACTTCCCTTCTGTTGGCATCTCATTGCATCAATCCAGTGGGGATTGATATGTATTTATAGTTTACATACAGACGGTATTGTTATCAAAACAGTTCTCATTCACATGTTGCTCCAAAGGCACGTGTGCCACACAGTGTGGAGGTTGTGGCACACTGATGGTGTGGACAGTCAAACTATAATGCAGTTGACATAGAATGAAACATTACTGCCTTTGGTTATGTTTGATATTCTGTTTAAGTCAAAGTCAGTGAGATTTATTTCTGTAATTATCTGCACAGTAAAAAAAAAAAAGTTTGTGCATCTTGTGTGGTCATGATTTTTTTTTTTTTTTATTCAGTGAACGGCCTCATCTGCATTGCAGCGATGTCCTTGTGAGTGCCGGTTCTGTAGCATTCAAATCATTGAGTTGACTTGAGAATACTATATATTAGTCTAGATACACTAGACAGCGCCAAAATGAAATAAACATGTCATAAATGAATATTTAATTAATTTCATTTAGTTAGACACTGCAACCCATGTGAGGATAAGTAGTTTGGAAGATGAATGAAAAGAATGAATTAATTTAGTCAGACATGCCTATGGTTGCCGTGTTTATGCAGCTGTGAGCTTATATTTATTATGTTATATATTGTATTATATATATTATATTTATAAGTTATAGTTCTGTTGTCATTATAATAATAAATCCCAGTTACTTGATATGTTATACGTATATGTAGATTGCTGTGTCTGACTGTGTGACAAAGCAGCCAGACTGATGGCCATATCCACAGTAACGTATACCCTTACTTAGCTCCGAGCATCAGTTTTTGTAGGAACTACCATATTTTTCGGACTATAAGTCGCGTTTTTTTTTTTTCATTGTTTGGGTGGGGGATACTCAAGAGCGACTAATACGTGAATTTTTTTCAGAAATTTTTACTTGATCACTAACACATCACTTACTTACTAGTATAGTTGACCACTTCACATGTTATTTTTAGTACAGTTGATCACTTCACATGTTATTTTATCTTTATCTTGAACATATTCAAAACATGAAAAATAGAAAAAAAAAATCAAATAAAGCAATTAACACTTTAAAGCGCCATATCCAAGTCCATGAAACAAACAAATAAAACAAAAAACTACAACTGAAAAAAGAAATACATAGTTATTTTCAGACTAAACTGGATGAGGGCGCTCTAAATTTCACCATTGGCCGTGACGCAACAACTGGGAAGGGCTTAACTAAAATGGCACCAAAATGAAACTCATTGTGCAGGTTACAAACTGCAAGTTGTAAAATATGCAGCCGAAAACAGTAATCGAGCTGCAGAAAGAAAGTTTGAAGTTAGTGAGAAACTTGTAAGGGATTGGAGAAAAGCGGAGGTTACTCTTAGCGAAATGAAGAAAACAAAAAAAGCTAATCGCGGGCAAAAAGCTAAGTGGCCACAGCACAAGCACAGAACGAGTTCGTACATGGGTGCATGAACAACGTGCTGCTGGGAGAGGCTTATCAACAGTGCAGTTGCGTCTCCTACGCCCAGGTATTTGCCAAAATCACGAATATAAATGACTTTGTAGTGTTTGTTTGTTTGTATGTTTATTTCGAACATTAAAATAAATACAAGAAAAAAAGTAAAAAACACAGAAAATAACTCCATAGTACAATAGAACTTAAAAAAAAGGAAAAAAATGATATGCATTATAATTTTCCCTTTATCGGAAATTCATATTTGTTCAAAAGGGAGTAGAAGGAAGCCTAAGGTTATCTGACTCTACCCCTTCTACATGTTTCTCTTTGATTCTGTCAAGATTTGACCATAGTCAAATATATTTTTAAAAAAATGAAAAAATTTAAAATAAATACAAAAGCAACTTAAAAAACTTCACAGCATATTACGGTATCCCGTCAATATTTTGTCCTTATACATTTTTTTTAAACTTAGGTAAGGTACTACAGTTCTTTAGTTCTTCACTCCTGGTGTTCCATAATTCCACACCTTTAACTGTTATACAATGTAACTTTAAGTTTGTTCTCACCAAATCTCTTTTGATTCCTCTTAAATAATAGGTACTTTCCCTCCACTCAAACAACCTCTGGATACTGTTTAGCAATTGATTATTTTTTTTTTATTTTGTACGAGTTGGATGGTTTTAAAGTCGACTAGGTCGTTGTATTTCAGTGAGTTCAGTTTAATAAAAAGAGGGTTAGATGGTTCTTTATAATCAGCATTATTTACAAGTTGTATAGCTTTTTTTTTGAAGAATGAAGATTGGATCTGTGTTTGTTTTGTATGTATTGCCCCACACCTCCACACAGTAAATAATGTATGGGAGTATGAAGGAGCAGTACAAGGAATATAATGATGACTGATTTTTAAGGTCTTTTACTTTATATAATACTGCTAATGATTTTTAAATTTTTGATTTGATATACATTATATGTAGTTTCCAACTTAATTTATTGTCTATAAGCACTCCAAGAAATTTTGTTTCATTTACTCTTTCTATTTCTATATTATTTATTGTAAGAATTTTTGTCTGTGTTAGTCGGACGGTTTCCAAATATAATATACTTTGTTTTACTTAAATTTAGTGTAAGTTTATTTGTGTCAAACAAACTCTGTAATTTTTTCATTTCAATGCCCACAGTATCCAGTAGTTGATCCAGGTCATCCCCACTGCAAAGCAGGTTTGTGTCATCTGCAAAAACTACGGCCTTGAGTAACCTGGAGACCTTGCACATATCATTGACATACAAAATAAATAACAAGGGGCCTAATATTGAGCCCTGAGGAACCCCACACTTTACCTGCTTTAATTTTGATTTGCAGTCCATAAGTTGCACATATTGGTTTCTGTTTGATAAATAACTGTTTAACCAAGTGAGTGACATACCTTGTATCCCATCTCTTTCAAGTTTTGTTAACAATATTTCATAATTTACAGTATCAAAAGCTTTCTTAAGATCCAAGAAAACACCTACAACATATTGTTTGTTTTCAATAGCTGTTATTTCAGCTACGAAATCTAACAAAGCTAGTGTGGTGGTCCTATTTTTTCGAAATCCATACTGTTGGTCACACAGAATATTTTGTTTTGTTATAAAATCATCAAGCCTTTTATAAAAAAATGTTTCTACTATTTTGGAGTGAGAGGATCTTTTTGTTATCGCTTCATGCAACACAATCGCTTCTCAATCCATGCCCAGGTGCTTGCCAAGGAGATGAATTTAAAAGATTTTCAAGGAGGACCCTCTTGGTGTTATCGCTTCATGCAACGCAATCGCCTCTCTATCAGAGCAAGAACATCGATGTCCCAAACATTCCCAGCAGACTTCCAAGTAAAGATCGACTGTTTCCGTGAGTTCATTAAGAAGCATGTAAGTGAGCACAACGTGACACCGGATCACATTATTAACATGGACGAGATCCCCCTCACGTTTGACATTCCCATGGGCCGAAGTGTTGCAGAAAAAGGGCAGAGGAGTGTTAATATACAAACAACTGGTCATGAAAAATCACACTTGACAGAGGTGCTGGCATGTTGCGGAGATGGCTCAAAATTGCCACCAATGGTCATTTTTAAACGAAAAACTAAGCCAAAAATCCAATCCCACTCAGTTACTGTCGCCATAAATGAGAAAGGGTGGATGGATCAAGACATGATGAACTTGTGGCTAAACGTCCAGATGGCTTCTTCAGAGCGAACAAAGCTTTGTTTGTGATGGACGGCATGCGAGCGCACATCATGCCACAGATAAAAGAGAACTTAAAAAACCTCAACTCCATACCTGCCATCCCTGGAGGCTGCACTAAAATACTCCAGCCACTTGACGTCTGGGTGAATAGGAATTTTAAAGCAGCTCTGCGTAACCTGTGGGAGCAGTGGATGATGGACTGAGACCACAGCTTCACGGCAACCGGCAGAATGTGACGCGCAACATTCCTGGACGTCATTGGATGGATCAACAAAGTATGGGCTTCGGTTACACCCAAAATCATTCTGTCAGGATTCAGAAAAGCTGGAATAATTCAACTGAAACTGACGAGGAGTCTGACATCAGCGACGGAGATGACGAAGGGCCCCACGTACTACCGGCATCAGTAGCGGATTTGTTCGTAAGTGACACGGAGGACGAAGAGTTTGAAGGATTTAATGATTTGGAGTGACGCAGAAGGTTTGAAAAACGTGTTATTTATGTTATAGTTATTTGATATATATTTTATTTCGTGTAGCAACTTGTATATGTTTTTATCATTACAGTTCAGTAGTTGGTGGCTCGTTGAACTCTAGTTTTGTTAAATAAAGAGCCGTTTAGCAAACCCACGTCTTTCCTGGTACTTTGTTAACGCTACAATATAGTTATATACTAGATCTGTGGAATAAAAGGAGTCGCAACTGACCCACGAGGCTGATGTCAGCGGCGCACGTGCTGCGTTGTTGACATAAAGTACGAGGAATTTGATCGATGTATTTAATGATTTGGAGTGACAAAGTTGGCTTGATAATCTTGTTGTTTATGTGATAGTTATTTAATATATACTTTATATATCGTTATATGCCCCTGTGGAATAATTTGAACTGCAACCGCCGTCAGCGGCGCGGCGCACTGCATTGTTGCATTGTTGACATAAAGGACGATCGATACATTTAATGATTTGGAGTGACACAGATGTTTTGATAAACGTGTTATTTATGTAATAGTTATTTGAATAACTGAATGTTACGTCAGGCCCGTTCTCAGCTCCTCGTTTGTGTTTGTCACGTTAGCATACCGTATCATTTAGCCTGTTGTTGCTGGTTCATGTCTGTTCTTGGTGTTGGATTTTGTCGAAAAAATTTCCCCCAAAATGCGACTTATACTCCGGAGCGACTTATGTATGGGTTTTTTTTCACTTTATAGTGCATTTCCCCTCCGCGAGTCGTCACCTTATCGTGGTGGAGGGGTTTGCGTGCCCCTATGATCCTAGGAGCCATGTTGTCGGGGGCTTCATGCCCCTGGTAGGGTCACCCATGGCAAACGGGTCCTAGGTGAGGGGCCAGACAAAGCACGGCTCACAAGCCCCTTATGATGAGTAATATAAATGGACTTAGTTTTCCCTCGCCCGGACGCGGGTCACCGGGGCCTCCCTCTGGAGCCAGGCCTGGAGGCGGGGCTCGAAGGCGAGCGTCTGGTGGCCGGGCCTTCGCCCATGGGGCCCGGCCGGGCATAGCCCGAAATGGAAACGTGGGTCCCCCTTCCCATGGGCTCACCACCTGTGGGAGGGGCCGAAGGGGTCGGGTGCAATGTGAGCTGGGCGGCAGCCAAAGGCGGGGACCTTGGCGGTCTGATCCCCGGCTGCAGAAGCTGGCTCTTGGGACATGGAATGTCACCTCTCTGGCTGGAAAGGAGCCCGAGCTGGTGTGCGAGGCAGAAAGATTCCGACTAGATATAGTCGGACTAGCCTCCACACACAGTTTGGGTTCCGGTACAAGCCCTCTCGAGAGGGGCTGGACTCTCTTCCACTCTGGAGTTGCCCACGGTGAGAGGCGTCGAGCAGGTGTGGGTATACTTATTGCCCCCCGGCTGGGCGCCTGCACATTGGGGTTCACCCCGGTGAACGAGAGGGTAGCCTCCCTCCGCCTTCGGGTGGGGGGACGGGTCCTGACTGTTGTTTGTGTCTATGCACCAAACAGCAGCTCAGAGTACCCACCCTTCTTGGGGTCCCTGGAGGAAGTGCTGGAGAGCGCTCCTTCTGGGGACTCTATCGTTCTACTGGGTGACTTCAATGCTCACGTGGGCAATGACAGTGAGACCTGGAAGGGCGTGATTGGGAGGAACGGCCCCCCTGATCTGAACCCGAGCGGTGTTCTATTGTTGGACTTCTGTGCTCGACACGGATTTTCAATAATGAACACCATGTTCAAACATAAGGGTGTCCATGTGTGCACTTGGCACCAGGACACCCTAGGCCGCAGTTCGATGATCGACTTTGTAGTCGTGTCATCGGATTTGCGGCCGCATGTTTTGGACACTCGGGTGAAGAGAGGGGCGGAGCTGTCAACTGATCACCACCTGGTGGTGGGTTGGCTCCGATGGTGGGGGAAGATGCCGGTCCGACCTGGCAGACCCAAACGCTCTGTGAGGGTCTGCTGGGAACGTCTGGCAGAATCTCCTGTCAGGAAGAGCTTCAACTCCCACCTCCGGCAGAGCTTTTCCCACGTCCCGGGGGAGGCGGGGGACATTGAGTCTGAGTGGACCATGTTCCGCGCCTCCATTGTTGAGGCGGCCGACCGGAGCTGTGGCCGTAAGGTCGTTGGTGCCTGTCGTGGCGGCAACCCCCGAACCCGCTGGTGGACACCGGCGGTAAGGGATGCCGTCAAGCTGAAGAAGGAGTCCTATCGGGCCGTTTTGGCCTGCGGGACTCCGGAGGCAGCTGACGGGTACCGGATGGCCAAGCGGAACGCGGCTTCGGCGGTTGCTGAGGCAAAAACCCGGGCGTGGGAGGAGTTCGGTGAGGCCATGGAGAATGACTTTCGGACGGCTTCGAGGAAATTCTGGTCCACCATCCGGCGTCTCAGGAGGGGGAAGCAGTGCAACGTCAACACTGTTTACAGTGGGGATGGCGTGCTGCTGACCTCGACTCGGGACGTCGTGAGTCGGTGGGGAGAATACTTCGAAGACCTCCTCAATTCCACCTACACGCCTTCCATTGAGGAAGCAGGGCCTAGAGACTCTGAGGCGGATTCTCCAATCTCTGGGGTCGAAGTCACTGAGGTAGTTAAAAAACTCCTCGGTGGCAAGGCCCCGGGGGTGGATGAGATCCGCCCAGAGTTCTTAAAGGCTCTGGATGTTGTGGGGCTGTCATGGCTGACACGCCTCTACAACGTTGCGTGGACATCGGGGACAGTGCCTCTGGATTGGCAGACTGGGGTGGTGGTTCCCCTCTTTAAGAAGGGGGACCGGAGGGTGTGTTCCAATTACAGGGGAATCACACTCCTCAGCCTCCCTGGTAAGGTCTATTCAGGGGTGCTGGAGAGGAGGGTCCGTCGGGAGGTCGAACCTCGGATTCAGGAGGAGCAGTGTGGCTTTCGTCCTGGCCGTGGAACAGTGGACCAGCTCTACACCCTCGGCAGGATCCTCGAGGGTGCATGGGAGTTTGCCCAACCAGTCCACATGTGTTTTGTGGACTTGGAGAAGGCGTTCGACCGTGTCCCTCGGGAGGTTCTGTGGAGGGTGCTTCGGGAGTACGGGGTGCCGAGCCAACTGATAAGGGCGGTTCGGTCCCTGTATCACCGATGCCAGAGACTGGTCCGCATTTCCGGCAGTAAGTCGGATTCGTTCCCAGTAAGGGTTGGACTCCGCCAAGGCTGCCCTTTGTCACCGATTCTGTTCATAATTTTTATGGACAGAATTTCTAGGCGCAGCCGAGGCGTTGAGGGGGTCCGGTTTGGGGACCTCAGCATCGCGTCTCTGCTTTTTGCAGATGACGTGGTGCTGTTGGCTTCTTCAGGCCGTGATCTCCAGCTCTCGCTGGAACGGTTCGCAGCCGAGTGCGAAGCGGTCGGGATGAGGGTCAGCACCTCCAAATCCGAGTCCATGGTCCTCGATCGGAAAAGGGTGGAATGCCCTCTCCGGATCGGGGATGAGATCCTGCCCCAAGTGGAGGAGTTCAAGTATCTTGGAGTCTTGTTCACGAGTGAGGGGAGGATGGAGCGTGAGATCGACAGGCGGATCGGTGCAGCGTCGGCAGTAATGCGGACCCTGTACCGGTCCGTTGTGGTGAAGAGAGAGCTGAGCCAAAAGGCAAAGCTCTCAATTTACCGGTCGATTTACGCTCCTACCCTCACCTATGGTCACGAGCTATGGGTCGTGACCGAAAGAACGAGATCTCGGATACAAGCGGCCGAAATGAGTTTTCTCCGCAGGATGTCCGGGCTCTCCCTTAGAGATAGGGTGAGAAGCTCGGTCATCCGGGAGAGACTCGGAGTAGAGTCGCTACTCCTCCACGTTGAGAGGAGCCAGATGAGGTGGCTCGGGCATCTTATCAGGATGCCTCCTGGACGCCTCCCTGGGGAGGTGTTCCGGGCATGTCCCACCGGTAGGAGACCCCGGGGACGACCCAGGACGCGCTGGAGAGACTATGTCTCTCAGCTGGCCTGGGAACGCCTTGGGATCCCCCGGGATGAGCTGGATGAAGTGGCTGGGGAGAGGGAAGTCTGGGAGTCCCTCCTGAAGCTGTTGCCCCCGCGACCCGACCCCGGATAAGCGGAAGAAGATGGATGGATGGATGGATAGTGCATTTTATGGCTGGTGCGACGTAAATTCCGGAGCGACTTTTAGTCCGAAAAAATACGGTAGTCTACTTCAAAATACTTGACATCTGTTCAAAGGTGTGTGTGAGGTGCTAAAGAATAGTGAGGGAAGCCATAAAAAAACATGAGTGTGGTGTTAGCTGTTGTGTGCTCTGTACACTGGTAATAAAAATCACTAGCTGAAAGGAAACAAAACCACCACAGGTCCTGAAGGAATGGGGTCAAAATACAAAAAGTCCTGCCTAGCTACAAAAACAGATGTGCTCAAACCTCATTGAATAAAGTACATAAGCAGACAAGTAAATTCACATATTAAATCAATAAAAGAAACATTTTAAGCATATAATTATACCTACACACCAAATCAATAAAGAAGACATAACTAGACATTTTTGATAAGGGGTAATGAGAAAGATTTTTATAAACTTTATGATCTGATATATTTCTGAGCACTTTGAAATAACAAATGTTTTTTGATATATTGCCTAAATAGCTTAATGACCCTTAAGGAACTGTGTAATGCATGCCTGATGTTTTTCTCTAAATTATGGACACGGCCAGAGTCGTCTTGACCGTTCAGTACTTGATTGTATCTTATGTTTTGACTAATGCTAGACGCCAGTTTTTGATTACTACTGAACGCTCTGCACAGAGGGAAATATTTTGCCTAACAAAGAAAAGATACGGTTGGAAGCATGATTAAACTAAGAATAAGCAAAGACATGAAGTATCAAAAGAACAAACTTTACATAGTCAGGGAACAGCAATAGATTAATGATGTCACAGCCAAAAGCTAACATAATTTCGTACAAAATGACAAAATTGAAAGAATGAGGTACGACAGTGTATGTCCAAGATTGGAGAAGAATGTTCACAGGAAGGTCACGTGGAGATAAAACCAGCAGGTGCCAGAGGGAGCAAGGACTCGGCCAAAGATGATCGCCAAGGCCGAAAGATGGGATGGAAGACAACAGCCCCCACACACACCGAATCGCCCATAACCAGCACCCACTCCCATGGCGAACTTGCCCCACCCCAAAGACTCATCACCCATCAATGCGCAACTGAACCTTGAACGTTGCCTTTTCTGAATGGAGACTTTCTGCTCTTGAAGGGCCCAGCGCTGTATTGTACTTTCCTGAAAACAGAGCTGTCTGAACAAGAATTGTGATTGAACTCAATCAACCTGTGTAAGTCTAATTTGTGCTTCAGTGTCTTAGCATTTTCCTAAATCTGAAGAAATCAAACGAGCACGCAGTGAGTAAATTGGATAACAGGTGATTGGCAATAGCTTTTGCCGTGAGGCGCAGATAACGCGCTCCCTAAATTGTGGACAAAATCCAACAGTCCACTGTCTAGTTATTCCCTGTACCTTAGTAGCATGCAGGAACAATTAACACGAGGGTAGAAAAAGATTCATGCATTTAACCCATCCCAGAAGAGCAGTGGTCAGCAACTGCATAGCGACCAGGGATCTTGTGTCAGCACCTTTGTGAAAAAGTGAAGGTGAATTGGCAAAAATTGTGTGTGCGTGTGCGTGCGTGTCTGTGAGTGCGTGCACATGCACGTTTCGTTCGACATTTTTAGTTCATCCTTTATTTTCAAACATACTTACAAATTAATTGATATATGATGAAGCAAGGGGTTTGCCTTGAATTTCTTATTTATGCTTGCATGTAACAAACGTGAAGGGTCGCGGCGCACCTCTGCAACCAGTCTGCAACACACAATGCGCACACGTCACAAAATTTTACAGCGTGACGAATGCTGCACAAATCATCTTTCGTGAGCGTTCTGTTTCACATGCTGTGGCGACTTCAGCTGGCTACGTTCCACAAGGTCCACTAGGTCTCTTAAATTGTATTTTATTTGTCACCACGGAGCAGTGGCTGTGGACTCGGACTCGGGGACTCGGACTCGGTTGCACTCGGAATCGGTGCTGATTTTGACCGAGTCCGACAATAAAAAAAATACCTTCAATTTTATTTTCATCATGCTGCTGAGAATGCGCGTAGGAATACTGTCCACAGCCCTGCTTACGATCAATGCGGCCACGTTGAGTTGCACTTAGGCTAATGTTTACATTATGTACCAATGTCAAGGACGATTATGTCACCCAGCTTATATCATTGATTTGTTTCGATAGTTGTGGGGTCGTCACTAATTATTTGTGTTTAGATAAATGTCTGAGCTATAATGGTGTAATTAATGATTAAAAAATATTATCTTACATGTCCTGTGCTTCAGAATGGTTATTTAATTGGGCGAGAGTGTGTGTTTTCAAGCGTTTTGCCTCATGCCAATGGCACTCAGGGCTAAGGGTGGGCTTCAATGACTATTTTTGTAAAGCCACGCATTTAATAACATGTCAAATAATATATTAGAGTGTAGGTTATGTTCCAATGTATCCACTTCCATCGGTTAAATTGTCAACCGTACATTTATGACTACGCCATGAGTGATCTATGTTATGAACTAGCACAACTCCGGTAGGGCAGGGAAAATGTTATTGATCCGACATCCGATTGGAACGTCGCCTCACTTTTACGTCTGCGCTCTCAGCAAGGGATCCTATATAAGCCGAACCAGCCAGTGTGAAAGCAGTTGCGTTCGTTCTGGCAGATTTTGATCTAAATTAGCCTCGAATAAAGACTAAGTAGTCACATGAATTAACAGAAAAAATGGACAGCCGGACTCGGACTCGGTGGTCAAGAGGCTGGACTCGGACTCGGTGCAAAAATCCGACCGAGTACACAGCACAACTGCTGCTGCGAAGCAAGATAGCTCAAAAGCAGTGGCGTGGTATTCTCGTATGGCCTCCACACGCACGTACCACTTAAGATGCCGTCTCCCTTCTAATCGATGTTGCAATACAATTAAATGCGTCATCTGGGCCCCTTTGTACTAGCAGGTAAGGTCTCTAATATTGTCGCTTTGTTACTTGTTCAAAAAGTCAAGCAAGAGCTCCATCATCGTTCCAGTGGCCAAGAAGCCCACCATCACAGGTTTGAATGACTATAGACCCGTTGCACTGACATCTGGGGTCATGAAATCTTTCGAGAGGTTAGTGCTGAACCACCTGAAGGATGTCACGGTGCCCGTGCTTGTTTGCCTACTGGGCAAACAGGTCGGTGGATGATGCGGTCAACACGGGACTGCACTACATCCTTCACCACCTGGACACCTCAGGAACGTAAGCCAGGATCCTGTTTGTGGACTTCAGCTCGGCGTTCAACACTATCGCTCCTGATATCCTCCAACAGAAGCTCATCCAGCTTGCGGTGCCTGCCTCCACCTGTCAGTGGATCACCAGCTTCCTGACCAACAGGAGACAGCGTGTGAGGCTGGGAGGCATCACATCTGACACCCGGACCACCAATACTGGAGCCCCTCAGGGGTGCGTCCTCTCCCCACTGCTCTTCTCTCTCTACACCAACGATTTCTCCTCAGGTGACTCTCCTGTGAAGCTCCTGAAGTATGCAGACGACACCACTCTCATCGGACTGATCCAGGACGGTGATGAGACTGCTTACAGACAGGAGGTGGAGCGGCTGGTCCACTGGTGCATCCAAAACCACCTGGAGCTGAACCCGCTCAAGACCGTGGAGATGACTGTGGACGTCAGGCGAGACCCTTCACCACTTTTACCCCTCACTATCCGCAGTAATACTATTCTCTCCACAGACACCTTCAAGTTCCTGGAAACCACAATCTCTCGGGACCTGAAATGGACCGGCCACATAGACTCTGTCTGGAAGAAGGCCCAGCAGAGGCTGTACATCCTGAGACAGCTCAAGAAGTTCAACCTGCCGCGAGAGCTGCTGAAGACCTTCTACACTGCCATCATCCAGTCTGTCCTCTGCACCTCCATCACTGTCTGGTTTGGATCGGCCTCCAAATAAGACAAGCACAGACTGCAACGGACAATCAGGACTGCAGAAAAGATAATTGGAATCAACCTCTGATCTATCCAAGATTTGTACCTGTCCAGGACCAGGAAACGTGCAAGTAACATCTCTACAGACCCTTCTCACCCAGGTTGCAATCTGTTTGAACTACTCCCCTCCGGAAGGCGTTATAGAGCTTTGTACACCAAAACCAGCAGACACAGAGACAGCTTCTTCCCCCAGGCTGTTGCTCTGATGAGCTCACACCACTCTTAGAGTCTCAGAGTCATTACTGTGCAATAACATCCTGCTCTCCACACCTTTTTTGAATTGTCTACACTGTTTGTACTATGTGTCCTCTCTGCATCCATTGCAGCCTGGTCATCCTGAAAGAGGGACCCTCCCATCTGTGGTCTCTTCTCAAGGTTTCTCATTTCCCCTAGCTGGAGTTTTGAGGTTTTCCTTGCCCTCTTGGGAAGTTTAAGATCAGGGGATGTTTGAGAATATTTGCCATTTTTCACATCCTGAGTGTTGTTAGTCACCTAAATGTTGAACAGAAGCTGTGATTTACCGAACTCAAATTCCTTGTTTGGCACGCTCAAACATGGCGAATAAAAACTCTTGAATCTTGAAGAACTGCGACCGGAATTGGTAAAAAATCCAGAGAAAACTCAACCCTATGTTGTCAGCCAATACAAGCTGTAGCGACATCCTCCGACTTGGAGTGAAACTGAAACACACTTTCAAAAACAACGCGTGCGGGCTGGGCGCGTGTATGAAGGCAATTGCGCGCTGCATTGACGCCGTGACATCCGCTCGGGCGTAGTATAAATATGCCTTTAGAATACAGTGTTTGACTTCCATGGATGACAATAAAAGTTTTCACTTTTCAAATCTCTGATTGGATGGCCTGTTTCTACAATGCTTATAAAACACTTTGAAAGTCAAATAAATATTTAATGTGTGGCATATATACTTGCTGCCTCTGACACAAACACAGCCGTCTTGTCTTGCGCTGACTGAACAAGACATAAACTTAACCCTCCCTTCAACCTCTCAGATGATGCATTCATCCGTGCAGCCTCCCTCTTTTGCTCTCTCTAATCCAGTCACTCTCAGCTCTGCCCATTAACTTCAATTAATGTGATGGTTCATCAGTGGTGGATGACTGTCACGGGCCATACCCTATTACTTACGTGATTACCGTTAATTGGAAAAATACGATAAACAAATTCAATTATCCATGACCTATTTTCAATGGGGGGGGGACACGGGATTAATACTGTATTAATGTCATCTTTGAAGTATGAATATGAAGAGATCTAATTACCTCTGTGTCACGTTATAGATGGACAGGGTATGTAAATATATTTCATATTCATGGTGATGAACTACTTGGCTTTGTAAAGGCCAGAGAGGGAATGAGAGATACTGAAGATGAATACCCCCTGTTGTGTCCTCAGTAAACATCAATTCTTCACAGAAAGCAACCTTCAGCCACCCATATTGATGACCTGGCTGTTGTGGATTCCTGTAGGAAGCAAGCAAAATGATGAAGACAGAAGGATGTAGATTTAATTAAATTCAGACCTGACTGTATGAAGATAGAGCATGGTAAGTCAAGATGGATGCACAATGGCTGCTCGTTCAGCCAGTAGTCTGAATCTTTGTTCTGCCAGCTGTATGAAGAACAAACAAGATATGCATAATGTTTTTCCCCCACGTAATTGACGGGTTCTTCTTTTTTGCTAACTAATGTGCATTATTATCTCTAGGTGGAGCGTAACAAAAAATTATTGAGATGCACTGTTATAGGGATGAATACACAATAACATGTTCATGTTTTCCAATCACATTTTCAGACAGGGAGCCCCCATGAAACATTTCACTGAAGACTAAATGATCAATATATAACAAAAGATCAAATTCAAGTGATGAATAACTGATGAGGTCAGTGATAGTCATTACCAGTATTTCATGCATATTATACAATACTACAATGCATAACGCAACTTTATTTGTACCACGCATTTTACAATAGCTGCAGCCGTAACACAGCGGTTCACATACAGCAATGGGACAACCGCAAAGACAGCGAAAACAGTCATTTTAA
This sequence comes from Syngnathus scovelli, assembly GCF_024217435.2. NCBI lineage: Eukaryota > Metazoa > Chordata > Actinopteri > Syngnathiformes > Syngnathidae > Syngnathus > Syngnathus scovelli. The sequence continues at coordinate 9,588,093 of NC_090849.1, read as the reverse complement.
ATGAATCAATGTACAGTAGCAGAGCATTAACAGTCGAAAGTCAGTCAAAAGCCAAAGAATAAAAATGTGTCTTCAAACGAGTTTTAAAAATAGACAGAAAGAGGGCTTGCCTACCATTTAAGGGAAGGTAATTTCAGGACCGGCAATAGTAAAAGCTTGATCCTTTCTGAGGCTCCGCTTAGTCCTCAGCATTTCCAGGAGCATCTGGTTTGCAGAGCTGAGGAACCAGGCGGGTGTGTAGGGCTGGCGGAGCTCACAGAGTTAAGATGGGGTGAGGCCATTCAACGATTTGGAAAGAAATAGAAGTTCCTTAAAATTAATTCTAAAATGTAATGGGAGGCAGTGAAGGGAAGCCAGAATTGAGGTCGTATGCTCCCTCCTACGAGCTTCAGTTAGGAGGCAAACAGCAGCATTTTGCAACAACTGGAGACGTTTGAGGGAGGGAGTTAACCATTTATAAACTGATGGAAGGCCACACTATGTCAAAATGTCAACAAATGTGGCACTGGTATGAAGGACAGCACATTTAGTAAATAAATTAATCCATGCAATATGAAGGACTGCAATCATTAAGTCCTGTCTTTTATAGCTTCACTTTGTTGGTTTGAATAAAAATACTAAATGACTTACAGTCCTACACCAAAAGTTATCAATTCAGAACTTTGAATACTTAAGATGTGAGGCAAGTGCTGAAGTTTGAAGCAGTCATAATTAGATGTAACCCAAGAACTAATGTCAAATGAACAACAACGTAAACGTTTTAGTTGTTTTGTGTTTTAACATTACAACCTTGTTGCGTTACGTACAAAGTATTTCAACCAAAATGATAATTTATAATACACCAATATATGTCTAGTATATAGTATATAGTATAGTATATAGTAGTCGAGAACGACTGGGTGAAGAAAGTTATGTCGTATAATGTAGAGGGAACAAGACCCAGTGGCCGACCTAAAAAGACCTGGCAGACGACCGTGTCAGCCGACATGAAGGCACTCGGCATCAACCACGAGATGGCCATGGACCGTTCCCGGTGGAAGAAAGCCATATCAAGAACTCAGTCCAACCCAGCGGCGCCTGGAAAACGGACTTTAAACCGATGATGATGATGATGATGTCTAGTATCTGTTTGGGTGTAATCTGTTAACTGCACAACTTTCTTGTTAAGTGTGCCTGAATTTTAATTTAATTTATCTACTTCAAACATATGCAAAGCAAAGGAAAGCATAACTTTAAGAAAAATGGCTGTATAGTCAACATGACAGCAAGTAAGACCTTGTAGCGAACAAAAATCATCATGTTAAATTACAGTCAGTGGACACAAAAATGGATTATCACAATGGTGTTGAACAATGCAAAACTCAAAACTGATTTGGGGGAGATAGTCAAAGCGCACTGATTATATTACAAAACAAACTAGCTAAATCAACTTTAATAGAATGGGTTCATAATATATAATACATTAGGTGGTAATATATTTTACTTATCTGTTTATTGTTGTAATTTCGCATTTGATGTGTTATGAGCAGAGACTGTCTGTACATAGTATGTAATTTAATGTCACAGTCCAGTACGAACAAAGTTTAATTTAAACCCAAAGCTTAAACCTTCAAACACTTACGATACAATAACTTCTCATTTGATGGGAGGCTCTTTTAAGATGGAGTGGCTTGCTATCTGTGGAATAACTTGAGCTCCCTCTGTTGGCCAACACACAGAAGTTATTGGCTTCTTTCTCTGCTCCATCAAAGAGAGCTTCTTGCACTTTATTTAATCAATGTGGGAAACAGTGACTATTTACCAGGTCAGTTTACATGGAGCTCTTGATGTGAGTGCTTAAACCCTTCTGTGCCTGCCTGCTTTTGTTTTGTCCAATTTTTCATTTCTCCAGCGCACTCTCCCTTTACAGGCACACTATGCATCTGTACTTGTGTGTGAGTTGGTGTGAATGTGTCTTTCTCTCTCTCTGAATACTGGGAGTTCACTGTCTCGAAAGGATCGATGAGAAGTAGAGATTCAGAGCCAATTATTTTCAGCTTAATGGTCCCAAGGGTGCAGGGGTGTGCTACAACAAAACGCCTTCAAGAGACATCAATCCTGGACAAGCCAGTTCCTCCATTTCTGCAACACCACTTTGCGGGCCTCATCTCCCAGTTCTCTAGTGTAAAATGGTACTCACACTACACGCACATGGACTTAAACCCAATGATGCACAACATAAACATAAATACACAAGCATACCTACTGGCGTAACAGTGGTTCTGTCCTCTAATTGAAGCATTAGTAACTTGCGCTGTAATCAAGACATTCATCCTGGCTCCCGGATGACAGATGCAGTGACACCAGCGTACCAGAATGTTAAAATAATGTCACAATAGAAAAAGTGAGACCTGGTGGGTTGTCCTGCTGGATCAGAAAGTAATACAAAAAATGGCAGCATGGAAAACAACGTGCAAAGAAACAACAAATCACTTCAAGCCTTTGTTACATCACAATGAAAAACATACTGCAGCGAACACGGATACCAGCATGGTGTTAGCAACAGTGCTAATACAAGCAAAGCTAGTAGGTCTCAGTAACAACGAATGACCATAAAAACAGATTTGCAGGGATGTGACGGGTTAAAATCAGACAATGAGGTTCATCAAAAAGTTAAGCACTTGAAAAACTAGATAAGACAAGTTCATTGAGTTTACAGTAATCTTCTGCTTACTTTTGGCTGTTGTTGAATGTGCTTGAAAGTTAAACAAAAACAAATGTTTTCAAGTCAGTGATAGTGAGATTTCAAAACATCCTTTGAAAGCTTGATTAGTAACTAATATTGTGTTCTGGTCAGTTTGTCAGGATTTGTTCAAGGTTACAGATGTTAACAAAACTCTCGCCAGACAGTTTTAGTAGTTTTTCCTTGTACGGCGAACGTCTGCAGACTATTTGGCAAACATTTGCGGCCTTGAATGAACCTGCTGAGAACATTTGCTGCCTTCGAAAACACTCGCAAATGTTCGCTCCTCAGTAGGACGAGGGCTTTATTGGTTGAAATTTCTTATCAAGTGTACATTAATATTGTTTGAAAAACATTCATAATTCTTAATTTGTCATCACAATTTATTAGTATTCTGTCCGTACAACTCATAAACATGTAATTGAACAAAAGAATATATGCAGAAAACATATATTTTTTTTAAAAAGGTACTCATGATAGCTTTACAGAAAGTACAGAAAAAAGGCACACAACTAGCTTATGACATTATCTTCAAGTCTGTTCGAACACATATTTTCTTTTGTCCAAACATTATTCTTTCGGTTAAACAACACAGTAACATACTATAACGCAAGTGATGAATTAAATGAAGTGAACATTCAAATCAATCCTTAGTGTTTGATTGCATCACTGACCGACCCATTAATTTCTACAGTCTGAACAAAATACACCATCGTCTCTTTTGATAATAATTTTTAATCATTGGAGAGGCGAGAAACTTGCTGATCTCAGAGTGACTTCCTTCCCAGGTTGCCAAGCAGCAGGACGCCAGGTTGTTTGAAGCAGTCCCACGGGATGCCTCAGAGCGGGGTTCAATGAGCCGCCGCCGGCGACACTTTTTCCCAACAGCTTAGTGCTCATCAACTATTTAGATATGCACTTCACGCTCTTGGAGAAGCTTAAGTCTAACTGCTGTCAGGCACTGGGAGAGGAAGCCCTCGTCAATTTGTTGATGAGTGACTGAGGGGGGCAATTATTCTTTTGTTGTGAAAATCACACTTGATTAAAAACTACGAGATGGTAGCGAGGAAGGTTCCTTCGTCACGTGTAGAGGGATCCGTGGGGTTCCCCCACCCCTTCTTAGTCTGCCTCGAAGTCAGTATCCAATCGCCCAGCTATTATGCGGTGAGAAACAATCCTCTGTCTCTCTGCCTCCAACACACAAGTGCACGCATGCGCGCGTATTAACACACACGCGCACACACGCGCATGCGCGCACGCACACACGCGCGCATACACGCACGCGCGCACACACACACACACGCACGCACACACGCACACGCACACACACACACACACACACACACACACACACACACACACACACACACACACACACACACACACACACACCACCACCACCACCACCAGCAAATCTGCTCCATAGCATCCCCCAGGCTCCCACAAGCAACTCTAAGAGGGGTCGCATGATGAATGAGTAGACAGTCAGCAGGACCTCCATATGCATGTGTAAGGGGAGCTTCCACGCCCATGCAACTCTGTGAGTGTGTGCGTGTGTTGGCCGGAGAATGATGACCATAACTGCCAGGGTGATCACAGAGGGATTCATTACTGCGACAGACAGGGCCGCCTCTATACCATGGACTGTGTGTGTGTGTGTGTGTGTGTGTGTGTGTGTGTGTGTGTGTGTGTGTGTGTGTGTGTGTGTGTGTGTGTGTGTGTGTGTGTGTGTGTGTGTGTGTGTGTGCGTGCGTGCGTGTGTGCGCGTGCGTGCGTGTGTGTGTGTGTGTGTGTTTGTGCGTGCGTGCGTGTGCGTGCGCGCGTGTGTGTGCGTTTCTTGACAGGCCCTCTACTAAAATGGTGTCTGAGGATTATACACTAGCTGGGATGGAATAAACAGTGCTGTGTCTAGCTTTGATAAATTATTTACATCGATGAGGAAGCAGCGTTGACACTGTTTATGCCCACACCTGCTCTTCTTAGTACTTAAAAGATGATTTATGTGTTATGGTCACAGTGGATTTCAGCAACTATTGCTGTGCCGTCTTTTGGGACAAAAAATGGTGGATACAAACAACTGCCGGCTCATTTGGGAAGGAGCACAGTGTAAGAAGAGCGGCCATCATATAACTGGACCAGGAAAAAAAACACCTGTCCAGAGAGCTGTTAAAGCAGTTTGTTTGCACTTACACTCAAATGAGTTATGGACACACTGAGGGAAAGAAGGCTAACACCACTCACTGTGAACCTTGTAGCTATTGTCAGGATATGGTGACTTTCAGTTAAGATGAGAAAACATTAAAATTCTAACAGAGGCTTGATTGCATATTTTTTAAAGCAGCCTCAATCACTTATACAAAACAAATTCCTATTAAGTTTTATAAAAGGTAAATACAAACAGAATCCTGTTGTACAATGATTTGAAAATACGTTTCAACCTATATTCAGTTGAATAGAAAACCAAGGCAATATATTTAATGTTCAAACTGATACATGATTTTTATTGGCTACTTCGGTATAATTATTTTCTATTCTTGCTTAATGTTGAGCTTCAGTTGCTCAAGAAGCATAAGGTCTTTGCAGTTTCATAATGTGCCACACGTCTTCAAGGGGAGACAGGTCAGGATTGCTGGTAGGCTCGTCACTCTTTTACTACCTAGTTGTGTTGTTATAACACATGCAGAGTGTGGTTTGGCATGGTTTTGCTGAAATGAGAAAGAACCCCTAAAAAAGACTTGGCTGGTATGGTATCATATATATGTTGCTCCAAAGTCTGTGTGTACCTTACAGCATTAACAATGCTTTCACAGATGTACAAATTACCTATGCCATGGGCACTGACACATCCCCATACCATCATAAATGCTGGCTTTTCAACTTTGACCTGGTGACAGTCCGTATGGTCCTTTTCCTCTTTTACTAGAGGAAATGACATCTATAATTTCCAAAACCCTTTCAAAGCACTTTTTTGTATGAGCAACATGAACTTGCATGAACTGTATAAGAATAAAGTTGTCAGTTCCCTGAATTCCCTGATATATGACTTCCCATGTCACCCATTTAGTAAATTGTATATTATTTGTCAACAGAATTCCTGTCTAGTTGAACATCAAATGATGTTCTCATAAAAATATGCTAAAAATTTTATTTTATTACAACATAAAAGGACATTTCTGAACTTAATATAATTTATGCTTTTCTGGTGCTTATTTAATCAAACGGAAGGCTTTCAAGCCAACTTCTCAGAGAAATGAAATCCACATCTAACAATATTTGCATTCACGTGATTTTTCACAAGACACACAAACATTGCAGTGTTGCAGAGAGTGAGCTGCAACTTGTCTGGGGTGTCTTAGCATCACATTGCATCATTTTCCCTGGAGCATTTCCCAACGTCCCAGATATCAGTCTCCCACTGCAGACCGGGGTGTCACAGCCAAATTTACATGCAAGCAACACAGACACCAAGCAGTACCACAACATGACACACCAACTCAATATTTTATCGTCATATGAAATATGCCTGAATATGTGGATGGTATCTGCCATCTTTGTGGCTTTGCAGGCCCCAGGAGGCCCGTTTGATCTGTAATTGGGAAGTGTGCTGAATTAATCAGCAGTTTATGCACGTTTTAATTGAAATAATACTTTCAAAAACCATAGACAGAACAGAAAGCACAAGCCCTGTTTTTTTTATTTTTCTGTGCACACACTAGTGGCCAGTTGAGATTCACAAAAAATGTCACATAAAGCTAATAAAGAGCTCTTAATTTTGTATTAGCAACAATGACTCACTACTCCATTGGTGATTCTGGTGATGTTTTAATTTGTTTTTATTTGTCATCATTCTATCTCTATGAACCACATTTTTACTCAGGTAATAGTTTTGTGTTACTAAGAGTGTTAAGACACAGACGCAGACTCTGATATGAAAGTAATGGACAAGGAGTATTTTAGTGTAAAACATAAAGTGATGGGAAAATCGAGGATTAAAACCTCAAATTACAGCAAAACATGGGTTCACGCTAGGAGTGGTTTCAAAGTACAACAAAGGATAAAACTCAAAACAAAGGAACAGACTTGGAGTAATTGTACTAAGTTCATTTTGTTTTTCCTTATTTAATCTCTTCACTGGTTTCTTTTATATCAAACAAATTGTTTTGGTTTATTCACCTGACATGTTTCGGCGGTTTCTTCCGCCTCTCTGATGAAGGCGGAAGAAACCGCCGAAACATGTCAGGTGAATAAACCAAAACAATTTGTTTGATATAAAAGAAACCAGTGAAGAGACTTGGAGTAATTTGTTAGCCGAAAAGGGCCGAAAGCCAGTACTTATTGGTGCATCAAGTCACTAGCTGTGTCCAAATTCACAGGATGCGTACTCCAAGGCCAGTTCGAAGGCTTGGTCCTGGAAGCTCCGCCTTCGTGGTCCGCATAAACTGTGGCGAAATAGCTTCGTCGAAATTAAAAGGCAGCGTCCTTCAACACACAATATGGTGACAACGTTGGGTCATTTCCGGCATCATTTCCTGACCAAACCTCACCGCCGGTGTCCAAATTCGTGCAGCCTTTAACAACCAGCCTCGTTTCTATGGAGCCGTTCGCAGCCTTCAGTATTACCTCTCTCCTCTTCTACGCTTTCCTACAGTCTTCTTGATGTCGAATACATGGAGCCACCCAAAGACACCCCGATTGGTCAAGCAACGACATGCCACTTGTGTCTGGAACTTCAAAGTAAATGCTCCACCAGACACACTGAACACATGCATGTGTACAAGAAATGTTTCATCTTCGTTTCCTACAGCTTCAGCGAGTAGGCGTGTCAAGCAGTGTCAAATGCATTGTTGTAGTAGAGAATGGCGCAACGTGGGTGTCACTAAAGTACCCCGCCTCTTCCCTGAAGTCAAGGAAAGAGTTCAGACAAGCAGAGACCCTGGCCAGGATAATCACTTAAGAAAATGAAAGGATGGGATCTAGATATTCAACTTTCAACATACATGAACATCATGTTAAAATGTTTCTTTTTGAAATTATAATTATTATCATCACTCCATATTTGAATACAGTTGGCCACAGGCACGGTAGCATGTTTGTAATGCTATAAGAAGTCTAATAAAGTTGTATTCTGTTCTTTGCCTGAATGATGTCACATTTAAGTAATTGTACTGACTATTAAACAAAAGCACCCCCCAACAATAGTAAAAGTGGTGGCGCTTCACGTAGGTATGATATATTGTTACAGTGGCTCAATGTATGTGGGAAGGGGCGAGGGGAGAAAAAGAGCATCTTTCATTGTTCCTGCACTCTGTATTGCCACTCTTTAAGGTGGCTCCCAGGCTGCCCATATGACGAATGAACACCATTCTAGAGTCGCTGTTTGGTACTTGGCATCACAGAGGGCTGGGAGTATGGGCCCATCAGGTCTCAGACAGTGTCTGTCCCAAGTGCATGCTAGGCAGGGCACCTGGGGGCCAAAGCTCTGCTTAGATGGAAAGGAGGAGCTATAAATCAACTCATCTGGGGGGCTGTGCACATTGTTTCCATCCATCTCTGCCCCTGTTGGGGAAGGCAGGGAAAGAGGGGATGTGAGGCTGAGGGTGGAATGGGTTCACATACCTGGGGGGAAAGAAGGCTACAAGTACACGGGCCAATGTTCTCTACAAGGCCTATGATTCTCTACAAGGCCTATGATCCTGCCACCAGTCTTGGCGATAAATGTCGTGTGGAGAAGAATCACCGCAAATCAAATGAACCAAAATCAAATTTCACTACCTGCACCTGTCGTGTTCTTTCATTGATCAAATAAAAACATGCTTCTTTTACTCAAATGCTTCAATGCCAACAATGCATATGCAATATGTCACATCATGTCCGTGAAAAAAGACCACCAGTTACCAACAAGATAATAGTGACAGTGTAGGATGAGTTTCTTTACGCCACTGCGCCAATAGCTAGACTTGGTTCCAGCAGGCGTAAAGTTCTACATACAGCCACCAAATAGTCAAAAGAAAGGCCCTCAAGATTCTTTCTATGAATATAGAACTCTGAGTGTGAATTTAATACACAATGTTTTGATTATGAATAAGTACTGGGTGTATGACAGAGGCTAGACTCTTGTGGGCCAAGCTTTTCCAGCTAGATGAGTACAGACCGAGGCGACAACATCACCTGCAAGCCACACCAAGATGACACCTAGAGAGCAGAACAGGGGTATTTCCTTAAATTGGGAGTTTAGCAGGTAACCTCAGGCAGAAAGTGGAGACAACCACAGTAGGAAGCAGAAAAAAGAGTAAGAGAACAGGTCCAAGGAAAGAAAATGAAAAAAAAAAGTACAACTTGTTTTGAGACTGGGTATGTGATCGACAAACACACAAAAACTATTAAGATAGAATTATGGGTTCTAGTTATATGTATCCATCCATCCATCCTTCCATCCAACCATCCATTCATCATCCATCCATCCATCCATCCATCCATCCATCCATCCATCCATCCATCCATCCATCCATCCATCCATCCATCCATCCATCCATCCATCCATCCATCCAACTGACCGTCCGTTCATCCATCCATTTTCTGTTCTGTTCTCAGCTGACTTGTGGTGATTGGTGCCCAGTAGAGAGTGTCTACCTGTCAGTCACAGTGAACTGTAGCGTCTTGTTCTCACTGGGAACTGAACCCACGCTGCCGTCATCGAAGTCAGGCTAGTGAACCACTATAAGAGCCTAAAATATCAGTAAAACAATATGTGGCCTAGTCAGTAAAAACAAAATTAAAGATTTATTTATTCAGTCATCCCCACGAGGGTCACAGGGATGCTAAAACCTATCCTAGCAGTCTTTAGGCGATACATAGGGTAGATCCTGAACTGGTCGCCAGCCAATCGCAGGAAAACGTTTTTTGTATTTTTTTGTATAATACGCTGTTATATAGTTAGTTGTTGTTTTCTAGACAGTGTTGTTTTTCCATGCATCTCATTCTCCGTTGTTATATGGTTGCACTATAATCAGTAATAACTGTTGCCAAGAGGTGAAACAGCATGCATATTTAACAAAGGGTATCAAAACAAACGGTAAGAGGATTCTGAAAGTGTTTTAGATTGCACAAGTGAGAGTTGACGTGTGTGAATATGTTGCCAGAGCAGTGCAGAAAGACCTTTTCTGCATATTTTCAAAGAGCAGCATGGCTTTGTACAGCAGGGCCCCGCAGACGATGGCACTGCCAAGCGCTGCTGAGTGTGTAAGAGGAGTAACGCAGCATCACACAAGAAAGACAACTTAAGGGCAGACTGATCTGATACACTCCACTCCCTAAACTAGTGCCTAAACTAGTGTTTCCCAACCACTGTGCCTGTAACGTGCCTGTATCACCTGCCACCAAGACGGTATTTTTACCCCCTGACGTCAATCTTAAACAGCCACGCCCACGTGGTCAGCTAATTACCGGCACCTGTTCCTGCTTGTTAGACAGCGCTATTTAAACCCTGCGCTCCCAGCTATTCTCTGTCAGTTTGTCCGTGATGCCACTCGTAAGCTCGCTGTGCTCTACCCGTCTGACTTCCGTTGCCAACCTTGTCCATGCATTGACCGTCTTGCCTTGATTGCCGCCCGTCCTGACTACTTGCCCAGCCTTTACCGCACTTTGCTCGCTGTCCCGATGACCACTTGCTGGTCCCTGACCACGGTCTGATCGCTGCCCGTCCCGACCACCCACTTGGCCCCGAACACGATTACTCGCTGCACTCCGCAGCCCTGCACGCTCGCTCTGCTGCTCTCCCCGCCATGTTTTACCTGTCAGTTGGTCATCCTGTGGCCAACAATCAGCTGCGGCACTGCCGCCATCGTCTGCAAGTCCCGGCCAAGCTGCTCAGTCACACTAACCGAGCCAGCTCTCCGGCTTTGCATTTCTCCTTTACCTCATTTCAGTAAAGTCTGCATCGTGCTGCATTTGGTTGTCTAACCCCATTTGCCACAGTACAAATTGAACAAAACCATGCAACCAGCTCGAGCTGACCGAAGAAGCGGTTGCCGCCTGTCGGCCGATGTCAGTACCCAGGTGCAAGAGGGACAACTTCAGCAGCAGCAGCAGCAGCAAGAGATGGCTCAGATCCTCCAGACCCTCCGGGGCCAGGCAGAACCACCTCCCGCAGCATGTGACACCCATCCAACGGCTGACCCCCGTCAATGTCCCAGAACCCAAGATTGGGAACCCGAAACGGTTTGACGGGGACACCAGGCATGTCTCAGCCTTCATTTCCAGTTGCTGCATATTGTTCAATCTCCGGCCCCAGACATTCACGACGGAACAAGCCAAAGTGGGCTACATAGTCACACATCTGGCGGGAAGAGCACGACTCTGGGCCAATGCCGAGTACGACCAGCAATCATCTGCCTGCACGTCAGTTGACGCCTTTGTTCGTGAGCTACTCCGCATGTTTGACTTGGGTTCTGCTACTGAAGACGCTTCACAGGAGTTGTTGGCACACCGCCAGGGCAACAGGTCAGTAGCGGTTAAGGTTAGGGTTAGTAGCGGACGATGCAATTGAGTTTAAGACGTTGGCAGGGCGAAGTGACTGGAATCCCGCCTCCCTGGTGGCCGTGTTCCTCCACGGGTTGGCGGAATACATCAAAGACGAGATGATCTCATATGACCGCCCCGGAGAACACCATGGACCTTGCGGTGCTCGTGGACTGGCAGATAAGGACCAGACGGTGCAAAAAAGAGAAGACGGTGCTTTCATCACTATGCAGCCACATCCACGGTCCACCCGCTCACCCGCCGCCGGTCCCTGCCACAGTCCATCCTGGTGCTGCAGAGACGATGGATCAGAGCCGAACAGTCCTGTCCACCGAGGAATGTCGGCATCAGCTCTTGGGCAATCTCTGCCTGTACTGTGGAGGTGGAGGTCACCTAGTAGTGACATGTCCGGTAAAAGACCAGAGCTCACGCAGCACAGGGGGATCCGTGTGAGCCCGACCCGAACTGGTTCACTCATCCTCAACAAGGCTTGTTTTGTTCTCCCGGATGGCACCATGACTGTGGCGGCTTTGGTGGACTCTGGTGCGGAGGCCATCATCTTGGACGTCGACCTCGCTCTCCAGTGGGGCATTGGACGTCTTCCGCTGTCGCCACCCATCCCCGCTCGAGCTCTAGATGGCTGGTTCATCGGTGAGGTGACTTTCGTCACGGTACCGGTGGTGATTTTACTCTCAGGTAATCACCGCAAGGAGATACAATTCTACCTTTTGTCAGTTCCAGACCAGCCTCTCACCCTGGGGCACCCGTGATTGCGACAGCACAACCCGGTTATGGTTTGGGAGACGGGGGCCATACGAGAGTGGAGTAAACGATGTCATCAACATTTCCTGAAGGAGGCTGCCGACCCTCTCCAGAACCTCACTGCCAGTCCCCCCACGACATCTCAAACGTGCCCGCCTGCTATCATGGACTCAAGGAGGCCTTCAGTCAGTCCAAGGCCACCTCTCTTCCTCCACACCGACCTTACAACTATGCCATCAACCTTCCGCCCGGTACTTCTACTCCTAAAATTCGACTCTGCTCGCTGTCCAGCCCAGAGCGCAAGGGTATGGAGGAATACATCCAGGATTTGCTCACGGCGGGATTCAGTCGTTATCTTTGCCCGCAGGTTTTCTTCTGGGAAAGGACGGCTCACTTTGCCCATGCATAGACTATTGAGGCCTCAACAAGATCAATGCCAATCACTGCTCCTCCTCTCGTCGGCGTTCGAAAATCTTCAAGGACCCGCCATTATCAGCAAACTGGACCTCTGCAATGCTTATCACTTGGTGTGCATCAGGGAGGGTGACGAATATAAGACAGAGTTCAATACCCCCAGTGGCCACTATGAGTACCTGGTGGTGCCGTCTGGCCTTACCAATGCTCCCGCCGTCTTCCAGGCATTGGTAAACGATGTGCTCAGAGATATGTTGAATGGCTTTGTGTTTGTGAACCCTAACGGCATCCTGGTCTTCTCATGGACACTCGCAGATCACATCGACCTTGTTCGGGCGGTGTTGCGCCGCCTATTGGACAATTCCTTGTACGTCAAAGCGGAGAAATGTGAATTCCAGCAAAATAGCCAGGATGACAAGCTTCACCTGTGCGCCTTCTCACGTCGATTGTCACCACCCAAAATACAACATTGGTAACTGGGAGCTAGTCGCAGTGAAGCTGGCCTAGGATGAATGGCGGCACTGGCTGGAAGGCACGGAAACCCCCTTCATCGTTTGGACCGACCATTGCAACCTGGAGTACCTGTACCTGGCCAAAAGATTGACCTCTCGCTAGGTTCTGTGGTCCTTGTTTCTCGGCCGGTTCAACTTTACTCTCTCCTACAGACCCGGCTCCTGCAACCCAATAAAAGTAAATAATAAACAATAATCTGGAGTTGGAAAAATGATCTGCATACAGAAATTATTTGAATACATCAGTAACAATTTACAATGACATGAATACAGCATTTCAATAGCAACTGGAGTTTGAATATGATTTGAAGTGAGCAATAACGTAATAAATTTCAAGAGAGTTTAAGTCACTATCCTGAAGGCACCCCGGGCATCGTCTCCAGTAACAGGCAGCACCTGCAGCAATCGATCACACAGCTAATCATCTCTTACGCTGACGTGCTGTATCTTAACCATTGTCGCGTTGAAACCAGCCATCTCACGACAGAGCATTTCACCTCTAGTTTTTGCCCTCTGGTCCAGCTTGTCGTACACGTACGTACAGCCCCATGAGGCTCAGAGTGAGGAAGCCAATGGCGATGAGGATGAAGATGTACACATCTTCTGTGTGCATCACATCAAGGCATATGACACGACACTTGCTCCAGCTATCCATTGTGTACCCTATGAGAGAGGTACACATTGCGGCTTTCCAGCTCTTGTACGTCGCAGGGAGATCGATTGCACTGAAGACCCAGTTTAGGAGTTCCATAGCTCGTGATTAGATTGGAGAGTGCCTATTCCTGCTGCTAGTAGATCTGCTCCTAGTGTGGCCCAGTAAAATGATAATAATGAAAACATTAATGATACAGTAGATATAGAAACCACATAGTATACTAGTTGCTGACTAGAGAAATGTATTACTACTCACGTTCACGTCTTTGTAACCCTTGTGTAATGTTCATATTGTTGTTACTCAGCCAGTGTTTGAGGGTCTGATGGACGCGTTGCATTTTGTGGCCTTTAACAGAAGGAATATTGGTTCTGAACATGGCTTCTACCTACGTACTTCTTGCTGCTAGAGACCTGGCAGCTTGAGTACTGTCGCCCCGCCTCTTCTGCACCCTTGTTTCACCCTTCGGCTGAGTTTGCATCAATGGCCCCTCAGTCAAAGCATATTACCCATAATTCTAATGTTCACTTTGATGTCCTGCACCAATTCGATATCAAGAGTGTATAAAAAAGGCTTGTTTGAATGTTTGAATAAAGTTTAGTCATAACGCAACTCTTGATTCACTGTGAGTGCAGGGCAGCAAAGTTGACGCTCTGGTATCGGCCAGGTTTTGTAACCGCGGCCAGCTCCATGAGGAAATTGCGGGCCTCCTGCCGCGGTCTGAGGGCCACCAATACTTCTTCACATCTACTAAAAGGTCCAGTTGTAAGGAGACGTGAATTTTAAAATGCATTTCCAATTTTTTCGCATACGTATAGTGACGCACTGGACGCACTAAAGGCTGGTCTGGCTATCAATCAATCAAGACAGATTGAATAAAATAGGATGACAAGTGACTTGAGAAACCCACATAATTCAGCATTTCCAATGCTTTCATTACAGACCCCCGTTTCCCATTAATTAGCCTCCTTGAGCTCATTTGCAAGTCAAACGGTGGCTGCAGGACCAGAGGCTTTGAGGAGCACCCCAGTGATCTCTGGGTCTTACAGCCCTTTCACCCCTCACACACTTGTTATGAACCTTCCTGACAATTAATACAAAAAAGATTCATCCTCTGTATAGCCAATAAATTATTCATATTTCCCCATACTTAAATAAATCATTATGTTCTTGGGGGTTTTGCTGAAACAACATACTTTCTTTCCTCTTCCCATACTCTCTGTTACGGAAGCAGGGAGCTGCCAACATAGAGTGCATTTTTTTGACTGGCAAATACTGGCAAAAAATTTGAAGGTATTCAAATTTTAAATATATGAACTGCTTCATCCCAAGGAGTCTATACCAGCAATCTCTGGGTGGCAGCCGGGGTCACCAGTCAATTGCAGGGGCACACATTACCAAACAAACATTCACATTCACAATCACACCTATGGACAATTTGTGAACAAAAAAAGTTAAAGTGGAGTGGTCAAACGCCTACCATGCATATTTTTGGAATGTGGGAGGAGAACGGTGTACCCGGAGGAAACCCAGACAGGCACGAGAATATACAGGAGAATATATTTCCCATAATGCCATGGGGTATTGACATCCATGATTAAAGAAGCTGTTTTGTTTTAAGCATTTAGCCTACATTATACTATTGCATTGAAAAATTAAGCAATTTTTTTATTCATCATTTTATTGTTTTACTTTGGCTGCAATGCATGATTTTCTGCAATAGATGTGTGTCCAAACTTTTGGTATTCTATTACCAATACCCTTCCAACCGTCACATATATGTCCTCCTGACATGTATGCTAGCGCATTGATAAAAAATAAATAAATAATTGTTTTAGTGCAAAAATACACATTCTTTTCATTGGCAATTTAATTTTGTCTTTCTTCTTCTTTTCAAATTTAATTGAAGTTGGTATAATTAGGGGTGCTCGGTGGCGCACTGGGTAGCACGTCCGCCTCACAGTTAGGAGGGTGCGGGTTCGATTCCACCTCCGGCCCTCCCTGTGTGGAGTTTGCATGTTCTCCCCGGGCCCGCGTGGGTTTTCTCCGGGCACTCCGGTTTCCTCCCACATTCCAAAAACATGCTTGGTAGGCCGATTGATCACTCCAAATTGTCCCTAGGTGTGAGTGTGAGTGCGATTGGTTGTCTGTCTCTGTGTGCCCTGCGATTGGCTGGCAACCAGTTCAGGGTGTCCCCCGCCTACTGCCCGATGACGGCTGGGATAGGCTCCAGCACGCCCGCGACCCCCGTGGGGACTAAGCGGTTCAGAAAATGGATGGATGGATGGTATAATTAGAAAGATGTATTTTTTCCTCATACGTTATTTCAGTTATCACATCATACATCAGAGTATGAAAAAATACCAGGTCACAGCTCATTTAAAGTTACTGGTTCAAGTATTCTACTTGTTCACACTGGCATGTAAGTAAGTGTGCATGGTCTGGGAAAGGTAAACTTAAAAAAATGGCACTTTAGACTGTAGGTTTAGCCATTAGCCAGTTAACTTGTTCATCTGTCAACCTAAATACATGAAGGAGTTGAAGACAGTAAGAGTGTGGCACTGCCCCATCTGTGTACAATCTATTAGATTATTTTACAACACAGAAAGCTCTCAGAAGCACAAAGGGTGGCTTGGGGTGTCGGTCTTTTCTCTCTTACCCCCTACTCTTGCCAATTAGCAGAGGAGTCCTCCTTTTTGGCATCTATTATACCTATTAAGTATTCTGTATGATGCTATCAGTTTTCCATAACTAGCTTGCACAAAGACCAAATGCTCCGTTTGGTGTGATTTGTTGCTCCACTTGACCGCTTCTTTGTCGCGTGCCAGACTGCCTAAGAGCTGTTCAATGGGGCACCCCTGCTGTTTATCAAGTCAACCGAATCTGTAATGAAATAAGTGGGGTATACAATGACACTGGAGCAGAGGTACAAGCAACATGCAGACTTATTTGAATCACTTAAGCAAGGCGCAATTACAGCTCCACTCGGCAAGGAGGAAACGGCCGATTTAAGGGAAACACAAATCAATGCACACTGATAGTGATGTGTGTGACAGAAGTGCCTGTTAGTGGTACACAATTGCTCTCGAGTATCATTACAGTTACTGTAGACAATTCATTACTGCCTAAAGAGAGGATTGAAAACAAAAGGCTGTGTGTGTGTGTGTGTGTGTGTGTGTGTGTGTGTGTGGGGGGGGGGGGGGGGGGGGGTCACAAGGGACGACTGGGCTTTGGATAGTCACTTTATGGATGTAAAAATGAAGTCTTTTAAGACTCGTACTTTTTGCAATCTTTAAAGTATTTCTTGAAATTTGACTTCCTTTGGGTATAATTTCAACTTAATATGATGGAATAGCTATGAAGCCTTCATCAAACGACACGTTATGAGTTCCACTACAGGAGTGGTATACATTTTATTGCTAGACGTAGACTGATGAAGCCATTTTTTTTTAAAGTTTTGTTAATCATCATCATGAATTTTATAGAGCAAATCAATTTCACAAGACTCAGAATATATAATTAAAAACTAGTATACTAATATTGCGTCGCTTCGGCTTCGCATATACTAAAATTGGAACGATACAGAGAAGATTAGCATGGCCCCTGCGCAAGGATGACACGCAAATTCGTGAAGCGTTCCTCATTTTTGGCGGCTCGGTGGCGCACTGGGTAGCACGTCCGCCTCACAGTTAGGAGGGTGCGGGTTCGATTCCACCTCCGGCCCTCCCTGTGCGGAGTTTGCATGTTCTCCCCGAGCCCGCGTGGGTTTTCTCCGGGCACTCCGGTTTCCTCCCACATCCCAAAAACATGGTTGGTAGGCCGATTGATCACTCCAAATTGTCCCTAGGCGTGAGTGCGAGTGCGAATGGTTGTTTGTCTCTGTGTGCCCTGCGATTGGCTGGCAACCGGTTCAAGGTGTCCCCCGCCTACTGCCCGATGACAGCTGGGATAGGCTCCAGCACGCCCGCGACCCCCGTGGGGACTAAGCGGTTCAGAAAATGGATGGATGGATATACTAATACAAATGGGCAAAAAGGAGTTGGCTGAAGCTTAAAGCTGGGAAATTCCCACCCCATTTTCAATTTAACATTTACTACAAAAAGGTTGCTTATATTCGTTATCATGTTTGTTTTGCACATGAACGAACATTCATAGCCCCAAAAAATTCAAGGTTACGTAAAAAAAGAAAATATCTCTTTGTTATCAAGCAACAGAATACCTATAATTTACGATTTTATAATAAGTGAAACAATAACTCAGTCAGATATTTACTTTTGGCTTGCCACTGAGAGCATGATCGAAAAGAAGTACAGTAATCCCTCGCTACTCCGTGCTTCACCTATCACGGCCTTGGTGCATCGCAGGTTTTTATGAAAACAAATACAGTAATCCCTCGCTACATCGCGGTTTGTTTATCGCTGTTTCACTACATCGTGGATTTTTTTACAAATTAAAAAAAAATGCAAATAAAACTTCTAAATTGAGGAATTATGGCACAAAACTTGCCCACACGCCAGCAGAAGGCAAGGAGTGCTCACACAATTGCAGTGCGTACACGTGAACCTTTTTATAATAAAATTGTTATAATAAGAGTTCTAAAAACATATTTAGTGTTGTAGCTTGTTATAGAAAAAAAATAATAATAATGAAAGAGTTCTAAAAACATATTTACAGTATGTATACTTTTACCTTGTTATAAAAAATTTATAATAATAAAAGTTGTTCTCAAACCATATGTACAGTATGTGTTGAGAATTCTCCATGTTATTTATGTTATTCAGCCATGTTTGATTTGAGGTAGGGTGATTTAATTTGAAGGCCGTTTTCAGGCGATACCACTTCCTGTTTTATGTGTGTATGTCGGTTACAATAGTACAGGAGTCATTGACGATGTAAGTGAGTCTCCTAACAAGAGAAATGAACGATCACGTGTGTCTAACGTTTAGGACAATGTAGTATTGCTCCAAATGTTAGTTTAGATTCCTTTAGAGGTCCGTTTTCGCGTGTTAGCACGATCGCGAATTAGCATATTTCCGCTAACTCTTTAGCCTGCCCAGTACTTCCTGTTAACATGTTAATGCACACACGTATAATTTTTATATTTTCAATATTTATACAAAATTTAATGCATGTTATTTATACTATTAATGTATTATTTACATGTTTGAAACAATTATTTAATGTTCTAATAATTAAATATGCAGTTAAATGGTTTCATATACATTTATTGACACAAAAAATGAACAAATAAAATAAAATTTACAGATGAGAGGGTGACCGTACTTCACGGATTTCACTTATCGTGGGTGGTTTTTGGAACCAATTATCCGCGATAAACGAGGGATTACTGTATTGCGGATATATTTGATGCATCGCAGCTTTTTGCGGAGTCACTTGGAGCACGGAGCTTCGTCTGCCCATATGACTTTACAGCACACTATTGGAGACAAGACCAATGGGAACATGTTGATCTCTATCGTTGCCGCTGATTGACTTATAAGAGCTGTTCTATCCACGCTTAATCTCAGCCACCCGCAGTCGCGCTACGTATCCACTCTTCCACTTTGTTCGCGTCAGCAGAATCGGCAACATCTCTGATTTTCACTTATTTAGTTACGAACGAGGCAGGACAAAGTTCAAGGAGGGCTGGAATGCCTGGAGAGCAGGAGAGCATCGTGCATCATCAAAGCAGAAGGGCATAGCAAGCATTTTAAAGGTATTTGAAAAGTATTTAAAGATACAATAAATCGTTTAAAAGTACTATAAAGTGTTTAAAAATAAAATTATAAAAGTCGTGTGCGAATGCCCTCGCGCTGGGCTGCGGGGGCGTGTCAGCCGGTCAGCACGGCATGAGCAGAACGGAGCCGTGACGCGATTACACTTTAAAATGTTTAAAAATAAAATAAAGTGTTTAAAAATAAAATGACAAATGTCTTGTGCAGAAGCCCTCGGGCTGGGCTGCAGGGGCGCTTCAGCCGGTCAGCACGGCAAGAGCAGAGCGGGGCCGTGAGACGTTTACACTTTAAAATGTTTAAATGTTAAAAAATACAATAAAGTGTTTCAAAATAAAATTATAAAGGTCTTGTGCGGATGCCCTTGCGCTGGGCACCGGGGGCGCATCAGCCGGCCAGCACAGCGAGAGCAGAGCAAAGCCGTGACACCTTTACACTTTAAAATGTTTAGAAAAGTGTTTAAAATACAATAATATATGTATTTTAAAGTACAATAGACTGTATAAAAATAAAATTATAAAAGTTTTGTGCATTTCAGCCGGTGCGCATGCATGACCAGAGAGGAGCCACACACGTTTACACTTCATAAAAGGTTCATAAAAGTCCTGTTTGGATATTGTAAAAATATATTTACTCTTATTTTTTTTTTTTTATTTAAATAAATAAGAATGTTTTTGAAAGTCAGTTTGAAATTTGTACAAAAATGTTTAAAAATACAATAAAAAGTATAAATCTATAATAAAGGTTTATGTGTTGTGCGGATATCCATCCATTTTCTGAACTGCTTAGTCCCCACGGGGGTCGCGGGTGTGCTGGAGCCTATCCCAGCCGTCATCGGACAGTACGCGGGAGACACCCTGAACCGGTTGCTAGCCAATCGCAGGGCACACGGAGACAAACAACCATTTGCACTCGCACATAGGGACAATTTGAAGTGCCCAATAGGCCTACCAAGCATGTTTTTGGGACGTGGGAGGAAACCGGAGTGCTCGGAGAAAACCCACGCAGGCCCAGGGAGAGCATGCAAACTCCACACAGGGAGGGCAGGAGGTGGAATCGAACCCGCACCCTCCTAACTGTGAGGCGGACGTGCTACCCAGCGCGTCACCGAGCCGCCTGTGCAGATATTGTAACAATATATGTATTTACCCTTATTTATTTTCTTTATTTATTTAAATAAGGAATAATGTGTAAGAAAATCAATTTGACTGAAAGCATTTAAAAGTACAATACAGTGTTTAAAAATACAATAAAATTTCATAAAGTTCATGTTATCTCTACTTCATGGATTTCGCCTATCACGGTCCTTTTTAGAAGATAACCCCTGCGAAAAACGAGGGTTCACTGTACACAGGATTTATACATACCGTAATTGCCGGACTATAAACCGCACCGGATTATAAATCGCACAAGCTAAAATTCAGGGATATTTCAGTTTTTTTCTTACATAAGCCGCGCCAGTCTATAGGCCACACGTGCACACGAGTTTTTTTTACAAAGAAAGACAGTACATATAAAGCCTTTTTAACGTTTTAATAACATACTTGAACATGTCTTTCTAAACATTGCCTGTGACGCAGCAGTAGTACCGCAGCAACGCGGAAGTGTGCACGCGAGTTATTAGCAAAGAAAGACTGGACACAGAAAGTTTTTTTAAAGCTTTAATAACATACCTTTTTAAAGCTTTAATAGCATACCTTTTTAAAGCTTTAATAACATACCTTAACATTTCTTTCCAAACACTGCCTGTGACGCGGCAGTAATACCGGAGCAACACGGAAGTAACACAGCAAAGTCACTGAGACGCGGCGGTAACACAGCACTAACAGGGCTGGTTAAAAAAAACATACCAGTAAAAGTAAAACAAGAGCCGTCTTCATCTTCCTCCTGTGCACTGAAACCATCAAAGTCTTCCTCCTTAGTGTCCGATTGGAATAGCGTTAGATATCCTTCGCCTCACACTTTCTCAGTCTCTCTTTCGTCGTCGGTTTTATGCATTTCTTCGAGTGTGAAAAGGGTCTGTTCATGCTAATCTTATTCATGCACGAAGCGCTAAATTACATTAAACTAGCGAGCGACACGTATAGCTTAAAAGCGGCATCATATGGATTTCTTTTGTCCCCCATAATGACGGTTTGTGTTTAAAAGCTTCCTGTCTTTGTGTGAATGCGGGTGTGTGCGTGATGCGCGAAATGTAAACACAAACGAGCGCGTCTTCTTCGGCGCATTATCTCTTCTTCGTCTGTCTCGCTCTTGCTTCCTGCTAGAGCGCCACCTGGAGAACGGAGGCCGTAAAAATCCATAAGTACGCTCCAGAGTAGACACAAGATAATGTCATCAACATCGACTGCCTTTGGCTTAAAAGCGGCATCATATGCATTTCTTTTGTCCCCCATAATGACGGTTTGTGTATAAAAGCTTCCTGTCTTTGTGTGAATGCGGGTGTGTGCGTGAAGCGCGAAATGTAAACACAAACGAGCACGTCTTCTTCGGCGCATTATCTCTTCTTCGCCTGTCTCGCTCTTGCTTCCTGCTAGAGCGCCCCCTGGAGACCGAAGGCCGTAGAAATCCATAAGTACGCCGCACCCCCGTTTAAGGTTCAAAGTAACCTTCTGAATAAAATGCATTGAAAGTTCACAATCATTACAACTTGTTTTTGGTGAGCAAAATGTCACAAGAATTGAATTTAAATGCTGATTGATTGGGTTTTAATACAATGCAGATGGTCCAATCAGGGCCACTGCTTTGTGTAATCTCTGAGTGACATGGCAGAGTAAGAGAAAGGGTTTAGAGCACAGGTGTCAAACTCAAGGCCCGGGGGCCAGATACGGCCCGCCACATCATTCTATGTGGCCCGCGAAGACAAATTGTGCATCAAATTCGTGTGTCATTACTAGAATTGCAAATTGTCTTCACTTTTAATATCTTTTTTTTAAATATTTGACTAGTTTTTACTCGTCTGATTTGAAAACGAGTTATTTGTCAGTTTGTTTTGTAGCTTTTACTGTATATAATAGTGTTAAGAGTAAAAGTGATCAAGTCATCACAAAAATCACGAAAAAAATATTATATGAGCCGCACCTGACTATAAGCCACAGGGTCCAAAATTTTGGAAAAAAGTCACGGCTTATAGTCCGGAAATTACGGCATATCACCGCATGCAGATACACACAGTGTGCATGTGTGCGTCTATGAATGTAGATTTGTATCAATATGTGTGCATGTCTCACTCACGCCTATGGACAGAAGTGGGTTTTTGTCCGCCCCTATATCATCACCAATCTTGGTTTTGATATTAGATATGAGATTTCCATGATAGTCAAGTGTGACTCCCAGAAAGTATTTTATGTTTATTTAAGTTCTTTAGTTTAGTCATTTTGGTAGTCCCTTCAACGAGTAACTTTTGTGGTCCCTTAGTTATCGACAATTTTGAATTTTTTTGTGACATTATTATGTCATTTATGTATAACACAAACATCACGTACCCCTGGAGAACGCCACAGGTATTACATGTCTAGACTTATCCGCGTTTGCTACTCAAGTCAGGGATGCCTGCTCTCCTCTGCCCCGATTACCTGCCACTGCAGGAATATGCAGAGGGCCTCAAGTCTAGCGCAAAGCATGGCGTAATTGAGCATGAGTGGTGTTTGTTGTGGTAGAAGTGCAGTTAGAAAAAGGTGTTTGCGTCATTGAGGGCATGAACACAGCTGATAACCTTCCCAGCGAATGGAAGTGGCTTCGCTCATTCCAGTGTTTAAAACTCCATTATTTTAAAACCCTTTGCATTTCAGTATCTTGTACTTGCACCTGTCTGATTTAAGTGCTCGCTGAGCCTACAGATATGATTGCCTGTATACAATCTTGGACATTATTCAAAGCTCCAGGAACTTAGTTTTTTAACTGGTATTTGATAGCAAGGAATTTACGCCACCCTGTGGCTACTTGCGATATCATACGATACACCGTTAAGTTCCTGGAGATTTGTAGAATAGAATAGAATAGAATAGAATAGAATAGAATAGAATAGAATAGAATAGAATAGAATAGAATAGAATAGAATATTTCAGACAGGTGCAAGCTCAAACAACAGAAATGGTTAAGGGTTGACATTCTTTAACATTGCATATTCAGAATTAAAATTAGAAATTGAGTCAACACAAAAGACCGATCGAAGCATGGAAAGTCTGTTTATAAGTACGCAGACCTTCAAGGAAAGATGATGAGAAGATGTAGCTAAAGTTAGCCAGGGCAATTACAGGTCACTGCTGTGAAGTAGGCACTTGGAAACTACATTCGGACAGAATTGTGTGCGCGTGCGTGTGTGTGTGTTTGTGTGCGTGCTGCGTGCTGCGTGCTGCGTGTGTGTGTGTGTGTGTGTGTGTGTGTGCGTGTGTGTGTGTGTGTGTGTATGTGTGTGTAAACATGATACATGAGTGTTATTTATTCATTTTTACGTGATAGTTTGGGTGGGGGGGGCGACTTATATGTGAAATTATTCAGAAATTTTCAAAATTCAAAAATCCGCGATGTAGTGAAACCGCGATAAGCGAACCGCGATGTAGCGAGGGATTACTCGCTAATTTGAACTGCAACTGACGACTTCAGCAGCGCGACGCACACGCGGCATTGTTTACATAAAGGACCAAGAATTTGATCGATGGATTTAATGATTTGGAGTGACACAGATGGTTTGATAATATTGTTGTTTATATAATAGTTATTTGATATATAGTTTATATATTGTTATATGGGCCAGTGGAATAATTTGAACTGCAACTGAGATGTGTCCGACGTCAGCGGCGCGGCGCACACGCGGCGTTGTTTACATAAAGGACCAAGAATTCGATCGATGGATTTAATGATTTGGAGTGACACAGATGGTTTGATAGTGGTGTTATTTATGTTATAGTTATTTGGATAACTGTTAATGTTACGTCACGCCCGTTCTCAGCTCCTCATTTGTGTTTATGTCACGTTAGCATACCGTATCGTTTAGCCTGTTGTTGCTGGTTCATGTCTGTTCTTGGTGTTGGATTTTGTCAAATAAATTTCCCCCAAAATGCGACTTAAACTCCGGTGCGACTTCTATATGTTTTTTTTCCTCTTTATTGTGCATTTTATGGCTGATGCGGCTTGTACTCCGGAGCGACTTTGAGTCAGAATAACACAGTAAATAGAATTGTGTGTGTGTGTGTGTGTGTGTGTGTGTGTGTGTGTGTGTGCGTGTGTGTGTGTGTGTGTGTGTGTGTGTGTGTGTGTGTGTGTGTGTGTGTGTGTGTGTGTGTGTGCGTGTGTGTGTGTGAGAGTGTGTGTGTGTGCGTGTGCGTGTGTGTGTATTAACTCAGCCAGCAAGCAAGATGACCATCTTCTGCTTTGATCTGGAAGTGGCAGGTGGTTCGAGCCTTCAAAAATCTGTTGTAACGCTGGAAAAAGTCGCAAGATTTGTTGCTACTTTCTTTATCTTTCGACTTGCTAAAGTTGGCAAAACTGTGTCACCCTCTCAAT
Source organism: Syngnathus scovelli (assembly GCF_024217435.2). NCBI lineage: Eukaryota > Metazoa > Chordata > Actinopteri > Syngnathiformes > Syngnathidae > Syngnathus > Syngnathus scovelli. Next base: position 9,563,277 of record NC_090849.1, on the reverse strand, counting down.
TGCTCAGCTCCTATATACCCTTATCCTGGTTTATTGGTAAACCATAAACCTTTATACCCCTCGTTGAGCATCACAGAAAATAAGGAGTAACACCGGGAATATTATTATCATCATATCAAAATATCATACTGTGAAGACATCAAAAGTAGCTTTTCTGTTTATTAGCTACTTTATTATCATAAGGAGAAAAAAATCATGCACCTTGGATTAGACAGTAAATCTGAACTCCTTGCCCTAACCCCAGTAATCTTCTGTCCCGATGACCAGTGTAATTTAAGCATGAGCGCCTGGACGTCAGACTCAACAATGGTAGAGTGTATGTGTTGGAGATAACCCCTATAGTCTCCCTTTTTTTTTTTTTTTTTTTTTTATCAGGGCTAGACTTGACTATGCCTCTTGCCCCTCACTCGCTACTATGGCTCTCTGTAGAGGATTGTGCTGGTCCACCCCTCATCTATCAGTGACACAATCAGCTGACAGAGCACTTATTCACACTCACTCATGAATATTCAATTTCCCCCTAATTCAATGGTACATGAGACATATCTATACACAGGAGATATGAACACTACCTCTCCCAATGTGTCATATCAATTCTCTACCTTCTTCCTGTTCTTCTTTCAAGGTTTTTTACGTGCAGTATACAAACATTAGTAGCTATACGCAGGCATTAATTTCAAGCACATGCTTCAGTTGAGGTGTCGACCAGAAGACATTTTTCCCTGACACTTTGTGCAAGCCAACACAATCCTGCATAGTTTGCGCAATGGAAAATCCCATTTGTCCTTTGTCAGCACAAACACTTTAATTTGAGGCTTTTCACGCCTTAGTAAGCAGCGAATCTCCTCAGGAGCCAAGTGAGACACAGAAAATACATGCACATGTCTGCTTCATCAACAAGGACACTTCACTCTGCACTCTCCATCTTTTATCTCACCAGTTGTAAAGGTTTAAAAAAAAAACAGTCATTGTAGTTAAGATGTTAGACTGGATGAACAAAGTACATTTTAAAGATTGACAAAAATTCACAGTGTAGTATGAGAAGTATAAATTGATAACAGGATATATAATATAGATTTAGAACTGTTTTTTAAAAAATTGCATATACGTAGGAGAGATTTTGACTCGTGTTGACGAGGAATCAAGTAGACCACTTTGTGTAATGATGGTTATTGTGGAAGGCAGCAGCAATGAGTGTGATAAGTACATACATGAATTGCACATCTGTTCAGCATTGCCTGTGCCTGTAATTTCCTCCACCGCAGGTGACTTCAGGTGAATCCGGACGAGTAAACCTGTTTGCTGTCTAATCAACGCTGACATGCAGTGACAACTGAGACAGATGTTTGGAAATTTCAAACGTGCATGCATACAGTACCATGCAAAGGGGGGTGAGCTCACATAAGACTTGGACACCATCTAGTGGTCAAAGTGAGAAAAGCAGACTCCATTGCTTCAGAGTTGATGGGAGTCACTTCGTTTTCAAACCACACCCTAACCACACCCTCCTGACTCTGAGGCGGACGAGCTAATCAGTGCGCCACTGTGTATCAAAGTTAGATAACAAATCTCTAACCTCTGCTAACATTGTCAAATTCTTTTTAAATCAACCCAGCATTTATTATTATTATTTTATTTTATTATTATAACTCCAATGGACTCTGATTTCCAACTTAATCACAGAACAGAAATAACTCTATTAAAGTACTAAATCATGGGTCATCAATTCCGGTCCTCAAGGGATCCTATCCAAAATGTACTGTTCTGATACTGTATATCTCTCGTCCAAAGTACCTGATTGCTGATCTCATCAGCAAGCTCTGTACAAGAATAATAACGATCTTTATCATTTCAATCAGGTGTGCTGTAGGAGGGACACATCTAAACACTGTGCCCCAAAGGACCTGAGTTGGTGACCCTTGTACTGAATGATATAAGATTGAACACCGATGCAGGAAGGGCTCAGCTGTTTATACAGTGAGAAAAGCAGACTCTATTGCACCACCCATGTTCAATATACTTGAACATGTTGGAAACCTGGGTAAGATTAAATGGTGCAGTTCTAAAATGGTTCAGGTCATTCGTGATGGATAGGAGTTACGTATTCGCTGACAACTGGAAGTTTCTAATAAGATCCAATAGTCACAAAATGTGGGGGTCCTTCATGGGTCTGTCCTTGGACCCATTTTGTTCAATCTGTATATGTTACCCTTGGGTCAATTGCTTCAGTAGGACAATGTTGGATTTTATGGCTATGCGGATGACCACCAGTTATATCAATACATATCCTCAAATGACAACTGTTCAATTAACACATTGTGTCACTGTCTAAAGCAAATGAAAATATGGCTCCTGAGTATTTGTATTCAATAAAGAGCACAAAAGTTTAAAAAAACAAAAAAGATTTTGGTCGATTTTTTTATTGTAACCGTGCTTTTTTAATACCATTGAAAATATTGTTTATTTACCTTTGAACTAGTGCCACATTTGCAAGGAACATGCATTTTGAGAAGAATAGCAGAGGTGAGTATTTAATTTAAGATGTGCATATGAAAAATATGCCAAATGTTTGCCAATGACAACAGTTTTTGACTGTTGGTGGTGTTGATTCCTCTTTGGGGCTTGATGACCCAGTAACTTGTGGAAGAACCATTCTAAATACTTGTAATCATAGGTGGTATTGGTGTTTTTGTTAGCACTGTGTGGGATCAAATATAAGTCCTGCGGACAAGTAACGGTTAGAATCCCGCTTGTCAAAGAGCCCTTAAGAAACTCCCACTAAGATCTGACATACCTCTCATTCCCACAAACCACCAACCCCCAAATTCAGGTAAGGGACACGAACCTCTCTCTTGCCTGCAGTCCTGCATGTGCGTGGTCTGTTTCACTGCATGGTGTAATGCAGGGGTCACCAAACTACGGCCCGCGGGCCGGATACGGCCCGTCAGCACATTTGGCCCGGCCCTCTGAACAATACCAGAGACGCTATCGGATTTGTTTTCCTATTTGGCCTCCAGAAAAAAAATCCTAGGCCCCGCCCTCTCAAAGAGAGAACGGAATAATGGCGAAAAGGTTAGGTAAGAGAAAAATTGATTCAGAATGCAGGGTATTTAACCTGCAGTGGACAAACGATTATTTTTTTGTTCAATGCAAAGAAAAGGCTGTTTGTCTCATCTGTCAAGAGACGGTGGCGGTATTCAAAGAATACAATCTTCACCGACACTATGAATCCCGTCACAAAGACAAGTACGATAGCTTGCAAGGCCAAATACGAGCAGACAAACTCTCAAAGCTAAAAAGTGGACTACTATCTCAGCAGAATACATTTGTACGCCAAGCTCAGCTGAACCAGGCATCCGTTCGGGCCAGCTTTCGGGTTGCTCAACTGATAGCAAGCAGCGGTAAGTCTTTCACTGACGGAGAGTTTGTTAAGAAATGTATGGATGCTGTCGCGGAGGAGGTGTGTCCCGAGAAGAGAGATGTATTTAATGCCGTAAGTCTGTCGGCGAGTACAATCACCAGAGGCGTTGAAGAAATCGGGAGTAATGTATATGCCCAGCTGCAGCAGAAGACAAAAGAATTTGACTTTTTTTCATTAGCACTGGATGAGAGCACGGACGTGCAGGACACAGCACAACTGCTCATTTTTACTCGTGGAGTTAGCGCAAACTTTCAGATATGCGAGGAGCTGGCAGCCCTCCAAAGTCTCAAAGGGACTACAACGGGAGAGGATATTTTTGACAAAGTGTGCCAAACCATGGAGGAGTTGAACCTGGACTGGTCAAAGCTGGCTAGCATCACGACTGATGGGGCTCCTAGCATGGTGGGCGAAACTCGCGGTCTAATAGGACGCATGAACCGGGAGTTGGAAAAAAGGGGTCTCACCGCCCCGCTACGAGTCCACTGCCTGATTCACCAGCAAGCACTGTGCTGCAAAGTGTTGACGTGGGATTCTGTAATGAAGGTTGTGGTGTCGTGCATAAACTTCATCAGAGCAAAGGGACTTAAACACAGGCAGTTCCAAGAATTCCTGTCTGAACTGGAGTCTGCGCACGGAGATGTGCTGTACTACACAGAGGTCCGATGGCTGAGCCGGGGCAGAGTTTTGAGGCGTTTTTACGAGCTGCTACCCGAAATTAACGCATTTCTTCATTTAAAAGACAAAACGGTCCCAGAGCTGATCGACCCAGAATGGAAATGGCACCTCGCATTTTTAACAGACGTGACAGAAATACTTAACAGCCTTAACTTGCAGCTACAAGGCGAGGGGAAACTCATTTGCGACATGTATTCACACATAAAAGCATTTGAGGTGAAATTAGCGCTGCTTTTGGAACAAGTGAAAAAGCGCAACTTTGTCCATCTCCCTGCTACCCAAAAGCTGTCGACAGAGAACCCAGCGGTCCCGTTCCCAGCTGAAAAGTGCGTGGAAGCACTGGAAATGCTGAAGGCGGAGTTCGGTGTGCGATTTAGTGTACTACATGTTCACGCAAAAGAAATCCGTCTTTTTCAGAACCCCTTTGTTGCCGACATTGATGAAGCCCAGCCTTCATATCAGTTTGAGTTGGCTGAGTTACAGAACTGTGATGTTCTGAAAGACACATTCAAGCCCAACTGTCTCATTGACTTCTATGCCGCCCTCCCAAACGACACGTACCCTAACATCAAAAAACACGCAATGAAAATGTCCACAGTTTTTGGCAGCACGTATATCTGCGAGAAAACCTTTTCACGCATGAAACTGCTGAAAACTCCGATGAAATCAAGATTGACAGATGAACATTTGCATCAGTGCTTGAGACTGGCTGTAACTAGAATGGAACCTGATATTCAACTTCTCACCAGCCAGATGCAGGCCCACAGTTCACACTGATGAACATACATAGGTAAGCTCACTTTTCTGACTTGAATGAGTCATTTTGAGCATAAACAAATATAATCATAATAAAATCTACTGGGATAAAATCCATCTTTACAACCATACTGGTACTGAAATGTATTGTGCTGTGTAGGTGCTGTATCACTTAGTTCAGTTTCTCAACCTGCTTCCTTTGTGGTTTTCACAGGGAAGTTGATGAGAGAGAGCTGCAAACAGCGGTGTCTACAAGCCTACTGGAACCTACAAAAGGATTATAAGGAAGGAACACAAGAAGTTTAAGAGACTGCTCATATGTGTCAGAGAGATTCTGTTCTGACAACTGAGCTGAACTTTTATCTGTTAAGATTGTGCATGGCACAACAGAAAGTTAATGTTCCATGGCTTTTTTTTTCTATGAAGAACCCAGAGACAGTTATTTAGTTATTATTTATTTCATAAATAGTGTTATTTATTTCCAGTTTTTTTCTGTGAAGAACTCAGAGAGGGTTATTTAGTTATTATTTATTTCATTAATAGTGTTATTATTTATTTCCTGACTTTTTTTCTGTAAAGAACCTGGAAAGGGTTATTTGGTTATGTGTGGCTTTCTGGAAAACAATAATTTTTTTAAGCACCCCTACGATCGTCACACTTTTTCTGTTGCAAACTGACACCGGCCCCCCATCAGAGAAAGGAAAAGTTATGTGGCCCTCACAGGAAAAAGTTTGGGGACCCCTGGTGTAATGCATGCACAAAGTTCCTTTTGTGGATTAAAATTGGTAATTAAAAACTAAAACAAATAAAATGATTAAGAATGCAAATTGAATTCATGACAACATGTCTTGAGGCAACATTACACAGATGTCACGGTCGGGTGTAGCATGGAGCAGGACGACCAAGTGCAGCTTGGACCAGGGTTTATTGAAGCAACTCAAAAGGCAAACTGACATGACTTAACAAACAATAACTTGACTGACTGACCGGGACGTGAAACATGAAGACAGCAGGACATGACGGCATCAAGACAGGACGACAACACCGAACGACAGCAACCAAAACCAAAACCAAAACCAGCAGCAACCAATACCAAAACCAATGATCCGACAGGGAGAGAGGGGCAGACAGGACTTTTATACACGACAGGTAACGAGAGGCAGGTGGGAACAATCACACTGATCATGGGCACACAGGAGGGGAGGGGCGAGCACACAGACAGAAACCAAGACAACAGACACATAGTGGGGCAGTTGGGGGCGAGACGTGACAGAACCCCCCCCACAAGGGACGTCTCCCGACGTCCCAAAAAAAAAAACTAGGGGAACCGAACCGCACCGCACTCGGGCGGCGACTTGGGGAACCGAACCGCACTCGGCGGCGACTTGGGGAACCGAACCGCACCGCACTCGGGCGGCGACTTGGGGAACCGAACCGCACCGCACTCGGGCGGCGACTTGGGGAACCGAACCGCACCGCACTCGGGCGGCGACTTGGGGAACCGAACCGCACCGCACTCGGGCAGCGACTTGGGGAACCGAACCGCACCGCACTCGGGCGGCGACTTGGGGAACCGAACCGCACCGCACTCGGGCGGCGACTTGGGGAACCGAACCGCACTCGGGCGGCGACTTGGGGAACCGAACCTCACTCGGGCGGCGACTTGGGGAACCGAACCGCACTCGGGCGGCGACCTAGGGGACAGAACCGCACTCTGGCGGCGACCTAGGGGACAGATCCGCACTCTGGCGGCGACCTAGGGGACAGATCCGCACTCTGGCGGTGACTTCGGGGACAGAACCGCACTCGGGCGGCGACTGCGGGGACAGATCCGCACTCGGGCGGCGACTGCGGGGACAGAACCGCACTCTGGGGTGACCTAGGGGAAAGAGCCGCACTCCGGCGGCGCCCTAGGGGACAGAGCCGCACTCTGGCGGTGACCTAGGGGACAGAGCCGCACTCTGGCGGTGACCTAGGGGACAGATCCGCACTCTGGCGGCGACTGCGGGGACAGATCCGCACTCTGGCGGCGACTGCGGGGACAGATCCGCACTCGGGCGGCGACTGCGGGGACAGATCCGCACTCGGGCGGCGACTGCGGGGACAGAGCCGCACTCCGGCGGCGACCTAGGGGACAGAGCCGCACTCTGGCGGTGACCTAGGGGACAGAGCCGCACTCTGGCGGTGACTTGGGGAACAGAACCGCACTCGGGCGCCGACTTCGGGGAACAGAACCGCGCTCGGGCAGCGACTTGGGGAACACAGAACCGCACTCCGCGGAAACTCGGGGAAACACAACCGCACTGGGGCGGCGACTTGGGAAGTCTGTACCGCGATCGACGGCCACTCACAAAGTCCGTACAGTGATCGGCGACATTCGGAAGGCGGGGCTCTGCGCGGCGGCCAGAGCCATCACGCGCCGCAGCAGAGGGAGCGGAGCCAGGGACGATCGCGGGTCCGACGCAGCTGGCTTGGATGTCCGGCGACGTTCGCGGGGCCTGCGACGCTGGGGTGGAGCCCGATGGCGGCCGTGAGTCTGATGACGCCGGGGGGGCACTCCGATAGCGGCCGCGGGTCCGGCGTCGCGGCACCAGAGTCCGATCACGGCCGCAAAGCCGCTGGCGCCAGAAGCACTCCGATGGCGGCCGCGGGTCCAGCGTCGCCGGAACAAAGTCCGATGGTGGCCACGGGTCCGGCGTTCCGGCAGCAGAATCCCAACGATGCCGCAAAGCCCATGGCGCTGGAACATACACGGATTGGCGGTCATGGATTGGGCATTGCAGCAGGATCTGAAGGAGGAGGGGGGGTCCAAGCGCTGGTCGTTGTAGTGGTCGGATCATTCTGTCACGGTCGGGTGTAGCATGGAGCAGGACGACCAAGTGCAGCTTGGACCAGGGTTTATTGAAGCAACTCAAAAGGCAAACTGACATGACTTAACAAACAATAACTTGACTGACTGACCGGGACGTGAAACATGAAGACAGCAGGACATGACGGCATCAAGACAGGACGACAACACCGAACGACAGCAACCAAAACCAAAACCAAAACCAGCAGCAACCAATACCAAAACCAATGATCCGACAGGGAGAGAGGGGCAGACAGGACTTTTATACACGACAGGTAACGAGAGGCAGGTGGGAACAATCACACTGATCATGGGCACACAGGAGGGGAGGGGCGAGCACACAGACAGAAACCAAGACAACAGACACATAGTGGGGCAGTTGGGGGCGAGACGTGACAACAGATTGGAAACTGTCTATAACGTTTGCTTTTGTATGTGTTGATGATAAAGTGGGCACATTGGACTAAATAGCAAAATGTAACTTTGATTTACTGTGGTACTGAACTTTATTAGATCACAATCTAAAATTAAAATCCCTACGAGAGAAATTAACCGTTTAAAGCATCTAAAATTCAGGTAGCCGAAATATCAGTGATTCTAAGATGTATCTTTCTACAGAGCGTAGGGTTGACTCAGGTCAGTATTGTCTTACTCAAACTGAGGACTAATTCGTTCTAAAGACAGCTCACACAGGATCAGCCCAATCCCATCTCCCTCTGTCACTTTTTCTTTGTGTCATGCCAAAAGCCTATATCATTTATATGGCTGCTTTTAAATGCGGTTTCTGTGGCGACGACGTGACCCCTGTTCCTGTCGACAGGGCCCTGAGTAGCTGAGCTGATTGATGGTGCAGAGGTAGCTATAAAGACTATCTGCTGCTGCCAGATTAGGACAGGCAAACATGGGCTCTGATTGCTGACCAGCCAAGAATGTTACTTTACAAGGCAGAATTCTGCCATTTTCAAACCTCAGATTTGCAGGCCTACTGTATATCCCTCAGCATGGTAGAAAATCAGTTTTTAGATGTGCTGTTGGAGTGGAATAGGAGGCTTCAAAGAATTGACGTTGACTGCATGTTACACATTAGTGTGTACCATATAGCCATGATAAATCATGGGCAGTAGAAATAAAATTCCTACATAATTAAGTGGTATCATACCAAAATCCCCTTCTTTGTAGTGGGTGGGAGCAAATGTACTGGTGGGTTTTCAATGGTGCAGTAGAGGCTGAAATAAGTTGGAGGATCTGATTGTATTTCAGTTCTGGACTCTGCTTGGCCATTCTGGGAAAAGCCTCCATTCTTGTTCCACATGTAGGTCACTGCTCTTTTGTGTGCAGCGATGCAAGCCCACCAAGTGTTTGACGTTTCCATACCATCCTTACAATTGCCGGGTTGTCATGGAAATACACTGGGTGGCAGCGGCAGCAGAGTTACAGTGGAGGAAAAAGAGAAGCAAAGGGAGGGAGGTCAATTAGTCTGCTTTCCTTTGTCAGTTCTGGCTCGATGCAGCTAAATCTGTTGATTAAATGAGCTCTGACCAAAGTTTGTTGACTTCAGGCTAAAACAGGACAGATTACTCAAATGGCCAGGAAAAAACACACAGGAGCCTTGTTAAAAACACTTGCATGTGGTAAAACACATGGGTTTAAAGTTGTTAGATTTATGTGACTTTACTAAGTGTGGTGAACAGTCTCCTAATGCCTGTTGAAGGCAATAGATCTACCAGACTTAAGTGTGTTGAAACAAGTGTAAAAACTAAAGACAGGCGAAAGTGCTCTGAACTGGTGAAAACACTCAACCTCCAGAGCTCATAAGAAGATGGTACAAGAACATGTGTCAATATCATATCTGGACATATGATGGAGCAGGGATTCTGAGTGGTGAAGCCATTTTGGGGGGGTCATGGACAGGCATCAGTTTACAACGGTACAAATCTGTCATTGTTTCATCCAGACATTTGCAACATGTCTTCAGACATCTTCCAAATGCCATTAATAGTAAAATGGGACAGGACTGTTTTACCAAGTTGTGTTCCATGTTGCTCATGGTTGCACAGAGAAATGCATGACTTGCTCTGCCTTACTGTTTTTATGAGCTGATTCATTAGACTGACTGACTGACTCACCCACCCACCTCCTTGTTTTCACCAGCTGTGTTTTGGGTTTGACAATAACCTACTGGCTACGACTCAACCATGTTTGATGAAAGGAAAATGGCAATAGTATGTTCTTTATGTTCCTACACATTTTAGTGATGGCTGTGAAATGGATGTTAATTAAACAACACAAAAAGGCAACTCTTAGTGATCTCAATATCAAGAAGAGCAATCAAGCTGGTAAATGATCAGATGCCAAAGTTGTTATACTTTGTCAGTCAGTCGGTCGGTGGGTTGGTTGATTGTACTCACAGTCATGAATAGACAAAAAATGTGGTTAAATATAAGAAAATCGGTGCTGTCAAACATCAAAGAGGCATATTTGATATGTAGTTAATAACAACAGACTGAAGAAGCATTTATCATATATAACATATCATATATCAATATCATATAATCATATAATAACTACAGAAATAAACATGATGTATTTTCCGCACCACAAGGTGCACTTAAAAGTCTTCAATTTTCTCAAAATCCGAAGATGCGCCTATTTTTTTAAGAAGGTGCGCATTTTGTGTAGACCAAATTCCAACATCTGTAAATACTGTGGGGCTGCTGCCATATGTAGACCCAATGAACCAATCAGAGGACATTACGTTTTACGTAGATCGGGTCGGAAAACCAATCAAATGACTGTACGTCATACTTAGAGTACGTACCTCTACAGCAGGGGTCACCAACACGGTGCCCGCGGGCACCAGGTCGCCCGTGAGGACTGCATGAGTCGCCCTCAGAACTGTTCCAAAATTAGCTCAAATAGCGGCACTTGACAGTGAGCTGCATCTACTTAGTTTACAGTCAAATCTCGGTTTTCGAACGTCCTGGTTCTTGAACAAATCGGAATTCGAACAAAAAAAATCGAGATTTTTTTTGCTTCGGTTGTCCAACAAAATTCGGAGGTCGAACCTCGCGAGATGAGCCAGGAGGAACCGAGAAAACCCGACCGCGCGACCCAGATGCCGACTGACTCCGTTGTTATTGAATTTTCGTTACTCCGAGGATTGTATTAACCCCTAATCATGCCTCCAAAGAAAGCAAGTGGGAGCAGTAAAGCCATCCTAAAACACAAAGACGCTCTTAAAGCAATGCGACAGTGAGCGCCCGGCGCGCTACGGTTGCGCGATCGGACCAAATTAAGCTCCCTGCGCACTGAGGTCCACTTAAATTTTGGAAACTACATCAGGACTTTAAAAATATTTTCTAAATTCTAGCGACGGCTCTGTCACAATAATGCGACTAGCGCGGTGCAGTTGCGCGGTCGGCAACGCGCTACTGTTGCGCGTTCGACTGTGCGCTGCAGTTGCGCGATCGAACAAAAATTAAGCTCCCTGCGCACTTAGGTCCACTTAAATTTTGGAAAGTACATCAGGAATTTAGGAATATTTTCTAAATTTCAGCGACGGCTCTGTCACAATAATGCGACCAGCGCTGTGCAGTTGCGCAGTCGGCAACGAGCTACTGTTGCACGTTCGGCGGTGCGCTGCAGTTGCGCGATGGAACAAAATTAAGCTCCCTGGACATACATCAGGACTTTAAAAATATTTTGTAAATTTCAGCGACGGCTCTGTCACAATAATGCGATCAGCGCGGTGCAGTTGCGCGGTGGGCGACGCGCTACGGTTGCGCGTTCCGCGGTGCGCTGCAGTTGCGCGATCAGACAAATATGCGCAAATGAAAAAATGCTTAAAAAGGGCGGGGTTTTTTTTGTCTTGAAACGGATTAAAAAATATTCCATTATTCGTAATGGGAAAAATAGAATTGAAATTCAACCGATTCGCTTCTCGAACCGCCTTCTGAAACGGATCTTGGTCAAAAACCAAGGTTTGACTGTATTTTTGCTATTCTTGTTAAAATCACACTTACATGTGAACTGCAAATGACAATAATAACACATAGTGAAATCCAAATTGAGCAAATTGGCTATTTCAGAAGTGTATGACAAACTGGTAGCCCTTTGCCTTAATCAGTACCCAGAAAGTAGCTCTCGGTTTAAGAAAGGTTGGTGACCCCTGCTCTACAGCGATTGATGAAGAAATACTATCGGTTTGTGCAAAGCAATCAGCATTAGGACCCTCTAAAATGGCATCAACAAAGAGACATGTTTACGAAGCACAATTCAAGCTTTCTGGAAAGCCGGGATCATTGCCAAAGAGCAACGTGACAATGACGAGACAATGACGAGAGGGAATTTGTCATGTTTAATGGCGAACTTGCCCAACTGTTTAATTCGGATACAGAAGATGAGGACAATGATGGATTTGCGTATGAATATCGATTAACAATAATGTGAGTACAGTAGACTAGATGTTTAAATAGTAGAATAAAGTACAATTGAACTCAATCTTGCTCTGTTTTTTGTTTTGTTTTGTTTTGTTTTGTTTTGTTTTGTTTTGTTTTGTTAACCGTAAGTCATGGCATGCATCCGCCCTATAATGCCGTGCGCTCTATGTGTGGATTAAGTAAAAAAGCCCCCGCAATTGAGTCTGAGCCTAATAACCCAAAGCGCCTTATGGTGCAGAAAATGCGGTAATAGTAATTGGCGCATCTTATGATCACAATGTAATAAAATTCAACCTTAAAATACAACATATTTTAAGGGTTTGCAAGGATCATCCACAAGTACAGTAGAGTATCTGTTCACTCTAATTTTGTTTTGTCAAATAAATATGGGTATGACATGTTATGGAATAGGGCAGCTCGGTGGAGCACTGGTTAGCAGGTCCGCCTCACAGTTAGGAGGGTGCGGATTCGATTCCACCCCGGACCCGCCCTGTGTGGAGTTTGCATGTACTCCTCGGTTTCCTCCTACATCCCCAAAAACATGCTTGGTAGGCCGATTGAGCACTCCAAATTGCCCCGAGGTGTTCGTCTCTGTGTGCCCTGCGATTGGCTGGCAACTGGTTCAAGGTGTCCCCTGCCTACTGCCAGATGACTGCTGGGATAGGCTCCAACACGCCCGCGACCCCCATGGGTACAGAAAATGGATGGATGGATGTTATGAAGTTTGCATGTTCTCCCATAATTGCGTGGGCCTTCTCTTGAGTACACTCCTTCCTCCCACATTACAATTTGCATGTGCAAAAATTAAAGCCTTATTGCATGTACAAGTTGTCCAGGGGGGACATAGGACCATCTTATTTATGTGTACAAACAGAAACATAGCGTCCTGAAAATTCAAATTTGTGGCCATTCAATACGATTTGTAGCTACCTACCAGACAGTTAGCTGAACAAATCGAGAGCTCTTTTTATGGAAAGATAATGCATTGAATTTTCTTTTAGGCTGGTAATAAACTACAAAGGCATTAATAAAAAAATCATGGCAGGCTATGGATAAGAACAACTCATCCAAATTACCCCCCAAATATCTCTGCCCTTTATATCTTTTTCATGGCCACGCATTAGTATTTCTTGTCCATTTTACATCAAAATTGTAGCCACAAATAAAAAAGAAACTAATCCCATGTAATGTCTCAAGCTACGCACAGTAGATGCTAGCGGATCTATTCTTGCTGTAATCCTTTTATTTTCAGTGAAGCACACAAGTGAACAAATCCTGACGTGATGAATTGTGAGCAGAAATTAAGGAAAGCATTGGGTTTGTTTTTCATTATAGTAGCCAACAGGTTAGGTAGGAAGGTAATAATATCAGGAGCCTCAGATGCTGCATTAATGTCATGATACATTTTTGTGAAAGGACTGTACCATTGAGTCTGACGTCTTACTCTGTGTGAAAAACAGCTCGTGTGTGCCCCATAGGAAAAGCTCGGAAATCAGAATCAGAATTGCGTTTATTGTCGCTGTACACAGTGCATTGAAATTTGAGCGCTGCTCCCTTTGGTGCAAAAAGCAAATTTAAATAAAAGAGCCTTAGGGCAAACAAGATAAAATGTAAAAAAGCATATAAAATATAAATGGGTCTACTGACATGTTAAAAATGAATATTATCATTTCAATGTCTGTAAAAGTGTCTTGAGATAAATGGGAGCTAAATTACCGTAATTTTTGGACTAAAAGTCGCTCCGGAATATAGGTCACATTAGCCATAAAATGCACAATAACGTGGAAAAAAAACATATATAAGTCGCTGTTACATAAATAACACGTTCATAAAACCATCTGTGTCACTCCAATTCATTAAATCCATCGATCGTCCTTTATGGAAACGATGCCGCGTATGCGCCGCGCCGCTGACGTCTAAATATTCTAAATATTCCACAGACCCATATAACGATATATAAAGTATATATCAAATAACTATGACATAAACAACAATATTATCAAACCATCTGTGTCACTCTAAATCATTAAATCCATCGATCAAATTCCTCGTCCTTTGTCAACAACGCCGCGCGTGCGCCCTGACGTCAGCCTCATCGTTATTCCACAGATCTAGTATATAACTATATTATAGCGTTAACAAAGTACAAGGAAAGACGTGGGTTTGGTAAACGTCTCTTTATTTAACAAAACAAGAGTTCAACGAGCCAACAAGTACTGCACTGTAATGATAAAAACATTTACAAGTTGCTATACGAAATAAAACATATCAAATAACTATAACATAAATAGTTCACCACACGGCCCCAAGCACCGGCGTCGACTTCCAGGTGTGTGGCGGTGTGGACTTCCATCCCCGGAGGTGGCACTTCCAGCCACAGAGGTGGAAGAGAGCTCCATAGAATAGGACCGGGCGTGCGTAAAAGCCATGTCCGAGCCCCATCCACCGTCCCCAGACAGCCACCCGGCTGAGCGCCGGCCCACGACTTCCATCCACGGAGGTGAAAGAGAGCTCCGTAGAGTAGGACCGGGCGTGCGTAAAAGCCATGTCCGAGCCCCATCCCCTGTCCCTGGACAGCCACCCGGCCGAGCGCCGGCCCCCGACTTCAATCCACGGAGGTGAAAGAAAGCTCCGTAGAGTAGGACCGGGCGTGCGTAAAAGCCATAATAGTTTTTCAAACCTTCTGTGTCACTCCAAATCATTAAATCCTTCAAACTCTTCGTCCTACGTGTCACTTACAAACAAAGCCGCTAATGATGCCGGTAGTACGTGGGGCCCTTCGTCATCCCCTGATCGAATCTTTGTCCTTTATGTAAACAACCGCCGCGCCGCACCACTGACGTCACTTGAAATTCAAATTACAGTAATCCCATGCTACATCGCGGTTCGTTTCTCGCAGTTTAACTTTTTTTTTCGTTTTATTTACGGCTGCAACTGCTTCATTTGCTTGGCATTTTGTCACTCCTGACCTGTTGTGCACATTCACATCTGCTAAATAAATCAGACTTTGAATCTTAAATTTGTTTGGCATAAATAAAAAATTATAACTTGAATTACATAAATGACCAATGAGCACTTTGTTCTTTGACTTCAAGTCAAGAGTTAAAGGTCTCTTAATAATGAGCACTTTATGATCATACAAATAAATGAAGATAAAAGTGAGATCACAGTTTGCATTGCAAACAGTTTGTTTTTTTAGCTCCTCACCATAAATGTAGGACGTGAAGATTTCAAATGTTATGTTGTGCTCCTTGCCAACTGCAGTGATTTCCAGCATTGTTTGCTTCCCTTGGTTCTTTTCGGGAACATTGACTGCAATTTTTTTCTCTTATTCAAAGCTTCTCCTGGGGCTGATATCAAATTTAAATGGCTTGCTTGGCATCTACTGCTTGAAGCGGCAATGTACCCTGGGTTTGGGTTATGAATGAGAGGCAGATGCTTTTTACATCCCAAATATCTGGGGTCACTTTCAGCTTGTCTTGGTGACAATTGTATGCCAGTCATCATTCACCCATGACGTGGAATTTTTGGAATGACACGCTCAAGACCGTGGAGATGACAGTGGACTTCAGGAAAGACCCTTCACCACTTCCACCCCTCACTATCCAGAGTAATGTTATTCTCTCCACAGACACCTTCAAGTTCCTGGGATCTGCAATCTCTCGGGAACTGAAATGGACCAGCCACATAGACTGTCCAGAAGAAGGCCCAGCAGAGGCTATACTTTCTCAGACAGCTTAGGAAGTTCAACCTGCCACAGGAGCTGCTGAAGACCTTCTATACTGCCATCATCCAGTCTATCCTCTGTACCGCCATCATCTGGTTTGGATCGGCCACCTAACAAGACAAGCGCAGACTGCAACGGACAATCAAGACTGCAGAAAAGATAACCGGGATCAACCTCCCATCTATCCAGGACTTGTACCTGTCCAGGACCAGGAAACGTGCAAGTAACATCAATACAGACCCTTCTCACCCAGGTCGCAGTCTGTTCGAACTACTCCCCTCCGTACGGCGTTACAGAGCACTGTACGCCAAAAATCAGCAGACACAGCTTCTTCCCCCAGGCTGTTGCTCCGATGAACTCACACCACTCATAGAGTCTGAGACATTACTGTGCAATAACATCCTGCTCTCGATACTTTACCAAAGACTATAAAAATGGGACCCATTGCTTTCCTGCTTGGCACTCAGCATTAAGGGTTGGAATTGGGGGGTTAGATCACCAAATGATTCCCGAGCGCGGCACTGCTGCTGCTCACTGCTCCCCTCTCCCCTAGGGGATGGATCAAAATCACACAGGGATGGGTTAAATGCAGAGGACAAATTTCACCACACCCAGATGTGTATGTGACGATCATTGGGACTTTAACTTTACCTTTGGATTGTCCATATTATGTGTACTATGTGTCTTCTCTGCATCCATTGCAGCCTGATCATTCTGGAAGAGGGATCCTCCCATCTGTGGTCTCTTCTCAAGGTTTCTCATTTCCCCTAGTAGGAGTTTTGAGTTTTTCCTTGCCCTCCTGGGAGTTTAAGATCAGGGGATGTTTGAGAACAATTGTCAATTTTTGCACGTCGTTCTGAATGTTGTTAGCTACCTAAATGTTGTACAGAGGCCGAGATCTACCAGAGTCAAATTCCTTGTTTGGCATGCTCAAACTTGGCAAATTAAAGATGGATGGATGGATGGATGGATGGATGGATGGATGGATGGATGGATGGATGGATGGATGGATGGATGGATGGATGGATGGATGGATGGATGGATGGATGGATGCAGGACCCAAAACCCATCCGACCACATTTTACAGCCCAAAACTGCTTGTAGATAAAAGTCTGTGGGATTTGTATACACTAGCCGGACATCAAATAGCCAATTGTTGATATCTTTCTGGGTTAGCTGATTAAAAGTTTGTGTCCCCTTCAACTTTACCACAGTTGTGACAATTGACTCAATCAAGAGCAGATCAAAGCAAAGACTGATGTCATCAGTTCAGGATATAAGATATTTTCTGGGTCCTAGGATCATCCTGGTTGAAAATGTACCTTGGTTCTCAAAGTCAAAGTCAAAGTCAAAGTCAGCTTTATTGTCAATTTCTCCACATGCCAAAGACACACAAAGAAACCGAAATTTCGTTCCCCCCTATCCCACGGTGACAAGACATGGCTCACAACAGACAAACAAGTAAACAAGTATAACAAAAGCGTGCTGAATAAATAATGAATAAATAACACAACAACAACAATAATAAACAACAATAAATAAATAAATAAATAAATAAATAAATAAATAAATAGGAGGAGCAGAAAAAAAAAAAGGAGCAAGTGCACGTACAGCAGACATTCCCGAAAGTAGCGCAACAGTGCCGCACGCTACGCAGAAGGGGGTAGCGAGTTCAGGGCCCTAACAGCCTGGAGAAAGAAGCTGTTTGCGAGTCTGGTGGTGCGGGAGCGCAGGCTCCTGTACCTCTTCCCAGAGGGCAGAAGGTCAAACAAAGAGTGAGCCGGGTGACTCACATCTCTGGCAATCGAGGTTGCCTTGCGGGCGACATGGGAGGTGTAAATGTCCTTCAGGGAGGGTAGCGAAGCACCAATAATCTTACCAGCCGTATTCACTATGCGCTGCAGGGCCTTCAAGTTCTGTTCAGTGCAGTTTCCACCCCAGACAGCGATGCAACTGGTGAGGACGCTCTCAATGATGCCACGGTAAAATGTAGACAGGACTGCCTGAGGAGCACATGCACGCCTGAGCTTCCGCAGGAAGTACAAGCGGCGCTGAGCTTTCTTTGCCAGTGACGAGGTGTTTTCGGACCAGGAGAGGTCCTCACTGATGTGCACCCCCAGGAACTTGGTGCAGCTCACCCTCTCCACCACAGCACCGTCGATGATCAGCGGCAGGTGTGTTTTGTGACCCTTCCGGAAGTCAACAATCATTTCCTTGGTCTTATCGACGTTCAGCAGGACGTTGTTGTCCCTGCACCACGTGGTCAGAAGGTCAACTTCCGACCTGTACCGAGTCTCGTCGCCCTTCGTGATGAGACCCACCAGAGTCGTGTTGTCAGCAAACTTCACTATGCGGTTGTCGCTGTAGGTCGCAGTGCAGTCATGCGTCAGCAGGGTGAAGAGCAATGGACTGAGCACGCAGCCCTGGGGGGCCCCCGTGCTCAGCGTGATGCTGGCGGAGATTTTGTTGCCAACACGCACCACCTGAGGCCTCTGACAGAGGAAGTCCAGCAGCCAGTTGCAGAGGGAGGTACTGAGGCCCAGCTCGTCGAGTTTGCAGATGAGTCGCTGCGGCACAATGGTGTTGAAGGCAGAGCTGAAGTCCACAAACAGCAACCTCACATATGAGTCCTTTCTCTCCAGGTGGGTGAGGGCCGAGTGGAGGGCAGAGCAGATGGCGTCCTCAGAGGACCGCTTGGCACGGTACGCAAACTGGAAAGGGTCAATGGTGGGGGGGAGAACGGACTTGATGTGCTCCATGACCAGCCGCTCAAAGCACTTCATGATGATGGGCGTCAGTGCCACAGGGCGGTAGTCATTGAAGCAGGACGGTGCAGGTTTCTTTGGCACAGGAACGATGGTGGCAGCCTTGAAACACGAGGGGACGATGGCCTGCTGCAGGGAAACGTTAAAGATGTCCGTGAAGACACCCGACAGCTCCCCAGCACAGTCCTTCAGCGCTCGACCCGGGATGTTGTCAGGGCCCGCCGCCTTACGGGTGTCAATAGCGGCAAGCGCCCTCCTCACACCGTCGGCAGAGAGGCGCAGGGGCTGCTCGTGCGGGGGGGGAGTGGACTTCAGTGGGCAAGTGCTGTTCTGGGCGTCGAAGCGAGCAAAGAAGCGGTTCAGATCGTTCAGCAGACTCAGATAAATGTTAAATGGAGTACACTTATATAGTGCTTTATCGCAAACATATAGTGCTCAAAACACATTACAAAGACTCTCAATCATCTATTCATGCACACATTCGTACACAAATGTGATGGGGATGAAGAACAGCATACGTTGCCTCTTGGATTCCTCCTCATTAATTATTTCTTGGTCATAATTAGGCAGTTTGGAAGATGAATGAATGAAAAAAAAGCAATACTCTAAACAGCTTTGTAGATCCACTCTCTCCTGTCTGCCCAGAGCGCATATGTGGGTTTTGATTTGATTTGTATTTACCGTATATTCCGGACTATAAGGCGCACCTAAAACCACAAATTTTCTCAAAAGCCGACAGTGCGCCTTAAAGTCCAGTGCGCCTTATATATGGACCAAATTCCGTCCCGCGGGCCAAATGCGGCCCGTGTCTAAATTTAAACTGGCCCAAAGCATTGTGTCATAAAATCAATCATAAGTGGCTCGCTGAAGACTATGAATCATGAATAAAAAAGACTATGGATCATTATTTTGTGATTATAAAGTAATTTGTTGCGTCTGAAGTTAAAATAAAAAAGATAAAATGGAGAATGATTTGATTTGGATTAAAAATTTGACATGATGCAACCTGGCCAGTTTACTGCAGTCACAAACACCAATATCACCCTTCTTATTCATACAACAATAACAACAATAAAACAAACTTAATACATCTAATAAAAAAGTCATTCAACTTTCATAAAATTGTTAATTTGTTATTATTTTAATCGTCAACTTTTCTGGTAGTGCAATTGACAACAGATTCTCATTTGCAATATCAACCTATCTGCAAAGGATATGGTAAAGGATATAGTTACATATTTACAAGTTCATTCACAATGGTAATGGTTCGTGGAATGTCGGTGAGAATGGTCGGCCCTTATACAGTACTGTCTCAGAAAATTAATGCATTAATGGTGCGCCTTATAGTCTGGTGCGCCTTACATATGGACAAAGTTTTAAAATGGGCCATTTATTGAAGGTGCGCCTTATAGTCCGGTGCGCCTTATAATCTGGAAAATACGGTAATCAAAACAAAACATTTGGAAACATCTGCTTTTACTTTGGAAAACAATGACTGTTGAGGTAAAGCAGGGAGATGGGGTTCCTCCAAAATGCTGAGAACATCTACAACTCCCAAAGTGCACCAGCAGCAACAAATCAACTGCACTTCTGCCACGGAGCTGGAGGGATGATCATTTTAAACAGCTTAATAGAGAAGCGGCAGGGAAAGGAAGAGAAGCACTCTGTGAAACAAGTGCACTCTACGATTCAGTCCAAAGACGGCAATGGTCCATGAAACATGCTGTAATACATTTATGTTTGACTCCTGTGTTTGATTATTTGATGATGGTATCATGCAAATTATGTTAGAGCATTTATACTCTGCTAAAATTTAAGTTCAATTAAGTCATTCAATCGCATTTCTGAATTAAGATGTTAACAAAATTTTCTTTGTGTTTAAGTTTGACAACGTATTGAAAGACCAACCAATCAACAAGTGAAGCCAACCACTGAGAAACCAGAAGTTGGAAGGCAATAAAGGTAGATTGAGTTGGCAATCTGAGTTGCTCTCGCATCCTATGGGTGCGAATTAGAGGATGACTTGACGACCATCAAACCTTCTTGTTTAGTTGTTTTAATCACTGAATAAAACCAAATAAACAAAAATAATTGTTCATAAACTTAAGCAGAAAAACGTTTCAATCAATAGAATAATCGATAAAATACTCTATTCTAAAAATAGTTCTGTAGTGATAGCGATATTATTATTGGCGCAAGTGTCTCTAAACCTGCTCTAACTTACTTTGAATCACTCAGAAATAAGTAAGAGAGCAAAGCTTGAATTTTTATTTTGTGAAATTCTTAGCATTGAAGGAGAAAGTGTTTCGTTCAAAGTGTGAGGAGCGTGAAGGAAAGGGATATGCCAGCCTTGAATCAACCAGAAAAGGGGCTTTCGAGGCTGAGGCCCTTTCTAGTTGATTGAACTTCAAGTGGATACTCGATGGAATACTAATGGTGTATTTCAATTGGTTTGTGCCTCAGTTCAGGCCATAACGATACTTTTTTTTTTACTTTGGCAGTGTCACAACAGTCATTGTTGTATATATAATTGTATAATGATGCATTTCGTTCTATTGTTTCCTAACTAAGAAATCATTAACATGATCAGTGTCTTCACATACCTGAATATAATGTATAAATATAATAACGTAAAAATATTAAATGTAATTTGAGCAAATTTGTTACTTAAGTGTCTCAAATCAGTAGCCCTTTGCATTAATCAGAACCCAAAAAGTAGCTTTCATCGTAAAAAAAAAAAGTTGATGACCCCAGCTCATCATTGCAAAAATCCAACCAGAACATCCCTCAAATGTTGCTGTTAAGTACTAATCTTCTATCTACAGTGGAGGATAGCAGTAGATTTTTTGATTAACTTAAAGTCTTATAGAAGTAATAAATAAGAGCTATGTGGTAAAAATGTCCGCTCCCCTGCTGCTCTTGATGAACTCTCTTTGCCAAATGCTTGACACTGCTTGCGTAAGTAGGGTTCTTTGAAAAAAAGGGGAAGAAAATGACTGCATTTGCATGACAAAGCGAGATGGCTTCAGGGTGCTAGAGAAGGAGGGGTATGGTGTCTGGAGAGAGGGAGGAGGAAAGAGAGAAGAGAGGGAGACGGTGGGATAGCTAACTGTCTGCCAGTCTTGAGACCTCTGCTGGATATGTTGGACGTAGAGGCAGAGGTTCTTGATGATGAGTCTGGATGGATTTACCTTCAACTGTCCTACACGTGTGGATTTTGTTTCCAGATTACATAGGGAATGACTTTCAACTGTATTTGCTAAAAAACACGGGTTTGAGTCTTATCTTTCCAAAGACCAGATTTTTGAACAACCTGGTGTTTGGTTTGCCTCGGTCCTGTTATGAGACAAAGCATTTTGAATAGCTGTTCCAGTCCAGTTTTTTAAACAGTGCATTAATCCAGTGTTTTTTTTCATCAAGATTTGGGAACCAAGACCAAGTTGGACAAGGATTTTGTTTTAACTGGACATTAGACTGATATAGAGATGACTGGAGCCTTGCATGCTGGACTAATACTGTTTTCTTTTGCGGTAATAAGCTTCTCGTGCTTCTCATATAGCTTTGCATGTCAATGTAATCATAAATAAATATTTTGAACTTGTGAAAAACTTCAGAATTTTGACAGTGATACATGATCGCAAACTATAAATTACAAGTGTTAACACCAATTTGACTTTTTCCTGTAGGTTTTGTGTGAGAGTGAGCCAACACATGTTGGGACTGACAGAGTGGGCGATTCACATGGTAAGTCACTGTTTATTAGTCCTTCAATCCAACCTCATGTAATCAACTTGATAAGTGTGTATGTATAAGACACAAATTTGACTCCCCAGGACAGTCCAGATTGGTTCACTTATCCTCACACTGGGCGTTAGTGCTGGTCAATGACTCACTAGACTTTTCCAGGGCTGAGAGCTCCTGCAGAAGTCAGTTCAGCTCTCTTGCCACCTTGGACCATCTGGAGGTCCGGGAAAGGGTGTTGGAATTACTGCGACAGGCCAGGTACCAGTCACATGTCTGGATCAACAATCCCTCTAAATTGCCATCCAAGCCCTTGCCCCTCTCCAAGCAGTGTGAGTAAACGCTGTGGCACCGTACAATAAGTATACCTGCAACAAATTGAAAAACCTTGTAAAATTGAATTCCTGTACTTTCTGTTTAGATTTGCAGTTCTCAGCTTTAAACTTCCCAAAAACATCCAGAGAAGGCTTTGCTCGCATCAATAGGCCCTTTCCTGCTCTGTCATCAGTCAGTGTGTGTGTTCGTATTCAGTGGGACCCAGAGTGGAATGAAGTGTCCACCATCTTCTCCTATGCTGCTCGTGTCTTCACCAATGAATTCCTACTAAGAGGTCAGAGTGACATGCAGGGACGGGTCCTCTTGGCACTCATTGTCCATGGGAAACACCTTCCATATAAAGCATATTTCTCAAATGATGGTGGATGGCATCACATCTGTGTCACTTGGAGCAGCAGTCTCTGGGCTATCTATGTGGATGGTGAAAGGAAGGACATGGGAGCAGGTTCAGACACATCTAGAGATATCTATGCTGATGGGATACTAATTCTGGGTCAGGACCAGGACTCATTTGGAGGAAATTTCACTGAGCCCTTTTTTGGAAATATCACTGACCTAAATGTTTGGAATATTTCTCTGGAAAGCCGCCACGTCCGTGCTTTGAATGGATGTTCGGCCATGAATCAAGACATGCTTTTCAGCTGGAACCTTGACCATCTGATCAATCATTCAGCTGTCAAGGAGATCCAAGTGCTTTTCTTTTGTCCAGGTATGACCACGTTTAGTACAGTTTGGATTTTCATGTCTTTTCATGAACTGACCTGTTTTTTCATAGTGTCGTGTTGTTCTGGATATTCAGAGTGTTCACATCTATGTGGGCTCAGTGCTGCTACCTTTCCCAGAGTTATGAATGCAAAAGTAAATTGTTGTCTCTTTCTTTGTCTGCATTGAGATTGTAAGGTGGCAGTCACCTTGACCAGAGTTAATTGGTGTCCGATTGGACCGATCAACACTTTTACTGCAGTTGGTCAAATGTCTTCATGGTTGTATGAATGGATCACAGCAACTTATTTCAACATAAAAGAAATGTAATTTTAGTAGCTGAAAGCACGACTATCTGAACAAAAGTCAACGCGTTTGTTAGTGTTTCCACATAGACTGTGAAAATTGTTGACACTTGAACACGTACACATGTTTACATTCAGTCTATGCATGCATTAGTGCATTACAACTAAAACAATAATGGATGACCAGTGGCCCTCGTGGGGACAAAGCGGTACAGAAAATGGATAGATGGATAAATGTTTTGCTTTCACAGGTCAAATTTATGCTAAAATAAAGAAAACTGCACAAACTAATGTGAAAGATAGTTTATCTAGTTCAGTTGTTAGTTAACCTGCTAAACACTGATGTGCAATCTAAAGCATTCAATACAACCTCACAGAATTCTACCAAAAAAGTTTATCTTAAAAATGTCAGTAAACCATAATCTGTGAAATCTGTTTTCTTCTCACTTTGTTTCATGTTTTATGAAACATCCATCCATCCATCCATCCATCCATCCATCCATCCATCCATCCATCCATCCATCCATCCATCCATCCATCCATCCATCCATCTGTACCACTTGTCCCCACGGGGGTCGCGGGCATGCTGGAGCCTATCCCAGCAGTTATTGGGCAATGATATACAAATACAGACTGCGCTTCTTAAGCATAAGCACTTAACTACCATCATTTTCGGACTATAAATTGTGCCGGACTATAAACCGCACTATCTAAAATTCGGGGATATTTTAGTTTTTTTCTTATAAAAGCCGCACCGGACTAAAAGCCGCACGTGCGCACGAGTTATTTACAAAGAAAGACAGTCCACAGAAAGCCTTTTTAAAGTTTTAATAACATACTTTAACATGGCTTTCTAAACGCTGCCTGTGACGCAGCAGTAGTCCCGCAGCAACACGGAAGTGTGCATGCGAGTTATTTACAAAGAAAGACGGTACACAGAAAACTTTTTCAAAGTTTTAATAACATACCTTAACATTTCTTTCCGTCTTCATCTTCCTCCTGTGCACTGAAACCATTGAAGTCTTCCTCCTCAGTGTCCGATTGGAATAGCGTTAGATATCCTTCGCCACACACTTTCAAAGTCTCTCTTTCGTTGTCGCTTTTATGCATTTCTTCTAGCACTTTCCATGATGAGGGTCTGTTCATGCTAATTTCATTCATGCACGAAGTGCTAAGTTACATTAAACTAGCGAGCTACAGGTATAACTCCAGAGTAGACGTGACTGGGAAATAAAGAAAAGGGTGACGTAACACGATGTCATCAACAATGGGCCAAATAGACTGCCTTTAACTTAAAAGCAGTATAATTTGCATTTTTTTTTTGTCCCCATAATGACGGTTTGTGTATAAAAGCTTCCTTTCAGTAATGTCCATCTTGGTTTCGTTCTGTCTCTTCTTTGTGTGAATTATATGGCACTATTTTCCTGGCGGATGGACATGCGATCAACCCACCACTTTTCTCCCCAGTGACCATGTCACATATCCTTCCGCCCAGCAAAGCGGTGCCGCACAACAGCAGTCCACAGTCTTTTTACGAGAGTCTAAAAGTGATCAAGTCATCACAAAAATCACGGAAAAAATCCTATATAAGCCGCACCGAAATTTAGTCCGAAATTTACTGTAATCAAGACACTACATTAATGAATAAAATATACATTAAAAAAGTGGAACCCTCTTGACCGACCAAAATTAATCAGTTGTTTTCTTCTTTTTTAATTGCAGCCTTTCTGATTTAAATTTTTTGTTTTTTTACTAAATTGCAAAATCAATTTACCGTAATTTTCGGACTATAAGTCGCACCGGAGTATAAGTCGCACCAGCCATAAAATGCACAATACAGTGAAAAAAAAACATATATGAGTCGCACCGGAGTATAAGTCGCATTTTTGGGGCAAATTTATTTGTCAAAATCCAACACCAAGAACAGACATGAACCAGCAACAACAGGCTAAACGATACGGTATGCTAACGTGACATATACACAAACGAAGAGCTGAGAACGGGCCTGAGTAACATTCAGAGTTATTCAAATAAGTATTACATAAATAACACGTTTATCAAACCATCTGTGTCACTCCAATTAATTAAATCGATCGTCCTTTATGTAAACAATGCCGCGTATGCGCCACGTATGCGTCGCTGACGTCGGACTCGTAAGTTGCATTTCTAATTATTCCACAGACTCATATAACGATATATAAAGTATATTTCAAATAACTATCATATAACAACAATATTATCAAACCATCTGTGTCACTCCTAATCATTAAATCCATCGATCAAATTCCTCGTCCTTTATGTCAACAATGCTGCGTGCGCCGCACAGCTCTAGTATACAATTATATTGTAGCGTTAACAAAGTACCAGGAAACACGTGGGTTTGGTAAACGGCTCTTTATTTAACAAAACAAGAGTTCAACGAGCCAATAACTACTGAACTGTAACGATAAAAGCATATACAAGTTGCTACACGAAATAAAATATATGAAACGGATATATAACATAAATACGTTTTTCAAACCTTGTGTCACTCCAAATCATTAAATCCTTCAAACGTGGGGCCCTTCGTCATCTTTGTCATCCCGTGATCGAATCCTTTGTCCTTATGTAAACAACCGCCGCGCTGCTAACGTCACTTGCAGGTCAAATGACAGTAATCCCTTGCTACATCGCGGTTCGTTTATCGCGCTTTCACTACATCACGGATTTTTGAATTTTGAAAATTTGCGAAAAAATTCACATATAAGTCGCTCCAGAGTATAAGTCGCCCCCCCACCCAAACTATGAAAAAAACTGCGATTTATAGTCCGAAAATTACGGTAAATGTGATTAATTGTTCAGCTCTAAAAGCAAGACATAATGTTGATCAAACTTAAAGTTCTGCCTCAGGTTTTATTATGTAAAGCGTGGTAAATATTAGCGATGGGTCGATACCACTTTTTTATATCCGATACCGATACCAATGATGCAGCCTCGAGGATCGGCCATTGCAATACCGAGCCGATTCATTTTGTCACTCTTAAATTATGTGGATGTAATTTAAAATACCACACTCACGACTATTCTACTTCCCCAAAGAAAGGAGGAAAACACAAAGAAGTCATGTATTGTGGCATAAGTAAAAGGCAAATTTTTAAGGCCTGACTAACTGCCAATGAGTGAGTCAAGACACCAGTGAACAAAGAAAAAAAAGACATTATTGCGTAACAAAGAACATACACGTATAAACACGCCCCCAACTGCATTCCTGCTGGGTGAGAGGCCTGGTCCTAATGTCTGTCACAGTATACTGTATTTTACAGGCATTAGGCAATATAATTCAGCTACTTCGTGTCACCAAAATCTGCTCAAAAGTAATTGGACACCCTGTTAGAGCACTGTCTGCTTTTGCAACAAACCTTGTGCTCTGCTCACAGAATCCAGTATGACCCCCTGACACACACACACACACACACACACACACACACACGCACACGCACACACACACACAAACACACACACACACACACACTACATCAGAGCGTAGACTGCAACGTCCATATTGTAAAGCACAGCAGAGGAGGGCCACTTTGACCCCTCCCCGTGCTAACTGCAACTAACTAACTGAATGCACATAGCACTTTATTGCGCAGTAGCTGGTATATTTTAACTGCTGCACTTTATACATGTTCTTATGTTTGTTGGCATTATGCATGTTTTTTAAATGCTGCTCCTCATGCCTTTTAAATTGCCTCTCAAGGACAAATGAAGTGTGTGGAAATTAATTGAAATGACTAATAACGAATGGGTCTAATTTAATAGATTTCCACCACACTAGGTTATAAGGCACATGATCTTTGTGAAGCATGTATGTGAAATCATTCATTCTAATTGTATACGGTATGTTTGATTGTTAGTGTGTTAGTGTGCATGTGTGAGCTACTGCTTTAGTGTGTGCTGACTTGTGATGATAAACACTGCACATCGTAGTAGCAAATCTCACTTCCTTTTTGTGACATGCCAACGCGCCAATGAAATTAAGAGATACCAATAAACTGGGAGAATGCCAATGCAGCACAATACCGTTTAACCGAGTAGTGTGCTATATAATATGAAAAAAGGTACTTTTGGGTACACAGTGATTCCTTGCTACTTCGCGTTTCGTTTATCGCGGCTTCACTACATCGCAGCCTTTTTTTTTTTAATTAAAAAAAACATTTAAAAGTCAAAATAAAACTTCTAAATTGAGAAAACGTGTCTAACCTTTAGGACAATGTAGTATTGCTACAAATGTTCGTTTACATTCCTTTAGAAGTCCGTTTTCACGTGTTAGCACGATCGCGAATTATCATCTTTCCGCTAACTCCGTTAGCCTGCCCAGTACTTCTTGTTGGTGACCGTACTTCGCAGATTTCACTTATCGTGTTTTTTTTGTTTTTTTTTGGTTTTTTGTTTTATTAACCAATTATCCGCGATAAAAGAGGGATTACTGTATAGGTCTGTTACCTTCTGTGTCCATACACTAGCTCCCATGAATTACAATTGTGTGTAGTTCCACCGGATTAACTTTAGTAAATTGAACCAGAAAATCCATGCAAAATACGATGTAAATTCTTTTTTTAGCTCTCTTTTATTATTATTATTATTATTATTATTATTATTATTATTATTATTATTATTATTATTAAATTAGGGCGGCTCGGTGGCGCACTGGGTAGCACGTCCGCCTCACAGTTAGGAGGGTGCGGGTTCGATTCCACCTCCGGCCCTCCCTGTGCGGAGTTTGCATGTTCTCCCCGAGCCCGCGTGGGTTTTCTCCGGGCACTCCGGTTTCCTCCCACATCCCAAAAACATGCTTGGTAGGCCGATTGATCACTCCAAATTGTCCCTAGGTGTGAGTGCGAGTGCGAATGGTTGTTTGTCTCTGTGTGCCCTGCGATTGGCTGGCAACCGGTTCAGGGTGTCCCCCGCCTACTGCCCGATGACAGCTGGGATAGGCTCCAGCACGCCCGCGACCCCCGTGGGGACTAAGCGGTTCAGAAAATGGATGGATGGATGGATATTATTAAATTATGCGATAAAGTAAGCTATGTGTAAAACGTAGGATCCAATTTTATTGGTAACACCCGTTCAATAAAATAGCTTTTCACTATTTTCTTGTCATATTCTGAGAGTGCGAACGCAAGATTGAAAAGGTGTCAATGAGTCAATGGGTATATATGTGCACCTCAGACTGGAAACACATCAGTAATAAACAGACAACATACACAAGCATCACAACTTCATCATTTCTGATATACTATTGATCCTGCACAAGTAGAAATGCACACACAAGATGCTGCATAATTGCAATATGAATAGCATGTTTTTGTTTTGTGTTTTATTCTTCTGCATTGAGATTAACTTGTTTCTATTGAACAGTGACAATGTTTATTTTCCTCTCAATTATTAACGCATTTAGTTGGTCTTTTCTGTCTGATTGGGCTAATTGGCGCTTGTGTGATGTGTGAACAGCAAAACACCAGCAGATGTCACTGCAAGGCTGCAGAACGCTGCAGATCCAGCCAGATCAACACCCACTAATGAGGCTGTCGGACTGCTCTGACCCGCTGCCATTTATCTGCGTGAGTAGCAGAGGTATGTATAATTTTGCAATTTCTGAGGTAAATGCAGATAGTAGACTGTAAACTACCAATTTATCAACATCCAGGTCGAAATATTCCTTGATTTGGTATGCAATTGAACCTTTGTCTACCAGCCAAGTCCAGTGACGCTTGAGATATTTTAATATTGAACGGTTCCTTTCACTTCTAAATAAGTCACATCTAAACTTTAATGTAAATTCATAAATTATTATCCAAAGTGGCGCAGTGCTGCCACTATGTATAATAATAACACTTCTGTCTCACAATGCAGAGATGCCGGGTTCAATTCTGGCTCTGGCCTTCGTGTGTGAAGTTTGCAAGTGCTTGTGTGGATTTTTAAAATTGTGACATAACAGTTTTACAGTTGAAGGGACTGGAATTAAGATGTAAGTATTACACAGGTCCAGTTCAGGTATCTATACGTCCAAAGAAATAATGATACATACGTATATGGGACAACTAATTCACCAATTCAGATCTTGTAACAAGACATGCACAAAAAAAGAGCATGTTATTCACAAACACATTGAACTGTGAGTGCCATGTCTCTCGTTCATGTGCATCCATCCAACATAATAATGCATTGTAACCAAACAGGTATACAATAAAGGGCATAAAATGTAAAATTGTTACATGGTTTAGCTTTATAATAGTAGGCGGCATGTGTGAGATGCCAGGGTACAAAACTGCCTCCCGTCCCTCTTCAAACCGCCTCTAAGTTCTGTTACACCCCAATTATACAACACAGGTTTGACAGGTTTCTCATCTGCACCATGATTGGCATGGTAAATGATTTTGATAAGTTTAAACATCTCGTCAAGCATCTTGTCATGTTTACCTGTCCCCTACACTTCCACTTGATGTAGCCAGAAATGCATCTTTTACACATCATATCAATGCATCAACACCATTTTGTTGTTTATGTTATTGTTGTTTTGACCCAGAACGCTACCTGAAGATGAAACAAATGAGTGAGGCCCAAATCTCTCAACCCACTACCTTTATGAATCATCTGATGAAGCTTTCCAACAACAGCCAGGTGGAAAACCCAGACATTTTTATCCTTCTCATTTTCCTTCCATGACTTTATATGAATTTACTGTTCCTCAGAGTTCCACACTCAATTACAAACCCCAATTCCAATGAAGTTGGGACATTGTGTTCACTAAACATAAAAGATATTGCAATGATTTGTAAATCAAAGACATGATATTTAATGTTTAAAGAGATAAAAAACCCTTGTATCAAGCATTCTCTTATTTTGAATTTGATGCCTGCAATACATTCAAAGAAAGGTAGGACAGAAGCAACAAACGAAAAGGAAAGTGAAGGAAAGCTAAAAAAAAAAAAATGTTTAGATCATTCCACGATGATCATGATTTGGTATAAAGAGTGCAGTCCTGAAATGCTTAGTTGTTCACTAGTAAGTGTGGGGTGAGGTTCTCCATTTTGGGAACAGCTACATTTTCAATGTCCAATAGTTGGACATTGGAAATGGGCTTATAATGTCAGTCATTGCGCTGAGTTGAAAGCCTATCAAGATTTAAAGTAGTGTGAAACATGGATGGCTTGTTGTGCCTGGGCTGAATAAACACTGAGGACAAACAACTTTTATTTTGACAGATTAATGTACATTTCTATAGTTTCTTGCGAGTAGCAATATTTTATTTATTCTCGTTCTTGTTATATGTGCAGTAATAGCCTATACTATACTACACTATACTATACTATAATATACTGTACTGTACTGTACTGTACTGTACTGTACTGTACTGTACTGTACTGTACTGTACTGTACTGTACTGTACTATACTATTACTTGTACTAAGTTTATCTTGTTTTTCCTTTTTAATCACTTCACTGGTTCTTTTATATCAAACTAATTATTTTAGGTGCATTACCTGACATGTTTCGGCGGGTTCTTCCGCCTTCATCAGAGACAGCGGAAGAACCCGCCGAAACATGTCAGGTAATGCACCTAAAATAATTTGTTTGGGACATTTTATATAATCTAATACAGTGGTACCTCTACTTACAAACACTGATACTTACAAACCTTTCGAGATATGAACCGGAGTCTCGCGATTCTTTTGCTTCTACATACAAACCAATTATATACTTCTGAACCGACGCCACAGTCACACCAACCGGCTTGTCTCCTTTGCTCTGCCATTCCCTGTTCGTTTCGGCTTGTTAGCAGTGTATAATGCAAGTACAGTATGTTATTATGTATTATGTAGTATGAGATTTCCCAGACTTTACTTTGAAGTGTTGTTATTGAAAGTGATCTGAAAAAAAACAACCGGGCTGTTTCGTCTCTCAGGCAGTACTGGGACAACAGTCATCAGGGCTGAACAGCTTGGCCGAAGCTTCCGCCCTCCTGGATGTGTCGGTCCAGGCTCTGCAGAACACAAGGCAGGAGGGACTTCAGCCAACAGACATGGTTTCCCTCATCCAGTTGCTGTCTCTGGTTGCTGATGTCCCCCCACAGCTTTCCGATTCCACCAACCACACCAAGGAGAGCGTTCAGGAACTAAGCCAGCACTTCATCAGTGTCGCCGACAGCATCATCAGCCAGGACAATGCCTTCAAGTGGCAGGCCATCAAAGAGGTAGCATGCACTGCTTTGCGCCTTCTTATCGCCTCCTTGCCTTGCTGCACTTTTGGCTCTGCTTTGAACCTTTTTAAGTGGTGATTTACCGGTCATCTGGTCAAATACATGTGTAGAAAACAAACTTCACACAACCATACAATCGGTAAAAAAACAAACTAAACACCGTTATATGTGGGCTTGCAACAGCCACATATTGTACATTTTATTTCCGCACTGCTCTACTGTACACTCAAATAGTCCTCATGAACTCAAACACCATCAACCTTATAGTCATACGTAAATAAATCAACATTTTTATATTCATTTGAAGGCTCACTCATCTATGAAAGGTTTTTGCATGCATTACTTGAAGCACGGAGATATATTAATTCTGAAAATAATATAGTTCATTCGGGTTTTTTTGTGAGTTTCACAGTAGACTAATGGTTAATGTGTCTGTCTCACAATCAACATGTTCTACGGCGGGGATCCTCACTTAAAACACGGTTGAAAGTGATTTCTCAGGGCAAACGTCTGAACCTCAAAATGTTCTATAGCCGACAATATCAAAATGGCACATATTGTTTTCTATATTTGTTGTTTTGCAAATTTGATGTTAGATTTGTCACGCAAAAATAAAACTAATACCTGTCTGCACCAAGTTGAATTTATTTTTATCCTGCCAAAGGACGACAATACAAGAAACTGAATAAGTATGTTCCCTAAACAGGGAAACGCAATATCTCAACCCTTAAAACAATTCACATCTGAATACAAAGAACACCAACACTTAAGTAACTTAAGTAACCCACTAAAAAGACACAAACATATCAGGCTTGGAATTGGATACGGATTGTATTTTGATGCCTGCAACACAAAAAAAAAAAAAAAAAACAAAGGCTGATAAACAGTTCGAGGTAAAACTGCACCGTTATCTGCAACTCAAAAAAATATAGGCTGGTAAACAATTCAAGGTATTACAGCACTTATCACAGACATACATTTCAAGTAACACTGAGCAGGCCAATTAAGAAATCAGAACAAGTACGTGAACAGCAAAAGTAAAAAGAATGATTGGTTTACCATTAAGGAATCTCCCAGCTCTATTGGCAGATTCCTTTTTACGATCCAAATCTTTTTTTCTAATATTTATTTACCCAGGAAAACAATTAAGAACAAGTTCTTATTTACAACTGCGGCCTGAACTGTGACAAAAATGTCTCCTCATGTTTGCTTATGCTGTCCCCAAATGACAGTATCAATGGCAAACATTCAGTGTCTATTTTGTGGCTGTCAGTTCAATAGTTTTCCTGTACTGGGCTCTCATTTCCGTTTGCTCGCAAGTTCAGTGGACACATTTAGTCAAAGCTTGCGTTTCTTTTGGAAGTGCTTCTTTAATGTTTTGCTTTTTATCTAAGTCAAAATGTGAGGCACTTGCTTCTAGAAAATGGAAAAGTCTGTTACTGGTTCTGTCCTTTATTAATAACCTTATAGTCTTAGTAAACTTTCCTAACTTTTGACAAAGCCATGTCTTCCATTCTGCAAAATTCTTCCTTGTAAACAAAATGGCTTTATCCGCTCATTATGGTCACAATACTGAATGTACTACTGTGACAGTGGCGTATGTGAGGAAAAAAACGGCAGCTTGACAATGCACATAGTAATTCAATTCCATACGTCCATATTAGACCTTGACTTGGTCCAAACCCAGACTGCAATCTGATATCTGCACATATCTGATATACAGCTTCCACATCAAATCAAATCAAGTAAAAAATCAAATCAAATCAATCTTTATTTTCCAAGTTTGAGCATGCCAAACAAGGAATTTGACTCCGGTACATCTCGGCCTCTGTACAACATTTAGGTAGCTAACAACATTCAGGACATGTGCAAAAATCGACAATTCTTCTCAAACATCCCCTGATATTAAACTCCCAGGAGGGCAAGGAAAAACTCAAAAGTCCTACTAGGGGAAATGAGAAACGTTGAGAAGAAACCACAGATGGGAGGATCCCTCTTCCAGGATGACCAGGCTGCAATGGATGCAGAGAGGACACAGTACACATAATATGGACAATCCAAAATCACAAAACATGTTTCTTAATTGAACACTCTAAAATGACCATAGCTGTGATTGTGAGTGTGAATATTTTTTTTTTGTAGATATGCTTCTGTGTCTTTGGGTTGAGAAGGCGGGTTCATCTTAGCCAGATCATCAGTCAGATACAGAGCAGATCTACACAACGCAAACAATCATTCACAATCACATTCTCAGTTCAGGATGAAAAACCCTGTTGCCCAAAGCCAGCTGAGATAAGCTACTGTATTTATGATTTATCTTCTCAAAGCATAACCAGACTTTGAAGTACAACAAAATGTCAACCACACAATTACAGTCACTTTAGTTACTCAAGGAACTGTAATTGTATGGTTTAGTAGGCAATCAAAAGCTTGAGCGGATTCCCGCCCCTCATCACTAGAGGGCAATGTGTTTTTATTCATAAATGGATTTACTGGTGGTTATCAGGGACAAGTGAACACCGCCATCATTTGCATTATCAAGCTGCTTATTTCTGGATCAAAACATGTTCTGGCTCAAATATTTTCACACTTTTAGGATTTCTCTACATGAAACCTACAAGCTAAGATTACATAAAAGAAAACGGCACAGAAACTCACATTCACACAGATTGATAGAATAAATAAACAACTGTGCTTTTTTTCCACATAATTTTTCAGTGTAGTGAAAAGCGTTATATGATTCTTATCTATTTTCTATCCACATTTTGAACACAACTTGTCCTCCTTAATGTTGCCAGTACCTGGAGTCTGTTTCAGTAACTTTGGGCGAGAGGCACGGTAGACTGGTTGGCACTAAGCCACAGATTCGCAGGGCACATACAAACTATTCACGCTCGTATTCACACGGACAGTTTAACATTTTCAGTTTACCAAAACATGCATGAAGTGGGGGGAGGAAGCTAGGAAAAAAAAATGTACGCAGGGAGAACATGCAAACTCCATACTAAAATGCTTAATCGAAGATTTAAACCCCGATAACCTGTAAGGCCCACATGCTTCCCAATATTCTGTTCAGCCTGTGATTAATATTAATAATAATAATAATTGCCCTTGGCATGCAGTTCAGGGTGTAGTCTGCCTTTTGCGCAATGTCAGGTGGGATAGGTTCCAGCACCCCCCCCCCCCGAACAGGATAAGCAGTGCTGAAAATGAATGAATTGCTAATAATGATAATAATAATAATAATAATAATACCGTGATATGCACAGGGGTGTCAAACTCACTTTTGTCACGGACCGCATCGTAGTCATAGTTTTCCTCGGAGGGCCATTATGATATCATGATGTTATTATGTCAATGCCTTATATTGTATACTGTATAGGCTGAATAACTAGTTTTGAAATCAGAGACTAGTAAAAACTGTTAAAATATTTTAAAAACTATGAATGCTAATAAATATTTCTAGCATTTTTCCATTTTTTTAAAGTGAAGACAATTTGTAATTTTAGTATTGACATGAAGTCGATCCACAATTTGTCTTTGCGGGTCACATGAAATCATTTGGTGCGCCGTATCTGGCCCCCGGCCTTGAGTTTGACACCTATGTGCTCGTGGATCCATATGGAGGCAACCCATGGCAAGTGTGTTCATATTCGCACTTGCCTCCCTTCCCCCAGGCCTCTCAACACTCCAAGGCCATCTCAGCCCAGATTCAATAGATGAGCATCTCTTTGACAAACTGTTTCCATGCTGTAACCGCCTCCTTGCCACACTGCCCCTGGCTGTATCCAAGGCTCAGCTCTCCTGATCATTGTGTTTAGAATGAGTGGTTTCAAAACTGACAATGTAAAAATGTATGATTACCCCTGCATTAGAGGCTTATCCATTAGACTCTGTGAGTGTTATTCAGCCAAACTGTACTTAGAGTCTGAGAGGAGAAAACAGTGCTGAAAACATTTTCGGTTGCGATGGAGTACGAGGTTAAAAATACTGTTAAATACTCCTTAATTAATAATTAATGGTCTTTGAATATTAATTAAAGAGACACTTCACGAGGCTGAACGTATATGATAGGGCTGTCTGTAAAAATGATGTCACCACTAAAAATCATGCCACTAAAAGAATCTGTGGTAATTTAAGGGCTTTTTGGGGATGAGACACCTCCCATATTTGGAGCTGGCTTTCAGTTTTTTTTTCCTCTGACCCTATGTCACTGGAGGCAGGTAGGTGAGCATTGCAATGCGTATTGTTTCCTGGCTTCGTATGTCACGTTTAATTGTCACCTAGTGTCTGAAAAGGTGATTAATTACCACCAAAATTCATATGCACCTTCCAACACTTCAACGTGTGGAAATATAAACGCGTTCTATACAATATTCCGAATTTACTTAACGTCAGCTGCTATGAGTAAAACCGACTATCACCTCCACAGAATAAAGACTATTGTGCTGATTTTTTTATAGGCTGAGGTGGAGATTAGAAGGAATGTGCATATACATTTTGGTGGTGTTAATCATCAGCCCAAAAAGCTCTATGCAATGATTTTGAATTGATAAATCAGTCCCTACTGTGACTTCCACCGAGACATTAATGGAGGGGATGAGGGCATGGCCATATTCCAAATTAAAAGTGGCCGTTTTTCAAGGCATTACTAGTTGTGTTGTTTCTCCAACATGAATGGATTAAATAGAAAATGGAAACAGTTTTCATTTCCCTGATTGAAAACTACATAAACTGACCGTCATTTTAATAATCAAATTTGATGCTGGAAGCTGTTTTAAGATGATATCAACTCCATATTATGTTCCATTATTAGTTGATATAATGGTCTGATGTCACAATATTCTGTGTAACTGCATGCTTTCATACAGCTCTGCAGTTGAGCTTAGTATAATGTAGAAGACAGGGTGGTTGGTAATATGGCAGTGTTGCATGTGTTCCAGGTGGTGAATGGTCCCATGGATGTGGTGAAGAGTATTGACCAGATGGTGACCAGCTTAAGCCCCGGGTTGATGGCAGAGAGAGATCACCTGACATTTCACAGCCCCAACATCAGTGAGTGTCACACGATGGCGATAGGGGACTCAAGCCAACTCAAGCCACACAGCTTAAATAGTGTCTGGTGGTGGGGTGCGTGGGGCCAACCATAGCCCTGCCAGAAATCGGTGTAGTTAAGCCCACCGATGTCCTCTCACAAATTTTCAGGAACCGTTT
Source organism: Syngnathus scovelli (assembly GCF_024217435.2). Taxonomy (NCBI): domain Eukaryota; kingdom Metazoa; phylum Chordata; class Actinopteri; order Syngnathiformes; family Syngnathidae; genus Syngnathus; species Syngnathus scovelli. The sequence goes on along the minus strand of NC_090849.1, from coordinate 9,526,107 downwards.
TTTTTTTTTCTTTTTTTTTTCTTTCCCAGGTGTAGCAAAAGCGCTGGTACTCTGTACTTAAGCAGTAGTACAGAGACAGGTGAAAATAAAAGTACTGATCCCAAAAAACAACTCAAACTCCTGTGAGTAGAACAGTAGAGAATCTAAAATGTACTTAAGTTTTAAAGTAAACTATATTTTACTGACTGTTATATGCAACGCCCCTTTTGATAACATGACACAACCTTCTCTGCCTGCAAAAAACTATCAATTTTACATAGTGCCTATATTGCTGACCAGCACAATGTATGTGGTTTAAATGACAATTTAGCTGATGATGATTGAGTAAATTATAGCACAAATACTTTTAAAATATATTTCTTAAAACGAGACAGATTTTTTTCATACTCAAAGCCGGTGTTTTTTAGGATGGTACAAGATGCAACACCATGGATGGGAAATATCTTGTCTCTCTGGATTAGTTGCCATAGTATGAATGACTATAGACCTGTTGCACTGACATCTGTGGTCATGAAATCTTTCGAGAGGTTAGTACTGAACCACCTGAAGGATGTCACGGGCCCCCTGCTGGACCCCCTCCAGTTTGCCTACCGGGCAAACAGGTCGGTAGATGATGCGGTCAACATGGGACTGCACTACATCCTGCAACACCTGGACACCCCAGGAAAGTACGCCAGGATCCTGTTTGTGGACTTCAGCTCGGCGTTCAACACCATCGCTCCTGACATCCTCCAACAGAAGCTCATCCAGCTTGCGGTGCCTGCCTCCACCTGTCAGTGGATCACCAGCTTCCTGACCAACAGGAGACAGCGTGTGAGGCTGGGGAGCATCACATCTGACACCCTGACCACCAACACTGGAGCCCCTCAGGGATGCGTCCTCTCCCCACTGCTCTTCTCCCTCTACACCAACGATTTCTCCGCAAGTGACTCTTCCGTGAAGCTCCTGAAGTATGCAGACGACACCACTCTCATCGGACTGATCCAGAACGGTGATGAGACTGCGTACAGACAGGAGGTGGAGCGGCTGGTCCACTGGTGCAGCCAAAACCACCTGGACCTGAACCCGCTCAAGACCGTGGAGATGACAGTGGACTTCAGGCGAGGCCCTTCACCACTTTCACCCCTCACTATCCGCAGTAATACTATTCTCTCCACAGACACCTTCAAGTTCCTGGGAACCACAATCTCTCGGGACCTGAAATGGACCGGCCACATAGACTCTGTCCGGAAGAAGGCCCAGCAGAGGCTGTACTTCCTGAGACAGCTCAAGAAGTTCAACCTGCCACGGGAGCTGCTGAAGACCTTCTACACTGCCATCATCCAGTCTGTCCTCTGCACCTCCATCACTGTCTGGTTTGGATCGGCCTCCAAACAAGACAAGCACAGACTGCAACGGACAATAAGGACTGCAGAAAAGATAATTGGAACCAACCTCCCATCTATCCAAGACTTGTACCTGTCCAGGACCAGGAAACGTGCAAGTAACATCTCAACAGACCCTTCGCACCCAGGTTGCAGCCTGTTTGAACTACTCCCCTCCGGACGCCGTTATAGAGCTCTGTACACTAAAACCAGCAGACACAGAGACAGCTTCTTCCCCCAGGCTGTCGCTCTGATGAACTCACACCACTCTTAGAGTCTCAGAGTCATTACTGTGCAATAACATCCCGCTTGCCACACCTTTTTTGTCTACACTGTTTGTACTATGTGTCCTCTCTGCATCCATTGCAGCCTGGTCATCCTAGAAGAGGGACCCTCCCATCTGTGGTCTCTTCTCAAGGTTTCTCATTTCCCCTAGCTGGAGTTTTGAGTTTTTCCTTGCCCTCTTGGGAGTTTAAGATCAGGGGGTGTTTGAGAATATCTTTCGTTCTTCACATGTCCTGAGTGTTGTTGTTAGTCACCTAAATGTTGAACAGAGGCTGTGATTTACCGAAGTCAAATTCCTTGTTTGGCACGCTCAAACATGGCGAATAAAAAACTCTTGAATCTTGAAACTCTTGAATTAGTAATGGTACATGTCAGTGCTGTCCACCTCAATATCTCAAGAGTTCAATCTGTCAAGAGGTCAACCGATTTTACGTCTCTCGCTTCACATAATTTTTACATTGCGTCAGCCTTTGCAGAGATTGAAAACCGCAACACACCTGTTTTAACAAAAAAAGAAGATATTTGTTTTTTTGTCTTTCAATGTATTAACTAAGTCAATTGAGAACACTTTCTCATTTCCAATGACTCCGTGGAGGCAAGGTGTGTGAAGTGTTTTGCTCAAGCATACTACAACATGTGAATTGGACAGAGCTAGGCTCGAATCGCTTCTGAACGACACTCTCTACTGCCTGAGCCACAGCCGCCTCAGTTCATTGTTCATATATTCAAGTAAAAAGTCTTATAAAAATAAAACTGCAGTACAGATATCCGAAAAATCTACTTCAGCACATGTCCCACCGGAGAGATCTGCTTTCAACCTCTCCTGATATTTACAGAATTAGCAGTGCAGCAGCAGCAGCTTCATGAGTCATCCAAAGGAACAAGTTTCTGTGGCCCTGACAATGAGAAACATTCCAACTCCGACTGTATTACAGTTCCACATCAAAAAGTCCAGGATCTCCTTAACAAAGGTAGACTGAACCCTCCAAGAGCCAATCGTTTTCTTTCGCTTTACATTCACTCAAGTCAACTGATTTACTATGCAGTCACATCATTTTGTTTGCAACTGAGACACATTCCGCTGTACAGGTGAATGCATCCACTATGAACATATGTGAGAATGTGTAGGCTGCATTCATGTTTTCTCCATCTAAGATTGTGCAATAAAATGCAGATGGGTTTTGCAACAAATATTTGTCTAAATAATAAATAATGCTAAAGTAATACTTTATTGGATTGTTTCATTTATTGTTGTGGTGAAATCCAGGGATGTCTTTTTATTCTGTTACTGTGCTTAATGGACAGGATTCCATAAACTCACCCTGGTCAACACTTGGTATGGTTCTCTGCGGCCTCTTTTCAACCCTGAAGGAAACATCAGCATGGTTCCGACTGTCACTGATGGCAGCCAAAGGTATCCTACAAGAATACATATAGTAGTTAATTTATTTCTTTTTTTTTCTTCATCCTATTGTGGGCCATAATCATTGCATTGTACTTTTAGTTTCCTGATACACTTAAACAGATTTTTATCCCCACATGAGCAATACCTTGAAAACAGGAATTGCATATTTTATACTTCATTCGTATATTACATTAGCTTTTTTACTTGGCAATAATTTAATGTATTTGTAGGTGTAAGCATTGTCACAGTATTACGAGTCATGAAATAAATGTTTGCGCTTTAGGTATTTGGGTACGATCATGGGCTCCTCTGTTATATCCACCACAGTCCTGGGAGACAACCAGCACGTCAGCACAGCAGTCCACTTTCAACTCCGTCACAAAGTGCAAGTGAGGACATTGGAGTACAGTGTTCACAATTCTTTTTTAAATGATAACATTTCTTATATTTGGTCTATGTATCTAATAGAATTCTGCTGGTGCTGTATATGATCCAGTGTGTGCTTTCTGGGATTTTAATCTCACGTAAGTACACTTTGGAACAAAGTCATTTGGAATTTTGGATAGATTTCCAATACCAAAGCTATCTCACTGTAAGATCAGAACAATGACAATGACCCTAACTATTTAAGATATTGGAAAATTTCCATTCTTCCCATTCCTGTATGTGTTTGGATAAATTCATATCTGTCTCTATTTAGTCCAGAGGCTGGTGGGTGGTGGAATACCAAAGGATGTGAGGTCGTTTCCAAACAGTATGGCTACACTGTGTGCTACTGCAATCACACCACCAATTTTGCATTGCTACTACAGGTCTATGAAGCCCAGGTAACCTTCACTGTGTTTATTCTGGATTTTTTTTTCATTCGTGTTGGCTTCTATTTTCAGCTCATAGATTTACGCACTATATGTGGGGGATGCGTGTGTGCGTGTGCGTGTGTGTGTGCGTGTGTGCGTTTTAGCCAAGCCCAGAAAACAAAAAAGCTTTGCAGGTACTGACATTCATTGGCTGTGGAGTGTCTCTGTGTGGCCTCCTCTTCACCTTCATCCTCTTCATTGCTGTGGGGTGAGTCACAAATATCACAGAGCACACCTTTTAAAGACCAGAGGTTGAAAAGCATTTCAAAAAACCCTACCGGATTCACATCTGAAAAAAAAATGGGGCAGGTTTGTTGAAGAGCTTCTGAGAATTTCCTTTTTAAATACTCAACAATCCCAATGAATCTTAGATCATTCAATTAGATCTTTGACAACAATGTAATATTGTACTTACAGTCTCAAAATGATATTTATTTTCCTGCATCATATTTGTGTTTGCCTTTATATAGGGTTCCGAAATCAGATCGCACCACTGTCCATAAGAACCTGATTGTTGCTCTCAGCATTGCTGAGTTGCTGTTAATGTGCAGTGACTGGGCGTCTGCCAATGAGGTGAGAATGCATCATGATTTTGTCACAAAATGCAGTGCAAGTTGTGCGAGGTTGACAACAATTGAAGAATACTTTGTTTTTGTTTTAAAAAAAAAGAATTCACCATGCACAAAGTATAAAAAGATGGAAATCAGAATGTCATCCAAATCAGTTTAAATGGGTGAACTAAGTAGTCTGTCTGGTCACACAGATGACATGATTGGGTAGAACTCAAGATAAAACAAATGACTGGAGTGAATAGAGAATTAAATTTACAAACACAAGAGTTTGAACCTAGAACTAAAAGTAGCCAAAACAATCACGTGATCAACACATTTCTAGTAATTATGTGAGGGTCTGAGAAAATGACAAAATACTCCAATTCTGATAGGAGACATGCTAATAATACTACTGTTTTTAAAAGGTAATTTAAATGACATATTTTGCAATTGGTTCACAATTTACAACACTACCATGTCTGTGAAAAATTTATTAAAATATTAAATATAGTTTTTAAGAATCAGCTGCTTTATGTCCACATTTTAAGCCCATCTGAAATGTACCTGTTTTGAGGAGGCAGTCCTGTCTTCAGACAGTAAGCCATTGCTCAGCATCCCCTCTGTTGCGTGGCGAATGTCAAGTATGGCTTGTGTTACCATGGAAACAGGAGCAAGCGCTTGTGACGAGGCAAAAGTGTTAAAAAAAAAGTGAGTGCCTATAAAAGCAATGGTCATTTTTTATTCTTTATTTGTGACTATTACTCAATTACAATACTACATTAAATATGAAATATGGCACCCACATATCTGTTTGAAAAAGATTTTACATTACTGATATGTTCAGTCGTTTTGTAAAATGACAACAAGAAACTCATTGTATCGCTCCACTATAGAAGTGAACCACAACACACTAAAATTCTATTTGATCAAATCAAATCACTTTAAAATGAACCATCTTTGAATCTCATATTTTATGGGAAAGAAGGTTACAGAATGCTTTTAACACACAGTACCACCTCAGTTAGACATGAAAAAACAGTGGGAGCATTGATTGACAAAGATTTGCAGCCCTTTGTGCGGTTGAAGATGTGTGGTTCGATCACTATGAAGATTTCTGACAGTTAAGTTGTGCTTGTGCACACTTCAGCTACGGTCTCGCCTTTTAGCCTAAGTGTTACAGTGTGGGTCAATTGACAATGCTTGCAGAGTGAGGTGCAGATATGACCAATGTAAGTCTTTAATCGGAACTCAAATGAACTTGCATTGTTTTAATCAAATGCATTCAGAATGTGACTATACTGTTAATTTACAAGTGGCGGGCTGTGTATTCGGTAACTGGGCCTTTGGTGGGGGATTCAATCCCCCTCCTATTTCCACCACCATCAGATTGCAAACATTGAAGCTGTCAATATGATATAAAAACACAATATACTGTAACGACATGCAAAAAGACCACGTAAATAATCTGGAGCTGTCCAGAATCAATATCTAACAAAATGACAAAAACATAAGAAATGTAATAAAATAGACTTTTGTCACCAAATATTATGATTATTTATTGAATCAATCTGTATAGTTTACAACAATTTACTTTTTAGGGCCCAAGCAGCGACCACTGCAAGGTGCCTACATATATACTTAAAGCCTTTTGAGTAGACTGAAAACTTGTTTCTGTCAGATAAAGTCAGAGTCTGATAAATTAAGCTTCGACTGTAGTCAAGTCAAGTTTATTTACATAGCCCTTAATCTCACAAATATATCAAAGGGTTTCAAATGCCAAACACAAGGCTTATAAATTTGTATGAAAAACTGTTGCTTGTGGCACACAACAGCGATGGTGATTGCAATGCTGTTAAACCAGTGGTTCTTAACCTGGGTTCGATCGAACCCTAGGGGTTCGGTGAGTTGGTTTCAGGGGTTCGGCAGAGCCTCCACTGCAGAGGGCCGAACACACCTGAATGTCGTGTAAATTCGCGATAACGCATATCTGAACTGGTCTTGCAAAGGCAACAGCAGAAGTCACACTGATTTGCTGGTATGTCATTTGTTTTGAGTTCATGCATTGTGTTGGTTTTATTCTTTGAACAAGGTGAAGTTCATGCACGGCTCATTTTGTGCACCAGTAAAAAACATCTATGTCTGGAATCCTATTTTTTTTTTTTTCCACTAAAGAGGGGTTCGGTGAATGCACATATGAAACTGATGGGGTTCGGTACCTTCAACAAGGTTAAGAACCACTGCTCTAGAATCTAGTGCAGTGGTTCTTAACCTGGGTTCGATCGAACCCTGGGGGTTTGGTGAGTCGGTCTCAGGGGTTCGACAGAGCCTCCACTGAGGAGTTCCGAACAAACCTGATTTATTGTGTAAATTCTGATTTACCAGCATGTAATTTGTTGTGAGTTCATGCATTGTGTTGGTTTTGTTCTTTGAACAAGGTTATGTTCATGCATGGCTCATTTTGTGCACCAGTAAAAAAAAAAATATGTCTAGAATTTAACAAAAAAAAAAAAATTCACTAACGAGGGGTTCGGTGAATGCGCATATGAAACTGGTGGGGTTCAGTACCTCCAACAAGGTTAAGAACCACTGTGTTAAACAAACACGTAACAGCCAAAAAGGCACATAAAGACTACTTAACTGTTGACAATACTCCACTTTGATTCCTGCAGGGTGCCTGTTTTGTGGTAACTGCATTGCTCCATCTCTTCTTCATGGCCTCTTTTTCCTGGATGCTGGTTGAAGGTTTGCTATTGTGGAGCAAAGTCGTGTCCGTCAACATCAGTGAAGACCGCAGAATGAAATTGTACTATATCATTGGCTGGGGTAAGCGCATACAGTCATACTTAATTAAGTTCTTACTACACTTTCCATCAACGCAGTTAACAAATATTTTTTAAATTGCTATGTTTACAGTCAATCCATATAAAAATGACAAACAACAGAAGTTTGGTTGCTGACATAAGGTCAAGCCTGTCTATGCTTGACTGTGGACTCAGCTGGAAGTAGAAGTTGTGGAACAAAATTACTTTCGCAGTATGTTGAAGCTCGACAAACAAGAGAATGTAGGAACCTTGATCATTCAGGATGGAGTCAGAAAAGTGCCGCTCCTCTTTTCACATTTAGAGAATGTGGCTAAAGACTGAATAGTCTGATTTACCAGACTCGTACATCACTATTGGTCAGAGCCTTAAAATAAAAAATGGTATCAGTTACACACACCTACACACACACACACACACACACACACGCACACACACACGCACACACACACACACACGCACACACACGCACACACACACACACACACACACACACACACACACAAGCACATTATTTTAACATGAATTTGTAAAAAGTCCTCTTGCTTTGTTGAAATTAAGAAGATGCAATTGTTGTGTTTTAACCTTAACCAATCTGTAGAATTTGTAAAACATCCTGCAGCTGTCCACGTTCATCTACTTAATTTTGTCACTATGTGTTGTATCACATAAGAAGCTGAGAACAGAATGTGAATAAGCACAACAATATTGAGATGTTTCCTGTAGCTCTGAATGCAGATGTGCCAAGTGTTAGACAAAATAGGCTTGGCGAGGAAGAACAGACTAAATAGTCCAATCGTGAGATGCCGAAGCAGTCACTGTTCTGTAAATATGTTTAAACATGTTGCATAATTTATTCTAGCCTCACACCTATTCATAATATGCTTTTATTGAATTATTTTGTAGGACTTCCTGTTCTGATAGTTGTTGTAACACTGGCGGCTACAGTGAATGACTACAAGGCGGATGGTCACTGCTGGCTCAACCTGAAGACTGGAACAATCTGGTCTTTTGTGGGACCTGTGATATTTGTTTTGGCGGTATGTGGCTCCATTTAATCCTGATGTATGAGTATTTGTGTGTGCATGTGTGAATAAAATTTCAAAAAATAAATCTCATGCAAGGCTGCACTGGTTAGCACATCTGCCACACAGTTAGGAAGGTGCGAGTTCGATTCCACCTCTGGCCCTCCCTGTGTGGCGTTTGCATGTTCTCCCCGTGCCTGCATGGGTTTTCTCTGAGCACGACGGTTTCCTCCCACATCCCAAAAACATGCATGGTAGGCTGATTGAGCACTCCAGAATTGCCCCTAGGTGTGAGTGCCAGTGCGGATGGTTGCTCGTCTTTGTGTGACCTGCGATTGGCTGGCAACGAGTACAGGGTGTCCCTCGCCTACTGCCCAATGACTGCTGTGTTAGGCACCAGCATGCTCGCGACCCCCGTGGGGACAAGCGGTACAGAAAATGGATGGATGGATAGATCTCATGCAAAATATTTTTTTATTCAGTGCATAAAGATGTAAAAAAATGAAATGGTGTGGTTATGTATGCAATAGGCTTGGTTTATGATGTACTGCATTAACAATATATTTCAGGGTGCCAGATTGTGGTCATGGAGATGTGTTTCAGGGTTCTGTGTATTGCTTAACAGCACTTCAACAATTGTTTGCTTTTGACCCCTAATGCAAAGTGTTCTAGCGTGAGCTTCAGAGTCCATTAGAGATTAATATTAAGAAATGCTCAATGCAGAAGACAAAACAGTCTGTGATTGTGTTGAAAGTATTCATGTGAAGCAGAGCTTTCTCATGTCTCAAAATGTGAGCTTCAGACCAAGTTGAGCTATGCGACCATTTTGTTTAAAACAATGCTGATGCTGGCTTCTATTTTCAGGTCAATTCAGTTGTATTGTGTCGGGTTGTCATGGTGACAGTTTCCAGCGCTCGTCGTCGTGCAAAGATGCTCAGTCCAAGCTCAGCATCAAAAATGCAGACCTTTGACCTTACCTGGTAAGTGACAATGGCAATGCTATTCATCCCTGACATGCTTTTTCTTGTCACACTTTCGTCTAAGCTATGTGTAGGCTTATGTCTTTCTTTCCATGAAGAACAAACTCTTACACACACAAAAATGAGGTTTCCTTGTTTTCCAAAAAACTATGTTCAATAGAGACAGTGGAGAGATTATGAGCTGTGGTTCAGGAGTCTTCTGTGGGAGTTGTTTGGCCTTATCAGTTTAACACCTGGTCCAAGTACAAGATACTCTTCGTGTACAATGCTTAACACTAAATGTATTATTTATATTAGGCTCAACCACATAAACACAACCACTGACTTAACTCTAGGTTATGAGGCAAACAGTGAATAGAAAGGTCAAGTAATTGTCAGAATGTACTGCATGTTACTTATGTACCGTATTTCAGGTAGGTTATGAGGAAAGGACCTTTATGTTTAATTTGAATCAAACACATATGGATTTAGACATACAAAACATGTTTTAGTTGTAATTGTTTGTTTTGACGTGATACGGAGAAAACCAACATCAAACTACGCGATGGAAGCATACACATTTGATTTTTTTGATGATTGTTAGTTCTTTACAGTTGTTTTAGACTGCAGGCTAAGGGAGCTAGGCAGCAGATTGATTCCGATTTACATGGCAACTGTACTATTTGGGGATTGTCACAATATTGTCACACCTTTGCCACAAATATAACTTTTAGGGAGCTCCATGTGATGCATTTCTGGCAAGCAAGAAGTCAAAATAAATGTATTTTTAATAGAAATATTTTATATAAATTTGTCAAAGATCAGATTTGTTGCTGTTTACACAGTGCAGTTATGTTGCTGTTGTTACTTTAGTAATACAGTAATCCCTCGCTACATCGCGGTTCGTTTATTGCGGTTTCACTAAATCGCTGATTTTTTTTTCCAAATTAAAAAAATATTATAATTCAAAATAAAACTTCTAATTTGGGGAATTATGGCACGAAAGTTGCCCACACGCCAGAAGAAGCCAGGGAGTGCCCACACAATTGCAGTGCGTACACTTGTACCGTTTTATAAAAAAATGTTTTATAATAAGAGTTCTAAAAACATATTTACAATGTTGTACCTTGTTATAGAAAAATTGTTAGAATAATAAAACAAATATACAAACATATTTACAGTATGTACACTTGTACCTAGTTATAAAAAATTATAATAATAAAAGCTGTTCTAAAAACGTATATACACTATGTGTTAAGAATTCTCCATGTTATGTTATTCAGTCGTGCTTTGATTTGAGGTAGAGTGCTTTATTTTGAAGGCCGTTTTCAGACGATACCACTTCCTGTTTCACGTTCGTACACATACATGTTACAGTACACTTTCCGCTAACTCGTTAGCCTGCCAGGTACTTCTTGTTAACATGTTACACGCACACACGTATAATATTTATATTTTCAATATTTATACAAAATATTCTCTGTGTTATTTATACTATTAATGTATTATTTACATGTTTGAAACAAAAATTAAATGTTCTAATAATAAAATATGCACTTAAATGGTTTCATATACATTTATTGACACACAAAATGTACAGATGAGCGGGTGACCCTACTTTGCGGATTTCACTTATCGTGTGTGGTTTTTGGAACCGATTATCCGTGATATATGAGGGATTACTGTATAGTGGAATGCAATATAAATATACAGTGGACATAAATAAACAGTGTGTTCTGGACATAACACAATTAGTCCATTGTCACAAAAATAAGTATACTTTGATATTATGAAATCTACTAGAAACTATGTATTATTTGTGGGAACAGTGTTGGGTATCAAGATCTATAAAGGTATGCTGAGAAGAGTTTGGTGTGGTATCAACCTTATCAACCTACCCAGAGCCTAGAAAATAACCCCAGTTGTTTTTGCATACAACGCGGGACATATTGCTAAGTCTAATGGGTGTGGAGACATTATATTCTGTTCTCTCATTCAGCCAAATGTCCTTCAACCTAAGATGAAACGTACCAAGACATCATCCCCACAATTCTTGTCTCTTCATTCCTTCACAAACAGGCTAAAAGTCTGTGCCAGCGCTGAAGTGTTATGCACAGTCTGGAGATGGAAATGAATTTTGAACATAAAAGAGAGTAAAGTGAGTTCTGGCTTTGTCCTTGCAGATACAGCACTTTCTGAAAACTCAATCTTCCCCAGGTGCAGCAGTGTAACAACAATTGTGGTTTGAACAAAAGAAACAGTTTTTGCCTCATCCCTTAAAAAGATTAGGGGATGTATAAGCTCTACGAGTATTGAAAAACTGACTGCAAAAGAAATGTTCAAAGAAAATTTAGAGGGTTTAAAGAAGTATTTTACAAGAAAACTTTCCAGTATTTAAAAATATTTGGAATCCTGGTTCCTGAGACTTGCATAAATGGTAACCAAAGAGAAATCACCATTGGCACTGAGACATTTAGAAAGGATTTAAGTATATTATATATTTTTATTATCATCATTTAAGTATATTAGACCTGCTTTTAGTTCATTATTAGTGCATGTTCTACCTTGTTTGCAGGGCTGTTACGCGACCTGTTCTCATCCTCCTGCCTGTACTGGGCCTAACCTGGCTATGTGGTTTACTGGTCCACCTGTCTGTTGTAATTGCCTATATCTTCAGTGCTCTCAATGCATTCCAAGTAAGCAATGTTACTTATTTAATTCTTATTTTTTTGTTCTTTAGTCTGCAAATTGATGACTCATGATCTCCTATTAAATTCCAGATATTGTTTGTATTATGGATGTTTTGATTGACAGGACAATAAAAAAAAAAAAAAAACACATACCTTTTAAATGAATGGAATTTAAGTTAAAAATTCACTCAAACATAATTTTTAAATATGCTAGGATCAATTTAGAGATTTACTTCATCTACAACATCCGGTGTGGGTTCCAAAACAGCAATGCAGATAGTACACCCAGAAGGACTATTTTTTCTTTTTTTTTCATCATTTTTCTTTGGCTTTGGTGACCTTGCACCAGTCACTCACACATGGGAGGACGTGCCTTCAGGATGTCTGCTCTGGGCCTTTTTTTGCCAACTTTTACAAATCCGCCCTATCATTTTTTTGCGACATAATGACTGAGGGAGCAGCTGCACTTTACGTATGTTTCCTGCTACAGATAAATAGACAAGCGAAGCATTGTCAATGAGAGCGGGGGGACAGACATTCTGGTGAAGGTTTTCCAATGGCTAATCCACTCACTGCAGGAGCTTTGTCGATGTTTTTATTCCACCTCAGGCTAATGCAAATGACTTGCTACAAACACATTCTGCTTAACTGGATTGGAGCTAAAATGGGTATTTCCAAAACATAAGCAGCATAATGTCTGTCCTACGAAAGAGAACAACATTGTGGATCACTGCGACATTACCCTAAATGCTAGATGCTCTATTCCCTGTGCAACTTTGGATTCGCCTGATCACTGTGTAATCGACCTAGTAACGACAATAAGCTTTAGAGGCACAAATTTAAATCTGAAAAGCCTATGGATCTAATCACTGAGGAAATAAAAAAAATCGACCAATAAAGCAAAGCTACATTTGTGGACCTTTTGGACTGCACAACTTAAGAGCAGTGGTAGGGAACTAAGGATCCTTAACAACCATATCCTGGCTGTTTGGATATCTCCCTATTCCAACACGTCTGATTGAAATAATCATGATCGTTTCATGTTTTTGCAATGTGAAATGAAACCGATGTACCCGTATAAGTAGTGAGAACATGCAAAACCCACACGGCAGTCTGAATAAAAACCCACGATCACCGAATTGTGAGGCAGATGTGTTAACCAGTTGACCACCATGCCACAATCTGGATATTTTGGACTGTAATTTTGAGAAGAACGTATTCACTTGCCACATAACCATCCTCATCAAAAGCTGCTATCACACCCCTGACTTCCCCTCCTGCTACCTAACCTGCTCTAATCATTGAAGAACAGATTGTGTTTCACTGCTCATCTTTCTCAAAAGACTGAAGATCAAAAAGGTTTCTGGCCTAGAATTCATTGCTCCCTCCTTTCTGAAAGTCTTTTCCACAGGTGTGAAGATTAGGCCCCCCACGTCTTTTTATGTGCAGGCCTGAAAGAGCTTGCCACAATTGTTCTGCTACCCATTAATTTCATGAAACATATTCAGCAGCAGTTATGTAATATTCTGCGGTGATTATTTGAACTCACAAGTAGCACTTTAAAAAACATTCGATATGGGGAAAAGAATGCACTTTGACTCATGCAATCCATCACACAACCTTTTCCAGTTTCCCTACCTCAGGCCAGCACTATTCATGTCTCATAATTTTATATTGACACTTGGCTATTTTGCACATCACCATGGGGCCTTTATTATGGTATTTGTTGCTGTAGCTCTGTGATTGCATCATGTGCACAATTTAGTTACTTATTAGTATAGCAGCACTGTTGAGCACTCCCACTGTGTATTGTTTCATGACCGTCTTTGTACATTGTTTGTATGTCCTAAATATAGCTGTCTCTAAATACTTGAAGCGCAGCAATCGTGCGGTATATTTCACCATCTTTAATTTGTAATAATGAGGTGAATGAGGGGAGGTTTGTTATTTGTTGCAAAATGTTACGGTTGCTTAGGTCAGAAACTTGAAAAGATCGAACAGAGGTAGTGTGGACTTTTGGAACAAAGATGTTGATTAAACTACTTGAATGGAACACTTTCATTCCCAGGATGCTCTGTGGCATGCAATATCTTGTGGTATGTATGATGAGAAGAGAAAAAAGATAGGGTGGGGTCTTGCATATGTTCATTTTATAGATAAACATCGAGGTTGTTAGTTTACAAGTTTATATTGGCACCATACCTGTTCTGGGTGTAAAACCTGCTTCTCGAATCAGGGTAAGAGAAGAGATAAATTGGATTGAAGGGGGAGGGGGGATGTTGAAGATAGCACCAGTGAAAAGTGTTAAAATATGGTGTATGGCACAGGTGTCAAACTCAAGGCCCGGGGGCCAGATACGGCCCGCCACATCATATTCTGTGGCCCGCAAAGACAAATTGTGTATCTAATTCATTATTGAAATTGCAAATTGTCTTCACTTTAAAAATCCATCCATTTTCTGAACCGCTTAGTCCCCACTGGGGTCGCGGGCGTGCTGGAGCCTATCCCAGCCGTCATCGGGCAGTAGGCGGGGGACACCCTGAACTGGTTGCCAGCCAATCGCAGGGCACACAGAGACAGACAACCAATCGCACTCACACTCACACCTAGGGACAATTTGGAGTCTTCAATCGGCCTACCAAGCATGTTTTTGGAATGTGGGAGGAAACCGGAGTGCCCGGAGAAAACCCACGCGGGCCCGGGGAGAACATGCAAACTCCACACAGGGAGGGCTGGAGGTGGAATCAAACCCGCACCCTCCTAACTGTGAGGTGGACGTGCTACCCAGTGCGCCACCGAGCCGCCAACTTTAAAAATCATCTTTTTAAAATATTTGTAAAGTTTTCACTAGTCTAATTTAAAAACAAATTATTTGTCAGTTTGTTTTGTAGTTTATACTATATATAATATGAGGCGTAACACCCTAAATATCGAACTCTACCACCCCTCAGTGGTCTACTCACCCAGCCATTTTGGCTGAAAGCTTTCTTTATGGGTGTTTTCACACCTGGACCCTTTTAAAAGAACCAAAGTCAGGCCTAAGTGGACCAAAAAGTGGACCAAGAGGAAACAAACTCAGTTCTTTTTGTGTTCACATTGTGAGTGTATTTCAAAGAGGACCGAGTTCTCTTTCTGGTTTTGCGCCTGCAGTCACGTAACCAATCTACGGCAAGCCAAGGAGGTTACAATACAGTGCAAAAAGGCGAAGTGAACCCAGTGCGCATTGTGTTCACAATGCACAGATTAGGTGAACCGTACCGTTGACTTTTTAGCGAACCGTACTGAGACCACCTTCTGAGGTGGTCTCAGCACGGTTCGTTTTAAAGGGGTTTGAGTACGGTTGGCATGTTCACATATGCACATAAAATGCTGACTCATCGATCTGAGTTCGTTTAGAGGGCTGAAAGGGACCAAGTGTGAAAACACCCTAAATGTACAAGATAATGACGTCATCGCATCAGGATGATGACATTCAAAATAAAACATTGATTGACTCAAAGGAATATCTCGTCATCAACATAGCCTGTGGCTAAAAGGCTAAAATCAATCAATCACATAATTTTCATAATGAAGCAGGACAAGTGAATGAAGTTTCAAAGCACATTGTTGATTCGTTCATCTTTTGACCTTAGCAAGGGTCTTGGGTGTACTGGAGCCTGCCCGTCAGCCTGCCCCAGGGCAGTTGTGGCTCCTTATGTGTTTACCCCCACAAGAGTGTCAATGTGTGAGCACAAGAATAATGTATCCACTGTGACGCGTTTTTGTGTGTCCAGAAAAGCACGATATATTATTATTATTATTATTATTATTATTATTATTATTATTATTATTATTATTATTATTATTATTATTATTACAGTGGTCTTTGGACAGGAGGCAGGGTGCACCCTGAATTAGTTGCCAGACAATTATAGGGCATATATAGACAAACAATCACACACAATCACACCTAAGGACAATTTAAAGTGCTCAATACACCAACCATGCATGTTTTTGGAATGTGGGAGCGCACAATTCAGAAAACAATGCACTGTGTTCATTTGAACCATTATATTTACTTTTATATATATATATATATATACACACACACACACACACACACACACACTATATATATCACTCATATTATTCCACTCATGGTGTAGTCGACTTTGGTGGAGGCAGCGTGGGTTCAGTTCCTTCTTAGTGATGGTGTGGATGTGAGTCTAAATGGTGGTCTGTTACTAATTGGCGACCAGTTCATGGTTTAGTCTGTCTTTCCCCTGAACAGGATTAGTGGATAAATTTACTTAAATTGAATCAGTGTGGTGGATTTGGACATTGTTTTTGGTGAAGAGTGAGAATAGCTTTGAATACGAGCATATAGTATACAGTATTAGTCATGCACTGACTTTCATTGTGTCTAACAGACCTTGGTTACACTCCTGACATTTCTGGATTAGGAGCATGGCATGGGCCCATCAGACAAATTTTATTTGACCCTCCCTCATCATACATCCTTGTTGGGATAGCTCATATTCCATCAAAAGAAGCAATATTAGCCTATTTAGATATTTTATATTCTATTAAGAAAGCACACTCCCAAGTTCTCTCATATTTGGGTAATAAAACAGGTAAGGTAAATTTGAAATTTGACTGTAAGAACATCCACTGAGGCTCAAGCATATCACTGTAAGTACTTTATGTGCATGATGCATACTATGTGTGAGAGTGTGTGGGAGACTCAAGTCAGCTCATGCCATATCTACCTTTATAGCTCTCCTCCCCTGATTACATAGAAACCATTTCCTTTCTCATCTCACTCTTTTGGGGGGTTAGTACTCCTGCTTTGATTTTATTATACACAGTATCTCTGTCTTTGCAGTCCTCCTGTTTTGCTTTTATTTTACACAGTATCCTCTGTCTTGGCTCATTTTTTTCTTACCTCAACTAGCCGTCCACCCTCCTCTGATCTTTAATTAATCAAAAGCTAGCCCCTACATGACCCCCAGAGAGCTGCTTGTTAATTTCGATTTACGGCCTGTGTCCAGCTGAGGGCATGTAACAAGACAGTAGGAGTTCTTCCTCATGTCGGTAGGAGGAGAATGCAAAATCAGTCTGTGTTTTCCTTGGACCAAAACAGTTTCAGTCATACACCAAGAAAACAATGAATTATGTCTCTATTAATATGTACTGTTGAGTGTTAAAAATGTGTCATCCATAAAGAGGTTTAAATTACAGTTCAAACAAAAATAGGCTTTAACTCCTTGCGACTCAAGGATAGGCGAGGTGGAGCATAGATTAGCTACTATCATTGAGCACCATAATAACACCAGTGCTAATAGCCACACAGTTTTGGGTGCGCAAATAACACCTACAGAAAAAGCTGGCGTAAAAGTGGCGTTAGTAGTTAGCCTCTTCACCTGTTACCAGAGCAATGTGGGGGAAAATTCTCAGTCCAAAATACACAAGACATCCATCCATTCATCTAACATTCAAACCGGTTATTTGCGTAAAATTATTCCCTCCCGACCTCTGTCAACCTGATAATTTCGTACAATGAAAGAGGGCAGTTATTCGTGCAATGTTGCAATACATTTATTAAAAGAACAGTAAGAATTGGAATGACTGCAAAAAGAAACTAAAAAAAATAAACAGAAAGTGGAACATCAAAATGACAAGTGTGTTTTGAGTTGTGATTTGAATTGAGTGAAAGACATTTGGTACACGACAAATGTGTACATTTGGTGGGTAAACAGGCACAAATGGCACTCAGCTGTCAAATTTTGTGTGCTAGTATATGTGATTTGAAAAAAAATTCTGCGAATAAGACATTAAGAACGAGCAAACTGCCAGAGTAAATGAAGCACAATTAAAGCCACTATCAGGAGCCACAGTGAATTCTTAGTGAATCTCGCCCTCATTTGGGCTATGAAAAATGTGTGATTCAAAGAGCAAAAATATTTATTTGGATAAAAGTATGTTAAAAAGCTACAGATGGAGCAGAAAGCAGTCATTCAAAGCTGTTAGGTTCTTTGGAGTCTATGGAACCTTCATCTTCAAAGGATGAAAATTGCCCATAGAAAATATCTTAAGTTTCTAACTGATCATTTTCTGCCATTGTATAACAATATGTTATAGTCGCAGTAAAATAATTATCATGCAAATGCACCATCCCACACAGTGAAACATACCATTGAAGCTTAGGCTACTGTGAGTTTCAGAGATTATTCACGATTACCTTCATTTCTTGACCTCAACACTTTTGGGAAACTTTCCTGAAGTGGGAGCAGTATATTGTACCTCCAAACAGTAACCCTGAGAAGCAATTCTTACATCCTCAAGTGAAATACAGGCAGAAGCTATCCATGGAATGACCATATTTTCCACACCATAAGGCACACTTAAAAGCATTTTTTATCTCCGAATTTTCTCAAAAATTGAAGGTGCGCCTTATAATAAGGTACACCTTTTGTGTAGACCGAATTCCAAAATCTGTAAATGTTGTCTGGCTGCCGCCACAGGGACATAATATATAGACGTAATATGTAGACCCAATGAACCAATCAGAGGACATTATGTTGTAAATTAAACATGTAAACCAAGGCTGTAAACCAATCAGAGAACTCTACATAATATGCCGCGATTGATAAATAAATACTATCGGTTTGTGCAAAGCAAACACTATTAGGACCCTCTAAAATGGCATCGACAAAGAGACATGCTTACGAGGCACAATTGCCATTGCCATTACCGAAGGGCAACGTGTCAACATTGAGACACTGGTGAGAGGGAACCTGTCATGTTTAATGGTGAACTTGCCTAACTGTATAATTCGGATATAGAAGGTGAGGACTTTGATGGATTTACGTTTGAATATTGATTAACAATAATGTGAGTACGGTAGAGTACATGGTTAAATAAACTGCTCCCGTCTAATTTTTTTATTTACCAAATGTCATGGCACGCATGCGCTCTAACGCGGTGCACTTTATGCGTGGATTAAGTACAGAAAAGCCCTTGCAATTGAGTCTGCGCCTTTTAACCCAAAGCACCTTATGGTGTGGAAAATATGGTACAATGGATTGAATATGTAAAACCTACAATATGATCACTAACTAATATTGTTCGTTATATTATTAACAATCTAAATACCTACTGGTTTTTTTAAAAACAATGTGCAGAACAAATATGAAACCTTATGTTGTGACTAACTTTGTAATTATTTTATTGCCATCATTTTAATGCCAATACTGCTAATGATCCGATTGCCTATCAATTTTGCGATCAATTCTTTTTGGGTAAGGGAGTGAAATAATACAAATGGGTTGTTGATTTAACATTTTCGTTTAATCAACTTTGGACAAGAGTTCATAAAGTAGCAAAACAAAATCATGCGTAATTGGTGTAGCAACTTGTATATGTTTTTATCGTTACAGTTCAGTAGTTGTTGGCTCGTTGAACTCTTATTTTGTTAAATAAAGAGCTGTTTACCAAACCCACGTCTTTCCTGGTACTTTGTTAACGCTACAATATAGTTATATACTAGATCTGTGCGGCGCGCGTGCGGCGTTGTTGACATAAAGGACGAGGAATTTGATCGATGGATTTAATGATTAGGAGTGACACAGATGGTTTGATAATATTGTTGTTATATGATAGTTATTTGAAATATACTTTATATATCGTTATATGGGTCTGTGGAATAATTAGAAATGCAACTTACGAGTCTGACGTCAGCGGCGCATATGCGCCGCATACGCGGCATTGTTTACATAAAGGACGATCGATGGATTTAATAATTTGGAGTGACACAGATGGTTTGATAAACGTGTTATTTATGTAATACTTATTTGAATAACTCTGAATGTTACTCAGGCCCGTTCTCAGCTCCTCGTTTGTGTATATGTCACGTTAGCATACCGTATCGTTTAGCCTGTTGTTGCTGGTTCATGTCTGTTCTTGGTGTTGGATTTTGACAAATAAATTTGCCCCAAAAGTGCGACTTATACTCCGGTGCGACTTATATATGGGTTTTTTTCACTGTATTGTGCATTTTATGGCTGGTGCGACTTATACCCCGGAGCGACTTATAGTCCGAAAATTACGGTACATCTTGTGCACTTTAAACCAATTGACAACTATTCTGAATGTGTTGTGTACTTTTCAGCAACTCTTCCATTCCCAGGATGCATTGTGGCACGCAATACTTTTCTGTCATTACCATTTAACATCACTCTTAGTTCAATTGAAGCAAAGATGAAGTGCTCATGATCTACTTTGTATTGAAGTAAACCTATATGCACATCTTGATACATACATGGTAGACCCTTCACCCATCTTATAATTTAACCATTAACTCCAGTGGCATGCCTCCCTTGTGAGGAAGCAGAGTCTGGAGTCTAATTTGGGCTCTCTTAATTTGCAGTGGAGTCACAAAGGTGGGTAAAAAGCACCTAAGTGGCAAAAGAGTGAATGCGAATAATTTGGAGTACCTAAAATCCCTATTCAACTGAGCTGCAAACAATCGTGAGTGTTTTCGAATGTAGAGAATGTTGCGTCCTCATCAGTGTTCATTTAAGGTCGCCTGATATTCGCCATTCTGCTGTACTTCTCTACTTTTTGAAGAAAGTATTGAACTGTACAAACAGGATTTTGAGCTGTTTGAAATTGATTTGCTACAAGAAAAAACTAACTTCTAGTATAAGTCGAGCATTTTGCCACATTTGCCAACAGTCACAAATGTTGGCTCCTCTATTAACTTTGGGATAGGGACTTTGAGGTTCATGTTGTTGTGCAATTGTGTTGGTTGACAAGCTTCTGCAACATTGAACGTCAGTGCCAGTGACTCTGGATTGACAGAAAGTGATGGTGGGATTGTAGGGTGTGTTCATACTCCACTCCTAAGGTCTATTTACAGTTCTGGAAAGGAGGGTCCATAAGGTAGTCAACTATCAGATTCAGGAAAGGCAGCATGATCCTGGGTATTGAATAAATGACCAGATCGAGAGCCTCAGCAGAGTCGTGGAGGTTTGAGGGGAGTTCACCCAAGCAGTCTAGATGTGCTTTGTGGACTTAGAGAAGTCATTTGACCTTGCCGGGTGCCATGGTTGTATGGTCCCTCCATATACGATGTTCAGTCCCCGTGCGACAGGTTTCAGAGTTTGGCCCGCATTGCTGGCAAGTCACACAATGTCACCCCTTGCATGTCACTTCACCAAGGCTGCCCTTTTTTACCAATCCTGTTAAAACATTTATGGAAATGATTTCCAGGAGGAGTCGCTGAGAGAAGTCGGAGAGAGGAGTGCTGAGACATATGACCACAGTACAAGGACAATGAATCGGCAAATAAATATGTTTGTCTTGTGTAAATATGTCTTAAAACATCTTACCTTAACAGCAATCTGGCATCCTTAGTCAAAAGTGCAATCCTCGTGGTTTAAAGTGAGCCATAAAACACATTACCCTCGAGGCTTCCAGAAGGAATCCTAACCAACACCTTTCTGTTTGATGACCATTGTCTCAAATTTGGAGGTGCTGATTTTAATCTCATCTGCTTTGCACTCGCCTGCAAACTGCTCCAGAAACAGTCAAGTAACAATAAAATAATCAACTAACTGTGTTAGTTTATTTTTGTGTGGTTACTGATACGCTTAAATTCTGAGGGTTGTCTCGTCTGATGTGAGGTCCAAGCCAGGGAAGATGCACCAACCAGAGGTCTAATAGCTTTCTTCATCGACAAGGTGGTGCATCATAACCACTAATACTTATTTTTTTCTGTAATACTGCATAATCAAGTTTATCTTCCAACTATTCAATTTTCAGTTCGTGCTTCATATTTATCCTGTCTTGCAATATATTTGTTATAATTACCTGTTGCTTTGTGTAGGTTTTCATATCGCTTGCTATCATGTTCATTGCAACCTTTAACTCCTCTGTGTCATTTTAGAATTGTTACACTGCCATGCTCATTCTTTGACGTAGTAGCCTTGCCACTGCTGGCACACAAAACGTCCGCTTTCAGACTGCCACTGGACAGAAATGGCCTGGTTTATGGTTATGTAGGGTGACCAGACGTCCTCTTTTTCCCGGACATGTCCTACTTTTGAGCCCTAAAAAACATCCGGGGGGAGTTTCAAAACTCGGCCGGGATTTTATTGGACTGCCTCAAACATAATACATGTACAGTACATTGTCAATAGAATTGCCACTTCATTCCATTTCACTCAATTCCAGGTTTTTTTATATCGTTCACAAATGGATCATATGCATTTCTCCTCAAATGTAGTCACTTGGCTACGAAGTAGGGTGGGCTGGCCAGTCTACACCGAGTGTTTACAAGCAATGCCGGAACGAACATGCACGTTCAAATACCCGTGCTTTCGCCAGGGTCGTGATCCTTATGAATATGAGTGCTTGACATGCAAGGCGTGTCTGTGGTAAATACAGATGCCAACGCAGCCCACAAGAGGAGGACTGAAGAGGAGCCCTATTTTCTTCTTCAAATGCTACACCTATGGCTGTATTTCTTTTGTCTTTTTTTTAACGTAGTGTACCACCATAAGACTAGTTAGTGTTAGTGTAAATATGTTTTTGTTATTTTATATATGTTGTTTTGTGTTATTCGGGCCAATAAATGGATTTGCCATACAGACACCATGTCATTTGTGTCATAACAAATGACCCCACCCCATCCCAAATGACCCCTCCCCCTAAATATGACCACGCCCCCCTCCAAAAACATTTTTCCTCTTTTTCAGAAACCCAAATCTGGTCACTCTGGGTTATGCTATCCTGTTATGCAATGCTCCGTGGGGAAACTTTGAACTGACCCATCAAAATGGCAGCTCTGCTCCTGGTGTGCTTCAACACCCTTAAAAACTCTTCGGGCAACTTGACACTGCTTTTGATTCAAGGCACCGCTCCACTGACGCACACGTGCCTTCTTTTCAGCTTGCCCCACCGCGTGGTTCTGCTGTCCACTGCCGAGCTTTGTACTCAAGTACACCCAGTCCACCTCTGCACTCGCCCACTCGTTTGGACCAGCGTCAGTCATATACCAATCTAAGATTTTTTCTCCTTTGTCCCTGGAGGCAAACCCCTTGTCCCTGGAGGCAAACCCCTTGGCCCAGCCCTATCAATACAAATCATGAAAACATCAAAGTCCTTGAAACAAGATCAAATGAGAATGACAGCATGGTGTGTGGAATAAGCTACATTTACTCATAAATTAAATGCTTACTTGTGTATCTGGATTATAACGTTACTGTATATACAATACAATACAATACAATACAATACAATACAATACAATACAATACAATACAATACAATACAATACAATAAAATACATCTTTATATAGTGCTTTCACAATAGCTATATAAAGTGTTGTATTGAACAACAGCATAATATAGAAGACATAAAGATTTTTAATAAAAACTTACTGTCAATAAAAAACGACCAAAAATGTACAATAACTAATCCCATGGGGGTATTATACTTCTATTAGACTGGTACTTCATGGTGCTTTATTGAACAATACAACAATACAGAACACATTACAAATTGACAATATTACAATTGTAACAACGTTTTCATTATATGCTTTGTTTTTTTTAATGAAAATTACTGTACATGAAAAATGACCAAAAATTGGCCATAACTAATCCCATTGGGATATTAGACTTTTATTAAACCAGCACTTCTATAAGACTAGTCAACTTTAATAGTATCAAAATAACAAAAAAGCCGAGCGACAAAATCTAAACCTCACTCAATGTTGCCTGAGCCAAAAGCTTCTTGCTGTGATCCGGCAGCCACAGTGCTGCCATAATACTGGGCTGACAAGACAAACCACCTGGAAAAAGTCAGAATTTCTTAAAGAGAAATAAAGTAATTCAACATAGCCTCTTCCCTTTTACGGCAACAATTTATGTATTGGTCACGATCTGTATCTTTCTCAAAGGGTCTCAAAGGGTATTATATTATTCTTATGACATCATCAACTCGGTGGCCTAGTAGTAGAGTGTCTGCCCTGAGACTGGAAGGTTGTGGGTTCAAACCCCGGCCGGGTCATACCAAAGACTATAAAAATGGGACCCATTGCCTCCCTGCTTGGCACTCAGCATTTAAGGTTTGGAACTGGGGGGTTAGATCACCAAATGATTCCCGAGCGCGGCACCGCTGCTGCTCACTGCTCCCCTCTCCCCCAGGGGATGGATCAAAATCACATGGGGATGGGTTAAATGCAGAGAACAAATTTCACCACACCCAGATGTGTGTGTGACGATGATCATTGGGACTTTAACTTTAACTTTAATCATGTACACACAGTTTGGACAGATGTGAGCTCTGTTGTAGTCTCTATGTGAGCTTCTTTTACTGTTGCTTCCTTAATTGTGTATTTTATCTTCCGCAGGGCCTGTATATATTCTTAGTTTATGCTGTTTACAACAGTGAGGTACATTCAATTTATTTTACCGTCATTGTCAATTACTATACCAGATTATTAAATTGTATTCATTTGACTTTTGAAGGCTTTCCAACTTTTGATTGAAATACCAGTTTTCTCATTTAGGTGAGGAATGCCATAAAGAGGATCAAGGAAAAGAGGAAAGCCCTATCTTTCACAGTAAGTGCCTCAAATGTAGAATGTAGCAGTGGTGACATCATAATTACGTAAGCATATTGTTTACATTTCTGATTGATTGATTGATTGATTAATTCATTGGACATGTAAACGTTGCCTTTTTGTAAATCAGAGTAACTGTGACAACCTTACACATACATTAGTGTTCAGAATAATGCTAGTGCTATGTGAGTAAAAAGATTATTGCAGGTTTTGAGTATATCGTTTATCGTTACATGGGAAACAAGATACCAGTAGATTCTCTTATAATTAGATAAGCATATTGTTTTCGTTTGTGATTGATTGGTGATCCTGAAAGGGGGATCCTTCCATCTGTGGTCCCTTCTCAAGGTTTCTCATTTTCCCCTGGCAGGGGTTTTTTGAGTTTTTCCTTGCCCTTTTGGGAGCTTATGATCAGGGGATGCTTTGAGAATAATTGTCAATTTTGGCTATGTGAAGCCCTTTGAGACTGTTTGTGATTTAGGGCTATACAAATAAACTTGACTTGACTTGATTGGTTGATTCATTGAACATGTAAACATTACCTTTTTGTAAACCTGAGTCTTGTAACTGTGGTAACATACAGTAGTGTTCAGAATAATGCTAGTGCGATGTGTCTAAAAAGATTACTCCAGGTTTTGAGTATATTTTCTATGGTTACATGGGAAACAAGATACCAGTAGATTCTCATAAATCCAATAAGACCAAGCATTGATATGGACACTGTTAAGGCTGTGAAATTGGGCTATTAGTAAAAAACAGAAAAGGGGGTGTTTGTTTGCGCACTGGGTAGCACGTCCGCCTCACAGTTAGGAGGGTGCGGGTTCGATTCCACCTCCGGCCCTCCCTGTGCGGAGTTTGCATGTTCTCCCCGAGCCCGCGTGGGTTTTCTCCGGGCACTCCGGTTTCCTCCCACATCCCAAAAACATGCTTGGTAGGCCGATTGATCACTCCAAATTGTCCCTAGGTATTAGTGCGAGTGCGAATGGTTGTTTGTCTCTGTGTGCCCTGCGATTGGCTGGCAACCGATTCAGGGTGTCCCCCGCCTACTGCCCGATGACGGCTGGGATAGGCTCCAGCACGCCCGTGGGGACTAAGCGGTTCAGAAAATGGATGGATGGATGGATATATATATATATATATATATATATATATATATATATATATATATATATATATATATATATATATATATATATATATATATATTTTTTTTTACTAATATATATATTAATATATATATATATATATATATATATATATATATATATATATATATATATATATATATATATACACACACACACACACACTCACACACACACTCACACACACACACATACATACACGCAAACATTCTTAGTGATTACTTATGGTAGTTGCCCCACCCATTAAAAACATTTTTTTTTGGTCAAGTTGAAGTTATGTTTTCTGTTTCACGGGTTCTTACAGAATTGCTCCCAGCCAACCACATTCCTACCTTCTCAGAGAGCTCCCATAAGATCTTGGGACCGCAGCCCACCCACCCCTTCCAGTCCCGAAACCAGTGAGACGTCTGGACCCCCCAGTTCTAGTTCTACTTCACTAGTTATCAAAAATGGTAGGTTTTTCTGTTATACATGCTGTTGAGACAAATATTAAACAAATCCATGTTGTATTTTTAACAGAAACCGCCATTCACGTGAATATTGAATGATGATTTACCTGTTTATGGCATCTTACTTGCTCATCCATAACGACCTGGGCTTTGGAAATGAGGCCCCTGTTAGTTTCCTGCTACATATTCATAGAGTACAGCTACCAGTTCAAGAGATGGTAGTAGTCCTTTGAGCAATGCATCACTTCCCCACTTACCGTCTCAGCTCAGGGCCACAGAACTCAGTCCACCTCATTGCCTGATATCTGCCCTTGCATGCCTCTATGTGTGTGGTCTGCTTCTCTGTGTGGTGTGCAACACAAATACGTACTCTATTTAGCAAAGTTAAATTGGGTATTCAAATTAAATCTCTTTATAAAAACAATTTTAACAGAAAAATACAGTTTATGAAAAATAATTGATAGCTGGGATTTTGTCTTTCAGAGAGTTTCAGAAAAGAAAGTTTTGTGAATTTCTCATTGAAACCAGCACCAGGAAACCAAGTAAGCAACATGTCTCCATTTTAATTGTATACTTAGTTGAGACTTTTTCTGTAATTGCTGTTTTCATATGACCAAATGCTTATTTGCTGCTGTTCTTTTGAATCAGGTGGTGCAACTCACAGCATTCAAACCATCAGGTACAATGTTTTTTCACCATAATTGAGGAGAAAATGTATTCAGCATTGTCAAATGTAGATTTGTAGAAAACCAATCTATCATTTGGTTTGATTTCACAAATGGAAACCTGCTTCAAAGCACCCATTCTTGATTTTACGCGGGGTGTTGATTCATTATTGAGCAAGATGAAGCACACAGTCCCCGGGGCTGCAGCACAATCCTAACCACACAGTCAAGATATTAAAAAAAGTTTCTTCAGGACAATACTGTATTTTTCGGACTATAAGTCGCATTTTTTTCATAGTTTTGGTGGGGGGGGGCGACTTATACTGAGGAGCGACTTATACTGAGGAGCAACTTATATGTGAATTTTTTCATAAATTTTCAAAATAAAAAAAAAAGTGAAACTGCGATAAACAAACCGTGATGTAGCAAGGGATTACTGTAATTTGAATTTCAAGTGATGTCAGCAGTGCGGCGCGGCGGTTATTTAATTAAAGGGAAAAGATTCGATCACGGGATGACGAAGATGACGAAGGGCCCCACGTACTACCGGCATCATTAGCAGCTTTGTTTGAAAGTGACACGGAGGACGAAGAGTTTGAAGGATTTAATGATTTGGAGTGAAACAGAAGGTTTGAAAAACTATTATGGCTTTTACGCACGCCCGCTCCTACTCTACGGAGCTCTCTTTCACCTCAGTGGATGGAAGTCGGGGGCCGGCGCTCGGCCGGGTGGCTGTCCGGGGACGGTGGATGGGGCTCGGTCATGGCTTTTACGGATGCCCGGTCCTACTCTACGGAGCTCTCTTTCACCTCCGTGGATGGAAGTCGGGGGCCGGTGCTCGGCCGGGTGGCTGTCCGGGTACGGTGGATGGGGCTCGGACATGGCTTTTGCGGACGCCCGGTCCTATTCTATGGAGCTCTCTTCCAACTCCATGGCTAGAAGTGCCACCTCCGGGGATGGAAGTCCACGCCGCCACACACCTGGAAGTCGACGCCAGTGCTTGGGGCCGTGTGGCGGTGAACTATTTATGTTATTGTTATTTGATATATTTTATTTCGTGTCGCATCTTGTATATGATTTTATCGTTACAGGTCAGTAGTTGTTGGCTCGTTGAACTCTTGTTTTGTTAAATAAAGAGACGTTTACCAAACCCACGTCTTTCCTTGTAGTTTGTTAACGCTATAATATAGTTATATACTAGATCTGTGGAATAACGACGAGGCTGACGTCAGGGCGCACAGGCGGCGTTGTTGACAAAGGACGAGGAATTTGATCGATGGATTTAATGATTTAGAGTAACACAGATGGTTTGATAATATTATTGCTTATATAATAGTTATTTGATATATAATTTATATATCGTTATATGGGCCTGTGGAATATTTTTAAGTGCAAGCGCCGTCAGCGGCGCGCACCCATTGTTGACATAACGGACAATTGATGGATTTAATGAATTGGAGTGACACAGATGGTTTTATAAACATGTTATTTATGTAATAGTTACTTGAATAACTCTGAATGTTAGTACGTCAGGCCCGTTCTCAGCTCTTTGTTTGTGTTTATGTCACGTTAGCATACCTATCGTTTAGCCCAGGTTTGGGCAAACTACGGCCCGCGGGCCACATCCGGCCCACGGGACCGTTTAATCCGGCCCGCCAACCCTAAATAAATTGTATTATTAAACTTTTTTTTTTCGGTCATTTTGCCTGCAATGACTGCGTTTCCCCAGTAGATGGGGAACCACTCGCCTGCGCATTTACTACCGGAAGCCGTGTCAGAAAGCTCGGTGCACACTCACAAGTGCGTGTACGTACTCAGTAGTACGGAAATGGTGCACTCGCGCTCTATTTGTATCCGTGCCGAATTTAGAGCGTGGGCTGTGACGACAGCATTCTTGTAATATGCGCGCCGAGCTTTCGGATACAGTTTTACGTTAAAGCCACCCACAAACCTTCCCCTGGAATCCTTCCATTAAAATGAGTCGCCCAAGGAAAAGCAAGGTGGACACTGAGTGCCGAGTGTTTAAAAAGAGTGGCCAATTTGGCTCGACGTACGCGACGTGACGTTCAGCCACATAAACATCAACATCAACCCGTCACAGATCTAGGTAAACGGACCAACACCTCGGATCTCTCCTAAGAATTGCCACAAAAAATTTTACTCCAGACTATGACACACTAGCAAAAAAAGGGAGACCACTGAAAATGAAGGGGAGGCTTTCAAGTTTGTTGTAAAAAAATGCATTTTGAATATGATCTGTACAAATAGCAGGGATTGAAACTAGCGACCATTCTCATTTTCAAACAATGCAGGATGCTCAAGGACATTGATGAACCACCTGTTTGTGACTAATCTTAACCTGTAAAGTTCTTAAGGCTTATTTTAAGGAAGTGTTTCCCGTTTCCTCACCTCTGTTACCAGGTGTTTGTGAGTTAAAACTCTGCTCTGATTTTCAGATACCCCTCACCGTGTTGCCGTTTTGATTACTTTATTTAGATGTATGCTTTCACCGATTCTTCAAGATGATATATTTGGTCAGAATGTTTGCCGTTTGATGTGAGCTCATAAGAAAAACATCTTTCATTAATCTGACCTGCAGGCACTGAAGTGATAGAGACTGTTATTCATAATAACAGTGTCGTATTTTATGAGAATCACTGATAGCAGTTTTTTAGGGATTTTTTTTTTTAATGCTGTTAATAAATGCATTTGTTTTCAAAAAACATTTTTTGAATATCCACGCTTTACTACCTACTAAAGGCCAAAACCTTTTATGCAATGACCTTTACAGGTCGTTTATATTACTTCACACAAACACTACATCCATCTGCTCCTGGTTCGGCCCCCCGGTCAAAATTTAGAACCCAATTCGGCCCGCAAGTCAAAAAGTTTGCCCACCCCTGGTTTAGCCTGTTGTTGCTCGTTCATGTCTGTTCTTGGTGTTGGATTTTGTTGAATAAATTTCCCCCAAAATGCGACCTATACTACGGAGCGACTTCTATATGTTTTTTTTTCACGTTATTGTGCAGTTTATGGCTAATGCGACCTATATTGCGGAGCGACTTTTAGTCCAAAAAATACGGTACTATGAATGTCCTTGAGTGGCCCAGCAACAGCCCAGATTTGAATCTAGCAAAACATGTCATAAAATGGGTGTGCACTGACACTCCCCATCTAAAATGATGACAATGGACAAGTGTAAATTGAAATGCGCAAATGCTTGTAGTATGTATGTTATTTTTTCAATTATTTACTTATTTAGTTATGAATTATTTTGTTTAACATGTTCCCCTCTGTGAGCCGTCAGCTTATCATGGTAGAGGGCGTGCCATGGTAAAGTGTTTCCCAATGATCGTATAGGAGCTAGTAAGTTGTCAGGGGCTTTGTGATTTTGGCAGGATCACCCAGGGAATCAGGTCCTAGGTGAGGGAACAAATAAAGCTCAAAGCCCCTTTATGACGATAAAGCCAGACCTGGAGGTGGCACTCGCTTACCAGTGCTTGTAGATCAGACTGAGGCTGCACTCATACCGGGAACAGCCCAAAGAGGCAATGTGGGTCCCCTTTCCCATGGGCTCACCACCAGTGTGGTCTGTGGTCAGATGTCCAGTGAGCTGGGCAGCAGCCAGAGGGGAATTTGGTGATCTGATCCACAGCAACAGAAGCTAGCTCTCAGAACATGGACCGACACGTGGGTATTTAATAGCCTTTTGGTGGCAAAGCTCCAGGGATGGATGAGATCTACCCAGAGTTCTGAAAGGCCCTGGATGTTGTGGGACTGTCCTGGTTGACACGTCTCTGCACCATTGCATGGACATTGTCAATTCAGCGCCTCTGGATTGGAAGATCAAGGTAGTGGAGGTGTGTACCAAATACAGGGGGAGCATAATCCTCAGCCTCCAAGGTGAGGTCTATTCAGCGGTGCTGTAGAAAAATTTAATCTCAGAATCAGGAAAAGCAGTATGGGTTTTGTCTTTGCTGGTAAAAAAAAGTGGACCAGCTCTACACCCTCAGTATACCCGTTTCTGCCCATAGTCTATATTTAGATGCTCCAATTTCCGTAACATCTGTCGTCCTCAAATGACGACCAGCATTCGTGCCGGTTGTATCCAGTTATAACCAGTCTTTGACCTGTCGAAACCGGAATCGCCGCCATCTGCCCAGTGTATGAGTCAGTCGTGCTAGGTGAGTGAAGCCGGACGGTTGCGATTCACGATGGAACATGATCAAAGGTGAGCTCCGGGATATTATGATAGACTCGAGATAGGGGGGTGAAACTTTTAGGGAACAATTATCATATAATGGTTATTGACTGATGTGATTGCAGTGATGATTCGCCCTGACGTATTTCCTCCATGTATTATTTTATGCAAAACATCTATATATAGACCATGGGTGTCTATGGGTACAAAATCGGTGCTGGATGTCCTCGATGCAATCGAAGGTGAAGATGAAGACGCAGCTGTGGATGAAATCTTCATTGTTCCCCCCGCGGTCAGTGTGAAGTCTGCGCCTGACAAAATTCCCGGACGCCAGGCCTCTCGCCGCCCCCACGATTATCGTCGGAAAGAGCGCAAATCAGAAGCTAGGCTTCTTCCTTACTGATGCATATCCTCACCTTGTTCGAGAGACCATCAAGTATGCGGCGGTGACTGACTCCAACTTCCAGCTCACCATCGGAGAATTGAAGCACGTTACCTCCCCGATGCTGCGCGTGCACTTCCGCTACGCGTCTACACCGACAACTACTTCACCGGCCTCCCGCTAGTTGCAGAGCTGCACAGGCGGGACTACGCTTGCACGGGGACGATCCGAGAAAACCGCATCCCGCGCTCCTGCCCGATCACAGATCAGAAGGCTATGAAGAGCAAGCCGCGTGGTGCCGTGTCTGTTGTGTACGACACGGCAAACAAGATAGCGCTCACTCGGTGGAAGGATAATGCCGTGGTCACCATCGCCTCCACCCTCGCCACCGAGCATCCTCTGCAGAAGGCGTCACGCTGGTCATGGAAGGAGAAGAGGAAGGTGGCAGTGGACCAGCCATTTGTTGTCCAGCTGTACAACCACAGCATGGGCGGCACGGACCGCGCCGACCAGAGCATCGGGCTCTACCGCATCAACATGCGCCGAAAGAAGTGGTGGTGGCCGATATTCACCTGGATGCCGGACGCAGCCGTCTTCACTGCATGGGTGCTGCACCGGCTGGATGAGCACGGCGGGATGTCTCTGCTGGACTTCCGACGCAAGGTGGCCCGAACTCTGCTTGCAGCACCAGGCGTCACTTGAGCTTGGAGAGTGGGCAGACCGCGCCTGTGCGCAGTTGCCGATGACTCCCGCTTCGACGGCATGGAACACTGGCCGGAAGTGGCGGAGCAAGGCCGAAAGTGCGCACTGCCGACTTGCAAGTCGCGTCCGTCCAGTGCGTGCTCCAAGTGCCGCGTGGCACTGTGCATGAAATGTTTCCGTGGTTACCACCAGCCGGAACAGAATGTGTGAGAAGCACTGGTCGTGTGATCCGTTTTCTGACTGGAAGTGGCAAGGCTGAACATGATCACTGCTGAGTTACAAATCACGGCTGTCCACTGCGTTTATGGTACCGCAATCTTCAGTCCACTGCCCTTATTGTACCGTGGTTTTATACCGTTTTCCCTGAAAGTTTGTTGCAAATACTACATACGGCTATGAAAGCCAACTTGTGTTCATAGAAACTTCGGCATTTTCTTACGACTGGTCCCCATACCCTGGGGATGACGGCTGCCGTTGACTGGAGGCGTTGCACATGCCTGCCCATTGAAAATTGTGGAAATGGTCCCTTTCATGTTGCAGACAGCTGTTACGTGCAAAGCACAACTAACTCTGAACATTCAAATAAATTACATCACGTTACACTTGTAAATCGTCAGAATGCTCCGATTTTTGTGCACGTATCAGCCCATAGTCTATATATAGATGATGCATATCTCGTGTACGTGACGTCATAACCAAAAAAGCGTGGCATATTCGTACTTAGGGACACCTAAGGACCCAGAAAATATGCACCTTTTTAGAAACAAAAATTTGGGCAGATCCGGGTGCAGAGAGAGCTCAACTTCACCAAATTGGCCAGCGTAGGTTAATTGAAGACAATAGCATAGAAATGGTGTATTAATCGTGTCTTTCTACTAAGGGAGCAGCTCTGATTGTGTTAGTTGAGGTGTTGAGGTGGCTCGAGCATCTGATTAGAATGCCTCCTAGACATCTCCTTGGAGATGTGTTACAGACACGTGTTAATGGGTGGAAAGAAGGTTGGGAAGGATGAAAAGGATAAAACATGAGATTGAAAGGCGAATCCGTGCAGAGTCTGCACTGAAGCTGATTATGTCAGTCCGTTGTGGTTGAGGAACTGAGCTAAAAAGTAAAGCTGACAATTTATCAGTCACTTTAGGTCATCTAGAAGGGGCTCAGAGTAGAGCTCCTGCTTCTTCTCCACATTGAGCGGATCCAGATGAAGTGGCTCGGGCATCTAATTAGAATGCTAAACTCCTCCTTGGAGACGTGATACGGCCATGTGTTATTGGGTGGAGGCCCAGAGGACAACTCAAGACACATTGAGGGATTATGATTCTCAGGTGGCCTGGTAGTGCCTCAGGATGCACCCAAAAGAGCTGGATGAAGTGGCTGGGGAGAGGGAAGTCTAGGTTTCCCTGTTAAAGCTACTGACTCTGCGACCTAAGCAGAAGAAAATAAATATTTCTTTTATTGGTTAATAAAAATTGTGATCT
Organism: Syngnathus scovelli; assembly: GCF_024217435.2. Lineage (NCBI taxonomy): Eukaryota > Metazoa > Chordata > Actinopteri > Syngnathiformes > Syngnathidae > Syngnathus > Syngnathus scovelli. Next base: position 9,492,522 of record NC_090849.1, on the reverse strand, counting down.
GTCATTTGTTTCATTAATTTGACTGTACTGATTTACTATGTGAATGGGGTTAGAATAATCACTTGGTGACTTTGTGCATGTAAAGTCGAGCATGAGACAGAACATTTTAATTCAAAATCAAAAAAATAATTGCCAATGGCAAATATAAAGCCCGGCAACAAGGCCAAGAAGGGCCAATGTAGTTTTGCATCGCCATTCATCTGTGCGGTACACATCATTAGGCCTGTGTGAAAACTGTTTTGTGTTCTGAATTAGAAGGCACAGAGAACAGATGGTGCAGAGGGTTAAGTCACTTTCAATAGCACCAATTTGCCCATCAGTGACAAGAACCAAGTTGGGAATTGAATCATTAAATGTTTTAGTGTCTGTGAAGAACGCCTGCTGGATGCTGGAGTGCTCCTGGGTGTTCATTGTTGGCTAATGAGACAAAGAAGAAGTTCATTCCACTAATCATCAATGGGCATGTCTGGCTATTCAGAGCATTAGCCATTAACCACTCTAACACCTGCTCTCTCTCTCACTCCACTTTTCAATTGGCATCCTTTCTTATCTTATCTTTTGTACGCAAACACACTTGCATGCAATACCAAAACATCATATTCTGATGTAGTCATATCCAATGCCCTTGTCTGTATTTCACGACAGGTTGTTGAACGGAAAATGGACTCCCACCCTGATACTCAATTCATCGTAACCTTGGATCACACTGAAAGAGTGTAGAACTGGACACACTTTTTGAGTGCATGGCTACTACACACGAATACACAAGTCTTGGTGGTGTAGATGAAACTCCAAATAGTGGATAAAGTGTTCCATGTTTTACAATGCGGATGTTTGGTTCTTCACAGAGCCTCGCACTGAAATTGTATAAATAACGTAGCATGCTCCTTTTTGATTTAGAATATGGTGTATTTGTGTACTTTCATCATTGGACAAAGGGACAAGATCTTATTTGATTAGAAAGACTTAAAAGTCTTCTTTTACTTGAAGACTGCGACATCCACTCAGAAACATGAAAATGAGATCTAAAATGGCCACCTTTTATTTTCAGACTCAATGAAACTGTTGCATAATAACTACTGTAGTTTCAAGTGTCATTTAAAAAAAAGTGGACGCTGCGGACTGTATGTGTTGATCGAATCTTAGCAGAAAGTGTTAAAGGGAGAAACTCACCTGTAAAATTGAAGTTTTTGTGATGTAAAAAAATGACATCTTGCATTTCATAAGTAATTACTGAATATTTTTAACATAATCTGAAAATATATATAACATTCATTTGGGAAGAGAGCAAAAGGTTTTGTCGGGGTGCTTTTAACAGGAGCAGTTTTCATAATGAATAAACTCCTGTTACATAAGAACATACTTCTCATGGATTTGTTTTGATTAAGTTTTTACTGATGTAATAGTTACTTTTTCAGCTACATTTTACATGTATAAAAGGCAACAAAATGTTGAAAGATATCAGTCTGGAGAAAATTAGACATAATTTCTTCTGCATTAAGTATTCAACTGTGTCCTGGACTTACCTTCAAAATAAAATAAAAGAACCAAAATTCAATATTGATACTGCCACTGTCTGCTAATAATATGGTTATGCTGTAATCATGCGGCGGAAAAGGCTCTCAATATTGATATTGATGCAGGCTGCCTGATTCGTACGTGTTGTGTTTCCTATTTCTAAATGATATTTAGCTGCCATAGCATTTCAAAGCATTTTTATCAGCTTGGAACCTTCTGCATTGTTGGCATTTGAGCAACCAGGAGGAAATCATAAAAGATTCGAAAGAACATCAGTTATGATTTCATACTGCACTATACAATATACATACAGTATAAACGAAGATTTAAAACACAACAGCATAGCACTCTGAAACGATTGGTGAAGCAGTGCAGCGTGGTGACGAGTGACGTGAGAGAAGAGGGTCACAGTTTCAACTACCGAACAGCTTCCAACTATCTATCAAAAAGCCGAAAAATAATTTCACCTTTCAGGATGACAACTTGCCTTCACAAAGGAAATGGTTGGAATTGTCTAGTCACAACTCAGACTTAAATACAATGGATATCTGTGAGGTGATCTTAAGTGGACTGTGGATTAGAGATGTCCTTGCAGTGTGCGTAACACTTTTTTGTAGCTTTTTGACACTCCAGAAGTCCGAGAGTGACTGTTAGTTACAGTAAAACACACAAACACACATACGTATGTATATGTATATATACGTGTATATATATACACACCCATATATATATACTACATATATACGTGTGTGTGTGTGTGTGTGTGTGTGTGTGTGTGTGTGTGTGTGTGTGTGTGTGTGTGTGTGTGTGTGTGTATGTATGTATATATATATATATATATATATATATATATATATATATATATATATATATATATATATATATATATATATATATATATATATATATATACACACACACGTGTGTGTGTGTAAGTGTATATGTATGTATGTGTACGTATGTATGTATGTGTATGTGTTTGTGTGTGTGTGTGCGTGTGTGTGCGTGTGTGTGTGTGTGTGTGTGTGTGTGTGTGTGCGTGCGTGTGTGTGTGTGTGTGTGTGTGTGTGCATGTGTGTGTGTGTGTGTGTGTGTGTGTGTGTGTGTGCATGTGTGTGTGTGCATGTTTGTGTGTGTGTGTGGGTGCGTGTGTGTGTGTATGCGTGTGTGTGTATGCGTGTGTGTGTATGCGTGTGTGTATGTGTGTGTGTAAGCATGATACATGAGTGTTATTTATTCATTTTTACGTGATCAAAACCTAGTATTTTACAGGGTGTATTGTTGATTCCTAAAAAAATTGGCACCAGATTATCTTGCGTATCAAAGTTCCATATGCTAGGATTTATCTTTTTTTTTTTTTTTTTTTTTTTTTTTTAAATATGAACTGGGCTGTCTGTCTGTTCATGAACATGAATTACTATGAGTCTTTTGTCATGTTACAAGCTTTGTCTTGATTACATTTGTGTGTTAGGTTTCAGCAACCGATTACATTTCAATCCATTTAGGTGATCTAGATAATGATAATGATTATTTTTGTATTTTTGAGTCAATAATGGTACAATTGAAAGGATTCAACCTCCAAGTTCATATTTGCAACAGCAGTCTTTTTTTCATTTTCCATCAACACGGTTACACAATTAGCCTGCTAACTGAGAAAAAAAATGGACAAACAAAACCCAAATACTCTGAATTGTTTTCTTTTGTATTGCCCGAGTAAAAGCTGTGATTTACTTAATGACATTCTCATCACATATATTATTATTTTAGCATTATTATTATTCTAGCATTGCTAAAACAACAAATCTATTGGTGAAACAAGACTTTTGCACAGTACTGCAGTACTGAGAGAGTGTAAAACCTTAAAGCTTAGAAGCGCAACAATAAAAACCTATTGCCCAGAAGTTTTAAACTTGAATTGTATGCTTTATCCTATATCTCCTAAGCTCTAATTTTATTCATGTTTAAAAGTGTTTGTTGGCTTCAAACTTACAGTAGACATTGCTCTTTTACAAAGATACGTATGTAGTATAATTAATTCACCCACTGACATTGTCCTATCAATCCTGTAATAAGGTCAAAAGGTTGCAACAATATACTTTTATGCACAATACATTTATGTAAACACAGGATGTCTAGTCTGAACTATAACAGCTATTGTGTCTTAATCACTAATGTACAATATGTTTATAAAAGTCATGTCTTTGTGTTAGCTGATATGTTCTTAAGTCCACACACAGCCCGAATTGTTTTCATTGATTGTATTTTTAGGCACCATCATTATTCTAATTTTGATTTTGAGATAATGTGTTTGTTGTGAGACATTTGAGGAGTCAAATTAATTTCACTTGGTAAAAATGTGGTCCAACCTTTTTTTTTTTTAATATATTTTGCTGATCATTAGTTTTAGATGATTTTATCAGTTGTATATTGTAAATCATCAGACAAGGCTAAAAACAGCCATGCCATGAATGCTCTAATAGTTGTATGAACTCTGTTCAAAAAGGCAAAAATGACCAACTCACAAGTGCAGCTTTATGTCATTGACTTTTATTGGTGTGATACTATTACAATAAAATTGAAACAAAACAAAATGCTTTGGTTGGTCATTGTCTCTTTTGGAAGGAAAACACTAACATAGAACAGACTGTCAACCTACACAGGAAAACAAGAGTTGAAGGACAAAAACAAAAGCAATATCAAGAGAATGTTTTCACATCAGTAGCAAATAGCCCTGAAAAAAGGCTGAGAACTTTAGTTAAATGAATCGTAATTTTGTCACTTCACAACATAAATATACACCATGTACAACATGTTAACAATCAACTGCCTCAATAAAATCAAGGTGCGCTTTGTGTTTGTCTTTTTGTGTCTGTGGGTGACATTCACATTAAGGCAGACTTCACGATTGTCTATAATGATACTGTATTTCAGACTTCTTTTACTTCAAGGAAAATTTTCAAATGTCTACAGTGAACGTGATATTACACTTTTTCATCTTTGTCTTTTTCCCAATTACTGAAAGTTGTATATTGTTGTCTTTGAATGTGCTCTTATGTGTGCCCAGAGCATAAGTCACATTTGTTTTTTTTATGTATGAGTCTAGCTTACCTTTCAACACAGTAAGTTTCACAGGTACCACACTGATGACTATCGATACCAAGAACAGACATACTGTTCTCTTAGACCCCTTACTCAAATTTTCAGTACGATCCAAATTGTCGTTTGACTGACTTTAACTGCTCAGTACGTAAGCTGTAATATGGGAAAATATTGCAGCAGACAAATATATAATAAGACAATAAATATTTAGGCAACAGGACATCGGCAGTGTCTAAAACCAACAACCAAATAACGTGAGTTACAGTTTGACATTATTTTATAAAAGGTGAACATTTTCAATTTCCATGATAGTCTGGTTCTGTGTAAATACCGGCACTAGTACATTACAGATAGAGACAAAGACATTCGTATTAAAACCTTTCTGAACGAAAAATTAAAGCATACCCATCAGCTGCATTTATGCTGGAATTTCCAAATTTCTTCCTTTAATGAGGTTGATGCTGATAGCTGACACAGAAAAATATAGTTATGTGATGTCACATTGCTGACTTGTAGTGTTTTCATGTCACTACACTATCAAGCGTGGGCACAATCAAAATCCCATGGCACTGTACATTAAATGAATCACGATTCATTTTCCATAAGAACTAATTGGCACATGAGTCTTAATGATGTTTATTTTGCTTTCGGCACACAGTAGAACAGTACGCAAAATTAATTTGAAAATCTGAATAAAACATTGACATTTTGTAACCTTGCTTATATTCTCGCAATGTTGTCTTATTGACAAACAGGAATGTAAGAAAAAATGCCCAGTTTTTATTTATTTTACTGGCTGTATCGTACATTTCTTTCATTTGATGAACAGCTCTTTCTTGTGGTATCAATATAGTAATATTCTATTACTATATATCTATATCTAAATAGAGTGGAATCAAACTATATTAATTACACAGTGTGACCAAATGTACCTGCACATTCTATGGAGAATGTCCTCATTTATTTTCTTGATTATTTAAAAAAAAGGATACGCCAACATTCCATTTCTTAAAAAGAGGTTATAAAATCTGTCATAAAAAGTGCAGAGTTAATCACCAGCCCATCATTCATAAGATGGTTCCAGGCTAATGGTGCCATCCTATGTGACAGTCAGCACATAGTACAAGTTAACCAATAGAATAGTGCTTTCAGCATCTGACAACTTGAACATTGTCATTACAATATTGACTGTGCTTAGTTGTAGGCGGGTGGGTACATTCTGTTGGTAACCTTTCATTCATTGGAGTTGGGGAAATGGATAATGTTCATTGCCACGAGATTTGATGTCATTCGAAAATTGTCACATAAAGATACAAATATTTATGTTAAATGCTCAAAACAATCTGGAACGCAGATGGGGCTCTATCAAACTTGCAAGAATCTCTCTGGCTATAAAAATGCTCACAAAGGTAAGCTGGCATGTAAGTCCACTTTCATTGCTGATTTGTTGATCCTATACATAGTCTCACCAAAACAAACAACATGGTGAAAACAAGTCGTCTGCATTTCTCACACACATGCTCGCTTAGCATGGAGCATCTCAATCAGCAGGTTGTTGCAGGGCACCTCGCCACTCAGATGCATGTAGCACAAATAATCCTCAGCCTGTGTGCTGAGGGAACGGAGCTCTGGCAGTCGCACCACCAGCTGGCCGAACTTCTCCTGAAATTGAGGGTAAGTGGTCAGGGTGTACTCCAGCAGAGCTTCGTTCACCTGCTCCTGGACACCCTCCACAAATGCCTGGTTCTCCAACAGCTTCACATCTGCACACAGGAGCGTAAGGTAAGTCTAAATGAACATAATTGTGTGGCATTTGTGTGGTGCCTTATGTGGTAGACATGACAGAAATGGTGAGTGCCCAGCATATTTAAATAGAGAAATGTGTTTGAAATTCAGTACAAGAAAACATCCAACGGACGTAGCAGTTCAACATTGCCAGCTCAAAGCACACATTCTTGGTAGTGAAGAGAATGCTCTCAATATATGGCCTGTTACAACCTTGATATATTGTGACATCACCAAAACCTATATAGGCATGGTTCGAATCACTCATTTTCAATTTTGGTTATTTTTTCACCTTTTGGAATAGCCAGCTCACATGGTTTCTCTGAAAAGAGAACTTAAACATAAAGTTGAGCAACTAAAACATGTTTTTCTTTTTAGAGATTCCTGGAAATTATTTTTACTAGTTAATGGGACATCTCAATAAAGTGTGCTTTTTTTACACTAAAAACACTATTTTTCTTTAAAGACGTTTTACATTTGGGAAAATGAACAAACAGAGAAAAATTTACAAATGATTTTGGGAATTACTGATGCTGTTTTAGCAGCTGTGACACTGATTTTTCATTGTGTGCTATACATATTCAGTCTGTACCAATCTATACATCCTCATCTGGGTTGCATCACAGGGCAGCAGGGTAAGCAAGCTTGGCCGGATTTTCATTCATCCATCTTTTCTGGGTGAATCCAGAGATGTTTTCAGGCTAGCCTGAAGGTCTCTTTGGTGTGTGCTGAGTGAGCCCCTTGGCATGCTAACAGTGGGATGTGCCTGCAACACATCACCAGGGAGGTATCCAGGAAGCATCCGAACCTGATGCCTGAGCCACCTCATCTCATCTCATCTCATCTCATCTGGCTCCCTTCAATGTAGAGGAGCAATGGCTTCTCTGAGATTTGGATTCCAAACAGACCCTTCTCATTAGAGCAGTGGTTCTTAACCTTGTTGAAGGTACCGAACCCCATCAGTTTCATATGCGCATTCACCAAACCCCTCTTTAGTGGGGGGGGATGACATACCTCCGCAGTGGAGGCTCTGCCAAACCCCTGAAGCAGACTCACCGAACCCCTAGGGTTCGATCGAACCCAGGTTAAGAACCACTGCATTAGAGCCTCCGAATAGACCATGCAAGGGAAACTGATGAATGTGATTTCCCTGTTGTTGGAACTCGGGGTGGACCTTATCACCAGCCCATCTCAGAGTCTTCAAATTCCGTGTCCTTATAGGGAGGTATATGAGTTGAAATTAAGGAGATTTTCTGTTTCCAGATATTTCCTTGAAATCATGCAAAAATCCCTCTCCATAGATTTGGTGAGCTCCTCCAACAACTGAGTTTTTGCCTCAACAACCACCGAAGCTGTGTTCTGCTTAGCCTTGCTTCTAGAGTCAAACATTCCAAGAAGACCTTTAGTGAGTCCCGTCCAGGGTCTATCCCAGGGATGGGCAAACTACGGCCCGCGGGCCACATCCGGCCCACGGGACCGTTTAATCCGGACCGCCAACCCTAAATAAATTGTATTATTAAACATTTTTTTTTCCGTCATTTTGCCTGCAATGACTGCGTTTCCCCAGTAGATGGGGAACCACTCGCCTGCGCATTTACTACCGGAAGCCGTGTCAGAAAGCTCGGTGCACACTCACAAGTGCGTGTACGTACTCAGTAGTACGGAAATGGCGCACCCGCGCTCTATTTGTAGCAGTGCCGAATTTAGAGCGTGGGCTGTGACGACAGCATTCTTGTAATTTGCGCGCCGAGCTTTCGGATCCAGTTTTACGCTAAAGCCACGCACAAACCTTCCCCTGGAATCCTTCCATTAAAATGAGTCGCCCAAGGAAAAGCAAGGTGGACACTGAGTGCCGAGTGTTTAAAAAGAGTGGCCAATTTGGCTCGACGTACGCGACGTGACGTTCAGCCACATGAACATCAACATCAACCCGTCACAGATCTAGGTAAACGGACCAACACCTCGGATCTCTCCTAAGAATTGCCACAACAAATTTTACTCCAGACTATAACACACTAGCAAAAAGAGGGAGACCAACAACACTGTTCCCACTGAAAATGAAGGGGAGGCTTTCAAGTTTGTTGTAAAAAAGTGCATTTTGAATATGATCTGTACAAATAGCAGGGAATGAAACTAGCGACCATTCTCATTTTCAAACAATGCAGGATGCTCAAGGACATTGATGCACCACCTGTTTGTGACTAATCTTAACCTGTAAAGTTCTTAAGGCTTACTTTAAGGAAGTGTTTCCCGTTTCCTCACCTCTGTTACCAGGTGTTTGTGAATTAAAACTCTGCTCTGATTTTCAGATACCCCTCACCGTGTTGCCGTTTTGATTACTTTATTTGGATGTATGCTTTCACCGATTCTTCAAGATGATATATTTGGTCAGAATATTTGCCGTTTGATGTGATCTCATAAGATAAACATCTTTCATTAATCTGACCTGCAGGCACTGAAGTGATGGAGACTGTTATTCATAATAACAGTGTCGTATTTTATGAGAATCGCTGATAGCAGTTTTTTAGGGATGTTTTTATTTTTTAATGCTGTTAATAAATGCATTTGTTTTCAAAAAACGTTTTTGAATATCCATTCTTTACTACCTACTAAAGGCCAAAACCTTTTATGCAATAACCTTTACAGGTCGTTTATATTACTTCACACAAACACTACATCCATCTGCTCCTGGTTCGGCCCTCCGGTCAAAATTTAGAACCTAATTCGGCCCGCAAGTCAAAAAGTTTGCCCACCCCTGGTCTATCCTCAAGTTGGCTGGAAAAGATTCCAGAACATTCGCAACCCCAGTAAGGAAAAGAGGTGTCCAAGATGGATGGATGGATGGATGGATGGATGGATGGATGGATGGATGGATGGATGGATGGATGGATGGATGGATGGATGGATGGATGGATGGATGGATGGATGGATGGATGGATGGATGGATGGATGGATGGATGGATAAATGGATGGATGGATGGATGGATGGATGGATGGATGGATGGATGGATGGATGGATGGATGGATGGATGGATGGATGGATGGATGGATGGATGGATGGATGGATGGATGGATAGATGGATGGATGGAATCCAGGTTTAATATATATTACAAACAGTGTAGTGACCCATACTGTGTGAAGAGTTTTTAAATTGTCTTGCTACAGACAGATGTAAAATAATTTACATCATTCTATAGCATATTTATGTTTGTTTGTGTGTGTACATGTGTGTATGTGTGTGTGTGCGTGCGTGCGTGCGTGGTAAGCAAAGACCTCCAGTGGACTGGCATTCAGCATCAGCTGAGCCCATCCTGTAGAATCCATTCACACAGTAATTAAATATTTTGAATCTATTATCAATCATCCTTTCAAACTGCTTGGGGGCAATTACATTACCCCTGTCAAACCTGACTAAGGATGAGGAAAAGGAGTGTGTCCAAAGAAGTGCCAGTAAAGAGCAAATATTCTCTACCTATGACATTTTCTCCCCATTCAAAAGCTCTTTTGTTACGATCTTGCTTGCGCTAAACAGCAAACACTTCTGGGAATCTGGGCAAACCACATCTATGCTCTTTCCATCTGCACAAGCCTCTACATGAATGTCAGCCCTTGCATCGAATGATAGACCCATTACTCCCCTTTAGAATGCCATTAGTGGACAATAGAGGAGGTTGCTTTTGTGAACAATTGCCTTTTGCAAGACTAGGTTTTTAATTAAGTGAATTTGTTCACGTTAAAAGGCCAGTAGTGAAAGCCCCATGTACATACATACATGGGAATTGTGGCAATATTTCAAAAAATATAAATATTATATTTTAAAGCCTACCAAATAGCAGAATCCATGAGATGAAAATGAATGCTTTGACTTTTAATAGGCTGTACAATATATTTTGAAAACACATATACCATAAATAAATAAACAGGCTCGAGGAGTAACGGAATACATGGACCAACGTTACGTATTCAGAATACAAAAAAAAAGTAACTATTCTGTTAATTAGGAGAATAAAGAAAGGCTTCGAGTGCTATTGGACAACATGTCGTCAAAACTAGGTACATTTGTCAAAAACTGGAATTATTTTTTATTCCATTTTTGACGAGGACAAAGTGACACCATTGTTTATTTGTCGATAAATTGTCACAATGGGGCATTCAAATGGCCGCAGTGACTCTGCATGGTGTTTCTGAGAACGGTATGCGGAATAAAACAATTTTATTTTGTGGTGACGCCGCATATCGTCATCAGCGAGTGTTTGCGTACTTGTGTGCGTGGGCACGTACATTCAATGTGACTGAGGGGAGTACAGGCCTCTTTATATGTCATTATGTCAGTGTCAGAGGGCCTAAACCTGCACAAAAACTTGTGAAACATTCCACACACATCAGGGGTGGTAAAATCACCAATTATGTATTACTTTAGTGTGTTATTTTTTTATATGGCTCACTAGCGCCCTTTACAAGATTTTAACGAAACAGCCTCGATTATACGATTCACCTAGAGCTATAAAAGTTTGGTGGTATATGTAACAGACCACGACCTACAAAAGCGTCTCTTGGAGCCATTTGTATTTGACAGGAAGTTCAACATTTTGAAATTTCTTTCAAATAGCCCCCATTTTTTACCTTTTATAGAGTTTACATATTAAAGAGGTCCTCCTAGAGGTTTAATCAGTTTGTCTTGAAATTGTGGGTGCGTCAACTGACGATGCTCATGATGGAAATCCAACCGAAGCTTTTTATCAGCTACCCACTGGTGTATGAATGTGTGTGTGAATGGTGCTGTAGATAAAGCGTGCCACGCCTTGATTTGCTCTACACACATTGAAGTCTGTTGACATTTTCTTAAAAGAGAAGCAATACGCAGATGACAATATCATGCGGATTTCGTAGGTAATTTTGATGCCATGTGAATTGGATGGAAGAGAGAATAAAGCAGCCACTTATTCTATTACTGTGTCTGGCTACGCTCTTTGACTTGTGACTGTGAAGATGAGGTGCTTCCGCGAACATCCCCCTTTCCGAATCAAAAATGATCCTAGCTACCCGTAAAATGGTAATACAGCAGTCATAAAGATCAAACAGCCCGGCTTATTATTATTATTATTATTATTATTATTAACGGCTTTAAATTGGTCACGAAAATTCATCGAATCACTAGTGCTGGTCATTTAGCTTTGTACGGTCCTTATAAGTATCATCCATTTAAAGTACTTAAAAATGTATCCATCCATCCATTTTCTGAACCGCTTAGTCCCCACGGGGGTCGCGGGCGTGCTGGAGCCTATCCCAGCCGTCATCGGGCAGTAGGCGGGGGACACCCTGAACCGGTTGCCAGCCAATCGCAGGGCACACAGAGACAAACAACCATTCACACTCGCACTCACACCTAGGGACAATTTGGAGTGATCAATCGGCCTACCAAGCATGTTTTTGGGATGTGGGAGGAAACTGGAGTGCCCGGAGAAAACCCACGCGGGCTCGGGGAGAACATGCAAACTCCGCACAGGGAGGGCCGGAGGTGGAATCGAACCCGCACCCTCCTAACTGTGAGGCGGACGTGCTACCCAGTGCGCCACCGAGCCGCCCTTAAAAATGTATTTGTGACTAAATAGTGGCGTCCATGACCAAACCGCGTTAGACAGAAAGTCACATAGGATCGAAGCGAGTAAAATCGAGATTTAGGTGTAAGTTCAGTCCATTTTGCATTTGTTTAACCCTGTTGCCACAGCAACACGCTGCTTTCTACACAAAAATACTAATACCTAAATTAAAGTTGATGGTCTTAACATTTGTGACAACATAGAAGACAAGAAAAAAACTCATTAAAAGAAAACAGAAAATAATCATTACTTTAAGTTTATCTAAAAAAATGTTTTAGGTAGGCCATCTACAACCTGTATTCAAAACGGTCCCTGTTGAGTTTTACAAAGTTCTACCCAAAATTGGAACCATCCAGATATATAACGTCTCTACAAAGACCTGCAAAAAGTCTATAGAGATTTCCTCTAAACGTAACATAACCAACTCAAGCCTACCCCCTATACAGTCCTCAGGCTCCCAAACAATAGTAGTAGCAGTTTTCATTATTTTCTTGCAATGTTTTTCCTTATTCAGATTTGTTTCAAGACTACAGTTACAGTTAGACTTCACTTTGATGGTTAATGCAGTTTTTGCAATTTTGTTGTTTTATCACAGTATTTATTTACATTTCAAAAACCAGAAGCCATTCATTTACAAATGTGATTGCACTTTAGTTTACATATTTAAATGTTCAGATATCAAGATGTGATAGACAGTTTTTGCATGATTTGAATGAGGCAAAATAACATGCTTTTTCTCTCGAATATATTGTTATAATCATTTGTTTCAGATCTACTGTAATTATTTTCTGTATAAAAATTAAATTTGGTGTTCAAAAAGTCTTTTGTCAACTTGAGTCAAAGTCTTTTTTCAAACTTGAGTCTTGAAAAAGAGGGGGTTGTCTTATAATCAGGGTCGTCTTGTATTCGGGCCAATAAGGTATTATTATTATTTATTATTATTAGTAGTAGTAGTATTAGTATTATTGTTATTATTGTTAATATTATTATTACTACAAAAATGCTAATTATTCACTTAAATGTACAGAAATTTAGTTTGGGGCCACAGTTTTATATTTAAAAAAAAGTTCTAATGGCAGTATGATTACATAGACATTGTTATATGGACTCACTGGGGTTGAATAGGAGCAGGAATTTCAGACAGGCAATCTCTCTACGGTCCACCTGCAGGAGCCTCAACCTTACGGCAAGGTCCTGTCCTCTTTGGACCAAACTTGACAGAGTTGCCTCACCTTGAGACAGAACAGAAGCCAGCTCGATCTGCAAAACAAAAGTTACTAATTAAGTCCTCATATATGAAAGTGGGTGTGTAAAATTTGTAAGTTTAAATTCAACATTCAGTTTTATGATTGTATGTATAGATAAGCCTTGATTGTACGCGGACTTTGGGGTTCAGAATTTGGGATGATTATATAATTATTAATATTTTATATTATATCAATATTTAATTATTCATTAATTCATTTACTTATTCATTCATTTATTTTACACAGAGGGATAACAGTAAATGGACTGCACTTATATTGCGCTTTATCTACACCACATGGTGCCAAAAGCACTTAACAATGCCTCACATTCACCCATTCACATACACATTCATACACTAATGGGAGGGTGCTGCCATGCAAGGCACTGCCAGGTCCATACTTGGAGCAAATTGGGGTTCTGTGTCTTGCTCAAGGACACTTCGACATGGTCACCAGGGTTAAGGATCGATCCTACAACCTTAGAGTTGAGAGGCGAACACGCTCGGACGGAGCGAAACCAAGGTCATGAACAAAGGACAGGTGACAAAAAAAAAAAAAAAGATTGGTAAAGTCCCCAACTCTGCTTCTGGGTTAAATCTCGGCCTCGACATAGTACCAAAAACATGTATTTCAGGTAGAATAAAGACTTAATAGGTGTGAATTGAAGTATGAATGATTGTCCACGTTCCATACAATTGACTGCCAACCAGTATGTCCCTCTTTCCAGAATTAACTGGGGTCGGCTTTCATTAACTCTGACTCTAATGGGGACAAGCAGTATAACAAAAAGATGGTTGAAGAATAAGTCTGCTTCTGCATGGATGACTATTACTGTATTGTTGTATTGCATGTACAGTACACTATTATCTTACAAACATTCTTGGGTCAGAAAAGCACAAAATGAATGAATTATCTTTGTTCTGTTACTACATGCAAGTTGTTCTGTATTAATAATATAGGTATGTTTTCTAGCTAAACCATCTTTGAACTTCAATTAAGTGCCTTTGTGGCCACTCACCAAAACAGTCGATCAAAGGAAATGGAATTCAGTTACCAATGAGTGTTTTTATTTTTTCTGTACTATCAGAATGAGCATTTCTTCGAGACCAAGTAAAAACACTTAAAGGCTGGAAGGTTGACTGATGATGTGATTAACCTGTAGGGGATATGAACATTTATTTAATCACCTCCAAAGTGCCTGTTGTATCCAGGCAGTTGATTTTGGCTCTTTCCCACCAGACTATTAAGAGTCACATTATTTGACTTCCATACATGAGGTGAAGTGCTATTTTAGGGGGGGTTAAAATAAGTGAAAAATGATGACTATATTGTTGATTTATTATAACTTGATGCCATTTTGAAAACATTACATGGAATTAAATAAATGTGTTACACCAGAAGCTTGTTTGGCCCACTACTTTGCATGGGAGCTTGCACGATACACAATCTTATTAACCTGTCACTGCCAAATTAATATTTCATAATATTGGACTATTATTCACTAGCTACAGAATTTAAGGTTTTCCCAGCTTCTGAATATGTGGTGGGTCAACCTGCCCTACAGATCCACTCACCCTCAAAGAATGCTGTATATGAGACTGTTGGGAATCATGATATACACTGTACATGTATGAAAACGGTCAGACCGAGGAAAGTGGAGAAGTTCAGAAAGACTAAGCTATTTTTTATAATGTGCTGGTGGGAAGCTGTGTGGGGGAGTTGTTACCTCTTGGCCAGTGACCAGCAGGATACTGTCTCCCTTTCCATGTTGCACTTGTCTAAAAATATGATCCAGGACCAAAAGTTCAGACCAGCAGTTGTGCAGCAGCTTCATTTGGTCCCCCACCTTCAGGAAACATGAGACAGAGAGAAGTGAGACAAAGACAATACAAGAAAAGAAAAAAATATAAAGGCAAAAATTAGTCCAGTTAGTTTTGAGGAGTTGGACATGATTATTTTTTCCAAAACATATATAGACAGCTGCAAAGAAGATTACACGGTACTCTTCTTTTGTGGTTTGATACCATTTTTAATTTTTAAAATAATCAAAATTATGAACTTTGTTTTTATGCATTTTCATTTTTAAAATAATCTAAATTATAAACTTTATTTTTAAGTATTGCTGTTCAATTGCAGTTTGTGTCTTTTAGTGAGTCTAATACATAACATATAATATATGTGCCAGATGAAACATTCGGTACTAATGCATTAATTAACATTACAACTATTAATTAACATTATAACTACAACTAACATGGTAGTTATTCTAAAATCAAATAATTCCATCAAAGAGAGACCACAAACAACCTATCGCCTGTCCTGCGTCAGAGCTGTTATAATTGAAATACATAGTGTCACAGTCTCACAGTAAAGTGTGGCCTATATAATGTAATTTTGCTCCCTGTTTGTGTCAGTTTGATTTATAAAAAAAATATATAAGCCTTTAGTGATGACGGTGTTGTAAAATACATCCTGTAAATGTGCTTCTAATTTTCAAAGAACAACACTGTCACTCCAGTACTAAATCAATGTGAACAAAATGATAGAATGGAAGATGAGTTGTCCATAAAACCAAGGTGAGAAGATTAACGCTTCTCAGTGGTTGTGTCCAGTGTCGTATTGACATGTTTGTCTTCAAACTACTAATATCTTTTCCCAGCCCCGTCGGCGATGTGTGTGTGGTGTGTGTGTGTGTGTGTGTGCGTGTGTGTGTGTGTGTGTGTGTGCGTGTGTGTGTGTGTGCGTGTATGCGTGTGTTATTGTCTGTAAAGTGAAGGACAGAGCAGTCAGTAATTTCGCAGCCGCAGCTTTCAATAGGCTCAGACGCACATTCATCTGACATGGAGCTGACAGAATTACTGTCTATCTAAATCACACAATATATTAGTGGCAGAGGAGAGGGTCCAATCTAGGCCACACACCCATCTGGAAGAGTGCTGCTGTGGGTGTCTGGACTTAAAGTGATAAAGGATGGGGTTAAGGAAGTAAAAGGTCTCGGTGACCTCCTGCGCTTCCTCTACAAGAGGAGTTAGACTCTCAGCTACAGCCAAAAATAAAAAAAATCTTCCTAACATGCAGAATATAGAGCAAGTACTTGAATTGAGAGATTAATTTATGTTGGATTTAAAGTGTGTTTATCTACCTATTGAGTGTCACATTCAACCACTGTGTTGATTTTCTTGAGCAGCAAAAGTAGAAATGATGGAAATAATTGTCAAACCAAAGCTTTAAGCGTCTATTGGGTTTCCTGTCATGGATGCCACTAATGTCTGAAAACAATCTAGTAATGAAAATGTGATAGAGTTCTCCTCTATTAATTCTTTCGTGTACATTATTAACTATGTTTCACTCTGTGGCTATTTCATTAAGATAACACCTGAAATTCACATTGTTGCAATGAGGGATGTGGCGATTACATTCATATTGAGCAGGGTCTGGTTCGGGTTACTTGAGTTTGCGTGTACTGTAGGTCGAGCCACATCCGATACATCGTCAAATGTAATCAGGGTGGCCAAAGTTTATTATTTGCACTTGTTTGACTAGCATTTGCAGGTGTATTTTATTAAAATGTGTCACATTTGCAAAGCAGCTCTGACAATGCTGCTCAGCTACAGCTGTTTGGCCACACCAGTATGGCCGATATTCACTCCTGCAGTGTCTGCAGCTTTGCAGACTCAGTTTAGCTGTATGATCTGTAGGAACAAACTGTGAACAAGAGCAAAGTTTGTGGCTATTTCAAAAATATCTTTTGGGGACTGTTGTATGAAGTTAGCTGTGTTAAATATATATAAAAAAAAAAAAAAGAATAAATAAATCAAGGCCAATGTCAAGTTGGTGAGAATTAAGTGATTTGCCTTTAGTTTCAATCTCCTGAACAGATCAGGACAATTGTAGTTACAACTACTCTATATGTATGTGTACTCCTAGTCTTATGTTTCATCACACAAAACTAGATCAGATGGCGATATGAGATCACACCCAAGTACCAGATGATCAAAGTCCAAATGAAATCTTTTTTGCATTACTCGTCACCTCATTCAAAATTACACCATCAAGTCTTTATTAAGTTTGCAAATGACATGAATGTCTGACTTTGGCGTTAAAAGACAAGATAAAAAAATATATAGTTAGCATTCATTTTACTCTGAATGGGCAAAGATTTGGCGCCTCAATATACATTTTCACCAGTACAATGATAGATATTTTTCATATGTATTTAATGTTAACGTTAATGTTGTTCTGCAAGCCTTTGGGAATACTGACTACAGTACAACCCATGACGTATTTGATACACTGAAAAATGGGACACAGCAAGTGTTTTCTCCGGGCACTCCAGTTTCCTCCCACATCCCAAAAACATGCTTGGTAGGCTGATTGAGTACTCCAAATTGCCCATGAGGGCGAGTGGAGATGATTGTTCGTCTCTGTGTGCCCTGCGATTGGCTGGCAACCGGTTCAGGGTGTTCCCCGCCTACTGCCCGATGACGGCTGGGATAGGCTCCAGCACACCCGCGACCCCCGTGGGGACTAAGCGGTTCAGAAAATGGATGGATGGATATTGGTTTTCAAATCAAGTATTTGCTTTTTTACTTTTGTATATAAAGACAACTTACAGAATGAGCAAGTTTAATATTTTTCATGTTTTAATTTCATGCATGTTTTAATTTTATGTTACCCAACACCTCTATGGCTGCATGTTATTTTAATTTCAAGTTTACGGTAGTTACCCACTGAAACAAAATCCTTCCATTTGATGGTTGTGTTTGTCAAGTGAGTTTGCTCGTGAAAGTCGCCCGTTTTAGGCAACTCGTGTCGTATTCTATCACGACCACAAGCAGATAGATTTATTTTTGTAATTGTGGGTTCAATATTCCTCCGAGACAAATTTGACACAGTACTCAGTGACAGGGCTGTGGACTCGGACTCGGTCGGACTCGGTCATTTTTGCCGGACTCGGAGCTGATTTTGACCGAGTCCACCGAGTCCGACAAAAAAAAAATACGTTAAATTTTATTTTCATCATGCTGCTGAGAATACGCGTAGGAATACTGTCCACAGCCCTGCTTACGATCAATGCGGCCACGTTGAGTTGCACTTAGGCTAATGTTTACATTATGTACCAATGTCAAGGATGATTATGTCACCCAGCTTATACCATTGATGTGTTTCGATAGTTGTGGGGTCGTCGCTAATTATTTGTGTTTAGATAAATGTCTGAGCTATAATGGTGTAATTAATGATTAAAAAATATTATCTTACATGTCCTGTGTTTCAGAATGGTTATTTAATTGGGCGAGAGTGTGTGTTTTCAAGCGTTTTGCCTCATGCCAATGGCACTCAGGGCTAAGGGTGGGCTTCAATGACTATTTTTGTAAAGCCACGCATTTAATACCATGTCAAATAATATATTAGAGTGTAGGTTATGTTCCAATGTATCCACTTCTATCGTTAAATTGTCAACCGTACATTTATGACTATGCCATGAGTGATCTACGTTATGAACTAGCACAACTCCGGTAGGGCAGGGAAAATGTTATCGATCCGACGTCCGATTGGAACGTCGCCTCACTTTTACGTCCGCGCTCTCAGCAAGGGATCCTATATAAGCCGAACCAGCCAGTGTGAAAGCAGTTGCGTTCGTTCTGGTAGATTTTGATCTAAATTAGCCTTGAATAAAGACTAAGCAGTCACATGAATTAACAGAAAAAATGGACAGCCGGACTCGGACTCGGTGGTCAAGAGGCCGGACTCGGACTCGGTGCAAAAATCCGACCGAGTCCACAGCCCTGCTCAGTGAGAAAGTACACGGTGTAGGTTTTGTTGTCAAGTCACCGTTATGTTCAAAGGACTGAGGAAATTATTTTAGGGGAATGGCAGAGTGACATGTATATACGGTGTGTGTGTAACTGTAAGACAAAGAAGAAAGACAGGGTACGTAAATGCTAAACCAAAGTGGATTTGAAATGTACATCGTACTACGACTAGTGTAATATGTGACAACCACCTCATGGATGTTAAGGGGGAAATTATTCATGGTGTATTTCCTTAATTTTTTACACCAGCTGTTCGAATAATTACGATATTATCAGTTTATGGAGAGGAATTTTTCAAGATTGTCTGAAGTTAGTTCAAAATTTCTTCTCTCCAGTTCAATGCCCTTAAGCTGAATCATTATGATGTTCATTGCATACACTTCATGTGCAACATCTGCCATTCAACAGGTGAATGGAAGGTCAAACCCATGACATGACAAAGGCCACCTTTCAGAAATTGCAGCAATCAATAGCTTACAATTTCAGAACAATGTAGCCGAGTAGAGTGCAGCGCTGCAGTGGAAGGCTGACATTCCCCCGTTATCGTCGGCATGGAATGTAATTATCTAGCGCAGAGAAACAGCTCTTGCTGCACAGCTTTGTTCTCACTGTGCACACTGGCTGCTGAATGGCCACATAACAGTTTGAATATCACAAGAAACACATCACAAACACATTCATGTGCACCTGCACACAACACAAATTGTTTTTTAATGGGTGGAGCGCTGATTTGTATTCCCTTTCAAATTTGTATTCCCTTTCAAATTTTTTATTCAATTAAAAAAATCTGATGCAAGAAAGCATGGAGATATTTGAATCGTTGTCTAGGTAAATTAATAATCAATAATGTTGGTAGAATTACGAAAGACTACAGATTGGATTTATGACAATGGAAAATAAATACATTGATAAATGATCAGCCCATTGTCCACCCCCACTGATTTCACTTTCTCTTTGTCACATTTTTGCATGCATGTACTGCAACTTGAAATACTGGACAATATATAGAGGCTGGTTGACTTCATTAAATATTTTAATTAGTGAGAATACTGGCAGTTCGAGTGGATTCTAGCCTCCTATGTAAAAGTCTAGTGCAGTACTAGAAATCCTAACAGGCCCAGTAATTGAAAAATTATTTTATGTGTTGTATTATCTGTTCATACAAGAGCTGTTTGTATTTTTCCAAAGAAGTTGGTAGCTTTAACTTGAAGAGCTGTTTTTCTCACTATAATTACATTTCAATTACTCTGAGAAAAACCTTTAGTGAGACATGTAAAATTGACAAAATTATTTTCTTAAAGTAATTGACAAATACTTGAGCCCATCATTTTGTGATTGCATATATAAAAAAGCAAAACTGTAATTGAATAATTTCTGACATTTGCAAAATTGATTAAAAAAAAAATAAAAACATAGCACGCTGTGGAACCATGACATATGGACATATATGTACAATTTTGAGCATGACCAAAATTGTGATGCCAAAAATACCTCCAAAAGTGTTGATCATATCTCACAAGCATTTGTTTTGGTAAGTTGTTTTTTGTTCTTATTGTGTATTTCTAATGAGAAATTCTACTTCAAGCATTATACAATAAATTATGGGAGTTGTAGTTCTGGAAAAAAAAATATAACAAAACAATGTACACAAAGTCTTGTTTTGAAAGATGACAAAATCAAAGTTCAAACAGCTCTTTGGAATGCAATGTGGTTGCATGAGCTACCGCCAAAAATTGCTGAACATTATTCAGCCTGCAAATCAAGTTCTCAAGTTCCATTATTCAGAGGTAAAGGGGAAAATTTTAGGAAGCCCAGTCATAAATGTTCTCGCAATGACAAAATGCATTCATCATGAATCCTTTCTTGCCTGCAAATGAGGATGCCAAAATATCCCCCCAAAAAACCACAAACACCAGAATAACAGGTAAACACCACTGACACGTTCCAACAGAGATTCATACCCGGATGGCCTGACTTTGAGGCAGACATGCTAACTCCTAGACCAGGTTGACTAGTATAACTGTTTTATTTTGTCAAACTAAAGTCACTGGCTGAGTAGCAATTTTTTGAGAAATCAGCATTTCAGCTCAGTGACTGTTTTTGTAGATTTCAGCCCTATTGTCTCTGTGTTTGTCTGGTGATAGACTACGGACCAATAGTCAACCTTTTGCCCTCAGAGAGACTTTCCAGGTATGACGAGACGAAGTGATTCCAACATTGGCAGTTTTCAGCCACCTCCTACAATGCACATCAACAGTGAGGGTTGGTTGAACTTGTTTTGTCTACCAAAGTACTGGTTGTGGGAAATGTTTCATCCATTTTGGATATTTTTTTATCTGAGTCAAAATCTCTCAGAGGTTTTTTTTAATCGATCCAGTCACCGGGTTGTGAGATGTTTTATCTATTATGGGTTTTAACTAACAAATTATATTTGTAGTCTATCCGGAGGAAGTGATAAGGGGTAATTTGTATTGAGAAATTATTTAAGATGTAATATGCATACCACTGATGATAGGGAGATTAAGCTTCAATTTTGCTTCATGAAACAGTTGCATTTTTTACTCATCTAGATTCCACTCCATGTTCAGCATTGAGTTGAAAGAGTCAGAAAATACAAATGGTGCATGAAGGAAATTTGGAGCTTAATTTTCCCTTCACAACATACCAGTACTGGTACACAGGCTCCCTTCTAATATGCAAAGGAATCACTGAATGTTCATTATGTAATAATGCAGGGATGTGGAGATCTTTGTCCAACACACCTGATTCATATGATCAGCTCTGAAGAAGCTTGATAATGATCCTGATCATTTGAATACTGTGTATTAGACTAGGGGAACGTAAAACATGCAGAATAGAGGCGCACGAGGACAAGGTTTGGACATCTGTGTCATAGTGACAGAATTTTTTTTTTTTTTGCATCCAATACTCTTTAATTGGACCATTTTTTTGTAAAGATTTTAATATCCATATTTATAAGTGCGGTGATACTAAAATATTACTCTAGCTCCCAATGATATTAATTCACTTTTTACAGATGGGCCTTCTAGGATGCCCTATTTTAATACTAATGCTTGAAGAATGAAGTATTTTTTTATTTTTTAGGTAGTTGGTGGAATAAAAGGTTTGAGAAACTCTGGTCTGGAGATAGAACAACCACTGTAACAAATATGTGATGCAAAATTGATCTAGAGTTTAAGGATGTGGCCTATTAATTGAAAACTGCAACACTAAATTTTTTCAACCGAGGCGCGGCAGCCAAAAGAATAAATGCCTGTTTTCCAACACATTGTCACAGCTGCAGAATAAGAACGCAACATCACACATTGACCAATGCAAAGTGGATAATGGAAATGTTTGGGTGAATTTTGGACATTTACACATTTGGGGACATCCAGACCACATTGATACTGTATCTTAAAGCAAGATGAGGAACCACTAACTACCCACACAAGAGCGACATTGCGAAAAGTACCATTAACTGTGAATAACAGGACTGCTAGCCTAATGCTGCTCTGATCTGAAAGAGTGCAATGACTTCAAAAATCATCATCTCGACACTTGTGACAATGAGCGCTCATATATGCACATGTAAGCATCAAATGTATAATACAACATACAAAATGGCAGACTGAAGTTCAGGCTTTGAACTTCATAAGCAAATAATTACAACTGCATCTGAATACAGTAGAAGTGAAATTCTGCATTCAGATGAACACTGTTCAACTGATTTGTCTCAAAATACTATACTGTATCATATAAATATTAAATATGCATTACACATGGACAAAAATGTCTAGGTACATCCTTTGTAATTGTAATATTCAATATATCAGTCAGGGGTTAGAGTACATCTCTCGCACTTCATCCTTTCATTCTTCCTTTCTCTATAGGCCTGCTTGTTGTCCTCACCAAGGTGCTACTTTACAGCTTTCACACCTGGGCAGTTTAGAACCTTCAGTTAACCAAACATCAATATATGTTGAATGTGGAGAGGAATCTGGGGTAAGCAAAAAAAAACAAAAAAAAACCCAAAAAACTCCAAACAGATGTCCCAACTACAATCCAAACACAGAGCTCCTAAGCAGACATGCTATTATTTATGCTAACTACGCTGTCTTCTAACACCATCTCTATTTCCAAAGACACTTTGAACAATATGCATCCAATTGTTATGCATCCAATTTGTTAGACCATTGTTGGGATGGCATGGCATACTTGGTTGGGTTTGGTGTGGATAAACTTGCGTGTGCCCTAATTTGAACATCGTCAAACAACTTCAGGTTGTATTAAAATGGAGGTTGTTGGCAAGAAATATTAGTGGTGTCCAACCTCACGAGTGTTCTGGGTAAATGGGCAAACATTCCCATTGACATGATCAAAACTCATGGAGAAAGTCTATCCGGTACGGTGGACCAACCAAAAGACCATGTTTCTTTTTATGTAAAACTTGGTGACAAATTCATAGACATGAATGTGATAGACTAAAATGCAGTAATTCAATATGCTTGTTAGATGAGAAATCATTGACTATTTGATTTTGTGTTGACATTAAGCATGACTCAGAAGGGACGTTTTAAAAGACTAATTATATTCGTTTTGAGAAGCCACATGCATTGATTATTCATAATTTATGTTGTAGTTACAATAGAACACTATTTAATTAACTGCCTCATGGCAATTTTGACAAATAGTGAGTTATGTCAAGGCAAATTCAGAAGAGTGTGACAATGCCTTTCATATTAAAATGAAAAATGTTCTAGTTTCCAGCCAAACGGCCTGTGAGAGCATCAACACCGGAAGCAATCGAGAGCTGATTCATTCAGAGCAAACACTCTTTTGGGGCAGCAAAATAACAATGACAATAAAAAAATTTAATTACTATACAGAAAGCAATAAAGCGCAGTGACATGATTAATGTTTTTGGTCACTGAATTATTTGTATGTATTTATTTATTCATTGTGATGGGGGGGTGCAATCCAACTCTTATAAAGCTTGTGTAAATGAACTAACAAAAAGGAATAACTAAAGACACAAGGCAACAAACTGTCCTCATTTGCACTGCATCAAAATTTTTCATTTTTGTTCATGCAAATTACTGTGGCAATTTTAAATATAGTGTAGCTGGATGCCCTGAGCTACATATACTCTAGGCCAATGTACAGTAGAATTACAAATAGAGTGGAGAAGTAACTGATGGTGATGAAAGCAACAGTTTGTTATATGGGGAAACTCCCAAGTATTATTATTATTAATATTATAATTATTATTATAGTAGTAGAAGCAATAGAAGTGGATGTGGAATAATGATAATATTAATAACAATAATAACATGTTCATTATTAATATTATTACAATTACTATCAATATTATCGTTATTATTATTTCATCATTTATTATTGTTGCTATTTTTGTTTTATTCCTGGTTTGTTTGCTTGGTTGACATGAAATAGGCTGCTAAAGTAACAGACGCAAACCCGTTTTTCATTGTTCAATTCAGTTGATCGACTTGTTAAAAGGCTGCTACATTCAAAGTTAAATTAACTTTTCGCCAAATGGCAATATTCGGGCGACGGAACAAAAATAAGATGAAGAACATTTTGTTTCAAACATACACAAATATTGCAGTAAAGACGGTATTTCGTTCGCCGGACTGTTTTGAGTACGATTGATGACGTGCCTTATTGCAAATCTATGTCGCAATATCGTGTTTCGCAACTCTTTCTTCTGATGGCTTTTACAGTCGAGCGCGAATGTCATTATGTGCGACACAGCCAGAACCACATATTGTGTACTCACCCTGAGCTCCTTGAAAAAGATGCAGCTGCGGGCCCATTCCACTATGGAGAAGAGGGTCTGGTCTGCCATGCGACACATGAGGCTGAAGGCGCTGGACTTCTCCAGCCGACCTCGAGTGCTCTGCTCCTGTTGCAGATGAGCGACGATCTTGTTCCGCACCACCAGCTCGTCCGGATCACAGCGCAACATCTCCAGCACCAGCGGCGGCAGGGTTGGGTGCTGCGGCGAGGCGGAGGGGTACATTTCTGGGTAGGCGTATCCCGTGAGAGACTCGGGCGAGCTGGTGTAGTCGGGGCACTCGGCTTTGATGACCCTGCTGGGGAAGGCTGTGTACTGGTACTGGCCGCTAAGGGGGACGTGGGACTGCATACCTAGGGATGGGGTGGCATAAATGTTTGCCTCGTAGTCTGTGGGCGTAATGGAGCCGGGGGTGGAGGGTAGGATGCTTTTGGGGAGGGTAGGCATGCTGTTGAGAGTGCCGCTGAAGCCGTAGTCGGTGTGGAGAGGGGAGGTGGACTGAGGGGCCGCACTCTCCAATTTGAAGCCGTTGGAGCGTATCAAAGCCTTCTTCTGCTGTTTCAAGGCCCTGTCCCTCTTGTACATGGGCCCAAATTTATTCCTCCCCCCACGCATTCGGTCTGCACGCACCGCTGTCAAAAAGAGCCCAGCAAGAAATCAAACATAAATGTACTGCACAGCAACCGTCCTTAAATTCAAGCCACCAGTTAACGATGACTTTTTCGCGTCAAATAGCTGCTTCCATTCCCCCTAATGCTGAATTTAATTACGGAACGAACAACACGCACAGGCGCGCCCGCGCGCACCCGCGCGCACCCGCACACACTTTTTTGCTTCCCTTTTTAGGACTGAGAAGATTCCTCAGGCTTCACTCCTCGTAGCCTAAATAGAGCTTTTGATTTAAAACACGGGAGTCTCCACAGTTTTATCAGTGAGTCCAGAATGTGTCTTTTTCTCTAGCTTGGAAGAAGCAGGTGCTTTCTCGCATGGCTGTCTGGCGATTAATCCCATCTCATGTGAATAGAAAGTGATGACAGCGCTACAGCCAACAAATTCGAATTTAGTCGTTTAATTTGACTTGTACAGCCAAACTAACACAAAAATAAACGCTACATAATCGCGAACATAAATACACGATGCAACAATAAGCCGTAATAATGATTATGTTTTTTCACAACGAAAGTTTTTTTAACGATGGGCTACATGAAATAATATTGTTTCTTAAACAGCATGTTAAATCCATCTTCTCTCGCAATATCAGTTTGATTGTAATTATTTTTAAAAAGACAAACGTACCTTCTAGTCGCATACCGACGTTGAGGCATTTTTGAAAACGGCAGAAAGGACATCGCTTCCTCTGAGTCTTGTCAATTTTACACTCCTGATTTTCAGCACATGTGTATCTCTTGTTGTTTTGAACTGTCCTTTTGAAGAAGCCCTGAAACAACAGGAGACAATTTTCATTTCGTTTTCAACCAAAAAAACATCAATTTTCCATGGTATTAATTTTTATCGATATTAAAGTTTTGCATTTCAGAATTTAGGAAAAGCAGTTTCTATTCAAATTATTTACATTTCGTTGTCAATAAGTAATATAATATTAATGTAAAACTATATAATTTTCCCTCTAACAGGTGAATCACAGCGTGCTTAAAAAAAAAAAAACGTTTCATAGCATGACTTGAGAATATTCAGGGTAACATTAACGCTGACAAAAGAAGCATTGAAACAAACCTTTTAACGCCAACGGCTCTAATTAACTAAATCGCGCAAATATTTTCTGTAGCACTCGAGTGGCTGTTTACCTTGCAGCTTTCACAGGTGAGCAGCCCGTAGTGATATCCGGACACCTTGTCTCCACATACAGGACACAATTCTTCCAGATCGTCATCATACGTGTATTCCATAACCTTCAAAGTCACACCTGGACATGCACGCACAAATGCAAGTACAGACAGAGCATGACAGGCTAAATATCAAGGCTGCAAGCGCAACAGCACATTTTTGTCGTTTGTGTAGGCAATTCATGTCTGGAGTGAGATTTAATTTTCTTTAAATGACTTATTTCGTTTATTCTATATACATTTGATATGTATTCTAGTCAATTATAATTACAATGATAAAATAAATTGTGTATGGATTCTTAGAACTTGATTCGCTAAGTGTTTAATGACATCCCTTATATACAAATCATATTTGTGTAAAAAAATATATATTGCGGAGGCGCAATTTCTCGATGGCAACGTTACAGTTGATTAATTGGCGTATACCTAATACATAAAACATACGACGTGTAATAGTTTCCGAATACAAATTAAATTTTTAAAAAATCTATCAATTCTATTTCAACCATGAGCAGGTGCATTTTATGTAGATGGATTTATGACTTCAAAATCACTGTCTAAAATCAGGCATCATCTTTTAAACAGGAACACATGCATTTTATTTGCATTGATGACTTCAAATCATCTGTAACACAAATAGGTCCATTTAGAAATAATGTCTTTCTTTCTTTCTTTCTTTCTTTCTTTCTTTCTTTCTTTCTTTCTTTCTTTCTTTCTTTCTTGTTTTTATAATTATTGCATGTTCTGGGGAATTTTATAATGGTAATTGCACGCTTTTATTTTTTATTTTTTTACTGTATTTTATTATTTTGTTTGAGCAAACTACTGCCGAATGTCTTTTCTTTTCCCGAGTGTAGTCGGTCCCGTTTAAGAATTTTTATGAAACAAGACTGTCAATACAATATGATTCATAATATTAATAAATTGACGGGCTGCATCTACAGTTGTGACCCGAAGCACATCCTGACTGAAAGAATTTGGGAAAAAAAGTAGATCGCCTTACCGTGAGCCTTGTCTCCCAGCATCTGAACAGCAGGCTGCAACCAGTCACTGATGATTGTCTGATTATTAAAATGTGGACGTAGGCGTTGCTGCCGTATTGGATATGCAGCTGAGGACAACAGCAGGAGGAGACCAAAGAAAAAAATTCTGTAACGGGATTGGTTTGGGTGTCTCCCTCAGCTTCCTCACCCTCGACTGTCTTCCCTTATCGCAAACTTATAATTCTATGCTACTATTGGTGGACGGAGAGTCACGTGACCGTCGCTGAGCTGCCTCCTGGTAAATGCCTGGACTGGCGAGAATGTGGCTGATTTCGATGACTCACACCATGAAAGAGGCTTTTTTCAATCGCAAAATAATATTTTTATGTTACTTACAGTGAAAACAGGCCTCTAAAATGTTTCATAACATTTTTGACAAAGCATGATTTCCATTAGAGGCTATTTTTGTTAAATCCCAAATGCATTTGATAATGTAATTGATAAGCACACACATTTTGATAGAAATAATACACGTATTATGATTTTAAAGCATCAGTGATGTCGGTGTTTGTATGTATGTATGTATGTATGTATGTATGTATGTATGTATGTATGTATGTATGTATGTATGTCTATGTATGTATGTGTATGTAGTAATAATAAGAGTAGTAGTTGTAGTAGGAGTAGTAGTGCATGTGCAATTAAAGCGTTAGCTTCACCTTGAAATAATGCCTTTCTGGTTCTCTTTAGGCTCCACACATGTACGTTTATAGTACCGTAATTGCCGGACTATAAACCGCACCGGATTATAAACCGCACCAGCTAAAATTCAGGGATATTTCAGTTTTTTTCTTACATAAGCCTCACCGGACTATAAGCCGCACGTGCACACGAGTTTTTTACAAAGAAAGACAGTACATAGAAAGCCTTTTTAACGTTTTAATAACGTACTTGAACATGTCTTTCTAAACATTGCCTGTG
Organism: Syngnathus scovelli; assembly: GCF_024217435.2. Lineage (NCBI taxonomy): Eukaryota > Metazoa > Chordata > Actinopteri > Syngnathiformes > Syngnathidae > Syngnathus > Syngnathus scovelli. The sequence goes on along the minus strand of NC_090849.1, from coordinate 9,463,833 downwards.
ACGCAGCAGTAGTACCGCAGCAACGCGGAAGTGTGCACGCTAGTTATTAGCAAAGAAAGACTGGACACAGATTTTTTTTTTTTAAAGCTTTAATAACATACCTTAACATTTCTTTCCAAACACTGCCTGTGACGCGGCAGTAATACCGCAGCAACACGGAAGTAACACAGCAAAGTCACTGAGACGCGGCAGTAACACAGCAGCAACACAGCAGCAACACGGTAGCACAGCACTAACAGGGCTGGTTAAAAAAAAACATACCAGTAAAAGTAAAAAAAGAGCCGTCTTCATCTTCCTCCTGTGCACTGAAACCATCGAAGTCTTCCTCCTTAGTGTCCGATTGGAATAGCGTTAGATATCCTTCGCCTCACACTTTCTCAGTCTCTCTTTCGTCGTCGGTTTTATGCATTTCTTCGAGTGTGACGAGGGTCTGTTCATGCTAATCTTATTCATGCACAAAGCGCTAAATTACATTAAACTAGCGAGCGACACGTATAGCTTAAAAGTGGCATCATATGCATTTCTTTTATCCCCCATAATGACGGTTTGTGTATAAAAGCTTCCTGTCTTTGTGTGAATGCGGGTGTGTGTGTGATGCGCGAGACGATCAAAACACAAACTGGCACGTCTTCTTCGGCGCATTATCTCTTCTTCGCCTGTCTCGCTCTTGCTTCCTGCTAGAGCGCCCCCTGGAGGCCGGAGGCCGTAAAAATCCATAAGTACGCCGCGCCGCCGTTTAAGGTTCAAAGTAACCTTCTGAATAAAATGCATTAAAACTTCACATTCATTACAACTTGTTTTTGTTGAGCAAAATGTCAGAAGAATTGAATTTAAATGCTGATTGATTGGGTTTTAATACAATGCAGATGGTCTAAACAGCGCCACTGCTTTGTGTAATCTCTGAGTGACATGGCAGAGTAAGAGAAAGGGTTTAGAGCACAGGTGTCAAACTCAAGGCCCGGGGGCCAGATACGGCCCGCCACATCATTTTATGTGGCCCGCGAAGACAAATTGTGCATCAAATTCGTGTGTCATTACTAGAATTGCAAATTGTCTTCACTTTTAATAATACCTTTTTTTTAAATATTTGACCAGTTTTTACTCGTCTGATTTGAAAACGAGTTATTTGTCAGTTTGTTTTGTAGCTTTTACTGTATATAATAGTGATCAAGTCGTCACAAAAATCACGAAAAAAATCTTATATAAGCCGCACCTGACTATAAGCCGCAGGGTCCAAAATTTTGGAAAAAAGTCACGGCTTATAGTCCGGAAATTACGGTACATTATTCACCCCTTTAATCAGCATACAATAAATTAGGAAAATTATCTTTTTTGCTCAGTAAGTGATTCAAAAAGTGAAAATGTCTGTTGTTAGCTGGGATGGGGTATTGCGGGTAGCTTTCTCAGAAACTGCTCGCTACAAAGGTTCATTCTGTGGAAATATATGGACAAAGCGGAGGGTCTTTGATGATTGACCATAACTTGTTTCTAAATTTGGAAAAATCACAATAGCATAATTGCAATGTGACGAAATGATTTTATGATTTTCGTTTCATTGTCATGTTATCCTACTGTGATTCTAGTTTGGAACCTCTTAAAGACAATGGATCCTTGGACCTAACCTTAAAGAGGACATTATGAGAAATTAACTTTTTAATTGAATGAATATCAATAGTTGGCTTGCTTGGGAGCTTGCCCATATCCATCAAGTAAAATTAATCTGTCAGGAACGGGGTGGAAATGGAGCAGGACGACCAAGTGCAGCTTGGACCAGGGTTTATTGAAGAACGCAAACTAACAGACTCGGCAACTGACATGACCTAACAAAACCTAACAACGTGACTGACCAAAAAGACGTGAAACAAAAAGACAGGGTGACATTACCAATGACCAAGACAACCGACACTTAGTGGAACACCTGGGGCTAAGGCGTGACATTAATCAATCAAGTAAATCTGTTGTCTTATGTCTGAAAATGTGTCTGGAGTGTGCCATTCTGGAGTTTGACTCCATTGTTACAAGAGGTGGGCATTCTGTCCCAGAATGGTCCGTCCATCCATCTGTCCTAGAAAGCCATTCAGTCGTTGAAGAACAACGGATGAGAACGTTTTAAAAAAGGACGGATCGAGGATGATCTGAAGTGTTTTTTCATCCGTTTGTGTAGTTGTCCCTATCCGTCTACCGTCTAACCTCTCAGTCATTCAAATGGACACTAACATGGAAGTCTGCCAAAGATAGAGATTTCCATTTCTTTTGGAAAGCAGGAACAGCGTCTTTGTCTCACGTGTGCATTCCGCCAATTCACTACATTCAGACAAAATGTAAATGTTCATCTGCAAGTAAATTAAGTAAATTAAGTGGATGTGAATAGTAACCTCTGCAATTAGCCTGTCTCTCACAACATTAGACATGTCAAAAACATGATAGCCGTTTGTCCCAGAGAGGACATATCCTCAACTTTAAGAAACCTAGAATGTGGAGTGGGATCCTGGTTAAACAAGTCATATCAAACTTAAAACGTTTTGGCATTATTCTGGGTATTTTTACTACCTGAGTGTGAGTGACAACTATGCAGGTGCGATGCAGCGTGTACATAGGCGTGAAGAAGTGTTCTGGATGAGGAAGGCAGGAATGAGTCAAAGTAATAAGAGTGTGTGAGGATAAGAACAAATGAGAGAATATTGAGTTGAGTGTAAGAAGCAAGATGAAAAACAGTGCCAAAAAAACAAGGACTTCAGTGCGACCCAGATTACGGTTAGGAACCAAGCATATCTATAACATCTGTGAACGTGTGGCCTTCTAAAGCTCTTTGGTAGCCACTGTATGGTGGCTACCACAACTCAACAGATGAAAAACCAAATAGAGTTTCTCACCTGTTAACTTTTTTTTTTTTTTTTTATACGGACGACCGGACAGACCGGCACACCTCTGACTGTTACACAACACTGGCTAATTCACGGTACATATAAAATGCCACACACAGAATGTCTCGACATGATATGAGCAGCTAGTCTAGGGGAACATTCAGAGCCACTTTTATAAGTGATGGCCGAAGTCCCACTTAAGCACTTACGCACAAGATGTGTGTGGCATTCCTCGTATGCTTACTAAACAATGCAATCAAATGTAACAAATTGCCGATTGCACTTACGTGATTTGGTCGCATAGTGGAACATGGGGTTAGCATACCTGTCTCAAAATCTTTGCAGAGGTCTCTGTGTGTTGGCTGCGTTTTCTCCTTGTGCTTATGTTGATTTCCTTAAAAGGCTCTGGTCGCCTCCTCATTCCAAAGGGGTACTAGAAAATAAACCTGCAACTGTCTAATTAAAAAAAAAAACTAATGTAAATTGTTTATCAAAGGTAAGTGTGGTTAAATGGTGACCGATCCAGACTGTATGCTCAGATTTGGGATAGGCTCCAGCTAGCCTGTCATCCTGAACAGAGCAAGCTGTGTTCAATAAATGGATGGATTTCTGCTCATTGTATTATAATCTTAGGATTTACAAAATCATTACATGACTGAACATAACTTTACATTTGAATGCAGTATAAGAAAGAACTCATAACTCATAAATTCCACATCAATGTTTTTTTTCTTTGTAAGAACAAATTTAGAAAACGCCATGAGACCAAATGCGGTGAACCAGGCCCAAGGTTTAGCAGGAGAAGACTACACAGCTGTTCTAAACACAACTGGACTGGGGAAAGTCTACTTCCATCCTACAACAACACACAGAGGTGCAAATGCCTCTGTCATGCCCAATTCTACCAGCGCAAAGTCTAGCAAAATACCAAAAGACTGAAAATTCCACACATGCACACAGTTAAACCGCATACATGTGCCCAATAACTGGTGACCAGTCCAGGGTAACCACACTCTTGCTGTTACCCAAACTGCAATAAGTGATTTTGTCCATGCCTATTATACAATTGCAAGACTAACTCAATTTTATGTGTTGTTGTATAAGTCCAGTTGTTGTGTAATGTGAAAGAAATAGAGAGTGACGATAAATTTTTCATTATCCACATGACATATTCTCTCATAAAGCTACACAATATTGCTATATATCCATTTTCTGTATAGCTTGTCCTCTTTAGGGTTACGTGTGAGCGTGAACCTGTCCCATCTGATATTGGGCAAGAGGTGAGTTACACCCAGAGCAAATCACATGCCACATTTGACAAACAACAGTTCCCTCGAACATCCACACCTACACACAAGTTTAGAATCTTGCTTCGTTCAAGGATTTAAATATATGCTTTCGGAACATGGGAGGAAGCTTGAGTACCCGAAGAACACTCAGGCAAGCACAGGAAGATTGTGCAAACTGAGCAGAGATTCAATCAACCCAGAACTGTTTCACATTGAGCCAGATGTGCAAACCACTTATCCATTATGGTACCATGAGAAAAAAAATATTTGAGTCACTTTGAAAATTCACCTATTTTCAATTTTGTGTTGCAAAAATGGTCTGATATCTTGATATTATCCTATGGCGTACAATTTGTAACTATTGACAATATTAACTATTGTTAGCAATGAGCAGCCATTTACAAGTTATTAACAAGATACTCTAAGATGCAAGAAAACTCGGGTGGCGGCTAAGACAAGATGGGTTATCTTCTCTATAATTAAAGCATTATCCATTACAGTGATGGTCTTTTAGCGATATGCAATCGTGATTAAGGTCAGTTTGGAATAACTAAATAACCATGACCATGACTGAAGTAATTTCAGCAAATGTAGTGGACTAGATTCTTTAGGTATAGTAAAGATAAAACATAATAATAGCTCAACCCCCCCCTTATACAGTAGATAACACGTTTCCTTTTAAATTTTGAATTTTTTCCAACATGAGATTGTTTTTTCATAGTACAAAAGTATTATTATTATTTTGTCATCACATTGACACAAGCACATAGTTAATATCACAAATCCCGTTAAAACAAATGATTCCCATTGGCTGAATCTTTAGGACACATATTATCCTGCCACCCTCCTAACACCCCACATTAAGGCTGCTTGCTCATCTGAGCCATCAGACTGTTGGCTCAGCAGAAGTTGCATAGTGGGAGATGAGGGAGAGAAGTTGTATCTATCAATCTAGTTCACCCCTGACCTCCCCGAATCACAAGGTCCTCGATTAGTCTGAATCTGCACCTCTGGTTAATAGGGATCACAGGCCAGAAAACAAGCCTGGCTGACCAGAGGAAGGGGGGGCTCATGCTAAGTTGAGCCCTCTGTCACTGGGGCCAAGAATTATGGTCTATCTGTTGTTTGTCTCGACCAAGATTTTGTTTTGCAAGTGTGCTGTGGCTAGGTCAGTGAAGCCTCAGCATCAGACAAGCTCTGTCTCTGTCTCCAAGATATATTTGTACAATAAATAAAGGGAAGGGATAAGGCCAAGCTCATATTTTGACTTTGTCATTTGTATTTTGCTCCCTAAGCACCCCAACTGCTGTTATTGTCATCTCCTGGTGAAAAAGCTTGACAAATGCGGACAAACAATTATAGTGTTTATCGCAGTGGGTGAAAGTAACAGATAATAATAATAATAACAGAATAAAAAAAATCACTAAATTAAACTTGTTGACGCTCTTTCATGTGAAATATGCAAAACTACACAAGAATGAACAATGCTTGATAAAAACAAATGCATACCAAAATTTGATACGCAAAAATAATTAGAGATGCTGATGTGATGACTTACTAAACCTCAATGCTCAAAAATTAATAAAGGTTGTTGTCTCTTTGGTATTTACTTTTTAGGGGGGGGGGGGTGGCAACCCCTCCATGAGTCGTCACCTTATCGTAGTGGAGGGGTTTGCGTGTTCTAATGATCCTAGCAGCCAAGTTGTCAGGGGCTTTATGTCCCTGGCTGGGTCACCCTTTGCAAAAGGGTCCTAGGTGAGGGACCAGACAAAGCACGGCTCACAGATTCCTGATGATGATTAATAAAAATGGATACTGTACTCCCTTGCCCGGACGCGGGTCACTGGGGGCTCCCTCTGGAGCCAGGCCTGGAGTTGGGGTTCAAAGACGAGCGCCTGGTGGCCGGGCCTTCACTTATGGCACAGCCTGAAAAGGTAATGTGGGTCCCCCGTCCCATGGGCTCACCACCTGTGGGAGGGGCTGAAGGGGTCGGGTGCAGAGTGAACTGGGCAGTGGCCAAAGGCGGGTACCTTGGCGGTCCGATCCCCGGCTACAGAAGCTGACTCTTGGGACATGGAATGTCACCTCTCTGGCAGGACAGGAGCCCGAGTTGGTGTGCGAGGCAGAAAAGGTCCGACTAGACATAGTCGAACTTGCTTCACACAAAGTTTGGGTTCTGATACAGGACATCTTGAGAGGGACTGGACTCTCTTCCACTCTGGAGTTGCCCACGATGAGAGGCGCATATCATGCATGGACATACTTATTGCCCATCTGGCTGTGCACCAGTACATTGGGGTTCACCCCGGTGAACAAGAGGGTAGCCTCCCTCTGCCTTCAGAAAGGCAAAACTCTCAATTTACCGGTCGATCTACGCTCCTACCCTCACCTATGGTCACGAGCTATCGGTCGTGACCGAAAGAACAAGATCCCGGATACAAGCGGCTGAAATGAGTTTCCTCCGCAGGGTGTCCGGGCTCTCCCTCAGAGAGAGGGTGAGAAGCTCGGTCATCCGTGAGGGACTCGGAGTCAAGCCACTGCTCCTCCACGTTGAGAGGAGCCAGATGAGGTGCCTGGGGCATCTCATTAGGATGCCTCCTGGGCATGTCCCACCGGCAGGAGACCCCGGGGACGACCCAGGACGCGCTAGAGGTACTATGTCTCTCGGCTGTCCTGGGAACACCTTGGTATCCCCTGGGATGAGCTGGATGAAATGGCTGGGGAGAGGGAAGTCTGGGCGTCCTTCCTAAAGCTGCTGCCCCCGCGACCCGACTCCGAATAAACGATAGAAGATGAATGGGTGCAGGATTAAATTCCGGCTCCGGCCTTCCTGTGTGGAGTTTGCATGTTCTACCCATGCCTGTGCAGGTTTACTCTGGGCACTCCGGTTTTCTTCCACATTCCAAAGACATGCATGGTAGGCCGACCACTCAAAATGGTCATTATTGTTCCACTTTAAAATTATTGGTTCTTACTGTAGTGCATCATCATTTGTTTCATTGTTTTATTATTTGTAGAATATAAAATTGAATTTTTTTACTACAGCATATAATTCTCATGTTCGGACACCGGATTAAATCACACACATGCAGGCTCGCAAGGATACGTTAAAGTGAATGGTTTTGGTCTAAAAATCTTGAGCTTTGGACATAGACACAATCCATTGCTCAATGGCACATCTTCAGTTGCCAAGGAGCAAACCAGCATCTCTCTTAACATTGGTTGCCATTTTTACAGCTTTGTCCACAGCAGGACTTGAACTGTGTTCCGGCAGTTTCAAATTCCTTAAAGATGAGCACTCAAAAGAATGCTTGTGAATTTAATCCCTTAGTTACTAATTGAAATGAATTGAGATTGCCTGAGGTCAGATGAGACATTCACAAAATTGGACTTGATGTTTGGTGTTTATGCTGATTTGTCTCGGACTTCAACTGTAGGGCGACTAAGGCTTTCAAAGATACAGACAGTACACTTCACTAATCAAATAATTTGCGATGATTGGAAATATTTAATACCCCAGAGCATAAATGACCAAAGTTTTCTTAGCTAAAGTAATATTATATGAATGCAGACAGATTATTCACACAAAGTTTTCCATACACTATGATGCCAATATTTCATAATATTGCCCAGAGATTCATGAGAACCAACCAAACTGCAGTAATAAATTAATGTTTTGGATATCTTCCACCTTTTCAAACAGAATGTCACAAATCCTTCTGCTTTGCTTTTTTACAGTCACAACCTAAACATACCTATAACCAGTTGCGAGAAATATAATTTATTGACTAATTCCATCATAGCAGAATATTGGTGAAAATATTTTGTAAACAGCCAACATTCACCGTGCTTTGCTCTGTGTTTGACCAAGCAGGGTCCCAACGTAGACAAACCACATGGAAAAGTGGAAATTAGTTAGTAGAATGCCCATACAATAGCATCGGGAGAAAGCAAGTATGGTAGGTGGGTTTCCTTGGAGCCATTTAGCAAAGTCAGAAAATAACCTGCATCTCTCTGTGGGATACACAAAAATGCTCTGTCTGTAATTCTCTTAATTTTAAACAATGATCGGCATTGGATGCACTTTGCAGGTTGTTTGAAAGAACAAGGTAATAAATCAAAGCTTGTCTGATGGACTCATGCCCCCTGCTGGTCTATTGTTACTCGTGAGTGCTATATATTGGTGATTGCGTAGGCTATATGAAGAGTTCTATTCCAAAACGCTTTGAATCGGGCTTGAAAATCTTCTGGTTAGAAAATTAAACTTACTCAAGCAGTAAAATTTCACAAGCGTGATTTTAAACAAGAGAATAGAATCTATACACAATTAATAGTTTATGTAGGCTATATGGTATATCCTGCCCCTCATGTTATCAATGTTATTAGTTATTATGCTCCCCCAAAACTATGTATGTATGTATGTATGTATGTATGTATGTATGTATGTATGTATGTATAAAAATAATACCTTTAAACACTAAAATGAAATAATTAACTTTACCAAACAAGCCTGGAAAAAGCTGCTCAGTAACAATTGTACTGTCTGCTTTCTTAAACTCATCCTTGTTCAGTTTAACTGGAAAAAAAATCTTTAAAGACACCATTTTGTGTATTGCGTTGCCTATATATGTAACTCTTTCAAATGTCACAATTTTAATAATACCATCATTTCACTAATCCACCATGTTGAAACTTTGTATGTATATGCTCCCCATCGGTAAAATGGTTATTTTGCCTGACTTCTGACTTCATTGTCTCAGTTTGCACCTGTCTAGGCTTTATGTAAGTCTCCCGGAGTCAGCATACCCTTGACCCTGAACAGCATAATCAGTACCCTGGAAATCCAGACATGAGCGATTGAGTCAGGTGGGTAGTCTCATCAAGCACATTTCCGAAGCGGGGAAAACCAGAAGAAACAAAACACATCTTCTTTTGAAATAAATGTTGCTGCTGGGGTTTCAACGACTGTTCATTTAAAACGGATTTAATTTTGATTGATTGATTGATTGATTGATTGATTGATTGATTGATTGATTGATTGATTGATTGATTGATTGATTGATTGATTGCTTGAAACTTTAATTATCCCAGGGGTGGGGAAATTCAGGCCCCAGCAGTATTCATACCACAGAGCGGGTATAAAAAAGACACACAGATGACATGAGCACAACTTTTGAATTATGTAAACAAACAATCTTCTCTTCCGCATGCCATTTTAAATGTGGACAGACTTCAGTTGCTGAAGAGTGACGTTGTGCACAAAGGTTACGTATCAGCAAGTAAACCAATTTGATTCGACGGTTTGTTTTAAGCTGAGACAATATGCTAATTTCGAGCAAGTTGGCAAGTCAGATTTATCCCTCTCGGATTTTCCTAGTTCTGACTTCAAAGTGTTTGAGGTGATTGTAAACAACAAAGATGGCTGATTCTGTGAGGATTTTTGTTCTCATCGCAATCCATTTTGACCTCTGGCAAACCTACTTCATAATTTCTAAATAAAGGAATATATATTCATCTATTTTTTCTGAAAATTCAAATATTACAAATACTACAAAGCTTCCTGTTTGTTTTCAGACAAAGTCCTTGCATTGAACCAAAATGAAATTGAGGAAGTAAAATAAACAAATGGAGAGGGAAAAAGAAGACATTCAGAAAGGAGTGGAAAGAAGCAAATCCTCAAAGCATTTAATTCATTACACCAATCTTCATGCAGTCAGTACAAACCACATTGGGGTTTGTGAAGTTATTTTGAATAACTAAATAATATAATAATATATTAATTAAGCTAAATATATGTTCATAATGATGAAAATTAAGTTTTGCCATCCACACGGTCGCCATTGTCAAGTGACGTCACATTTTTGTCCGTCGGTGAAATTGGGGTCATTTTTTTTTTTAATTTACTTGACTTCTCAGATGTTATGGTTCATGGGGTCATTCTAGGGCACTTTTCCAAGTTGGAAGTTGGACTTTTCTGACTTCCCACTTTCCTTGCAGAAATAGGCCCCTAGCGTCTGAAGACAGAGGGCAGCCATCTAACATTACTAATGACTGTTATTTTTTCCACTTAAAACACTGTTCAAAGTGTGCATTTCAGACTAGGATCCCAATATAAAGTAATGAGAGTCCATCAAAGAACCAACTTCACGTTTTGCATTGAGGATTCTGTATAGATTACTTCAGTTTTGTTAATTGTGCCCTCCAGAAGGTAGGTTTATAGCAGGGGTCGCCAACCTTCCTGGGTACTGATTAAGGCAAAGGGCTAGCAGTTTGACACACACTTCTGAAATAGCCAATTTGCTCAATTTGGCTTTCACTATGTGTTATTATTGTCATTTCCATTTCACGTGTAAGTGTGATTTTAACAAGAATAGCAAAAATACAGTCAAACCTTGATTTTTGACAACAATCCGTTCCAGAAGGCGGTTCAAGAAGTGAATCAGTCGATTTCCGAATCTATTTTTCCCATTACAAATAATGGAAACAATCTTAATCCGTTTCAAGACAAAAAACCCCCCCGCCTTTTTTAAGCATTTTTTTCATCTGTGCACATTTGTCCGATCGCGCAACTGCAGCGCACCGCCGAACGCGCAACCGTAGCGCGTCGCCCACCGTGCAACTGCACCGCGCTGATTGCATTATTGTGACAGAGGTGTCGCTGAAATTTACAAAATATTTTTAAAGTCCTGATGTACTTTCCAAAATTTAAGTGGACCTAAGTGCGCAGGGAGCTTAATTTTGTCCGATCACGCAACCGTAGCGCACCGGGCGCTCACTGTCGCATTGCTTTAAGAGCGTCTTTGTGTTTTAGGATGGCTTTACTGCTCCCACTTGCTTTCTTTGGAGGCATGATTAGGGGTTAATACAATCCTCAAAGTAACAAACATACAATACGGTCGGGTTTTCTCGGGTTCTCCCGGCTCATCTCGCGAGGTTCGACCTCGAAGCAAAAAAATCTCGATTTTTTTTGTTCGAATTTCGATTTGTTCGAGAACCAGGACGTTCGAAAACCGAAGTTTGACTGTAAAATAAATAGATGCAGTTCATTGACAAGTGCAGCTATTTGAGCTCATTTTAGAACAGTCCTGCAGGCGACTAATGCGGTCCTCACGGGCGACCTGGTGCCCGTGGGTACCGTGTTGGTGACCCCTGGTTTATAGTTTGCAACAAAGTTGACCCGATGGAGTTTGCAGTCATTACATTGATGATGGTTCTGACATGAAGCAGGCAAATATTTTCATAGCACTTAAAGAAATACATTACGAGATAAAATTGAAAAGGAAGTTTTATCGATGAAATCAACTTTCTTCTTTCTTTTTTTTTTTTAAATCGCATAACAATTTCATTAATCAGGATAATTACCGTATTGGCCCGAATATAAGACGATGTTGTTTGCATTGAAATAAGACTGAAAAAGTTGGGGTCGTCTTACATTCGGGGTCTAGACATTATACCCATTCACTTGTGCGCAACGGTAAGTTAAAGGTTGCTGGTATCAACTGAGTATGTTACTGTGATCGTGTGCGTCTTTGACATAAAGTGAGTATATACATTTCATTGTTACTACTGTCCACTGTTGTGCCGTTTGTGCGATCGCAGTTTACTTCGTGTGTGCACCGTTTGATTGACAGCTCCGGCGCGCTCCTTTAAGTTAGCCTCACATCGCCATTACACAGCGGCACGGCGACTAACGCTCGCCAGCAAATGTATTTTGTTGTCTCGACGACTTATGTTTGGTGTGTTGCCAAAAGTATTCCATTTATGGTTATTTAGCATAGCGGAACCGTCACGCGCAGTTAGTTATGTAATGTGTGCCGTCTACTAGTGTTGTGTGTCGTCAGAAGTTGAGCGTGGACTTATGTGCTGTATTTCTGTCTGTTGCAGAACCACACACACACACACACACAACACACACACACACACACACACACACACACACACACACACACACACATACAGCCTTCACACAATTCATACAATAATCACAACCACAAGAATCACATTCACGCACCAATAATTCAGTAAAGCAATCAAAACTGAACCACGTCTTCCCTTCTGTGTTCTGACTGACACAAAAGAGCATAACCATCCGAGCCAACCCCCTATACAGTCCCTCAGGCTCCCCAACAATAGCGGTAGCAGTTTGCATTATTTTATTGCAATGTTTTTCCTTATTCAGATTTGTTTCAAGACTACAGTTACTTCACTTTGATGGTTAATGCAGTTATTGCAATGTTGTTGTTTTAGCACAGTAGATTGGTTTATTTACATTTCAAAAACCAGAAGCCATTCATTTACAAATGTGATTTCACTTTAGTTTACATATTTAAATGTTCATCTATTAAGATGTGATAGACAGTTTTTGCATGATTTGAATGAGGCAAAATAACAAGCTTTTTCTCTTGAATATATTGTTACAATAATTTGTTTCAGATGGAAATATTTTCTGTATAAAAATTAAATTTGGTGTTCAAAAAGGCTTTTCTCAAATTTGAGTCTTGAAAAAGAGGGGGTCATCTTATAATCAGGGTCGTCTTATATTCGGACCAATACGGTACAATAGATTTCTATAAATTTGTAAGTCTTATAATACATGTCTTATAATACAGTGAATCCTATTCCAGCACCTGTCCATGTTTATTTCTCCAGTGTAGATATGGCGCATGCAACAAAGTCGACATCTTACAGTATTAATATCACAGCAAACTGTGCTAAATATCCACCCCTGAAACAGTCCTTGACCATCACACCCCTGGAAAAAACCTGGACCAAGATCTTATAACTATTTCTTTACATTTCATAACAACTTGAATTGGGAGGAACAACTGGCTTCTAGTCAGGTACTCGCCAAGCTTATCACTATTTTTTTCCTCAATATAAATTTGTTACAGCGCGGGTCTGGTGCTAAGAATGTTTTTATTGTGCAGACACCAGATGTTCAAGTATAGATTTATGCCAAAATCCCATTCACTCTCAAGGCTACATGAGGCGAGTTGATAATTAGGTGTTATAAAAGGAGCCTTTACAAAACTGCAAGCATCACATTAGAGAATGAAAAATATAGAGAGGAACAGGGCTGAAAGCCTTAACATTCAAAACATGGAGGCGAACTGTGAAATCAATTAAAGAAACTGTTGTACCATTTCTAGGCCCGGTTGGTCAAACAATTAATATGGTGTCAATGAATAGCAATGGTTTTAGAAATGAATATATAACAGTGTGTTATTTTTGTCAAGTGTCTCAAGTTATCAAATATATTTGTCCATTTGTTTGTAAGTCATCTTGTCAAACACTAAGATTCTTACTTTTAAATGAGAATTATCTGAAAGTTTTCACAAATTATTTTTGACAATGTGATGCGCCATCAATGAAAATGTCACAATCTGATGTGAGTCGCTTGAGACCATTGTCATTAACACTGAAAAGGTGCTAAATTTAAACATTAAAGGGTTCAATGGCATGTCACTGGGGAACTACCCTAAAACAGGTGTTTTCAACTGGTTTTGTTCAAGGGACCACCATTATGACCAAGAAACAATTCGGGGACCACTGCTTTGGCGGAATATAATTTTATTTTGCACCAAAGGTGGCTAGCCCTATACAGGGTATTTATTGGCATCTGTATTTCTATTTTGGGAATCTCAGCTACAATTAACATAATTTGGATGGGTAAATGATTCAAAAAATTTGCTGGAAAATTAATAAATTTTAAATAATGAATACAATTTGGGCGGCTTGGTGGAGCACTGGGTAGCACGTCCACCTCACAGTTAGGAGGGTGCGGGTTCGATTCCACCTCCGGCCCTCCCTGTGTGGAGTTTGCATGTTCTCCCCGGGCCCGCGTGGGTTTTCTCCGGGCACTCCGGTTTCCTCCCACATCCCAAAGACATGCTTGGTAGGCCGATTGAAGACTCCAAATTGTCCCTAGGTGCGAGTGCGAATGGTTGTTTGTCTCTGTGTGCCCTGCGATTAGCTGGCACCTGGTTCAGGGTGTCCCCCGCCTACTGCCCGATGACGGCTGGGATAGGCTCCAGCACACCCGCGACCCCCGTGGGGACTAAGCGGTTCAGAAAATGGATGGATGGATGGATGGATGGATGAATACATTTTGTTTTTAAAAATGTTACAATTATTTTCCATTTCCTATTTTGCGGACCATCTGCAATACCGCCACGGACCACTAAAAAGCCGCGTACCACCTGTTGACAACCTGTGCTCTAAACGGTACCTATTGTACCCTTTAAACAGCAAACCTTACGATTTGTACCCTTTAGAAGGGTACTGTCTAAACTAAGAATGGGCAACATTATGAAAAAGATTCCTCAATCACACCTAAACAGTTTAGAGTCACTCATATCATTTAGTAGTACTTAGACCTGTCCATCTCCACTTAAAAAGAAAATCATGCTACGGTCTAACATCTATGTACTGTGATGTGCAAAATCACATGCATACAGCTCTTCATTTTAATATCAATGGAACCAGCATTTTAATGTTTTACAGCAACAGCTTTGTGTTAACAATGTGCAAATTAAAAGTTAAGGTGACATTTAAGACGCACATTCAAAAAAACTACATAAGGTTAACAAACACACATGTTTAAAAACCTTATGGTGGAAAAAAAACGTTCAAAATTGCCAACTGTCGTCCGTCCGTCCATCCGTCCATCCAGCCATTGCTTGTCCCCACGGGGGGTCGCGGCGTGCTGAAGCTTATCCTAGCAGTCATCGGGCAGGGGACACCCTGAACCGGTTGCCAGCCAATCGCAGGGCACACAGAGACAATCAACCATCCGCAATCAAACTCACATCTACGGGCAATTTGGAGTGCTCAATCAGCCTACCAAGCATGTTTTTGGGATGTGGGAAGAACTGGAATGCTCGGAGAAAACCCACACGGGCGCGGCAAGAACAAACTCCACTCAGGGAGGGCCGGAGGTGGACTCGAACCCGCACCCTCCTAACTGTGAGGCAGACGTGCTAACCAGTGCCCAACCGTGACGCCCCAGTTCACCTCCATTAGAGGGGAAAAAAAACTATGGCTAATGACAATCCCGCCAACATGTACCATGTACCAAAATGTGCACATTCACATTTACAAGTGAGGTTAGCACTAGATCACACGAAAACTAAATTTAAAATTACAGTTAATTAACACACACATTCAATAAACTATGGCTAAAATAAACATATTTAAATGATAATGATTACCCACCTTATGACGGAAAAAGGTCAGTATTGCTTGCCGCAATGCACAACGGGAAATGAAGTGGCTCACGGTACAAAAACTACACAAACAACAGTCATTTTCAACACCCACCGCTTATCCTGTTCAGGGTTGTGGGATGTGCTGGAGCCTATCCTCTGACATCAGGCAGAAGGTAGACTACACCCTGAACTGGTCGTCGGTCAGTTGCAGGGCACATATAGAGACAAACAACCAATTGTGACCTCATTGCACACCACCACTGAGCGGGAATCCATTCAACTCTGACTGCCCACAAGGCAGACGAGTATAGCCCTACATACAATGAGCGACTTACATAAACAATGAATTTTTTAAAATCACCGCATTTGTTGTCAGGTGGTTTGAAGTTTACAAAGCAAATAGTTTTCCCATTCACGGTCTAGATTACGACTGCTACGGTTCATTTCTTTAAACTGCATTTCATACAACAGCTGGCTCCTTTGAAAGCAATTACATAGACCTTACACTTGTTTGTATCCTTACAAGCAAGCAAAAGGGTAGAAACATGTTTAGAAACTTTATATTCCTTTTCTAACCATAAACAGTATTTGTACCAAGGGTTCAACTGTGAACACTACAGGTTACATCACAACAAGTTGTATCTTGGAGAGCAAAAAATGACCCCTATCGTACACTTTTTTTCTGATAGTGAGGGATCTGAAAATATACAAAGGAAGTCTTCACTGGGATGACACTAATACTTCAAGAGTGATTACCATTCAAATTGTTGGCATGCAAGTCCCATCCCTCACAAATTCCAGAAAGGAACTCGTACTCCAAGTATGAATTTTTTTACTTGACTTTAAATTAATTTTCATTGGTCAATGGAAATTCTCTGGTTGGAGGTTGCATAGGAAAGTGACAAAAGACTGTAATGTTGTGATATGATATGGATTAAAATATATAGATATGCTAAAGCTATTTTTATATTTCAATTGTGAGTATGAGCAGTTCCGATAATGGATTGATACATTACCGTAATTTCCGGACTATAAGTCGCGCTTTTTTTCATAGTTTGGGTGGGGGGGCGACTTATACTCAGGAGCGACTTATATATGTTTTATTTCACAAATTTTTACTTGAGCATTAAGACATCACTTACTTACAAGTATAGTTGACCACTTCCCATGTTATTTTTAGTATAGTTGATCACTTCACATGCTTTTATATCTTTATCTTGAACATATTCAAAACATAAAAAATAGAGAAAACATCAAATAAAGCAATTAACACTTTAAAGCACCATATCCAAGTCCACTGTCTGCTGTATGTACACTTGCTCTATTTTTGCTCCTCTTATATTTATTATTATTATTTATTATTTGGCCTGTTCTCAGCTCTTTGTTTGTGTTTGTCACGTTAGCATACCTATCGTTTAGCCTGTTGTTGCTATTTAATGAATTGGAGTGACACCGATGGTTTTATAAACATGTTATTCATGTCATAGTTGTCCTTAATCACTCTATATGTTACGTCAGGCCCGTTCTCAGCTCTTTGTTTGTATTTGTCACGTTAGCATACCTATCGTTTAGCCTGTTGTTGCTATTGTTTAGCCTGTTGTTGCTCGTTCATGACTGTTTTTGGTGTGGGAATTTGTCGAATAAATTGCCCCCCAAAATGCGACTTATACTCCGGAGCGACTTATATATGTTTTTTTCACTTTTTGGGGCATTTTATGGCTGGTGCGACTTATACTCCGGAGCGACTTATAGTCCGGAAAATACGGTATATTTGCACATCCGCCTCACAGTTCAGAGGTGCAGGGTTCAATTTTAATCAAGAGGAGGAGAAGTTCAGATAATGGATGCATGGATGAATTATATTTGCACATCCGCCTCACAATTCAGAGGTGCAGGGTTCGATTCCGGCGCCAGCCTTCCTGTGTGGAGTGTGCATGTGTACATGTGCTCCCCGTGCCTGCGTGGATTTTTTCTGGGTTTTCTGGTTTCCTTACACATTCCACAGACATAAATTGTAGATTATTTGGGCACTCTAAATTGTCTGTAGATGTGGCTGTGAGTGTGAATGCTGTTTATCTATGAATGCCTTGCAATTGGCTGACGACCACTTCAGTTTACCACCCAAAGACTGCTGGGATACACTCCAGGACGCCCGCGACCCTCATAAGAATAAGTGGTTCTGAAGATAAATGAATGAATGAATGCAACTACATGCAACTGTAACTTGGCAAGTGGAGTTAAAATCCAACATGCTTTTATATCTCTACTTTCCCTTGACATTGGCTTGACAAGCTTGGTTGGCTGACCAGATGCTTAAAATAACATCACACAGTTCCTGGCAATCCCTTTTGTCAGCACAAAAGTCTATAAAAAGTATGTAAGCGGTAGAGCCACACCAAGATGAGTTGATATCATCAATTTAAAAAGGCGATGCAAAATAGAAAATAATTAAAATAGGAAAAGAGTCTCAGCAATTAGCTTGCCGTCAGTTCAGGGTGTACCCTGCTTATAGCCTAAAGTCAGCTTGGATAAGCTCCAGGACGCCCGCGACCCTGGTGAGGTGAAGCTGTTCAGATAGTGGATGGGTCGATGGAAATTAGGCATCAGGGATACTATTACATACCAGGAAACCTACAATGTGATTTTTTTTAAACTTAGTTTCAAAGCTTTGTACCAAATCTCACAATAAGTGAAATGGTGAGCGGTTCATTATTAAACCTCACAACTGAAAATGAAAATCTAGGTAGATCATTTGCTCTCATTCCTCTTCAAGACATGCTATTGTATTTACAGCAGTAAGCTTGGGATCAATAAAAGTTGTATAATAAACATATTGGTTACTCTTTGTTGCTGAGAAAAAGATTTCTCCTTGACTTGACTATTGACAGTATAGTGCCAAATCTCACAATAAGTGAAATGGTGAGCGGCTCATTATTAAACCTCACCACTGATCTAGGTGGACTAATGTGGCATTTGCTCTCATTCCTCTTCATGGCATGCTATTGTACTTACTGCAGTAAGTTTAGGATTAATAAATGTTGTATAATAAACATGTTGGTTACTTGGTGTTGCTAAGAAAATGATTTCTCTTTGACTTGACCATTGTAATAATGACAGTATTGTCAACACTAATTGCAAAGTGGACTTGTGTAAGACGTCATGGATTAGCAATTAAAAATGAGTTGAAGCAGTCTGAAAGAGTCAAGGGCAGAGAGCACTCCAAAAATGGCCGAACAGGCATCAGAGAAATATAAAGGAACAAGGTCTTTCCCCTTCTGGAAGTGTGTCAGCTGGCAAGGGGTGAGGAATGGTGGGTTGTTATCAGCAGTTAGGTCCCAGCATGTCAGGGTCAAGGGGAACGAGATGAGAGGGATGAGGAGCGGAAGAGGTGGGGGTGTCAGGAGGGAGGAGGACCACACCAGGTGAAGGCACGCTTGTGGAGCGTGCTGAGTGCACTTCTTGCACAGATGAGCCAGCAAAAGCTAAAGAAGAAGGGTTTAGCCAGAAACCACTGCCAAATGTCCTTGGCACATGTCCCCCATTGACGTTAGCACAGTAGACCAAAACTAAGCCAAGTGCAGTTTCCTGGTTATATAAGGTGTGAGGAGGTGGAAGATGAACTTAACAGAGGTTTGTTTGGATGCATATCAGCCGCATTCACAGATTGTTTTAAGTATGTGCAATATTTACAGATGCCTTGTCTGCTATGTAGCGGCATAGTTGTTGGGAAGATAAGCACTGCTGCCGCACAGTCAAGAGATGTCAATTCACATCTCCATTGGAACAGCTCTGCGTGGAGCTGCTTGCGTGGGGTTTCTTGCATGGCTACTTTGGCTTCCTCTTGTATTACAAAGCAAAATTAATAGAAAACACGGGTGACCAAATGACATTTGCAGCCCGCCATCCACTTGTTTTGTGACACCCACATCCCCCAAGGGCACCATGCCCCTGAAAACAACTCCGACTAATATTGATAGTGACAATAACAATAGAGACTGTTTTATGCTAAGCATTTGTAAACATGCAAAGACACAAAGAAAGAATTCACAAATAAAACAGTCACAAATAACTGTTCAAAATAGAGAATGAACATAAGTCTTACAAGCAAAGACCAGGAGCTTTATTTACATCGCAAGCTTCATAACTCAATATGCTTTATACGAGCAAAACAAATCTTTAGGGTTAGAGTTGGCTAGTCTATATTCACCCTGTGAGTGACAGGTGATCAATCAATGTTGTAAAAGACTAACAATATGAATAGATGGAGGGATGGAGAGATGGATGGAGGGAGGTATGGGTGGACGGACGGGTGGACGTTTCTTTGCAACATTGAGATCATCATTCGGCTTGAGCACAAAGTCGAGAAATGTGAATTTTGCAAAGTCACACCAGAATGTATCTTAGTGCTACAGTACAAATGATTATTTAAACAAACCACTGAACTCGAGGCCTTAATGATCTGACTGAGTCAACTTTGTAAGGATGATATCAGAACTGTTCCTTGATAGTAGTAAATGATAAAATATATTTTCTCTAAATCTATTCAAGGTCATTTGTTGAAGTGAAATATTGACAGTCTTCCCACTTTGCAATTCTAAACAGATAAGTGTAATGGAAACATCATTAATTGCTGCACTGAGCCATGGGTCCTCCTTAGACAAAGGGTCCATAGAGTAAAGGTATGAGGTATATTCCAATATCCACATATAGTTGACATTCCAATAGAAAGGAACTTTAAGTTACAGTCTGATTAGTAAACTGATTTACATATAGACCTCCTGACACCTTGCAAAGAGAGAAAACAAAGGGTTGCATGCCCCTGACCAGTTTATGGTTGCTTGAAGGTGTTATCAGTTCCTGGGTGGAAATGAAGGTAATTGCTATTTATTGTGACCATTTGTCTAAATACACCACAGGTACAGTAATATTTGTCTTTGAACCATCAACAACATCATACGACCGTCAATGTAGAAGTTGAATGCATAGAGAATAAGGAAAGACTCTTCATGCTTCACATTTTAAACACAGGTACATGAAATCATCAAACTTGATAACTTTGGTAGTAAAACTCACATCATACAACATGGCATTTCTTGTTTAGCCAATAAAGCTGTGACTATTCGCTGCCCTAACATTTATGAAATTTAACTGCACACCTTCAGTACGGTTTTGTGGTGTTGGGTCATCATTTATCATTGTATAGTATAATCAGCAGGGAGTTTTATCATTGAGAAAGATGTTGGACATGTGGTGCAGCTAAAACAAACGTAGTAGTTGGCATTGCTATGTGCCAAGGTGAGACCACAGACACCAACACATCAAGCAAATAAACAGAGATAATAAATATGGCGCTTCTCCCGCTCGATGCTTATCGCTCAGTTGATAGTGGTGCTCAGGTCCTGTACTCTTCATCAGACCGCCCACCACTGCCTATCATGAGTGTTGTTGTACTCAGGGGGATCCACAGCCTTGACTGGCCAAGATCTGATTAGAGACTTGTTGGGTGGTGGTGGGAGGGGTTATAGGCTTGCCTGTCAAAAGCCAATCCGTCAACCTTGAGGAGATAAAGCGATGCACCCTGGATCACTGACCTGCACTGCACTCATGATGTTGGTCTGCTGATAATTTACTGACAACGCAACATACTGTACAACCACTAACTATACAATTTGAAATATTCTTAAAGATATATGGAGTATACGTTTTGATACATAGGGATGTGGTTTATTAGTAACTCACTAAATATCAGTTTGGTTCTTATCAATGCCTCCATTTTCTAAACCTGTCTCATTCGGGTAATAGGTGAGCCCCACCAACAGACTTTATGTGAAAAACATGGAACACTCTGGGCTGGTTGCCAGTCAATTACAGACTAAATACAGACAAATTCTACCACTGACATTCACAAACTCAACCATTTAGACAATTCGGGCTTTATTTAATCTGACATGCATGATTTTGGAATATGGGAGTAAACCGCTTGTACTGATTTGCACACATTCACGTGTATGTAATAATCAGCATCTATGTTAAGTAAGACGCAGTGAACATTTTCGGGGGTGTTTTTCTTTATTTTATTTTTGTCATAGCAGCATAGTTGTTTGCACATTACCCTCACTGTTCTAAAGTTGGGCATTCAAATCTGGTCTTTGAACTTCTGTAGAGTTTGCATGTTTTCCTAAGGTTTTCTTGGGGTTTCTCTGGATATTCCAGCTTTCTCCCAAAAACATGCATGCTATGTTAGTTAGCTAGTTAGCAACACGTTAAATTGTCCATAGGTGTGAATGGTTGGTTGACCTGTGCTTGGCTCATGTCACTATTTCAAAAATATTAAATTCAGATAACATTCTTCTGCATAGAATAAAATCTCAAAATGGAGCATTTAAAACTTGGACAGTTTATGCTGGTAGAAGAAAAATATGACATGAATTTGGTAATCCAGAATCCTGATTAACATACTTGGGTACTACAAGTAACCTGAACAAACTACATACCTCTAAATATTATAAATGCAACCTTGCACACATCCCCATTCTGGAAAGTAGGCGACTTCAGTGATTCTCAAACTCTTGTCAAAATCTTGTTGGTTTAGTTATTAAATCTGTAGATTTTAATTTGATCTTTAAAAATGTTTTGTTTATTAACATTTGTTTTGATCGACATTCTGTTCAACTTTTATGTGGAGTACATTTTAAGGAAATCATTATTTTAGTACAGTTTTGTATTTTCCTATATTAAGGTGCGGTGCAAATGTTCACGCCACAGTATGCAAGATTACAGTGGCATACATTAATAACGATTGGTTAACGGTTTCAAGAATAAAACCTCGTTTATTGTTTTTAAGGTCATTTAGACCTCCTATGCTGTGTATTCTGAGCAGCTAAGTAGATTTCAAGTGGTATTTTGCAAAGTTTGAGAACCACTAGGCTACGTAAATCTATTTTGGTCACTTATTGCACAAACATCAATTACCGTAATTTTTGGACTATAAACCGCACAGGACTATAAACGGCACTAGCTAAAAATTGGGGATATTTTTGTTTTTTCCTTATATAAGCCGACCGGACTATAAGCCGCATGTGTGCACTAGTTATTTACAAAGAAAGACAGTCCACAGAAAGCCTTTTTAAAGTTTTAATAACATACTTTATCATGTCTTTCTAAATGCTGCCTGTGACGCAGCAGTAGTACCGCAGCAACACGGAAGTGTGCATGCGAGTTATTTACAAAGAAAGACGGTACACAGAAAGCCTTTTTAAAGCTTTAATAACATACCTTAACATTTCTTTACAAACACTGCCTGTGACGCGGAAGTAATACCACAGCAACACGGTAGCACAGCACCTACAGGGCTGGTTAAAAGTAAAAAAAGAACCAGTAAAAGAGCCGTCTTCATCTTCCTCCTGTGCACTGAAACCATCGAAGTATTCCTCCTCAGTGTCCAATTGGAATAGCGTTAGATATCCTTTGCCACACACTTTCTCAATATATCTTTGGTCGTCGCTTTTCTGCATTTCTTCTAGCATTTTCCATGATGAGGGTGTGTGTATGCTAATTTTGTTCAAGCACGAAGCGCTAACTTACATTAAACTAGCGAGCTACATGTATAGCTCCAGAGTAGACGTGACTGGGAAATAAAGAAAGAAAAGGGTGATGCAACAGCATGTCATCAACAATGGGCCAAAATCGACTGCCTTTAACTTAAAAGCGGTATAATATGCATTTCTTTTGTCCCCCATAATGACGGTTTATGTATAAAAGCTTCCTTTCAGTAATGTCCGTCTTGATCTCGTTCTGTCGCTTCTTTGTGTGAATTATACGGCACTATTTGCCCGGCGGATGGACATACGATCAACACACCACTTTTCTCCCCAGTGTCTGTGTCACATATTCCTCCGCCCAGCAAAGCGGTGCCGCACAACAGCGATCCACAGCCTTTTTACGAGTGTATAAAAGTGATCAAGTCATCACAAAAATCATGGAAAAAATCCACAGATAAGCCGCACCGGCCTATAAGCCGCAGGGTTCAAAATTTGAGCAAAAAGTAGCGGCTAATAGTCCGAAATTTACGGTAGAGAAACATTTTCACATGATCACCAGGTATTTAAATTAAAGCTACTTTGAATTGCTTTTAAAGAAAATTGAGAAAAGCTTTTTGTCTAAAATAGTGGTTCTTGACCTGGATTCGATCGAACCCAAGGGGTTCGGTGAGTCGGTCTCAGGGGTTCGGCAGAGCTTTCCCCATGGAGGTCCGGACACACATGACTTTTCTTGTAAGTTTGTGATGACGCATGTCAGAAGTCATCTCTCAAAAGCAACAGCACACTGCACACTGATTTGCACGTATGTATGTAATTTGTTGTGAGTTTATGCATTGTGTTGGTTTTGTGCTTTGAACAAGGTGATGTTCATGCACGCCTCATTTTGTGCACCAGTAAAAACAACAT
Source organism: Syngnathus scovelli (assembly GCF_024217435.2). Taxonomy (NCBI): domain Eukaryota; kingdom Metazoa; phylum Chordata; class Actinopteri; order Syngnathiformes; family Syngnathidae; genus Syngnathus; species Syngnathus scovelli. Next base: position 9,440,026 of record NC_090849.1, on the reverse strand, counting down.
ATCTATGGCTTGGAAAAAAACGTATTTCATTTCTCACTAAAGAGGGGTTCGGTGAATGCACATATGAAACTGGTGGGGTTCGGTACCTCCGACAAGGTTAAGAACCACTGGTCTAAAAGAAGTCACTCAAACCATTACGTCGTGCTGAAAGCAATTCAAAGAATAGAAATAGAAACAGATCCATCCATCCATCCATCCATTTTCTGAACCGCTTAGTCCCCACGGGGGTCGCGGGCGTGCTGGAGCCTATCCCAGCTGTCATCGGGCAGTAGGCGGGGGACACCCTGAACCGGTTGCCAGCCAATTGCAGGGCACATAGAGACAAACAACCATTCGCACTCGCACTCACACCTAGGGACAATTTGGAGTGATCAATCGGCCTACCAAGCATGTTTTTGGGATGTGGGAGGAAACCGGAGTGCCCGGAGAAAACCCACGCGGGCTCGGGGAGAACATGCAAACTCCGCACAGGGAGGGCCGGAGGTGGAATCGAACCCGCACCCTCCTACCTGTGAGGCGGACGTGCTACCCAGTGCGCCACCGAGCCGCCCATAGAAACAGATGAAGGATAAAAATACAATTGGGATGAATCCTGGTAGTTGACCTAATCAAGGACACTCTGTAATCCTGCTCTAGTATCTGGAACAGTTTGAATTTATTTGAAAGGTGTTTGAAATACTGTCAAATAAACAGATTCGATCCAGATTACTTATTGAAAAATTCTGGTAACATTGTATTTTCGTATTGTACCCCATTGATGATTTCTATATTGATGACGTGATAGTCATGGATGGAGTTGGTCTCCACATAAGCCCCACATCAAATGCACAGCGTGCCACATACTACAGATGACAAGAGCAGTAAGAACACAAAAGAGGATTTTTTTTCCCCCCTCATTGAGGGGAGTGGTCAATATTTCAAAAATCATCTAAAATTTTTAAAATCTATATTTGTGTTGAAAAAGAGGTGATGGACTAAAAAGTACTTATTTTCCATTCAGCTTTCAGTTCTCCACTCTCTGTTTAGAAAAGGTTCAGGAACATTGGATCAGCCCAGCATCTAATCAGTTGCCAGTATATTCCTTTCTGTGACTAAAATAAATGGAATGAACAGAAAAATCAAGGACAGCGTGGGTACGCTTGCATAACATTCACATTTATTTGGTTTTCATTTCCTAACACATTCTAAACATGCTTTTAACACATAATAGATCACATTCTTCACAGGTAGTTAAAGTAACAAGAGCAGACAAGATTTCTGAAGAAAAAAAACATGAAGCAGTTTCAATTGTCTGTTCACAGTAAACAACAGTGGGTAAATCAATGTATTCCCTGAGATATTTCATTTTTCAATTGTTATTCACTTCAACCCCAGATTCACCTCACCTTGTGCTCCTGTAAACAGGCTATGAATGTGTTGCATCACTGGAGATGGACACATTTTACATGAAGACACAGCAAACAATGTATGACAGGCAAATTCAACTGCATATTAAGCATACACCAAGAGAAAACGATACATTTAAATGGTGATAACTTTGTGGCAATGAATACAGAGTAAGATTATCTCTGCAGTTACACGGAGCAGTCAGAAAGACTAAAAATCATAACAGAGGGCCCTTCGTTATTAGCCTCTCCTTATTATATCATGTTAATATCATTCTCAGTGAGTAAAGTTGCAGCCTCAATTCAGAAGCCCGCATGAGTCCAAACCCAATGATAAAACCGCAGTAGTCTCGTGCCATAGTGCCAGGGTCATCCGACTGAGCGGAAGCATGTAAACACAAGTAGATGTCAGCGCGACCACAGTTACATTCCCTGATTGATAATCGATCACAAGCAGCATCAGCTATGATAAGCAGCCACATTGTGAACACTGTTACCTTGAATGGTCAACAGCAATCATTTAGCTAAAAAACAAAAACAAAAAAAACACCGTCATAGCGTGACGTGAATATCATGTATACACACATCCAACCACCATTCACAAGCTAGCAAGCTGCTTAAATAAAATGTCAACACAGGAAAATAAAGCATTGCATGAGGACGGCGATAATGCTTCATGTGAATAACAATCAGTAGGCTGACATTGTCATGGACATTCTTTCATCTTTGGTTTTGGATTCACGATAACACGGCAGAAGTGAAACAAAAGATTACCCTAATTCAAAATGAAACAAAAGGGTTGCATAAACGAGGATCCCTGATAATAGAGATTAAAATATTTGTTGTGTTCCAGCCAGAGGTCAGGGAAAATTAGCGGCTGACAGAGATAAACAGCAGCAAGTGTGAGGTAGAGAGCAACATGCAGCAACATGCTTAAAAAGTTACAATAATCAGGTTCGAAGCACTTTTATAAATCTGAGGTCACTGGGTGAGATAAGCGACAAACTATGAAAATGTAAGCAATGAGTCCAATAAATAAGACAAAAAAAATCACCTATTTGTAGTGTAAGTAAAATGATGACAAAGAGGTAGTTTCAGCACAGATATTACAAATGACATTTTCTTTGTGTTAAAAAAAAATAAAAATAAAAGAGCAATCCATTATCGTGAATTAGATTACGACAGAAATTGGCAGTAAGGTAGTGGAGATGAGTTATTTGAGTTAAGTAGCAGGATGCTACATGAAAGGAAAAATCTCCCTTCAGATCTTTTTCCTACAGTCAGATCTCTGATGTGTGTGATGTTCAATGCATTCCTGAAGTTACTTTGAGAGAAGAGAGTTGGTAGCGCCTCTGTTGTTGGCCACCCTGAACTTTTCTCTTCTTCTTCAACTGCATCAGTATTACTCTGCTGAAAGGTCTCTGTGACTGCTGATGCGGGTTAGTGCAGTTAAGAAATATACTTTGCATTTAACATGACACATCAAACAATGATGTTTCCAAGTCCCTGAGCTTAAGTAGTAGAAAAGGAGTGGTTCGCCTCAGATCACAAACTCCAAATTTGCCATAAATCAGCCATTCACAACAGGTAGAATTATCCATCCATCCATCCATCCATCCATCCATCCATCCATCCATCCATCCATCCATCCATCCATCCATCCATCCATCCATCCATCCATCCATCCATCCATCCATCCATCCATCCATCCATCCATCCATCCATCCATCCATCCATCCATCCATCCATCCATCCATCCATCCATCCATCCATCCATCCATCCATCTTCTGTACCGCTTAGTCCCCACGGGGGTCGCGGGTGTGCTGGAGCCTATTCCAGCCGTCATCGGGGGACACCCTGAACCGGTTGCCAGCCAATCGCAGGGCACACAGAGACAAAAAACCCTTCGCACTCGCACTCACACCTAGGGACAATTTGGAGTCTTCAATCGGCCTAACAATCATGTCTTTGGGATGTGGGAGGAAACCGGAGTGCCCGGAGAAAACCCACGCGGGCCCAGGGAGAACATGCAAACTCCACACAGGGAGGGCCAGAGGTGGAATCGAACCCGCACCCTCCTAACCGTGAGGCGGACGTGCTACCCAGTGCGCCACCAAGCCGCCTGGTCGAATTATTGTTGTGCTAAATGTGCGCTCACTTTAAAGGTGTTAACAAAGACTCACATGGGGGATTGTTCTTATGAGGCCAAAAAATGGACGTCAATCACAAAATAATCACAGGATCTATCTCCATTAACTATTGCCGCAAAATCTAAAGCAATTTGCGGACTCTATCGTCATGGCTTGCACTGGAGTTAATGTGAAACGATCACTTGCATTGAAATAACTTTGCTGCTGTAGAAAATGGAAGAAAGATGACACCAGACTGGAATCCTAAGTGATCCCACAACACCTGATTTTGAATCTTAAGTAAAACATCCAACTTGATGAAACAAGATGTCAGTATTGTCGCATAAAATGTGTCTGACATCACATCACCTGAGTAACACTTTTGTAAACTGCTGTGCACAAGGGAATCAGTCTTAAACCATGTCCAAAAAAAGTTAAGAAACAGAAAATGAGGATTTAGCCTCACTAAAAAAAAGACAATTAATACGTGAGAAAAATGACAACAGCCCAAAACATTCAAAAATCACTACATAAGTACTGTACATGAAAATGTAAAAAGAAAATTAAAAGATGAAATGAGAACTGAAGCATTTGAAAGAGAAACACTGCACAGGAGGTGTGGCTAAAAAGGGCAGCAGTGGGACAAGCGAGCAGTCCGGGAATGCGACTGCTTCTTGCTTTGCTCGTCACAAATGCTGAAAGAGGAACAATCACTGCCCACTCCCTATATGTTTCACTTTCAAACTACATCCACTCTCACCTGCACGAAGGGGCGGGGTGACCATCACGCAAATGAGGTGGAAACAATTTTCCTACAGAGGACTATCTATGTTCTGACAACTATGTTTACTACCACAAGCACATCAGCACGGTCGCTGGAGTAACTCCTGAATGCAATACATAACACTCACTTTACCCTGTTTCGATCCAGGCCAGTAGGGGCCTGAGAGAGGAACACACTGGGTGAGCAGTGGCCGAGGTCAGGTCTCTCTGAATGTCACCCATGTGTGCAAAAAAAAAAGAGAGTTGTTGCAATGACTGCAGTTTTGTCTGCATTTTAAATGGTTTGCACACAATCAAACTGCTCAAAACTGGAAGCATCATAGAAAATGCTCGAGCTGTTAAAAAATGAAAGACCATTTGCGACAATAATGTGCATATCCGTCACAGAGAGCAAGGGCCAGAGATCTAGTCGATGCTCTAAACCGAATCAATCACACTAAAATCATATCACCACATCTTAAAATGATTATCTGCAATCTTTGTGGCTGAACTTGACTCAGCACAAAAACATTAATTTCCTAGTCCGTGGAGTCAACCAAACTCACTGTGAACCAGTTAGACGTTACCTGAGACAGAGTTTGGTTCAGGTCTAATCTAATCTTCTGCTAGTTTTGGCTCTGTGCAAAAACATGATTGGACTCAACAGGACCTGATAAAAGTCTAATTGCAAATGTCTTTGCTAGGCCGATGGGCATCGCGGTATCTTCATGGCAACGAGCTCATGGAATTATTCAACTGCTGATCAATTGTTACTTTCCACCCAAATGCTATTAAATCCTTTTGGTTGAATGCATATGTGGGTGCAGGTTTAGCAGCATTTCGGAGGAAATCTGGCAATGTGCTCATCTGTACATCAGAGGATCGCCCCTCAGACTAAGATTGATTGATTTCTTATACTTATCCTTCATTGACAAGAAATGTTTTGCTGAGCTATCAGCTCCATACCCATCAATGGGCATTTGAGAAAAGCATTGCATAATACTTTAGTCAAAAAAAAATAAAAAAATAAAATAAAACAAAAGAAGAAAGCAAACAGCAAACCTAGCTATCCTCCCTTACCCTTGCAATAAAACCTTACTTCCCCAGTCTATGATTGTAAAAAATACCCGTATTCTCCTTTTCTATGAAGATCCCACTGATCCAAATAGCTGTCACCTTCACTCATGGAATGTTACGCCTCCCATAAGCAGAATGTCCAAGAGTCCATGCAGCTAAAGTAGCTGATCTTTTCTACCATCTAGTATTTTCCGAGTAATAAAACATAATTTCTTAATGTTTGATTTGCACAGCTTCTTTGAACATCCAGCCTCTGATTGAGGTGCCGAAGCATCCACTGGAATTTTGTGTAAGGCTGGGCAACTCTTTAGTAACACCACGAAAATAGCAATAACTTCTTCCTGAGGTAGTCTCAAAACACTTGTCACGTGTCTTCCCCCATTTGAATAAAATAAACTCTTATTATATTTTTTAGTCTAGCTCTAACAATGGCAACACGGACACATTGAGCAAACTGGATACACACTTGTAAACTCCAAAGACCAATGCATCTATGAGCATTTGTTTTCTACAGAAGCATGTGCACAGTGTAAATCAGCATACATTCAGCTCTGTCGTTGTAATAAATATTAAAAGAAAAGGTAATAAAAAAAAAAAACTAGCTGCTTGTCACATTCATTAGAGGTGAGACCAGTCCCTTGCCTTGGGGGGGTCAGGGTCAGGGAGGTCTAATTTCCAGAGGAGGTGGTCACACAAGGTGACGAGCCGGTCCTGTAGCTGGTAAGACTGGATTTGCAGGAGTGCAAGACTGCTTTGAATAAGAGGGGGAGCTGCTCCAGAGGAACATTGACCAGCTTCCCTGAAAACACATGCAACTGGTTTAGCTTGCCTTTTGCTCATAACTGCATAACATAGCAAAACAACTGGGTAATGAGGCTAAGTTGAAGGATTTTGGGCAAAAAGAATAGGGAAACCAAATAATAAGATGGTTTCCTTTTCTTGCCTTGCACTTCTGAATTCAATCGAACATCTATGCCCCCCCAAAGAAAACTAGTTGTACTCATTCTCAGTCTTACCTGCTATACAGCGGATCTCTGGCAGACACATCATGATCTCAGGAAAGCGTTTGGGCTGGTGCGGGTACTTATACTCAGTATAGTCCTGACACACATACCAGTAGCGCTTGTTCAGCTGCTCAAGCTGAGGGATGTTTGACAGACCTCTGATATCTGCAGGAATGCAAAGCAAAGCACGGATATAAGAAATATAGCACAGATGCAAAAAAAATAGAGTAATACTGTTTGCTCTGGTACCTTGGTTTAGGAAGTTGATAGCTTTCATGCAGGCATACTCCTCATTGCTGATCTTCAACTGGTGGAATTTACGAAATAGATAAATCAGCCTCTCCATCACCTCCATGCCGTCCTCACTGAAACTGAGGAATAACAAAGACAATTTCATGCAAGGCCAATTTCCACAAACCATGTGTAAAATACTACAACATTTTTTCTAAAACTGATACCTAATGATTTCAATGTTTGACAGTGCATAAGAATATGTAAGTTAAATTCACCTCGTCATATATTCTTTGTAGGTCCTAGTTCTTCAGATTACAATTAAAAGTAGGAGCTGCCCTTTTAAATTCACAGCTAAAACACCAGACTACAAACTGAAGTATCAGTGTGGCTCTGAACAGCATATTAAGAGGAAGTGTGTCATGAGGTTAGATAATTCCAGCATGATTTACACACAGCCAAACCCCCACACATATCTTTTATTACCATTACTGAGAGACATAACATCACATGCCAAACAGATGGTGCTTGCCACTGCTCTCTATTGGGGAGTCCTCCTATCCATGGACTGGTTTGCTGGCCCCATTCCAAGTGTTTTTTCCTTAAAGTGATACGGGGAATCATAAACCATTTTGGAGATATATGTACAGTAGAATTAACAGACTAGAACGTCTGGCTGTCTGGGAGAGTTGTGATATCTACCTTAATTCTACGGAAATTATTGGTTGTCTAATACAGTATTTGGAAATCTGACAGCTAATGTTATTAAAAACCTAGACCCCGCCCCCCCCACCCCCCCACCCCCAATATTATGAGTCAATCACAGGCACTAGTGGAATAAAATATCTAATGAATGCAGTGGAACAAGCTTTTAGAATATGTCAAATAGGTGGAAAAAAAATCTTAGACTTAAGTCTAAGTCTAAAACTAACTACTTTAAATGACTGCCAAAAGAACAAGCTACTGCACCTAATAAAAAGATAACAATTGACCTTCAATTGTGTATTTATTACTTGATGATTATTATTTATTATTATTGTTATTATTTATTTCTTACTCAACACATTTATTGCTATTGCTATCTGCTTTATTTGTTGCTCTCTTCTTTGTTTGATACTCATGTGCATCTCTTACAGCGCCTTTGATTAAACTCTAATAGTTATCACAAAACCCCTCGTAAAGTTTGCAACACTAGATGGTAAAACACTGCTTAGTATTGAGTTTGAAATTTTGTAACATGCTTTGAGTGCCCAGCACTCTTTTACAGAACAGTAAGCACAACTCAGTGTTTAAACTTAATTTGTTATTATTATTATTATTATTATTATTATTATTATTATTATTTTTATTATTATGCAACTGGGTAGCACGTCCGCCTCACAGTTAGGAGGGTGCGGGTTCGATTCCACCTCCGGCCCTCCCTGTGCGGAGTTTGCATGTTCTCCCCGAGCCCGCGTGGGTTTTCTCCGGGCACTCCGGTTTTCCTCCCACATCCCAAAAACATGCTTGGTAGGCCGATTGATCACTCCAAATTGTCCCTAAGTGTGAGTGCGAGTGCGGATGGTTGTTGTCTCTGTGTGTCCTGCGATTGGCTGGCAACCGGTTCAGGGTGTCCCCCGCCTACTGCCCGATGATGGCTGGGATAGGCTCCAGCACGCCCGCGACCCCCGTGGGGACTAAGCGGTTCAGAAAATGGATGGATGGATGGATGGATGTGGCCATACATTCAGTGGAAAAAAAACAATTGTACATAATTAGATCACTATGTAAACAGCCTGAGCACTAGAAAAGCGGTGTGGAGGACAACAAAGGGAGCACACAGAGTGACAAACCTTTACTTAATTAACAATTACCTCGTGTTAAAAAGGTCTATTTGGTGCAGCTGGCGTTTGATGATCGTGACCCAAACATGCACAAGCCAATAGAAGTGGAACTATACGGAAAAATGCTCAAAATTTACCCAACACCTGCAGTGTTTTTTTTACATGTTTTTTTATGTGTTGCTTAATATCAGTGCGCGTGGGTACCTGCACAGTTTTTGAGCGTTAAAATATGAAGCATCCCACCTGGCCCCCATGCTAACCTATACCGTGCAGCACTATTCAGTGTGAAACTGTCTGTACCCATAAACCTCTAATGCTAAAATTGTCTCTGCTGTGAAGTAAATCAATAAATACAGTACACTACTCATAGCTCTGGGTTTGTTACAGTATGTAAGCTTAAAAGCTAACACGTTAGCTGTACTCAATTATTTAAAGAGTAGTTAAAATGAAACTGATAACTTTTGAGTCATTGGCTAGAACTGAAAAAGAAAAATTAAACACATGGACTGAAACTAAAGGGTTGGCATGCTGCAATTTTCACAACCACTCACCCCTGCAGCTCGTCATCAGATGGTGTGTACTTGGCCGTGACATTTGCCAGGTCGCCAAAGATTTGCGCGCTGTAGATTGTGAGACATGAGAGTAGGATGAGCTCCTGCCAAGTGGAGCTCAGCAGGCAGGTGTAGTCCTCAATGGAGAGCTCGCAAAAGAAAGGCAACTTCTTGATCCATGAGATCTGACGGAAGAGTAGCTCATCTGCCAGGCGGCACAGCAAGGCAAACAGCTCCACCTGTGTTACCTTGTAGCTTAGGTACAAAAATAAATAAAGAGGAGAGGAAACATTTTAAACACATTTAATAGCGAAAATGTCTGTGTGTCTTAAACCATATCTGGTGGATTCACTATATTACATTAGAAAATAACAATACGAGTCACATTCAAGAATGTGAATACCAGAGGTGGCCATTCTGTCCCATGGATGGAACGGACACCCATTTTGCGGACGAAGGACGAGGGACGACAAAGTTAAATAAAATGACGGATTGATTGAAGTGGTCATTCGTCCATCCCTGTAATCGCCCGCATCTGTGTCAAGTGGAGACTAAATTCTCAGTCTGTCCGACGGACCGTTTCGGCACACTAACACATAAGTCTTTCCACTTTGTCATGCTTGTGTAATCCATATGCTCAAAAATAAAAAATGGTTTAATGCTTCTTGCATGAGGTTGTAATTCCTTACTATCCACAGCGATTGGGACCAAGCCGGTCATGAATCCCGAACTTCAGAAAAGAAACAGTGCTCCATTAAAATAGCTTTCATAAAGATTTCAAAGCATAACTATACAAACTACAATCCCAAAACACTTACATAGCATTTCAAATGTTGACTAACATCTCTCAATTTTGTTGTACCCCTAAAACTCAATAAACTTTTAAAGCTAAACTCTAACCAGGTTTGCCAGTCACAACTACATTGATGATCAAAATTGTCAATAATTAATTTAAAGGTCGACGAGTCCTTTATGATGCAAACCTGCCTTTCATTGGACCACATTGTGGACACTCGACAATCTGAAAAGAGAGCATGCTGTGGCTGATGCTTGATTTTATTTCTGACATAGGGACAGTCATGTCTGCACACACAGGTTACGGTGTCATTCTTTTTGTATTTATAGATAGTTTTATAGTATTAGTATAACACAGCATTCTGTATAGGTTTGGGTTTAATTTAAAGTTAAAGTCCCAATCATCGTCACACACACACATCTGGCTGTGGTGAAATTTGTCCTCTGCATTTAACCCATCCCCGTGTGATTCTGATCCATCCCCTGGGGGAGAGGGGAGCAGTGAGCAGCAGCGGTGCTGCGCTCGGGAATCATTTGGTGATCTAACCCCCCAATTCCAACCCTTAATGCCGAGTGCCAAGCAGGGAGGCAATGGGTCCCATTTTTATAGTCTTTGGTATGACCCGGCCAGGGTTTGAACCCACAACCTTCCAGTCTCGGGGTGGACACTCTACCACTAGGCCACTGAGCTGGTAGAGCTAAAAATAACCCATCCATCCATCCATCCATTTTCTATACCACTTGCCCCCATTGGGATCGTGGGTGTGCTGGAGCCTATCCCAGCAGTCATTGGGCAGTAGTCAGGGGACACCCTGAACCGGTTGCCAGCCGATCACAGGGTACACAGAGACGAACAACTATCCACACTCGCACTCACACCGAGGGGCAATTTGGAGTGCTCAATCAGCCTACCATTCATGTGGGAGGAAACCGGAGTGTCCGGAGAAAACCCACACGGGCACGGGGAAAACATGCAAACGCCACACAGGGAGGGTCGGAGGTGGAATCGAACCGGCACCTTCCTAACTGTGAGGCGGATGTGATAACCAGTACGCCACGGAGCCGCCGCTAAAAATAATAAGGTGACAATATTGCCTTCAATTTAAGATTATCCATAAACATGACAGGATTTTGAGTGCAAGCAGCAAAGTTGAATCAAAGTTGGATGTACAACCATCTTAAATGTCTTCATTATTCATTTGTACATTCTTTAAAGAAACAAGCTATAAGCTAATGATGGTTATTTTAAGAGCTAATGTGATATGCCGCGATTTACATATTCATCGACAATTTACGACAACTCTTGTTGATTAAACCAGAGATGTACCCAGACATTTTTAATGGATTGGACTAGAAGAAAGTTAAGCCGGACATTTTTTGACACAGGAAACATGAATATAATATCCAATAATGTCTAGCAGAAATAAATTTAAGGTTTATTCTGACCTATTTAAGCGAAACAGCGCACCCCGCTGTCTTCAAGTGCACAGTGGGCACAGTGGGCTTACTAGTACAATAATCGCATGAATATAGCAGTAGTTCACCAAATTCGCATCATAACTGCATTTTCAATGCAGACAAGATGCAAAAAGTGGCAAAGTGATTTTAATAAGACATTTGCGATCCTATTTTGATTACAATGCGATATCGATGCACGCCATTCAGCCTGCCTACAATGGCAGTGTGTTTCACGTGTGTATGAGGACCTTTACTATTAAGAGATCCAAGAATTGATGGAAAAATAATAACAATCACAACTCTCATGGAGGCGCCAATTTTGGTGTCCGCAACTCGGGGAAAAATATTTTCGCCAGCGGCTCGACACGCACATCTCAGTGTTCGCTGGAAAATCATTGCTCATGTAAATTCCGTTGTAACGGTTGAGTGAGAATAAAACATTTTTTGAAAATTTTCAATACATTTTATACATTTTGATTTGAGTGTCCAGCGGCTCGGCGGCGCACTGGGTAGCACGTTCGCCTCACAGTTAGGAGGGTGCGGGTTCGATTCCACCTCCGGCCCTCCCTGTGTGGAGCTTGCATGTTCTCCCCGAGCCCGCGTGGGTTTTCTCCGGGCACTCCGGTTTCCTCCCACATCCCAAAAACATGCTTGGTAGGCCGATTGATCACTCCAAATTGTCCCTAGGTGTGAGTGCGCGTGCGAATGGTTGTTTGTCTCTGTGTGCCCTGCGATTGGCTGGCAACCGGTTCAGGGTGTCCCCCGCCTACTGCCCGATGACGGCTGGGATAGGCTCCAGCACGCCCGCGACCCCCGTGGGGACTAAGCGGTTCAGAAAATGGATGGATGGATGGGTTTGAGTGTCAAAAATGCTGGAGCCGATCTTTTTTATAAAAAGAAATATGACCGCCGAAGATGTAATGGATTTAATAGTTTTAAAACCGTGTTTACTTTAGGGAACAAATTTTTTTTTAATTAAAAAAGATAAATGATCAAATTAAAATTAATAAAAATTAATAAGATGAATGAAACTTATATATATGCTGACATATGCTGAAAAGACTAAGTATTGGAGTTTGTATTTTTTTAGACGCCTATGTATATTTTCCAGCGCCAAGTTATCTGCTTCCTTGACTACTAATTTTCTTGTTATCGATTCTGAAAAAAAAATCTGCCTATCTCAGTTTCTTTCATTCTTCTGGATGGACTGTCTGCAAGATTGCGGAATTCAAGGGAATGATTTACCCATGCCTGAAATTCTTTGTATATTCAGGCATAGGCATAGGCATGTTGGAACCTCCCCAAAATAGTTTGCATTGTTAGCTGCAGGGAATTGATCAAAACTAGGGCAAATATGTAAATGACTTCATCAACCTGTTCCATCTCAAGTGCATGAGAAAAGTGGTAAACCTTGACTCATCTATGGAATAAAAACAGAACACACACTAGACACACAAGAGATTTTGATAGTTTTGAGCAGGGAAGTGTTTCAAGCTTTGGTGTTCTCACCCTTCTTCTATGAGCATTGGGGTGGTCAGCGGGGCCAGGTCTTCTGCTGCCACCAACTGCAACACCAATGGATGGGACTGTGGGTAAAGGCTGCGAGGCTGGGGGGCCAGCAGACCAGACTGGGCAGCATAACTGAAGAGGTGTGGCAGGAGCTGGTAGTGTGTTGACATAGAGGTGTTGATGTACTGATCTCTGAGAGCTGCGGTATAGCCATTCATCTCGATGGAGCGACTGTGAAAAGCAAAGACCAAGTTAACCAAATATGTGTTCAACTATACTGACGAATTCATATTTGAGTATTCACCACAAAAGTATGTAATTATCTAACTTTTGTTCATGCTTCTTGGATTTAATTTTTTTCTCGAGGTGATTGGTATCCCTTCTACCGAATACAAAAGTGTACATGGGTACTGTACCTGCATCACATGGTGTATTCCGCTTTGGAATTTTGGTATTCCGCCCCATTTTATCTTAGGTTATATTTGATAAGACAAAGACGATACTTGCTGATTAGCTATCAGCTGCAAAGCTGAGTAGATAAAGCATTTCATATAAAATGGGGCAAAAATAAATGTCCTCGGGCAAGGGCCTAGACGTTATTTGTCCTTGCTGAGTAAAGATAGACGATGCACGCTTCTTCATTACAAGAAGCACTGATAGTGGAGTGAGTTCTTTCTGTTTAATGTCATCACCATGCCAGAAGAGCTGCAAGCGACGGTATTCTTCATGCAATGAATACTTTAATTCAAGTTTTGCAGAGATGAATGAGGTATTAGTCTGTCAGGGCCGGCTCATTATCTCATAGATGGACCGAGTGGCGGTGATGTGCAGTGGAGTGGATGAGACAAGCGACTCACTTGGATGACAGCGTGGAGGCAGGTGACGGCTGGTTGCCCTCCGAAGCTCCATTGCTGGGAGAGCTGTGGTCGCTGTCACCGTTGTTACCCCATGTGTGCTCTGGAGCGTCTTCCTTGAATTCCTGGCCTGACATGATGCGCTCAATCTCCTCCTCCGTGATCTAAAACGAACATAGTGACACTTCTGGGCCTGGGGGGAATTTAAATAATGTCCTTTTGACCAAAAGCAAAGAGTAACTCAATTCCGTTAATTAGCATGTACTACCACGACAGTACTTTTCACTCAAATTTTCAGGAGCAAGGCCACTGTCACACAATGAGAGGGACCTTGAGAGAAAGAAGAAAAAATGTGAGTGAGTGTGTGCGTGTGTGTGTGTGAGTGTGTGTGTGTGTGTGTGTGTGTGCGTGTGTGTGTGTGTGTGTGCGTGTGTGTGTGTGTGTGTGTGCGAGTGTGTGTTTACACAATTAAAATCGCACGTCCACGCAGAGAGAGAACTGAAAAAGATATATTTAATAAATTAGTATGTCATGAGAGTGCTTCAAATTTTCTGACCAGGGTCATTTTAGTTTCAGCCCATATACTTGCTACTGAAATTGCAATTCATTTCTCCTCAATGGAATAAACGATTCTGCCTTTTAATGCGTGCCAACAAGTCAATCTTTTCTTCCTTTTATCAGCCAAATTCTACTTCTCTCCTCAATTGTCTGTTGATGTTACTTAGCCTCATGTCTTCACATTTTCTTTTCCAACCATTTTCACCCTTGCCAGAACTAAAAACAAAGCCACACTGAAAAGAGAATATTGTGCAAATATAGTGATGATATGACAAGGTCAAAGTTTACTCCTGTTATATACAGTGTGTGATAAGCATCCTCCCACAAATGTTATTGCTGCTATAGCTCTCCACTATACAAGTGAATGGTTCATCTGCTCATCATTATGCAAGCAACGAAATCCTGGCTTCAGCCTCAATACTTGTTTACAGTACAAGAAAAATCTCAGTGAAGGTCAGCAACAAATGTTTTACCTGAACTGGTCCGATGCTTTTGTTCCTCCCTCCTGGCATGCCATCTTCTCTGATTGCTATGTGGTAAAAAGAAATAAACAGGAACATTTGTTTATTGTTCGTGTCAATATCCTAATCACTAGTACCATAGCGATTATAAATACTTCAGCTCTATCTCGTGGCTGAAACAAAATTCCTAAAGAACAGTCCAAAAGTTGGCTGCTGTGTGATAGTCCTCCTTCAACTTTCTTGTTTTGTTGCAAAGGGTAAGAGGGTTTTTCTTTTAGCTTTGAAAACAGTAGACTTTGGGAGTTGTTTATCTTTAAATCAGGAGTCAGTTTACCGAGTCTTGAGAGACTAATCTATAAATGTATACTTTTCTGGCCACCAGACTAGTTAGTAGTAGTGCGACTCACAATTTATCCATAAGGGGGCAGTAGAAAACCGGTTAAACTCTTCGTACAGCGAGGCTCTAACGCTCCAGAAAATTGAACAAACCATGTCTTGGTATATTTCAGCAATCTTGGAATATGTGTACAAATAAGCCCTAACCGTAGAAAAAAAATAAAGACTAAAGTACACAGCAATAACTATAATAATGATACTAATGCAATTGATAACAACAACAACAATATCAACAACAACAATAATAATATCGATAACAATAATAATAATATCAAGACAAAGCGGTACAGAAAATGGATGGATGGATGGATGGATGGATGGATGGATGGATGGATGGATGGATGGATGGATGGATGGATGGATGGATGGATGGATGAATAATAATAATAATAATAATAATAATAATAATAATAATAATAATAATACTTTGATCTCCATTATGTGGCACCTTATGAGAAACAAAGACCCTAAACAGTATTTTATAGATTATCAAGCTACTTCTGCATGTAAATGTATAATGTAGTAGGTCAGGGGTTTTCAACTGGTTTTGTCCAAGGGACCACCATTATAACCTAGAAGCAACTCAGGGATCACTGCTTTGGCGGAATATTATTTTATTTTGCACCGAAGGAGGATAGACCTATACAGGCTATTTGCATCTATATGTGTATTTTGGGAATCTCAGCTACATTTGACATAATTTGAATGGGTGAATGATTCACAAAATTAGCTGAAAAAAAATCAAGTCTAAATAGAAAATCAACTTTATTTTTAAAAATGTTACAATTATTTTTCATTTCCAATTTCGCGGACCACCTACAATACCGCCACGGGTGACTAGAGGGCCGCGGACCACCAGTTGACAATAACTGTAGTAGGCCAATGCATGTATGTCCACTTGGATATACAAATACTGATGTGGCGTTAAACATCCCTTAATGGCTGGTGAAATAATTTGAAACAGAAGAAATGAATCAAAAATGAGTGAAGGTGTTGCCTTTGAATTGAGCAATGACCTTACTACTGTATTTTGTTGCAAAGACTTTTGAGGCAATCAATGCAATACAGTTTGTGTAATCTTTTTTGAAACTGCCTTAATATTTTGTTCTCCTTGTAAGCAAACTGCTCTACTTGTCTCAAGATTGAAGGGTGCAGACGGGGCTCCTGCGGTTGCTAATAGGGCATTTCAGTTGGCAATGCTTTGTTCATTGCTATTCTTGAAAGTTTACTATCTGTCGGGTGTCCTAATTCTGTTGAGGAACCTTTTTAGTGGAGGCCAAACGTTCTGACACTGGGAAGCATATTTTGCTCCAGAATGCATTGTTAGTCTTGAGATCATTGAGTCATTAAATTGAAAGCTTGTGAGATTTGTCAAGAAGCTCCAGAATAATCTCCAACGCTTCTTTCTTCTAGAAGCTTGGTGGATTATTTACATGTATTTCGGAAAGATCCAGTCACCAAGCTATTTAGTTACTTGTGTTTGTATTCTTTCTTTAACAAATGGCAGCAATAATGTTTTCCATCAGGCATGCACAGTACGTACTGTATGTACGAGGGAAAATGGTATTGTTATCTACAGTAAACGTCTGTGTATATTATGAATCATCCAGTTTATGGTAATCTGCAAATGTTGAATCTAGGCAAGTGGAGAGTTCTTGAAAGAGTTTCAACAAACAAGAAGATTCCAGGGGCTTCATATTCAAAGGCAGCACCTTGCATGGCAGCAGCCTCCCACTGGTGAAATATCCTAATTTTGTTGTATACCAGTTGTACATTGACAGGAAAGGCATTCTTCTTCTCTTCTTCTTCTTCTTCTTCTTCTTCTTCTTCTTCTTCTTCTTCTTCTTCAAAGATTTTATCCACAAACATGGCGTACAGACGAATCCGCCCAAAAACGTCCAAGCACATTCCTTTCGTACGTCTTAATCAATACAGAAATGTTTAAGTACCAGGAACCTCCCTCTCCGCGCTCCTATATATTCATATGCAAAATTGTATGAACAGGGCCTGTCGGTCGGAATAATCACTCTGCTTTATCAGATAATCGGATTATCAAGGCATGAGTCACCAATAAAGAAAAAAAAAGCAACTTCACAAAATGTGATCTGGAAACACTGGTGACTGTTAAAGCCAAGCGTGAACATGTAGGGTTCTAAAATGGGTTGACTGACCAGTTTTTTAGCTCAGTGGTCAATGCTCTGCGCTCCCAAACAGGAACGTGGCTGATCCCTGAGCTGGGTTGACATCGCAAGAATAAGAATTGTTTGTTTTCATTTTATGCATTGTACTGTATTTGTATTAGACAGCTGATATTGAGCCTTGAATATTAGCAAAAATTGGCAGCATATAGTTTACCTTTGCGGTTCATCCCCATTTGCAGACACTTGAGTAGGCGGCAATATTGGCAGCGGTTCCGTTGCTTGCGTGACATCTCACAGTTCTTGTCCCTGCTGCATCGGTATACGCGCTTGTTGCAAATGCTACGCTTGAAGAAACCCTTGCAGCCTTCACAGGAGATGATGCCATAGTGCAGGCCTGTGGCTCGATCTCCACAGATAAGGCAAGTACGTTGCTCAGCTGGATCATCTGCAGAGGTTCAAAGAAATACAGAAAAAACATAGTCACTCTCTACTATGAGGACTTTGCTGCCCCAAATATTTGACGTAGAAAAATGTGGGTGCAAAAACCTTCCAGGCAGAAGTTTTTAATTAGGATTTTGGGGGTGGTTGGGTCTTAAGTGCTCGCTGGGCGCTGGCTAATCTTGTGGGATGTTAAGCTTCAACTCTCATTTTGTAAAAGGGGGGTGTAATCAGCACAGGGACATAAAGCACGTCGTGCATATTTTACTCAGGAGCTTTGATGAAGATTTGTTGACACTTTGCAGCTTCACCTTTCTTTGCTCCAAACAACAGCCATGATTATCACAGGAACATGCAACAACCTCAGAAATTATATAGCCAGGCATGAGGTAAACATTGTTTATCCGCATATTATTTCATGGTATTTTGCTGGTACATGTGTACAGCGGTGAAACATTCAGCCATTAAGATGGCAGGGCTTTGAAGCTGATATTTGGTGCAGCAGAGAATTAAGAGTGGATTAAAGAGAAACACATCAGAGACTGCAGTCTGCTGACAGGTGGTCTGAAAATGTTACAACAGCAGTTTGGGGAAGCTGTCAAAAAGCTTTTCTTAATCCCCCTGCCCCATTTATCGTCATGCTACATAATACAGCCAACAAAAAACACATTTCTCGAGGAGCACATCCTGAAAGCTGCTATAACATGAATATTGCTAAATATCATCACAGTGCAGCAGGTGAGTTGATTGAATTGCAGCACTACTGTAATTGCTGCACCACACTCTGTAATGGTGTCATTTTTTTTTTTATTTCATTCATTACACTCACTATGATTCTTCAAGGGGGAACCAACTTGCATACTGCTGCAACACATAGCCAACCAGATGACGCACATGCAGACATGCAAAGAGACAGCAAAGTGAAAAGGGAGCTGAATACATTGTTCCCCCACTGTATTGCAGTTCACCTTTTGTGGCCTCGCTCTTTCTTGAATCTTTGGGGGGCTGTCAGCGTATCCTGCTTTTATTGATGTATTTTACAGAGTAGGGATGGTAAATGGCAAATAATATATATATATAGTGCTTTTATCGACACCACGGTGCACATAGTGATTTACAAAGTCTCACATTCACACATCCATGCACATGCACTGTGTTCTGACACAGCATGTCCCCATTTGGAGCTGCTACAGCGCGCACCGCCACTCTGTATTTGGCGCGCCAATAACCAAACGACACCATTATGTTTGGAATTTCAGGCTGCTATTCTAATGTGCTGTTGAATCAGTCAGTCGAGGTGTATAAGCCAGATAGCGAACCGTCCTCTGTCACGGTTAGGGTCTTTGTTGACAGCAGCATGAAATTGTTGCAGAGTATCTTTCTACATTAAAAGTTCAGTTCATATATGTTAATTTCTTCGCATTCTCATTGCCTATTTGTTGTTTTCTTCGCGTTGAGCTCATCATTTTCATCTGCGAGTTTTAATTGTATTACGGAGTCAATGCTATATGCCAGTTCTGCAGCGATAGGGGGGTTGAGTCATGTGACTTGAGTTGATTGAGACTCGAGTTGCCATTTTTATGGCTCTTGTGGTACAAATGACTTGACTTACTGTATTTTCTGCACCATAAGGCGCACTTAATTTTCTTTAATTTTCTCAAAAAATGAAGGTGCGCCTTTTAATAAGGTTCACCTATTTTGTGGACCGAATTCCAAAATCTGTAAAGTTGTTTTGTATGGCTGTTGCCACACAAAGACGTAATATACTGGCGTAATATGTAGACCCGATGAAACAATCAGAGGACATTACGTTTTATGTAGATTGGACAGAAAACCAACCAGAGGACTGTACGTAATATGTAGGGTATGTACCTCGGTTTGTGCAAAGCAAACAGCATTAGGACCCTCTAAAATGGCATCAACAAGGAGACATATTCACGAGGCACAACTCAAGTTTTCTGGAAAGCTAGGATCATTGTGAAAAAATATCATGACAACGACGAGACGATGACAAGAGGGAACTTGTCATGTTTAATGGCGAACTCGCCCAACTGTTTAATTTGGATAGAGAAGATGGGGACTTTGAATAATTTGCATAATAATATAAATTAATAATGTGCAATTGAGTCTGCGCCTTTTAACCCGAAGCATCTTATGGTGCGGAGAATACGGTAACTTGGGACTTGATACCCAAGTGGCATATTCTGCCGTTTACACTTTAGTCAATTACATACACGCATTACTTACACACTTTGAAATTGCGCGGATTCTATCGTCAAGGCGTCTGAGACACCCACCTGCGTAATCAGTGAAAATGCATGTGGCCATCACAGAGGCGTGATCCATTGAAATCTAAAAATGCCTGCAAGTCCCAGATTGTCGAGTTTTTCTGTGGTAGAGACAAACCATTTGTACCGCAAACCTGGCATCACCATCACTTTTTAGTGTGAAGTGGAGCTAAGATGAGAGCAACATCTCCAAAGTTTCATTTCATCTGTCTGATGCAGCTGAGATAGTGCTATGAACTCATGCTGGACAGGTTAGCTAAACAGTTTATCTCACCAATCACCGGTCAAATACTTAATGTCAATTCTGCCTTTAATTGAGAAGTTAATAAAGCCATAGATTAGACAACACGGAAATTGTATTCTCAAACAATACCATTTAAAACAGCAATCATTATTAATGCAAACACGTCGACAAATAGATTCTAATATAGTGGTATAATCTGGGGTAAATATTAAATAAAATAGTCTAAATATATGGTGCTTTTCTGCTTAAGTTTGATGTGGAAGTGCCCCTAAATGCATGTTAACTTCACTTGATTTTAAAAAGTGACAAACAAAAGTCCACAGATTTAATGCCTTTTGTTCACCCATTTACACACACTAATTACATTTGGGTAACAGAGTGGCAGCAGAACCAACATATGTAGTTTTTAATTATGATGGTTATAAATGCCTACGCCTACGTTTGCAAAATTTTTCAGTATTTATCATCAGATTAGGTGTGCCACTTAAAAATGTTACTATGGAAAATAACATGCATACTTTTAAATAATGTTAGTGTAGCGTTGCAACGCTGCATAATATATACTAAATATAATTTCTGGATACAATGATTCCTCGCCAGTATGCCCTTCACCTGATGCAGATTCGTTATTATTGCGGGTTTATAAGTGCCGGGAGAACGGCGTTTAAATACAAGCACCGGAAGCGCAGAAGTCAAGGCACTGACATGCAGAAGGAGTCGGGACAGCGGCAATGAGCGCTGATAGCGCGGAGTGTGCTTCTGAGCAATGTATGTCACTGCAGATGTCACTGAGAGAAGCGCATGAGGCACAGGAGACCGGCCACCGGCCACGTGCGAGGGAAGAGGACCAACTGGTGCAGAAGGAGTCGGAGCACGTAATATTTTTACGTGTTTGGGCTTTTATTTACTGTAAATGTACAATCCATGCACAGATCAGTGTGGGAATTGTTATTAAGGGAATGGGAAAGGTTTATGTTGCGTATTGGGGAGAGTTTACAAAGCCTTAGTATTGTTTATAGAACCACAGTTCAACAGGAGATTTATGCATAACTGCGACTCACTTTGGTTTCGCTATGCATGATGTCCCCTGGGTGAGTAGAGTGTGGTAATTCTGAAGTTAAACCCATTGCATTGCTTGGCAAGTGAAACCACTTAATTGATGTTAGAAAAACTGTATATATATGTTATCATGCGTTCTCTAATGAGTACTTATTAATAATGTTACTGCTCAGTATGCTTGCTGCTTTGCCTTGCTTATTCTTATCTTGTGCAACAGAACAGAAGGATTACGGCTGGGTCAGGGGCGAGATGACGGTTGTGTCAAACAAGATACTGCTGACATCTCAGCGTCCACCAGAACAGATCGTGAAAACAACACGTCAAATGATGCGTCATGAACCTTCTGATCTTCCTTAAAGAACGTCACTTTCTCTTTTTATCTCTCGGAATATTGCTTAAACTGTTTTGCTGATATAGCCATATCTGCACGCAACACTTTGTGCATTACTTTTTGTTTCTTTTCTTACGAGACGAAGCCCGCAATCTTTTTTTCCCCCTTACCCTCAGGGGCTAATCGTCTCACACTGTGGGTAGGGCATTCCAAATAAAAAGAGCGAGGAGTGTAAACAGATTTTTTAGTGTAGTCAGATTGTAGAAAGCAATCTGTATCTCACTCCTCGCGAGAAAACTCAATATTCTGCCTCACTTGTTTTTTGTCTGCTGATCCTTTTCTTTTATTCAGATATTCAGTTAGCACGTTGAACCTGACAATTGACTTGCAAAATACCCATGCCCTCTAGCGGCCTATAAGAAACACCATGTGTTGGAAATTTCACTACAATTGTTTAAATTTCCATATTACCGTATTGACCCGAATATAAGACGACTCTGATTATAAGACGACCCCCTCTTTTTCAAGACTCAAGTTTGAAAAAAGACTTTTTGAACACCAAATTTGATTTTTATACAGAAAATGATTAAATCTGAAACAAATGATTATAACCATATATTCGAGAGAAAAAAAGCATGGTATTTTGCCTCATTCAAATCATGCAAAAACTGTCTATCACATCTTAATATCTGAACATTTAAATATGTAAACTAAAGTGCAATCACATTTGTAAATGAATGGCTTCTGGTTTTTGAAATGTAAATAAATACTGCGATAAAACAACAAAATTGCAATAACTGCATTAACCATCAAAGTGAAGTCTAACTGTAACTGTAGTCTTGAAACAAATCTGAATAAAGTAAATCATTGCAATAAAATAATGCAAACAGCCGCCGCTATTGTTGGGGAGCCTGAGCCATAAGTCGGATGGTTATGCTCTTTTCGCCCCCGGGTGTCGATCAGAACACAGGAGTGAAGACGTGGTTCAGTTTTGATTGCTTTACTGAATTATTGGCAAAAAGGTAACAGGCACTGTGGCTCATAGGGGCATACAGGCAAACACTGGCAAAGGGGTACAGGCACACGTTTGGTCGTAAGGATGTGAGAGCAGGTGTGTGTAGTGTAGTACATGGGTGAGTCTTTGGGAGTGTGAATGTGATTCTTGTGTGTGCGATTATTGTATGAAGCGTGTGAAGGGTGTGTGGAGTGTGTGTGGTGTGTGGTGTGTGTGTGTGTGTGTGTGTGTGCGTGCGTGCGTGTGTGTGTGTGTGTGTGGTGTGTGTGTGTGTGTGTGTGTGGGGGGGTGTTGTTCTGCAACAGACAGCAATAGTCAACGCTCAACTTCTGATGTCACACAACATGACGGCGCACATTACATAATTAACTGCACGTAACGGTTCCGCTATACTAAATAACCATAAATGAAATACTCTCGGCAACACACCAATCATAAGTCAAAACAAAATACATTTGCTGGCGACCGTTAGTCACCGTGCCGCTGTGTAATGGCTACTCGTACGATGCTAGGCAAACTTAAAGGAGCAAGCCGAAGCTACCAATCATACGGTGTGCACACGAAACAAACCGCGATCAGACAAATGGCACAATAGTAGACAGTAGTAACAATGAAATGTATATACTCATTTTGTGTTAAAGACGCACACGATCACAGCAACATACTCAGTTGATATCAGCAACCTTTAACTCACTGCTGTGCACAAGAGAATGGGTATAATGTCTAGACCCCGAATGTAAGACGACGCCCGTCTTATTTCAATGCAAAAAACATCGTCTTTTATTCGGGCCAACACGATATACTAAATTATTCTAAATTATATCGTTTCTACTTCACGGATTTCAATTTTTCGCGGGTGGTTCTGGAACACATCTCCCATGATAAACGAGGGATCACTGTAGTACATATAAATATGTAGATGTGTCCAACTTAATATCACTATACGTAACTATTTAAAACTAACAGTAGGCAATACTGTTTCTTCTAACTGCATGGGAAGGATGTTTTGCTAGTCGTGTGACAGCCCTTGGCCTGTTGTGCAAGAAGGGTATGTGTACAGTGTGGCTACCTTGGCGCTCACGGGGACCTTGATGAGCTTTAACCCAATCAACGGAAGTTGTCAAAAGTGCCAACAGCAGCCTTTGTTTTACTTTTCAACATACGAACAGAGTCATGGCCAGTAAGTTATTATGCATGTACATCTGCTAAGGTAGACTTTAAATATTAGGTAACATTAGCTTGTTAGCAGTTAATTAAAGTAATATAGAACCACAGGTCAGTCACATTTTTTACCAAGTATGCACCTGCAAATCTAGACTAGATAATATTTTAGGTTAGCTAGCCATATCAACATCTGACCTATATTGTTTTTGTTTGTGAAACGCGTCGAACAGAATTGATGCTTTTTTCGTGGTTGCTGATGTATCTTTTTTTACCACGTAATTATGGAATACAACAGCATTATTAACACAGTACATGTTTTTATTGATTACGTACCGGTTTCCTACTAACATTATTTTTGAATATTCAATTGCAAATGTGTAATTTTTTAACACACCAAAGATTTATCTTGATTTACGTAGTTTTAAATGCAATCCCTGATGAGTCATTTTGTCCTTTAAAAAACTGGCAGGTTACAACCCCAGTCTATAGTTTTTCATTTACTGACCAAAGAAAATTTAGGTTGAGATTCGTCAGTCGTGAATTTAAACATCCCGGTTCATGTCACGTGTTTATAGATTGTGATTCATCTGCAGACAGGGGCACTGATAGTGCCCAGATGGCCACAGCTGGAATTAGAAGCTAACCAATATGGAAGCACGGCAGCCTCTAAGTCCATCGATCCATCCATCTATTTTCTGTACCGCTTGTACCCACGGGGGGTCGCAGGTGTGCTGGAGCCTATCCCAGCAGTTATCGGGCAGTAGGCGGGGGACACCCTGAACCGGTTGCCAACCAATCGCAGGGCACACAGAGACAACCAACCATCCGCACGTACGCAAACCTACGGGCAATTTTAAGTGCTCAATCAGCCTACCATGCACGTTTTTGGGATGTGGCCGTGCCCAGACAAAACCTACGCAGGCACGGGGAGAACATGCAAACTCCACACAGGGAGGGCCGGAGGTGGAATCGAACCAGCACCCTCTGAACTGTGAGGGGGACATGTTCACCAGTGCGCCACCATGACCCCGCTCCTCTAAGTCACGCTAAAATATAAATTCACAGCTAACTTATAATCACGGTAAAAAGCAGATTCACGGCAGGCCAAGAATTTCTCGCTCCATTAATTGACCAAGCAGAGCACAGCACAAAAATTGCTCACTAGACGAACCGTACAATCAAGTTTGTTCACTTGCTACATATGACCTGTTTCGTACACAACATCAATTTTCAATGGC
This sequence comes from Syngnathus scovelli, assembly GCF_024217435.2. NCBI lineage: Eukaryota > Metazoa > Chordata > Actinopteri > Syngnathiformes > Syngnathidae > Syngnathus > Syngnathus scovelli. The sequence continues at coordinate 9,415,114 of NC_090849.1, read as the reverse complement.
CCCAAAATGAGCACGTTCACAAAAACGTCCACGGAGTAAAAATGCATTACGTTCAGTTCACGTTTGTCCAATATATGAACAAGTTGATAAACTTTTGTTCATTGAACGTCTTCAGGAACAACACTGCCTGTTAAATATGGCCTGGAGCTCCACTCTCCACACACGTGGGGGCATCCCGGTTGAGATGCGTATGCACGTCTCAGAACGAAAACACCAAATAATCGTCTGTCCTCGATTATATGAACTTTTCATCTGGAGCCAAAATTGTGATTGATTAAATTCGATTAATTGAGCAGCCCTAGTTTAATGTGCTGCGATTGGCTGGCAACTGGTTCAGGGTGTCCCCTGCCTACTGCCCAATGACTGCTGGGATAGGCTCCATCACGCCCGTGATACCCGTGGGGACAAGCGGGAATGAAAATGGATGGATGGATGGATGGATGGATGGATGGATGGATGGATGGATGGATGGATGGATGGATGGATGGTTTAATGCTGGGGTCACCAACCTTTCTTAAACCGAGAGCTACTTCCTGGGTACTGATTAAGGCAAAGTACCAGTGTGACACACACTTCTGAAATAGCCAATTTGCTCAATTTAGCTTTCACTATGTGTTATTATTGTCATTTCCAGTTCACATGTAAGTGTGACTTTAACAAGAATAGCAAAAATACAGTCGAACCTCGGTTTTCGACCACAATCCGTTCCAGAAGGCAGTTCGAGAAGCGAATCGGTCGAATTCAGAATCTATTTTTCCCATTGCAAATAAGAAAAAAATTTTAGTCCGTTCCAAGACTAAAAAAGACGTAGAAATTTAGAAAATAGTTAGAAAGTTTTGATGTACTTTCCAGAATTTAAGTGGACCTAAGTGCGCAGGGAGTTTAATTTTGTCCGATCGCGCAACTGCAGCGCACCGCCGAACGCGCAACCGTAGCGCGTCGCCGACCTCGCAACTGCACCGCGCTGGTCGCATTATTGTGACAGAGCCGTCGCTGAAATTTAGAAAATATTTTTAAAGTCCTGATGTACTTTCCAAAATTTAAGTGGACCTCAGTGCGCAGGGAGCTTAATTTGGTCCGATTGCGCAACCGCAGCGCGCTGGGCGCTCACTGTCGCAGTGCTTTAAGAGCGTCTTTGTGTTTTAGGATGGCTTTACTGCTCCCACTTGCTTTCTTTGGAGGCATGATTAAAGGTTAATGCACTCCTCAAAGTATCGAAAATACAATAACTACGGAGTCAGTCGGCATCCGGGCCGCGCGGTCGGGTTTTCTCGGGTCCTCCCGGCTCATCTCGCGAGGTTCGACCTCCGAATTTTGTTCAACAACCGAAGCAAAACAAATCTCGAATTTTTGGTTCAAATTACGATTTGTTCGAGAACCGGGACAATAGGAAACCGAGGTTGGACTGTAAAATAAATAGATGCAGCTCACCGACAAGTGCCGTTATTTGAGCTAATTTTAGAACAGTCCTGCGGGCGACTCATGCGGTCCTCACGGGCGACCTGGTGCCCGCGGGCACCGTGTTGGTGACCCCTGGTTTAATGAGTTGAAATTCACTTCCAGGCAAATGTTTAAAATTTTAAACATTTTAAAGTAGTGTGCCAAATGGATACGGTAGCCTCACTTCTTTTATGGGTGTGGAAAACTACATATTGCTTTTTATCACAAGTAGCGGAAACCTGATTGTGTCTGTGGTCAAAAGTCTGATCAAACACCATGGAGCACTGTTGCGCCATTAATCATCAACAATCATCTTAAATACTCAAACGAACATGATACTGTTTTAAAAGGTTGCAGGCTAGCAGCACGTGAATAAGTAGCAGGCTAAGCCTTTCTGAGACAAGACAGAGGTGGGTGGGGGTTTAATAGAAAGCTGCAAAGTTCATGTATTACAGCTAACTAGAAAGAGGCTGACTGGGGGTGTTTTTATAGTAGAAGGGCACATGGTGTTAAGTCTCTTGAATGGGGAATCGAGGCTTTTAACGCCCAGAGACAGATTACCATTTTAAAAGGTGTGTGGTTGAAATTTATGTGTCTGACTTCATAAGACCAAGTCGGGTTGTTGTGATGCGTCTAGTGTGTTGGTGGAGTGCCTAGTGCATGTCACTTCTCACTGTCAACCCTCACCGCTGGCTAGCAGTTTGCGAACGGGAGAGCCGAGTGCGTAAGTCTCTCCCTGCCATTACATAGCGTCTCTAACAGCAAGCCCTATGTAGTGCCTCCACGCGGCAACACACGGTAACTGGGTACAACACGGACCCAGGCGGAACTACAAGGGACTCGGAGGAGGTCTGGCCCCTAGACGTGCGGCACGCGGGCCCACCGGTGTATGGACACGCCCTGGTGCCCACAAACCAGCCCCCAAACTATGGGTTAAATAGTACCACTGCCCAGTGGGTTCCTCGGGAGAGGAATGGGCTAAGGGAGTCAACCCCTACAGAAAATCAATTTCCCCTTGGGTTAGGAAGGAAAAGGAGAAGGAAAACTCTGATTTCAAACCTCCGCTGCCTTGCGGCAACACCCGTTCATGGGAAAAGGCTTCGGGAGTCAACCCTGAGGAAAAATCCGGAGCTGGAGACCCTAAGGCGGATCCTGTGTTGATTCAACCTCTTTCCGGCAACTCCTGCGACTTCGCCGGCACTCAGATTGTATTGGCCCTGCCCTTCCCCTGGTGTGTCCAGCGGAGTGGAGTGGGGGAACCTGCTACATGGGCAACAGCTTGTTCTCCATAGAAACATGCCCGGGCTCTGCGCCCTGAAGAGTCCACTTCAGTATCGCATCACAGCGTTGGAAAAAAACGGAAAGCAGCAGATTTACCGGTTATAAGCCACCGCTCGATTGGCGAAGAGCGAGGCGCCAGGGGTTGCTTTCGACAGTGGGAGAGATCTTCGATTCTCATTGGGCAGCTACCGCCCGCTTCAAGCTGGGCAGTCCCCAGCCAGTAAGGTGCTGCCTCGCCACGGTCTACTTGCCCCACTGGGTGTGTGGGTCTTAGGGGAAACCTGACAAGTAGCCCGACAAAGTCTTATACCAGGCCGAAAATGCAAACAAAACGGGAAAACTAAAGGAAAACCCCGCTCATACTTGAAAATTGGCATGTGGAATGTACGAACCTTAACCACTGGCCTTTCTGAAGACCTTCAAGCCATCAATGATGCCCGAAAGACCGTCGTTATCAACAACGAACTTCTGAGGTTACAGCTAGACATTGTTGCTCTTCAGGAAACAAGACTCCTCTCTTCTGGCTGCATCAGGGAGAAAGATTACACCTTTATCTGGCAAGGAAAACAGCCTGGTGAACCAAAAGAACACGGCGTGGGATTCGCCTATCGGAACAGCCTATCTGGTTCCATCTTGCCATGCAAGGGAACAGAGAGACTCCTGAAACTTTAGCTCCGAACATCAACAGGCGTGGTGAACTTTATCAGTGCCTACGCACCAACACTTCCGTCATCTCAAGAAGCCAAGGACAAGTTTTATGATGAGCTCAACAACACAATTCAGAGCATACCTCCCAACGAAAAGCTGCTCATCCTTGGAGATTTCAACGCCCGTGTTGGCCAGGACTACAACAGCTGGCCATCCTGTCTAGGACACTTCGGAATTGGCAAGATCAACGAAAATGGACAGAGATTATTGGAACTGTGCTGCCAACAAAACCTCTGCATCACCAACACATTTTTCAGCACCAAGACCCAGCACAAGGTTTCATGGAGGCACCCATGATCAAAACACTGGCACCTGATCGACTTCGTGATAACCAGACGAAACGATCTGTCTGACGTCAAGCTGACTCGAAGCTACCAGAGTGCTGACTGCGACACTGACCATTCCCTCGTATGCAGCAGAGTGAAGCTACAGCCGAGAAAAGTCCATCACTCAAAGAAAGTCGGCAGAGCTCGCATCAACACCAATGGTACATCTGATCCTCGAAAAGTAGAACTATTCGCAGCCGCAGTAGACAAAGCCCTTGAAGAGACCCCTGAGGGCAGCGCCTCCAAAAGATGGGAACACTTCAGAGATGCTGTCTACAACACCGCCATGCAAACATTCGGACGGAAAACAACAAAATCCACAGACTGGTTCGAGGCACACTCTTTAGAGCTACTCCCTCTGATAGAACAAAAGAGGCAAGCCCTGAGACAATATAAATCCTCCCCCAACGACAAAAACCTGCAGACAATGAGAAGCCCGCAGCAAAGTGCAAAAAGCATGCAAAAGATGTGCCAATGATTACTGGATCCAACTCTGCGTCAAGATTCAAACTGCAGCAGACACAGGAAACATCCGTGGCATGTATGAAGGAATAAAACTTGTCATTGGGCCAACGAAGAAAACCACTGCCCCACTGAAGTCAGCCCAAGGGGACATCATCACAGATAAAGGTCAGCAAATGGAGCGCTGGGCAGAGCACTACTCATAACTGTACAGCAGTGAGACAAACGTTAGCCAAGATGCTCTCGACTCAATTGAAGAACTGCCGATCATGAGGGATCTAGACAAAAATCCCAGCCTGGAAGAAACAAAAAGCGCGCTAGAAGACCTTGTGTCTGGCAAAGCACCAGGAAAAGATGGCATCCCTCCAGAAGTTCTGAAATGCGCAAAGGGTAAACTCATCCAACATCTTCACGAGATCCTCTCTTTGTGCTGCAAGGAAGGCGAAGTGCCACAGGACATGCGAGATGCAAACATAGTCACCCTATACAAGAACAAGGCTGATAGAAGTGACTGCAACAATTACCGCGGAATCTCACTCCTCAGCATTGTCGGCAAACTCTTCGCGCGCGTAGTGTTAAGAAGACTGCAGTTCCTGGCCGACAGAGTCTACCCAGAATCACAATGTGGATTCAGAGCGGAAAGATCCACCATAAATATGGTCTTCTCTGTGAGTCAACTACAAGAGAAATGCAGAGAACAAAGAAAACCACTTTACCTTGCCTTCATCGATCTAACCAAGGCCTTTGATCTCTTTAAGCAGAAAAGAACTTTTCAACATTTTGGAAAAAATTGGCTGCCCCCCCACCATGCTGAGCATTGTCAAATCATTCCATGACAACATGCAAGGAACTATCATACACGACGGCAATGCATCCAAACCATTTAACATCAGCAGCGGGGTAAAACAAGGATGTGTTCTGGCTCCAACCCTGTTCAGTATATTCTTCTCCGTCATGCTGAAGTTTGCATTTGGAAACGCCACAGAAGTAATCTACTTACGAACTAGACACGACGGCAACCTCTTTAACATCACAAGACTAAAGGCCAAGACCAAAGTTCGAACCAGGTGCCTCCGAGAATTCTTGTTCGCTGATGACGCAGCTGTTGCAACCCACACAGAAGAGGAACTCCAGGCACTCATGTCTCGCTTCGCATACGCCTGTGAACAATTCGGCCTAACCATCAGCCTAAAAAAGACACAAGTGATGGGCCAGGATGTTGTAACACGACCGGCAATCACAATCTCAAACCACACGCTGATGTCCGTCCATGACTTTATCTACCTGGGCTCTACCATTTCAGACAAGGTGATTATTAACAAGGAACTCGCTCGGCGGATCGGCAAAGCTGCATCAACTTTTGCTCGCCTCACAGAAAGAGTCTGGTCCAACAACAACCTGATGAGAAACACCAGGGTTCAGGTCTACAAAGCTTGTGTCTTGAGCACCCTACTCTATGGCAGCGAAACCTGGACGCTCCATGCAAGACAAGAGAAGAAACTGAATGCCTTCCACCTTCGATGTCTACGTCGTATCCTCGGGATCACCTGGAAAGATCATGTAACCAACAACGCAGTGCTGGAGATGACCAAAATTGCTTCCATGTTCTCCCTGCTCAAGCAGAGACGCCTGCGCTGGCTGGGCCACGTGACCCGTATGGGCGAGGGAAGAATCCCCAAAGATCTCCTGTTCGGCGAATTGTCATCTGGTTCGAGGCCAGTAGGACGACCCCAGCTGCGCTACAAGGACACCTGTAAACGCGATATGAAAGCCGCAGGCATCGGACTGAACACATGGCAAACTATCGCCCAAGACAGAAGCTACTGGAGACAGAAAACGAGAGAAGGTCTTGTCGCCTACGAAGACATCCTAAGGCAGCAGGCCAACGGCAAAAGACTGAGAAATAAAAATCAGCATTTTCAAGATTTCAATAACACCTCTGACCACCGCTGTGCAAGATGCGGCAGAAGCTGTGCCTCCCGGATCGGACTGCATAGCCACATGAAGCACTGCCGTGGAGTGACACCAACGGGCGCAAACCCATGATCTCCCGGGATCAACGGCTGCCTACACACACACACGGTTGAAATTTGCTGCTTGCAGAGTGGTGCTGGTATAGCAATATTATGTGAGCTAATGGGACACCGCACAGTGAAGACAGCCAGTGATTAGAATGTATATATGTTGGAGAGTAACACAATATAGAAGAGGTGAAGATGACTGTCAGAAGAAGTGAGAACTAACTTTGTGAATCTCTTTCCCTAGACTACTTTTTAATCTTCAAATACAAATTGTTATATACAAAATAATGAAGACCAAGCTGCCTTTTGAAAATGTTACATATGGAGGCAGGGATAAAACAGGACTTGAGATAACATGACACCAGAGACCAATATGTTATAGTTTTTAAAGATTCTCCTGCAGCATATTAACTGGGAAAATAGAAGATAGAAGAAACATGCATACCAGTTCCACATGTCATAAAGACAGCCTGTACACAGTACCCATTGCATTTGAGGCTCTATTTTTTTTTTCATTTTGCAGAAAGCTCAATATGAGAACAGCACATTTTTAATTGATTGAGGTTTTTCCATTGATTTTAATGGACGTTTACGCGTCTCAGTTTCAGTTTGTTGAGATATGTGAAACGTTAGCAAGTAGAAAGCAGCTTAGATTTAAATTGAAATTATTAATCAATTGATTATGAAAATCAATTAATTAATTATTATTGATTAATTTGATATCAATTCATTATCAAAAAATATTATTATATTATAATTATATATACCCATATATATGTATTGATATATATAGTATATGATTAAACTAATCAATTATCAAATTATAATTACATATATATATATATGTATATATACATATATACATATACACATACGCATATATATATATACTTATACATATTATATATATATATATATATATATATATATATATATATATATATATTGAAGGAATGGGGTCGAAATACAAATAGTCTTGCCTAGCTACAAAAACAGATATGCTCAAACCTCATTGAATAAAGTACATAAGCAGACCAGTATATTCACATATTAAATAAATAAAAGAAACATTTTAAGCATATAATTATACCTACACACCAAATCAATAAAGAAGACATAACTAGACATTTCTGATAAGTGGTAATGAGATAGGTTTTTATAACTTTATGATCTGATATATATATTTCTGAGCACTTTGAAATAACAAATGTTTTTTGATATATTGCCTGAATAGCTTAATGACCCTTAAGAAACTGTTTAATGCATGCCTGATGATTTTCTAAATCACGGACACTGCCAAAGTCGTCTAAAAATGTTCAGTACTTGATTGTATCTTATGTTTTGACTAATGCTAGACGCCAGTTTTCGATTACTACTGAACGTTCTGGACAGAGGGAAATATTTTGCCTAACAAAGAAAACATATGGTTGAAAGCATGATTAAACTAAGAATACGATGACGTAAGCAAGTACATGGAGATCAAAAGAACAAACTTTGCATAGTCAGGGAACAGTAATAGATTAATGATGTCACAGCCAAAAGCTCACATAATTTCGTACAAAATGACAAAATTGAAAGAATGATGAAAGAATTAGGTGAGACAGTGTATGTGGAAGAATGGAGGAGAATGTTTACAGGAAGGTCACTTGGAGATAAAACCAGCAGGTGCCAGAGGGAGACAGCCCAGCCAAAGATGATCGTCAAGGCTGAAAGACGGAAAGGAAAACAACAGCCCCCACACATCGAATCGCCCATAATCAGCACCCAACCCCACGGAACCAGCTCTCACAGAACCAGCACCCGCTCCCATGGAATCAGACTCTCCTGCGAACTTGCCCCGCCCCAAAGACTCATCACCCATCAAACTCGGCCCACACTGGCATGTGCAACTGAATATAAGCTGACCAAAGAACCTTTAACATTGCCTTTTCTGAATGGAGACTTTCTGCTCTTGAAAGGCCCAGCGCTGTATTGTACTTTCCTGAAAACAGAGCTTTCTGAACAAGAATTGTGATTGAACTCAACCAACCTGTGTAAATCTAATTTCTGCTTCAGTGTCTTAGCATTTTCCTAAATCTGAAGAAATCAAACGAGCATGCAGTGGGTAAATTGGATAACAGGTGATTGGCAATGGCTTTTGCCGTGAGGCGCAGATAGCGCGCTCCCTAAATTGTGGACAAAATCCAACTATATCTATATCTATCTATCTATCTATCTATCTATCTATCTATCTATATATATATATATATATATATATATATATATATATATATATATATATATGTAATTATAATTTGATAATTGATTAGTTTAATCATTTAATTGTTGCAGCTCTAAACTCAATCAGTCATTTCAGGAATACAAGAAATCATGTTGCACCAAACATGATTACTTGGGCCCGCGGGTCACATCCGGCCCACGGGGCCGTTTAATCCGGCCCGCCAAACCTGAATAAATTGTATTACTAAACGTTTTATTGGTCAATTTCCATCCAATGACTGCGTTTCTCCAGTAGATGGGAAAACACCCACCCGCGCATTTACTCGTGGAAGCCGTGTCAGGAAGCTCGGAGCACACTCACAAGTGCGTGTGGTACGGACCCGGCGCACTCCGCGCTCTATTTCTATCAATGCTGAATTTCGAGTGAGGACTGTGACGTCAGCATTCTCCTAATTCGCGCGCTGAGCTTTCAGATACAGTTTTACACTAAAGCAGGGATGTCAAAGTCAAACACACCGAGGGCCAAAAAAACAAATTTGCTACAAGCCGAGGGCCGGACTGGTTCAATGTTTATTAAAATATATCGGAATGATTGCACATAGCCTATTGAACTAAGACCTAACACAGTGTACATTATTTAATGATTAAATGAATATGGCAATATTTTGTTATGGCTCTGTCAGTAACTTCAAGGGAAAATATTTTCAACAGCCAAACAGCAAAAAATTGAATTGTTTTAAAAACAAAATGTGTTTCTTAATATCAAGATAAATGCATAAATAAAACTGCATGCATTATAAACTGAAAGTTTATTATTGTGCTGCTCTATGATCTACCGATCATTGCTTTCAAATCGTAAAATAAAAAATTAATCAAATCAGTTGTATTCTTTCTCATGGCTCTTATCTGCAATTTTCCCTTGGTCCATTCAACTGAAAAATAAATATAAATAAATAAAATTCAAAAATTTACGGCACACAGACAAAACAATACTTTCTTCAAAGAAAAATGTCTTGTAGAAACAAATGTAAAAATGTAACCGAATTAAAAAACGGAAAATACGTTACTGTTCTGTGATGCTCACTTGTCTGAGGCTGAGCCTGATACTTAGAGGTGTCTCATCTTTTGTACAAGTTCATCAATGTTCGGGGTTAGGCTCTGAGGCTCAAAACCCGTTTTTGATCAACTCTCCTTCTGCAAAGGGCCAGGCTGATTTTGCGATCTCTTTTGCCACAATAAAGCTAGCCTTGGCAGCAGCGTCGCTTTGCGATTTAGCATTCGTGAACATAGCCTGTCTGGACTTAAGGCCTCGTTTTAATTTTTCCACCTTCTGTAGCTTTTGTTCATATTCTATTTTCTTGTCTTTGTCTGTGTGTTTCTTAGACGTTTGATAGTGCCTTCTTAAATTAAATTCTTTCATTACAGCCACATTTTCTCCACACAGAAGACACACAGGTTTGCCTCTTACCTCCGTAAACATGTACTCTGCCTCCCACCTGGCCTGAAAACCCCTGTTCTTAGCGTCCACCTTACGTTCAGCCATTTTTGAGGAGGGCGGTATCAGAAAGTTGAACTCTGCTCTGACTACTGATGAATAATGAAGCCGCTTGTGCGAGCTGCAGGGACATCGCGGGCTACCGTTGCATTGTGGGAAATGTAGTGTTGGTGCGTGCAAAACACCAGCGGGCGGCTGTGGCCTGCGGGCCGGTTCTAATAGTAATTCAATATCATCCAGGGGGCCATAGATAATCAATTCGCGGGCCGGATCTGGCCCGCGGGCCGTAACTCTGACATATGTGCACTAAAGTCACCCACAAGCCTTACCCTGGTATCCTTCCATTAAAATGAGTGGCCCGAGGAAAAGAAAGGCGGACACTGAGTGCCGAATGTTTAAAAAAAAAAAAAAGAGAGGACAATTTGGCTCGACCGACGTGTGTGAGCAGACGTTCAGCCACGTGAACATCAACAAAGCCGTGTCACAGATCTAGGTTAACGGACCCCTCAGCTCTATCCTAAGAAATGCCACAACAAATTTGACTCCAGACCATGATTCACTAGCAAAAACAACAACACTGTTCCCACTGAGAATGAAGGGGAGTTTCTCTAGTTTGTTGTAAAAAAAAAAAAAAAAAAGTGCATTTTGAAAATAATTTGTACAGATATTGATTGAAACGAGCGACCATTCTCATTTTCAAACAATGCAGAATGCTCAAGTACTCAAGTACATGGATACACCACCTGTTTGCGACTTTTAACTTTTAAAGGTTTTAAGGCCAACTTGAAGGAAGTGTTTCCCGTTTCCTCACCTCTGTCATTTTCAGATATCCGTCACCGTGTTGCCGTTTTGATTTCTTTATTACTTTATTTAGATGTATTCTTTCACTGATTCTTCAAGATGATGTATTTGGTCAGAATGTTTGCCGTTTTATGTGATTTCGCCTCATAAGATAAATAAACATCTTTCATAAATCTGTCCTGCAGCCATGAAGTGATGGAAATTGTTATTCATAATAACAGTGTCATATTTAATGTGAATCACTGATAGTAGTTTTTTGGTGAAATATTTTATTTAATGCTGTTAATAAATGCATTTGTTTTCAAAAAGCTTTTTTTCGAATATCCATCTACCTACTAAAGGACAAAACCTTTTATGCAATGACCTTTACGTGTCATTTATATTACTTCATACAAACACTACATCCATCTCCTGGTTCGAAATTTAGAACCCAATTCGGCCCGCAAGTCAAAAAATTTACCCACCCCTGGACTAGAGTGTAGCCGCAGCTTATTATGCCTTACCAAAATGTGACAGGGCACATTGGTGAGGCTGCTCGTTTTTCTAAAATCAGCCACGGAGAGGCTAATCCTTGTGATCAGTTGAAGTAGTCATAAATAGACATTTCCATGTAAATCTTGGTGTCAATTGATAGCTGTTTTTGTACCTTTTAAGCGATAGGCTTTAAAATGATTTCCAATGGGGAAATTGTGATCTCTTCCTTCCATGACGTAGTCAGGCTGATGTGTCAAATGAAGCAGGCTCCAACCAAAAAGTGGACGTCAGTAGGTGTACCACTCCTCTGTTAATAAATACCAATAAATCGCTTCTGAGTTTTTTTTCAGGGAGGAATTGTTAGCACTGACATCATTTTTTAATTTAGTCCTATCACATAAGTGCCAATGTTGGGCTCGCTTTACGCTCACTTTAATTTGAGCATATCACACCAGTCATTGACTTTCTCTCTTGTGCTATTTCTGGCTCAATATACTTTATGAACATCTGGTTCAGTTGAAACATGTCCATTTCAGTTTTCCCAAAATGCTTTCCTAGCTAGGGATTTGTTGGGTCTCTGTAGAATATAGGAAACTTGATCCTTCTAAGTGTGTTCAATATGAAAAGTGGCTTAAGGAATGTCTGTTGTGCTCGATAGACAGTATAATACACAATTGAAAAACTGGTCAATTACAACAATTGTCTTAGGGCAACTCAAAGAACAACAATTTGTAGTGTAAAGTAGCAAAACACAAGATTAGGGTGAATTCGGCATTGAAGGTGAAAAATGTTTTTTATTCTCAGGGGAACTTATGTTAGAAATCTCTTCCAACTCAAGATATGAGGATCCCATAGATGACCCATTGCATCCTCACCAATGCCAGCCAGCCATTTGTCAGCCCATGTGCTCATTCAGAAAACACATTAAAACAGTGGTTCTTAACCTTGTTGGAGGTACTGAACCCCACTAGTTTCATATGCGCCTTCACCGAACCCCTCGTTAGTGAATTTTTTTTTTTTTTTTTTTATTCAAGACATAGATGTTTTTTACTAATGCACAAAATGAGCTGTGCATGAACATCACCTTGTTCAAAGAACAAAACCAACACAATGCATGAACTCGCAACAAATTACATACTGGCAAATCAGAAGCTACACGATAAAACAGGTTTGTTCGGACCTCCTCAGTGGGGGCTCTGTCGAACCCCTGAGACGACTCACTGAATCCCTAGGGTTCGATCGAACCAAGGTTAAGAACCACTGCATTAAAACCATATATTTCACTAACCTCTCTTTGTGAAATTCCCAACTTCCTTCACTGAGGAAAAAAACACAACAGCTCTCGTGGCCTTCACTCCAGCTTATTTGCCAAATTTATCACCCTGTCTTTCAAGTGCATGGCCACCATATAATCAGGCTGATTCACACCTTCACACACTTGATCTCAGCGTGTCATGTCCTACGACTCCTCCTTTTCCTTCTCAGAAGATGACAGTTAAATATTCATGACAATTATTCAATGGCTTCACTTCCTTAAAGTTTCTGAGCAATGGATTATTACAACTACTACACCGAAACATATGGAGAAAACACATGAAAATACCAAAATAAAATAAAATGTACAGTACTGGAAGTAAAGAAAAGTTTAAAAAGTCTGAACATTTTGAATTTGAATTGGATTACTTTCAAAAAGCACTAATTTAAGTTTACAGATATGGTTTCTGTCTGTGGGTCGGGGTTTCTCTTTTCTCACAGTGCTGAAAAATATGGCACCTAGCAAGAATTGCTATTAAATAAAATACACTTCAAAAAGGCTGTAACAAAACTTGCTGATATTTGAAAGGAAATGATATCATTACAGTAGGTAATTAACTTTAATTAACAGTGCTGGTGGAAAAACGCTTTTGAATTAAGTTAATGATGAAAGAGTTAGAATCGGATGATGTAAAAAAAAAGTGTTGTTGGTTGTATTGATATTTTAGACATTTTGATGGCGTTACCATAAAGTAACCTGTATTCATTAAATGTGTCTCCAAATAAGGGATTTTTTTTCATTAGATTTTATTTCAAAATGAACTCAGCATTACCAATTGATATCGTAACCTATATTCATTGAATGTGTCTCCAAATAAGGGATTTTTTCATCAGATTTTATTTCAAAACCAACTCAGCGCTACACATTGATATCATAACCTAGTTCTCTGAATATTTTTGCACAATGTGCTACAGAACAAACTAGTTCTCTTTTTGTACACTAACTTGCCTTATTATCAGAATGAGAAAAGTGCCTCATACATCAAAATAATATTTAACACTCTCTTTCTGCAACCAAAAATTATGCATGTTGTACATTTTCACATTAGATGTATCAATTGACCTGCTTTTTACAAATGTATTCATTTTTTTACACTTTTAAATCGCGGTCTTAATGTAACTGCGGGGCACGTGTCCCCAGTACTGTCTGCGCCTATGCCTGTGTGGTAGAATTATGTTCTTGTGAAAACTTACCAAACTGCACGTCAAAGTATTTAGTAAGTTCATATCTGTAATTGAAGTAAATAAATGGTCTTTCATATTAATAATGATTTGTATACCTATGCCTTAGTGTCCAATAATGCATAATATATGTCATAGTTTGTTGCAGTAAATAGATTTTTGTTGAAAAAAATGAAATTTAAAAAAAAAAAAAAAATTATAAACACAATTTCAGGGGGGACGCAATTTGATGATTTTTCCTCGTTTAGCCCCAGCTGTGTCATCTGCATAACTACAACAGCAAACATTGGCGCTCAGAAGCAAAGGTAAAATATACAGAATGAACAACAGGGACTAACCCTTGAATGATTTTGTGCATATATGTATGTATATTATATGTATGTACATGTGTATGCGTATATATGCATGTATACGTATATGTACTGTAGATGCATGTGTATGTAAATGTACATATGTATGTCTATGCGTATATACTATAATAGGGCTGCGTACAATATAATTTTCTGTATCAAAATCAAGATATGAACATTAAAGGTATTAACGTTAAAATAAGGAAGATTGTATTACAATCGAGATCTGAACATTCAAGATCGTAAGATCAAAATAAGGACGATATCTGTCACATGACCTTAGCTACCCTGTGTTGCATGTAAACCACAGTCCAACCAACTACATTCCTTTCAAGTTTGGCAATGATCAAATGCTGAATCAAGCCAGTGACAATCATCTTTCAGAAAGGAAGAGGTGGGGGTGGGTGGGCGCGCGCGAGAGAGAGAGAGAGAGAGAGAGAGAGAGAGAGAGAGAGAGACCACCCTTAACACCCATTAAAGTCAGCATTGTTTCCCAGAGGTCAACCTGGGTTTCATTCCAAACTTTAACACAAACCAGGAAAAGGAAGTTGACCATTTTCAGTTGATGTCAAAGACAAAAATCAACAGCACCATTTTCCACAGCTCACAACAGTTCAGCTTATGGTCTCTGAAAGCCTGATGACAAAATAAGACATACATCACTTGTTATGTTGTTGTCACTGGGCTGTTTTCGTTTTTCTTTTAGGTATTTCAGCAGTGAAGTGTGTTAAGAGCAACATGGCTAAGAATCTAAAACCACTGGGAGCTAGAAAGAAAGCAAGAAACAAAGCAAGAAACAAAGCAAGCAAGCAAGCAAGCAAGCAAGAAAGAAAGAAAGAAAGAAAGAAAGAAAGAAAGAAAGAAAGAAAGAAAGAAAGAAAGAAAGAAACATTGCTCTCATATGCGAAGCAGTTTGCATGCAGGAGCCCCAAGCCTCTCCAAGCTTCATCATGCTGAGAACACACAAGTATGGTGGCCAAATCTCTCTATTGTCCACACCATGAGCACACAAAGGCCAGTTGCATAGTGTAAAGCAGCCTTTTGAGGGGCTGGCAGAGCAACAAGGCCTGCTGCTAAAGGAGTTTCTCTCTTCAGGTTTTGTTTCGTGCTTTCCATCACAATCGTGCTCAGCTGACACAGGGAGCGGGGGTTAGGGTTGCAGGAATCTGCTGTACTTTTCCGCTGGGGCCACACCCCCTCTTTCCAAGCCTACTCGGTTCCTATTTTCCAGATATCATGTCTGTTCTTCTCCTTTACTTATCTCTACAACCTGAGGACGACGAAGGGCGGGGGTGTAGAAAACTTTTTGACTATGACTGGTATGTACATAACACACATCAAACACATTCACAGAGGTTGAAGGCATCTGAAGACCCTCTGGGACTAAGATCTCAAATTCCTGGCAAGCCACACTGTGATGTTAATCTTCTAAGTTATGTGCATGCAGTTGTAGATTGGGTGCTTCCAAAGAAACAATTGTGACCTGTTGACAGAGCCGTCTTAACAATATACACTCAAGCTTAAAGGTTAAATGATTAGCATTAAGTAATACTACACCAGGCAAGAGCTCCATATTAATTATATGTAAACGCAAGCCGCATGCAACAGTTTGCATTTTTTTTTAAATTAATTTTCCATCTGCTTTAAATGTGTTTAGGGTGTTTAATTAGTTCAGGTTTTCTACATTCTGTTGCTCTAAATTTGGTATAATCTCAAATGCCTGAGGATGCCTACAATCGCAATATGCCAAACCAACTTGTATCCATCTTCAAACTAATAATAAAATACTGTTAAACAACATTTAATAAAAATTAAAAAAAAGCTGCTAATGAACAGAGTACATGCATTTATTTCAAAATAACGAAACATGCATTAATGCAAACCTGACCATGCAAGACCATGCATGTTTTTGGGCAAAAAAGCTGCCTAAATGATATTTATATAGCATAAAAATGTGTAAAACCTAAAATATCCCCAGCTGTGATTCCTTTTGAATCCTTTAATACATTGGTTCTCAAAATTTTCTCAACAATTTACTGGCTGTTAAAATTATTTTCAGTGAAGTACCACCTAACTAGTGCAAAGGATTTTTGGATGGAAAACAAAAACAAAAAGATTTAAAACAAAGTGCTCTGCTATTAAAGTCAATTGTAAAATGTAAATATTAAACTTTGAAACTCCATTGGTAGTGGTATTGTTAGAAACCGCGTGGAGATAAAAAGATGTAACTTTAAAAAAAGCAAATATATGAGAAATAAAATAAAAGCAGTTGTTCATTTGCCATCATAGTAAAGCTCTGTTAATAAAGAAATCATTAATCGTTAATTTTAAATAAAAGCAGTGAGTGCAGTGAGTGCTGTCAGGTGATTAAAAGAAATAATGGAATTAATTACAGGACGTGCAATTAATTAATGTAATTAATCACATTTTATTCTCATATCTGATAAAGGTCCCCAAATAAAGAATTTTGAATTCTAGGGCATTACAAGATTGCAGTGCAGTACACCAAGAAGAGAAGATTTGAAATCCACTTTTTTTTATGATTGGTGGGGTGTGCTTGTTAAATAAAATTAAAAAGAAAAAAACGTCAAGCACACCTGCAAACTAATTAGGACAGGTGCATTATTCAAAAATGCAATACAAAAACACTAAAATATCTCAAATATAAAACTGATGCAATACAGCAATTTAAAATTCAGGGATCTCCTGCATTAGTTGCACCTCAGTTTCACACAGCCTGTTGGAACTTTGAAAATCTCCACTCCAAGCACTTATTTAGTGTACAACCAACCATAATACTGAATATTATAGTTTTAGCTTGAAAATGCTAATGTCTCTACTTCTTTAGATTGCACTGTGCTGAAAACGAGACTTGGCAAGAAAAAACAATAAAAGCAAATGTGAATGATGTCACCACACCAGAAGACCAGAATAGATGACCATATTCCACCTATAATGCCTTAGTGTTTAAGATTAAATCTTTGCTCTTTATTTCATGTTCCAAAATGGTGAGTTGTTGTGTGGGTGTGTGCATGTTAATTTGTAAAAATGTGTGTATTATCTTCTTTTTTTTTTGTCTGAAACAAATCATTTTGTTAAATTTACACCACAGCTGATAGAGGTCTGTTAATTAATTATTTTGCTTATGTTCGCTCACTTCTACACTTTGGTGGACAATGCCTGTTGTTGTCCTGTTGTTGATGAGAAACACTACAAATGTCTTTGTGTCTGAGGCTACTGTAGAAGAAAACAGCCCGGCAAAAAGCAGGAAGGAAGCAACGTGCTCCTTCAGCCTACGGGTCACTCACTCACTGGGCCAAATTTAAAATGCTTGCACATGCCATTCCAGATTACTTGCGGTAATTTGCAGTATAATTAATTAATCTAATTCACACATTAAACTGACAGCCCTAGTATAAATATACCCACACTACCATACAATTCAGACATCTCATTTGGAGTTTAGTCATCCAGCACATAGGTGTGAGTGTAACTGATTAAAAACTACATGAATTGCATATGGACCCTTGTATCTCCATTTTCACGGTTGTAAGTGGGACCTTTCCTTTGTGCCGACACAAAAACAATGTTCCCACTACTGTTACTGACTCCAACATGTGTTGCATAAATGTGGGGGATTGAAGTGATTTGGCATATTGGAAATTAATGAGTAAGCGTGTGTGTGTGTGTGTGTGTGTGTGTGTGTGTGTGTGTGTGTGTGCTGTGTGTGTGTGTGTGCGTGTGTGTGTGTGCGTGCGTGCGTACGTGCGAGTGTGTGTGCGCACGTGTGCACTGGGGGAAGGGTTGAATCCAGTTGAAATAACACACCCTTGAAAGACAAAGGTCTGCAACATGATTGACTTGATGGTTTGGTTTGACAGGGCAGTGGCCTGAATGATGGATCAGTTTCAGTGAAATTAAGAAAATGAGTAAGTAGCGTGAATAAACAGCTTCTGTCATCTGCTATTTATAGTTGAGTATAACAGTGTCACTGACCTCCCCCACCCTTACTATTAATCTTATCACTACTCCTGTCGCCTGTATCTGCATCATATAAACAAGCTTCCATGATACCTTTTTCTCCTGACTTTGGTTTTGTTTCACTTTTATTCTTAAACATGGGAAATTAACTACTTCTCAGCCAACAAGGTCCACTAGAAGGTTTAAAGGTGATGTGATATGTTGAAGAGTAGCATTAACCCTGTCTTAGTTGAAGCACAACTGACATGGCTGCTGGCTGAAGGATTAACATGGGGGAGGGGACGAATACAGTAGAATGGTTCCTCCACATGCATGCTACGTCAGAAGTTTGAAGGACAACATTAAAAGAAGACAGTGAATTTGTTTACTAGATTAGTTTTGCTGATAATCAATATATGAAATTAACTTGATTAAAATGAAAAAAATCACAAATGGATGAAAAGTAAAACATTTTTGTGGATTGTGCTATTTTACGTTCCATATTTCTTGATATACAGTGACCCTGGTGGTTTCTTTCTCTGTATAGGAAGTCTGGTCAATACTCAATATTTTATCCATTCATTAAAAATAAGCAGATAAATTCAACTCAAATAGCTAAATCAAACAATAAACACAATCGAAAATAAAAATGTCAAAATGGTTGTATGCAAGACCGTTACTGTAAAAAAATCTTTGACTGTGAAATTCCAGAAATGAGGAAGAATGAGGCTGAAGACTCAGCCTAATGGCTAATTTTTTTTTTACAAGTACAGTAACAGCCATCAAAGATTTCCGACTGCAATCCCGCTGCCATGCATCCAAAACAACAGAATGTTAAAATCACAACCACATTGAATACCCACTAATTCACAATCACACAAATTACTTGAAGACAGTCATGGATAACCTCGCTAAAAAGACCAAATCTTTCCATATCACCGTATTCGGACTAAATATGTCAAATAACCCGTTAGCAAAATGACTAATTACATTTTCTGAGTCACTTTTTAAATACGCCAAGAAGATCTATTTGCATTTACAAGTTGCCATTTAAGCAACACATTGTGGTCTTTTACATAATCCTTCAGTGGAATTTTGCTGGCAATAAAACGGTGCTGGTCACCAAAAATAGACTCCTTATTTTCGCGTATAAATGTCATTCACATGTGAATAGGTTAGGTTTAAATCTTTGGCCTTCTGCAAGAAATTATCAACCACCAATGATAGCCTCACTTACCTTCCCATGTATCCATTTCATGCTTCTTCCAGGTTGCCTGGAACCCATTCAAACATGGAGTCTGCTGAAGAATTGCTTCATAGCTTTTTTCCCCCTTCTCCTCTGTTCTCTCCCCCAGCAACCTCTTTCCTCGACAGCCTGCTCCTCTCTGACCACAGCCGGAGCCAAGTAACACCACTGGTCACTTTACTGCCTGGTCACATGACCACAGAGTTCAAGCCCTGGGGTCGCAGCTTGGCTTGAGGTCCAATGACAGCTAGGGGTTATCTGAGTGGAACTGATAGTCCTATTTTCACTGCCGTCCTACAATACAGCCCCTTCACCCCCGCCCTTTTTTCCTCCAAATTAGCTTCCCCTCCCCTCATCTATGCCTCTAGCAGTTGTAGAAAGGACCAAAGTGCATGTCCAAGCATAAACACAGGTTCAAGCTGACAAAACACACCAACATTAACTAATTGAAGTATTTTGTGTGCCAGGGGAGAAGGTCCGTGCTCTGGTTTCACAACCGGCTCGGTTACCAAGGGGGTGACGAGATAGCCCATTTCCATTTTCAACTGAATTTGGCACAGTATGCATCTTTGTGTTTTTAATATCAATCCGTACCATTCCACATATTGGTATCCTTCCAATGGTGTACTCACCATAGTGGTGCTGTACTGGCACACCTTAATCTTGATTTTACTCACTTCGATCCTACGCGACTTTCTGTCTAACGTGGTTTGGTCATGGACCCCAATTTTATTGTTATAAATACATTTTAAGTAGTATTTTAAATGGATGATATAAGGATCGTACGAAGCTAAAGGACTAGCACGTAAACCTTAGCGCTAATGATTCTAATTTCCGTGACCTTACAGTGTTACGGAAAGCTAGGATCGATTTTGTTCGCAGAAGCACCTCATTCACAGTCACTCAAGTCAAAGAGTGAGGACAGACACAGTAGTAGAATAAGTGGCTGCTTTATTCTCTCTTTCATCCAATTCACATGGCAAACGACTTTCTCAATCTGCCTGATATTGTCATTTGCGTATTGCTTCTCTTTTAATAAAATGTCAACAAACTTCGATGTGTGTGGAGCAACCTTAACCCTAACCCCTTCGGCTGCCCAACAACATGCCTGACCTAAATTAATGTAACTAATGACCCCTTGGGCCGCCTAAAAACATGCCTTTCTAAAAAAACAAGACTTTCTATACAACGCGCTTTCAGGGTTAACGCGATTCCCAAATTCGATAAAGTCCACGTAGAATCGAGATATAAATCTAGTGTGTTAATTGACATGTTTCTACCCACAGTCATATCACAAAACATACCATTTTAAAAATAGTAGTACAATTGAGAGCGGATGAGATATTTTTTCTTTGTTACAGATCATAGGCAAGCAGGTCTTTACATTGTTACTTGTATTTGTTGATTGCAATCGAAGTTAGATGTACGTATGTATATATATATATATATATATATATATATATATATATATAGTTGATTGCTAGTTAGATGTACGTATATATGCAATCGAAGTTAGATGTACGTATATATACATATATATATATATATATATGTATTAGATGTATGTATATATACATATATATATATATATATATATATATATATATATATATATATATATATATATATATATATATATATATATATATATATGTATATATACGTACATCTAACTTCGATTGCAATCAACAAATACAAGTAACAATGTAAAGACCTGCTTGCCTATGATCTGTGTGTGTATGTATTTATTTATTTATGTATATATATTTATGTATGTATGTATATGTATATATATATATATATATATATATATATATATATATATATATATATATATATCGAATTTATATATATATATACCGAATTTATATATATATATATATATATATATATATATACACATACACACATATATATATATATATATATATATATATATACACATATATATATAAAAATACATACACACACACACACACACACATATATATAAATACAGTATATATATATATATATATATATATATATATATATATATATATATATATACATAACAGAACATTATGAACAATATATTACAGGGCTAACATTGTCCCTGAGTGGAAAGGAATGGAACACCATCTGGTCCTGTAGCTTAAGACTTTTTGTCTTTTTTTATATATATATATATATATATATAAAAATACATACACTCACACATATATATAAATACAGTATATATATATATATATATATATATATATATATATATATATATATATATATATATATATATATATATATATATATATATACATACCGTATTTTTCGGACCAAAAGTCGCTCCGGAGTATTAGTCACATCAGCCATAAAATTACAATAAAGCGGAAAAAAACATATATGAGTTGCACCGGAGTTTAAGTCGCATTTTGGGGGAAATTTATTTGACAAAATCCAACACCAAGAACAGACATGAACCAGCAACAACAGCAACAACAGATACGGTATGCTAACGTGACATAAACACAAACGAGGAGTTGAGAACAGGCCTGACGTAACATTACCAGTTATTGAAATAATTATAAAATAAATAACACGTTTATCAAACCATCTGTGTCAATCCAAATCATTAAATCCATCGATCGAATCCGTTGTCCTTTCTGTAAACAACGCTGCGTGTGCGGCGCGCCACTGACGTCGGACTCGTCGTCAGTTGCAGTTCAAATTATTCCACAGGCCCATATAGAAACTATATATCAAATAACAATAATATGAACAACAGTTTTACCGAACCATCCGTGTCACTCCAAATCATTAAATCCATCGGAATCTTCGTCTTCTGTCACTTAAAAAAACAAAAACAAAAACAAAAAAACTGCTGTTGACGCCGGAACTATGTGCGCCGCTGACATCAGACAAGATGTATCAAATAAATGTAATATAAACAATATTTTTATCGAACCATCCATGTTACTTCAAATCATTAAATCCATCGAAATCTTCGTTTTGTGTCACTTAAAACAACAAAAACAAACCCAAAAAAACAGCTGGTGACGCCGGAACTACGTGCGCCGCTGACGTCAGACAAGATGTATCAAATAAATGTAATATAGACAATAATTTTAACGAACCATCCGTGTCACTCCAAATCATTAAATCCATCGGAATATTCATCCTCTGTGTGAATAAAATTTAAAAAAAAACAGCTGTTGACTCCGGACTTACGTGCGCCGCTGACGTCAGCCTCATCATCAGTCTCGTCATCAGCCTCGTCATCAGCCTCGTCGTCAATTGCGGTTCCAATTATTCCACATATCTACGTATATAACTGTATTGTAGCGTTACCAAAGTACCAGGCAAGATGTGGGTTTGGTAACCGGCTCTTTATTTCACAAAACAAGAGCCCGACGTGTGTGTGCTCCAAGCAAGCGCCCTGGATCGCTGATTCTGACAAGCATTACGACACAGTAAAAACACAGTAAAGAGTCATGGCGATTATTATTGTATGATGAATAAGATGAATAAAGGTTTTGTTAGCACAGCTGTCTGAGCATTATTTGACATCATAATCTGGTGATGAAGCGTCACATTGTGTTCTTGCTCTTGCTGCTTGAGCTGATATGAATATATTGAGGCTCGCAGCAGTCAGGGTTAGCCTCAAATTGTTCGTTTCCGGCCTCATCTGCTAGCCCCCAACCATGCATGTGTGAGCACGACATCGCTGGAGCCTTTTGACAAAGAATAAAACCACATTTGCAATATATGAAGCCGTTTTGCTTCTTTTTAACCTGAGCGATTATGTGACCCTGGATGTTTGAAAACATCGGTTACAGTCAGTTTTATGGGCGTAACAAGTTAGCGATCGATGATATCCAGAACAAAATACAGACAATCTGGAACAGTTTGCAGCTCTCAAACACATGCTAAACTTGAATAAAAACATTGTCCAATGCATGAGCTATTCACTGCTTGTAAAGTGCAACAAATATTTAGGCTCAAATACACACATGCAATTACAACAACAGGACTATGTGTTTACAAAGCTCTGCAGTGCCATATGGTAGCAAGCTCAGTAGTATACATGTAACATAAACTGGCAGGTGAAGAGACAGGCTTTGATCACCCTACCAAGAGCCTTCATATTTCTACTTGCGTACCAACCTGCGTAAGACCAGCTCCACTGTCTTACCCCACGCTCAACAGCCCATATTTACTTGTTTCCCTAAAGCAGGCACATGAGCTCTGAGTTGGCTTTGAATTTGAAAAGCTTCTTATATTCTTATACAGTTTGTGAGTTAGTGTTGCGTGGTCATTAGCATTCACATTGGGGGTAGAGTGTTGCAGAGCTGCTGAGAGAGTGAGCATGTGGTATTAGTTGGGCGGAGCAGTGTGGAAAGGGTCAGGCAGTAGACAGGCCGGAGGATCCGAAAAGGCTTGTCCACTACTTTGGGTGGTTAGTTCCAGCTGGAGGAGAGGCTCAAGGGTTTGTCAAGTTGGGCTTATACACTTCTTGAAACCCTGGATAGTTCTCATTATACACCACTGGTAAGGCCACTGGAGGGGATGAAGGAAGATAATTTCTTCATTGGTATGAGAATTTATCAGTGTTCATGTTTAAGAGCGATTCACCTGCCCCTGCCTGGTGCATAGCAACAAGATAGCCGTTTAAATGTGTTTGTACTTTGCACATTTGTGTTTACTAAATCAACTGCAGATACAATTTCCTGCCGTTCTATCTGAAAATGGCATTTGTGTCTTGACCTGTCAAGTATTCCTATCAAACTGCTTTCAGTTAAAGACTACTTTGCACTCATTGTCCCTTCTTAAGAATTTTAAACTTTGGAAGCCATTTCCGCAATTTGGCTTGTATTCCCACTATAAGCTATGTAGGCTGTGGCTGTGTCTCAGGGACATATACTATATATTTTATATATTTAAAAAAAAAACACATGCTACGCCAATTTGGCCATAGGTACGATTGTTAGTGTGAATAGTTGTTTGTCTAAATGTGCCCTGCGATTAGATGGCGACCAGTTCAGTGTGAACCTTGCCTGCCGCCTGAAGACTACTGGCCTGCAACCCTCGTGGGTATAAGATGAGATCAATTCTTTGCAGTTCTCGTTTGTCAATGAAAAGTGAAAATCCAACAGGCTACATTCACACCATAGGTCTTAATGCTCAATTTGGATTTCTGAAATCCTTTTTTTTCTGTACATAAGTACATTCCATCTTAAATGCGACCTTTAGTTAATTTGGTGTGTGAACATGCGCTTTCCCAAAGTGACCCGTATGCAAAGAAGAAAGAAGCGACACTCGCAATGTCATGTTTGCAGAAGTAAATGTGGTCAAGTGAGTTGGCGCCACAGGCTTATCCTTTTATCATCTCATCTCCACAGAGGAGTGATAAGGCAAGAAGTGGAAATAGTATTTTGGGGGAATGAGGTGAGTCATTTCCATCACATTTCATGGAGACGTCTAACCACTACCACGCCTAATGAATTAACTTATGTTTGCCTAATAAGCTACCAACAAAAAAAATAAATGAATGAATAAATGAAAAAAATCAGAATTGAGCCTTTCAGATCCTCTAAAAGAATTAGATACAGACCTTATATGGGCAAAGAAATTGGAATTGAGTTGCAGTGTGAACCTTATATGCCGCAATAAGCACAAGAGCAACCAGGGCTTACTTGAATGGAAACAATTACTTATCTTGTGAAAAGAAACATCCCATTTTTTCAGCCTGAATGACCAACTTAGCTGTCGATACTAGTAGGAAATCTAACCTGAGCAGCCATATGTCACCCTTGACCTTTCGGCACCCTTCCTCCAATTTGGATAAACTGCATAATCAGCTATGTTGCCTTTAACCTTGAAGTAGGTGGGAGTGAGGACAACTACTAAATGTCTGTCATGTGTCATTTTTTATTTTATTTTATTTATTTTATTTTAAATAGTAGCAGTTAAAATGTTTAGTAATTTGTTCTGTACCCATCAAAAGGATTAATTATTAGGATTATTGTTGTTAAAAATGTGTATACAGTAGGTGGCTGTTAATGCAATGTCACTTTTTCCAAAACAAGTCATCATTTTGACTATAGAAGCAATGATTTTTACTAAACAGTTGGAAATGCCATTTTCTATGGTATCTTCAAAACAAAAGGCATTTCCCGTTCTATTTAAAAGATTGTGGGTCTGTTCTTGGCTGTAGTTGGCTAAAATAGCTCAAATCATACAATTGTTTTTTGTTTTTCATGTATTGCTCACAAAATTCAAAACCAAATGAAACAAACATTTCTCTCCAGGAAATATAGCATAATATCAAATATATATGACATTAAAAGTTCATTCTAAATTAGTCAAATGAATAATACCTTGTTTTGTAAGACACTTGATGTTTTTTAGAATATAGCCTGAATACGGCGACTTGAAACATGATCTTAAATATGTTCAGTATGTTTAAACATGCCACTGGTAAGTATTGAAATGTTTATCTTAGAAATGGACTTTCCTACTTCTGACAGACATGCCGACTGTTAAATGAATAGATTTTTTTATTTGTACCACTAGTGATTCAAAATAAGCACAAACAAGTTGATTCTTGTATTGTTTTTAGCATTTCCCTAAGCATCACAGTAACAAAGGGTATTTCTTTTGTTAAAGCTCCCTTCCCCCCAGCACATAAGAGAAACCTTTCTGCTTCTCAGACAAAGAGCTTCAAGATAAACAGGAACAGGCCACGCTGCACCTGTTCTCATCCAATCATACAAACAAAGTTGTACTGTGGAGTATGAAAATGTCAAGGACCTCTATTTACAGTAAAAGAAAAGCATCAGAAGCTTTACAAAGACATTTAACATCCATCCATCCATCCATCCATCCATTTTCTGAACCGCTTAGTCCCCACGGGGGTCGCGGGCGTGCTGGAGCCTATCCCAGCCGTCATCGGGCAGTAGGCGGGGGACACCCTGAACTGGTTGCCAGCCAATCGCAGGGCACACAGAGACAGACAACCAATCGCACTCACACTCACACCTAGGGACAATTTGGAGTCTTCAATCGGCCTACCAAGCATGTTTTTTGGAATGTGGGAGGAAACCGGAGTGCCCGGAGAAAACATGCAAACTCCACACAGGGAGGGCTGGAGGTGGAATCGAACCCGCACCCTCCTGTGAGGCGGACGTGCTACCCAGTGCGCCACCGAGCCGCCTCATTTACCATCCATCTCTAGATAAATTACTATAAGGTTTTGCCAACAATAAGATTGCCTACAGCCCTACAAGATGCAATCTACCCTATTACTGTACATACTAGATCAGGGGTGCCCAATACGTCGATCGCGATCGACCGGTCGATCGCCTAGCCACTACTGGTCAATCGCGTGACATTAAAATGTTTCCCTCCAATTGTCACATCCCTGTTTTTTCTCTTAAACTTAAGATTAAACTTAAGAAAGGGTATAAAAAGGGCAGCTGGACATAGTAAAAAGATTTTTAAAAAAGTATCACTTTCATAGGGAATGGGAGGACTTTTTTTCACGTTGACATATATATATATATATATATATATATATACACACACACACACACACACACACACACACACACACACACACACACACACACACACACACACACACACCCTCCCTGTACGGAGTTTGCATGTTCTTCCCGAGCCCGCGTGGGTTTTCTCCGGGCACTCCGGTTTCCTCCCACATCCCAAAAACATGCTTGGTAGGCCGATTGATCACTCCAAATTGTCCCTAGGTGTGAGTGCGAGTGCGACTGGTTCTTTGTCTCTGTGTGCCCTGCGATTGGCTGGCAACCGGTTCAGGGTGTCCCCCGCCTACTGCCCGATGACGGCTGGGATAGGCTCCAGCACGCCCGCGACCCCCGTGGGGACTAAGCGGTTCAGAAAATGGATGGATCTATCTATCTATCTATCTATCTATCTATCTATCTATCTATCTATCTATCTATCTATCTATCTATCTATCTATCTATCTATCTATCTATCTATCTATCTATCTATCTATATATATATTATATATAGTTCCATGTGTGATCATTTGGACTTCAGAAAATTACGTCAACGTCAGCTATATATATATATATACGGCTGACTAGCTCAATCAGTAAGTGACATGACTTACAAACGGAAGACCCGGGTTCGATTCCCGGCAGGGGCACAATATGAGCAATGAGCGATTACCTTACCAACAGTCAGTGTGGGTCCTTAGGCAAGACCCTTAACGATACCGCCTACCTCAGAGATAATGAGAGTACAAGAAACGAAAGACATGCCGGCTCAGACGTCGCCCGGACAAACAAGGTCTGCGTCAGGTGCTGGGGAACCAGAGCACCCTGATGAAAAATGGGCTACTGGAACAAGACACAAATGGACGAGATGCGAGAATAAGGATCTGTTGGAATGCTACTACTCCAGCAACCCGAGTGAGAGGGGTTACATGCGGAGAATGCGGGAACAATGGCAACTTCAATACCCACAGTCAACACTATCGGCCAAGCAACTAGTAGCTCAATGTTCCAATATCCATAAACGGCACCTGCTATCACACCTCGAGATTGATGAGATACAACACACATGCCATAGCGAAGGCCAACCAGAGCACCAGGTCAGAGACGAGTTAAATCCATGTAAAAGCCCAGAGGTTGGGTACGAAACCCCAATAAGCACAATCAAGCTGAACGAGGCAGCAACTGACCTGAAGAACAAGATCACGGTGAGAATGAATGCTCGGGAACCTAGATACACACTGCAGAGGCTAAGTGAAGTACCCTCAGAAAGTCTCCTAGAAGATGTGAATGCAGCATTGACAACAATTCCTACGGCTACCATCACTGAAACCAATGAGCTGATATACACCTCAGCAGCAGTGATCCTAGAAATGCTTGGCTACAAGAAGAATGACCATATGCGACCACAACAGTGCCCACCATGGAAGAGAAGGCTGGAGGCCAAAATCAAGATAGCACGGAGAGAAGTGAGCCAAATGACAGAGGCCCAGAAAGGTGCAATGAAAAAGCAAGTTCCCAAGAAATACAGCCATATGCCCATACCTGAAGCACTCGAAACTGCCAAACAAAGACTCCAAGCCTTGGCCAGCCGCCTAAAGAGATACACAAGAGAGAATGAAGCCAGACGAATAAACAGGTTGTTCACAACACAACCAGCGAAAGTGTACGCTCAGTGGCAGGGGAATAATAGCAGAGCAGACCCACCAAGGCTGGAAACTGAACAGTACTGGAAGGATATATGGGAGCGGGAGGCATCACATAAGAAGGATGCACAGTGGCTGGTGGCTCTAAGAAAGGACCACAGCAAGCTCCCTGAACAGAACCCAGTAACCATCACAGTGGCAGACATCCAGAGAAGAGTCTCAGGAATGAAAAACTGGACAGCACCAGGCCCTGACATGATCCACAGCTACTGGCTCAAGAAACTTACAACTCTCCATGAGCGCCTGGCAGCACAAATGAACCAGCTGCTAAGGGATGGGACTCACCCTGGATGGCTAACCCAAGGGCGTACGATCCTGATCCAGAAGGATCCATCAAAGGGTACAGTCCCATCCAACTACCGGCCAATCACCTGCCTCTCCACAACATGGAAGCTGATGTCGGGCATAATATCAGATAAGATCAGCAGGCACATGGATCAATACATGAGCACTGCTCAGAAAGGGATTGGTAAAAATACCAGAGGAGCAAAACATCAACTCCTGGTGGATAGAACAGTCACCCAAGACTGCAGAACTAGACGTACCAACCTGAGCACTGCCTGGATTGATTACAAGAAAGCATATGACTCAATGCCACATACTTGGATCACTGAATGCTTGAGGCTGTACAACATCAATGGGACTCTGAGAACCTTCATCGCCAACTCGATGAAACAGTGGAAAACCACACTTGAAGCCAATGGCAAGCCACTTGCACACGTGACCATCAAATGTGGTATATACCAAGGAGACGCTCTGTCCCCAATGCTGTTCTGTATAGGACTGAACCCCCTCAGCCAAATAATCAACAAGACGGGCTATGGATACCAACTCAGGAATGGGGCCACCATCAGCCACCTCCTCTACATGGATGACATAAAGCTGTACGCTAAGAACGAGCGGGACATTGACTCCCTGATCCACACTACCAGGATCTACAGCTCTGACATCGGAATGTCATTCGGACTTGAGAAATGTGGCCGCATGGTGACTAAAAGAGGAAAGGTAATCCACACAAAGGGGGTCTCACTCCCAGAAGGAACAATAGCAGACATTGAGGACAGCTACAAATACCTTGGAATTCCACAGGCAAATGGCAACCTTGACAAGGAAACAAGGAAAGCAGCCACAGCCAAATACCTCCATCGAGTAAGGCAAGTCCTAAGAAGTCAGCTCAATGGCAAGAACAAGTCCCTAGCCATTAACAGCTACGCCCTACCAGTAATCAGGTACCCTGCAGGAATCATACGGTGGCCAAAGGAAGATATACAGACCACAGATATCAAGACACGGAAGCTCCTAACCATGCATGGAGGGTTCCATCCCAAGTCCAGCACCCTGAGACTGTACACTAGCCGTAAAGAAGGAGGCCGAGGACTAGCGAGCGTGAGAGCCACGATCCAAGATGAAACATCCAAGATCCATAAGTACATCAGGGATAAGGCCCCAACGGATGACGTGCTCAGTGAATGTCTCAGACAATGGGCATCAAAGGAAGATGAGGTGCTGGAGGGACCATCATGGGAGGACAAGCCCCTACATGGGATGTACCACCGAAACATAGCTGAAGTAGCTGATATCCAGAAATCCTACCAATGGCTAGAAAGAGCTGGTCTGAAGGACAGCACAGAGGCACTGATCCTGGCTGCACAAGAACAGGCCTTGAGCACCAGAGCAATAGAGGCCCAAATCTACCACACCAGACAAGACCCCAGGTGTAGATTGTGCAAAGAAGGTCCTGAGACAATCCAGCACATAACTGCAGGGTGTAAGATGCTGGCAGGTAAAGCATACATGGAGCGCCATAACCAAGTAGCTGGAATAGTGTACAGGAACATCTGTGCAGAGTATGGACTGGAAGTCCCAAGATCCAAGTGGGAAACACCTCCAAAGGTGGTAGAGAATGACCAAGCCAAGATCCTCTGGGACTTCCAGATCCAGACAGACAGAATGGTAATGGCGAACCAACCGGACATTGTGGTGGTGGACAAAGAGCAGAGGAAAGCCGTTGTGGTTGACATAGCCATCCCAAATGATGGTAACATTAGGAAAAAGGAACATGAGAAACTTGAGAAATATCAAGGGCTCAGAGAAGAGCTGGAGAAGACCTGGAGAGTTAAGACTTCAGTGGTACCTGTGGTCATTGGAGCACTAGGGGCAGTAACCCCCAAACTGGAGGAGTGGCTGAAACAGATCCCAGGAAAAACATCTGACATCTCAGTCCAGAAAAGTGCAGTACTAGGAACAGCAAAGATACTGCGTAGAACCCTCAAGCTCCCAGGCCTCTGGTAGAGGACCCGAGCTTGAAGGGGAAAAAAAAAAAAAGAGACCACCCACGGGGGGTGAGGAAAAGTTTTTATTTTTTTATTTATTTTTATATATTTTTATATATTTATTTTTATTTATTTTTATATATATATATATATATATATATATATATATATATATATATATATATATATATATATATATATATATATAAAATAAATTATTTTTTAGTGGGTAGATCTTTGTGACTTGGTCATTTCAAAAGTAGCTCGCGAGCTGAAAATGTTTGGGCACCCCTGGTCTAGACAATATAACCATTCACAACACTAGATAGCGCCAGATACCTTTAAAGCTAAGTTATGTCACCGTGCCTTATGTGAGCGTGAGCTACCTCAGCTTATCGCGATTGTTGGAGCTCGTGCGCAGCGGTAAATTAAAGGTTGCAGGTATCGACTGAGTATGTTGCTGTGATCGTGTGCGTCTTTGACACAAAGTGAGTATATACATTTCATTGTTACTACTGTCCACTGTTGCGCCGTTTGTCCGATCGCGGTTTGCTTCTTGTTCGCGACGTTTGATTGACAGCTCCAGGGAGCTCCTTTAAGATTGCCTAGCATCGTACGAGTAGCCATTACGCAGCGGCACGGCGACTAACGGTCGCCAGCAAATGTATTTTGTTGTCTCGATCGATGACTTATGTTTGGTGTGTTGCCGAGAATATTTCATTTATGGTGATTTATTATTATTTAAGTAGCTCGCGAGCTGAAAATGTTTGGGCACCCCTGTACTAGATAGTACATGCAATACACAATATTACATCTACTGAGGGATTTATGTCATTCCTCAGTATTCCTTAATGCCTAACGAATATTGTGATGTTTGTTTTTTTATAATTCAGATAGCCTATCCTTGATCTGAGCAGTCCAAGAGGTAATGACCTCAGTAGTGTAACTAAAGCTATAATTTATTGCAACTCACTACGTAGAACTATTTTCCCCTTGAGCCCGTCCACATGAAAGCATTTTATGAGGCTCTGCAAAAGTTTTGAATTGTTACTACATTTACATCCAGTCAATAACCCTTTAAAACATGAATATTCACAGTATTATGTTTTTTTGAAGGCCATGTAGGTACGCACAAAATCCCAAATAGGCCCTTTTTTTTTTTTTCAAACCCAAAGAAAACGCCTAGGTTACCTCTTTTCTAATCCAAATATTGTGTCACATAACTGCGATTGAACGAGACATTGGTTCTTGTTCTATTCATGCTTTTGCTCTATCTGCAAATAATCTTGGTCTTAGTAGTACAGGAAATAAGCTTGTCATCCTGGTCACAATCAGCCAAGTGTGAATACCTTGATTTCTCCGCGGCATGCAGCACAACATCCATGCGTCGCCAATTCACTGGGATATTTAAATGCGTGAATGACTCTGTCCGTTATAGCATGTAAACGGGTTATTCTGAATTTTTCAAAAACTGGAATTTTGACCTCAACCTGAATAGATAGTACATACTACACAGGAACAAGCGTAGCATTTTGTGAGCTCACAAACACCTGTGACTCCGCACTCGGCTTGGTGATGATCCAGAGCCCCTTGGAACCCATGACCGCTAAACTACAGTGTGAAACACTACACTTCCAAAACCTAGCTACTAAAAAGTGTTGATTTTGAGCATTTACTGATATTTTATTCAGATTTGGGGTCCTTTGACAAATACTAGTCACAGACAAGTAATTATACCTGGGAATTGTGAAAAAATGCAATATGTCTGTTTTTGTGCAGACAGAGACTAACCAACTTAATCGACAGGTAATTTGTGGAAAATTAAAAATAAGTTGTTTGAATTTATTAGAGTGGATTATTTCCCTCTTCTGCATACCCAGCCCCAATATAACCTTTATTCAAAAAAAAAAGAGAAAAAAGATACATAAAGTACATGGTTGAGTCAATGACCTAAAAGAGTTTTTTTAAATCAACAGTAAAATGTGCCTTCTATCAAGGCTTCTGCTGAAGGTCAGCCCTATTGTATCATTCAAACCAATTCATCTTCTAAACGTAATACATGAGCAACACAATACTGGGTATTACTGCATATGAGCACTAGACCAACAAAGACATTGAAAAAAAAAAGAAATAGCACAATACTAAGGCTCAAAGAATCATTTTATGAAACGCTTTGCCTATAAGATGATAGTCATTTTCTATGTTAAAATACCAATATGCATTGAATTCAAGTATAAATAAATACATAAATGAATAAATCTCATGAGGGGAAATAAATAAGCAAAGTTGTGGTGAAACACTGAAATAAAATAGTATTTTTGTAGTTGTTTTTGTTATTGGTAAACTTATATTATAATTCATAATATAAGAGACCTCAGAAATGTTGTTAGCCCAAGCAAAGTTGATGTTACTTTTGACAGTGTTGTGCAATCCTTTTCCACAAGCGTTACTCATTTAATCTTGAATCATTTAATCATCATTTAATCTTGACACAAATATATTGGGGCTTATTTAGATTATGTTGCCAAACCATTACTGGGTATGAATTTGTATTCTGTATAATCCAAAAGAGAAGCCTATAGAAACAGAGTTAAAAATATTTTATCACATAATATACTGGCTTTTCTGGAAAAAAATGTTTTACCGAAACCCCTTCATTCACTAAATGTAATTTCAGTGTTTCCTTTTCAATTCCTGGAATACAAAAAAAACGTTGAATCTGTGTGTGTGCGTGTGTGTGTGTGCGTGCGTGCGTGTGTGTGTGCTCGTGCATGCATTAAATATTGCTTCATCAATATTAATCAATAAGGATCAGAATTATAGACTAATAAAAATTGCAAGAATATACACGAACAAATGTAGATACAGTTGAGATATATTATTGCAATAAATGAATTTGTGAATTGTTATTATAAGGTTTAAAATTTAGTACGTATATCATACTCATGACCCCCCCCCCCCCCTACACACACACACAAACAAAATGCTAATTCCTGCTCCAGTTTTAAATAAGAAGTTATAATAAAAAATTGGCAGTGTATTCCATAAATCTGTGTTATTCTGCAGCTTTTGCCACAATCACCAGGAAGGTCGTGGTTTTAGGTTGATGTCAGCACTAACTTTACCACAAGAGGGCAGTCTATAACAAACAGTAGATCTCTCAGAATTGATCAGATAGGAGTTTGAACTCAAGCGGTTGCTCCCAAATTCCAGAAACTCATCTAAGAGGAGCAGGGAGAGACTTGAGAGACTGCCAAGCAGCCCATTCTGAGTTATAAATGACAGCTAATTGACTGATAAAGACTCCTCTCTGCCTTCTTATGTTTTAACCCGTGACCATCCTCTTTTTTTAGCAACGCTCAGAAAGCACCAAGATCCAAATTAGAAGTCAGAGCTTTTTAATATTTCCATGTGGTGTTTTTCCATTGCTGGCCAAACTCTGGTGGGAAATAAGCTGTCAGCACCATTAATATTCCTTCCTCACTATGGCCGTTATACTGAAAATGTGTTTCTTTAATTTTGTTTCCAAGTCAATATCTGGTTTACCAGTGAATGTGCAAAGTACAGAAATGCTATGGTACTATAAATAATTAGAAATAAATATGAATTATTAGTACAATTGCATTATTAAATATGACTATGTACTGAGCTCAGTAATACAAAGGCATTGTATTGAAGACATTAAAATGAATTCTTCGAGGAATAAATCAATAAAAAACATTTACTTTGGACTGACATTCTGACAATGCACATTGCACTCACAATCGCACACACGCACGGACACGCAAAATTTGTTTTTTTAAATAAATGAATATTTAAAAAAATAAAAACAATGTAAAAACAGTCATTTAAAATGTCATTCAGCATTAGCTGTGCTTCACTTTGGCATATTCGAACAAGTAGAATTAGTCTTGTTGTGCAGTATGATGATCTTTGTTATTTAATGATGGATAAAGTTGTCTTCAGCACACTTGTCTGAGCATTGATGGACATGCCAATCTTCAAATGAAGCTTTACTTTGGGTGGCTGCACTGTTTATATGAATCTATTAAAATTACCAGCAATCAGTGTCAAGTGAAGTCGTTCGCTTTCAGTTAACTTTGGACTCGCTTACGTCCACGGTGGAAGTGGTGGGTTGACAATGTGACCAATATATTTTTTTTAAATATCCAGAATTAACAGGTTACGACCATAACAAAGTCATGTTTCTATAACAAGATATAAACAATGCGGAATAGTTCAAGCTCAAATTTAAAGAGAAATGTGAGTTGTTTTCAACACCATCTTCTGGTGAATTACTAAAATGAGCTAAATTTGAAGTGCATGCATTTTGAAGCACAGTGCCTCAAAGGGACCACACTCTGCAAGCCTTCCATTAATTTCTTCAGCAGACATGAAAGCAAATGGGTCATCACACACGACTTTTAGTCTTCACACAAGTGACGAAGTAAGTGCATTGCATTTGTAACCCATGCTGGAGTTATTGATCCACCTAATTTCTTATCAGATTTTCATAGCTGAAAGATGCCAGCCGAGACACATCAGCGTCCTGTACGATGAGGCTCAACGCACATAATAGAATTAGCGATTACCGTATTTTCCACACCATAAGGCGCACATAAAACCCTTTAATTTTCTCAAAAACTAAAGCTACACCTTTTAATAAGGTGCATCTTTTGTGTGGACTGAATTCCAGAATCTGTAAATGTTGTTGACGTAATATGTAGGCATAACTTCCGGAAGGGTCACACAACACACCTGCCGCTGATCATTGACGGTGCTGTGGTGGAGAGGGTGAGCTGCACCAAGTTCCTGGGGGTGCACATCAGTGAGGACCTCTCCTGGTCCGCAAACACCTCGTCACTGGCAAAGAAAGCTCAGCGCCGCCTGTACTTCCTGCGGAAGCTCAGGCGTGCATGTGCTCCTCAGGCAATCCTGTCTACATTCTACCGTGGCACCATTGAGAGCGTCCTCACCAGTTGCATCGCTGTCTGGGGTGGTAACTGCACTGAACAGAACTTGAAGGCCCTGCAGCGCATAGTGAATACAGCTGGTAAGATTATTGGTGCTTCGCTCCCCTCCCTGAAAGACATTTACACCTCCCATCTCGCCCGCAAGGCAACCTCGATTGCCAGAGATGTGAGTCACCCGGCTCACTCTTTGTTTGACCTTCTGCCCTCTGGGAAGAGGTACAGGAGCCTGCGCTCCCGCACCACCAGACTCGCCAACAGCTTCTTTCTCCAGGCTGTTAGGGCCCTGAACTCGCTACCCCCTTCTGCGTAGCGTGCGGCACTGT
Organism: Syngnathus scovelli; assembly: GCF_024217435.2. Taxonomy (NCBI): domain Eukaryota; kingdom Metazoa; phylum Chordata; class Actinopteri; order Syngnathiformes; family Syngnathidae; genus Syngnathus; species Syngnathus scovelli. The sequence goes on along the minus strand of NC_090849.1, from coordinate 9,379,045 downwards.
TGCGCTATTTTCGGGAATGTCTGCTGTACGCGCACTTGCTCCTTTTTTTTCTGCTCCTCTTATTTATTTATTTATTGTTGTGTTATTTATTCATTATTTATTCAGCACACTTTTGTTATACTTGTTTACTTGTTTGTCTGTTGTGAGCCATGTCTTGTCACCGTGGGATAGGGGGGAACGAAATTTCGGTTTCTTTGTGTGTCTTTGGCATGTGGAGAAATTGACAATAAAGCTGACTTTGACTTTGACTTTTGACCAATCAGAGGACATTACATTCGACGTGGATCGGGCAGTAAACCAATCAGAGGACTGTTGGTAATAGAATACATCCCTCCGCTGCCATTGACAAAAAAATATTATCGTTTGTGTAAAGAAAACAGCATTAGGACCCTCTAAAATGGCATCAACAACGAGACACAATTCAAGCCGGGATCATTGCAAATGTGACGTAGACGAGACAATGACGAGAGGAAACTTGTCATGTTTTATGGCAAACTTGCCCGACTGTTTAAGAAGAGGAGGACTTTGATGGATTTGTGTGTGAATATCGATTAACAATAATGTGAGTACAGTAGACTACATTGTTTAATAGTAGAATGATGTGCAACTAAACTCACTGTCTCACTCTTGTTATGTTTAAATGTTTACCGTAAGTCATGGCATGCATGCGCCCTATAATGCAGTGCGCCCTATGTGCAAACTAAGTATAGAAAAGTTCCCGCAATTGAGTCTGTGCCTTTTAACCCGAAGCGCCTTATGGTGCGGAAAATGCGGTAGTGGAAGTACGGTGATATTGAAAAATGTCCGATGATGTTAAAGAGCTTTTTTTTTTTTTGCATGATACTGAAATTAATAGCGGGTTTTTAAAATGAATAAACATTGACAAATCAAACATCTCTACACAGTGTCCCTTTAAAAAACTGTATTCAGCCCATTTGCTTCAAAAGCTATGGTGCTAAACATCCATCCATCCATCCATCCATCCATCCATCCATCCATCCATCCATCCATCCATCCATCCATCCATCCATCCATCAATTTTCTGTACTGCTAATCAGTTCTTTCAAAACCCACAAGCCTGTCTTTTATTGCTAACTTACATACTTACATACAACAGATATTGATTTTGTTACACCAATTTAGAGGTAACCTTCGAGAATTGGCTCTCTTCTAACATTATGACTGTGCCTCACTCCTGCTACCATTTTTTACCCTCTTTCGACCCAGGAAGAGGTTGGGTTAGATCAGGGGTGGGCAAACTTTTTGACTGGCGGGCCGAATTTGGTTCTAAATTTTGATCGGGGGGCCGAACCAGGAGCAGTAGTGTTTGTGTGAAGTAATAGAAATGACATGTATAGGTCATTGCATAAAAGGTTTGTACTTTTAGTAGGTAGTAAAGCATGGATATTCAAAAAAAGCTTTTTGAAAACAAATGCATTTATTAACAGCATTAAAAAAATATTTCACCAAAAAAACACTATCAGTGATTCTCATTAAATATGACACTGTTATTATGAATAATAGTTTCCATTACTTCAGCACCTGCAGGTCAGATTTATGAAATATGTTTATCTAATGAGGCGAAATCACATCAAACGGCAAACATTCTGACCAAATACATCATCTTGAAGAATCGGTGAAAGAATACTTCTAAATAAAGTAATAAAGAAATCAATAGTATTGTTGGTCTCCCTTTTTTGCTAGTGCAGCATGGTCTGGAGTAAAATTTGTTGTGGTAATTCTTAGAATAGAGCCGAGGTGTCGGTCCGTTAACCTAGAGCTGTGATGGGCTTTGTTGACGTTCATGTGGCGGAACGTCTGCTCACACACGTAGGTCGAGCCAAATTGTCTTCTCTTTTTTTTTAAACACTCGGGACTCAGTGTCCACCTTTCTTTTCCTCGGGCCACTCATTTTAGTGGAAGGATTCCAGGGGAAGGTTTGTGGGTGGCATTAACGTAAAACTGTATCTGAAAACTCAGCGCGGGTTTTACGAGATTGCTGACGTCATAGCCCACACTCGAATTTCGGCACTAATGCAAATAGAGCGCGGAGTGCGCCGGGTCCGTACTACTTAGTACGTACACGCACTTGTGAGTGTGCACCGAGCTTTCTGACACGGCTTCCGGAGTAAATGCGCGGGCGGGCGCTTCCCCATCTATTGGGGAAACATACTAATTGCAGGGAAAATGACCCAAAAAAAAGTTAAATAATACAATTTATTCAGGTTTGGCGGGACGGTGTTGTGCTCGATTTGGTTCCCCCGTGAGATTTTGTTCCCCCTGCCGCGGGAGCGCGCACGCCTTGTTTGGAAAGCGAAAAACCGATGCCGTACGGCGTCAGCACTGTCTCAAAATAAGGGAGGGGAACATATCCTCACGGGGCACCCGTGAGGATATGTTCCCCCCTGTAACTTGGGCTAGGAATGAGGGAACCTGTTCAAATTTGCCACACTACCTGAGCAGACCCCCAAGAAGACAGAAAAAAAAAACAGTCGGAGTCTAGGACTCACCGTTCTCAAAATAAGGGGGGGAACATATCCTCACGGGGCACCCGTGAGGATATGTTCCCCCCCTGTAACTTGGGCTAGGAATGAGGGAACCTGTTCAAATTTGCCACACTACCTGAGCAGACCCCCAAGAAGACAGAAAAAAAAACAGTCGGAGTCTAGGACTCACCGTTCTCAAAATAAGGGGGGGGGAACATATCCTCACGGGGCACCCGTGAGGATATGTTCCCCCCCCCTGTAACTTGGGCTAGGAATGAGGGAACCTGTTCAAATTTGCCACACTACCTGAGCAGACCCCCAGGAAGACAGAAAAAAAAAACAGTTGGAGTCGAGGACTCACCGTTCTCAAAATAAGGGGGGGAACATATCCTCACGGGTGCCCCGTGAGGATATGTTCCCCCCCTGTAACTTGGGCTAGGAATGAGGGAACCTGTTCAAATTTGCCACACTACCTGAGCAGACCCCCAGGAAGACAGAAAACAAAAAACAGTTGGAGTCTAGGACTCACCGTTCTCAAAATAAGGGGGGGGAACATATCCTAACGGGGCACCCGTGAGGATATGTTCCCCCCCTGTAACTTGGGTTAGGAATGAGGGAACCTGTTCAAATTTGCCACACTACCTGAGCAGACCCCCAGGAAGACAGAAAAAAAGCCAGTCGATGTCCAGGACTCACCGTTCTCAAAATGGGAGGGGGGCACATATATTCACGGCTTGACATTTTTTATAGCGTTCCAATTTTTATCCTACCACCTTTCACTTTGCTTGGGACAAAAGGAGCCTTCAGAACTGAAATTTCTTCAATTATTCATTCAAATCAATTCACTCAAATCATTCTCGTTATGAAAGATTTGATCACAAAACGTGTGTGGCTTTTTCTTAAATGAACACGTTTGACATTGCTAGAGTGTCAGCTTTTAATTATATTGCGCTGTCATTTTAAAGCAAATTAATAAATGCAACAATATTAAATTGCTTTGAAAATACCTGAGTAATAAAATGGATGGATGAATGATGATAACAATTAAGAATAAAGTCTCATTTGTAATATATACTCCTTGTAGCATGTAGCAGTGTTCCGTCTGTATGACTGGTCTTTGAATGCACCCCGCTTCAATGGCAGAACGCGGATGAATTCAAAGACATCAAATGAGAATAATCCTTTATAAAAACTAAAATTGACTGACGCAAACGTGAGTTCTTCATGTTTTTATTGAAAACAACATAGTGCTGACGCCGTACGGCATCGGTATTTCGCTTTCCAAACAAGGCGTGCGCGCTCCCGCGGCAGGGGGAACAAAATCTCACGGGGGAACCAAATCGAGCACAACAGGGGAACCAAATCGAACACAACACCTGTTTAAACGGCCACGTGGGCCGGATGTGGCCCGCGGGCCGTAGTTTGCCCATGTCTGGGTTAGATAGAACAAGAGTCCTTCCCTAAAGCATCGAGAGCCATTTGGTTGGAACAAAAAATTGTTTTTTAATGATGATCGGAGTGTGAAAGGAGTTTCACTTTAAATATCAGAAGCATCCTGTGCCTCAGTCAAAACACTCATCTTGATCACACGGTGAGGGCATAAAGTAAGCCCACAAGCTTGCAAAAAAATTAATAAGGCATGTTTAGAAAGCTTCTTCAAGAAGGAAATTTTGTTTTTTAATAATTGACAGCCCTTCTAATTGGATTTTTCAAAATCGGTTCCAAAAAACTTGCATCAAAAGGGAAAGTTCAGGAAAATTCATAAAACTATTATAGATCATACCTGACTATCGATGCAGCAGGAATTTTTGCATTTATTTTTTTCATAACATTTTAATTGTCAGAATACTTGTTCCTTATGACCAGGCAGTACCTTATTACCCCTGATTATGGTACAATGATCCCTCGCTACTTCGCGGGTCGTTTATCACGTTTATCATTGCGTTACGGATGTTTTCCAGACGAAAAAAAAAGTTGTTATAATAAGAGTTCTAAAAACATCGCAGTGTTGTACTTTGTTATAAAAGAAATTGTTATAATACAAGACTCCTGAAAACATATTTACAGTATTCTATTTATATAATTATAAAAAGTTGTTATAATAATAAAAGAGTCCTAAAATCATATTTACAGTATGTCTACTTTAGCTACATCTACATATACATCTACAAAATGCGCATGGTAACTTGTGACCACTAGAGGTCCCTGTTCAACCAAGGCTAGCAACAGAACGTCACGTCTACATATGTTATACACACACCCACACACACGTTTAATATTAATATTTATATAATATTTTTTGTGTTATTTATACTATTAATGTATTATTTAAATGTTTGAAACTATTATTTAGTGGTCTAATAATAACATGCACTTAAAGGGTTTCATACACGAAAAATGTACAGATGAGAGAGTGACCCTACTTCGCGGATTTCACTTATCACGGGGTGGTTTTGGAACCAATTATCAGCGATAAACGAGGGATTACTGTATTTATTGTATTTAAGTATAAAGTGGAGATGAGCACACTGCTGTTCATTGATTGTTTGACAAAGAAACTGTCAATCCAGCGATACAACTGAACATATCAATTGAATGTAATTTTAAACAAAGAGCAATTTTCAGGCATTTATATGAAAATACTGTTAATTATGGTGTAGAACACATTTGTATTTATTTAATGTAGTGTCACGTCTCGTCCCCAACTGGTCCATTATGTGTCTGTTGTCTTGGTTTCTGTCTGTGTGCCCGCCCCTCCCCTCCTGTGTGCCCATGATCAGTGTGATTGTTCCCACCTGCCTCTTGTTACCTGTCGTGTATAAAAGTCCTGTCTGCCCCTCTCTCCCGGTCGGATCATTGGTTTTGGTTTTGGTTGCTGTCGTTCGGTGTTGTCGTCCTGTCTTGGTGCCGTCATGTCCTGCTGTCTTCTTGTTCCACGTCCCGGTCAGTCAGTCAAGTTATTGTTTAAGTCATGTCAGTTTACCGAGTCTGTATTTTGAGTTGCTTCAATAAACCCTGGTCCAAGCTGCACTTGGTCGTCCTGCTCCATGCTACAACCGACCCTGACAGAATGATCCGACCATCACAGCTGCCAGCGCTTGGACCACCCTTCACCACCAGCTCCCGCTGCGACGCCCGATCCACATCCGAGCATGTTCCAGCGCCATGGGCTTGCAGCCGCCATCGGATCTTGCTCCAGCGACGCCGGACTCACGGCCGCCATCGGAATTCCCCCCCGGCGCCATCAGCTCTGCGACCGTCGTCGGACTTCGCTGCCGCGACGCCGGACCCGCGGCCGCTATCGGAGTGCCCCCCCGGCGTCATCAGACTCACGGCCGCCATCGGGCTCCACCCCAGCGTCGCGGGACCCGCGAGCGTCGCCAGACATCCAAGCCAGCTGCGTCGGACCCGCGATCGTCCCTGGCTCCACTCCCACTGCTGCGGCGCGTGATGGCTCTTGCCGCCGCGCAGAGCCCCGCCTTCCGAATGTCGCCGATCACTGTACGGACTTTGTGAGTGGCCGCGGATCGCGGTACAGACTTCCCAAGTCGCCGCCCCAGTGCGGTTGTGTTTCCCCGAGTTTCCGCGGAGTGCGGTTCTGTTTCCCCAAGTCGCCGCCCGTGTGCGGTTGTGTTCCCCAAGTCGCTGCCCGAGCGCGGTTCTGTTCCCCAAAGTCGCCGCCCGAGTGCGGATCTGTCCCCGCAGTCGCCGCCCGAGTGCGGTTCTGTCCCCGAAGTCACCGCCAGAGTGCGGTTCTGTCCCCTAGGTCACCGCCGGAGTGCGGATCTGTCCCCGCAGTCGCCGCCCGAGTGCGGTTCTGTCCCCGAAGTCGCCGCCCGAGTGCGGTTCTGTCCCCGAAGTCGCCGCCGGAGTGCGGTTCTGTCCCCTAGGTCGCCGCCCGAGCGCGGTTCTGTTCCCCAAGTCACCGCCAGAGTGCGGCTCTGTCCCCTAGGTCGCCGCCGGAGTGCGGTTCGGTCCCCTAGGTCACCGCCCGAGTGCGGATCTGTCCCCGCAGTCGCCGCCCGAGTGCAGTTCTGTCCCCGAAGTCACCGCCAGAGTGCGGATCTGTCGCCGCCAGAGTGCGGATCTGTCGCCGCCAGAGTGCGGATCTGTCCCCGCAGTCGCCGCCAGAGTGCGGATCTGTCCCCGCAGTCGCCGCCCGAGTGCGGTTCTGTCCCCGCAGCCGCCGCCCGAGTGCGGTTCTGTCCCCGAAGTCGCCGCCGGAGTGCGGTTCTGTCCCCTAGGTCGCCGCCCGAGCGCGGTTCTGTTCCCCGAAGTCGCCGCCCGAGAGCGGTTCGGTTCCCCAAGTCGCCGCCCGAGTGCGGTGCGGTTCGGTTCCCCAAGTCGCCGCCCGAGTGCGGTGCGGTTCGGTTCCCCAAGTCGCCGCCCGAGTGCGGTGCGGTTCGGTTCCCCTAGTTTGTTTTTTTTGGGACGTCGGGAGACGTCCCTTGTGGGGGGGGGTTCTGTTACGTCTCGTCCCCAACTGCTCCATTATGTGTCTGTTGTCTTGGTTTCTGTCTGTGTGCCCGCCCCTCCCCTCCTGTGTGCCCATGATCAGTGTGATTGTTCCCACCTGCCTCTCGTTACCTGTCGTGTATAAAAGTCCTGTCTGCCCCTCTCTCCCGGTCGGATCATTGGTTTTGGTTTTGGTTTTGGTTGCTGTCGTTCGGTGTTGTCGTCCTGTCTTGGTGCCGTCATGTCCTGCTGTCTTCTTGTTCCATGTCCCGGTCAGTCAGTCAAGTTATTGTTTAAGTCATGTCAGTTTACCGAGTCTGTATTTTGAGTTGCTTCAATAAACCCTGGTCCAAGCTGCACTTGGTCGTCCTGCTCCATGCTACACCCGACCCTGACATGTAGTGTGATATTTATCTGTTGAAGCCACACACATGCAGGCACACATACAGACACGCACAAGCGCAGATAGAGGGGGATGGAGGGGCATGTGAAATGGGAGCCCACTATAATTTGACAAGTTGGATTCCAGCTTGAGCATCAGCAGCAGATTCTTTGAAAGGCTCTGTGGATACCTGCTGCCAACCAAACCCATTATTACAGACATGACACACAGACATATGCTTGTTGTCACTCGGAAGTCACCAAAAGCTTTGTGGTTGTTATCTAGCTTGGTGCATAAAAGTCAAAGTCAAAGTCAGCTTTAACTGACTGAGGTCAGTAGAAGTATGAATAAACTGAGGTGAATGTAGGATATTTAAAGAACCTGCAAAGTAATTTTATGACTTGAATACATTAAAGCAGTGGTTCTTAACCTGGGTTCGATCGAACCCTAGGGGTTCGGTGAGTCGGTCTCAGGGGTTTGGCAGAGCCTCCACTGCAGAGGTCCGAACATACCTGATATATTGTGTAAATTCGTAATGACGCATATGTGAACTAGTCTCGCAAAGGCAACAGCAGAAGTCAAACTGATTTGCAGGTGTGTAATTTGTTGTGAGCTCATTCATTGTGTTGGTTTTGTTCTTTGAACAAGCATGTTCATGCACAGCTCATTTTGTGCACCAGTAAAAACATTGATGTCTTAAATTTGAAAAAAAAAAATATATATATATATATATATATATATATATTTTTTTTTTTTTTTCACCAAAGAGGGGTTCGGTGAATGCGCATATGAAACTGGTGGGGTTCGGTACCTCCAACAAGGTTAAGGACCACTGCATTAAAGGCAGTTATTTTGACTGTTTTCACATTTTACAACATATTAACGTGGTTAAAAATAAACTTATGAGCCAATAAGGACCCTGACTGTCTCTGTGTATATTTTATTCTATGATTGTTCCATAATTAAGATTTGAAAATACAAAGGAGATCTAGGTGTTTCTACCTTGAATGACCATAGCAGTCAAATTGACCGCATGCATTTTACAGGGAGTGTACATATTTCCCTTTCCCTTTAATTTGCTACAATTTCATTTTTTTTCTCCTGCTCTGTTGTTTGTTTGTTTGTTTGTTTGTTTGTTTGTTTGTTTGTTTGTTTTTATGCTTTGTGATGGCAAAAATGACAGCTACGGAAGCTTTAGCCTTACTTCTGAGACTTGCTGAAGAAAAATCTTCTGGAGGAGCATGTTCAGAGAGTGATATATCTTAGCTGTTGGACTAATCATCGTGTAGCTTTGACAATGTCCGGACAGCAACTGGGAGTGTATGGTGTTGAAATTGTTTCAGCTTTTCGTTAGAAAGGGGAGAAATATTTGTACTTCCTTTGAACTCGCCAAAGCATGAAGGGGCCAGAAAACCAGCCTGGTTGGTGATGTGACCTTATCGTCTACCAATGCAAGCCAAGGAAAATGTCTCAATTTTAAGCCATAGTTGCAGCCCTAATTATTATTTTATCTTACATTATCGTTCAAAAGTTTGAGGTCAATTAAGAAATGTCCTTGTTTATAAACTAAAATAGCTATATTTTTCAACGAGGATAAACATTCAACTAATCAGGAATACACTCTATACATTGTTAATGTGGTAAATGACTATTCTGGCTGCAAATGTCTTTTATAAGGCAATATTTACCTAAGTGTATAAAGGCCCATTTCAAAGAAATCTTCTTTATGTCTGCTAATTGTGTTAGAAGGCTAATGGATGATTAGAAACCCTTTCAAAAGTCAAAGTCAAAGTCAGCTTTATTGTCAATTTCTCCACATGCCAAAGACACACAAAGAAACCGAAATTTCGTTCCCCCCTATCCCACGGTGACAAGACATGGCTCACAACAGACAAACAAGTAAACAAGTACAACAAAAGCGTGCTGAATAAATAATGAATAAATAACACAACAATAAATAAATAAATAAGAGGAGCAGAAAAAAAAGGAGCAAGTGCGCGTACAGCAGACATTCCCGAAAATAGCGCAACAGTGCCGCACGCTACGCAGAAGGGGATAGCGAGTTCAGGGCCCTAACAGCCTGGAGAAAGAAGCTGTTGGCGAGTCTGGTGGTGCGGGAGCGCAGGCTCCTGTACCTCTTCCCAGAGGGCAGAAGGTCAAACAAAGCGTGAGCCGGGTGACTCACATCTCTGGCAATCGAGGTTGCCTTGCGGGCGAGATGGGAGGTGTAAATGTCCTTCAGGGAGGGGAGCGAAGCACCAATAACCTTACTAGCCGTATTCACTATGCGCTGCAGGGCCTTCAGGTTCTGTTCAGTGCAGTTACCACCCCAGACAGCGATGCAACTGGTGAGGACGCTCTCAATGGTGCCACGGTAGAATGTAGACAGGACTGCCTGAGGAGCACATGCACGCCTGAGCTTCCGCAGGAAGTACAGGCGGCGCTGAGCTTTCTTTGCCAGTGACGAGGTGTTTGCGGACCAGGAGAGGTCCTCACTGATGTGCACCCCCAGGAACTTGGTGCAGCTCACCCTCTCCACCACAGCACCGTCGATGATCAGCGGCAGGTGTGTTGTGTGACCCTTCCGGAAGTCAACAATGATTTCCTTGGTCTTATTGACGTTCAGCAGGAGGTTGTTGTCCCTGCACCACGTGGTCAGAAGGTCAACTTCCGACCTGTACCGAGTCTCGTCGCCCTTCGTGATGAGACCCACCAGAGTCGTGTCGTCAGCAAACTTCACTATGCGGTTGTTGCTGTAGGTCGCAGAGCAGTCATGCGTCAGCAGGGTGAAGAGCAATGGACTGAGCACGCAGCCCTGGGGGGCCCCCGTGCTCAGCGTGATGCTGGCGGAAATTTTGTCGCCAACACGCACCACCTGAGGCCTCTTTCAGAGGAAGTCCAGTAGCCAGTTGCAGAGGGAGGTACTGAGGCCCAGCTCGTCGAGTTTGGAGATGAGTCGCTGCGGCACAATGGTGTTGAAGGCAGAGCTGAAGTCCACAAACAGCAACCTCACATATGAGTCCTTTCTCTCCAGGTGGGTGAGGGCCGAGTGGAGGGCAGAGCAGATGGCATCCTCAGAGGACCGCTTGGCACGGTACGCAAACTGGAAAGGGTCAATGGTGGGGGGGAGAACGGACTTGATGTGCTCCATGACCAGCCGCTCAAAGCACTTCATGATGATGGGCGTCAGTGCCACAGGGCGGTAGTCATTGAAGCAGGACGGTGCAGGTTTCTTCGGCACAGGAACGATGGTGGCAGCCTTGAAACACGAGGGGACGATGGCCTGCTGCAGGGAAACGTTAAAGATGTCCGTGAAGACACCCGACAGCTCCCCAGCGCAGTCCTTCAGCGCTCGACCCGGGATGTTGTCAGGGCCCGCCGCCTTACGGGTGTCAATAGCGGCAAGCGCCCTCCTCACACCGTCGGCAGAGAGGCGCAGGGGCTGCTCGTGTAGGGGGGAGTGGTCTTCAGCGGGCAAGTGCTGTTCTGGGCGTCGAAGCGAGCAAAGAAGCGGTTCAGATCGTTCAGCAGACGGACGTCGCCCTCACAGCTCCTTGGCGCGGGCTTGTAGTCCGTGATGGTCTGAATGCCCCGCCAAAGGCTACGTGCGTCCTTGCTGTCCTTGAAGTGGGTGGAGACCTTGCACGAGAACGCCTTCTTCGCTTCTTTGATGCCTCGGGACAGGTCGGCCCTCGCTGTCCTCAAGCCAGCCTCATCCCCCGCTCTGAAAGCCTTGTCCCTGGCCCTCAACAGTCTGAGGACAGCCCCCGTCAGCCACGGCTTCCAGTTCGCGCGAGTGACGACGGATTTCGAGCAAGTCACATCATCGATGCACTTCGTGATGTAAGAGGTAACAGAGTCAGTATACTCCTCTATGTCCGTCCAATCGTTGTAGGTGGCTGCCTGCTTAAACAAGTCCCAGTCAGTGGTGTCGAAGCAGTCACGAAGTGCATCGGAGGCACCCTCAGGCCACACTCGAACCCGCCTCCGAACCGGCCTGGATGCCTTTACCAATTGTCTGTATGCGGGCAAAAGCAAAACGGTGAGATGGTCAGAAAGCCCCAGATGGGGGAGGGGGGTGGCTTTGAAAGCTCCCTTTTGCGCCGAGTAGACTAGGTCCAGGAAGCTGTCTCCACGTGTCGGAAAAGGAACATGCTGGTGAAGCCTCGGGAAAACAGACTTCAGGTTGGCATGATTGAAGTCTCCAGCGAAGATGGTGAAACCGTCAGGGTGCCCTGTTTGCTGTTCACTGACAGCCTGGTACAGTTCACCAAGCGCCGCGATCCTGTCTCCTTCGATGTTGGAAGGCGGGATGTATACCGCGACTAGCAGAATTGCGGTAAATTCCCTCGGCAGATAAAAAGGACGGCACTTAATGATCACAAACTCCACAAGCGGCGACCAGCGCTTACATACCACCACAGAGTCCCGGCACCATTCTTCTCGGATGTAGACGCATATTCCACCTCCTCGCGACTTTCCCCCTCGTACAATGGCACGGTCCGCCCGATAGCACGCTAGCTGCTCCAGATGCACGGCAGAGTCCGGAATGTTGTCACTCAACCAGGTCTCGGTGAACACGAGCACACAGCAGTTCCGCACCGTCCGGTTCGTAGACCTCAGCAGGCGAACGTAATCCATTTTGTTGTCCAGCGATCGAACATTCGCCAGAAGAATGGAGGGCACCGCCGGTCGCGCTGGGTTGGCCGCCAGCCTGGCCCGGACGCCTCGCGCTTGCCCCTCTTCTGCCTCCTCGCACACCGTTTCCGACGGCTCCAATAGCGGGTGAGGTCGGCGACGTTTCAGGACGTAGCAGTCCGAGCGCCTTTAATGTCGACGCTTCAAAGTCCAGAACGCCGCAAAACCCACTTCTGCCGATGTCAAGCAGAACCTGCCTGCTGTAGCACGATAAAGCACGACGAGACGAACACACAAGACTGTCGGACGAACACTCATTAGACGAACAAATCACCGTACTGACGGGACAGAGAGTGGCCGCTGCGTGTGCACGCGCCGCCATCTTGAAAAAAGATGAAACCCCTTGTGGAATTATGTTAGTTTTCATGGAAAACACTAAATTGTCTTGGTGACCCTTTTGGACGGTAGTGTATATTATAATATACATTATTTTACATTACATTATATACAGAGGGGGCGGCTCGGTGGAACACTGGGTAGCACGTCCGCCTCACAGTCAGGAGGGTGTGGGTTCGATTCCATCTCCGGCCCTCCCTGTGTGGAGCTTGCATGTTCTCCCTGGGCCCGCGTGGGTTTTCTCCGGGCACTCTGGTTTCCTCCCACTTCCCAAAAACATGCTTGATAGGCCGATTGAAGACTCCAAATTGTCCCTAGGTGTGAGTGTGAGTGCAAATGGTTGTTTGTCTCTGTGTGCCCTGTGATTGGCTGGCAACCGGTTCAGGGTGTCGCCTGCCCGATGACGGCTGGGATAGGCTCCGGCACACCCACGATCCCCGTGGGGACTAAGCAATTCAGAAAATGGATGGATGGATGGATATATACAGAGGTGCCCTGGAAACATTAAATTGAATTATGTTGATTTAAATACAACTGATTTTTTTCTTTGTTAAATAGAGCTAAGAAAATAACAGGAGCATTTACCATAACATTCCTAAATACTTTGAAAATTTAAAATGAAACCATAATTATTAGCTAAAGCTTTCCAACTCTGACAGGGCACTTCTGCAGTCGCACAAAGGCTGAAGACCATCTGTGACACTCATCTGCCAGTGAAATCCTTGTCATGCAATAAATAAATAAATAAATATTCGAGTCTTGATATTTGTCATTTAAAAAAGGTCGTGTGCAAATTTGAGGCAACTTCCTAGATTGACTCCATTCTCTAACTTGCGTGCGCTGTGTAGCCGCTCGGTGCATGTTGGCAACAGAGTGGACGCTTATCCATTCCATCCACAGGAATTATAAATGCTGCTTAAAACTGTTGTGAAACACAATATATACAGCCGTTTGAATCTCCAACTGTCAAGCGCTCATAAACTTAAAACACAGAGACGTATTTACCGTATCATGTACAAACGAAAGGCTCAATCAGAGAGATTAGATGCTTCAGACCAGATGCTTGTTCTGTTGTATTATTTAAGGATTTTGTAAAGCGCTTTGTTACGGCAAAAGCCATTGTGAACGTGAAATGTAAATAAAGATGCATTGTACCTGAATATTTATCCTATATTTTGTAATATACTACTACTGTAATATTATACCTTTGTGGTTCATCTATAAAACGGAGAGGATCATAAGAAGCAAACACTAACACGACTCGCAATCTGCACCAAACACGAGTTGCATTCCACGACGGTTGGACATTTCAAACTCACACAGGAACAAGAATTGATTTGACTTGTTTGAATAAAATACAATACAATACAAAACATCTTTATTTATATGGCACTTTCACAACAGCTTTCATCGTAACAAAGCGCTTTACAAAAACATATAACAAAATAGCAATATAACAGAAAATATCACAAAACATTGGCAATACAAACGCAACAACTATCATTCCACCTGCCTTGTTCGAAGCAGTAATAGATGAAAAAGGAGATGTTCAAAGTCTGCTTTCACCAGTGGTTCAAAGGTGTCTGCCTTAGCTAAATTTGTAAACAATTAGCGCTAGCTTCCATTTACAAATAGAGAGACTAAGAAAGAATGGTTCTATTCTCCAGACCCATAGAAATCTGCTTCAATGTCAATTCACAGTTGGAGGCACATTTCCGCGCTCGTCTTCACCTCGACAATCAGCCATACTTCAGTCGCACCAGTGCAGACTTTACAACAGTGCTAACATATCCGCTGAACAAAACGGAGCTGTGAAAAATGCTGCCCATTACAGGCGCAAACAACACGAACGCCCGTGGTCGTCAAGTGGCAACAGTCAAATGGAGTTGACGTTCCCTCCATCACGATCAGTGCTGCCTCACGCATGCTGCCGAAAAGGCGCAACCATCAAAAGCACTAAAGTACAGAACCTGAAAGCACCCAACCACAAAAGTAAATAAATACTAATAAATACTAAATAAATAAATACTTTTAATAATAAACAAAAGCTGTTGTGAAAAGTTAGCTCAACAAATCGAAAAAAGTTTTGTTTTTTTAAAACCAAGAGGGAGCTAACATTCCTTCCTGTTTTTTTCTGTTGTTGGCAAAACAGTGTCCCCATGTATATATGCAAATTAGCCAATGATAACAAAAAATTACATGTATGTGTCCCTGCCAGATTAGACAGAGAACGTTTGAACATCAAGAGCTTGTGTTTTTTTTTTTGTTTTTTTTTTTTTAGGCCAGCACAAGACATTCTTTTCAATATAAGATAAAAAGGCAACAACTATCAGAGGCCATTTTCTACAACCGCTGACAGTCAAGGTCCCAGCGTTATTACCTCATTAGCCCTTCCCCTCCCATATTCTTTATCCCTTCTTTGTCCATATCAAGCTCATCCTCTCTTCTTGCTCATCTAACATAGCCCTTCATACGCTCTCACCCCCACCCATCTCTTTAGCCTACCTCCCGTTCACTCTTCTCTCTCTCCTTCTTTTTTGTACAGCCCTCCTCTTCTTGCTCCAGAACTGTCAGATGGTATTAGCTCTTTTCACACTCACTAGGAATAACAGCCATGAACCACACCGAACAGCGCCATTCTCCTGCTCCAGTTAGCGCTCCACTCAGCATAGGCTGTTGCGGAAATACCAATCTTATTCCCTTTGTGCCCTTCCTTACAAACATGCACCACGAATGGCAAAAATAGGTGCAAATCTTAGCAGAAAAGGTCACCGCACTTGGACAAAGATGCACATGAATTGTATCACTCAGTCACACCCGCAGTCAAGCTGCAGTTATCAGTATTTGCTGAAGATTTAAGGATCAACCCACAGCTTTGGAAAGATTCACGTGGATCAAAACCAGATCCACTTCTTATCTACTTAAAAAGCTTCAGGCCTGAAAATGTAGGTAAATACTGTATATCGTGCTCAGATTATTCCCATGAAGTCCCAGCTGCAGGGCAAATTATTAAAAGCCCACTGTGACCACTAACTGTAAAATGTGCAGAAGTTGTTATTGTATTAAGAAACAAAGTGAACTGATTGCACATGTGATATTGATTCACATACATAACCACAGACGATAGAGAAGATGAAGGTTAAATCTGAAATACATTGCATTTTTCACATCAACATGTGTAATTTAATTGTGAACAGATATATTTAAATTAACTAAGTGTCAATAGTTTGGGGAATTTTTTTCTTTGCATTGCATCGCTTCAGCAAGTCAATGGGCATTTTTTTAAATGGACTTTATTCATTAATAAAGAAAAAAATATTGAGCACTACCTAACCCTGTGTGATAAAATACATGCGGCCTTTGCAAAATTGTGAATTAACTATGGCGAATTGCATTTTGGGGAAAGCTGAGTTCATTTTCACTGACCATACGCAATTCTGATTATCTCTTGACCTGCTCGTTCAAGAAATCATTAAAATCATAACACGTGTACACTGATATAAAAAAATAATTATCTATTCAAAAATATTTGAAAAATAAGGTAATTGACATAATTCTGGAAAGGGTTACAAAGCAATTTCTAAAGCTTTAGAACGCCCATCAACCACAGCCATTATTCATAAATGGGGAACATTTTAAACAGTGGCTGGCCTACAAAAATGACCCTGAGAGCACAGCAACGAGTCATTGAAGAGGTCACAATGCAAAGAACTGCAGGCCTCCTTTGGTGAGGTCAATGTTTAAAAGGGAGAAAAAAAACTAAGCCTCATCTTACTTTTGGGTAGAAAAAAAAACCATCTAATGAAGCTGAAGACTATTGGAAGAATAGGACTGTTGGACTGACGAGACTAAAGTTTGGCTTTTTGAGAAGGTGTGTGTCTCACTTATTAGTGTCACTGGCCATTTTAAGAAATATTTACAAGTAAATAAGTATAAATATTAATCACCATTAGCCACTCTGTGGCGTATTTCCATAGTAGAAGCCAAATACAATAACATTTAATGGTGTTTGTTGCTCTATGAAGGACAAAGCTCTTGTTAGCACACAATGGTTTTCTATGCATTATTAGATATAATAATCCAGCAATGAATCTTCATTTCATATCGCTGCTCTTATTCCTTGCTGCTGATATGACTCTGCTAAGACTATAGAGTATAAATGTAATATTTGGCTAAAATGTCTGACTCATCTGCTAGTTTTAACTGCACATACGGTTGATTTACTTGAGCGCCCCAGTGGAATAATATCTCGCCTGCAATTGGCGTGATGTCAAACATAGTCTGTTGTACATGTTTTTTATACATCCGTAAAATAAGTATTACAAGCGTAACAAGTTAGCAATCAGTGATAAAATGCAGACAATCCGTAACAGTCGGCAGCTCTTTATGCATATTCTCTACAGATTTATTCACTCTGGGACCCAGTTTAAAGTAGAATCATATTTGGACTCCGAAAACACTGGTTCTATTGTGGCAAAACACTGAAACGGTTAAAAAAAAATATATATATAGTGGTTATGCACATTTAAATTTGTTTCTGTGGACACAGCCTCAGCCTCATGGACAACAAGTTCATAATGTAGAACACCAAAATAATGAGCAGTCAGACCAACACCCTAAGGCTGAGAAAGCCAACACCTGAAAATAACAGATCACAGCAAGAGAGGCCATGTCTATTCTTAGCTGTTGTTACCATGTCATAACTGATTATCGCTGCTTGATCTAATAGTCCAGGGGCTTTGACAGTATAACGGAATAATTGATTTGCTTTTATTTGAAAGCTGGTTTACTTTTGAACACTGTGAGATAACACAGACCACTCGAAAGTAATGTAAAATAGGTCCTTGAACAGCAATTTGTTCTGCTCCTATGCTTGTGTTGCAACATTTAGTTTAAACTATTGTCTTAAAATGTCAGCAGCCAACAACAATTGTTTACCAAGAGACATATTTAGAAATAAAAATGCACTTCCAACAGGAATTTCCAACATACCACTGGTGTCGGGACAAATCCTCCAATGTCACGATTAAGTTTAATATTTTTTTTCACAAATCTATACTATTGGTTAGTCCACACGACACAATGTTAATTGTTGAACAAATGTGCCGTTTTGGGATTGTTATCTTCTCCTTGTTCTTTTTATCTTTATTACTCGCTATGCTAATAGTAAGTACCAGAAGACTGCATATTCTTAGCTAAACTATTTAATGGATGCCAGAAGGATCAAGACCGTGGAGTTTTTTCTGCCAGATTGTGGAAGAAGGTCCAACCCCCACCTCCAGGATTACTATTCTTATACTCTTGGCTGCCTACCCACAATGCCTAGCCCATGTGTGTGGCTCTACAGCCTTTACTAAAATCAACAAATAAGTGTGCCAAGGGTGTCATGGATAAAAAGATGCCAACCCAACAGGAAACGTCACAGAGGCAGAGCAGACAAGCTCAAGACACCTATCTAATTATTCAGAGGCCTAATCAAACAGGGGTCTCCTGAAACATGATGATTTTGGCTGTGCGACGATTTTGCTCGACACCAGCGATGCATTGTTAAAGTTAAAGTCCCAATGATCATCGTCACACACACATCTGAGTGTGGTGAAATTTGTCCTCTGCATTTAACCCATCCCCATGTGATTTTGATCCATCCCCTGGGGGAGAGGGGAGCAGTGAGCAGCAGCGGTGCCGCGCTCGGGAATCATTTGGTGATCTAACCCCCCAATTCCAACCCTTAATGCTGAGTGCCAAGCAGGGAGGCAATGGGTCCCATTTTTATAGTCTTTGGTATGACCCGGCCGGGAATTGTCAAATTCGTGTGGTTTATAACAAAACTGTGCACCAATATTATGGACTACTAGGTGATCAATGTTGCTGTGATAACTAACCATCAATTGTAGCTCCAATAAAGTTACCCTGATCATGATGCACACATAGTTGCACAAGTAATCTAAATAAATTAGGGTGAGAGTGTAGTTTCTCATCACTCAGCCCTCGACAAGCCCAGCACGAAGAGCGGTTTAGAGGCTAATAATCAAAACAGATTAGCCGCAAGCTCTGATAGATTCTACACAAGCCGACAGGATCAGAATGATGACCATGAATCATCCAATCGTCACAAATGAGCAGTGTGGTCCCACTAATGATTATGATGGTATGATTATCAGTATCGGCCAAAATTCACAGTGTATCTCTTTGACTTCCATTTGCCTCTTCAAGTCCATGTCACTGTGATTTCTCCATGTCAATGAAGTAAAAGTGTGGTGAGGGAGGATGGGTGGAAATATTTGTGCTTCAGAGCACCCATGTGACTGTGATCTCTGGCTTGCCTGCCCTGTTATTTGGGCCTTGAAATGACAGACATGCCGCTCATTTTGATACGGGTGGAGAGCTAATGACATACTCTGTGGGCTAACGTAACTATTAGCCCATTGGAATTGCAGAAACGGACTGGAACACAATTCTGTCATTACGCCCTGACAAGGCCGACAAGAAGAGACCTCTAATCATGGAGGCAGGGCAATGAAATGAGAGTCACACTAGTGTGGAGAAAGAGAGGAAAGACAAAGCTGCCCTGCTCTCGTACCAACGCAGGAATTAATGCCAAGCTCCAATAGCAATAACACAACTTTTTTATTTTCATGACAGTCACTGTCAGGTGTCATAAATTCATCTTGTCTCTTCGACTAGGCAAGTGGCCACACTTCAAGCCTGATACCAACCAGACCCATCCAATCATTGAGTGTTGCCATCAGGAGTACAGTTTGACAACCGAGGTCGTTGAGGAGGGAGGAGAAAACCATGACAATTCCAGCTTTGCTTTCATTTAAAAAGATGTAAATGATGATGATGATAGAAGTTTATTTATCCCACAGCGGGGAAATTCACTTGTCACAGCAGCGCATATGAGTGCAAGAATAATACGAGTGCAAGAATAAAACAAGTGCCAGAATTTCAAAAAAGGGTTACAAGGACAAACACAAGTGCTGCTAGCAGAGATGAAACACATTCATTTTATCAGGTGGCATGCATGTTGTAAAGTCTGACAGCAGAGGGAATGAAGAAAGCAACTATTTTCCATAAGACTGAAAATAGTGCCAGACATCTGGATGAAGATGTGCATTTATTTTCACTTCTTGCATGTTTGGCCAAGCGTGGGAGTGACCCAACAAACCTAGCAGTTGTAGCTGTTGTGCAATAAGTCTGCAATGTGGAATGTCTTTCAAAGTAAAAACTGCACTAATCTTAGTGTGCATACCTATTCTTAAAACACATCTTACAGGCTTCAGCATGCCGCAAAGTCTTTTAACACACAGACACAACAATAGTAGGGAAGTCTTTCAAAAAATTTGGAGAGCTGACATCTCATCTCTCTTGCTCATGTGCACTGATAAAAATGTGTTGACAAAAATAAATTAACCAGTAGCAAAAAGTAATGGTAGTACAATAAATTCAATACCATAAAACATCATTTTCAGATAGGTGTGTGCACCTGAATATAAAATCCATCCATCCGTCCGTCCGTCCGTCCGTCCGTCCGTCCGTCCATCCATCCATCCATCCATCCATCCATCCATCCATCCATCCATCCATCCATCCACTCTTCTGCCGCTTATACGGGGTAGGGTCGCGGAGGCAGCAGCTTTAGGAGGGATGCCCAGACTTCCCTCTCCCCAGGCACTTCGTCCAGCTCATCCCGGGGGATCCCAAGGTGTTCTCAAGCCAGCCGAGAGACATAGTCTCTTCTGCGCGTCCTGTGTCGTCCCCAGGGTCCCCTGCCGGTGGGACATGCCCGGAACACTTCCCCGGGGAGGCGTCCAGGAGGCATTCTGATGAGATGCCCAAGCCACCTTATCTGGCTCCTTTCAACGTGGAGGAGCAGCGGCTTGACTCTGAGTCCCTCCCTAATGACCGAGCTTCGCACCCTATCTCAAAGGGAGAGCCTGGACACCCTGCGGAGGAAACTCATTTCGGCCGCTTGTATCCAGGATCTTGTTCTTTCGGTCACGACCTATAGCTTGTGACCATAGGGGAAGGTAGGAGCATAGATTGACCGGTAAATTGAGAGCTTTGCCTTTTGGCTCAGTTCTCTCTTCACCACGACGGACCGGTACAGAGACCGCATTACAGCCGACGCTGCACCGATCCGCCTCACCCGGCTCACTCTTTGTTTGACCTTCTGCCCTCTGGGAAGCGGTACAGGAGCCTGCGCTCCCGCACCACCAGACTCGCCAACAGCTTCTTTCTCCAGGCTGTTAGGGCCCTGAACTCGCTACCCCCTTCTGCTTAGCGTGCGGCACTGTTGCGCTATTTTCGGGAATGTCTGCTGTACGCGCACTTGCTCCTTTTTTTCTGCTCCTCTTATTTATGTATTTATTGTTGTGTTATTTATTCATTATTTATTCAGCACGCTTTTGTTGTACTTGTTTACTTGTTTGTCTGTTGTGAGCCATGTCTTGTCACTGTGGGATAGGGGGGAACGAAATTTCGGTTTCTTTGTGTGTCTTTGGCATGTGGAGAAATTGACAAATAAAGCTGACTTTGACTTTGACTTTGATCTCACGCTCCATCCTACCCTCGCTCGTGAACAAAACCCCAAGATACTTGAACTCCTCCACTTGGGGCAGGATCTCATCCCCGATCCGGAGAGGGCATTCCACCCTTTTCCGACCGAGGACTATGGAATCAGATTTGGAGTTGCTGACCCTCATCCTGACTGCTTCACACTCGGCTGCGAACCGATCCAGTGAGAGCTGTAGATCACGGCTTGAAGAAGCCAACAGCACCACGTTGTCTGCAAAAAGCAGAGATGCAATGCTGAGGTCCCCAAACTGGACACCCTCAACGCCTTAGCTGCGCCTAGAAATTCTGTCCATAAAAGTTATGAACAGAATCGGTGACAAAGGGCAGCCTTGGCGGAGTCCAAACCTCACTGGGAATGAATCCGACTTACTGCCGGAAATGCGGACCAAACTCTGGCATCGATGATACAGGGACCGAACCGCCCTTATCAGTTGGCTCGGCACCCTGTACTCCTGAAGCACCCTTCCAAAGGGTGTCCCGAGGGACACGGTCGAACGCCACAAAACACATGTGGACTGGTTGAGCAAACTCCCATGCCCCCTCGAGGATCCTGCCAAGGGTGTAGAGCTGGTCCACTGTTCCACGGCCAGGAAAGCTGGGGAGTGCGATTCCTCTGTAGTCGGAACACACCTTCCAGTCCCCCTTCTTAAAGAGGGGAACCACCACCCCAGTCTGTCAATCCAGAGGCACCGTCACCGATGTCCACGCAATGTTGCAGAGGTGTGTCAGCAGGGACAGCCCCACAACATCCAGAGCCTTTAAGAACTCCGGGCGGATCTCATCCACCCCTGGGGCCTTGCCCCCGAGGATTTTTTTTAACTGCCTCAGTGACTTCGATCCCAGAGATTGGAGAGTCCACCTCAGAGTCTCCAGGCCCTGCTTCCACAATGGAAGGCGTGTCGGTGGAATTGAGGAGGTCTTCAAAGTAGTCTCCCCACCAACTCACGAAGTCCTGAGTCGAAGTCAGCAGCACGCAATCTCCACTGTAAACAGTGTTGACGGTGAACTCCTGAGACGCCGGATGGTGGGCCAGAATTTCCTCGAAGCCGTCTGGAAGTCATTCTCCATGGCCTCGCCATACTCCTCCCACGCCCGGGTTTTTGCCTCTGCAACCGCCGAAGCCGCGCTCCGCTTGGCCATCCGGTACCCGTCGGCTGCCTCCAGATTGCCACAGGCCAAAACGGCCCGATAGGACTCCTTCTTCAGCTTGACGGCATCCCTTACTGCAGGTGTCCACCAGTTGGTTCGGGGATTGCTGCCCAACAGGCACCGACCACCTTACGGCCACAGCTCCGGTCGGCTGCCTCCACAATGGAGGCGCGGAACATGGTCCACTCAGACTCAATGTCCCCCACCTCCTCCGGGACGTGGGAAAAGCTCTGCCGGAGGTGGGAGTTGAAGCTCTTCCTGACAGGGGATTCTGCCAGACATTCCCAGCAGACCCTCACAGTATATTTGGGTCTGCCAGGTCGGACCGGCATCTTCCCCCACCGTCGGAGCCAACCCACCACCAGGTGGTGATCAGTTGACAGCTCCTCCCCTCTCTTCACCCGCGTGTCCAAATCATGCGGTCGCAAATCCAATGACACGACGACAGAGTCGATCATCGAACTGCGGCCTAGGGTGTCCTGGTGCCAAGTGCACACATAGACACCCTTATGTTTGAACACGGTGTTCATAATTGACAATCCACGTCGAGCACAGAAGTCCAATAATAGAACACCGCTTGGGGTCAGATCGGGGGAGCCGTTCCTCCCAATCACACCCTTCCAGGTCTGACTGTCATTGCCCACGTGAACATTAAAGTCACTCAGAAGAACGATGGAGTCCCCAGAAGGAGCGCTCTCCAGCACTTCTTCTAAGGACCCCAAACAGGGTGGGTACTCTGAACTGCTGTTCAGTGAATAGGCACAAACAACAGTCAGGACCCGTCACCCCACCTGAAGGTGGAGGGAGGCTACCCCCTCATTCACCGGGGTGAAGACCAATGTGCAGGCGCCCAGCCAGGGGCAATAAGTATGCCCACACCTGCTCGACGCCTCTCACCGTGGGAATCTCCAGAGTGGAAGAGAGTCCAGCCCCTCTCGAGAGGGCTTGTATCAGACCGCAAACTGTGTGTGGAGGCAAGTCCGATTATGTCTAGTCTGAACTTTTCTGCCTCACACACCAGCTCGGGCTCCTTTCCAGCCAGAGAGGTGACATTCCATGTCCCAAGAGGCAGCTTCTGCAGTCGGGGATCGGACCACCAAGGTCCCCGCCTTTGGCTGCCGCCCAGCTCACTTTGCACCTGACCCCTTTGGCCCCTCCTACAGGTAGTGAGCCCCTTCCCATGGGCTCACCACCTGTAGGAGGGGCCTACATGGCCTTGTCAGACCACAACACACTTTTCCACTTTGCTTCAGCCAATCTCTGATGAATTCTGTGATTTTTCTGGGTGTTGTTGATATATGGCAGGATGGATGATGTGATGGACCGCAGATGATGAAATCCCAAAATTCCATTTACAGTATTGTTTTGTTTATATTTTTAAATTGACCCTGGAAGCATGTTGCATAGTAGCCTAAAAGCAACCGTTGTGACGCCTTGCTTGACTAGGTTGGCTCCTCGCTAATGACTATATTCGAGGGAAGATGGTGGAGGAGGGCTGCCAGTGTAATTGCGTCGCAACTTTAACAGTTCAGTTTTAACAGTTTAACAGCTTAACAGTTCTTAAGCAAAGGACGTCTGTGGTGCAAAAGAAAGAGTGAAGCCTGTGGATGGAAGCCCTATTATGTGAATTGTGCAAAGTAAGCAAGCTGATCAAAGTGTCCCGTACTTGCAAGACAGAAGTGGGCAACTATTTGTTCAAAAGGGCCATGCAACCCAAATGTGTTAAATTAAATATTTAAAAAAAATAATTTAAAAAAAACAGTAAATTGCATTGTTTTAATAAGCCACCATTGTGTAGTCCTGGTGTACTGTATTTTGTAGCAGTTACAAAAACAAATGAAGGAAAAACTAAAAAAGAAAAAAGAAAAACTGTTTATTCAGCCACATTATATTACATATTGAGGCGATCTTTTTATAATAAACTTTGCTCAGATGTAGCCTTTTTGTGGCGGAAGTTGCTGCCGAAACTGTCGGAAAAAAAGTTTCAAGGTAAGACCTACATAATTTGTCTGAACAAAAGAAAACAAAAAGGCTATTAGTACTGGAGACATAATGAACACAATCCAACTACTTGCTCAGATGTGCCGTAATTCTTGAAGTTCACCTATCAGGTCTGTGGGTCGGGAGAAACGGAGCACCAAACAACGTCTGGTGGTCATTTTAGAACCACACAAAATACGTTACATGCACCCCCGGATAAAATATATATATATCTTTAATATAATCACATCCACTCAATCATTCATTTTGTAAAATGTCCTCATTCAGATGGCGAGTTACGAGTGAGGCCTCTGGGTGAGAGATGGGTATACCCTGGAATGAACCTGAATCAACCACAGGATACATGGAGTCAGGAGAACACACAAACCCCATACGGTCTAACGGAGTAAAAACCATATCGCCTGACTGTTAGACAGCTGTGCGCATCCATACCAAATTTCAAATTTGGCTCCCACTGACACACCACACCGCAAAAAACAACAACATTTTATCTAACAATTATCTTGTTAAATTGAGCAAATGTAGTCTTTTAACAGTGTATTTGTTTAATTATTTGAGGTCCACATACAATTTTAAAAACAAAATTAAAACATTTTCTCAGAAGAATCCAATGGATCTACAGCATTTTGTAATACAACAACTGAGTCATAGAGCAAATGCTGTCCAAGATGTGCTTAGCAATACTGAATGACTTACTAGTCTTATCTAAAAGGTTACCAAACCACTGTCCTCCTCATCAGAATCTTAACAAAATGCTCTTGACATCCTCACACTGAGCGCCAAAAGCAAGGCAACCTTGTGAAGCAGATCACCCGAATAACAGCTAAACAAAATAGGACACAGCTGTTTGGTTCTTTAGGCTACAAATTAAACTCAATATGTCAGCCAGTATCAAATCATCAAGGATGACTGAAGAAATATCCTCCACTGAACTAATCTGATGCTCTCCCCTTCCACTTCCTTACCATCTCTGTTCTACGAGCAATGCAAGTAGCAACGTACTGTAGTACTGTAATATTAATTTACACTAGATGAGAAAAGAGTGCATTGTGTGTGGTAGATAAATAATGGAGATATTTAAATAATGAATGGGCCCTTTTCAGCAAGACAGGAGGCACTTGAAAATGGCAGACGCTCAAGAAGGTAGTGCTGCACTTTGTAGAAGCCATAGAATCTCTAAGCTATCTAGGGCATATGAATTATACCTTACTGGAGACATTAACCCTTATCAAAACATCACATTAATTATTCTGAGGACACCAGTGAATGTCCACACAGCCGACTGCAGAAGGACACAGGAATGCTTACATTTGAAACACGAGATGTTTGCTGTAGATAAAATCACGGAGATCACATTGATTGGTAAGATAACAATATAAATGCCAACACCTATAGCATATAGAACATCCCATAGAAAACTATCGATCGATCGATCGATCCATCCATCCATCCATCCATCCATCCATCCATCCATCCATCCATCCATCCATCCATCCATCCATCCATCCATCCATCCATCCATCCATCCATCCATCCATCCATCCATCCATCCGTTTTTTTGTACCACTTGTTCCCACAGGTGTCACAGGCGTGCTGGAGCCTATCCCACCAGTCATTAGGCAGTAGGCGGGGGACACCCTGAACCGGTTGCCAGCCAATCACAGGGCACACAGAGACAAACAACCATCCGCACTCACATCTACGGGCAATTTGGAGTGCTCAATCATTCATGTGGGAGGACACCGGAGTGTCCGGAGAAAACCCACGCAGGCACAGGGAGAACATGAAAACTCCACACAGGGAGGGCCGGAGGTGGAATTGAACCCACACCCTCTGAACTGTGAGGCGGACGTGCTAACCAGTGCTAATCAGTTTATTTGAGACACTGGTAGTGCCAGTACAACATTGCTGCCCTTTATGCAGACTCCGCAGGTTTCATTTCCAGCCACTCCCTCCACAACCTCGCACTGGTGCTCTTTACTGCCAAGGAATAAGTTGGAGGGTATGCAGGGTATCTGGTATAAAAAAAAAAAACTGCCAAACAAATCATAAATGTGAATCGATGTGGCGATATCTGATGAGAGGATCTGAAGGTCCACTACATCAAATTTTGAAAACATATATACCCTGACTAATCCAGGCCAGAAGGGCAGGTTTCCCTGTCGACAAGCCACCTTCTTTAGTTCCACTGGGAGTACATCACAGTGTTTCCAAGCCAGCTGTGAGAATCAGATTTCACAATGAGTTTCAGTAAAATTAACAGCTGAACCCATTCACATTTCAAACAACTCACCGAGGCGATACTCCAATCAATTAATGGATAAGTAACAATGTTACGTGATGGTGCATTTTAGACGAAATTCACACAATTCCTAGCCCCCATGAGCCTTTGCACGAATTATGAGCATGGCTTTTGGTAGGAAACAAACCTGTGTTTTTTTTTAAGTCGTAAATGTAATGTAAATGCAAATGTAGTTCTATATGACCGCTGCCGACTTATACAGGGTCCGGCAAAATGATCTGACACATTTGTAGGTTTAATAAAATGCAAATAAATTAAATAAACAAAAAAGGTTTTATTTTTATTTTCGAAAAGTACATATCATGCCATTTTGTTTTGTTTTGTTTCATTTCGTTTCATTTCATTTTCGTTTCGTTTTCGAATAATGTTATTTAGTTTCATTTCAGTTGCTAACATGAATTGGACCGGTGAGCATCATGCTTTCATTGAGGAAACGTTTATCAAGAACAAATCTGTAATTGTAACAAATGAGCATTCCATTTGCGCCTCCACTGTGGCGGTCCGAACACACCTGATTCATCATGTAAATTTGTGATGACGCTTATCTGAACTGAACAAAAGCAACAGCAGAAGTCACACTGATTAGCAGGTGTGTAATTTGTTGTGAGTTCATGCATTGTGTTAGTGTTGTTCTTTGAACAAAGTGTTGTTCATGCACAGCTCATTTTGTGCACCAGCAAAAAAACATATATTTCTTGAATTTAAAAAACTGACTTTTATCTTTCACTAAAGAGGGGTTCGGTGAATGCGCATATGAAACTGGTGGGGTTCGGTACCTCCAACAAGGTTAAGAACCACTGTTCTAAGGAAAGTGATCAGTTTGTAAAGTTAATGTGCACTTACTGTTAATGTACATTTAGTGTACAGTTTTTAAATTGGTGGGTGGACATAAAATACTTGGCTAGGGATAGACTGACAAAAAGTAAATATAGCTCAAATGGTTACAGTCTTAATAGGACATACGTAGATCCCCACAGCAGTGGATGTTTTAATAAGATTAGTAGTAATCTTAAATACAGGGCAAGAGTAGCACAATAAACTCAAAATTAAAGAAAGTAATTCACCCAATAACGGTGCAAACCAGCAGATTATGGTGGAAACAGATTAAGGCTAGCTGTCACTATCACGAGTAAGAATTGGCACAAGAAATTGAGTGGTTGTTTTTCAAGTGAATAGTTGTACGTTTGATCTGTTACCTCGCAGCCCTGTCAAAGCATATATTGAACAAACTCTTGGAGGTTATTTCCTTCCACAGATATTCATCGCCATTCATGTGTGAATGTCATAAGATTAAAAACAAGTTACTTCACTCTCATTATCACGGTAAGCTTCAAGGTCAAGGCTTTTGGTGTACCCTACAGAAATGAAGCGAGTTTTACAGTTTCATAGGTAAACCCATTTGCGTTGCAACAACTGATCTATTTTATCTATTATTTCATATAAATAAAATACACCTGGCTATGTATAGTCTAGTTGTCATTTTGGGTAAATCTTATTATTTCTGATCTTTAATATCTGGGAAGTTTGTTTCTACAATTATATATTAAAAAAAAAAAAGATACCTATGCTGAAGGATAACACTTGGGTGTTTACATTTCAATTGCTTTAAAAGGAACGGTAGATACAATACATTTAACGTTTCGCAAAAGTTGTGTTGACACATCTGGCCGAGAAAAAGCCTTGAGACTATGAATAACACCACATTCGTGCAGGTTATTTTGTTTGACTCAAAAGACGAAAAAGGACGAAATAGAACAACTGCAGAAACAAGCATGTTGGCATGTTGAGACACCTCCAGGAGCTCCACACTGTTTGTATTTGGTCTGACGCTGTAACTGGATCTGAGGCACAGGCTAGGGCTGTCACTCCTCAGTGAGATCCCCCTCAATATCCTCACTGCCCAAGGCTCTCCTGTCCTTGAGGACCTCTAAAATGGGAGACTGGGAGCAATGAGGCTACAGAGTATGTTCCTATTCACCCTTATGGGAGAAACACGAGTGATGTCTGGATGCCTGACTCTTAAGTAGCCAACAAGCCAAGTGAAGGTCAAGGTGCTAAAGAAGATAGCGAGACGGCTGAATGATCAAAAACCAGAGACACAACCAAGTTGCCCTCACTATTTGTTTTTAACCAATTTTGCATTAGCGAGATTATTTTTTGAATAGAGAGAGTATGGTCTTACTCTATTAAGTTAAAAACCAGAGTAGACATCAGTCAGGGTCATGAAATAAAATCCAATAAAGTCAAGTGCAGACAAAACAAACATATCAATATGACCTTGTGTCCCAGACAACAACTTTGAACAGTGCCGAAAGAGAAGGAATTTAGTAGCATTTTAAGGTTCACACTTTGGAGGGTGCAGGTTCAATTCCACCTCCGACCCTCTCTGTGTGGAGTTTGCATGTTCTCCTCGTGCCCGAGTGGGTTTTCTCCAGGTACTCCAGTTTCCTCCCACATCCCAAAAACATGCTTGGTGTGCCCTGCCATTGGCTGGCAACCGGTTCAGGGTGTGCCCCGCCTACTGCCTGATGACTCCTGGGATAGACTCCAGCACGCCCGCGACCAGCATGGGGACAAAACGGTACAGAAAATGGATGGCTGTATGGATTTAAGGGCAACCCTTGAAAATTAGGCCAGGTTGAGGGCACTGATGATGCCTGGAGAGGAAATATTTCATATTACAATTAGGCTCACTACATACCAAGCAATGTGACTGAGCAGTGCCACTGAACAGAGCCGTGTGTGGGCTTTTGCAATTACAAAACTGGCCCACTATCGGGAAATAGCTTTGTTGATACAAAATTTGAATGGCAGGTGAACGAGTTTGCAATGTCACAGATTTAACATTCAATCAAATGCGACACTTTGTATCACGTGGTTGGGAAATACACTTCACAGGCAAAGGCGCATCTAATCTCCCGCACTCTGCACATTGCAAATTTGCTGTGATAATAAGATCCTGCCATCACAAGCGTTCTTAGGGATCTGAAGCAAGGAAAGAAAATTTCCTCTTGCCCTCTCTCTCTATGCATTGCACATCCTTAGAAAACACAAGGCTGAATTGAAGGCTTGTGCTGCAGTTTGAAAGCATCTCCACAACTGCCACTTGCATTTCTGTAGAACATTCCCTTCCTTGTATAAAATATTTGTCATATCTAAAATAGAACAAGAGAGACACTAATGATTTCACAGTTCTGTGACCTCTTTTCCATTTGTACCCATCATGACATGGGCATAAAGACCTGCTCCAGTGAATTCAATCCGGTCAGTGCACATCGGTACGCAAACATCCTCCTCATTACTTTGTGATACTGTGTTATGGAGACATTTACTATAGTTTTTTTATGCAAAGCCTTGCCACCAAGACCCTAAAGCATTACCACATTTCTACTGAACTCACATGTGAAGTGTAATAGGAAACAGGAACTTAAATAGGAAGCCCTGCAGGTAATGTCTCAAGTGTTTAGTCTGGCTACGGCAGGGTGAGCACAGACTTGTCATGGTAAACACAGCTGCAGGACATGCTGCAGCAACTGCCTCCTTCAACCCAATCTACCTGACTTGACATACAATCCTCCACCCCTTCCATGTTTTTTTTTGTTTTTTCTACGCAAAGAATAATATGAACTGAGATAATATACTGACACACATTAGCATAACAAAGAGGCTTTCAGGGTGTTATATTCTAAGGAATCATTGCGACTTTCCAGAATCTGTGCTGGTTACTCAGAAATCTCAAGACGGTCAAGATCACTATCATTCCTGGAGGAAAATGTGAAAACATTGAATCAGCTCTAGGTCATAGGTATTCTCATAATATATATCCCCAAAACAAACAGCAACAAATACAAAAGAATGGCTAAGAGCAAAACATCTGACTGTGCTGCAGAGCCCATACGGTCACAAATATTGTTCAATTGCAGTAATTGACCCCCTTGGGCAATAAAAAAAAAAAAAAATACTTAAAGTAGTATCATTTCTGTCCAGGACAGTTTTATGAGTTTGTTTTTCAAAATAATTTTGATGCACCAAAGAAAAAAATAAATCAATGTCTGATTTCCATTCGTTATTTTTTAGAAAACATTGTGAGGGACTTGTCCATAGTTGCTCAGTAAGTGTCGGGTTTACTTACCCTCCCTCATTTTGTATATTTATGTAAATACTGCTTTGCTTTTTTTCATATTTACAAAAAAAAAGATTTATTTTCTAGTTAGTCTTTGTGTTAACTAATAATTATTGGGTCCTTTAGTTAGTTTATAAACCGATATTTTGGTTTTGTTTTCTAATTTTTTATGACTTTGTTATTATTCCATTAAATTAAATTCAGTTCTGAAAGGAAATGTTTTAATTAAATGTGGTGTTGCCCACCGTTTTACGGGTGGTAGATAAAAAGTAATATGCAAAATGAAAGTAATATTAGTACTCGTTACCGAACAACCCGCTCTACTGCCTGTGCCACGGCCGCCATGTTCAGAGAATTGTTTGTGCTGCTTTTTGAAAAAAAGAAATACTCAGCTCATAGTCCAGACTATGAATACACACTTGTATTGACAAAGGATATGATGTCACACAAAGAGCCCATTCCCATCCTTAGGTGTTGGTTAGGCTGATAAAAAGGCCTGTGTGTTGCTTAGCATGGAGCGCTAAGTTATCCAGGTCAGTGTGATCTAATCAGCTGTGAATGAAAGAACTTGGCTGTGCTCCAGGCCTCTCTACATCATCATCGAAGGCAACACATACAGTAAATAACTGATTTGAAGGATGCAAATATCCGACGTACAGTAATCTATCACTCCAATTTGTGTTTTGATCAAAGTGCAAGAAATCTGTGGAAACCAGGTTCATAAAATTAGTTTTTGACAAAACAACTTGCAACTTAAATTAAAGTGTTTGTGGAGCCACTGTCCACCATGTAAAAAAGCACAAGCGTTATGCCCAATTCACACTGACTGGAACAGATGTGTTGCGGATGCGTGGTGGCTTCTGTAAGGATTGCCTGGTTCCAGATCTGGACAAAGGGTGTCTGGACTCTACTTCAGCAGACTTGATGAGCATGTTTGTGGCCAATCCAAACAGGGACACAGAGATTGCGCAGCCTGTGATTATGCCTTTCTCCAGACCATGCCAATCTGATGTTGACGTCCCAGAGGACACCCTCAGACTAGTTATAGTAGCTGAGAATCAGGTTGGGGGGTTTCTCTAGGACATGGTATCTGTTCAGGGACAGTTTTATCAGTTTGTGTGGAATCCATAAGCGAACACAGTACTGCCAAATTGCCTTTGCTCTCGTGCGCCTCACGGATCAGCTGTGTTACCACACCAGTGTGTTTAATCTACCCTGGAACTCCTGGTAGTCCTCTCTTCTGCACCAAAGTGTCAATTCAGGAGTTCTTCAGGAGAAATCCTATGAGAGGATTGGAAATGATCTTAAAGGAGGTCTTGTACTCAACACTCAGCAAGGAGATTGTCCTAAATTGCTTGATGTTCCTTGCTATTTACTCCTTGGGAATCTATAGTCCCTTAATGAGGTGTCCCCTCTTTTCCAGATCACTGATCTTCCAAAGATACTTTAACAGGCAGGGACACTATAAACTATAAACTATAAAACCTTGTTAGGAACTCCACTTGGGATTGGTGCTGATGCTGTTCGGACATATTCCATGGCCTCTTTAACTTCCTTTAGGGTGGGTTCACTGCTGTTAAACAAGGTGCTGGTTTCTAGTGGGTATATGAGGGCTGCGCAGTGGCCAAGCTCTTGTGCTCTCATACTGTCACTGTATGTGTTTCTAAGGAGGGTTTTTGCTGTCTGGTTTTTGCAGACCATACCACATTTACAGACTTCACTCAAAGTCAAATATCCATTTGCCAAGGTCATTTCCAGAAAATCCCTCAGTTTGTGGTGCTCATTCTCCCCACCTCTTGGGCGCCCCCCAGGCATATGACTCTTTAGGGTTCTTCTAGCTTTGTTTGGGTGCTCCCATGAAAGAACTGCAGCTTGGGACACTTCCCTGCCTCAGTTGCCATCTTTCCGGGCTGTCGACTGTCCTTCCAGTTGTCACCGCACTTTTGGGGTTGTCATCCAGCCTCTTCCTGGAAGTCAATATGATTGTTAAGATTGATAAGACTTGTAATACACCTCATGGGGCAACCTGGATGTATCATCAGTGATTCTCAATATGAAGCTGCAAACACTCACCAGCCAATACAATGGGTAAAGTGTAAAAAAAAATACACTGTAGAATAATAATTACTGGCATCCCTTTCTGCCAGTAATTTACTGTCGCCACTCTGCTGGTGGTAAGACACGTGCGTCGGCACAAATACACATCACGTGGACTGAACAAGATTCGAACCGAATTACTTTCAATAGCAGGATGATACTCTCTATTACCTATTACCTCTATTTACACCTCCCATGTCGCCCGCAAGGCAACCTCGATTGCCAGAGATGTGAGTCACCCGGCTCACTCTTTGTTTGACCTTCTGCCCTCTGGGAAGAGGTACAGGAGCCTGCGCTCCCGCACCACCAGACTCGCAAACAGCTTCTTTCTCCAGGCTGTTAGGGCCCTGAACTCGCTACCCCCTTCTGCGTAGCGTGCGGCACTGTTGCGCTACTTTCGGGAATGTCTGCTGTACGCGCACTTGCTCCTTTTTTTTTTTCTGCTCCTCCTATTTATTTATTGTTGTTTATTATTGTTGTTGTTGTGTTATTTATTCATTATTTATTCAGCACGCTTTTGTTATACTTGTTTACTTGTTGTCTGTTGTGAGCCATGTCTTGTCACCGTGGGATAGGGGGGAACGAAATTTCGGTTTCTTTGTGTGTCTTTGGCATGTGGAGAAATTGACAATAAAGCTGACTTTGACCTGAGCCGGAGCCACCTGTATTTTATCATTCCTTGTAGTTTACATAAATTTGGCACCATCTGTGCGACCAGCTCAGTGGCCTAGTGGTAGAGTGTCCGCCCTGAGCCTGGAAGGTTGTGGGGTTAAACCCTGGCCGGGTCATACCAAAGACTATAAAAATGGGACCCATTGCCTCCTTGCTTGGCACTCAGCATTAAGGGTTGGAATTGGGGGGTTAGATTACCAAATGATTCCCGAGCGCGGCACCGCTGCTGCTCACTGCTCCCCTCTCCCCCAGGGGATGGATCAAAATCACACAGGGATGGGTTAAATGCAGAGGACAAATTTCACCACACCCAGATGTGTGTGTGACGATCATTAGGACTTTAACTTTAACTTTAAAAGGCCGTATCTCACTGAGTAACCACTGCTTGCAAGTGTGCGCACACGTAGCAAGTGTTATTTTTCTCGTTCGTTCAAGGTAGCAATCTGTTGCAAAGACAATATAATGGTCTAAAAAAAATCCACACATTAGAGAAAACAGTAGCCTAACTGACCAAGAGGTACATAAACACTCACTTAAAAAAAATCCTCGCAAAAAATGTTTTCCCCAATTCATTGCAAGAGAATGCAACAATTGCAAGAGAATGCACATTTTTGCAAGGGAATGCAAAGATTGTTTTTGGCAAAAGAATTAAAAAAAAAATTCTTCTGTTTTCTTCCATTGATTCTCAACCAGCATTTTTTTTTTTTTTTTTTTTTAACTGTAGGAAATATTTAACTTGGTAAGTATTTCCTTGCTTTTATTATTACATTAAATCGCTCCCTTCTCTGGTCTTCGGAAACATTCAGCAACTATTGGCGTTTATCCAGAAGACCTTGTTCATGTTTGTGTGTATGAAAG
This sequence comes from Syngnathus scovelli, assembly GCF_024217435.2. Taxonomy (NCBI): domain Eukaryota; kingdom Metazoa; phylum Chordata; class Actinopteri; order Syngnathiformes; family Syngnathidae; genus Syngnathus; species Syngnathus scovelli. Next base: position 9,344,909 of record NC_090849.1, on the reverse strand, counting down.
CATACTGTATTTTCTGGACTATAAGTCACAGTTTTTTTCATAGTTTGGCCGGGGATGCGACCCATAATAAGGAGAGATTTATATGTGAAATTATTAACATATTATTAGTTGATTATTAACACACTTTACTTACTTACTAGTATATTTGATCACTTAACCTAATATTTTCTCTTTAAAACGCATGAGGGCGCACTGGACCTGTGGAATAATTGGAACCGCAACGGACAATGAGTCTGACCTCAGCACCGCATATACTTCCGGAGTCAGGAGTGGCGTTGTTTATAGGTGACACGGGGACGAAGATTTTGACGAATTTAATGATTTGGAGTGACACGAATGGTTCGATAAAATTGTTATTTATGTTATAGTTATTTGATATATAGTTTATATATAGTTATATATAGGTCTGTGAAATAATTGGAACCAGGACTGACGATGAGTCCGACCTCAGCTCCGCATGTACTTCCAGAGTCAGCAGCTGCGGTTTTTTTTTTAAGTGACAGATGGATTTAATCATTTGGAGTGACACAGTTGGTCCGATAAAATTGTTATTTATGTCGTAGTTATTTGATCCATAGTTTATATATAGTTACATAGGCCTGTGGAATAACTGGAACCGCAACTGACTAATCCATCCACCCATTCATGCATTTTATGAACCGCTTTTCCTCAAGAGGTTCGCGGGCGCACTGGAGCCTATCTCAGCAGCCTTCAGGCAGTAGGCAGAGGAAATCCTGAACTGGTTGACAGCCAGGACACACATAGATGAACAACTATTCATACTCGCACTCACACCTACAGAAAATTTCGAGTGGTCAATCAGCCTACCATGCATGTCGTTGGAATGGCATGGGGAGAACATGCAATGTCCACACAGGAAGGCCAGAGCCGGAATCAGACCCACAACCTCTGCACAGTGAGGTGGACGTGCTAACCCACCTACTGGGTTTATAAACAACCTAATTTCTGTTAAAAATTTGACCAACCCAGGAAGTTGGGTTGAATTGCACACAAAAAACTGGCAGGCAGTAGGCTTTTTATCCTTTCTTTTCTCGTAAGGCTCCTTATTAATGTCACCTAATGAATTTTAAAAAAATCTATCCGTTGGTATGCAATCTGGCGTATATCTCAATTGCAAGTGGTGTTTCATGTCATCCATTCCCAACATGGATCTGTGCATTAACATAAACTAGACATAAAAATGGGAAGACCTGATATTCATCAAACTTTACAATATTGCTCCCTTTTCCCATCAAGGCCCCAATGTGGGATCTCAAGAAGTACACTTCAGTCACCTGCCTCACACAAACACTTGAATACTGGAATACGTGTGGCGAGCGACTGATTAAGGACATTTCATCCATTCATCTACCTACCACTTACCCGGGGTTGGTTGCCATGTGGGTCGTGACCAGAGTTGAGGGTAGAAACATACTGTAGATCACCTGGTAAATCGAGAGCTTTGGCTTTCGGCTCAGCCCCTCTTCACCACGGCACACCAGTACAGAGTCCACATCATAGCAAATGTTGCTCTGATCTGCCTGTCAAACTCACGCTCCACCCTCCCTCATTCGTGAACAAGACCCCAAGATACTCCTCCACTTGGGGCAGGATCTCATCCCCGACCTGGAGAGGACATTCCATCCTTTTCCAACTGAGGACCTTAATCTCAGATTTTGAGGTGGTGATTTTCATAACTGCTTCAGACTCGATTGTAAACCGCTCCAGTGAGGGTTGGAGATATAGATACCCTATCATCTGCAAAAACCAGGGATGTGATAGTGAGGCCATCAAACCGAACCCCCCCAATACTTCAGCTGCGGCTAGAAAATCTATAAATATTATGAACAGAATAGGTGATAAAGGGCAGCCTTGGCGGAGTCCAACCCTCACCAGAAACAAATCCGATTTATGGCCTTATGACTAATGGGGACCAAACTGACATTGGTGGTGTGGGACTGAACTGCCTTAACCAACGGGTTCGGCACCCCATCCCCCTAAATCAGTGGTTCTTAACCTTGTTGGAGGTACCAAACCCCACCAGTTCATATGCACATTCAACGAACCCCTTTTTAGCGTTTTTTTTTCTTCTTCAAATTCAAGACATAAATAGATTTTACTGGTGCACAAAATGAGCCGTGCATGATCATCACCTTGTTCAAAGAACAAAACCAACACAATGCCTGAACTCACAATAAATGATATACCTGTAAATCTGTGTGACTTCTGCTGTTGCCTTTGCGAGACCAGTTTAGATATGCGTCATCACAAATTTACACGATAAATCAGGTATGTTTGGACCTCCAGTGGAGGCTCTGCCAAACCCCTGAGACCGATTCACCGAACCCCAAGGGTTCGATCGAACCCAGATTGTTCTTAACCTGGGTCCGAACACACTGCTCTAAATGAAGCGCTGAATCAAATTTACACACCGTGACATATTCTTCATGGGTAACGTCAATCTTTGGTAGCAGAAGTCCATCCTCTCAACATTCAAATTGGCATGCAAGACAGATGGTAGTTTGTTTAATTCAGCATTATACTCAATTTTAAGTAGCAAAAGAGTGAGTAAAACCCCGTCAGACGGATTTTTTTTCCTCATCACAACTGCTCTTCTCTGATTGGTTCCTTTGAACTGTCCGTTTGCTCAGGTTTGCCCCACCTCAGAAATGCGTATAAATGTGACTCCCCACTCGACGACTCGCTGGTACAGCATTGGTCTGGCTTGCAAGGCCAAGACCCCCTCAGCAACTTTAAAGTAGCCACACTGTGCCGTCCTACCGAGATCACTGTCACAACAACTTGACATGATTCTCGATTTACTTTATGTCATTTAACGAGCAGCAAAACAAACTACTAGCAGACGAGCTTGATACGTTCCTCACCCTGCTGTGCAAGTAGAGTTTGCTGTGAGGGCAAAGTTCTCCCTTTTTTGACAATGGCCCAAGTAGGGTTGCAGTAGACACAAAGTTTCCCTACTAAATAAAGATCAACATAAGGCCACTTTGTAACATCTTCCTTCCACTCTGTAATCTCATAAGAATTGGCAATTTCATTATACAATTGCATTGTAAAATGACAATAAAGGGCATTCTATTCTATTCTAAGTTGCTTTCCATCTGGCAATGTTAGTTCTTTAAAGTAATCTTCACAATCCTTTACAGCTCGTCGGCTCGTGTGTCCATATTATTAACGCACCCTACTGTCCTTGTTGCACCAACGCTGCATGAGCATCCTGATATCATCATTGTTTCCAAATGTGGAAAGGGGTCGATAATGTTCAAACGTCAAATTCAAGTGTTATGTGGAGAGGCGTCCTAATCTAAAGGACATTTTTAGATTCCCTAAATATCCGTTTGGAAACGCACTCATGTGTAGTGTGTGTGGTATTGTCAGGAAATTACAGTATGCAATATTTTAAATGAAGATACGAAAGAAATATTTGCGGTTCTCTCCATCAAATCATCTCAGTGTGGAGATTGCATGCTTATCAGGTTTTGCCCCCCCTGTGCGCTAGCTTTTTTCTACATCACCAAAAATTGTATTTGTTAGGATATTTGAAGATTCCAAATTTCCTCTAGATGTGAATGTGACTTCTGATTGCTTGCTTGTCTATAAGTGTCCTGCCATTGACCGGCAAGCAGTCCAGGGTGTAGCCCACCTGAAATCAGTTGGGATAGATTTCAGTTATTGAAACCATAGTTACCATACTTCCAATGTATTCAGTTCATTTCTTCGGTAAAGTCTGACAACGATACTGATTTGCACCTCCCAGTTGTTTTTCTGCAGTAAGATCATACTTTCTTAAGTCTCTCGATGTTTTCCCCTTTTTCTTCTAGCGCCATATCACAGACTCCACCCATGTTGACTGTGATTCAATAGAGAAGCATTCTCCTTTTATTGATGTGAGCACAAACCAATCACAGCACGCTGTGCTCCCCCAAGCTGCCAGCCAATCCCAGACACCCTTGCTGTCCATCAAATGCCTCATATATAGTGCATGCACGAAAATGTGGAGCAGTTTCCTAACTTGTCTTGTCATTTGTGTGTGTGTGTGTGTGTGTGTGTGTGTGTGTGTGTGTGTGTGTGTGTGTGTGTGTGCGTGTGCGTGTGCGTGTGTGTGTGTGCGTGCGTGTGCGTGCGCGTGTGTGTGTGTGTGCGCGTGTGTGTGTGTGTGTACTACGTGTGCATGTCAGTGTGTGAATTTGTGCAGAGTGGGGGGTGGATGCATGTGGGAATGTGGTTTCTTGTTTATCTATGTAGCTGTGCAGAGGCGCGAGAGGGAGAGAAGGAGGGCGTGAGGGAGGGAGAGAGGGAGAAAAAGAGAGAGAGATTTGTGAGCCACTTGTATTTGCAAACTCCTGGCTGAGGTCCCACTGGCGGCAGGAAGATCGGACTGAAAGAGTGCATGGTAGGATTGTGCTCTAGTGTGTGTTTGTGCATGTGTCTGGTTGAGACATACAGACAGAGAGGGGACGCATTAAATCCATTTCATCCATACTGGCCAGTTTATATTTTAGCCCCGAATATGGAAGTGTTGTTCATTTCCACTACCCAGCCAACATAGATTGCTGTTGCCCAACTTTTGGCCCCATTGCCGGTAAGTATTTGAACTGATTGACCTTCTCTTTTCACCTAAAAACCTTCCTGATAATGCATGTCGTCAGCACTTTAGGATGTTGTCATTATTTGCCTGACTTTAGTGCACTCCATAATGTTTCACTGAAATTTTTACATTTTAATTCTTAAACAACTTGTGTGTAAAATAAGTTTTAACACTTTTGCTTCCAGCAAAATAGTGGCATGTTGTGTGATCTTAATGTGCGTGACAGTGTACAGTTTTTTTCGTGAGAGTGAAAGCAGACAGAGACTGTGTGGGGGAGAACTTTGAGAAGAATGTATATGTGAGCGTGCAACGAGACAGAGATTGTGTATGGCGGACTAAGTGTGCCGAGTGTGAAAAGTGTGTGTGCATGTGTGCGTGCGTGCATGTGTGTATGTGTGTGTGCGTGTGTGTGTGTTGTGCGTGTGATTTAGTGTTTGCTCTGTGGGAATTTAGACTGCAGCAGGCAGTAGCTATGTTTGACTGTGAGGAACTGAGCCAGACAGAAGACAAAAGCGAGCGGGGCAATCCAGACAGGGTAGGTCAGCCATTAGAGGCTGAAGCGGCGGGACAGGGCAGCCAGCTGCTGCTGCAATGGGAGAGGATCCCCAGCCATTGGTGATCAAGATGGGTTAAATGTGTTCCTTGTAATTTTCTGCTTCTCAAAGTGGCCTCCTTGTCTCTCTAACACTGAAAAAAAATCCTTTGGTTCCATTGGAATGACCTCATTCAGACATGTACATCAGTTGCGCAGGAATTAATGTGTTTAACTAGCATTTATCAATAGAATATTTCTGAGGTAAAGAGTAGAACATTACATCAGCATCATGTGCAACCGAGAGTTAAATACTTTTTTTTTTTCCTGTGAACTTGTTTTGCATACCATTTGGAGATAAGATTAATTTTCTTGAATTATTGGTTTAAATCTTTCAAGTGCGCACCATTCTGAAACAGTGAGAGTACGTATTCAAAAATCGATTTCTTGCCACAGTTTCCAAATCTGCATACAAGGGGAAATGCAGAATAGGAAGTCTAAATTGAGAGGTGGTTATAGATAGATGATGAATAGGAGAGAATGTCGTTTTTACACAGGCTATATTTCGTTCTTTCCTTGGTTTTCCCCATTAACTCACATAGGAAGTCATTGGAATGTATTTAGTGAGAGGAAATGATGGCTTTTCCTATGTGGGCTTTTTTGTTCTGGACTGCTCTTGTCCAAATCTCTTAATCCACTGCAAAAGGTTGAGTGCATAAGAGAGTAATGACAGCAACAAAAACATCCCTACAGCCTACAGATGTATACCAAGCTATTGCAAACATACAAAGGCTTCATGCCAACACACAAATCCTTTATAGAAAAACAAGTATTCATATATGATAACTCTATGTACTATCCTCCTAGTTGAAAGCAAAGTAAAATACCTGCACATGTAGAGTCTTGCCATTCTGACACTCATCTCAGCCCACATCACTGGTAATGTCACAGACCCGTTTCCAGTGGCGGCCAAACTCAAAGTCTCATATGTTACATATTGCTTGATTAAAAATGGGGAGGGGGGGGATTTTCGTCACAAACCGGTAAAGTGATAGCATGATCATATTTTTAAATTGAGGTACTTCAAATAGATAGCCAAATAGTGTCATTGACAAACGTGTGTGATGATGATTGTTTGGGTTTCCATCGCCAGCTCAGTATCTAAGATTTGATGTTATGCCTGACTATGCCTCAGATGACAGGACCTCCCGGCATCACTCGTAGAGCTAATGTAGTGTGCTCAATTCAGAGAGGGCAGCAGTTGTGTAAGCAGCTCCTGTGACCCTTCAACTCAGCCCTGCCTGGACTCAGCTGAGCCCTTGAAGGACTTTGGTCCCATGCTTGACGCTCTATAAGCCCCTCTACATGCTTTGTTCCCTCTCAGGCCTGTGTGTACCTGGATTTGAATAGAAACCAGACAGCAATGGACCCCCTCCCCCTCCCAAACACAACACACAACTGACTGTCTCCTCTGACACCACTCTTGCATTGGACAATGAGGATTTGTTAGTGTTCAACTGAACTGCAAGCCCTGGACACAAAGCATATAGCCTCCCACCGCAGTCCTCAGACCGGGAGTGCAGCAAGCTGAAGCACGGGCAGGCAGGACAGCAGCAGGGGGGCCCAGGGTGGGGATTGGGAGCGGGTGGGAGTGGGGGTTGTGTGCTAGGGTGGGATTAGCAGACAAGAGCTCTGAGTTGGGGGATGGGAGCCAGAAATGGACAGGAAATTACTGCCTTTGATGAGGCTGTGGCAGATTCGCAGAGACTGAACTCCTCTCGGCATCTTCCCCAGCCATAAAAAAAAAAACAGTTTTAGCAGAAAATGCCAGCAGACTTCCAGGGCCCCATGTGTCACTTTTCTCTGGCTGCAATGTACTTGTACAGGTGCGAAGTAAACAATGGCAAAAGTTTGCCTCCTCCCTCCCAATTCCGTCTTTATATTTGAACCTTTCCCTCCCCGGCTTTTTCCTCCCCTGCAGACACCATCCTCTGACCATGTCATGGGAATCCTATTAGGCTCAAAGTCGATTCGACCCATTTTCGCCTGCTGAAAAATCAGAATCCAGTCCACGTTGCAAGATGAATAAATAAGCCTTCTGCTTTAAAATATGCCTTCTGTGTTTAAAAAAAAACAAACAAAAAAAAACCCTGAACTATTAGGCAGAGGAGCCATGGAAAATGCCTAAGTGCAAAAAAAAAAAAAAGGTACTGGTACTCAATTTTGGCTCATTTGTATTTGGTCATGTTTATTCCAAACACACTGTATATTAATGACAATGATTAATTCAACAATAATTTAACATTCAACATTTGAATCTTTTGCAAGACAAATACGCAAGCCTCTCGGTGATATAAGTGAGTTTTTGAGCATGAGGGAAGATGCTAATGCGTGTTCAGTGAATATCAGGGTCGATTAGAGAATTTCGTCTGGTCGAGCTACAGCAGATCAGACATTGCCTGCCTAATAAAGCAGCTACAGGCCGTGGGCCGGTCGTCTGGCGCTCTGACCCACATTGCTCTGATGTGCACGTCACTTCCCATTACTCTGACAATTGGACGGCATATCAGCTGAGCGCACCATGATCTGCACACCCTCCCCACAGGCGTGGCCTTACTCACCGTAACCTCATGTTCTCACTAGCCCTGACTTCAAGAAGTCTGGCATGAGTCACAGTGAGGACATTGCCACTGCGGCTGTCAGACCAAAGTGTCAGTGGTAGATTGGTCACGCAAGCAAAATTCTGAATTTATTGCTAACAAATTTAAACTTTAAGTCATGCCGTGTTGCCATGTCCAATTAATGCAAGCGAAAAGATAACACTTCCCTTTTACAGCATTTAATTCTAAAATAATAAGATAATCACAAACTTTGAATGATAGAATTGGGCTTTTTTAACTCCCGTGTTAACAAGTAAAGACTCTTCATGCTCTTAGAGTTTGCAAACGATGAAGGCTTGAGATGATGACCGAACTTGAACTATCCATCAATTACCTCAAGTACTCAAGACAAAAATGCCTTTACTTAAGTCAGTTGTCGGGGAGCCACACATGCCCTTTATATACGTATAGTAATATAAGTGGTTTGGTGGCAGTTCTGCAGCTGGCTGACAGAGACAAGTCTGTTTGCAGGCAGCCTGAAAGATAATTGGCAGCTATAGAGTGAAAAGCGGCCTCAGCAACAGATAAGGACTGTGCGGAAAGCTTCATAATCAGCACGGATTAGCAAATGATAAATCATGGGTTCACATAAGTATGCTGTCACTGCGAGAAGAGCGAGAGCTAGTGGGAAAGCATAAGAGGGGAGATTGTGAAAAAGTGGGATAGAGAGAGAGAGGGAGAAGCAAGTGAACAGTCATGAAGATGTGGATGTTTTTTTTATGTAATTCAAAAGAAAGACAAAATAATACCATCTAGCAGGTCAGCTGGAGAGACGGGCTGCGAGGGGGGGAAATGAAAAGAGAGGAGAAATTAAAAGCTCTGCCAACACTCTGGCTAATACAATCTTCTGCCTGTCAGATTACCTCCTTTAATCCAGAAAGGTTTAACGCCTCTTAGAAATCTGAAAGAAGACATGAATTCAGCAGAGATTTTCCTCCGCAAGAGAGGAGGAAGGTGCCAGCCAGGGAGGGGGGATTAAGTCTCTGAGCAACTCAGAAAAGCACCGGCCTCAACAGTCATCAAAGTTCTATGCAGAGGATCAACGTTTAAATTCAACCTAGCTGACTTTCACCATTGCAGTGTTCATTTACTTCCAGTGTCACGATTTTAGCCTTTGCTTGGAAAGAGCACAAGACCATGTGTGTCGTAATACTGGGACAAAAAGATGATCTTAACTTAGCTTAGGCAAAGTTAATCAGGTCACCAGAACACAAAGAACATTGCAGTGGATTAAGGACACAGTGTCCCTGCTGGTGTGATGCAGAAACAACACTCTACTACATCTTCAGTTTTTAAAATAATGTATGGCTGTCGTTGTAGAGCACAGTGACAAAATAGGAGATGATGTGGTCTCAGTGAGTCAAAAAAAAAAAAAAAAGGCAGCAACAGTGCCTGTCATTGGGGCTAAATATCTGTGGGTCGTTTCCCCAGACAAATAGCAACATTTGAAACATCATATTTGTAGGAACTATACTGGTGGCTTTGGGGTGTGCCCTAATATTTATATAAAAAAAAAAAGCCATGTTTTTCCTAAAAAACAGCAAACGTTTCCGTGCTCATAACTGCTCTTTTTGCTTGGGTATTTGGCCAAAATAAGACTGAGCCACAGTCTAGGCTGTAAAGTAGAAAAGATCGCATGTGGGCAGAAAACGTCCTAATCAAACAGTCTGGTTTATCTTTTTGTATCCCAATGATTTTAACATTTTTAAATCGCAAAAGCGATAATATTAGCTAGCATAGACAGAGGCAGCGTCTTACTGCATGGTGCGGCCAATCTGCACGTCAAAGTCTGTTGCAGATGAAAAAGAAAATGTTTGCGGACTCTAGAGAAATGTCACGGTTAAATTCAGACGACACCCTGCAAAAGGGCGCTTTCATCCCACTTGTTAGAAATTCTCCAAACTACGGTGAAAAAAGTGTGCGATACATATTCATCAGCCTCAGCATTCATGAAATGAGCCGACAAAGCTTTGGAGAGGAGCGAGGAGTGTGACATGCAATGCAGTTCTCTCAGGCGTACGGCACAAGTGGATAAGTCAACGAGAGCCAGATTGACACGATCAAGTGCTTCTGTACTGGGTTCAAAAAGGTGCACAGTACGAAAGATATTGACTAAAAAAAAAACTGTACAGAGAGGAAAAGGCAAGAATACTGACGGCTACAAGGATGAGCTGAGGAAGAGACAAGCAGAGAAAGGTAAGTTAGAATCACTGCGGATGGCACATTCGAAGAAATTGCCGTCATTGAGAGTCACAGATTAATGCTGAGAAGCGGGCTGGCAGTGGAGAAAGAGCTTGACTATAGTCAAGGTTGCTCGTGAATCCCTGCAGCCTTGGCAGGATGATCCATGGCACGTGGAGGCTGGGTGATTCTGGAAAAGCTTGGCAGTCGGCCCGAAGGAGTCCATAAACTGGAGCAGGGCCGGGCTAGCCTCTGATACTAGTCTCCAAGTGGGCCATTTTCTTCTGCCGTTGACTCTGAACAGTGAAATAGACTCGAAATGAGCACTGGAAAATGATACAAGAGGTAATACAGATGTGAAAGTCATACTATTTCCATCCAGATTCCTAATGTTATTTTGAACTGAAAAAAACACACCATTAGTTTTAAAGTGCGTACAAAAGGGTTTGATTGTTTTTTTAATGATTTCACTGAATGCTTTTCACCAAAATTCAATCATCGATGAAAGTACATCCACATAAAAATCCAGTTCTCTATATCAATTTACAAAACATGCCAACAAGCATCAAACCATAAGAAATCTTCAGGATTTTTATGATTTTCTAACAAATTTCACATTTCACGTCTGCGCTTTTATTCCTTACTATTCCACTTTGCGATTTGACAGCGAAAAAGGATATACAAAGTTGAACGCACATTACATAAAACATCCGATTGTACTTCAATAATTAAAGCACATTTGTTGAATTTAATTGAGCTATGAAGCCTGTGATTGAAATGCTATCCTACTGTGTACTTCCATTAGGAGAAGATGAAGAAATGTGGACTGATGGGATAGAGTGTGTAATTTGCTGTGAGCAACCGGGCCTATGTATTTTTAAGCAGGCACCTTACGTAGTTATGGTTAAGATAAAGCTACGACAATATGTTTGTACCAATTGAAGTGCGGTGGTCATCTTGCATCTTTCCTAATCACGTTTTACTCATGCTGCCTTGCTTTTCATTGCCTTGTAAATTCTTTTAGATTGCATGGGCTCAATGACCGGCAACTTTAATTGTAGCAAAGCATAACTGTAGGAAAAGTGACATTAGATCAAAACTGCCTACAGTACGTTAGCTCTATCACAGTACCGTGGTCATACCTTTAACACAAGAGGCAAAATCCAGAGTGCAATTTATGAAGTAATGATTTAATTAATGTTTGCTTCAGTTTGCAACAGCTTTGAATACAGCAGCATGGAGGCCTGGTTGTAGACCGGCCGGCAACACGACAGAGTACACTGTGTGCTTCTCATTGTCCAACCCCTGGAATGTGCTGACGAGGCAGGGTTCACACTAGTTCAGTCACATTGTTGCACTCTTCACTCAAGCCCTGTCAAGCGCTCATGCTTGCCCAGCTATTTTTACACGCGACTATACTTTTGCAAGTTTGTCAATTTTTCTAAGTTTCTTGGGATGGCACCCAGTGTCAGTATTAACATCGACAAGAAAGAATTGCCATGTTTAACCATTAGACAGTAGCAAGTTAAGCAACCGATTTAGTTATATGAAAGAAAGCGGGAGGTAGTACAGCGCTATTTGAGAATGGGGAGGAAAAAACTGAAGTGCATCTCTGGCACACAGCCAACGAGTCCAAGTGCCAAGAAGGGAAGCCACTTTACCCTGAGCCAGAGGGACTGAAAAACTATTAATTCATTACTTGTCTGTGAATGGAAACACACAGCACTAGGAAATGTGGGGAGATGCATTCTTGTGGCAACATGGAGCAATGTGGAGATAAAACAAAAAAAAACAGTCCACAGGTTTCACTCTAAAGCTGCAAACAAATGTGTGACATCTTTATTTAATTTAATTTATTTCATTTCATTTCATATTTTTAGGGAAGATCCTTCTCCAAGAATTTATATACACTGAAGACTCTGCTGTATTTAATGCAGTGAGCAAGGTTTTATTCTGAAAATGTATATTCAATGAAGACCCCTACATTAGAGCTTCTGATTGGCATACTCTTTTCTTTCATCAGACTGATAAAAACAGCAGCCCAGCAAAGCAGCAACAAAGTTCATGACAATGACTTGCATTGCTTACTTCCTACAAGGTTTCACTTGTGAATTAAAAAAAAAAATTCTAACTACTTAATAAGTAGCCTAAATTTATCACAAAAGAGGATCAAGAACAAACAGTACAGTGTTCCACATTTCTTCATCGGTGCTGAAGGAACCAAGTAAGGAAGAGAGGAGGAAGACAGTGTATTGTAGCAGAGGCGCAGATAGACAGACATTGAGAACATTAATAAAACATGGCTGCATGATTTTCCAACCTCAAAGAAGCGAACACAGGAAGGCACACTCCCAGTGCAGAAGCTGAGGTTCAGCGCAGGGTAAAGGGAACAGTAATCTCTAACTAGCACAACGCTGCAGTGCACTAAGCTGTGGGGCACAGCCACATTCTCTGATCACACTTAGAAGCATTAATTCCACTGCTTCCCCAAGCCAGACTGACAACATGTTCTGCCATTTTATTCATGCTATTTCAGATGTTTCCCCTTCTTTTGTTCCCTCCTTTTACTGCAGGCAGAAGGAGACTGAAGACAGAGGTGCTCATAACTCTGGAGAAGGTGGGGACGAAGATAAAACGATGATGCGCGAGTTTACCACCATATCTGAGAAGCTATTTTAAGGAAACCCGAGCCTATGCATCATCATCTTCCTCATTCCCTCTGGTTTGCTCTCAACGTCATTTAAACCTCAACACCAGCATGGGTGGTAACCAATTTTGGCACATGGCTTGCCCTCTCAGGCCAAGAGAAACACACAAGCAGAAAGATAAACAGCACTTAAGTTTGAAGGCTTCCATAGTCAACCGATTGATGAAAGCTGAACCTATATCAGAGAAAGAACCGATACTGTGGCAAATTTACAAACACCACATAGTTTAAATTTGGAACTGCAGACATTTTTAAAACAAGTTGTCTGTGTGGCAACCGGCAAGCTAGTGTGGGATTTTCCACTTGTCTAAGACAAACTGAAGCTACAGTAAGAAAATTGGAACCAAAGGAAATAAATTCAGTAGCGCTTTTCAATTTTTCTCAAAGATTGTGCGTACGAATTAAGAATGTCTTGATACCGATCATTTAATTAGAAATTGAATCCAATCACATCATTTTCACCTGATCAGAATTGGGGGGAGGATTATTTTAAGGGTCACAAAGCAACAAAATAATATAGACGTACAGAAATATTACCAAAAGAAAAAGTACGTAGATGTATAGGCTTTATTCGACGCAACAGTGCAACACGGCTGGAAACAAGGAGTAAACACTACTAGTGGGGGAACGTTCTCGTAGTAGTAGCTAATGTGAAGCTAGTGTCATGTAACATTGATAATGTCTAGAGTACGTAAATATTTTACCATTACATCACATATATATGTACATATATGTATATAAATATATACACTATATATAACCGAGATTTGCAGTGTGCAAATTGAGCATGGGGAATGGCAGAAAGAGCTGTTTACTCAACTCATGTCTTACTTGGTTTAACCCACTGCTCCACTACCTGTATAAAACGTTTCATGTTGGGATAGTTTTGTTGATTAAAAATGGACAATCTCGATGCACTCTTTCGTTTTTTCCTTAATACACTGCCGAGAGATCAGATCAGAATTCAGTATCATCAGACCCTCAAAATCAATGGACTCAAACCCGGACTGTCACTCAGGTGCAAAAGAATGTGATTGTGTGTGTTAAACTTATGGGGCCAGTTAAACATCTACCATCGATCCAACAGCAATGGTGAGGCCTAACATCTGTCTCGGTGTCCACAGTGAACATTCAACGCTGTCGGTGAGTTTGAACTCAGCCAAAACCATCGACCGTTGACTGTACCCTGAGGGGCACCACAGCACATGTTCCATGATCTTGAAGTATACTGGGAGCCTTTCACCTCTTCTGGATTTATAATGGTTGCCTCCTGAAGAGGAATTTATTTTTGAGGGGCCAGACATTTTGGCTGCACATGTAAATGCTGCAATAAACATTCATTGCTGTCGGTGGGTTTATATGAGAATAACTCACTGATCATTGAATGTAAACTGCGGTAAAATGACTCAGAGAGCCAGATCCCATCACTGAGGAGGTGACACTGAACAGAAGCATTGATAATACACTATGATAGTAAAAATCTGGCTAAAAGAAAAGGGAATATAGTGGTGCCTTACTTCCTAGAAAATGTGACACAATAGAATATGTGTATTTGCCTTGATGATCACAAGCTTCATTTTGCATTTTGCATTTGATGACGTGAAAATATATTTGTTTTAGATTCAAACGATATCTTTATAGCAAAGCCTATAGTGAATAGCTAAATGGCTATAACTACAGTATCCTTGATGTTTCATTTAAATTGAGTCTTTGAAAAGTGAGTCTTGCTGATGTCATTACAATTATATGATAATTGTGGGTCTTGGGTCTAGAACAGGACCTCAGACCAGGACAATCAAGACGTAGACATGTTACATTGGTTTCCATTCATCAAAGCTGGATTACTAATTGAACCTCAGAATTAGTTGGGTTAGTATTGGTTTCTGCTATGCAACACAAGATCGAAATTATCAACTGCAACAGATGTGTATAGGTATAAGTTTTGCATTAGGGCAGAAAATATCACTAGTCCATTACCGAAAAATATTTATACAAAATTTGATACGCAAACATCAAGATGTCATGCCTGGTATAGATATACGGTTGTTGCAGAACTTGCAACTTCAATACAGAATTTTAACTCCTGCATTTACTAGCTACTGCATCTATACATTCATTAAATATAATGTGCGCTGAAATGAAATAGTAATAATAATGGTCAAAATAATAATATCACAGAAAATACATGAATACTTTGTGTTTGTATGTGTCTAATGTCTTATGATAAGAACCTATAAACGTTAATGTGTGTACGTAATTGCATGTGGATAGTCTTTGACTAATTGCCTCATGAAGTATAGATAAACACTATGAAAAAAGCAGCCCCTGCTGTCATAGCAAAACCTACATAGTATATTGTTTTTTTTCTGTTAATTAATTCAATAATCGGAACAACGTTGATTTAAAAAAAAGCCACTTAGTGTCACTTAGTGTATTTCATTTCAATAATCTTTTCTTTCTTTCTCGTTTAATGACATATAGACAGAACTCTGAGATTAAAAATACATTCTAATAATTAAATACAGAATTGATGTTAAATTTACCTGAAAGGTATATTTAATATCATATAGACAGTGTACAGTGAGTGAATGCATATTAACCATTCAATAGATAATACAATTTCTAAAATTTGAACAAACAGAATGGTTGAGGGGATTGCTTAGAGTGTGTGTGTTTTGCATTATATTACCGTAACAAACTGGGCAAATAATCAATTTGACCGTGAAATTGCGTGTCATATAGCTGTAAAGTTGTAACAAGAGAAAATGTTTGTTACTTTGCTAAATAAATCACACTAAAGTCTGCTTGTTTATTCACATGGAGGAGCTTTGTTCTCAAATTCTAAAGTTATACGCAATGATACTGGAACAGCGTGACCCACTTGTCTCTGACCTGGAAACACTGCAGGCTGACCCTAAGTCGAACGTCAAAACATCGCACAACAAGCGAGCAAATGAGTTAGGTGAATAATATCTGTAGGGTAACTATGAATTATTAATGGTTGGCATCCGATGAAAGCATGGAGCCCTAAATGTGATAGTTCTAACAAACTGCTTCACTCATGTCATAATTCATGGACATGGAAAGAGGAAGGTGTGGGGGGGGGGGGGAATAAGACAGAATATGACAGAATAAGAATCAGTCAAAGAAAAATACAGTTAAAAGTCTGACCGACCTCATAACGTTCAAAAAGTGTGAGGGGGAGGGGGGAGGGGTCAGGATCAGTAAAGCAAAAAGAGATCTGAGCAAAACATTTGAGTACTCTTCTACTTCGCTTCCATGAAAATGAAAAGTTGGTGATCTTGAATGACTTTTGGACTCAAACATAAAAAGTCAACTCAAATATGAGAAGACAAAGGGAAATCATGAGCTGGGTTGCAGCCAAGTACTTCCATATGGAAGTCGAGTTCATCGGGTCCAGGTGGCACGTGGGCGCATGCGTTGCATAAAAATCCAGTATGCATCTACCGCCCTCTGTTGGCCTAAAACATGTCGTGCGGCAGGAGCCCTTGACTGTAAGCAACTGGAGCTGCACATATTGTGCAGATTAATGATTCAATGAGTTATATGATACAATTGTAATAAATAATCCTAAAAATTTAAGAGATCTTACAATACGAAATATTATCATATTAACCATATCGTGAACATTGATAAATATCATCACATCAATAAAGAAGTGATATTTTTACAAATTTATAACGTAAACCCTGTTATACATTTCCCAGAAAGCACACAAACTGTATGCAGATTTGATGTGTAAAAAAGAAAAACATAGTTGTGACATTTTAAAAGGACATAAAAAATTAAGGTTGAAAAGTATGTTACAGTTTTGGAATAGGTAGCTGGTAATGATTAACAATGAAACATAAGTAGTCACCAAAGAAGCCTGATAACCCCCCTGACGTCCCTCTATTTGTCAAGTGTGTGTGTGTGTGTGTGTGTGTGTGTGTGTGTGTGTGTGTGTGTGTGTGTGTGTGTGTGTGTGTGTGTGTGTGCGTGCGTGCGTGTGTGTGTGTGCGTGCGTGCGTGTGCGCATGTGTGTGTGTGTGTGTGTGCGCATAGGTGTGTGTGTGTGTGTGTGTGTGTTTGTGTGTGTGTGTGTGTGTGTGTGTGTGTGCGCATAGGTGTGTGTGTGTGTGTGTGTGTGTGTGTGTGTGTGCGCGCGCGTACGTGCATCATTCACAAAACCCATTGAACAAACCTGACATATACCGTATTTGCCGGTGTATAAGTCGACTCGGTGTATAAGTCGACCCCCTAAAATTCGACGGAAATTTACGATTTTATGATATATCCTTTGTATAAGTCGAGCTCAATTGTTGCATTATATTAAACTTCAAAATTCGATATGCGAAATTTATTGACGAAATGTGTTCAAATTCCGGGAGGCCGTGCGCATGCGGCTGTTTATAAGCACCGCGGAGGAGATCGCGGAGCCTCATTCGACTTCCAGCGGCCGGCGAGCTCGTGCACGCCGCCCGGCACCACCGGGAGGCCGGAAATAGCTCCAAGCCGAGCGGATCGGCACTTTATAAGCACCGCGGAGGAGATCGCGGAGCCTCATTCGACTTCCAGCGGCCAGCGCACTCGCGCACGCCGCCCGGCACCACCGGGAGGCCGTGGACACGCGCCAAGTGGCCGGAAATAGCTCCTGCCGAGCGGACCGGCTCTTTATAAGCACCGCGGAGGAGATCGCAGAGCCTCATTCGACTTCCAGCAGCCGGCGAGCTCGCGCACGCCGCCCGGCACATCTTTGAGGCCATGCGCACGCGCCAAGTGGCCGGGAATACCTCCCGCGGAGCGGATCGGCTGTTTATAAGCACCGCGGAGGAGATCGCGGAGCCTCATTCGACTTCCAGCAGCCGGCGAGCTCGCGCACGCCGCCCGTCACAGTCGGGAGGCCGTGCACACGCGCCGGGTGGCCGAAAATAGCTCCGGCCGAGCGGATCGGCACTTTATAAGCACCGCGGATGAAATCGCGGAGCCTTATTCGACTTCCAGCGGGCCGCGCACTTGCGCACGCCGCCCGGTTCAAATTTTCTAAGTGCCAACGGCTCTTGCGCCATAAAGAGTCCGCCTCGGCTGGTTCCCCATGTCGGCCAGAACAAGTGAAAATTCGGCCTCTTCCCCTGGAAGTCCGGCCAAGTTTGGCGAATATTTTCTAAGTGCCAACGACTCAACCGCCGCAAAGTGTCCGCCTCGGCTGCTTCCCCATGTCGGCCACCACAAGTGAAAATTCGGCCTCTTCCCCTGGAAGTCTGGCCAAGTTTGGCAAATATTTTCAAAGTGCGAACGACTCAACCGCCGTAAAGTGTCCGCCTCGGCTGGTTCCCCGTGTCGGCCACCACAAGTGAAAATTCGGCCTCTTCCCCTGGAAGTCCGGCCAAGTTTGGCGAATATTTTCTAAGTGCCAACGACTCAACCGCCGTAAAGTGTCCGCCTCGGCTGGTTCCTCCGGTCGGCCAGAACAAGTGAAAATTCGGCCTCTTCCCCTGGAAGTCTGGCCAAGTTTGGCGAATATTTTCTAAGTGCCAACGACATTCATTTAGACATGGCGATTGAATATTTACGTACCGGTAGTTATTGTTGTTGCTTGACGCGCGATGACTCGCACATTCGCTCAATACCCAGTACTTCCCCCTAGCAGTCATCGTCGCTGCCTGGCTTTCGATGTCCGTTATTGAGGTGAGAATATTTGAAATTGTTGCTGAGGATGCGTGTTAATGCGACGAACGCTTTATAATGATTCAGTTTCTCGCTGTTTGATGAGCCTGACGGACGCACACCCACGCACAATGAGATGCATGAGAAACAGCCTTGGTTACCATCACATTTGAAGCGATGAATACGAAGTTAAATTTTATGACTCGGTGTATAAGTCGAGGTCGATTTTTTTCGGTCGATTTTGGATCGAAAAAGGTCGACCAATACACCGGCAAATACGGTATATGCATTATACAACACTTTTTTAAATTTTATTTCATTTTGTTTGGATTTGATTAGCTTACTTGATGCAAGAATGAGATTTGTTTGTTGTTATCGGCTGGATTTCATTTTACCTCCTCATAAAACAGCTTAAAGTCACTTTCAGAGCGTCAATTGAAAACCTTAAATGAACTTACCATCATCTCAAATATTGCGGGCAAACCTGCTGAGAAAGGGTCATAAACAGTTGATAGAAATGATCTCACTTTTAGATGATTGCAAGCTAATCTAGAACAAAACAGCTGTTGCTAACGGCAGCTATTTGGCTCCTGACCTAGGTTTCTGGTCACTGAATGGGGGTCTCTGAATTCCCACCCCTGATAGAACATTTACAAGGCCTTCCTCAGCCCCCCTTGACCTGCGCATCACCCTTACCCGATGCATGCACTGAGGCATCCTAAGGCTAGAATAGAGCCAATAGCAAGAGAGTGAGTCGCCACGGCCACAAGCCCAACTCGTCAAGTTTACAACCCCATCGGGTTTGGCCTCATAAATCCACGACTCCTCCTGCTGTACACAACAATGCTGGTTATTCACTCGGTGTGCAGGTTGAATAGTTCTTCTCTAACTTCCTTCCACTTTTTCACCCCTACCCATTCGATTCTTCTCTCGCGCGTTTATAGAGGGAGTGATGAGAAAGGCTGGAGAAGAGCTGCAGACAATCGGGGCAGCAAGTCACGTTGAGGTCAGCGTTTTTTGAACTGTGTTCAACCTCTGACCCGTCCTACGTGCCACCTGGCGCTGCAATGGCAGCAATTGGAGTCCTGGGTGAACTTCGCTTGAACCTGGACCTTAACATTGGACCATCAACTCACCCCTGCCTCTTTGTTCGAAGTCTCTTTCATTTCTGGCAACTTTTGATCCCGCAATGTAAGTTTGCACTTACAGAGGAAACAATTAGCACATCAGTAACTTTTTTCTGACACTTCAAATAATATATGAATGTCATAACTATCTTTCATTGTTTTAATTCAGTTGCCTTTCCTATTCTATCTTTAAGAAGCCGGAGCTTGACCAAGAGGCATTATTTTTGAGTGTATACTCCCCTCTTGTGGATGTCATGTGGATGTGTTACCCAGTCAGTACATTTATGACGCTGCCTTTATGAGGCTGCCCTGTACCTGCCATGATGGATGTTTTTTATTTTTTTTTTTATTTTGGTGCGTGAAAATGGAGAAGAGTAGTCATTAAAAGCCTTGCCTGCAGTTGAGATTAGGTAGGTCGTAAGGAAGGAAGGAAGGAAGGAAGGAAGGAAGGAAGGAAGGAAGGAAGGAAGGAAGGAAGGAAGGAAGGAAGGAAGGAAGGAAGGAAGGAAAGGAGGTACGTCGGTCAATCGGTTGGTGGGTGGACAGGTCGATAGGTGAATGACTTACCCATGCTGTCATTATTTTCCGGCTCTAGTGAGTGGTCCGCGTAAAAGCCTACAATAAGAAAGACAGCAATTTAAGTTCAAGTTAGAAGTAAAATGCTTTTACTTGTGGTGATAAATTGCAAAGTTACACTGACAATTTAATGATGACAATAGTTTCGGGTGCCTTGATGAGACAGGACAATGATTCAGTTCCAAATTAAGATGCACAAAGAAATGTTATTCCATAAACAAAATAAAACCCAAAAGACCCCTCCCTATTGAGAAATTTTGATGTGATTTGTTTATTTCGGTGAGTAAATAATCAACATGTTTGAAAATTTGGCAGAATGTGCTGTGCCATAGTGGCTGTTAAACTTCCAACTTTTGGTCCTCCTTAGTCAGGTGCACCCAGGGTGTGTACTTGGGAGAAAAAAAGCAACAATTTTTCTGCGGATTAAGAAAACGTAATTATTGTATGTTTGAAGCTAGGGTGTGTGCTCCCGGGTCGCCAATGACGAGTTGAAACAGAGAGTGGTGTTGGGAACCCTGACGAAGCTCAAATGTCTGTCTGCAAATAATGTAAATAATACCAAAATTCTCCACGCAACTGGTTACTGTATAAACACAACAGTGCTTGTCAATAAAGTTAAAAATATCAATACAATGACGTATTATTCACTTCACTGGTTTCTTTTATATCAAACAAATTGTTTTAGGTTATTCACCTGACATGTTTCGGCGGTTTCTTCCGCCTTCATCAGAGTGTCCACTCTGATGAAGGCGGAAGAAACCGCCGAAACATGTCAGGTGAATAACCTAAAACAATTTGTTTGATATAAAAGAAACCAGTGAAGTGATTAAATAAGGAAAAACAAAATGAACTTAGTACAATTAATGACGTATTATTATTTACATTTGCCGGTGAGTGCATGGTAGCAACGGTTAGCGAGTTGACCCTTCGACCCTCAAATGAATCAACATGCAAATAGTGATTGCTACTGTTCCTGCACCCCCAAAAAAATCTATTGACAAAACCTGAATTGCACAAAACCTCTTTGAACCACCCCTTCCCTTGCCAAAAAAAGTCAACAGACGTTTAAAGTTAACAGAGTTTTGAACCTGCTTGGCACTCAGCATTAAGGGTTGGAATTGGGGGGTTAGATCACCAAATGATTCCCGAGCGCGGCACCACTGCTGCTCACTGCTCCCCTCTCCCCCAGGGGATGGATCAAAATCACATGGGGATGGGTTAAATGCAGAGGACAAATTTCACCACACCCAGATGTGTGTGTGACGATGATCATTGGGACTTTAACTTTAACAAGATGAATTTGCCATTAACGTTAATAGACGGTTAAATCTACTTAAACAGTTGTTAAAAAAATAACTGAGCTTCAAACAACCGGGCCTAGCACATTCTCTTTTAAGAGATGAACCATGTTCTGATACTTTATTGCACTCATACAGTACAGTATTTTCAAACTGTGGCACTAAAGTGTCCCACATTTCTTCTCTTTTCTCTTCATGTGGGGTCAAGTAAGATGCCCCCAACAATCTGTAACCTCAATAATTGTTCCGCTGTTGTCTAAAGCAAAGTCTGGAGACTAGAGCTTCATTTTTATACATGCTGCCAGGTGACTCCATCATTCATATTCAGAGAGCTGCGTGGTGTGTTCTCCAAGAGCATCAGATCCCCCTATCTGTGTCAGTGTACCATCCTATCAACAGCTGTACACCCCATGACCCAAAACACACCACCTGTCCCCTGCCACCACAACCACCCTCCGCCCCATAGTCAACACAAGCATATGTTTTCCCTTGAGCATTCACCCACACAACCTCTGTTCAAACATACACGAGCCTTGGTGGCCCGCCATAAATAGACACACTTATACTGACATATGACACGCAAACAGGCTGCGGACAGGCTGCTGTTTACGGCGACCTCCCACTACAAGGAATCTGGATCTAACAGGTTACATGAATGAAATAAATGTCAAGTTCAAGTCATACTGACGTCTGAACACCCTATTTGGTATATTATTTATTTGGGGGGGATCTAAATCAGAAGTTGCCCACATTGCAAAGAAGTTGCCATTTCCGCTGACGATCGATATTAACATTAAAACACACAGAATAAGGGCCAATGTAAGAGATTTTTGGCCGCCACCTGAACCACCACCAAACTGTAAATAAAAAGAAAGTGAACATTTTGGGGAAAAGAAACAGGAGGACGACCAGGAATAGAATTAGAATTTACATTTTTGTGTTTGACATGTTTATAAAGGAAGCAAATTGTGTGCGGTCATCCTTTAATGCTAGTCGTAAAAGAGCAGAGAAATGTAATTGCAGAGTAAAATACAGAAGAACCCTGGAAGTCGACCACACAGGTACTCGACATTCAGTTTTCGACGCGAAATGTCGGGAAATCTTGGACAAAACTCCGGAAATCGACGTTAGTTGGCGTTGGATGATCCCGACTGCAGTCATGTGGGGTGCGCTACCGGAAAGCTGCACCGGCGAGACCACTAGATTACCGGGTTCACGCTGGAAGAGTTGGGTTCATGCGATAACAACCGTGTGAAAAGAAAGCCAATGCATGTTATATTTAAGAGGCTGAACGATGGATATTTTTAAAAGCAAGCTTTAATGTGGGGCCTTTTCAGTAATGAACATATCCACGAGATGCAACACACCAGCTCAACTTCTGCACATGTTCAATTACACAGTAGGTACGGCTGCTTGTGTGCACTTCGATACGAGGCAGGCACGGCAGTGCGCTGGTCCACTCGCCCTGGAGGAGAAATGTTCCTTCTTTCTTTTTTTTCCTCACAATGACACTCAAGAACTCCCGACCGCCTAACGAGCACCCTATGGCAGACTGACCAGTGCAAAGTTACATTCTCCGGTTGGCTCTCTGTTTGACTCCAAATGCTTTTGTTTTACTCTACCTCCGTGGTAATCCTTTGCAATTTTGCAACTGCCAACTGACCAATGTTTATGTGTGTTTGTTTCACTTAAAACCTGGAAATGTACTATATTTGTGTGTGAAACCTTAAGATGATCAAATTCACAAAATGCGCCCTAACACAGTACAGTTCTGGTTCCAAAATATTTTTTTTTCTCCACCAAAAATAAATTGAGGCAGTTTGAGAAGTTTTAGCTTTGCCCAAGACACAAGTGTGTTGGCAGCCATTTTTTCTGCATTAACTGGCTGTGTAGCAACCCTGAGGTAGCTAGGTATTTGAATGAGTCATGAATCTATAGTATGTCAAAACGGCACTGACTCAAATGTCCTGGTTTTACAGGCCTTTTGCCTTTCAAAAGCTATTGTATGCAAACAATAAACCATATAAATGTAAACTATGTTTCAGACTCATTTAGGGCTAAGTGATGCATAAAAAATGTGAAAAAAAACAAACAGATTCTGACATATAGGACCTTTAACATTGGTGAAACTCTAACATGTATGTATTTAGAGGCTTTGTTACAAATGATTTTTTTGGGGAATCCAATGAAAATTTGTACCGCGAACAATTTCAATTCCATTAGATCTTAGTCAACAATATGTGACAGACATGAACATAAACAAAATTCCCTCACAAATGTTGACTTTCCAGCAGATTACACCACACATAAACCAATTAGTCCCAATTTGATCAAAGTGTAATTAGATGAATAGGATTTGAACTGACAATATTGACAAGACTAGAACTCATGAATTCAGATGGCTATATTTAACATGTCAAAGGACTTTTTGTCTCAAACATTCTAGCCAGGTGTTAGCAATTCTTGCTCGAGGCTACAAGAACATTGTGCCAGAACAAGAGAACTCTGTCTGCTACTTGAGGGCATAAATCAGAGATACCTGCACATCAGGGCTAATTCACGAACATTCACTGTGAATCCAAGTGCTTTATTTTTTTTCTCCAATACAACGCTCACACATACGTAGCTACCCTTCAGCTTGTCTATTTGCTCTCTTAGTCCCTCTTTAACTCACTCGCTCAGTCCATACAATATTAAAAATAACAAAAAATTAAAATTGGCTACCATGGTTTATTGCTAAAGTATTCAATACAGGCAAATGTTTTCGAGATGAGGACATGATTTGTCTTAGTTCATGCAGTTCTCTGAGCTAGCAGTGTGTACTGAAAATGACCAGTGTGTGGTCTCTGTTGCTAATCCTCGTGACGTCTTATTGATCATTATGGCCCGAGGGTAAGAAAGCTTTAAGAAGCAGGCAATACAGCCGGAGCCTGGTCTGCTATGCCCCATTGTGTGCTGACAAAGAAAGACTGCATCTTTAACCTTTCACCTATAAACCTCCACAACCTCCAGTTCTATCAGCTCCTCATCAAATAACATACATGCTCGTGTCCCGTATATCTCCCTCCTTAGATTTAGACCATAATGCTCTGTCTGGCATTTATTGCAGTGGTTCAGTACTGTATCAGGCCTTTCTCTCGGGCAGTTCTTGAATCCCCCGATGAGAAAGAGGTTGGATGGATGATTGGCAATAAGAACTGTTGCATGGAACGCATGTGATATTTTCACTTTTTTGTACCTTTTAAGCATCCCATGTTATGGTACACACACAATTACTATGTCTGTAAATTAATAGTAATAAATGCAACAGATTATTAAACAGAGTCCTAAAGAAGTTTAATACAGTATACTATATGTTACGTGTTTTCTCAAGGGAAATTGCCTTTGGGCAAAAAGTCTTGGAATTTTAATTTTAGGAAAACCTGAACAAATAAGCCAAATGTCTGTAAAATTTCCAAATGTTCAACCAGTAAATGTCACTTTCCAATACAAACACTTTACCCACAGAATGCGCCAGATGGTAGCATTGTTTGTGCAAGATGCCACAAGAGGAAGCTTCAACCATCTCACTCTTTGAAATCCTCAACCAGCAACTATGCATTAGTAGAGCCTGGAATCTCTCTTCGACATTCATATTACTTCTATCAGTCCATCACTGTCCCTGTTTTTCACTCACAGATGGCTGAGGTTACGCATGGCCACCTGAGGGCAACGTTAGCTTGTTATTTGAGTAGCTTGGCCCCTCCGTGCCAGCCTGGCAGAATCTGGACAGATACCGTTCTAATCAAGCCCACCCAGCAAACAACTCTTAAATCTGGCTGCACACTTTAGAGGGAATTTACAGAACGATGAAAAAGATACGAGAGTCTCATGAAATTGCAGTAGGGAGAAACGTACCAAGAAACATGTATTTCCATTTGGGGAATAATATCATTGTTCATAATTAAAAATTATAAAGTCTTCACCAAAATGAATTTAGACTCAAACATCAGAACACAAAACTAATAAACATCGTTTTACTGCAGCAAAACCATGCTCACTGAACGATAATAAAATAGAGCAATAGCTGATAAAAAAAGAACGACGTGTTCAAAAGAAACGTAATTTGAATGAAATTTTCATTCTCTGAAACAGAGAGCGTCTATAAACTGTGACATGTAATGTTGCGATGTTACATTACATGAAAACACTGCATACGTACATGACTTTAAATTAATCCCAAAAGTCGTGCTCAACTTCCATGTTTAAAATAGTCTATATTGCCCATTTACTTTACAGCTTTAGTCCGTTGCTTCCTTGAGAAATCTAGGATATCTCGAATATGCATCACTTTAATGGGGTCCACTGACCATTTCCGGGTAGCGATCAGGATGTCCGATCCTATTAGCATAAACGGCCCTTACAGATTGCAATCTATGTGATGGTTGCATGTTGGTTTCCAAATGTTTTAAGGTTAGTAGTAAATTGTATTTATGAAGAAAAAATTGGGCTCCATGACCATACCGCGTTAGACAAAAAGTTGCATGGAATCGAAGCTCTTAAAATCAAGGCTTAGCTGTATTTTTTTTTTTTTTTTTTTTTTTTTACTTTCCATACTTACCTTTGTTTAGCTTTCTCTCGGATCAAATATCACACATCATATTGAAGACTACTTGATTACTATAAAAGTTTTATTTGCAAAAACCTTAATTAAATGTCACGGTCGGGTGTGGAGCATGGAGCAGGACGACCAAGTGCAGCTTGGACCAGGGTTTATTGGCGCAACTCAAAAGGCAGACTCGGTAAACTGACATGACTTAAACAATAACTTGACTGACTGACCGGGACGTGAAACAAGAAGACAGCAGGACATGACGGCACCAAGACAGGACGACAACACCGAACGACAGCAACCAAAACCAAAACCAACCAATACCAAAACCAAAACCAATGATCCGAACGGGAGAGAGGGGCAGACAGGACTTTTATACAAGACAGGTAACGAGAGGCAGGTGGGAACAATCACACTGATCATGGGCACACAGGAGGGGAGGGGCGAGCACACAGACAGAAACCAAGACAACAGACACATAGTGGAGCAGTTGGGGGCGAGACGTGACAGAACCCCCCCCCACAAGGGACGTCTCCCGACGTCCCAAAAAAAAAAAAAACTAGGGGAACCGAACCGCACCGCACTCGGGCGGCGACTTGGGGAACCGAACCGCACCGCACTCGGGCGGTGACTTGGGGAACCGAACCGCACCGCACTCGGGCGGCGACTTGGGGAACCGAACCGCACCGCACTCGGGCGGTGACTTGGGGAACCGGACCGCACCGCACTCGGGCGGCGACTTGGGGAACCGAACCGCACTCGGGCGGCGACTTGGGGAACCGAACCGCACCGCACTCGGGCGGCGACTTGGGGAACCGAACCGCACTCCGGCGGCGACCTAGGGGACAGATCCGCACTCGGGCGGCGACTGCGGGGACAGATCCGCACTCGGGCGGCGACTGCGGGGACAGATCCGCACTCTGGCGGTGACTTCGGGGACAGATCCGCACTCGGGCGGCGACTGCGGGGACAGATCCGCACTCGGGCGGCGACTGCGGGGACAGACCCGCACTCTGGCGGTGACTTCAAGGACAGAACCGCACTCGGGCGGCGACCTCGGGGACAGAACCGCACTCCGGCGGCGACCTAGGGGACAGAGCCGCACTCTGGCGGTGACTTGGGGAACAGAACCGCACTCGGGCGGCGACTTCGGGGAACAGAACCGCGCTCGGGCGGCGCCCTAGGGGACAGAACCGTACTCCGGCGGCGACCTAGGGGACAGAGCCGCACTCTGGCGGTGACCTAGGGGACAGAACCGCACTCGGGCGGCGACTGCGGGGACAGATCCGCACTCGGGCGGTGACCTAGGGGACCGAACCGCACTCGGGCGGCGACTTCGGGGACAGATCCGCACTCGGGCGGCGACTGCGGGGACAGATCCGCACTCTGGCGGTGACTTCGGGAAACAGAACCGCACTCCGCGGAAACTCGGGGAAACACAACCGCACTGGGGCGGCGACTTGGGAAGTCTGTACCGGCGGCCACTCACAAAGTCCGTACAGTGATCGGCGACATTCGGAAGGCGGGGCTGTGCGCGGCGGCAAGAGCCATCACGCGCCGCAGCAGTGGGAGTGGAGCCAGGGACGATCGCGGGTCCGACGCAGCTGGCTTGGATGTCTGGCGACGTTCGCGGGTCCTGCGACGCTGGGGTGGAGCCCGATGGCGGCCGTGAGTCTGATGACGCCGGGAGGCACTCCAACGGCGGCCGTGGGTCCGGCGTCGCCGCACCAGAGTCCGATCGCGGCCGCAAAGCCGCTGGCGCCAGAAGCACTCCGATGGCGGCCGCGGGTCCGGCGTCGCGGCAGCGAAGTCCGACGACGGTCGCAGAGGCGATGGTGCCGGGAGGAACTCCGATGGCGGCCGTGAGTCCGGCGTCGCTGGAGCAAGATCCGATGGCAGTTGCAAGCCCATGGCGCTGGAACAAGCTCGGACGACGATCGGGCGTCGCAGCGGGAGCTGGTGGTGGAGGTGGGTCCAAGCGCTGGTCGTTGTGATGGTCGGATCATTCTGTCACGGTCGGGTGTGGAGCATGGAGCAGGACGACCAAGTGCAGCTTGGACCAGGGTTTATTGGCGCAACTCAAAAGGCAGACTCGGTAAACTGACATGACTTAAACAATAACTTGACTGACTGACCGGGACGTGAAACAAGAAGACAGCAGGACATGACGGCACCAAGACAGGACGACAACACCGAACGACAGCAACCAAAACCAAAACCAACCAAAACCAAAACCAATGATCCGAACGGGAGAGAGGGGCAGACAGGACTTTTATACAAGACAGGTAACGAGAGGCAGGTGGGAACAATCACACTGATCATGGGCACACAGGAGGGGAGGGGCGAGCACACAGACAGAAACCAAGACAACAGACACATAGTGGAGCAGTTGGGGGCGAGACGTGACATTAAAGGGATGGAGTTTTTTTGCAGCAGGGAATTTACATAAGTAACAAACCATATATCTATAAATAGAGTATTTTGTTATAAATAAAAATAGCCATTTCAAATGGGAAAAAAGTGTAGAAGTTAGCATCTCATGTTTATTATTTTGTTTGTGGAGTAATCCCATGTTTGTCTCTGGTGCTGTCAGTCCCTAGAATGCCATTCAAACTAGCCCAGTGGGACTGATGTTATTTTTCTCCCATAAAATAAAACGTTTTGTTTTCATTCATTAAACGTTGAGCCACAAATAAAGCTAGTTTACTGCCTAAACATCTGCTACTGAGGACAGATATATAGTAAATAAACAGGCAGGTATTGAAACGCTTATCCTGAGACACCTTATATTATATACTGGACTGGAGTGGAGTGCACATAAAACCTTTAGCATAGTTCTCAAGGGTTGTTGTTTGGTGCTCATTTATTTTCCAGACCCTTCAACCTCATGGATGAACTAAAAACTTAAGGCACATCTGGGCACGTTTTATTGTTAATATGTGTATTGCGTCATTGTAATATCTTGAATAACATTTTTTCAATATTTTTTTTTTCGGGATTTTCATTTTTTATTTTCTGAATTGAACAACATAATTTTATCAGGCTTAGACAATGGCATCTTATTGAAATAATTTAAGTTAGTGCTTTATAAAACTACATTAAGTCCGATCAGGCCTTTATGGCTTCGGCAGTTGCTGAGGCAAAAACCCGGGTGTGGGCACAGTTCGGCTAGACCATGGTAAATGACTTCCAGACGGTTTCGAAAAAATTCTGGTCCATCATCCGACGTCTCAGGAGGGGGAAGCAGTGAACTGTTAACACTGTGTACAGTGGAGATGGGGTGCTGCTGACCTCGACTCCGGACGTAGTGAGTCGGTGGGGAGAATACTTCGAAGACTTCCTCATTTCCACCGGCACGGCTTCCCTTGAGGAAGCAGAGCCTAGGAAGTCTGAGATGGGCTCTCCCATCTCTAGGGTTGAAGCAACCGAGGTAGTTAAAAAGCTCCTGCGTGGCAAGGCCCCAGGAGTGGATGAGATACGTCCGGAGTTCTTAAGGGCTCTAGATGTTGGCTGTCCTGGCTGACATGTCTCGACAGCATCACGTGGACATCAGGGACAGGGCCAAACTGGGGTGGTGGTCTCCCTTTTTAAGAAGGGGGACAGGAGGATGTGTTCCAGCTACAGCGGAATCACACTCCTCCCTGGTAAGGTCGATTCAGGGGTGCTGGAAAGGAGAGTCCGTCGGGAGGTCGAACCTCGGATTCAGGAGGAACAGTGTGTTTTTCGTCTAGGCCGTGGAACAGTGGACCAGTTTTATACCGGCAGGATCCTTGAAGGTGCAAGGGAGTTCGCTCAACCAGTCCACATGTGTTTTGTGGACTTGGAGAAGGCGTTCACTCGTGTCCCTCATGGAGTTCTGTGGGGGGTGCTTCGGGAATACGGTGTACCGAACCCATTGATATGGGCATTTCACCGATGTCAGCGTTATGGCCGCATTTCCAGCAGTAAGTCAACTTGCATTGGCTCCCAGGCCATTTAAGATGCAACTTCAAGGTTATTTTATTAACCTATGAACACAGCATGGCTTAGCGGTTTCGTATCTCGTCGACCTAGTTGTACCTTACGTTCCGTCCCGAAACCTTTGTTTGCAAAACGCTGGTCTTTTAGTGACCCCGAGGGCCAAAAAGAAGTCCGCAGGATCTTGAGGACATGATTATCTATGGCCCCCTGGATGGTATTTAATTACTATTAGAACCGGTCCGCCCACTGGTGTTTTGCACGCACCAACACTACATTTCCCACAATGCAA
Organism: Syngnathus scovelli; assembly: GCF_024217435.2. Lineage (NCBI taxonomy): Eukaryota > Metazoa > Chordata > Actinopteri > Syngnathiformes > Syngnathidae > Syngnathus > Syngnathus scovelli. The sequence goes on along the minus strand of NC_090849.1, from coordinate 9,314,715 downwards.
TGGTAGCCCGCGATGTCACTGCAGCGCACACAAGCGGCTTCATTATTCATCAGTAGTCAGAGCAGAGATCAACTTTCTGATACCCCCCTCCTCAAAAATGGCTAAACGTAAGGTGGACGCTGAGAACAGGGGGTTTCAGGCCAGGTGGGAGGCAGAGTACATGTTTACAGAGGTAAGAGGCAAACCTGTGTGTCTTCTGTGTAGAGAAAATGTGGCTGTAATGTGAGAATTTAATTTAAAAAAGCACTATCAAACGTCTAAGAAACACATAGACAAAGACAAGAATATGGAATATGAACAAAAGCAACAGAAGGTGGAAGAATTAAAATGAGGCCTTAAGTCCAGACAGGCTAAATCACAAAGCGAGGCTGCTGTCAAGGCTAGCTTTATTGTGGCAAAAGAGATCGCAAAATCAGCCCGGCCCTTTGCAGAAGGAGAGTTTATCAAAAACTGTATGCTTGAAGTTTGTGACGCAGTGTGCCCAGACAAAAGACAACTATTCGCAAACGTGAGCCTGAGCAGAAACACCGTTGCTGAGCGCGTAGACCAGCTTTCCACTAACATAAAAGAACAGCTTGTGAGAAAGGGAAAAGATTTCATCGCATATTCTCTTGCTGTGGATGAGAGCACGGACACATTTTCCGTTTTGTAATTCAGTTACATTTTTACATTTGTTTCTACAAGATGTGATTTTTCTTTGAAGAAAGTATTGTTTTGTCTGTGTGCCATAAATTTTTGTATTTTATTTATTTATATTTATTTTTCAGTTGAATGGATTCAGGGAAAATTGCAGATAAGAGCCATGAGAATTAATTTTTTTATTTTACAATTTGAAAGCAGTGATCGGTAGATCATAGAGCACCACAATAATACATTTTCAGTTTATAATGCATGCACTTTTATTTATGCATTTATCTTGATATTAAGAAACACATTTTGTTTTTAAAAACAATAAAAATTTTTGCTGTTTGGCTGTTGAAAATGTTTTCCCTTGAAGTTATTGACTGAGCCATAACAAAATATTGCCATATTCATTTAATCATTAAATAATGTACACTGTGTTAGGTCTTGGTTCAATAGGCTATGTGCAATCATTTTGATATGTTTTAATAAACATTGAACCAGTCCGGCCCTCTGTTTGTAGCAAATTTGTTATTTGGCCCTCGGTGTGTTTGACTTTGACATCCCTGGTCTAGCGCATTCTCTATTCGAGCTCCAGAGCTTTGGAATGCCCTACCGATAGATATCATAACTGCTACCTCAGTAAAAACATTTAAGACACGATTAAAGATACATTTTCATACTATAGCCTTTAATTACCGTATTTTTTGGACTTAAAGTCGCTCCGGAATATAGGTTGCATTAGCCATAAAATGCACAATAACGTGAAAAAAAACATATATAAGTCGCTGAGGAGCATAAATCGCATTTTGGGGGAAATTTATTCGACAAAATCCAACACCAAGAACAGACATGAGCGAGCAACAACAGGCTAAACCAGGGGTGGGCAAACTTTTTGACTTGCGGGCCGAATTGGGTTCTAAATTTTGACCGGGGGGCCGAACCAGGAGCAGATGGATGTAGTGTTTGTGTGAAGTAATATAAACGACCTGTAAAGGTCATTGCATAAAAGGTTTGGGCCTTTAGTTGGTAGTAAAGCATGGATATTCAAAAAAAGTTTTTTGAAAACAAATGCATTTATTAACAGCATTAAAAAAAAAAAAAACATCCCTAAAAAACTGCTATCAGTGATTCTCATAAAATACGACACTGTTATTATGAATAACAGTCTCCATCACTTCAGTGCCTGCAGGTCAGATTAATGAAAGATGTATGTTTATCTTATGAGATCACATCAAACGGCAAACATTCTGACCAAATATATCATCTTAAAGAATCGGTGAAAGCATACATCCAAATAAAGTAATCAAAACGGCAACACGGTGAGGGGTACCTGAAAATCAGAGCAGAGTTTTAACTCACAAACACCTGGTAACAGAGGTGAGGAAACGGGAAACACTTTCTTAAAGTAAGCCTTAAGAACTTTACAGGTTAAGATTAGTCACAAACAGGTGGTACATCAATGTCCTTGAGCATCCTGCATTGTTTGAAAATGAGAATGGTCGCTAGTTTCAATCCCTGCTATTTGTACAGATCATATTCAAAATGCATTTTTTTACAACAAACTTGAAAGCCTCCCCTTCATTTTCAGTGGGAACAGTGTTGTTGGTCTCCCTTTTTTTGCTAGTGTGTCATAGTCTGGAGTAAAATTTTTTGTGGCAATTCTTAGGAGAGATCCGAGGTGTTGGTCCGTTTACCTAGATCTGTGACGGGTTGATGTTGATGTTCATGTGGCTGAACGTCACGTCGCGTACGTCGAGCCAAATTGGCCACTCTTTTTAAACACTCGGCACTCAGTGTCCACCTTGCTTTTCCTTGGGCGACTCATTTTAATGGAAGGATTCCAGGGGAAGGTTTGTGCGTGGCTTTAGCGTAAAACTGGATCCGAAAGCTCGGCGCGCAAATTACAAGAATGCTGTTGTCACAGCCCACGCTCTAAATTCGGCACTGATACAAACTGAGTACGTACACGCACTTGTGAGTGTGCACTGAGCTTTCTGACACGGCTTCCGGTAGTAAATGCGCAGGCGGGTGGTTCCCCATCTACTGGGGAAACGCAGTCATTGCAGGCAAAATGACCGAATTTTTTTTTTTTAATACAATTTATTTAGGGTTGGCGGGCCGGATTAAACGGTCCCGTGGGCCGGATGTGGCCCGCGGGCCGTAGTTTGCCCATACCTGGGCTAAACGATAGGTATGCTAACGTGACATAAACACAAACGAAGAGCTAAAAACGGGCCTGACGTAACATTCAGAGTTATTCAAATAACTATTACATAAATAACATGTTTATAAAACCATCTGTGTCACTCCAATTCATTAAATCCATCGATCGTCCTTTATGTCAACAATGGGTGCGCACCGCTGACGGCACTTGCACTTCAAAATATTCCACAGGCCCATATAACGATATATAAATTATATATCAAATAACTATTATATAAGCAATAATATTATCAAACCATCTGTGTCTCTCCAAATCATTAAATCCATCGATCAAATTCCTCGTCCTTTGTCAACAACGCCGCCTGTGCGCCCTGACGTCAGCCTCGTCGTTATTCCACAGATCTAGTATATAACTATGTTGTAGCGTTAACAAAGTACAAGGAAAGACGTGGGTTTGGTAAACGGCTCTTTATTTAACAAAACAAGAGTTCAACGAGCCAACAACTACTGAACTGTAACGATAAAAACATATACAAGTTGCTACACGAAATAAAATATATCAAATAACTATAACATAAATAGTTCACCACCACACGGCCCCAAGCACCAGCGTCGACTTCCAGGCGTGTGGCGGCGTGGACTTCCATCCCCGGAGGTGGCACTTCCAGCCACGGAGGTGGAAAAGAGCTCCATAGAATAGGACCAGGCGTGCGTAAAAGCCATGTCCGAGCCCCATCCACCGTCCCCGGACAGCCACCCGGCCGAGCACCGGCCACCGACTTCCATCCACGGAGGTGAAAGAGAGCTCCGTAGAGTAGGACCGGGCGTGCGTAAAAGCCATGTCCGAGCCCCATCCACCGTCACCGGACAGCCACCCGGCCGAGCGCCAGCCCCCGACTTCCATTCACGTAGGTGAAAGAGAGCTCCGTAGAGTAGCACCGGGCGTGCGTAAAAGCCATAATAGTTTTTCAAACCTTCTGTGTCACTCCAAATCATTAAATCCAAACTCTTCGTCCTCCGTGTCACTTACAAACAAAGCCGCTAATGATGGTAGTACGTGGGGCCCTTCGTCACCTTCGTCATCCCATGATCGAATCTTTGTCCTTTTTGTAAACAACCGCCACGCCGCGCTGCTGACGTCACTTGAAATTCAAATTACAGTAATCCCTTGCTACATCGCGGTTCGTTTATCGCAGTTTCGCTTTTTTTTGGGGGGGGAATTTTTTGAAAAAGTTCACATATAAGTCACTCCTCAGTATAAATCGCCCCCCCACCCAAACTATGAAAAAAAACACGATTTATAGTCTGAAAATTACGGTAATCTGTGTTAGCCGATTCGGCTGCAGTTTGTGTTCTCCGTCCTGCTCCCCAATTCCCGGCTGTGGTGCGGGTTTGGTGACACCCGAACTGAAAATGGCTGTCTGGATTTCCTGTCGACCAATCGGGATGAGGGATCTGAGGCGGATTACCACCCTCGCAGACACTACCATGATAATTAAGGGCACCTTTCTACACCTCTTCACTTTGATTATGGACATCTACTTTTTCTTTGGATTGTTTTACATTATATGTTCAATGTGTCCTCTCTGCATCCATTGCAGCTTGGTCATCCTGGAAGGGGGATCCTCCCATCTGTGGTCTCTTCTCAAGGTTTCTCATTTTTCCCCAGTTGGGGTTTTGAGTTTTTCTTTGCCCTCCTGGGAGTTAAGATCAAGGGTTTTTAAGAATAATTGTCAATTTTACACATGTGAGGCCCTTTGAGGCTTGTCTATGATTTAAGGCTATATAGTTAAACTTGACTAAGTCGGATTCGTTTCCGGTGAGGATGATACTCCGACAAGGTTGCCCGTATAAACAGATGCTGTTCATAACTTCTATGGCTAGAATTTCTAGGTGCAGCCGTTGAGGGGCAGTCCTGATTGGCGGCCCGAGGATCACATCTCTGCTTTTTGCAGATGATGTGGTGCTGTTGGCTACTTCAGTGATCTCTAATGCCCTTTGAGACTTGTCTGTGTTTTAGGGCTGTATAAATTAAGTTGACTTGACTAAATTGGATTTGTTTCCGGTGAGGATTAGACTCCGACAAGGTTTTCCTTTGTCACTGATTCTGTTCATAACTTTGAGGGGCAGTCCTGATTGGCGGACCCGGGATTGCATCTCTGCTTTTGCAGATGATGTGGTGCTGGTGACTACTTCAATCAGTGATCTCCAATGTTCACTGGAGCAGTTCAAGTGTGAAGCGGTCGGAATGAAAATCAGCACTTCCAAATCTGAGACCATAGGCCTCAGTCAGAAAAGGCTGGAATTCCCTCTCCGGGTCGGGGATGTGATCCTGCCCCTAGTGGGGTTCCTTGGTATCTTGGGGTCTGTCACCATGGAGTTATGTTCACGAGTGAGGGCAGGATGGAGCGTGAGATCAACAGGGGCATTGGTGCAGCTCCTGTACTAGTCCATTGTGGTAAAGAGGAAGCTGAAGCGAAAGGCGAAGCTCTTGATTAACTGGTCGAGCTACATTCCTGCCCTCGCCTATGGTCACGAGCTATGGTTCGCGACCGAAAGAACAAGATCCCTGATAGAATTGGCCGAAAGGAGTTTCCAGCGCAGGGTGTCTGGGCTCACCCTTAGAGATAGGGTGAGAAGCTCGGTCATCCGTGAGGGACTCGGAGTCGAGCCACTGCTCCTCCACATTGAGAGGAGCCAGATACATAAGGTGGCTTGGGCATCTCATTAGGATGCCTCCTGGACGCCCCCCACGGGAGGTGTTCTGGGCATCTCCCACCAGTAGGAGACCCTGGGGACGACCCAGGACTATGTCTTTCAGGTGGCTTGGGAACACCTTGGGATCCCCCAGGATGAGCTGGACGAAGTGGCTTGGGAGAGGGAAGTCTGGGCGTCCCTCCTAAAGCTGCTCCCCCCGCGACCCGACCCCGTATCAGCGGTAGAAAATGGATGGATGGATGGATGGATGGATGGATGGATGGATGGATGGATGGATGGACGGACGGACGGACGGACGGACGGACGGACGGACGGACGGATGGTCGGACAGACGGACGGACGGGCGGGCGGACGGTCAGGCGGGTTGGGCGGACGGACATTCAAATCCCAATTAATATTCATATTTGCCTCTGACTTTCAGTAGAGGACCCTGTGAGCAGCGAGCTTATTTAAGCTAGTTCTTTAGGCCACAGTCCACTCATTTTCTGCACCACTGACCGCTTTCGCATAAGGACATATATTGAACCATGTCGCCGATAGCGCTGCCAAGTCAACCCAGTCATAACGGTTGTTAATAGGTTATTATGTAACACGCCGCAAAGATAAACTTCAAAATAAAAGCAAAACAAAGTAATACTGTACCTGGATAGTAGGATTGCTCGATTATGGATAAAAATCAGAATCACGATAATTTTGTTGAAAATTGAAATCACAATTATTCACATGAATTATGTTTTTGAAATTGGAACAGCATTTATTGAACATGTTTGGAACAGTATTTATTGAACATGTTTAAAAACCCGGTCCTAACAGTGTTGGGAAAGTTAATTTTCTACACAAATTAGTTCGAAGTTCAGACTTGACAGCTGGCCTGCCCTGTTATTAATGCGCAAATGCGTACTGACAAATTTCACAATATGAAATTTCCAGTGCTCATGCGCACTGGTGCATCCCTGATGAGCACTCTTGCTAAAATACCTTCAACACAGTTTAGGGGGAAATGAATAGAGTAAGGTTGCCACTGTCTGTGACATTAGCACATCAAGGTGTGCTAACCTTTGTACTCCCAGAAGAGATACTTTCACCTGCTGACCTAACTGTCGACATGACGGTTCACCAAAATACAAAGTAACACAACTCTAAGGTGATTCGAGCCCCCAAAAAAGTGACAGGGTCCAAACAAAATATTACATAATAATGGTTGGAATAGGATCTGTGTTTATTTAGTGCGGAAGATAAGTCCCAATATAAATGAAATGATGGATCAAAACAACTTTTACAGTGATCCACAGCCATTTATAAAAATCTGTTCTTTTATTAAATAATAAGGGTTAGCTTTCTAATGACTAGCTGACACAGGAAATGGTTTGTGAGATCGCACAATACAGTTGAGGTTTGGGTGACAACAACACTCGGCAAAATCAATCAATCCATCAATCTCACCACCCGACTGTAAGATGGATGGGAGGAAACCAGTAGCTACAAATGGGTCATTGTTTTCACACTGCATTGGGGCAGAATGGATGCTGGTATTGTTGTGAGGTCATCAGAGTCCAAAGGAGCTTTTCACCCCTCAGGCACCACTCGATCTAACACCCCTGTAGTAGAGACGCCCAAGCGTAGCAGTGTGGAGTTTCAATTTGCCACAGAGAGCTTTGAAGAAGCAGATGGTGTCGTGACAAATTGTGAAGATGTTTCCAATGTTTAACAGCCACCTGGATGCTGTGCTCTTTATCTCTGCAGATGCTATGAAAGCTTTATTGGGTCATTATTAAGCTTAGGGATGGGTGGGCAACTAGTGACTTGCGGCCAGCGTGTGGTCCCTCACTCTCCTCATCTTGTACAACCGACGGCGCAAGCGCGAGGTCTCCAAATTGTCAAAATAAAAGCAAATAATATTCAAAAAATATTTTAAAAACAAAATGGGTTGAGGGGTTGTCACAGATGAGGCAGGACAACCATGTGCAACACGGTCTCTTTATTTAGGGTAAGGGGAAAGGGGATAAAGGAGGGCTGGAAGGCCAGCAGAGCAAGTGCACGAGGCAAGATGACGAGCCCGTCAGCAAGCGCGCGTCATGCGTCGTTGGAACAGACAGGGGCAAAGCAAGCTCGTGGTTGGACACAGGCAGAAGGTCGGGCTAGGGTCCAGGCATTTCGCTACACAGCGAGTCAGGAAACAGGCATCTCGCAGCGAGGCACAGTGGATCAGAGCACAGACAGGTGGCAGGCATGCGTGCACCAACGTTGACGAACCGGCCAGGAGTGACGGTCATGCGGGGTTTAACTACGAGTCCAAATCAGCCAATAACAAGGGCACAGGTGGCTGCGGTCAGCACTGATTATCCCACGCAGTTCCGTATTGGTCATCACGCTCCCGAGGACTAGCACGGAGACGTGACAGGGCTGAGAATTATAAACGTGTCTGACTACTGTTGTGGACCCCCACATACTTGATTAATGCCATTAATGCTTCTTGATTTGGCAGCCAATATTTTATTTGTTTTGTTTTGTTGTTTTTTTGTTTTTTTTTTTGTTTTGTTTCGTTTCGTTTCGTTTCTTTAGTACTCTTGGGTTGCGTTAGGTTTGGTTGGCTGGCAACCAGTTCGAGGTGTTCCCCTCCTCCTACCCGATGACTGCTGGGATAGGCTCCAGCACGCCCGCGACCCTCGTGGGGACAAGCGGTACAGAAGACGGAGGGACGGACGGACGGAAGAACGGAGGGAGGGTGGGAGGGACGGACGGACGGATGGAGGGAGGGAGGGACGGACGGACGGATGGTGATGCGCGACTCCACAACTTCCATTAACATACTTCACACCAATTTCTACTACTTTGGGATTCAGGCAGGCCTTTGGCAGCATCTTGTGGTATCTTAGGGCGTTTCCAAAAGAGCATGAAAGGCGCAAAAGGTTTAGCGTTTCAACAAATTGCAGTCGACAGGGTCCACAGGAAGAAGAAATGAAAATGGGTGAATTGATGAAGAGAAAACTATTATTATGAAAGGGGTTACTGTACACTTTGTGCACTTTCCTAAAAACAGTCTCATAATAAAATAAAAATCAGCTTCCAGCTAGTGTGGCACACAACTCTCCTCAATGCATGTCATATGACAGATTGTGAAGGAACTTGAGCGTTGGTTTCACAGGCTGCTCTGTGGTGATGCTTTTGACCTCTACACCTAACCCTTGACCTCAGTGTGTAACACAGTTCAGCACAATGTCTACTATGTGCTCCCCGCTGCTTCTGACTGACAGCGCACAGTCCCTGTGGCGTTGCATCCCCGTGTCACTCAAGTTCACAGCATCTCTTGTGTTGCTAAACCACCTGATAATGATGAATTTGCCATGTTCCATCTATTCAGTTTGATCTCATTTCCTGCATACGGCACTACATAAATAATATAATTTATAGCATTGTAAGACGTGTGATTATAATCATGCTACATGAAAGCAATCTTGTGAAACTAAATTTGGAACCGTGTTACAAACGGGCATGCTGACTGGATGCCACAGTTAGGCTAGCTGTATACTCTGCATTCAATCTTTATTCTAAACAAACCATATTGACTGTTAACTTCAGCTCTGTAATTAGATGAACATGGAGAAATCAATCCAAACAAGGTGCTCTCTGAACCAAAGTAAAAAAGCAAATGTAACCCACACTTATACAGTGGCCTTAAAAGAGACATAAATGTATTTGAGGAAGATAAATGTACTTGCACCGGAGTTGACTATTTTAGGTTTGAGTGTAATTTAAAGTAAAAGCTTAAAAATAATGAAAGCATGACCATCTTACCCATTGTTTTGACAAATCAACCCACAAGAAAACCATTTGTCTCTCGTAAATGTATCCCTCACATAAACTTTAGGTAACATTTCAGATGTACAGTGTGGGATTGATAGAAAGTATTCTGTCGCTTCACTTGTGTTGCAAATCTACAGTAAATCATTGATGTGTCACAATGTTCGCCCCCACGTCAGATTACAGTTTAGGGTTGGTTTCTTCAGTGATGGCCATAGAGCAAATACAATTCTTAAAGATCAAACAATAAGATGAAGGCCACTTTTATAGCCCCTCAGAGTTGAGCATTCTGCAGTATTCATATGCGTATGTTATGTTAAGCTAATGAATGTATGTCTTTATCTGCGCTAATCCCGGCAGGCGTCCCAACTGAGGGTCACGTTATGGTCATCAGGGTGGGGGCTTCTTCAACGTGGCTTGACACGCTCAAAGGAGCAACTTGCCTTTCATCATGCCAGGGGTCAGAGTTTTACTGCCTCACAGAGTCAGCCAGCATACTGCACTGTGCAAACTCAAGCCTAGGGCGGCCATCTGATAACAATCATCACATGATCAAAACAACCCTTACATTATCCATTCGAATTTAAAAAAGTCATCACATATCATAGTATGCAGATGCAGGATTTCCGGTTGTGCTGGGTACCAAGGTTTGACCTCTCAACTCCCTTAGGCCTTTGTGTGTGCTGAAGTCATTATACTAAATTTTTTGTACATATACCATTTGATTATAAGTTCACTATTTGTGTAGAAATAAGACAACATGATTCAAGGAAGGACATCATTGTAAATGTGATTTACTATATATTAAAGTCCAGCCATATACATATACTAGCACACTGTCAACAATACTGTGTAGTCTCTTCAAGACAAAGGTATCACACAACAGTGTTTGTGGGAATCGGTAATTACAACTAAACGGTTTTAGCAGATTCCTGCAAAGAGTCAATGTATGTGGCTTTGTGTGCCTTTTCTGTTGGCTGTGAAATGATTAAAGTGCCTCGATTGCGTCTGTGAACCAGTTACCATGGGAGGACATGGTGTTGCAGGACATAGTTGGCTTTAACTAGCAAGCATCTTTGTAATATTTTTAGCCAGAGTAGAGCAGCTCATTCACAACAAAACACAACTTGTGTATCTCGATACATTCACACGACATCACAGAGCAACAAGTCCAGTTTGATAAAGACCTTCTCCGCTGATGCTTTACAGCCCAGTGTCAACTGCATCCTCCAACACAGGAAATTTTACAGGGAAGCCATTTCTAATTGACATACCAAGTTCAGTCTTTTGCATCTGCCTGTGAATTCGCCTTCCTCCTAAATTCAAACTCAAATGGAGAATGTTTATGGCGTGTTGAATATCACATAGGCCTGATAAAAGCATAGCCGGCACCTCACCAACATTACAGTACCAATTCCCCCTGACAGTTTGGGCCAATCTCACCTTCAGAATACGCTCAATGCACACCCTGTCATTTCCTTCCCTTCCCTTTCAGCTATTTCAGCCTTAGATTGTGTCAGGATGAAGATATCAGAGACCTCAGAAAACAGCTTCACTGTCATACAGCCTGTTGCTCATGGATCAAGTGGAGGCTGTAAATACTTTCCTGGGTTACACGGAGGTCAGCAGAGCAGGCCATTAATGCTTCAAGAGCAACATCCCACTGACCCTGGTCACCGTTCCCATAGAGCTTGCTGCCACCTCCCCCGAAAGACCATCACATCTCACACAACAACAAAAACCACAAACGTGACGCTGGATGGCTGATGATTACCACAATTACGGGAAATATAATCTGGGCTATTTTAAACACAGTATCTCTGGAATTAATTGTGATTCACTAACATTGTTATAATTATTTTTTTAGATTATTTTCTAGCCCGTATTTGAACTAAATTCAGAATCAATACATACATACAACAGTTTTTTTTTCCTTATCAATAATTTATATTCAGAATTAAAAGTAACTACGATAAACTTTTTTAACATTCCGTAGGAAATACGCATAACAATCAAATACTGTTTCATTTTTATTAGTAAGTGTATTTGGTCAATTTGCTTTTTCAGCTGCAGCCGAAAGTTTAAAGCGGCATCTAACAACACAAATACAAAAGTTCATATAAAAAAAATAAAATAATCAGCCAATTAGCTTGAATAACAAACAGTGGCAAGTAAATCTATGACTAACAATATTGTTATTGTGGTTATGTCACCATCTGACCCTTTTATGGTGACTATATGTGTGTTGCCTGGAAACAGCTACGTACATGAAGGCTGTTCTACCTTAACACCTCTAGGACCGAGGAAGACCTTCATCATCATCATCATCATCATCATCATCATCATCATCATCATCATCATCATTCAGTGTCCCCTGTGCTAATACTTGCTTAATACTCAGCAATATTAAAATAATAAAAGGCTTGCAATATTTCAGTTGATTTGTAATGAATCCAGAATGTATGACATTTTTGTTTTTAATTGCATTACAGAAAATAAAGAACATTATCACAATATTCTAATATTCTGAGACAGTCCTGTATATCGTATTGGCCCGAATGTAAGACGATGTTTTTTTATATTGAAATAAGACTGAAAAAGTGGGGGTCGTCTTACATTCGGGGTCTAGAAAAGGGGTGCCCAATACGTCGATCGCGATCGACCGGTCGATCGCCTAGCCCAGGGGTCACCAACACGTTGCCCGCGGGCACCAGGTCGCCCGTGAGGACCGCATGAGTCGCCCGCAGGGCTGTTCTAAAATTAGCTCAAATAGCGGCACTTGTCAGTGAGCTGCATCTATATATTTTACAGTCAAACCTCGGTTTTCGAACGCCCTGGGTCCCAAACAAAGCAGAATTCTAACAAAAAATTTGAGATTTTTTTGCTTCGGTTGTCGAACAAAATTCGGAGGTCGAAACTCGCGAGATGAGCCGGGAGGACCCGAGAAAACCCGACCGCGTGGACCGGATGCCGACTGACTCAGTTGTTATTGTATTTTCGTTACTTTGAGGATTGTATTAACCCCTAATCATGCCTCCAAAGAAAGCAAGTGGGAGCAGTAAAGCCATCCTAAAACACAAAGACGCTCTTAAAGCAATGCGACAGTGAGCGCCCGGCGCGCTGCTGTTGCGCGATTGGACCAAATTAAGCTCCCTGCGCACTGAGGTCCACTTCAATTTTGGAAAGTACATCAGGACTATAAAATATTTTCTAAATTTTAGCGACGGCTCTGTCACAATAATGCGACCAGTGCGGTCCAGTTGCGCTGTGGGCGACACGCTATGGTTGCGCGTTCGGCGGTGCGCTGCAATTGCGCGATCGGACAAATATGCGCAAATGAAAGAATGCTTTAAAAAGGCAGGGGTGTCTTGAAACGGATTAAATTTTCTTCCAATATTTGTAATGGGAAAAATAGATTCGGAATTCGACCGATTCGCTTTTCGAACCGCCTTCTGGAACGGATTGTGGTAAAAAAAAACAAGGTTTGACTGTATTTTTGCTATTCTTGTTAAAATCACATTTACATGTGAACTGGAAATGACAATAATAACACAGTGAAAGCCAAATTGAGCAAATTGGCTATTTCAGAAGTCTGTGGCCTTTGCCTTAAGCAGTACCCAGGAAGTACCTCTAGGTTTAAGAAATGTTGGTGACCCCTGCCCTACACAGTCCTCAGGCTCCCCAACAATAACGGTAGCAGTTTGCATTATTCTATTGCAATGTTTTTCCTTATTCAGATTTGTTTCAAGACAACAGTTACAGTTAGACTTTACTTTGATGGTTCATGCAGTTATTGCAATTTTGTTGTTTTATCACAGTAGATTACATTTTAGTATTTACATTTCAAAAACCAGAAGGCATTCATTTACAAATGTGATTGCACTTTAGTTTACATATTTTAATGTTCAGATATTAAGATGTGCTAGACAGTTTTTGCATGATTTGAATGAGGCAAAATAACATGCTTTTTCTCTCGAATATATTGTTATAATAATTAGTTTCAGATGTACTGCAATTATTTTCTGTATACAAATTAAATTTGGTGTTCAAAAAGTCTTTTTTCAAATTTGAGTCTTGAAAAAGAGGGGGTCGTCTTATAATCAGGGTCGTCTTATATTCGGGCCATTAAATTATGAAATTTCAGAGTTCATAGCTCAGAAGTGTCAGTGCTTTAAATTCAGGTATATATAATAATACAGGTAAATTTATAACTAAATCAAGCATCTCTTACATTTCAGTAGAATATTTTAATTTTAATAAGTTTTATTAATATTTTTATTTTAATAAGTACTGTCTTACACTTGAAAGTAAATTCTTTTAAGCAGCATCTAAAAAAATACAACCAACAGAAAAAATATTTTTTCAAACTATGAACACTGTGTAATATATACATAAGTAGTTGTATCATTTTTATAATCTGTATAACCAATTAATTTAGATTAGTCTACTTAAATGTAAATATTTGGAAGTCATTACATCGCATATTGTTTTATTGCGCATTACTTTGGTCAGCCCATAAATATTTCTTATGCAAAGAATAAACTTTACTTTTTAATTTTTTTATATTTTTTCTGTAATTTTCACAAAAATACATGCAAAATAAGAATTTCACTGTATGATGTAACCACGTTGAATGATTTCTTTAATTGCTCCCAGACAGCTATTTGGCTACATTAATCAAACCTGTGTTGTTAAATTCCTCTCACCATCTGTCATGGAGTGTGCTGTGAAATGAATCACTTGGGTTGTTTGAAATGCTAATTTATCGAGCAATCTAGTTTTAAGATTTATTTTGAAGGTGGGGGAATTACATGGGGGGAGGGGGGTTCAAAAATGCTTCTTTTGGGTTACATCTGATTGATAGTTGGAAATATATGTGTAAATGAACTTTTTAAATTTTCATTAAGATGTGGTTTGTAGAGCTGTTCAGTTATAAAAGTCATGATTATTTTGATCAATATTGGAATCATGATTGTTCACAGGATTACGTTTTGGAAATTGGAACAGCCTTCTTTGAACATGTTTAGAACAGTATTTATTGAACATGTTAATAGTGCTGGGAAAGTTCATTTTCTGCACAAACTAATTGAAAGTTCACAAATTTTAAAATTAACTTGTTTGAAATTTTATGAACTAAGTTTATGGTTTCAAAAATGAAAAGTTTATTATTCTTTTCTCCCTCCAATAAAACAAAAACTTGCTTCAAGCTGTTACTCTGTCATTTTGGTATTTGTTATTGTTTTCACCCATTTCATTGACATTATATTTGCTTTAATTAACTTTTCATTTTTCGTGAATGTATTATTTCTTGTCTGCCCAAAGAATCAGAAAACTTAGAATTCAGGACATAAAAGTGTAAAGGTGCAAAGCCCAAATAAATGACTGAAACAGAAACAATCTCATTTAGACTAAGTAATTTGTGGTTCAACGCCATTGAGAGCACTGCGCCGTGTGACCGTTTCTGACCTGGGTTGCCAAATTCCCCCACCTTGTTTACAGTGTGTTTAGCAGGGTTTTATTTTGAAGTCTAAGGAGAGAAAAACTGGCATCTTTGAATGAAACTGTAAACCACCGTTCAAAATCATTCATTGTTCCAAAATGAGTGTGTTCACAAAAATGTTTACGAAGCAAAGATGCATGATGTTCAGTTCACGTTTGTCCAAAACTTTCATTAATTGAATTTGTTCAGTGGCGGCTCGTTGGCGCACTGGGTAGCACGTCCGCCTCACAGTTAGGAGGGTGCGGGTTCGATTCCACCTCCGGCCCTCCCTGTGCGGAGTTTGCATGTTCTCCCCGAGCCCGCGTGGGTTTTCTCCGGGCACTCCGGTTTCCTCCCACATCCCAAAAACATGCTTGGTAGGCCGATTGATCACTCCAAATTGTCCCTAGGTGTGAGTGCGAGTGTGAATGTTTGTTTGTCTCTGTGTGCCCTGCACACAGAGACAAACAAACATTCGCCCCTGCTGGCAACCGGTTCAGGGTGTCCCCCGCCTACTGCCCGATGACGGCTGGGATAGAGGCTCCAGCACGCCCGCGACCCCCGTGGGGACTAAGCGGTTCGGAAAATGGATGGATGGATGGATGGATGGATGGATGGATGGATGGATGGATGGATGGATGGATGGATGGATGGATGGATGGATGGATGAATTTGTTCAGGTACAACACTGCCTGTTAAATATGGCGGCGGTGTAGCAGTTGAGTTGCGCATGCACGTCACACCAAGTGATCATTTTTCCTCGATTAATGAATTTTAAGATCGTTTGGATCCAAAATTGTGATCATGAATAAAATTCAATTGATTGAGCACCCCAAGTGGTTTGTTGACATTTTACAGTGTTTTAAATACCAGCAAGCTTTGGGTGATAGGCGGGAGTACACCAAAAACTGGTTGTCAACCAAATCGCAGGGCACACATAGACAAACAATCATTTACACTCGCACAACGAACAATTTGGAGTGGACGATTGGCCTAACATGCATGATTTTGGAATGTGGGAGGAATCCCACATAGGCACAGGGAGGACATCTCTCTCTCTCTCTCTCTCTCTCTCTCTCTCTCTCTCTCTCTCTCTCTCTCTCTCTCTCTCTCTCTCTCTCTCTCTCTCAAATCAAATCGCTTCACTTAAAAATATACCATCCTTGAATTGGATTTCAGCCAGTCTATTGAGATAGATTTGGCTAACACAAAAACTCCATTCAACACTGATGATTTTTGAGGGGGGTTGTAATAGAAGATTGCTTGATTACAAAGTGATGGCTCTCAAACCAGAAAGCGGAGGAAACCTCTACATGATGTATCACATCTTCAAGGATGGCCTCTACCCCTGACTCCGCCACCCAGCTTCTGCATCAGCCCCTCTTCTACTGTACTCCTCCAGGCTCATCATTCAAGCATCTCGGCAGGAGGGGGGCAGGGGGCTTGCATCCTGTCACTGCACCACCCACTGCCAGCCATTCCCTTCACTCCACCCCAAGGGACTAGAGCCAACATCTTTACAAAACAGGAGCTGACAAAGCACTTTCTTTCAGCCTATTTGCCCCACCATGCCAGGCTGCACCTCCACCCCCTCTGGGCCAAACATATGCAAGCCTCCCTTCCAACCTGTCTTTCTGCTTTGTCCTCTAATTCCAGTGAACTTAATTATATCAAAACCTGCACGTTTCATCGAGCAGGAAGATGGAAAGAAATTCCTTTCTCAATTCAAATATCAATAAAAATTCAATTTATTCTTCAAAAGTGGCTTGGTGGAGGCTCTGCAACAGAAGGTGGATGGGGGGCTAAGCTGCTTTGTTTGGAAAACAATGTGAGGTAATAGAAAGGCTTAAATAGTCAACAGTTCTGCAATACTCCATCCAGCGAGTGACAGGTTAACCAGCTGGACTTTAACATAGGAAGCAATAAGGAAAATATTATCAGTAGACAACCATCTGAAAACTGATCAAATGGTCAAATGTCAGGAAAACAGTACCACTTTAAGAAGTCAGTCACTTAATTAAGAAATGAACTCAGTTAAGATCTTGACAATCTCATTATTAAAGAGGAAAAATATATACATTTAAAATGCAAACTGTAGCTTTTGAACCACAACTATACATAGATCAATATGTGTACTTACATGAGGTTGTTCATGCCAGTTACGCATCAAATGGGCAATTAAATCTACAGGGCAGATGATTTTTAAAATATTAGTTTGAAATCATATAAAATATAAATTATCTAGAAGGGAATGTCTGAATACATTTTTTAGTTGCTCTTAATTGCTCTATTATTCTCAGCCCCAAAGTATCAATTTCTGTTTGATTATCTGTTGGTTACAGTAATTACATGTAGCTCGCCTAAATTTTGAAAGTAATTATTCCGTTTTCATTATTGTTACAATGATCATGTTGCAATACTTTTGAGCATGATTAATGACATGTATCTGCAGGCATCGTGTATTGAATTGGAAAACTTCATTCGATTGTTCTTCTCCAATCAAACAATGGGCACAAATCAAACAATCCTCTCAATTAGTGTCCACATCCGTCATGGGGATTAGAGAAATTTTAATCTCGGAAACGTCAATAAATCATCAGTCACCCGCGTGGGGATAACGATATGTACTGGCGCCTGACACAGACAATGCTGTAAAGGCACAGTTAGTATTGTGGGCCCGGGGCTCAACTCTTAACTCATTTTAGCAAGAGCACTGTCGACTCGGGACTTTACAGACTCCGGAAGCACAGCTGACTTCAAAAGAGATGCTAATAGAAATGTGTCATCTTCTAGTTCTCACTGTCTTCATTTGGGTTATTTTCCATTTTATGGAGCGCGTGCAACACCGGATTTGGGAACTAATGGCGTCAGTGTTTCTTCCAAGTTCAAAAGTTCACCTTTTACGATCACCCCGCGCCTGACTGACCACCACCAAATAAAAACATTCCGACCTCTGTTCCTAACACACACACTCGCGTTCTCCGCGCCCGCCCGCGCACGCACTTTAAGAGGCAGGAAAGCCAAGCCGCGGAGATCCACCTACATTCATCATCACTCAATGAAAGAAAAACACGTCAAAATCACAACAAGGCGCAAAATTGATGCACGACAGTGAGTTATGGAAATTACATTTTAAACTTGACTAGAGTGAACACAGGTATGTGTTACAGGTAGCGTTGTGGTCAGCTAGCCCATCGTTGACAAGCTGGGTTAAACAGATGTGTCAGTGGCTATCTTGACAGTTCAACTTTCATTCAAACGTTGCTGTTAGCCTACCGTTAACCGGCTTTGCGTTGTTTCTCTCCGGGTAGTTGAACCCATTCGTCCTTTTCTCTATCTCCATCCTCCTACAGGGACTGATGCCAAGTCAGTCCCGCGTCTTTCGTGTTTCTTTTACCGCCAGCCCCAAATGGATGTCAACGAGTGATGATGAAGAGTCTGGTAAATAAAATTGGTGGATGTGAGCGGGCACAAACAGGTTCAGGGCTGTCCACAGCCTGGGTTGCTCAACGCTCGTTGGTGAGTTCCATGCTTTACTGCTGCCAGTCAGTCTGGAAGAACACGATCACAACCCCCCAAGAGTGGTGCGTTCGGTGCCTGTGGGAAGTTTGGGTTCACCTCCTGTTTTGTCAATTTACTGTTTGTTGTATACACACATCTATATATCTATACATCTATTTATATCTCTCTCTATATATATATTGTTATCTCTCTTGTCTTGTTATCTCTCTCTCTCTCTCTCTCTCTCTCTCTCTCTCTCTCTCTCTCTCTCTCTCTCTCTCTCTCTCTCTCTCTATATATATATATATATATATATATATATATATATATATATATATATATAAAGAGAGAGAGAGAGAGAGAGAGAGAGAGAGAGAGAGAGAGAGAGAGAGCGAGATGTGATATATAGATATGTGTATACAACAAACAGTAATTTGACAAAACAGGAGGTGAGATACTGTATATATATGGTATCTCACAAAAGCGAGTGCCACCCCTCTCATTTCTGCAATGTTTTAATTATATCTTGTCATGGGACAACAGTGACGAAATGACACTTTGAGACAATGTTAAGTAGTCACTGTAGAGTTTAGATAGCAAAGTAAATGTATGGTTACGTCAAAGTAACTCAAAATACAACAATCAATGTTTAAAATGCTGGCAACAAAAGTGAGTATATATATATATATATATATATATATATATATATATATATATATATATATATATATATATATATATATATATATATATATATATATATATATATATATACACACATACATACATACATACATACATACATACATACATACATACATACATACATACATACATACATACATACATACACACACATAGTGGGAACTTTGCTTACAAACTTAATTGGTTTTGTGATCGGGTTTGTAAGTAGAAACGTTTTTAAGTAGAAGCAACGTTTTCCATAGGAATCAATGTAAAAGCAAATATATGCATGCTGGACTATCCCAAAAGTCACACATTTTGCGCTATTACTCTGTGCAAAACACACAGAAAACAAAAAAAAACTGTTTTTTTGCTTTTTCAAACCTGTATAACAAGAAATAAACGTCACTTTATTCTTGACCTCTGAGCTTTGCTTGGGGAGGGAGAAACCTAATTTTCTACACTTGCTAAAATTATCCTCGAGAAGACACTTTAAAAATCGGCCTAATGATTTATTGTTTGCTTCCACGTACTCCTTGCAATGTGCTCACATACTGGCCATTACCTTTTGGTGTAATTGGGGAGTTTTCCGAGTGATCATTAAACGCACCTCGAACAGAACGCGAGTGAGAATTTAAAAACAAAATAAAAGAAAAAGAAAATAGCTTCTAAATATAGATATTGGCAAATACAAAAGTGTGTTCTCCATATTTTTATTGAAAACAATCTGGTACTGTCTGACGCACGGTAACGGCTTCCATCTTTCACTCAATGCTTGCGCGCTCCTGCAGGGGATGTTCACGGGGTACCTACTTTTGGCTCAAAACACCTGCCGTACCCGTCGGGAGCTCGACGATATGATTTCGAGTTCGTAAGTAGTCATACCTCTACATACGAATTTAATTCATTTCGGGACCTACTTCATATGTTGAAATAGTCGTATGTTGGATCAAATATTTCCATACGAATACACTATATACATAATTCGTTTAATTCTTTCCACAGCCAAAAACCCAACGACAACTCTTTAATAAATACTGCAGATAATTACAAATAGCAATAAAACAAATGCATTACATCAGAGAGGTGTAAAAAGAAATAATTTATAACGAATCCAATAAAAAAGTTTTTTTTTTTTATTGTCACTGTACCTTTGAGGCACATACAGATTCCGTTCCGTAACTTACTGTAACTTACAGGATGTGAACTCCAAGCTAACTTCGCTTATTATTTTTTATATATTTTTTTTCGATTTTTCAATTATTTTATCCAACTTACACAACGTTAACTTAAAATTAACTTAGCTTATTTGTTTTTATATATATATATTTTTTTTACTTTTTTTCTTTATAACTTTCATCTTTACCCTCTTCACTTCCTGTCATGTGCAGGAATGGAGCAGGGTGACCAAATGCAGCTTGGACCAGGGTTTATTGTGGGGAAAGGGTGGTGGAGGAGAGGATGAGGGGACCAAACAGGCAGGAACAAACAGGAAACAGGGAGGCAAACTAATAGGACGGGCTAACAGAACAACAACGGGACTGACTGACCGACAAGGCTGGCTAACAGAAACAGAATTGACAGAGGCAGAGCAACAGGAGGAACCGACAAACTAACAGAACGATCCGACAGGGGAGTGACGTGCAGACCACACTTAAATACAAGGCAGGTAACGAGAGGCAGGTAATGAGAGGCAGTTAACGAGAGACAGGTAACGAGAGGCAGGTAACGAGAGGCAGGTGACGGCGATTACACTGATTACGGATAGACACAGGAGAAACGGGGCGGAAATCATGACAAAACTGACACACGAGGAAACGACAGGAGGCGTCTATCTATCTATCTATCTATCTATCTATCTATCTATCTATCTATCTATCTATCTATCTATCTATCTATCTATCTATCTATCTATCTATCTATCTATCTACTTACCTACCTACCTACCTACCTACCTACCTACCTACCTACCTACCTACCTACCTACCTACTTACCTAATTTCATTGCTGGAACTCGGCTACCCAACTGCGTTGTAACATATTCCAGATCAGAAATGTCCAAATCAGGGTTTTCAAATGTGTGTGTCTTTGTTTCTCTGTATGTTGTCACATTTCAACAAAACATTGACAATCAGAGGCATTATAATATATTCGCAAGTACCCGCAGATTTGTTTGCAGAGAACGTGCGTGGTGTTATTCTCTAAACGTCCAGCAGATGTCCATAGATGTACATACTACGATGCAGCCCACGAACAGTGGTGTTGTGGTGGGCCGTCAGAGCCTGCAAGGCCTTCTCTGCTGGCCTAAAAATATCTGAATCACAGACTGATGTTAATTATATTCCGTCCATAAATACGTATTAAGTAATTCCACATGGTCTGTCCGCGTCCTTTCATTGCTAGCCCCCTGGTTGTGCTGCTTCCAGACGTGTATTTTCATATTTAACCATTTAACCAATCACATTTCAGCCACTATTTGTTGCCAGGGTCAAAGAAGTCTGCCTGGAGGCCTTCACAATAGGTTCTGCGGGCCCTGTCACATAAAATAAATGTCGATCAAGACAAAAAATAAATACAAAATTAAAAAAAAGGTCTGACACGTTGTATCAGCTTTCTTTTTAAGAATCATGATAACAAAAAGACACAAAAAGAACACCAAACCTTCCAGAACGTGACAAAACTCAAAAAGCCCTTGAGATACTGGAGAAATGCATACTACTCGTCTCTTAAAGCAGATGAGGAAAGTACATGGTGATGTGTCAACACATTAAAGTGTGTTGTGTGAGTCTCTTGAGTTACACACAGTCTTTACACTGACATCTCTGTTTGCGCTCTCATTTAGTTATTTATTTAAGTTTTAATGGACCCCTTCATCCTGCATCTGTACCACTTACAAGACAGCAAGCCTTGACGGCCAGCATGGATGGGTCTAATCATAGTTTTAAATCCCGGTAATTGAGAGTTTTTGCTGGATAAATGCTAGTCTGTTTCCTGAACATGGATTAGGTGCCATTGAGCAAGGCAAATAGCATCCATCTTCAGACTCACTGCCTCAGTCTTTAATGTCTAGCTCCCTGATTTCCTTTATGTATGCGAGTTGTTTTTTGTAATTTCATGCATGTCGCAAACAATAGGCAGGTAAGTGGAAATTTAATTTCCCTCTGGAGACAACAATTCTTATTGTTTATTATACAAATTAAATTAAACTCATTGTAATATTGTTTTCCTTTTGAACAAGTCTCCCGAGTGCATGTTTGGTGAGAAATTGCACCTTTTTCAGGATGTAATATGTCTTGTAGTAAATTGAATATGATGGAGCTTTGGGTGGACAGCATGTGAATGTCTGCCTTATATCTCGAGTCTATGGCAAGCCATTTGAGCATTTATTCCATATCTTTGATATCAAACATTAGTGTTCTTCACTAGTTGGACATTAAGCCACACTAGTTGTACACGTTGTCATATAAGTTGCACAGAAACTCGAACCAGTCACTCGTTTTCAGCAACTAGTGCAACATGTGTCCAACTAGTGCTGACATAAGACTACCTAGTGACAGGTAGAAACACACTAGTAGTGCCAAAATCCTAGCTGGTCGGCTTTTTGATGCTCTTGTGACCCACTGAACCAAGCTATGATGTTTAAAGTCTTACAAGTAAACATGTAACATACAAAAGCTTTAACATGTTCACTTGTCGAATGTCGACTGTTGTCACATGTTAACTAGTGACCTGGGATTTCTTGCACTAGTCAACTAGTGAGAACTGTAATAGCCACTAGTGAACTTGTAAAGGATAAAACACTGACTAGTTAACAAGTGACAGCCCCTTGAAGCCTTGATATCACACTAGTGAGTCTAAACATTTTTACTTGTTTACTAGTCATGCCCCAAATATCCACTAGTGCACTAGTGCAGCATTTTGACTTAACTAGTTCAACTAGTGAGGTAAAGAATGTTCACTAGTAGAACTAGTGAATGCCAACATGCTCACTAGTAAAATAGTTAAAGGTGTCTTTTGATGCAACTAGTTAACAAGTGATACGCAAATGTTCACAAGTAGAAGTAGTGACTTCCAAATTTCTTACTAGTGACACAAGTTGCACTAAATGCTAATTAGGAGGCAGGAACTTACCATAAGCAAACACCTCCAATTGGCTCTCTGATAAGAGATACACTCATCAAAAATGTAACCCTGTAAAGCCTGATTACGAGCTTTCCATGATTTTTTTTACTGCTCTTTGCTTCGTATTACTGCAGAATCAAGCTATTTTCCCCCAGTTAATGGGTATTTACACAGAAATCATGGATCAAAACAGTATTGTCCACATTAGATGGAATAATAAATAAAAATAATGCTATATAATGCAACAATCATGCAATAAATACACCCTTCATGACAAGGATGTGAATTTTCAGTTGTCTATTGAGAAGAGAACGTCATTTGATTCATATGCTGCAATATGTAGAGAAAATGCATCACCACCTCGGCTCGTCTAAAAAAGATAGATGCCCATGAAAAGCAACTGAAAATAAAACAAATACACATCCATGCTCTCTTACTTTTTACTATAAAGTCAATTAATACGGATAATATGTTGTGATTTTTCTACAGTATTTGTTGAAGTTGTTTATTGGTTGATTTTTGACAGCAGTATGTGATTGAGTTGGTTAGGTTGGAGAAAAATATGTGATTTCATGAATTTATGTCAGACAATAAATACCTAGAAAATAGTTTGAAAAAATGATTGTAAAAAAAATTCATGCACAAAAACCACACTAAGAATAAAACAAATTTCCCTAAAATAGAAGAAAAGTCTAAAAACAATATAACTGATAATAAACATGCTTCTATTTCTCCCGACGTTCTTTGATGGAGCTGATCACAAACAAGCGTACATTAACAGCGTCATGCTGCTGGAGTTGTGCTGTCAAAAAGTACAGGATGGAACTGCTCATGTGCTGTAAATAGAATCTCGATCTTGACAGGTATGACCTACAGGACTGTCTCAGAAAATTAGAATATTGTGATAAAGTTCTTTATTTTCTGTAATGCAATTAAAAAAAACAAAAATCTCATACATTCTGGATTCATTACAAATCAACTGAAATATTGCAAGCCTTTTATTATTTTAATATTGCTGATTATGGCATACAGCTTAAGATAACTCAAATATCCTATCTCAAAATATTAGAATATTTCCTCAGACCAAGTAAAAAAAAAAGATTTCTAATAGCAAAACAAAATCAAACATTTGAAAATGTCCATTAATGCACTCAGTACTTAGTTGGGAATCTTTTTGCACGGATTACTGCATCAGTGCGGCGTGGCATGGAGGCAATCGGCCTGTGGCATTGCTGAGGTGTCATGGATGCCCAGGATGCTTCAATAGCGGCCTTTAGCTCATTTGCATTGTGGGTCTGGTGTCTTTCAGCTTCTTCTTCACAATACCCCACAAATGGGGTTCAGGTCAGGGGAATTGGCAGGCCTATCGAGGACAGTAATGCCATGGTCAGGACACCATTTACTGGTGGTTTTGGCACTGTGGGCAGGTGCCAGATCATGCTGGAAAATGAAATCATCATCTCCATAGAGCTTTTCAGCAGACGGAAGCATGTAGTGCTCTAAAATCTGCAATTACTCTGGACTTCATGAAACACAGTGTGCCAACACCAGCAGCTGACATGGCTCCCCAAACCATCGCTGACTGTGGGAACTTCACGCTGGATTTCAAGCAACTTGGATTTTGCTCCTCCCCAGCCTTTCTCCAGACTCTGGCGCTTTGACTTCCAAATGAAATACAAAACTTGCTTTCATCTGAAAAGAGGACTTTGGACCACTCCAGTGCTTCTTTTCCATAGCCCAAGTCAGACGCTTCAGAAGTGGCTTGACCATGCGAATACGGCTATTGTAGGCCATTTCTCGGACACGTCTGTGAACAGTGGTTTTTGATACCTGGACTCCAGCT
Organism: Syngnathus scovelli; assembly: GCF_024217435.2. Taxonomy (NCBI): domain Eukaryota; kingdom Metazoa; phylum Chordata; class Actinopteri; order Syngnathiformes; family Syngnathidae; genus Syngnathus; species Syngnathus scovelli. The sequence continues at coordinate 9,289,780 of NC_090849.1, read as the reverse complement.
TCAGTCCACTGTCTTTGAAGCTCCCCGAAATTCTGGAAGCGACTCTTCTTCACAATGCTGTTAAGGCTGCGGTCATCTCTCTTGGTTGTGCAGTGTTTCCTGCCACATATCCCCCTTCCAACAGACTTTTTGTGGATGTGCTTTGAAACTGCACTCTGTGAACAGCTTGCTCTTTGAGAAATTTCTTTATGTGTCTTGCACTCCTGATGGGGAGGGTGTCGATGATGGTCCTCTGGACAGCAGTCAGATCACCAGTCTTCCCCATGCTTGTGAACCAAGCTGAGTGTTTTTCAAGGCTCAGGAAACCCCTGCAAGTGTTTCGAGTTAATTAGACGATTCAAGTGATTAGTTGAATACCCTACTAGTATACTTTTTCATGATATTCTAATATTTTGAGACAGGATATTTGAGTTTTCTTAAGCTGTATGCCATAATCAGCAATATTAAAATAATAAAGGGCTTGTAATATTTCAGTTGATTTGTAATAAATCCAGAATGTACGACATTTTTGTTTTTTTAATTGCATTATAGAAAATAAAGAACTTTATCACAATATTCTAATTTTCTGAGACAGTCCTGTATACACAAAGGGTTTCTGTGCAACTTGTATGACAACGTGTATAACTCGTGTGGCTCAATGTCCAACTAGTGCTGACAAAGACCGTACTAGTGAAGAACACTAATATCCGATATCAAGGATGTAGAATAAATACTCAAATGGCTTGCCATACGAGTCTGCCCTTTGATACGGATTCGGAGTTGCAAAGTAACAAGATACCACGAGATGGCACTAGTGTCATATACTATTAAAATTATCCTTTCACATTTCTATTTTACGTAAATGACGTGACACATTAATGCTCTTTTTCACGCATGAAGTTCAGTAACTGTAGTACGGGCAACCGAGAATTATATGATTTTCTAAATTGATGATGATGATGATGATGATGATGATGATGATGATGATGATGATGATTGTTATTTTTGTTGTCTATACTATTAACAGTAGTATCTACTCTATTATTAATAAGCTAGAGGGATATATCTTTGACTTTGTTCAGACTGCAGACACAAATTTAGTGTAAGCCCCTCCCAAGAGGAGGACAACGGATGCCAGCCTCTATCTATACACATGGTCACTCACTGTACTGTCCTGCTGAGTGAAATGGAGCTGAATTAGGGGCCCTTCACTTTATGGCCACTTAAAGGCTGAATAGAGTAACCAGCGGTTTGTATTGCTTATGAGCGTAAACGGCTTGACTCAAGGCAGAGATGATGTGGAGATACACTAACTTTTTTGCATGTTTGCTGATCCTATGTAAGGATGCGGCTTCACAAAGCAAGGTAAGTGGAGATAATATGCAAATCACTGACATGCAATTTCACACATCGCAGTGATCTGTTATTTATTTATCTAATATGCGCTAAGTCTCGTTTTGATTGATACGCGTTCTGTTTTGATTTTTTTTTTACCTGCGTCAAATTACATGTTTTATCACACCAGGGGTTGCGTCGAACATCCAGCGCGTTTCTGTAGACGTTTCACTGGTTAGTATTAGCATTTGAAGAAATTATCTGATAGAGATCTCGGAACATACTATCTATCGATAGGTCGAATCGTGGAGAACTGACGCCACTTTTATAAAGGCATCTGAAGCACGACACTTGCTGGGAAAGCAATAATATCTGGCTGACCAATTGTTTAGACAGCTGCTGAGCTCCAGTAACCATTTAATCTTCAGGTCCATCCAAACCCAGGTCACACAATGGGAGACTATACCCTTTGTAGATTAAGCCAATCGCGCATCTATAAATGTAATAGAATCGCTTTCCGAATCCCGCACACGTCCAATGTCTAATGTCTCACTGCATTTTGCGCAATCACCAATCTGTACTTCACAAACTGTACACTATTTGTACATGTGGTGTTTTTGTGATTACAAATTGAAGTAATGTTTAAAAAAAAAAAAAAAAAAAAAAAGATAAAACAAACAAAAATGCTACTGGTTGCAGATACCCTGGCAACTCCTGCATAGAAAGTAATATACATTCATGTTTGATTCATTCACTCCTAAAACACAAAAATAAACTACAACGTGACCGTTTATATAATGTGAAAACCCAATTTCAAACATGTCAGCATGAACACAGAATTTAAAGAGACTTTTGGTTTACATTTTCTTCTTTCCCTTTGCTAATGTTTGTCTAATGCTAGCATGTATTTTGTAATGGCGATTGCTCTACATTGTACAGTATTGCAGTATTTCAGGTCAAAACAAAAACGATCAAATGGTGTAAATCAGCAGTCAAAGTCAAAGTCAGCTTTATTGTCAATTTCTCCACATGCCAAAGACACACAAAGAAACCGAAATTTCGTTCCCCCCTATCCCACGGTGACAAGACATGGCTCACAACAGACAAACAAGTAAACAAGTACAACAGTGCACGTGCAGCTGCAGTATAGAACATATGGTTGCCAGTCTTGGACAGCTGACCCAAAGATGTTGCAGTAATACTAAATAATACAATGTACTGGACCACACATCTGACATGTAACTGTAGTTGTGCACGCTGTACTCCATACTATTAGAGAAGCAAGTTTACAAAATACAATGTACATAATAGAACAGAATCACTCAACTATGTCCACGTATGGTGCACGTCTGTCTAACAACTGTCTGCTCTGCATTAAATCAAAGGGGGATGGAATGGAGGTCATTTAAGAGTAAAGCTGCCATATAGCAAGTCATAGGTTGCAGCATGGGGAAGGATCAGTCCCAATTAGGGGAGTACTTTGAGTTACAATGGAAGCTGGATACAACTATAGTACCATAGCCATTCACTTCAGTGTGCTTGTTGGGCAGAATAACTTTCCCTCCCAGTTTTAATGGGACATTTTGAATCCAAAGCTTCAGCCAATGACATATATTTCAGATTTTCCCTATTTCAGCAACAATGTGGCCAAGTACAACCCTGATAAGGAACAATCCAGTGCAAAGACATTGAATTTTGCATTCGTGCTGGATTTTAACTACATCCCACACCTTTTGGAAACAAAAGAACTTACTGTAAAACAGAATATATCTCCTACCGACAGCCTGGACCTAAATATTACGCTTGTGAATGAATGGGAGACTCGGGCTCACACATCAAATGCAATGATGCTTGACAGCATGTTATGCCATTTAAATGGCAGGGCTGCGACTCCCCTTGAAAGACAAGCTGAATATCTTCCATTACCATGCTCAAACATCAAAGCCATCTTTCCCTGTTGGAATGAATGAAAATATAATCTGTTCCACCCTCCCCAAAATAAGACAGCAAATTCATCTGCGGTGCATTTCCAGAAGTTGAATGGCATTCCGGTGACTGCTTTTATTTTTAGTTCAGTGTGTTTTAACAAGAAAATTAGCACTCTGTATTGTACTTTTTAACAACATAATAAATAATTGAATAGAATGTGAAGAATTGAGCAGTTTGTGCATCCTAAATATTTCCTGGTAGCTGCTTCTGGTATACATAGCTTGGCTGAGTGTATTATACAATCATGTAGACAAAGAAGAGTTTTACTCAACTACTGTAGGGTGACTCAGTACTCAGCAGATAATTAGATTGTGTGTGTGTGTGTGTGTGTGTGTGTGTGTGTGTGTGTGTGTGTGTGTGTGTGTGTGTGGGCGTGTGTGTGTGCGTGCGTGCGCGTGTGTGTGTGCGTGTACGTGTGCGTGTACGTCTGTGTGTGTGTGTGTGTGTGTGTGTGTGTGTGTGTGCGTGTGTGCGCGTGTGTGTGTGTGTGTGTGTGTGTGTGTGTGTGTGTGTGTGTGTGTGTGTGTGTGTGTGTGTGTGTGTGTGTGTGTGTGTGTGCGCGTATGTGTGTATGTGTGACAACCGCCAAACTGAATTCAAGCCACAGTTGACAGAGAAGAGGGGTTCTGAAGCAAAACCAAGAAATGTGAATGAATTGTGGAATGATGTTAAAGAATATTGGAGTGGAATAGCTGAAAGGCACCACAAGTTGGTTAGCTTCATATCTCACAGATGTGAATAAGTCTTGAAAAACTGTGGTTATACAACTAAATACAGGGTTAATGAGTCACAGGATTGCTATAGAGAGGATTTTGAAGATAATACTTTTGAGCTTTTAGCGTCAACAGCAGCTACTACTATCACTGTGAGCACTCCCTTTTCTACTTTTTTATACTAATAGCCCAATTTCACAGCCTTGAGATTGTAGATGTTATCAATGCGTGTTGGATTGCGAGAATATACTTAATCTACTGGTACTTGGTTTCCCATGTAACAATAAAACAATAAACTCAAAACCTGGAATAATCGTTTTAGTCACATTGCACTACTATTATTCTGAATACTACTGTACAATGGACGAATGCGGAGTGCCAGTAGTTGTGTGTATATAGTGTAGGTTCAATAAGCAATAAAATGCATTACTATGACAGCACCTGTGTGTTCACTTCTGCTTCACTGTCAAGAGGGTCTGGTTTTATTGGGTCAGGCCGCCATATTCAGGTTCTCCCCATGCTTGTGTACGTTTTCTCCAGGTACTCCATCTTCTTCCCACAGTCCCAAAAATTAATCGTTAGGTTAAATGCATACACTAAATTATCTTGTGGTGTGAATGGTTATTTCGTCTATAATCTGTGATTCAGTGACAACTGGTCCAGGGTGTACTCAGCCTCCTATCCAAAGTCCTGTGAGTCCAGGTCACGTGAGTCCAAATGAGGACAAGTGTATAGAAAATTGATTTATGAAGGTATCCATATGTCAAGCAGTCGTAGTATAATTTACAAATGCTGTATTGCCTACAAAATGTGTGTCTCTAAAGAGTCAAATGTTTTGAAGCCAAAATTGGTGCCAGTGTTAAAAATAAAAAACAAAGTACTTTCAGAAGAAACTGGGGGCGTTGAGGGCACCATCAAGTGGCGTGGGAAACAGTGCGGGCACATGCTTCATGTTTTGGTCATAAACAAACCAAAAGACAATGAGTACAACGTCGGGGGTGAGTGGCAACAAAAAGGAGACGGTTGCTCAGTCTACTGTGGCCAATGCTTGGCACTGGGGCAGATACTTGGCGTCATTAAATGAAATGAAGGGTTTATTCTTTGTTGTTTTAGATCAGTGCCAACATTTCTATGAATGAGCATTTTGGCATGGTTTGACTGTAGATATTAAGGATTTGAGCAAGCAGTAAGCAATGTGAAGTGTTGCACAAAACGTCTGATAAACAATGTTTAATTTATCTTTTTGAAGGAGACAATGGCGGTGCTACATTCGCACGTCTTGGGCATAACAATACGATTTAGTCACCTGTTGCTTTTAGGCAGAACTAACAGAGGTGCAAATTTACACAGCAGTTGCAATTTGTCCCTAAACAGATACTTACATAAGTAGTGACATGAGTTTCAACCGTAAGGGGTCTGAGCAGTGACTCCCCGGTGTTCATATCAACATATCAGTCGCGGCTGGCAGTCTTTTGCCTCTGTTCTCCCTGTGATGCTATCTCAGAATCTGGCAAATTCTAGGTTCAATTTCAACTTGGTCTGGTTAGTTAGCCACCCATTGTCAGACAACCAGCGTAAAAGAGAAAAAAATAGTCTTGTGACATAGATTTCATTTTCCCCCATATAGTATGTTATGCTAAGCTTTCCTTCACTTGCATTAATTGATCGATTGGCATGAGTCTGCATCAAAACAAACAAACTAACTAACTAACTAACTAACTAACTAACTAACTAACTAACTAACTAACAGATAATTAATACTAAGTAGAAGTTTACTGACTACATCAATTACCGTAATTTCCGGACTATAAGCCGCACCAGACTATAAGCCGCACCAGCTAAAATTCAGGGATATTTTAGTTTTTTTCTTACATAAGCCGCACCGGACTATAAGCCGCACATGCACATGAGTTTTTTACAAAGAAAGACAGTACACAGAAAGCCGTAAAAATCCATAAATACGCCGCGCCGCCATTTAAGCCTCGGGGTTCAAAGTAACCTTCTGAATAAATAGCATTAAAAGTTCACATTCATTACAACTTGTTTTTGGTGAGCAAAATGTCAGAAGAATTGAATTTAAATGCTGATTGATTGGGTTTTAATACAATGCAGATGGTCCAAACAGCGCCACTGCTTTGCGTAAACTCTGAGTCACATGCTAGAGTAAGAGAAAGGGTTTAGAGCCCTTTGACGCAGGTCACCTAGCGTGCATTCCTACTAAAGCTCATAATAGTCACAAGCAACACAGCCAGAATAAGCAGGAGCCATAGTAGCGTTTCAAAATAGTATTTTTGTTGTTGTTTTTTACTTCAAGATTCAAGAGAAGAACAGTGGTTCGCAGCCTTTTTACGAGTGTATAGAAGTGATCAAGTCATCACAAAAATCACGAAAAAAAGCTTATATAAGCCGCACCTGACTATAAGCCGCAGGGTTCAAAATTTGGGAAAAAAGTCGCGGCTTATAGTCCGGAAATTACGGTACATGTTCCCACATGCATGCATTTACGTAAAAGGATGCTTGGCATTTCCAATGTTTGTATTATCTTGGGTTTACATAGTTTCTCCCTCTGCAAATGCATGCATCTTTGACAAAAAAAAAAAAAATAAATAAAAAATAGGGGTAAGCAAAACAAAACATTTCTTCTACAGCCAATGTAAAATCCCATGAAATGTCTTCCAGGCAACATCTCTGTGGATCTTGGAACAGAGCCACTTGGCTCAGCTTGCAAATGTAGATGAGTATGTGAATGGGAAACATCGGGTCAACATTAAACTAAATAGTTATGTGCTGACACTACTCATAGACCTGACCATCTTCTTGGGAAAGCCAACACAAGCATAACACGTATGAGATTAATACAATCAAGTAATCAAATTATCACATTGATTGTACTGCTGCATTACAGTTGACGTCAAATAGGTCAGGCATTATTTTTTCGCTCAACAGTGTTTAACAATGTTTTTGTGCCAATGTAAACAAGTGTTTATGCTTAAAATGTTATTATTTGATGAAGTATATCCTAATATTTTAAATTATGGATGAAAAAATAGAAAGTTGTTTTGTCACTTTTATTTTTGCAACTTTGCCAGATTTTTTTAATTTTTGTCGAGGTACTGTTTCAGTAACGGTTTTGAAGTCCTTTACGCAGGAATAGTATCAAACTGAAAAATTGGTATCATGACAACACTATTGCATGTTTCATCTTTGGAGCTAGTGTCAAGAGTGTTTGTGTTTGGCTCTGTTCATTATAACTCATTGAATTATTTTGCGATACCGATGCAAATCGTGTTATTACAAATATCAAACATTCAGCTAAAAGCCACACTCATTTTATAATTGGGACTTTAACAAAGAGACCATCGCTGTACTCCCTGTTCAACACGGCAGTAAAGGCTCTATGTACTGATATCTATGTTGACATCATTTTCTATTTGTAAGGATCTTTGGGCACTGTAGCGTTTTAAAATGTTTGGGCATCTTGGCAACTTGTTGTGTTGTTGGCATTGAAGTAACTGAAGGAAAAAAGGCCTAGGATCAACACGCGCATTTGTTCGTCTACATCAAATCACAGAAGAAGACTTGTATATACATATAACATAATATAACATTAAATTTGCTTGTAACCTTGTTTTTTCATTTTTTCCAAAAATATGAATTGAATGGTACGAGACATTATGGAAGTCAGAGTTCAACTGGGACTGGTCGCCAGTAAACCGTGTTTTTAGAATGTGGCAGGACGATAGCGGACCCGAGAAAACCAAGAAGACAGGAAGGCAATTCAAACTCAGAATGTCTTGAATGATGTCCTAACCACCAGTCAAACAAATTGTTGTCATTCATCTGTATACTTAGGTGCTGATATTCAGTTGTGATTAGCATTAACATCTCAATTCAACCATTTAAAAAGCATTTTTAAGTGCTACTCCTTTGAAATGTGTGTGTTGTTAAATTATTCTAGGAAATACATTAATAGCTGAGTTCATCTGATAATATAAAGAAAGTCATTTTAATGCCTTCAGTTGTGTCTGTATTGTTTGACATGACAATGTGAGTAAAGACTTCAGAGTATTTGGACACATAAAGAGACTCAGCAGGAATGTTGATATGTACTCTCAAAAGCAGTGAGGACTTGATATACTTTCTTCTTAGCTAATTAACATCCCAGTGCCGATGACTTGTTTTAGCTCCATGTTTTACGGTTAATCTAAGAACAAAGGTTTCACTCGTCATCTCTTATTAATTTTTTTTAGGGTCAATCTTCACAGCGACCCAATGAGCACCGTTAATTTGAAGTCAGAAACTATATTTGGGGTGAAATGTCTCTCTGGGAAGTTTTGAGTGGCCATCAAAGTGGGTTTAAATATTCTGTTCTTCAAAATTCACCTGATATGCAAAGCGCTGAGTAGAATTTTATTTTATGATGATCATAAAGCACTTCTTGGACAAACCTGCAACATACATTTGCGCATTTGAGGTTTGTCACAGGACAACGCCACTGCATACTCGCCTTTTAACATACAATTGTGCAGCCAATTACTTGCTGGCAAAGTACTAAAGACGGGACATGCTTGTTTATATGACCCTGGTTTTGCACACAATGAAGCACACAAGTGAAATTCTAAAGCCAGTGAAAGCTTTTAAATGCACCAGCTATTGTATAGCAATTCTGAATACAATTGGAGGTTCACTTCATGACTGTCAGAAATTGTTGGTCATAAATGAGCTAATAGAGCACTCTGTGTCTTACATACATTTTTTCCCCGGGTTTAGCCCTGTTCTTTTGGCCTTGTACTTGATCGCAAGAGAGGCCCATTTTAAAGACTCAAACCATGCAACATTCATTAATTGTCTCTTAATTGCCTTCTCAGAAATCATGCTGCTAGCATAGCTTGGCATTAGATGCTCAAAAGTAGGTAGGTTTACAACCGCACAATTCAGATAGATAGAAGTAGGGGCAGAGAATTCTGGCTCAAAATTCATCTGATTTTAATACTGAGATGAACATTTCTATGCTAGAAGATAGAAGTAGGGGCAGAGAATTCTGGCTCAGAATTCGTCTGATTTTAATACTGAGATGAAAATTTCTATGCTTTTGCTTTGGGCTCTGTGTGTTGAATGTTGAAGTACTGAAGATCCAAGATGGAATATTTCCAAACTGCAAGTTAACTCAGTGTTTTGGGGAAGTCCGTATCATTGTTCTGTTCTACCAAACATGTTTTTGGGATGTGGGAGGAAACCGGAGTTCCCGGAGGAAACCCATGCGGGAGAACATGCAAACTCCATACAGGGAGGGCCTGAGGTGGAATCAAACCCACACCCTCGCAACTGTGAGGCGGACGTGCTAACGGCTTGGTGGGACAGCCGCCCAGTAGCAATGATAAAATTAAAAATATTGGAATTAAGTACTCATGTTCAGTATCAAAGCCAAGTGAAGAGTCCCTCCAAATTTTCATGGGTAAACTATGGAATCAGGGATTTTTATTCAGAATAAAGTGCCTTGACTGAGAAATAAAAGATCATGGGGTGGGACAATGGAAGTTAAATTTCTTAAGGAGCCTTTGAGTTCATTCAAAAACGTTTAATCAGTATATGAGGGTAGAAATTATTGTATTCGTTTATAATGATAGAAAGATCACAGAACGTGAGAAGGCCTAAGATTTTGAAACCAGTTACCACTGGGTGGGAAATAAAGCTGGAAGTAGTCAAAAGAAGTTGAGAGTTGATTCAAGTTCCATGTCCACCCGTGAGGGGCACATTTTGTCTGCTGTGTTATTTATCCAATAGAAAGGGTTATGATCATTACAGGACAAATAATAGTCCAGGAAATCAGGTGAGGCTAAGCCACCAAGGGATTTGGGGAACTGCAATACTGCTCTTCTTCGCTAAAGACGTTTAATCTGCTAATCCACTTTGTTTTCATGTGGTTCTAGCATTTGTCAACCTGCTGTGTTTTCACTTGACATGGGTCAGGTTTGGTCTGGTTCTGCACACAGGAGGCCTGCTCTGCTTCAGACATACCCCTCCTCCTCAGTATTCATGCAGTAATGGATGGAAGGCAAGTCACCCCCGCGACACACCTTCCCCCAGCACTCAGCCTGCATTCCTTCACTAATGAGCCCCCTACCACAGCAATCACTGGCCCCCTCCATCGCTTTCTCCTCTAAGCCTGCCGTTCCATCGCAAATGCAGGGACGAAGGGTAAAACAAAAGCAGAAAAGGTTCCTTTACGACATTTTTATGTAGTGGTTGTATTCTATGCTTTAGAAACAAAAGAATTATTGGCTTCAACCCCTATTTTCTTATATTGATGTTGTGCATTCTCAAATTCACTTGAATTTGTCCATCCATCCATCCATCTTCTTCCGCTTATCCGGGGTCGGGTCGCGGGGGCAGCCACTTCATCCAGCTCATCCCGGGGGATCCCAAGGCGTTCCCAGGCCAGCTGAGAGACATAGTCTCTCCAGCGCGTCCTGGGTCGTCCCCGGGGTCTCCTACCGGTGGGACATGCCCGGAACACCTCCCCAGGGAGGCGTCCAGGAGGCATCCTGATAAGATGCCCGAGCCACCTCATCTGGCTCCTCTCAACGTGGAGGAGTAGCGACTCTACTCCGAGTCTCTCCCGGATGACCGAGCTTCTCACCCTATCTCTAAGGGAGAGCCCGGACATCCTGCGGAGAAAGCTCATTACGGCCGCTTGTATCCGGGATCTCGTTCTTTCGGTCACGACCCATAGCTCGTGACCATAGGTGAGGGTAGGAGCGTAAATCGACCGGTAAATTGAAAGCTTTGCCTTTTGGCTCAGCTTTCTCTTCACCACAACGGACCGGTACAGGGTCCGCATTACTGCCGACGCTGCACCGATCCGCCTGTCGATCTCGCGCTCCATCCTCCCCTCACTCGTGAACAAGACTCCAAGATACTTGAACTCCTCCACTTGGGGCAGGATCTCATCCCCGATCCGGAGAGGGCATTCCACCCTTTTCCGATCAAGGACCATGGACTCGGATTTGGAGGTGCTGACCCTCATCCCGGCCGCTTCACACTCGGCTGCGAACCGTTCCAGAGAGAGCTGGAGATCACGGCCTGAAGAAGCCAACAGCACCACGTCATCTGCAAAAAGCAGAGACACGATGCTGAGGTCACCAAACCGGACCCTCTCAACGCCCTGGCTGCGCCTAGAAATTCTGTCCATAAAAAATATGAACAGAATCGGTGACAAAGGGCAGCCTTGGCGGAGTCCAACCCTCACTGGGAACGAATCCGACTTACTGCCGGAAATGCGGACCAGACTCTGGCATCAGTGATACAGGGACCGAACCGCCCTCATCAGTTGGCTCGGCACCCCGTACTCCCGAAGCACCCTCCACAGAACCTCCTGAGGGACACGGTCGAACGCCTTCTCCAAATCCACAAAACACATGTGGACTGGTTGGGCGAACTCCCATGCACCCTCGAGGATCCTGCCGAGGGTTTAGAGCTGGTCCACTGTTCCACGGCCAGGACGAAAGCCACACTGCTCCTCCTGAATCCGAGGTTCGACCTCCCGACGGACCCTCCTCTCCAGCACCCCTGAATAGACCTTACCAGGGAGGCTGAGGAGTGTGATTCCCCTGTAATTGGAACACACCCTCCGGTCCCCCTTCTTAAAGAGGGGAACCACCACCCCAGTCTGCCAATCCAGAGGCACTGTCCCCGATGTCCACGCAACGTTGTAGAGGTGTGTCAGCCATGACAGCCCCACAACATCCAGAGCCTTTAAGAACTCGGGGCGGATCTCATCCACCCCCGGGGCCTTGCCACCGAGGAGTTTTTTAACTACCTCAGTGACTTCGACCCCAGAGATTGGAGAATCCGCCTCAGAGTCTCCAGGCCCTGCTTCCTCAATGGAAGGCGTGTAGGTGGAATTGAGGAGGTCTTCGAAGTATTCTCCCCACCGACTCACGACGTCCCGAGTCGAGGTCAGCAGCACGCCATCCCCACTGTAAACAGTGTTGACGTTGCACTGCTTCCCCCTCCTGAGACGCCGGATGGTGGACCAGAATTTCCTTGAAGCCGTCCGAAAGTCATTGTCCATGGCCTCACCGAACTCCTCCCACGCCCGGGTTTTTGCCTCAGCAACCGCCGAAGCCGCGTTCCGCTTGGCGATCCGGTACCTGTCAGCTGCCTCCAGAGTCCCGCAGGCCAAAACGGCCCGATAGGACTCCTTCTTCAGCTTGACGGCATCCCTTACCGCCGGTGTCCACCAGCGGGTTCGGGGATTGCCGCCACGACAGGCACCAACGACCTTACGGCCACAGCTCCGGTCGGCTGCCTCAACAATGGAGGCGCGGAACATGGTCCACTCAGACTCAATGTCCCCCGCCTCCCCCGGGACGTGGGAAAAGCTCTGCCGGAGGTGGGAGTTGAAGCTCTTCCTGACAGGAGATTCTGCCAGACGTTCCCAGCAGACCCTCACAGAGCGTTTGGGTCTGCCAGGTCGGACCGGCATCTTCCCCCACCATCGGAGCCAACCCACCCCCAGGTGGTGATCAGTTGACAGCTCCGCCCCTCTCTTCACCCGAGTGTCCAAAACATGCGGCCGCAAATCCGATGACACGACTACAAAGTCGATCATCGAACTGCGGCCTAGGGTGTCCTGGTGCCAAGTTAACACATGGACACCCTTATGTTTGAACATGGTGTTCATTATTGAAAATCCGTGTCGAGCACAGAAGTCCAACAATAGAACACCGCTCGGGTTCAGATCAGGGGGGCCGTTCCTCCCAATCACGCCCTTCCAGGTCTCACTGTCAATGCCCACGTGAGCATTGAAGTCACCCAGTAGAACGATGGAGTCCCCAGAAGGAGCGCTCTCCAGCACTTCCTCCAGGGACCCCAAGAAGGGTGGGTACTCTGAGCTGCCGTTTGGTGCATAGACACAAACAACAGTCAGGACCCGTCGGCCCACCGAAGGCGGAGGGAGGCTACCCTCTCGTTCACCGGGGTGAACCCCAATGTGCAGGCGCCCAGCCGGGGGGCAATAAGTATACCCACACCTGCTCGACGCCTCTCACCGTGGGCAACTCCAGAGTGGAAGAGAGTCCAGCCCCTCACGAGAGGGCTTGTACCGGAACCCAAACTGTGCGTGGAGGCTAGTCCAACTATATCTAGTCGGAATCTTTCTGCCTCGCACACTAGCTCGGGCTCCTTTCCAGCCAGAGAGGTGACATTCCATGTCCCAAGAGCCAGCTTCTGCAGCCGGGGATCAGACCGCCAAGGTCCCTGCCTTTGGCTGCCGCCCAGCTCACATTGCACCCGACCCCTTCGGCCCCCCCCCCCACAGGTGGTGAGCCCATGGGAAGGGGGACCCACGTTTCCATTTCGGGCTATGCCCGGCCGGGCCCCATGGGCGAAGGCCCGGCCACCAGACGCTCGCCTTCGAGCCCCGCCTCCAGGCCTGGCTCCAGAGGGAGGCCCCGGTGACCCGCGTCCGGGCGAGGGAAAACATGTTTATGTTTTTCATCATAAGGGGCTTGGGTGAACCGTGCTTTGTCTGACCCCTCACCTAGGACCCGTTTGCCATGGGTGACCCTACCAGGGGCATAAAGCCCCCGACAACATGGCTCCTAGGATCATAGGGGCACGCAAACCCCTCCACCACGATAAGGTGACGACTCGCGGAGGGGCACTTGAATTTGTCATTTAGTTAATACCAAAAGCCAGAACGTCAAACCCTTCAACACCAGATTTGATTCAATTCCAATCAATGTTGTTTTGGCGGCCTGTTATAGTTTCGTCTTTGTCACAGGCTTCACAAGCTGTCATTTTAGTTTCTATTAGTTTTAGTCATGATCATACTCTTTTTAGTCTAATCAAGTTTCAGTCAGTTAAACAAGCTCATTCACCTGCTGGTTGAGCAGAAGCACCTGTGACTAAAGCCAAACTGTGGCTGAGTTTTACTTTCTCAACCTGGATTTTCCAGCTCTGCATTTATTCTAGTCTTGTCTAGTTTTAGTCAATGAAAGCTATTTTAGTCTAGTTTTAGAAGAAAAAAATATTTTTTGACTCTTTTTAGATGGTGTCGCAGATGGTGTAGGGCAGGGGTGGGCAATTAATTTTTACAAGGGGCCACATGAAAAACCTGAGTTGTGTCAGAGGGCCACACCTACGATAACTTAAACCTGCTCAATTTTCTTCCATTGTAAAATGCACTAAATTATTTCTTTTAAATAGTTAGTACTGGTAATTAGAAGAATACAATTATTCCGTTTATATTTATATTAAGCTATGTGAAATCGTGGTGTATAGGTCAAATAAAAAACAATCATTAATCAGTACAATGTATTCTTAACTTCTTTAACCGCTCCATCTCTGGGTGTGAAGTTTGATAAAAAGTCCTTGTTGGGCTTGCAGTTTTGCTAGCAATGGATCAGCCTCTGATGCGCCCTGTTTATCAGACAGATGTATTTTTTCTCATGCTTGGTCGTGTAGTGGCAACTCAAATTATATTCTTTAAACACAGCGACCTGTGTACCACAAATCAGGCATACGGCTTTACCTTTCATTTCTGTAAAGAAATACTTGGCAGTCCATGTCTTGTTGAAAACACGGCGCTCCTTGTCAACTTTTCTTTTCTGAGGGTCAGCACACATTTTGAGGGCAGCATTACTTCGCACTGTTCACCTTCACGCACAGCTCACATACACGTACACTACACGAAAGTGCGACGCCTTTCAAAATAAAAGCAAAACTGTTGTATTGCATGCACGACACTGATTATTATTATTTTTTTTTTTACATTAAGTTGTAATCAATCATGCGGGCCGGACAGGGACGCACAAAGGGCCGGATGTGGCCCGCGGGCCGTAATTTGCCCAGGTCTGGTGTAGGGTTACACTCGCCTGACTTGTGTGCAGGCACCATGAGATAGATTCCCACTCAATGATGGTGTGTGTGTGTGTGTGCGTGCGTGCGTGCGTGCGTGCGTGCGTGTGCGTGCGCGCGCGCGTGCGTGTGTGACTGATTGTTCGTCTCTATATGTGCCCTGTAACTGGCTGGCGACCAGGTCAGGGTGTTGTTTGCCTTTCAGCAGATGTCGACCAAATCCAATTGGTACCTTATTTTGTTCGTACACCCATCTATTTAAATAAAATAGATGCCCCCCGCCATCCGCACGTGCCTACCCAAGAGTGTTTTCTTCTGATCCAAGTACTACCATGATCAGGATTGAGGAAAATCAAACGACGTTAAGAGTTTCTGCAACATTTCGTGAAACTTGTCATCTTATTTTGGTTAAAACAATTTTGCATAGTTTTTATTTTCTAAAGCACATGTAGTCTCATTTTTATTCATTAACAATTAAGTATCACAGATTTAGTTATCATTATCACCATGTGACTAAGTGACCATCTCACCATCACGCGATAAAGTCTTGCTGAGGAAGATATTTCGTCCTAATTTTCGTTGATAACAGAAATACTAATTCTGTACCAAATACTAATGAATAGATGTCAAATCTAAACTCCAAAGTAAAACTTTTAAACCCATCGAACATTTCTGCCACGCCTTTATTCACTCACTCCAAGAAGGATCACAAGAGGTATCCTGTACAGCTCTGTCGCCACTGCCGTCTTGAAGCCGTCCAAGTCTTTGTATAACGGGTCCTCTTGATGATTCCCTTGAGCTTGGGAAAAAAAAAAAATCACACGGAGCCCTGTGAAGTGAGTTGGGAGGTTGACCTCAGTGATGTTCATCTCGCCCTGGTGAGCATGCGCATTGTCAAAGTGAAGCTGCTAGGACTCTTGTGTCTTCAATGATTCAAAGGCCACAGAAACTATTTGTAGACAGGGTAGTCAATCGTATGGCTTACATAGAAGAGGAAAACTTGTAATTTGGGTTTGGATAAAATCCAAACTGAGAGCGCTGGCAGAAAATATTATATACTGTATTTTCCTCACGTTTATTTTTTTCAGTTTGGGTGGGGGGGGGCGACTTATACCGAGGAGCGACTTACGTATATGTGAATTTTTTCATAAATTTTACAAATTTAAAAAAAAAAAAAAAGTGAAACCACGATAAACGAACCGCGATGTAGCAAGGGATTACTGTAATTTGAATTTCAAGTGACGTCAGCAGCGCGGCGCAGCAGTTTACCGTAATTGCCGGACTATAAACCGCGAATTTTTTCAAAAATTTTGGACCCTGCGGCTTATATAAGATTTTTTCATGATTTTCATGATGACTCAGGTTACACTTGATCTGAGTGTGCTTATGTCGGTCGCTTGTGCGTGCACTTTTCAATTTAATGGAAGGGACTTTTTTTTCTTTGTGGCCAAAAGACAGGTTGAATTCCGTTGAATGCTAAGCTGCTAGCTAGCTCGCACCGCGCTCGTCAACACGGTCATTTTCAACTCTAAAGCGAAATACTATCAAACCACGCCAGATCCGCGGCCGCCAGATCCGCGGCCGCCACTGGAAATCCTCCCGGCGCAATTGGACTCGCGGTCACATTAGTGCCCCACTCCAACGTCGCCGGATTCGCTGCCGTTGCCGGACCTCGAGCCAACAACGCTGGACCCGCTGTCGGTGCTGCACTTCGTCCCAGCAACGCTGGACCTGTGACCGTCGGTGACTGCGTGCCAGTAACGCCGGACCTGCGGTTTACACCGGACCTCCAGGAGGCTAACACCATCAGCCCCAGGAGGAGAGCTACCATCTGGCCCAGTGTGCTAGCACAACCAGCCCCTGGAAGAGAGCTAACATCAGGCTCAGTAAGCTAGTACCACCAACCCCTAGAGGACAACCACCACCAGGCTCAGCAGACTACCATCACCAGGCTCAGGAGGATAGCCACCACTAGCTCCAGTGAGTTGGCACCACCAGCCGCCCTAGGAGGTCATCTGACACCAGGTTGTGTGGGATAGCATCTCCAGCCCCAGGAAGAAAGCTACCATCAGGTATAGGTTGATAGTCAGGATGGCCATGAAATTGCTCCAGAAGGACATGGAGGAACTGAAGCTATCAATGAAAGCGATGTTTTCAACTCTTGAAACCATAATGAAGCAACAGGCCATTATTACAGAGCTGATGGGAGAGGTGAAGCGGCTCAAACAATTAAATACTGAACAAAATAAGAAAATAGTCACCCTGGAAAATAGATTAGACAACTTGGAGCAGTATTCCAGAATGAGCGATGTCATCATCACAGGTTTAAAGATTAAACCACGAAGCTACCAGCAGGCTGTGAAAGGCCTTGCTTCAGAGGACTATCCTGAACATGAGGAGACAACCGAGGAGACATCATCATTGACACTATCAATATTGAGGCATGCCACACTCTGCCAACGAGGAGTCTAGATAGCAAGATACCACCTATAATTGTCCGTTTTACAAATAGGAAAAGTAAGATAAATCTACTCAAACAAGGTAGGAAATTAAAAGGCACGAACATATACATGAATGAACACCTCACCAAGAAAAATGGTGAAATAGCTAAAAAAGCAAGAGCTCTTAAGAAAAACGGTAAAATACAGTCCACTTGAACTGCAGGTTGTAAGGTATTCATCAAACCTGTTGGAGCAGCAGAGAGTTCTCATGGTTTCTGCATTAGTGCCATAGAGCAACTTAAGCGGTATGAAGGAGATCAGTAACCTGTACATCATTACTTAGAACCTCAAGTTGTGATACTTTTATATCATGGAAGGTAAAAACCTGGTGAACTTATCAACCTATCATGAACAGTACTGACAAATGCCTTTCCTTTCCAACTGGTCTGTTTAACAAACAAGCACTAATAGCTGAAAATGAAGAACTTGATTTGAAAACATTTGATTACACTGATCATAAGGGATTTGATATAGAGAACAATATTGATCCTGTGAATAACTTCTTTATCAACTACAATCAAACGAACTGTAAATATTATACTGTAGAGCAATTTAGCGAGAATGTAGCAACAAATAGGGCAATGTCAATTATACATTTTAATAGTAGGAGCTTGAAAGCAAACATCTCTAAGATCAAACAATGTTTAAAAGATATGAATAATCCGTTTACTGTTATTGCAATATCTGAAACCTGGTTAAAGGAAGATCAGGCTGAAAAGATTGACATAGAGGGGTATGAGAGTTATACATTAAATAGGATGGGAAAAAGATGCGGAGGGGTTGCTCTATTCATAGACAAAAACTGTAAGTGTAAGATAGTAAGAAATATGTCTCAAGCAATAGATAATCTCATGGAATGTATTACTGTTGAAATAGAAATGGAATCATCCAAAAACATTTTGGTAAGCTGTGTATACAGATGTCCAGGTTCAAGTATTGAGGCATTTAGTGAACTATTGTCAAGAATGTATGAAAGAAAAATCAATACGAAAATGGTCTATGTCTGTGGTGATTATAATATAGATCTACTGAACCCACTTCAGCTGACTCCAATAACAGAATTCATTAACTTAATGTACAGTATGAGTCTTTACCCTGCAATAACTCGTCCGACTAGAATCACATCTCACAGTGCCACTATAATTGATAATATATTTACAAATGTGATTGAAAATAAAGTAAAAACTGGACTGATAATAAATGATTCAAGTGACCATCTGCCAGTGTTTGCGGTGATCCAGAACTGTACAAGGGAAAAAAAGGATGCTATAGCTTTTAAAATGTGTAGAATGAACTCTGGTAATTCAATTAACTCATTCAAAAATGATCTTCTAAAACAAGACTGGAAAAAGGTATATGTGGGTGATGTAAATGAAGCCTACAACACATTCATGGCCATTATATCTGAACTTTATGATAAAAACTGTCCTCTTGTAAGGAAAGCGGTCAAACACAACTCAGTGGAAAAACCATGGCTGACAAAGGGAATCTTAAACGCCTGCAAGAAAAAAAACCTGTTATACAAAGATTTCCTAAAGATAAGAACAAAAGAAGCTGAATTGAAATATAAGACCTATAAAAACAAATTGATCAAAATAATGAGAAACAGTAAAAGGAACTACTATAGCAAGAAACTGGAGGAAAACAAGAGTAACACAATAACAACATGGAAAGTGTTAAATGAAATTATTAAAAACAGAACTGGAAAGCCAGGATATCCTTCTTACTTTGTAAACAGTAACAATATAACTATAAATGAACTTGCAATGATTGCAGAGGAGTTTAATGATTACTATGTTGGTATTGGGCCTACTTTGGCGGAAGAAGTACCAAAAAAAGGGAGTACAAGTGACCTAATTAAGGATGTACCCATAGCCAAAAGTATGGTTCTAAGGGGAACGGATGAGACGGAAATAATAGAAATCGTTAGAGGATTTAAAGGTAAAAAGTCAACTGATTGTAATGGAATAGATATGTCACTTGTTAAAAATATTATTGAAAGTGTGGTGAAACCCCTAACACATATTTGCAACCAATCACTGACAAATGGTGTTTTTCCGAGTGAAATGAAAACAGCTAAAATTATTCCGATATATAAAGCTGGGGACAAACACATATTCTCAAATTACAGGCCAATATCTTTACTCCCACAATTCTCCAAAATACTAGAAAAAAATATTTTATAAAAGGCTTGATGATTTCATCACAAAACAAAATATTCTGTGTGACCAACAGTATGGATTTCGGAAAAATAGAACCACCACAATGGCTTTGTTAGATTTCGTAGCTGAAATAACAACAGCTATTGAAAATAAACGATATGCTGTAGGTGTCTTCTTAGATCTTAAGAAAGCTTTTGATACTGTAAATCATAAAATACTGTTAACAAAACTTGAGAGATATGGCATACAAGGTATGCCACTCACTTGGTTAAACAGTTATTTATCAAACAGGAATCAATATGTGCAATTAATGGACATCAAATCAAAGTTAAAGCAGGTAAAGTGTGGGGTTCCTCAGGGCTCAATATTAGGCCCCTTGTTATTTATTTTGTATGTTAATGATATGTGCAAGGTCTCCAGATTACTCAAGGCCGTAGTTTTTGCAGATGACACGAATCTGCTCTGTAGTGGGGACGACCTGGACCAACTACTGGATATTGTGGGTATTGAAATGGAAAAATTACAGAGTTGGTTTGACACAAATAAACTCACAGTTAGGAGGGTGCGGGTTCGATTCCACCTCCGGCCCTCCCTGTGCGGAGTTTGCATGTTCTCCCCGGGCCCGCGTGGGTTTTCTCCGGGCACTCCGGTTTCCTCCCACATTCCAAAAACATGCTTGGTAGGCCGATTGAAGACTCCAAATTGTCCCTAGGCGTGAGTGTGAGTACGATTGATTGTCTGTCTCTGTGTGCCCTGCGATTGGCTGGCAACCAGTTCAGGGTGTCCCCCGCCTACTGCCCGATGACGGCTGGGATAGGCTCCAGCACGCCCGCGACCCCCGTGGGGACTAAGCGGTTCAGAAAATGGATGGATGGATGGATGAATTTAAGTAAAACAAGGTATATTATATTTGGAAACCGTCCGACAAACACAGACAAAATTCTTACAATAAATAATATAGAAATAGAAAGAGTGAATGAAGTAAAATTTCTTGGAGTGCTAATAGATAAAAAATTAAGTTGGAAACCACATATAACGTATATCAAATCAAAGATCTCAAAATCACTGGCAGTATTGTATAAAGTAAAAGATCTTATAAACCAAACATCATTATATTCCTTGTACTGCTCCTTCATACTCCCATACATTATGTACTGTGTGGAGGTGTGGGGCAACACATACAAAACAAACACAGATCCAATCTACATTCTACAAAAAAAAGCTATACGACTTGTAAATAATGTTGATTACAGAGAACCATCTAACCCTCTTTTTGTAAAACTGAATGCACTGAAATACAATGATCTAGTCGATTTTAAAACCATCCAACTCATGTACAAAATAAAAAATAATCAATTACCAAACAGTATCCAGAGGTTGTTTGAGTGGAGGGAAAGTACCTATGATTTAAGAGGAACACTTATGTTTAAAAGAGATTTGGTGAGAACAACTTTAAAGTTGCATTGTATAACAGTTAAAGGTGTGGAATTATGGAACGCCAGCAGTGACGAACTAAAGAATTGTAGTTCATTACCTCAGTTTAAAAAAATGTATAAAGGCAAAATACTGATGGGATACCGTAGCATGCTGTGAGGTGTTTAAACTGCTTTTGTATTTATTTAAAGGAGGTGTATGTATGTATAAGTGTGTGTATGTATAATATCTATATGTGTGTATGTATGTGTATATGTATATATATATATGTATATCTTTAACAAATCTGAAAATGGACAAATCTTGACGGAATCAAGCAAACGTGGTTATAAGGGGTAGAGCTAGATAAGCCTAGGCTTCCTTCTACTCCCTTTTGAACAAATAAGATTTTTTATGATAAAGTGAAAATTTATAACGCAATGTTTTTTTTTTTCTTTTCTTTCTTCTCTATTGTACTGTGGAGTTATTATTTTCAGTATTGTTACTTTCTTTCTTGTATTTCTTTAAATGTTCGAAATAAATAAACAAAACAAACAAACAAACAAAACTTGATCACTTTTACTCTTAACACTATTATATACAGTAAAAGCTACAAAACAAATCAGACGAGTAAAAACTGGTCAAATATTTTTTAAAAAAGCTATTATTAAAAGTGAAGACAATTTGCAATTCTAGTAATGACACACGAATTTGATGCACAATTTGTCTTCGCGGGCCACATAGAATGATGTGGTGGGCCGTATCTGGCCCCCGGGCCTTGAGTTTGACACCTGTGCTCTAAACCCTTTCTCTTACTCTGCCATATCACTCAGAGATTACACAAAGCAGTGGCGCTGTTTGGACAATCTGCATTGTAATTGTACTAAGTTCATCTTGTTTTTCCTTTTTTTTAATCACTTCACTGGTTTCTTTTAAATCAAACAAGTTTTTGACAACAACTTGTTTGATATAAAAGAAACCAGTGAAGTAATCTGCATAGTATTAAAACCCAATAAATCAGCATTTAAATTCAATTATTCTGACATTTTGCTCACCAAAAACAGGCTGTAATGAATGTGAACTTTTAATGCATTTTATTCAGAAGGTTACTTTGAACTTTAAACGGCGGCGCGGCGTACTTATTGATTTTTACGGCCTCCGGCCTCAAGGAGGCGCTCTAGCAAGAAGCAAGAGCGAGACGGGCGAAGAAGAGACAATGCGCCGAAGAAGACGTGCTAGTTTTTGGTTACATTTCGCGCATCACACGATCAAGACGGACATTACAGAAAGGAAGCCTTTATACACAAACCGTCATCATGGGGGACAAAAGAAATGCATATGATGCCGCTTTTAAGCCAAAGGCAGTCGATGTTGGTGACATTATCTTGTGTCTACTCTGGAGCGTACTTATGGATTTTTACGGCCTCCGGTCTCCAGGGGGCGCTCTAGCCGGAAGCAAGAGCGAGACAGGCGAAGAAGAGATAATGCGCCGAAGAAGACGTGATCGTCTCGCGCAGCACGCACACACCCACATTCACACAAAGACAGGAAGCTTTTATACACAAACCGTCATTATGGGGGATAAAATAAATGAATATGATGCCGCTTTTAAGCTATACGTGTCGCTCGCTAGTTTAATATAATAAGCGCTTCGTGCATGAATAAGATTAACATGAACAGAACCTCTTCACACTCGAAGAAATGCATAAAACCGTCGACGAAAGAGAGACTGAGAAAGTGTGAGGTGAAGGATATCTAACGCTATTCCAACCGGACACTAAGGAGGAAGACTTGGTTTCAGTGCACAGGAGGAAGATGAAGACGGCTCTTTTTGTACTTTTACTGGTATGTTTTTTTAACCAGCCCTGTTCGTGCTGTGCTACCGTATTGCTGCTGTGTAACCGCCGCCATTACCGCCGCGTCTCAGTGACTTTGCTGTGTTAATTCCGTGTTGTTGTGGTATTACTGCCGCGTCACAGGCAGTGTTTGGAAAGAAATGTTAAGGTATGTTATTAAAGCTTTAAAAAAAAAACTTTCTGTGTCCAGTCTTTCTTTGCTAATAACTCGCGTGCACACTTCCGCGTTGCTGCGGTACTACTGCTGCGTCACAGGCAATGTTTAGAAAGACATGTTCAAGTATGTTATTAAAACGTTAAAAAGGCTTTCTATGTGCTGTCTTTCTTTGTAAAAAACTCGTGTGCAAGTGCGGCTTATAGTCCGGTGCGGCTTATTTAAGAAAAAAACTGAAACATCCCTGAATTTTAGCTGGTGCGGTTTATAATCCGGTGTGGTTTATAGTCCGGCAATTACGGTACATAAAAGACAAAGATTCGATCACGGGATGACGAAGATGACGAAGGCCCCCACATACTACTGGCATCATTAGCGGCTTTGTTTGTAAGTGACATGGAGGACGAAGAGTTTGAAGGATTTAAGGATTTGGAGTGACACAGAAGGTTTGAAAAACTATTATGGCTTTTACGCACGCCCGGTCCTACTCTACGGAGCTCTCTTTCACCTCCGTGGATGGAAGTCGGGGGCCGCTGCTTGGCCGAGTGGCTGTCCGGGGGACAGTGGATGGGGCTCGGACATGGCTTTTACGCACGCCCGGTCCTATTCTATGGAGCTCTCTTCCACCTCCATGGCTGGAAGTGCCACCAGGGGGATGGAAGTCCACGCCGCCACACGCCTGGAAGTCCACGCCGGTGCTTGGGTCCTTGTACTTTGTTAACGCGACAATATAGTTATATACTAGGTCTGTGGAATAACGACGAGGCTTACGTCAGGGCACACGCGCGTCGTTGTTGACAAAGGACGAAGAATTTGATCGATGGATTTAATGATTTAGAGCAGTGGTCCCCAATCTTTTTTTGCGCCAAGGACCAGTTTACGTGTCAGAAATACTTTCGCGGAACGGCCTTTATATAAATAAATAATACATTTATAAAAATAAATAATACATTTATTATAAATATATAAATACGATGAAATAAAATGATACGACTGGTATAATAGCAAGTATAAACGACATAAAAATAAAACTCACCATTACGTTGAATTAGTGGGAGCGCTGAGCTTGTTTCTCAGAAACGAGCCGGTCCCATCTAGGCGTAATCGGAGACAATGACACCCGAGGTGGTTAAGGTTTGTCTTTTAATACAGGATGCTTGGTCTCCATGTGCCGAAGCAGTTTTGAAGGCTTCATTGCCTCGTTAGCTAGCCTGTCGCCACATATTATGCAGAGTGGGCTTGGCGCGTCAGAGTGACCTGTGGCGACAAATCTATATTTTAAGTAGGACTACAGAAATGTTCTTTTAAATGCAGCTTTCCTTTTCTTAGAAGTCGTAGCCTCTTCTTCTTCCGTCTCCTCATTGGGCTTTTTTCCCTTTCCGAAGAAGCTTTCCAAACATCTCTGTTTCATATTTGCTTGCTTCGCGGGCTCGACTGAGGTGACATGTCCCGTGACCGAGACGAGTGTCTTGACCTGAACCGACGGATGTAATTGGGAGAGAATCGCCAATTTTTTTAATATAATTTTAAAACATTCTTACTCATTTTTGCTAGCTTTGCGGGCTCGGCTGAGGAAACATGTCACGTGACCAGGACGAGCGTCTTGACTTGAATTAATTGATCGTCGAGAATTTTTTTTTTTTTTTTTCCTGTGCGGCTTGGCGGCCCGGTACCAAATGACCCACGGACCGGTACCGGTCCGCAAACTAGAGGTTGGGGACCACTGATTTAGAGTGACACAGATGGTTTGATAACATTATTGCTTATATAATAGTTATTTGATATATAATTTATATATCGTTATGTGGGCCTGTGGAATATTTGAAGTGCAAGCGCCGTCAGCGGCGCGCACCCATTGTTGACATAAAGGACGATCGATGGATTTAATGAATTGGAGTGACACAGATGGTTTTATAAACGTGTTATTTATGTAATAGTTATGTGAATAACTCTGAATGTTGCGTCATGCCCGTTCTCAGCTCTTCGGTTGTGTTTATGTCACGTTAGTTTGTTTGTATGTTTAGCCTGATGTTGCTCGTTCATGTCTGTTCTTGGTGTTGGATTCTGTCGAATAAATGTCCCCCAAAACACGACTTATACTCCGGAGCGACTTATATATGTTTTTTTTTCACGTTATTGTGCATTTTATGGCTAATGCAACCTATATTCCGGAGCGACTTTTAGTCCGAAAAATACGGTATATGTAGTTCAGCTGGTACAATAGCTTAATGGGGTAACTCACTGCTCAGAGAGGGAATGATATTCTTTGGTATGCGTTATTTTGTTGCTTGATGCTTCACATGCCTGCGTCATCTGACGCTCAGCCACACCCCCAATCAAACCAATCATCTGCCACTGCTCGTTAGGTCAGCCCTACTTAAACCCCGTGAATCTAGCCAGTCACTGTCAGTTCGTCCTCTTACCCTGGCCGTGATGCCACCCCTGTGCTCACTGTGCTCTGTCTGAACGATTCCTGTTGCCGACATTGCCCGTGTACTGACCCAACTCGACTCGACTCGCCTTGCTCACTGCCCGTCCTGACCACTTACCCGTCCTTGTCAGAATAGAGGAAGAAATCATTTCATGAGGAAATAAGGCTTCTTATGTTTATAGGAAAGTCCATCCAAATTTATGTTTATCTCCAACACAAGTATTCACAATTTACCTCTCAATGTATTGACCTACCTACTGTCATTCAATTTCACCAATAAAGTATCACGGCATTACAGCTTCAGTAAATTGTTGATTATTTCCACTTTCAGATATTTGGAGAGACAGAGCCTGTTCGTATGGTATCGGAGGGCTCGGATTGCCGCTGTAAGTGCATCATGCGACCTCTGAGCAGGGATGCCTGCATGCGGCTGCGGAGTGGCAGTGTTCGCGTGGAGGATTTCTATACAGTGGAAACAGTCAGCTCCGGATCTGACTGTAAATGTTCCTGCACCGCACCACCATCCTCTCTCAACCCTTGTGAGAATGAGTGGAAGATGGAGAAGCTTAAGAAACAGGCCCCTGAGTTGTTAAAGG
Organism: Syngnathus scovelli; assembly: GCF_024217435.2. Classification (NCBI taxonomy): domain Eukaryota; kingdom Metazoa; phylum Chordata; class Actinopteri; order Syngnathiformes; family Syngnathidae; genus Syngnathus; species Syngnathus scovelli. The sequence continues at coordinate 9,263,788 of NC_090849.1, read as the reverse complement.
TGAGTCAATTAAGTTGAAGTTTCAGTTTTTAAAGTGACACAAGAATGCAGAGCTCAAAATACGTAATGAAAACTTTAAGTTGACAGAGTTCATATCACACAAACATTATGAAAATCCCAATGTACTTAAAGTTGTACTTGTTCAAGAGGTTTGCTAACAGTGGGGTGACAAGGGATTGCTTCCTTTTGCAAACATCTAGCAAGATCCCAATTTTAGACATAGATTCAAAGTATACACTGTGACAATCCAGTCAGTTGGTGCCAAGTGGTGCAAAATAGCAAAAGCTGGCTAGATGTTTAATTTCAGTATGAGTGCAGACCAAGAAAGCCGGGCCTCACAATTCCTCTGACCTAAACTAACTAAAGATCCTCTCGATAAAGCTAAATAGGCTCTGAAACAAACACCATCTTATTTAACTGCAAAGTCAATAGTTATCCAAACCAATGTCATGTCATGTATTTTAGTGCATTTAAACCAATGTATACTATGTCAAAATCAGATAAATAGATTACATGAAGATGTTAATAGAAAATGAATAACTGACACTGCTTTTGTGGGATTAACAACCAGCTCCAATCTATGGTGGACCTTCTTGAGGGAACCCTTTACAGCATGGATCTGATGAAAGTCCACTCATACATCAACAAAGTGGTGTCTCAGATGAACATCCTTGAAGAGGTAGACAATTTCTTTATATTGTGATTTTGAAGAGCTGGAACACTGAAGAGTTTTATATTCTAATTCATCACTGCTACTATAACGACGATGTCACCTTTTTCAGACCATCAAGACAAACCTAACACGAGAGAATGAATTTGTTCGTGACAGCATGACGAGCCTTACCAACCAGTTTAAGAGATATGAGAACTACTCCAACATAATGATGAGCATCAAGAAAGAGATTTCTGGTCTCAGTCTACAGCTGCTTCAGAAAGACTCTTCTGAGTCCAAGGTGCAGGTTAGAAAAAGACAAAAACTGGTCACACTTTAACTCTGAGGTCTACGTGAGATTACTCTCGTTTCACCATCATATCCAGGTATATTATAGGAGCAAATTCCAAAGTAATCCTGATGCTTTTATAATCAGTTTTGGGGGTAACGGTAAGTTAAAAAGTTACAAAAGTAATGTGTTACAGTAATATCGTATATTTAGACAGTAACAAATTAATATAACGAGTTACTCGTTAAATTTTGTTATATTATTACAGTTACTGACTCACTTAAGGCATTACAATTTCAGGACTATGATACAGATTCAATCGCACAATTTAGACAAGCATTTAATTATATCACTTACAAGACAAATGGTTTAATTAAAACGTTTAACGCATGATTAAGCATTCACACTTGTCTAAGGAAACCATGCTGGTAATTCTATTCTTCATTCAGTGCTGTATTTGTTTGAACACAACAATCACAAACAAGCATTTTACAAGCCTGAGAAGTCATTGTTTGCGAGACCTATCACTGTCATGGATTCATAAAATTAAATGCAAAACATAGTATATTTAAAACAGAAGCAGGAACATACTTCAGTAAAAAGCAGTGAATAAATTGTGAAGAAACAAGTATCACTGGCCCTCATTTACTAACGCACATACATACAAATTTGTGCAAAAACTGTGTGTACCCATGTAATGACTCAATGTCTTTAGAACATCCTAAGACCATGTGTATGCACAACTAACTAAGGACCAGCTGCTGATTAAACCAATTTTACCCCAGATGCATAACAAATTAAAATTATAGTCATTTAAACAACAATAATAATTTCAAAACCACTTACTACTACACTTACTAACCTTAGTCAAAAATTTACTGAGCTGACTAATGTCCTAATTGAACATGAAAAGGATACTTGTCACATTTAGCCTAGTTCCGTTCAAGTACTTCTATAGTGTAGGCCTATTTGAATGTAATAGCGTCGATCTAAGGCAGTTGAGCACCTTTAACGCAAGAGCAGAGAAGTACACTGGCCAGGAAACCAATCAAGCCACTCTCATTAATACAAACTTTTATAGAAAGACATTTGTTTAGGCAGCTAAAGCGTTCCTTTGTTGCATTAACTTGGGTCAGGCATGTTGTTGGGCAGCCGAAGGGGTCTTTTTTCCGTCCGACACCGTGAATGCTCCCCCTACATCGAAGTCTGTTGACATTTTATTAAAAGAGAAGCAATACGCAGAGGACAGTAAGTCCTGTTGATGTAAATTGGATGGAAGAGAGAATAAAGCAGCCACTTATTCAACTACTGTGTCTGTCTACGCTCTTTGACTTGTGAGTGACTGTGTGAATGAGGTGCTTCTGCAAACCTCCCCCTTTCCGAATCAAAATTAATCCTTACCTATCCCTAACAATGAAATAGTTAAAGATAAAGATCAAATAGTCCGTTAGACTGTTGGACAGAAAGTCACGTGGAATCTAATGGTGTAAAATTCTGTTCAGTTCGGTTCAGGTTTAACTAGTACTATGTAATATTTTTAAAATGTTGGAAATTACTTGCCCAACACTGTTCATACTATAACTGTTTATCCCATTTCATATTTTAAACTAGCTGTATATTTCTACTAGCAATTGCTAGAAGTGACCTGTTATTACCAAATCACTACTTGCCTTTGGGCCCCTCATTGACAATGTAGTTTGTCCAAGTGGTCATGTTGTACTACCTGGACCACAGCTACAGGTTGATGAATGACTTACAGTACACAGACAGTGTTCTGCCTCCTGAGGGTTAGGATTAGTTACTCAGTGTGGTGCTGCTATATGTACGCTTGTCAATGATTGTATGAACTGATACTAAAACGCTGGGTTATGTTCTTCTATCGAGAGCACACTCAAACAGGGCCACAACCCATGCATGTTTTCAAGCATTAGCAAGCATACCGTTTCCATTTCCGCCTCTTCCAACCGTGCTGTGAGCTAGGAAGTGTATCATGCTTGTACCTGTAGTTTGAGTACATCCATTGGGATGTGTTGACAGAGGAGCCCCTTTGAGTAAAGTGGGCCTGTTGTCATGTTGAAGTTCAGTTAAAGTTAAGTTAAAGTCCCAATGATCGTCACACACACATCTGGGTGTGGTGAAATTTGTCCACTGCATTTAACCCATCCCCGTGCGATTTTGAGCCATCCCCTGGGGGAGAGGGGAGCAGTGAGCAGCAGCGGTGCCGCGCTCGGGAATTATTTGGTGATCTGTAAAACTGAAGAACGTAGTTTTAAAATAAACTACGCCAGGATGTGCATGCCACAGCTGTTGTACTACGAATCTTTTGGCCATAATGTAAATACAGACCCACCCAAACTGGCATGATAAATCTGACAGATTTCAACAACAAATTACTTTCAGACTACGTATTTGAGTTTGACATATACATCATGGTGCTAAAGGTGGCCACCAGAGCAGGTTCAGACCTCCAGGGGGCCTGCACACAAAAATATGTCAAGCCCCCCCACCCCCTCATCAATTTATATCTATCTCAGTGGGCATCCATTTTGCCACTTTCTGTCACCTGTAAATGACGTTACAGTTACTCAGGTCTCCTCAGGTCACAACCAATCACGGCTCACCAGTTTTCTGATGTCGAGTCAGGATTGATTGTGATCTGAGCCCTGAGCAACTGTGATGTCATTGTCAGTCGACAGCAATTGGCAAAATGGCCGCCCTACTGAGATGGATAAAAACAGCTAGATTTTACTTGTTTAATTCATTTTCTACAAATGAAATATTAATCAGAGCACTGTGGTTTGACTAGTTGGGCTGCACACAACATATTATGGCAAAGAAAACGTTGGGGTTGACTTCCTCTTTAAAAAAATCTATTGTTCAGTTGGTATGCCAAAGTGACGCAAATAAGTATCCACATTAAACTACCCCACATAGCCGTAACCACTAATCTAAGGCAGGATTGAATTATGTTTTCAAGTTGTTTACAGCAATTTCTGACCCCAACAACCAAATGTTACTGGGAAAGTCCCAGTTCATCAGTCACACCAGACAAATGTTTTTCTCACCATCTTCTGTTCTCAAAGATTTTCCCCATAATAAACGGCCTCCCGCAGGTTTATTCTTTTTTATTTTCAATATATCATTGTATCTAAAGATCATAGCAAATATTCCATTTCTGAAATACGTACTTTTCAAAAGCACTCAAATGGGCCTTACATTAATGGGAAGTTGAGTGTAACTGATGACACGTTTATACAATGAATTGCATTAAAATGGGTTTCCTACACCTGTACCGTTTTCACATTATATATGATCTATTTGATATATGATATATTCATTTGATCGACCAAGACAAAATAATTTATATTATAATCGTAAAGTGAAACAGAAATGAAACATACGTTTTAAGATTTAAGGCAAATTATCTGAAAAAAAAATCTCAAGGGCAGCCAGATTGGATGGAGAGCATTTATGAACAGCAATTTTTAAGTCTTGCCACAGATGCTCAATTTAATTTAAGTTTGGACTTTGACTGGGCCATATGCCCAATTCTACTTGTGCAAAGTCAATGAAAATACCAAAAGAAAGAAAACTCCACTCACATGCAACGTTTCTAGATTTATACTGTTTTAACATTTTAGGTTTTTTTTCTACTCACTATCTTTCATGTGCTTTTGTTTATTTGTTTTGGTCTATCACAAAATGTCAGTGAAGTACAGTCAAATTTGATTGCAAGGGTAGAAACTGAAAAAGTTTAAGGACTGTGCATCTTTTTCAAGGCATCATAGCTGTTATTAAAACATGCTGATCACATAAATATTCATTTGCAGCATAATAACGATGACACCAAGACCAAGAGCATCATAAAGCCACCTGTCAAAAAGTCCCCAGCATCCAAGCCCCCTCCCAGACCCAAAGAAAAAGTCATCAAGCCCAAGAAGGAGGTCACTAAACCTGTGAAACCACTGAAGCCTGATCCTACAGCCAAAACCAAGGTGGTTGGCCACCAGCCAGGTGTGGTCAGAGGCATTACTTACTACAAGGCTGTCAAGACTGACGAGGATGAGGTCAGAGGAGGTGAGGGTTTTCATCTTGGAGGTTTCATTTTCTTTGTTTGCTTAGCATCGCGCATTTCATTGAAATCCAAATTCTTAGACCTAAAGAAAACATTGTGCTTGTGTTTTACTTTTCCCTTTTTCACCTACCCTTGTCATCTGTATGTGATCCACTGTGTGTGTTGAACATGATCTAAATTATTTTTTTCAGCAATTTCATTGTTGGATTAGGATCAAACAGCAGCTATGCAATTAAGATGTTTATTTGCGTAATTTGATGGTGTATCAGTCAGAGCACTCGCATAAACATTTTCTGTGAAGGCTGATGAGGTTGTAAACCCAACTGTAAACCCATCAAACTATCCATTTTTTGCACACATTTTTTTATTTCAACTCACAGGTCTAGATTGCAGGTTTGGCTTGCTATTGTGCATTTAGAGAGCAAGAAATCCAAATCTTTTATTGACAATATACATGGCGCAAATGGAATGCTGTGTCAATGGAGCACTGCCATGTCCATGACATGCCTCAGCTTTACTCTTCACAACAATGCATGCTGACCCTCAACATTGCAGAGAAAACATTTCATGGCTCCTTCCAATCCTCTTTTAAGTCTAGTTGAGTGAATAGGTATGCTGCATTTGAACAGGGCACACGCACATGATGCTGTCAGACCGGGTGTTCTGCTATGTATGTGCATCTCAAAGTGTTCAGCCATCCCTGTCATATCAGTGAAAACTTTGGATGCATATCCATAATCTCTAAAAAAAAAAAAAAATGAGCAGGGTACTCTTTAAAAAGAATACCTTTATCTATCTTTGGCTGGTAAAGAGCCTTAATGCCGCAGCGTCCATGTCAAGCACTTTTTCGCTGAGAACTGCCAAATGTTTCCTAAATTGTCTGTTGATGACCACAGCGCCGCCACAGCAGCTGGGCTTCAACATCTGCTCAGGGGCGTTGTTGAAGGAAGTTTTTATATCTTGTATAAGTCCATCCAACCATTCATTTTTTGAATCAGTTTTCCACACGAGGGTCGCGGGCGTGCTGGAGCCTATCCCAACTGACTTCGAGCAGTAGGCGGGAGACACCCTGAACTGGTTGCCAGCCAATCGCAGCCTGTATAAGTTATTATCATGGTAAAAATAACACTTCCATATATCAAAACTGAATGGAATGTCTAACCGAGAACTAAGTGCTTTTAACCTAAGTTACAATAAACCTAATGAAAATGAATAAAGAAGAAAACATTTGCATAATACATGGAATAAATCAGTATTATGCAACTTTATTATATACTACAACATTCCAGCAATAACTACACCCTTCATGTAGATCATAATGTTCTTTTCTATTGAATGGGTTTGAGAGAGGTGTTTATTTATCTTAGTGGCAATGGAGGCTGTAATTTGTGGTGCTATATATATATCAGAACCACAAATTATAGCCGCCCACGAATGGGATCAGCATCGGTCAAAATCCAGCTGGGGACAGCTATTCCAGTGCCTGTTCCCATTCGCTCCCGCCCTCTCTTGTGCTCTGTAAAGGAGATGAATGGGATAGAGTAACTTGAGTACTAGAGTACTTACTTACATACATACATACATACATACATACGTACATACATACATACATACATACATACATACATACGTACGTACGTACATACGTACATACGTACATACGTACATACATACATACATACATACATACATACATACATACATACATACATACATACATACATACGTACGTACGTACATACGTACATACGTATTTGATACACTGCTGATTTTTCAGGTTTTCACTTGCAAAGCATGTAGAAATCTGTAATTTCTATCATAGGTACTCTTCAACTGTGAGTGATGGAATCTAAAACAAAAATTCAGAAAATCCCATTGTATGATTTTTAAATAATTAATTTCCATTTTAGTGCAGGAAATACGTATTTGATACATCATAAAAACAGAACTTAATATTTGGTGCAGAAACCTTTGTTTGCAATTACAGAGATCAGACGTTTCCTGTAGTTCTTGACCAGGTTTGCACACACTACAGCAGGGATTTTGGCCCACTCCTCCATACAGATCTCCTCCAGAGCCTTCAGGTTTCGGGGCTGTCGCTGGGTCACACGGACTTTAAGCTCCCTCCAAAGATTCTCTATTGGATTCAGGTCTGGAGACTGGCTAGGCCACTCCAGGACCTTGAGATGTTTCCTACGGAGCCACTCCTTAGTTGGCCTGGCTGTGTGTTTTGGGTCATTGTCATGCTGGAATACTTGTTCTCCCCACTGTACATACATACATACATACATTGCTTCAGTAACGATGATGCAGTGAAGACAAATGGATGATTCTGTCCAAAAACCTGAAATCATGAGTTAACTACATGATGTAGAAATGTTGCAAAAACAAAATTAAACCACCTATACTCTATATCAAAATAGAGGACGCTATTCGATAGAGATTTGTAACACAAATCAAATGAGCCCTAATTTCTATTTTTTGTCGTGAATCAGCTCTAAATGACTTGTCCAGAAATCAATGTCAGAAAATGAGAAATGTATGTATCTTGCAACTGGCTGGCAACCAGTTCAGGGTGTAGTCTGCCTTTCGCCCAATGTCATCTGGGTTAGCCTCTAACACCCCTGCGACCCTGAATAGGGTAAGTGGTGTTAAAAATGGGTGGCTGGATGAATGAGAAATGTATAACAATCATAATAGTTGACAAACTATGGCTTCAATGGTTGCTATTTTATTTTAGTTATTTTCAACAATGAATGAGTATAAAAATGGTTAAAAATGTCAACTATGTAAAATGTTGTATAATGTTATTACTCATTCCAGTAAAAGTGGTGAAATTCTTTGTGTTAGATAAGAAATCTTTTAAGAATCTTACCTAATTCAAGATATGGAACGATTACTCAAATTCACACATTTTAGATGATACTAAACATGTAAAATGTTTTATAATGTTATTACTAATTCTAGCAAAAGTAATGGAATTCTTTGTGTTATATAATGAAAAATCTTTTAAGGACCTTACGTAGCTCAAGAAATAGAAAGATGTTTTCAAATTCACACTTTTTAGATGATGCTAAACCAGTGATTCTTAACCTTGTTGGAGGTACCAAACCCCACTAGTTTCATATGCGCATTCACCACACCCCCTATTAAGTGAAAAATACAATTATTTTTTTCAAATTCAAGAAATCAATGTTTTTTACTTGTGCACAAAATGAGTCGTGCATGAACATCACCTTGTTCAAAGAACAAAACCAACACAATGCATGAACTCACAACAAATTACACACCTGCAAATCAGTGTGACTTCTGCTGTTGCCTTTGCGAGACTAGTACACATATGCGTCAGATAAGCGTCATCACGAATTTACACGATAAATCAGGTGTGTTCGGACCTCCACAGTGGAGGCTCTGCCGAACCCCTGAGTCCGACTGACCGAACCCTTAGGGTTCGATCGAACCCAGATTAAGAACCACTGTACTAAACATTAACATTCAAAATTTGTGGTGGAAATATTAAGCTAACTTAAGATGTCAGACTTAAAACAGTGGGTTTGGGTGGGGGGGCTCTGACCATATCAAAGTCAAAGTCTCCTTTATTGTCAATTCCTCCGCATGTCAAGACACACAAAGAGATCGAAATTACGTTTCTCACTATCCCAGGGTGACAAGAAAGAGTTCACAACGCACATACAAGTACACAACACAGGAAAAATAAAACAAGAAGATGAACAATAAGAGTGATAGCACGCTAGCCGCTCCCGATGCACAGCAGAGTCCGGAAAGATGACAGTCAACTAGGCCACTGTGAACACGAGCACACAGCAGGCACGCACTGTCCGGTTCGTTGATCCTATCAGGCGAACGCAACCCATCTTGTCGTCCCGCGAACGAACGTACGCCAGGAGAATGGAAGGCACGGCTTGGCGAGCTGGGTTGGCCGCAAGCCTGGCCCGACGTCTCCGCGCTGGCCCCTCTTCCGCTGCCTCCGACGCAAAAAACTGCCGGACAAACACTCAGTAAACACTCACAAAACACCGAACGGGACAGAGAGTGGCCGCTGCGTGTGCACGCGCCGCCATCTTGAATATTTGCTCTGGGCCACCAAATGACTAGTTACCGCCCTGGACTGAGCCAGCCAAAGTGTGATCATTCGTGGCTCGTGCCCTGATAATGAAGGGCACCAGGAGCCACGAGAACTCATGTGATTTGCAGGACATGCGTTGTAAAACAATGTATTACAGTTTTAGAGAATGTAATCCTGAAACAACAAAATTCCAAAAGATTCCACTTCTGTTGTGTTGTCACTACAATTTGTAGTTCATATACAGTTATCTCACCAAGGCTGACAAACCACTGTTTTTGCTTCTTGTCAGATAATCTAGCAAAAACATACACACGCCATCATGTCACCGAAACCCAGTCTGAGGATGGCGGAGCTGAAATGGTTCTTGAAACCATTGATTCTACAGTTGCACAGGCTACAGCACCCACTGCATTTCCCACCGGTATCACGCCTACCACCACTAGGACTGCTGCCATCGCACCAACCGCTACCACTGCACCCACCACTATGATCGCCAGCAGCCAAAGCACAGCAGCAGTGGAGAGGCCTGCCCCCACTATTGTACTACTGCTGGACAACAGCAACAACAACAGTCGACCCATTCTCCACAGAGCAGGTTACATTTTGAATAAACTGCGTCTGACCATAATTAATTGACTTATAACATATAAACACTCTCAGTTAGCATAATAGTGCTATCAGAAACTTGTCTCATTTTTATACTGTGCTGTTTTAGAGCTACAAAGAAAAGAAAAGAAAAGAAAAGAAAAGAAAAAGCGGAAACGAGAATGATTCATCAGTTTTGTCTGACGTGCTTTTTCATAATTTTCTTTAAGTGTTAATGCGGAATGAAGTGAATTAAAGTTATGGTCACAATCAATTACTGCACATTATCTTCTCAATAATCATTGAAATCATTGGCAATTACTATCAGTAATAGTAGTAATTGTGGTTGTAGTAGTACTATTAAAAACAGATGTATCGATGGTATTTTTATCACTACATAAAAATAATTCAAATAAAACCAAATTCTTTTTTAAACAAAATATTTTTTTACGATCGAATTGGCATTTTATAAACTCTCTCACCGAGTTGTTAAAGATATACATATTTCGTATCAGACATGTAAATCTATGTTTCCACAAATATACATTTTATTGCTCCTATTTTTTTTTTAACGAGACATATTAGTAACTTAAACATGTGTAAAGTGATGCTCTCCATGACAAACTTCTATTCATGTTTTTAATGTTCCTTTCAGTCTATTTTGAGTGGTTGTTTGGCTAACTATTTTTACCATACATAAAAGAGAAAACATGTAACAGCCATGACATAGATTCCCTATAGGATCTTTAAATATCTTGCAGAAAATGTTGTGTAGGAGCACAAACACACCTCACAAAAACACAATTATTTTTGGGTGTGTTAATTGTTCACAGTGCAACAAACATTAGGGAGAGCTTATTTAGAAGCCCTGGTGACATGTTAGACGGCAAGACTTTTTCTGTAAACCTCTTATTGCCAAAATATTACTCAGAAAACACTTATCATATTTTTCAGCACAGTGGGGATGTTTTGCGGGGAAGAAAAGAGGAAGTTTTGATTGCTTGTCTGAATATGGAACAAAACAAAAATTACTAAATATGAGTTTAAACGTGGATCACAGTTACATATGCTGAACGTTTAATGTGTTCTTTTGCAGGGAAAATCCTTCACTGCGAAGGGACTCTTGCATCAATTGAGCAGCCAGAGAAGCAACATAGTTACGGCCGCAATGAAGGAGCCTGGATGAAGGATCCACTGGCTAAAGACTCAAAGATCTACGTCACCAACTATTACTATGGCAACAATTTGGTGGAGTTTCGTAACTTGGACAACTTCAAACAAGGTGTGCTTGTTTTGCAATTTTAACACAATGTTTATGCATAAAGGTGACTGAAACAAAAAATTATTATGGAAGAAGGAATATCCATTTATCAATTTCCTATATTGCTTGTCCTCATTAGGGTCACGGGTGAGCTGGTGTCCTTCCCCACTGAAATTAGGCAAGGTACACGCTGGACTGGTTGTCAGTCAATCGTATAGGGCGCTACCATTTGCTTTCCCATTCACACCTACAGTAAAGTTGGAAGCCTTAATTGAAGACTATGATTTACTGGTCACCAGTCCAGATTGTGCCAGCCCACTGGCATCTGGGAGTCGAATGAGGAGTAGCGGTTTAGAAAATGGATGGATGGATGGATGGATGGATGGATGGATGGATGGATGGATGGATGGATGGATGGATGGATGGATGGATGGATGGATGGATGGATGGATGGATGGATGGATGGATGGATGGATGGATGGATGGATGGATGGATGGATGGATGGATGGATGGATGGATGGATGGATGGATGGATGGATGGATGGATGGATGGACAGCTGAGTGGTTTGGTTGGGTGAATGGAGGGATGACTGCCTGCCAGCTCTGTCAGCAGCTCTGGACCCTATGAGAATAGATTCACTTAAACAGTAGCACCATTACAGCAGCAGAAATACATCTCCACATTTAGAACCAAAACAAGGACAATCTGTATAAACCTGATCTTCATGTTGCATCTTACCAAATGATACATGGAACTAGTAAGCAATGACTTATTTTCTCCTACCATCCAGTGTGGGAATTAAGTAGTATGCACAATCAAGGCAAACGACACAAGCCATGGAGATTGTTAAACCAATGCTCTGGGCGATTAAAGTACATGGGCGGTCACTTGGCTTCTGGGCCATGGTTATAGAACCCCTAACGAGAATCTTTAGAAACTCGAGACAGCTCTCATCCAAGCCACCGAGGAGTCCTCACAGACCTCAACCCCAGATACTGGAAACCTTCAAAGTCTCCAGAAACCTGCTTCCTTGTTGGAAGCATGGATGGATGGATGTCAGTGGAACTATTAGTATTGAATGCATTTCCCCCATGGATCCACAATGACGCAATTTGAGGTAAGCAGTGCCCCATCCCCACTACACACAATGTTGATGGTGCACCGCCTCTACAGAATTCCTCCTCCCACACCCAACTTTTTGCCTTAGCAACCACCAAAGTCATATTCCGCTTGACCTACCCTCTCTGTAAAGCTACTGAAATAGTCCCATAGACAAACAAGGCCTGGTAGGACTCCTCTTCCTCTTGACCACATTTCTCACCTCTTCTGTGTCCACCAAACGGTTCAGGGATTAATGGAATGACTGGTACCAACCACTTTGCAGCCATAGCTCCATTTGGCTGCCTCAACAATGGAGGTACAGACTAAACCACTTGTATTCAATGTCCCTTACCTCCTGTGAGCCAAGGTGAGATTTGAAAGGCCTACTGACTGGGGATCCTGCCAGGCATTCCAAGAGGACCCGCAAAATAGTTTACGGTACTCCAGAAAGATTGGTCAGCGCACATCACCATGGTAAAAGACTATGCGCCCTGTAAGGTTTTCAAGAAAGCTCTCAGTTTCTACATGTCTTCTTCCATCTGAACAAGGCTTCTCTCTTTCTCCTTAATTTGGTCAATACTGAAGTAACAGTGGTTCAGTATTGATTAGGCCTCTAATTAATTACATAGGTGAATTTAACTCGGCCATTCTGTTACTGTGACCTTTTCTCTTGGCTTAGCATCTTATCTATGACACCCTTGTCACACTTATTCGTTGATTTCAGTTAAGGCTGTAGTGAGTGTGTGGACAAGGGTATACGTACATATTTACAAATACTGTAGGAATCCTAGGAGATGAGGATTGAACCTTCTTCCACAATCTGGCAGAGAAGGCTCTATGGCTGTGTTTTGATTTTTCTGGCATCCATTAAATAGTTCAAGTGAGAATATGGAGTCTTCTGGGAGTTACTATTAGCATAGCAAACATGAAAAATAAAAGAACTGGAAAGGATTCCCCCAGAACCTAACAAGAGAGTGGTAGCATTCACATATTTTTGATGGAAAGGTATTGCAGTCTTTTTTTTTTTAACTGTCTCCAGCTCATATCATGCTCTGTGGCCATACATTGACTGGTGAAAAATATGTGCGTCACGCTTCACTTTTTTGAAAATGGGCATTTTCTGTACAACACTGACAATGTAGACCATGATAAAAAAATAAACAAAATAAACAACAAAATAAAAAGTTAACCTTCCTGTTAACTGTGGTTGTCCATGGGCATGAACCTGTAAGAAACATCAAAGCTACTCCAATAATTTCAGATGACTGATGGCTGTTATTTTATGTTATGATAAAATATAATATAAAATATGATGGATGCTGCTCAGAGTGGGATCAGTTTTATGTAGAGGAGGGTAAAGTACGGCCTGACAGTCACTCACGCCTCACTGTGGTGCTTAGTGCAATACCTGAGTGGAAGACAGTCCAAACCCTCTCAACAAGGGGACTGGCCCTGGACACCAAGTTGTGAGTTGAAGCGATTGCAACAATATCTAGTCGTACCCTCTCACCATAGTGCACCTGATCAAGCTACTTCCCAGACTGAGAGGTGAAATTCCAAGAACCTGTAGGTAAGGATAGTGCCCCACCATTGACTACCGCCCATCTCAAACTGCACGCAATCTCCACCCAACCCCACAGGTGGAGAGCCCATAGGAAGACAAATTAGTTCATTTAATATTAATATCAATTCATATATTCCTTCACGCTATGGAACTCCACACAAATCCCAATTTAAAATATTCACCTCCATGCAGTCCCCAAAACTTAGGTTAAAAGAAAAAATTGTAAGCAAACATTCAAATGAGCTAAAAAGGACTTTTTTTTAAATTGGTACAGGGCGCCACTGAAGGTTTACTTGCTTGTTACGTTGTTTTAGTTTTTTTAATAATTTGATCATAAGTCATAAGTTAAGTCAAATGCTAAAAAAAAAATGTACTGGAATTGCCACTTACAGTGACTGCAATAACCGAAACACTATTCTCCATATTACAAGAGAGTATAGTTGTTATGAAGTACAACAGGCACATTCGCTGCCCTGTTAAAACCATAACAATAGAGCTTGATTGGATGTGGGGTTAATGGTATTAAGCTCACTCTTTGGAAAACGCTCTGTGAAACCGCTTGGATCTGAAGAATTTAGGTCTTGGTTGTTTCATTCCTTTAGAGCAGTCCAAACTTTTTTTTAGTGAGGGCCAAATACAGAAAAATAAACAAAGGGCCGGGCCACAAACTAGAGGTGACATACTGACACATGAATACTGTGTATTGTGAAGAACATTGCACTCAGTGGGAGCAGTGATGCTGTCCTTTGGATTGAAGGATGGCTGACATGTCAGGAGAAAGTTTGGTGGTTGAGACACGAAGGACTTCACAGAGATGGCTATCAGTTATTCTGGTTCTCAGTCTGCTTTTGTTCTGATTGAACAGAGAAAATGTTTGTTCACATATGTATGTCGAGCCGAACAGGCTCATCATTCTTTTTGCGTGGCGTCTCATCAGAGGAAACTTGGCATTATCCAAACTCTGATAGAATTCGGGGAGGGGGAGAAGCTGATGCTGACTCTTCAGAGAATCATCACATTGAATTTCAATCAGCTCTAACTGCAGATTCTCTTCCACTTCTTCTGCATCCACCAGGAAGGGGGTCGAGAACAGCTTGATTTGTTTTTCAATGGCAGAAAAATCTTGGAAACGCTGGTTGAATTCCGTCATGAGAGAGGAAATCACAGACACATAGTATTTCTCCTTTTTAGCAGAAAGGTCGGTGTTTGGAAAAGCAGACTTGATTTCAGACAGCGCAGGGAAGTGTGCAGCATTAAAGCCTCGTAGTTGTGTCTCAAACAGGCGGAGCTTTACGCAGAAGGCTTTCATGTGCGCATGCAGGTGTGGCACCAGCTGTTCTTTGCCTTGTAGGTTCTTGTTCAGTGTATTCAGATGATGCGTAAGATCAACTAAAAATGCCAGGTCTGCCAGCCACAGAGGGTCACTTAACTCATGAAGAGGTCGGCTGTTGGAATAATTTTAAGTGAAGCTTTGGCCTGCCAGACCTGGAGGCCTCGCCTATACGAGTTTATCTTTCCTTTTATCTAGGGTCTTCCTTTTATGTGATAGGGATGTCTTTTGATCCCTGTCAGCCATTTGTATCCTTCCTGTCCTTATGTTGTCCGTGCGTTTTTGTTCCCGTAAGAGGCCTTCACTAACAATGAGCAGGGCTTATTTGCATAGGTGACATGTTCTTTGTTTGATTCACAGGAACTTCTTTCCTTTTCATTTAGCGGTAGGTTCGGTTCATAGATTGTAGTTTATCAGACCTGTTTTTCTTTGTTAAGGGTTACATACAGTTAGAAGTAGTTGCATAAAAGTTATCCCATATTTACTTGTTTAAGGAACTGCATACCAGTTACCTCACGTTTGCTTAATGTGTGTTGAAGTGTTTAGGACAAGTTACTTATTATTATTGTGTGTTAATTTACCAAGTAGATAAAGTTAGCAAAGGTCTAGTTGCATTTGTTCCACAGCAAAGCGGCAATCAACGTGCTTCAAGGTATTTGATCACAGTCGAGGACGAGTCAGCCAACTGTGAGGGAAGACGGCTGGGGACGGCCTCTGCGGGGGTCACGAGCCAACAACGAAGTGCTAATTCACACCACACTACATTCTTTTGCTAATCAGCGTTGCTACAGACACAATCCCCCCTCCCTTAGTGTAGCAACGCCTCTGTAACCAGGGCAACTGTTGGATTCTGTCCACAATTTAGGGAGCGCGTTATCTGCGCCTCACGGCAAAAGCCTTTGCCAATCACCTGTTATCCAATTTACTCACTGCGTGCTCGTTTGATTTCTTCAGATTTAGGAAAATGCAAAGACACTGAAGCAGAAATTAGACTTACACAGATTGGTTGAGTTCAATCACAATTCTTGTTCAAAAAGCTCTGTTTTCAGGAAAGTACAATACAGCGCTGGGCCCTTCAAGAGCGGAAAGTCTCCATTCAGAAAAGGCAAAGTCCAAGGTTGTTAGATCAGTTTTATATTCAGTAGCACATTGTGGGCCGAGATTGATGGGTGATGAGTCTTCGGGGTGGGGCAAGTTCGAAGGAGAGTCTGCTTCCATGGGAGTGGTGCTGGTTATTGGCGATTCGGTGTGTAGGTGGGGGGCTGTTGGTGTGTGTGTGTGTGTGGAGGGGGGCTGTTGTCTTCCATCCCGTCTTTCGGCCTTGGCGATCATCTTTGGCCGAGTTCTCGGGTGGGGGCTGTTGTCTTCCCTCCCTCCCGTCTTTCGGCCTTGGCGATCATCTTTGGCCGAGTCTTTGGGTGGCTCCTTCTGGCACCTGCTGGTTTTATCTTCACGTGACCTTCCTGTGAACATTCTTCTCCAATCTTGGACATACACTGTCTTACCTCATTCTTTTAATTTTGTCATTTTGTACGAAATTATGTTAGCTTTTGGCTGTGACATCATTAATCTATTGCTGTTCTTTTGATACATCATGTCTTTGCTTATTCTTAGTTTAATCATGCTTCCAACCGTATCTTTTCTTTGTTAGGCAAACTATTTCCCTCTGTGCAGAGCGTTCAGTAGTAATCAAAAACTGGCGTCTAGCATTAGTCAAAACATAAGATACAATCGAGTACTGAACGGTCAAGACGACTCTGGCCGTGTCCATGATTCAGAGAAAAAACATCAGGCATTCATTCCACAGTTCCTTAAGGGTCATTAAGCTATTTAGGCAATATATCAAAAGTCATTTGTTATTTCAAAGTCCTCAGAAATATATCAGATCATAATGTTATAAAAACCTTTCTCATCACCACTTATCAAAAATGTCTAGTTATGTCTTCTTTATTGATTTGGTGTGTAGGTATAATTATATGCTTAAAATGTTTCTTTTATTTATTTAATATGTGAATATACTTGTCTGCTTATGTACTTTATTCAATGAGGTTTGAGCATATCTGTTTTTGTAGCGAGGCAGGACTTTTTGTATTTCGACCTCATTCCTTCACTCCCTCTGTTGACCTCAGTTTAACTGAGGTCACCAAAATCGTTGATGCCACCAGGGTCCCTCTGTTGGCACACCACGTCCCTCTGTGGAGCCGCCAATGAGTGAGAAAAATAAATATAGATAAAATTCATGACCCCGGCAATTTGTAAAAGATGGAGAGTGGAAAGGCAATTGGCCTAGACGACATTCCAGTGACAGCATGGAACTATCAAGGAGAGATGGCAGGGGAAATTTTTAAAAAGCGAGAAGTTCCCCGGAAAGGTGTTGACTTCTATTCCTTATTTCAGACCACGGCGATGCGCAGAACTGTAGTAGCTACAGAGGTGTTGTTATGTTGATTAAGCAAAGCATGAAGTTATCGGAAAGAATGTTAGAAGCGAGGCTTGGAAATCTACTGGCCAAAATAATGGAGAGTGTGGCAGAGACGAAGATAGGACATGCAGATGGTTGGTGGTACAGAAAGATATGGAAACGATCGCTTTGCAGTCGCGGCCCCTAACAGGAGCAGCCGAAAGAAGTGGAAGATGAGAAAGAAAATGTGAAAGAGAAATACATAAACAAATAACGAAATACATACGTAAAACAAATACCGAAATACATACATACATATATAGTACATACATATAGACAGACAGACATTGAACGATTGCCCATTCGGTCACTCAGCCCTTCAGTCAGTCACTCAATGAATCACTCAATCAATCAATAAACCAACCAACCAATCAATCAATCAACCAATCAATCAATCAACCACTCAATGAATCAATCAATCAATCAATCACACAGGTGTTAACTAATTTGTAATTGTATTGTAAGCAATTTAAACTCTAATGGAATATGATGATGTCCATATCTGTTTTATCAAATTCTAATCCTACTTTACCTTTGTATAAGGCACAGGTGTCAAACTCAAGGCCTGGGGGCCAGATGCAGCCCGCCACATGATTTTATGCGGCCCGCGAAGACAAATTGTGCTTTTTATTCACGTGTCATTACTCGAATTGCAAATTGTCTTCACTTTTAATAATATTTGATTTTTAAATATTAGACCAGTTTTTATTTGTCTGATTTGAAAGCAAGTTACTTGCCAGTTTGTTTTGTAGCTTTTACTCTATATAATATGAGGTGCTCACACATTTATTTGGGTATGACAGTCATACCGGTCCTCCGAAAGAAGCTATGACTACACTGCGGCTCGTGAACAAATGAGTTTGACCCCCCTGGTACAAGGGATAGCCTTCTCATTGATCAATCACGTATCTTAAATCATGTTTTTCCTCCTTTGAAGCGACTATGTACTTCAAACCCAAACGGCACCATTTTATAGGGAAAAAACTTGTCGAATCTATTTGTTTCAGACATAATACTTCCGCAATCATCTTAAATTTGTTCAGTTTATCAATCCCTTCCATTGTTTATCCTGCAAATGAATCACGTGAATAATGTGTTATTCAAACTTTAACGTTCATAATCCACCTGTTCCCAATTTGTTTGGAGTCTGTATGTTATTGTTCTAATTTTTTACATTTAATACTCTCCCACCTATTTGATCCTATCTTGTGAAGGTCTACAGTTTATTATAAGCTATTTTGAAACTCTTCACACTTGTTACCAGGCTTTGGCTCCATCTCATGATGTTGTCTCCCATTCACTTAATTTCTGCCAAGCTGCTTCTTCTCCTCCGTCCAGCATGTTGAAGACTTAAAAACCATCAAATCTGAAAACACTTAAAATCTCACAATTCCCCCCTTTGTTTTTTTTGTTTTGTTTGTTTTTCTACCTCCCCCTTTTGGCACATTGTTAAAAAGTAAAAATAACAATGTCCATGGTGACATACCCATCGCCAGCTGGACTTCGGTGTACCTCCAGATGCCATCCTAGCCTGGAATCACCAATTCTCAGTCCCTGAAACTCGACTGGCAGCATCTCACATGGCTGTATGAACAAAAGCCACCACCCACCTGTAGCTGTGCATGCAGCTCTCCGTACAATAAACATCTATAATACCAAAAAATAAAATTCATAATGATAAAAATAATCCACACACGGGCGCATGTCAAACGCATGAAATAGAAAATTGGAGCCTGCCGACCGAGCCTGTCATGAAACCGATCACATTTACAAACTCATTATGAAAAGTAAGGGGTTAGTTGTTAATGCATGTTCACAGACATGACACAAAATTCTCCAAGACTGCAGTTGACAACCTGCAAAGTAAAGCAAGTTTAACAAATAAAGCACAATCTGCTCCCTGGGTTGCTGTTAGAGGCTGCAATACAATTAGGTAAAACATCAAAACAAAGCAAGTCATCACAAATTCCGTCACATACATTTCGTCACACTGTCAGGTAAATCAGAGTTGTTGTCATACATTGTTTTGGCTCAGAGTCTTGACTGTCAATGCTGGTATAGTCACGTCTGGTCACAATCTTGAAATGGGCCTTCTCCATTGAAGTCTTTTGTTGTCAATGGTGCCCCAGAGTAATCCTAAACCCATATTAGTCCAAAATGAGTCCTGATCACTCTTGCTTTTTCAAATCTGTAGTATCTCTATATTTTTCAGGTGAGAGGAATGTTATCCTCTGCTGTGATCACATCACCCCAACCTTGAATCATGTTAACCATTCACAATACACAAACACCACATCCCAAGTACAGACTTGACATTCATACAGCATTACAGACAAACTGCCATCCCACAACACACACATAAAACATAGAATATTGAATTGTAAAAGGAACCCTCCCTACGCAAAATGTTCTCCTCAATTAAAATTTCCCTTTTTTATTTTAAATCCAAAATTAATATCTAATTGTCTGGTCTCCTGTCCTCACATCGTTTGCCAATATGCATAATACTGGAACATGATTTAACTCCCCATTTAGTTTGCTCACATCTCACACTTAGACTATTTGACACTTTGTGTTGAGCTGTAACGTCAATATTTCCACCTTCCCATATTTCTTCCACTAAACGGTTCCATTTTGCTTTCAGTTTAAATTCATCCCTCCAAATAACTACGTCTGGCAAAAACCCAAAAATTTTTAGAGCACTCCCTTTTACTGTCACCTTGTTCCTTCATTCATCTCCTCACAAGCATTACTGACCCTCCTAAGAAATAATGATACTGAAAATAATGTTTAAAAAATATACACAGCTTCCTCCTGCCACTTACACTATAACCTTGGATTATCGTTCTCATTTTTGTTAATGCCAATTCTTAGAATTAAAAAGAAATACTTACTCTTGATAATTGAGTCACGCTATATCACAAATTTTGAAAATCTTCTTCCATGTTCCCCCTTTGTACCTATCAAAACCAATATTTTTGCTGTCATGATCATCATTGTGGCTCTCACACTTATTGTTCTTGTATTTTAAATTGGCAATTTTTGTACATTTGAAGCCCTTTGAGACTTGCTTGTGAGCTATATAAATTAATTTGAATTGCCTTGACTTTATTATTATTCAACTTCTTCTGCATTCTTCTTCCTTTTATTTTATTTTTATCTTAACTACTTCCACATAATTCATCTGATTTACTCCATTACACTTTTAACCTCCTAGATTCAAGTTCAAATTTCACATCCTCACTTCCAACATTGCGGTAAAATTTTGCAAAATTTCATTTTTTCCCTTCGAATTTCTTCTAGTTTTCCTTTTTTCTTTTTTTTTTTTTCCCACTGACTCAACCCATTTAAATTTTTTAACTGTTCATCTTATGCCTACCTATTCCAAAACTTCTCACTTGTGGAAAATTTCAAATTTTCAACTTTAAAATTCACGCCTAATTTTACAAAATTCTTTCTATATTTTTATCAATTTTCTAATCAATTCAACACGTTCCAAATTTAAACATAATCTTGTAGCTTTCCCCGAATTTTTATTCAGCCTCTTCGCTTTCACACGCAATTTCTACAGAAATGAATAATTCTAGTTATTATTGTTAATCATCTGTGGCCCTCGTAAGGACAAGCCGCACCAGTAATGGATAGATGGATGGATTGTTAATCCTAACCCCAAGTGCCTATCATAAATTGCCATTTAAATCAATTGTCGCAAGGGTCATGTCATTGTATTGGTTATTTAAAGCCCTACTGTATTACTATTTTGCTGACTATCCAGCATTCCAACTTTCTTATAGCCCCTCACCCCTTCAAGCTGAAATATGCATCCTATAAATCAGTCGCAGTTGATGTGTAATTAAATTATGTTGTTTTGATAAAGGTCAATTAAGTTTAGCAATTCAGCCTTCTGATGCCCGAATCCAAATTTTCACTGGTCCAATTATAAAATGTCATTATTTCAGTTAGATTAATTATGTCTTCGAAATGCTAATTTACATATAAAAATTTATGATTCAAATGATTTAATTTCTATTGATCAATGTCCACTTTACAAAGTTTCTGATCACGCTGTCGTATAATTTGTCAGAGCATCTTCACTGTCCATATCTATGTATTTTGTTTTTTATCCCCGTTTCAGTGTCAATAAGCAGCCTTATTATTCCCTCTTTTATCAAAACTCCTCAGTTATGTCTGCCCCAGCACCCAAACACACTTCCATCACTTTTGTCCCACACTCCACCAACTTTGTAATGCTTCAGCAGTCTTTAGCAATGTGTCCAGTTTGACTTCATGTGACTCGTGCAAGTCTTTAGCAGCCTCTCCTCTTAGATTCTCATGATGATGATTCAGGGCTGGACCGTCCGCCATTCTCAAATGCGTCCATCTTGTCTTTGTTCTTTCAGTCCATTTTCTTTTTGATCTGCCACTGTGTGTATTCCACCAACTGTATGGTTCTTGTCCTGTGAAGAGCCGTGCTTGCCCCCTTCAAGCATGAAAATAGTTCCTGTTGTTTTCCCAAAGGTCAAAGGTGTCTCATGACCAGGGACAGTCCTCTGTTGATTTTGAGGCAGCCAGTAGAGTACAAGTTCAGGACTTGTGCCATGCGCTAGGGCAGAACACACTGGGACACAAATTTCACAAAACTATCTTCGTGTTATCAGTCTTCCTGTGTAGTATTTGTTCCTTACACCCCAAATCTTCCCATTAACATATTGTATCCTATCCGCACACTCATCATCTTACTATCAAGCCGCCCTTATCAAATGTTTTTTTTTTTTGGGGAGTAATCCATCCACCCTACCCATTAACACGGCTAAAATCCTCGTTCCAGTGTTTATCATCAAATAAACTGTGATGTAATTTAACAATCTACCAACATGGTTGTATATGCGGTGAATGTTATTGTTCAATCTATAGGTCATACAGCGCCGGTGTTCCAAATATGACACTCGTCCTTGATTTAACTTAGACTTAGACTTAGACTTAGACTCAACTTTATTAATCCCTTGGGAGTACTCCTTCAGGGAAATTCAGGCCCCAGCAGTATCCATACCACAGAGCGGGTTTACAAAAGACACACAGATACATACAACGGCGCCACAAAGAAAGCCAGAAAGTGCGAAAGATAAAAGCCATCAAAGCAAAGCAAAGCAAAAAGACAAAAGAAAAAAGTAACAGTGCCCAACCAGCACCCCTCAATATCAGAAAACACCCCAAAACACACAAAATAGCCTCCACGGGGTCCACAGACAGGTGTAAAGGTAGTCCAGTTCAACGGCACCCAATGGACCGTGGTCGTGAATCGGTGAAAACATCACAAAGCAGGCAAACGTGTGAGCAGCGTCCTGGGCACCCAGTCGGGTCACGTGCAGATGGTCACCACGGGGCTAGCACGGCGAAGGTCGCTGGTTCTGACGAGCATGAGGGAGCACAGGGGTCGCGGCTGCAAGGCAAGGGACCCGGTCAGCGTCAGCCGGATAAGCAGGAAGCCATCGTAGAGGTACGCCGGTCTCGACCGATGTGCGCAGCCATCCCGGTCCCAGGGAAAAAAAAAAAAGAAAATCACATCCAAAGCGATACCGAGGTGCGGTAGAAGGCACCAGCATCGCCGAATGGACAAAAAGACAGAAAGAAAAAGGAGAAAAGAAGGAAATAAAGAGAAAAAGAGAGAACACTGCTGGGAGGCTGCCACTCACGTCGGCGCCATACCAAAATTCATCTCATAAGTTATTGTCAGCAGCGCTAAAGGATAGTGCTTGGAAGTGAATGTCTTATCGCCCAATTTAAAACACATGCCACATTTGAGCTAGTATTCATTCCTTTATTTATTTCCCATCCTCATGTTAGCTGGCATGTGTCAGACTCTTAAAAGTGGCACCCAAATGCCAGATTACAAATCAAACTTCCTCCTTCACTCTCACATTTTTGATAAAACAGTCTACTTATCTAGACACTGTCATCACATACGAAATAATGGCCTGCAAATTAAATATAATGTTGTTGCTGTGGTCCCTCAAAACATGTGACTAGGATTTGGACAATTATTAACCCCCATCAATTGATCAATTATCTCCTCACTTAATTCCTATCTGCATAAAGAAGACATTTACAATGCTGGGGATAAGAGGAACACCTTAACAATAAACAAAATAAACCCAAACCACAATCAAAACCAAATAAACTAGGCCAAATATTTCCCCATTAAAATTTAAGCCTTTTTGTGTAGAGCACCATTGATTTCTAATCATTAACCTAATTTTATCCTTAATTTAATCCCAATCACAAATGCCCCCTACTTAATACTTTACTTGGTGTTCTTTTAATAAAAAGTGCCCCCTTGCAATGTCGTTTTTATTAGTTGTTTATTAACTCTAAGTGATTCAAATCTTTAGTTACATGTAACCACCTTGTATAGTCTTATGTCATAACCAATCAATAATTCCTCCTAAATTTAAAATCTGCAATCATAATTTAATTTTCTCCAATTCTACAATGTATGTTCTCTCTTACTCTCACATTTTTATGAGGGCTGGGCACTCTCCTCGTTGGACGGGTTTCTGCCCACAACCCTCAGATTATTCTATAATTTCTAATTTTTACATTTAACAATGCAAATCTGATGAACCATTGTCTAGCACACCGTTTCCGTGCACCAATTTAACGCAATTCCATCCTTTATAACGAACTGATACACAAAGACAAACATACACATAAACAAACACACGGGCCCACAACATAGACATGACAATCTTCCCAGCTGATAACAAGGGGGGGGCAACTGAAGTGCGGAGAGCCTCGCCACCACCACGTCGCACAATGTAACCCCCCACCTCTGTCCAAAATATGCATTTGTGCCCACCTGACCGTTTGGCCCAAACTTTAGAGCAGCACCCTTTTGAAAATAAAAATGGTTACAGTTTAACCTCACCACACAATGGGATATAACTTTCATGCTAATTAAATATACATTCTTTATCAAATTCTTGTTAAGCCATTTTTCTGACTCCAACTTTCATGCAAAATCAAAATAAAATCAACAATTTTATACAAATCAACTTATTGTTCTTCATGAACCACAAATCATCACTTCCATCCCATGAACAGCACCACAACTAATCACTCACTTCTTCAGCTGCGCCGCTGTCCCATCTGACAGCCAAGCCTGCTTTCCACACAATATCATCATAGACACACTTCAACAATTATGTAGCGTTTTTTTTTTTTTCACGAGTCCCCGACTCGTATTGGTGGCCTGGCCGATCCAATCGACCCCGACCTTAGGCAACAGTATAAGTTCCTAAGTGTCTACTATTGAGGCCACTCAGGTGCCCATATGCTAGTCACTGGCATCCCACAAGTTCCAGCGGTGTGAGCGCCCTTTGCTGATCAGACAAAGTCCTCACCACCTTTCTCTTAATTCACCACGACTCGGACATCCCAGATGTCCCTCGCCTTAGACAGCCCTATAATGTTCTAAGGTCACACTATTGGAGTCGCTCGGCATCCGTCCTGCTATATCAGCGACGCCTTCACCTGTTTTTGTATTTTTAATTTTTTCCACAAATCACTTTTACCAAGTTCCACACAAACACACACTTCTATACAACCACCATTCCTGAACACAGAGCTGAAATTATTAATTTTTGTATTCCGCTTTCACTCCACAATATCCGTGAGTCGTCACCTTATCGTGGTGGAGGGGTTTGTGTGCCCCTATGATCCTAGGAGCCATGTTGTCGGGGGCTTCATGCCCCTGGTAGGGTCACCCATGGCAAACGGGTCTTAGGTGAGGGGCCAGACAAAGCACGGCTCACAGAAGCCCCTTATGATGAGTGATATAAATGGACTTAGTTTTCCCTCGCCCGGACGCGGGTCACCGGGTCCTTCCTCTGGAGCCAGGCCTGGAGGCGGGGCTCGAAGGCGAGCGTCCGGTAGCCGGGCCTTCGCCCATGGGGCCCGGCCGGCCATAGCCCGAAAAGGAAACGTGGGTCCCCCTTCCCATGGGCTCACCACCTGTGGGAGGGGCCAAAGGGGTCGGGTGCAATGTGAGCTGGGCGGCAGCCAAAGGCAGGGACCTTGGCGGTCTGATCCCCGGCTGCAGAAGCTGGCTCTTGGGACATGGAATGTCACCTCTCTGGCTGGAAAGGAGCCCGAGCTGGTGTGCGAGGCAGAAAAATTCCGACTAGATATAGTCGGACTAGCCTCCACGCACAGTTTGGGCTCCGGTACAAGCCCTCTCGAGAGGGGCTGGACTCTCTTCCACTCTGGAGTTGCCCCCGGCTGGGCACCTGCACATTGGGGTTCACCCCGGTGAACGAGAAGGTAGCCTCCCTCCGCCTTCGGGTGGGGGGACGGGTCCTGACTGTTGTTTGTGTCTATGCACCAAACGGCAGCTCAGAGTACCCACCCTTCTTGGGGTCCCTGGAGGAAGTGCTGGAGAGCGCTCCTTCTGGGGACTCCATCGTTCTACTGGGTGACTTCAATGCTCACGTGGGCAATGACAGTGAGACCTGAAAGGGCGTGATTGGGAGGAACGCCCCCCCGATCTGAACCCGAGCGGTGTTCTATTGTTGGACTTCTGTGCTCGACACGGATTTTCAATAATGAACACCATGTTCAAGCATAAGGGTGTCCATGTGTGCACTTGGCACCAGGACACCCTAGGCCGCAGTTCGATGATCGACTTTGTAGTAGTGTCATCGGATTTGCGGCCGCATGTTTTGGACACTCGGGTGAAGAGAGGGGCAGAGCTGTCAACTGATCACCACCTGGTGGTGGGTTGGCTCCGATGGTTGGGGAAGATGCCGGTCCGACCTGGCAGACCCAAACGCTCTGTGAGGGTCTGCTGGGAACGTCTGGCAGAATCTCCTGTCAGGAAGAGCTTCAACTCCCACCTCCGGCAGAGCTTTTCCCACGTCCCGGGGGAGGCGGCTGACATTGAGTCCGAGTGGACCATGTTCCGCGCCTCCATTGTTGAGGCGGCCGACCGGAGCTGTGGCCGTAAGGTCGTTGGTGCCTGTCGTGGCGGCAATCCCCGAACCCGCTGGTGGACACCGGCGGTAAGGGATGCCGTCAAGCTGAAGAAGGAGTCCTATCGGGCCGTTTTGGCCTGCGGGACTCTGGAGGCAGCTGACAGGTACCGGATCGCCAAGCGGAACGCGGCTTCGGCGGTTGCTGAGGCAAAACCCCGGCGTGGGAGGAGTTCGGTGAGGCCATGGACAATGACTTTCGGACGGCTTCAAGGAAATTCTGGTCCACCATCCGGCGTCTCAGGAGGGGGAAGCAGTGGGGATGGCGTGCTGCTGACCTCGACTCGGGACGTCGTGAGTCGGTGGGGAGAATACTTCGAAGACCTCCTCAATTCCACCTACACGCCTTCCATTGAGGAAGCAGGGCCTGGAGACTCTGAGGCGGATTCTCCAATCTCTGGGGTCGAAGTCACTGAGGTAGTTAAAAAACTCCTCGGTGGCAAGGCCCCGGGGGTGGATGAGATCCGCCCCGAGTTCTTAAAGGCTCTGGATGTTGTGGGGCTGTCATGGCTGACACACCTCTACAACGTTGCGTGGACATCGGGGACAGTGCCTCTGGATTGGCAGACTGGGGTGGTGGTTCCCCTCTTTAAGAAGGGGGACCGGAGGGTGTGTTCCAATTACAGGGGAATCACACTCCTCAGCCTCCCTGGTAAGGTCTATTCAGGGGTGCCGGAGAGGAGGGTCCGTCGGGAGGTCGAACCTCGGATTCAGGAGGAGCAGTGTGGCTTTCGTCCTGGCCGTGGAACAGTGGACCAGCTCTACACCCTCGGCAGGATCCTCGAGGGTGCATGGGAGTTCGCCCAACCAGTCCACATGTGTTTTGTGGATTTGGAGAAGGCGTTCGACCGTGTCCCTCAGGAGGTTCTGTGGAGGGTGCTTCGGGAGTACGGGGTGCCGAGCCAACTGATGAGGGCGGTTCGGTCCCTGTATCACTGATGCCAGAGTCTGGTCCGCATTTCCGGCAGTAAGTCGGATTCGTTCCCAGTGAGGGTTGGACTCCGCCAAGGCTGCCCTTTGTCACCGATTCTGTTCATATTTTTTATGGACAGAATTTCTAGGCGCAGCCAGGGCGTTGAGAGGGTCCGGTTTGGTGACCTCAGCATCGTGTCTCTGCTTTTTGCAGATGACGTGGTGCTGTTGGCTTCTTCAGGCCGTGATCTCCAGCTCTCTCTGGAACGGTTCGCAGCCGAGTGTGAAGCGGCCGGGATGAGGGTCAGCACCTCCAAATCCGAGTCCATGGTCCTTGATCGGAAAAGGGTGGAATGCCCTCTCCGGATCGGGGATGAGATCCTGCCCCAAGTGGAGGAGTTCAAGTATCTTGGAGTCTTGTTCACGAGTGAGGGGAGGATGGAGCGCGAGATCGACAGGCGGATCGGTGCAGCGTCGGCAGTAATGCGGACCCTGTACCGGTCCGTTGTGGTGAAGAGAAAGCTGAGCCAAAAGGCAAAGCTTTCAATTTACCGGTCGATTTACGCTCCTACCCTCACCTATGGTCACGAGCTATGGGTCGTGACCGAAAGAACGAGATCCCGGATACAAGCGGCCGTAATGAGCTTTCTCCGCAGGATGTCCGGGCTCTCCCTTAGAGATAGGGTGAGAAGCTCGGTCATCCGGGAGAGACTCGGAGTAGAGTCGCTACTCCTACACGTTGAGAGGCGCCAGATGAGGTGGCTCGGGCATCTTATCAGGATGCCTCCTGGACGCCTCCCTGGGGAGGTGTTCCGGGCATGTCCCACCGGTAGAAGACCCCGGGTACGACCCAGGATGCGCTGGAGAGACTATGTCTCTCAGCTGGCCTGGGAACGCCTTGGGATCCCCCGGGATGAGCTGGATGAAGTGGCTGGGGAGAGGGAAGTCTGGGAGTCCCTCCTAAAGCTGCTGCCCCCGCGACCCGACCCCGGATAAGCGGAAGAAGATGGATGGATGGATGGATGGATGGATGGATGGATGGATGGGGAGAAAGAAAAAAAAGTTTCCCCCTTACCTTGTGTGCCAATCGGACTGCAATACTGTTGAGCAAGAGCGGAGAAGGAAGAATCCTTTGTGGAGCACGCACTTTCCCTTCTGAAGAAATCACGTCGGATGGTCACCATTTGTTGGATTCTGTCCACAATTTAGGGAGCGCGTTATCTGCGCCTCGCGGCAAAAGCCTTTGCCAATCACCTGTTATCCAATTTACTCACTGCGTGCTCGTTTGATTTCTTCAGATTTAGAAAAATGCAAAGAGACTGAAGCAGAAATTAGACTTACACAGATTGGTTGAGTTCAATCACAATTCTTGTTCAAAAAGCTCTGTTTTCAGGAAAGTACAATACAGCGCTGGGCCCTTCAAGAGCAGAAAGTCTCCATTCAGAAAAGGCAAAGTCCAAGGTTGTTAGATCAGTTTTATATTCAGTAGGACATTGTGGGCCGAGATTGATGGGTGATGAGTCTTCGGGGCGGGGCAAGTTCGAAGGAGAGTCTGCTTCCATGAGAGTGGTGCTGGTTATGGGCGATTCGGTGTGTAGGTGGGGGGCTGTTGGTGTGTGTGTGTGTGTGTGGAGGGGAGCTGTTGTCTTCCATCCCGTCTTTCGGCCTTGGCGATCATCTTTGGCCGAGTTCTCGGGTGGGGGCTGTTGTCTTCCCTCCCTCCCGTCTTTCGGCCTTGGCGATCATCTTTGGCCGAGTCTTTGGGTGGCTCCTTCTGGCACCTGCTGATTTTATCTTCACGTGACCTTCCTGTGAACATTCTTCTCCAATCTTGGACATACACTGTCGTACCTCATTCCTTCACAACCATAACATTAAAAAGAGGGGCACGTGGAGTAAGGACTCAGAACTGATGGCGGTTGTAACTGAGATTGCTTTCTCTATCGTTCTCCTCGCGAGTAAACCTGTTCTGGTTGTCTTCTCCTCTTCATTCCAGCGAGAGATTTAATGTCTAATCGTATTTAGACCCAACATCGGCCCTTCTCTTTTAAAAACTGGTCGATTTCTGATCTCAGCGAAAAAATACGCTGCAGCACAGAGCCACGGCTGAGCCAGCGCACATCAGAGTGGTAGAGTACATCCCCGTATTCAGCATCCACATCAGATAGGAAAGCCTGAAATTCTCTGTGGTACAGTCCTCTCGCTCGAATTACGTTGACAGTTTTTACGACAGTGTTCATCACATCGCCCAGCTGGACAGTCTTGGCACACAGTGCTTCTTGGTGGATTAGACAGTGCATCCTCACCTCCGCTCTCTTTTACCTTGGCGCACACCAACGATGCCATTCCTTTGCGCTCGCCAGTCATGGCCGGAGCTCCGTCCGTTGTTACTCCACAGAGCTTGTCCCATTTAAGCCCCATCTTTTCAACTGCCTCTGACACAGCTTCAAAAATATATTTTCCTGTCGTTGTGCCTTTTAGGCTCATCATATCAAGCAGCTCCTCCGTACAGCAAAAATTATCATCTACTCCCCGCAAAAAAATTAACAGTTGCGGTGTCTGTGGCATCTGTGCTCTCATCACATGCTATTGAGTAAAAATCAAACGCACAAGCCTTGTCTCTCAGCTGGAGTTTCACGTTCGCTGACAAGTCCTCAATTCTCCGCACCACTGTGTTTCTGGATAAGCTCACATTGTTGAAATCCGGCACTTTTTCTGGGCACATTACTTCTGTGACTTTGATGAGGCACTGCTTTATGAAATCACCGTCTGAAAACGATTTGCCGTGCTGGGCAATAGGTTTAGCGACTTCATAACTTGCTCTTGTGGAGTTTTCCTGTGTTTTGTTGGCACGAAAAAAAACTGCTGTTGAGCTTGCAGGCTAGCTGCCATTTGCTTAACTTTCTGTGCTCATTCAGCACCGGTGTACGATGTTTAGCTCTGATGTTTGGTCTCATAGTGCCGACGGCACTCTTTCATCACAGCAACATCTTCATTACAAATCAAACAGACACACTTTTCGTTGATTTCTTTGAAGAAATACTCATTTTCCCACCGTGTTGGTGACTAGCGGTAAAAGTTTTTCTTCGCTTGATTTCGTTTGTTTGGCGGGTTCCATCTAGTGTTGAAACTGAGAAGTGCAACATAGTTGAGCTCAAGCTTCTTGTGCAGGCCATATTCAATTATGTTTTCAGAATAAAAACTGGACCGCGGGCCGCAGTTGGCCCGCGGGCCGTAGTTTGGACACGCCTGCTTTAGAGGGTGGGAAAATCAACTCCTACATGCACATCAACCGAGGAATTGGATTACACTCTTTTAAAAAGATGAGATCTGCCTTCATAGGATTTGGTTTGTTGATGTAGATCTGTTTAGACAATGGGCTTTCTAAACTCACTTGCATTTAAAGCGTCCTGCAGTGAGGTGAGCTCACTGATGTGTGCGGATGACTAGCTGTCTTGATGAGTGGCAGTGATGCCTGCTGTTCTCTGACATGTGCTCTGGCCTTTACTTTGAACAAGGCCCAGTAGGAAGGGATTAGCAATGAGGGTTGGCTCTGGTGATGTGGGTGGTTGGGGGGTTTAACAACACTGTTTTTGTCCTTGGGATTTTTATATTTTCAAATCTATATCAAACGTCCTGAGGTTGAAAGGTTAAGAGGACCAATAGGATGTGATTCAAAAATGACACCAGAGGTACACAATATGTTGGTTCAGTGGTGAATTACTAAACAAACGGTCGTGTCACATAATACCAGTTTCTACATACAGTCTGGTATTGTACAAACATTGTCAATGGCACCATGAAGATAACATCATCATACACACAACAATGGAACATATTAATTACTATAACACAGCAAAGGGTCCTGAACTTCCTGAGCAAGAGACTTTACATTGAGCTCTCAAAAAGCTATGCAATGTGAGCACAAGACATATGGAGTTCCCACAATTGCCTCAGTTTGTGTGCATGTCCTGAATGTGTCCAGAAAATTACATATCACATGCTCTGATATTTTGACTGATTAATTCCCAAGTTTTAACAGCCACAGAAATTGGATCTGGGCCTAATAAGGCCTGTTCAAAAGATTAGTCTTTATTACTGATGCCTGCTCCTAAGGGTGTTTTTACAGTAACAGTTAGTTTGAATCAAACCTGTAGTTAATTTTATCCTGCGACTTGTTTGATGTGATTTAAACACAATCATAATCAAATCTACTGTACAACAATTCCCAGAACAACAACCGTCTAAAGAACACATCAGGTGTTAGTCTCAGAGCTCTGTATTTGTAGACAGAGCAAGTACATTCAAGTGTAAAGACTGAGGCATCTTGGGGTTTTGTGCCGAGGGCCTTTTCTTTTACATGCCTCCAGCTCACATGAAAATTTGGTGGCTGAGAGGAGAGTGACATTTTATGCCTGCTGGAACTATGTCTACTATGTCCAATTGGTTCACGGAGTGTGACACAGTACCCGGAAAAAAAACATGTGGGCGCAGGGAGAACATGAAAACGCCACACAAGCAGGGCCGGAGGTGAAATCGAAACCTCAACCACTGAACTGTGAGGTGGACGTGCTAACCAGTGCGGTTTTGGCACATTTTGCTACATATGTTTTTTTTCATGAAAAGAAACCAGACCAAAATAAACCAAAAATAAAAGCTACACGTTGGTGGCACTTTGGTTGTTTTGATATACCAATAATTTACATCTTATTGTACGGTTGCATTTAATGTATAAAGTCCTGGTTTCCTAACAAAATAGAAGGTGTAATAAAAAACTAATTCAATGTTTTCCCTGCTGCAGGCCGCTGGAGCAACCTTTTCAAACTTCCTTACAATTGGATTGGCACAGGTCATGTGGTTTATAATGGAGCCTTCTACTACAATAGAGCCTTCACCAAGATCATCATCAAGTATGACCTGAAGATGCGATATGTGGCTGCCTGGACATTGTTGCATGATGTGGTTTATGAGGACACCACCCCATGGAAATGGAGAGGTCACTCCGATATTGACTTTGCAGTGGATGAAAGTGGACTGTGGGTGATCTATCCCTCAATAGATTATGACTACAACCAACAAGAAGTCATCATCATTAGTAAACTTGATCCCGGAGACCTATCCCTAAAAAAGGAAACAACCTGGAGGACAGGTCTCAAGAGGAACTCTTATGGCAATTGTTTCATCATCTGTGGTGTCTTGTATGCTGTCAATGTGTACAACCAGAAGGAAGGAGAGGTGCGCTATGCTTATGACACGCATACCAACACAGAGGCTACTCCACGTCTGGCCTTTACCAATGAGTATTCATACACCACACAAATCGATTATAACCCCAAGGAGAAGGTTTTGTATGCCTGGGACAATGGTAATCAGGTTACATATCGGTTACATTTTGTCGACCAGTGAGAGCTGCCACAAATACAGTAACCTCACAGCATGCCTGCTGTTATGGACTTGAAGTGCTCAGTAGTTTATATATTTTATTTGTCTTAAGAATGAGGACATACCATAACATACAGTATCAATGCATGTAATTCAAACAAATGGCCTTGCTGTTGAATGCGCGGAGACTTTTGACAATCTTACAAGTTGAGTTGATGTTCAACAAGCAGAGCTCATGTACGTATATTATGTTCATTCATGAAATGTCAGCAGGCTGGCTAACTATTTGAGAAGTGAAAAAACGAATAGACCTATTGGCAAATTTTTTTGAACCCTTCAGTGAAAGAAAGAAATACCTACAATGATTGATTCGCTGTACTCTGCACAGATACTACAAACACCCTGTGTTTGATGTTGCAGTTTAGGTGCACATTAGGTGAAAATGTAATGATTGTGCATGTAAAGCTAAAGTTAATATGACTTGCCAAAAAGCTCCAGTTTTGTTTCATCTTTACGAAGGACTTTCTCCTAGAAAGTTTGTGGCTTGTCTACATGCAGTTTAGCACGCTCGTGTCAGTTTCAGATTAATTCTGTGCATATTGAAAGTTTCTTTTTCTTTATCAGAAGGGTACCAACAAGTTGGCCAATGTGTCTATAGAATTTGTGACGATCCATTTAAAGAGAATTCTAGGCTTGCATTTCATAGCATGAATGCCATTTCACAGTTTCAGCTGCTTTATAACTTATACAGAGGAGGCTGGAGCTTAATTAATAACTTTAGCTTTACAAAACCACTCTGTTTCATATATATATTTACAGGACGCTTAGCATGCATTCTGATAAAAATATAAAAATAAAAAAAAAAACACCCTTTTTTTTTCTACATGAATTCTAACCAAATCCATCCATCCATTGTCAATATCTGTTATCCTGCTCAGAACGGAGTGGTGCTGGAGCCTATCCATGCTGACTTCAGGTGAAAAGCAGACAGTGACCTGGACTGGTCTCCAAGCTGTGGCAGGGCGCATGTAGAAACAAACAACCATTCGCACTCACTTTCACACCATCACTGTGTTGGAACTGAACCCATACTGCCTGCATCAAAGCCGCTAAACCATTAGTGACCTCCAGCCAAAGCAATTGTAAAATGTACAATGCAAGTACAGTGGAGCCTCGGTTTTCGAACGTCCCGATGTTCGAACAAATCGGTATTCGAACAAAAAATTCGAGATTTTTTCGGTTGTCGAACCTCGCGAGATGAGCCGAGAGGACCCGCATGCCAACTGACTCCGTTCGTTATTACATTCTCGTTACTCTGAGGTTTGCATCAACTCTAATCATGCTTCCAAAGGAAGCAAGTGGGAGCGGTAAAGCCATCCTAAAACACAAAGACGCTCCTAAAGCAATGCGACAGTTGCGCGTTCGGCGGTGTGCTGCAGTTGTGCGATCATACAAAATTAAGTTCCCTGCGCACTGAGGTCCACTTAAATTTTGGAAAGTACATCAGGTTTTAAAAATATTTTCTAAATTTCAGCGACGGCTCTGTCACAATAATACCGACCAGCGCGGTGCAGTTGCGTGGTCGGCGACGCGCTACGGTTGCGCGTTCGGCGGTGCGCTGCAGTTGCGCGATCGGACAAAAATGCGCAAATGAAAAAATGCTTTAAAAAGGCGTTTTTTTTTTGTTTTTTGTTTTTTTTGCTTGGAACGGATTAAAAAGTGGGGCGGCTCGGTGGCGCACTGGGTAGCACGTCCGCCTCACAGTTAGGAGGGTGCGGGTTCGATTCCACCTCCGGCCCTCCCTGTGCGGAGTTTGCATGTTCTCCCCGAGCCCGCGTGGGTTTTCTCCGGGCACTCCGGTTTCCTCCCACATCCCAAAAACATGCTTGGTAGGCTGATTGATCACTCCAAATTGTCCCTAGGTGTGAGTGCGAGTGCGAATGGTTGTTTGTCTCTGTGTGCCCTGCGATTGGCTGGTAACCGGTTCAGGGTGTCCCCCGCCTACTGCCCGATGACGGCTGGGATAGGCTCCCGCACGCCCGCGACCCCCGTGGGGACTAAGCGGTTCAGAAAATGGATGGATGGATGGATTAAAAAGTGTTCCATTATTTGTAATGAGAAAACATGATTCGCAATCCGAACGATTCACTTCTCGAACAGCCTTCTGGAACGGATTGTGGTCAAAAACCGAGGCTCCACTGTAATAAATGCAATGGTTGTTTTCAATTAAAATCATTTTCAAATAAAAATATGTTTTTAAACAAAATAAAAAACCAGGGATGAGAATTTTCCGCAGATTTCGGGGGGTTCCGTCGGAAATTTTTATATAGGGGGGGGGGGGGGCGGCTGGCAGCAGCATTGCGACAACATCCGCCTTATTTTCGGCAGGATTTTGCCGCTACTTTCGTCACATCGTTTGCCTACTCATTTGCCTAATCAGCAACAGTTTTCCCCAGCATGGCAAACGTTTTAGAGAAAAAAGACAAGGATCGTGCCAGAGAAATAGACAAGTCGAACGGGATCAAGAACTGCTTCAGATGGGCATGGCTCGACAGCAGCGTCATCTTACAACTCGGAACACAGTCCGTAAATTAGATGTCCCGGGGAAGGTTTTGTGCATTCTTTGTCAAGATGTGATAAGCTATGGAGGTTACAGCGCTAGGAACGTTAAGGAGCACATCGAAACAAAAAAAACACAAAGGTACGTTTTTACTTTTACAAGCATGTGGGTTTAGAAAGTAACAATGTTACATGTAAGCTAATGTTGGGCTATTGTCATGATATATATGGTGCCTTGCGAAAGTATTCGGCCCCCTTGAACCTTTCAACATTTCGCCACATTTCAGGCTTCAAACAAAGATATAAAATTTTAATTTTTTGTCAAGAATCAACAGCAAGTGGGACACAATCGTGAAGTGGAACGAAATTTATTGGATAATTTAAACTTTTTTAACAAATAAAAAACTGAAAAGTGGGGCGTGCAATATTATTCGGCCCCTTTACTTTCGGTGCAGCAAACTCACTCCAGAAGTTCAGTGAGGATCTTTGAATGATCCAATGTTGTCCTAAATGACTGATGATGATAAATAGAATGTACCTGCGTGTAATCAAGTCTCCGTATAAATCCACCTGCTCTTTGATAGTCTCAGGGTTCTGTTTAAAGCGCAGAGAGAACCATGAAGACACAGGAACACACTAGGCAGGTCCGAGATACCGTTGTGGAGAAGTTTAAAGCCGGATTTGGATACAAAAAGATTTCCCAAGCTTTAAACATCTCAAGGAGCACTGTGCAAGCAATTATATTGAAATGGAAGGAGTATCAGACCACTGCAAATCTACCAAGACCCGGCCGTCCCTCCAAACTTTCATCTCAAACAAGGAGAAGACTGATCAGAGATGCAGCCAAGAGGCCCATGATCACTCTGGATGAACTGTAGATAACTACAGCTGAGGTGGGAGAGTCTGTCCATAGGACAACAATCAGTCGTGCACTGCACAAATCTGGCCTTTATGGAAGAGTGGCAAGAAGAAAGCCATTTCTCAAAGATATCCATAAAAAGTCTCGTTTAAAGTTTGCCACAAGCCATCAAACGTGGAAGAAGGTGCTCTGGTCAGATGAATCCAAAATCGAACTTTTTGGCCACAATGCAAAACGATATGTTTGGCGTAAAAGCAACACAGCTCATCACCCTGAACACACCATCCCCACTGTCAAACATGGTGGTGGCAGCATCATGGTTTGGGCCTGCTTTTCTTCAGCAGGGACAGGGAAGATGGCTAAAATTGATGGGAAGATGGATGGAGCCAAATACAGGACCATTCTGGAAGAAAACCTGTTGGAGTCTGCAAAAGACCTGAGACTGGGACAGAGATTTTTCTTCCAACAGGACAATGATCCAAAACATGAAGCCAAATCTACAATGGAATGGTTCACAAATAGACCTATCCAGGTGTTAGAATGGCCAAGTCAAAGTCCAGACCTGAATCTGTGGAAAGAGCTGAAGACTGCTGTTCACAAACGCTCTCCATCCAACCTCACTGAGCTCGAGCTGTTTTGCAAGGAAGAATGGGCAAGAATTCCAGTCTCTCGATGTGCAAAACTGATAGAGACATACCCCAAGCGACTTGCAGCTGTAATTGCAGCAAAAGGTGGTGCTACAAAGTATTAGCGCAAGGGGACCGAATGATATTGCACGCCCCACTTTTCAGTTTTTTATTTGTTAAAAAAGTTTAAATTATCCAATAAATTTTGTTCCACTTCACGATTGTGTCCCACTTGTTGTTGATTCTTGACAAAAAATTAAACTTTTATATCTTTATGTTTGAAGCCTGAAATGTCGCGAAATGTTGAAAGGTTCAAGGGGGCCGAATACTTTCGCAAGGTATATATATATATATATATATATATATATATATATATATATATATATATATATATATATATATATATATATATATATATATATATATAAAATTAATGGTTTTGGGGTATATATATATAAAATTAATGGTTTTGGGGTTGCTATACTGCCAAAATCCAGGAGTTTCCAGGGGGCTTTGCCCCCTAAGCCCCCTCCGGGGCCTGTGGCCCCTGGCCCCCTATGGCCCCCAATGGGGGCATGCGGCTCCCAGACCTCGGCTACTTTTCAGTGGTTTTTCACATTTGCCGTTCTCATCCCTGAAAACATCTGCGATTGGCTGGTGACCCCCAGACTGCTGGGATAGGCTCCAGCACGCCCTCGTGAGGATGAAGCGGTTTAGAAAATGGATGGATGAAAATGTTAGTATTCAAAAAGTCAGGCCAACAGCTGGGTCAGCTCACTGTTGTACAGTCAATTCAAGTCAATTTTGGAATAAGTTGTAGCCAGAATTGATTTAGAGGAGCTGAATTTCTGTCTGATGATTGCTACTGGAGTGGCTCGTTGGCCAGGCAATGTTCTGAAATTGCAGTCACGTTTCTAAGCTTTCGTTGAATATATTTTGAATATTTCATACAGCTAAAGCAGCTTAATTCTCTCTCTGCCATTTAACTCAACCAATAAGATTATTTCTGCTCTCAGATTAGTTCTACAACAAAGAAATGTTTGCCTGACTTAACAAGTAACTTATCTTAAGTCCATCCGATCACCAAGCACTTTGTTCATAATTCTCTTGCATTCATTACAATTCCGCCCAACAAAGGTTTCTGTCTTTCAACAGTTGATACGCTTTGAAGCATGTGTTTTATTAACAAAAATGACCATTTTTGCAATTTTCTAAGATTAATAGACTTAGACTTAGATAATTTGTTATTGTGATTTTCTAGTACCTGAATTTGTTTGCTTACTACAATGAGCTCTGTTGATAGCATTATATTATATCACACAGACTGTCTTGGTAAATATTAAACACCATCAACCAGAAATGTTTCATTTTTGGCATTGTCAATCACCAATAAGCCTGAAGTGACCATTGTCCAGTTTTGACAGTATACTTGGTGCCCATCTATGTATTCTACCTTGAAAACAACGTACCATGACCTGCAGGATCAGGAAAAAAGAAGCTTTCAGTTTTTCACTGTCCTTTTTTGTCTTTATCTGCTGTATAGATTTAAATAGTAATTGAGCATTGAGCAGCTTTATTATACTTTGCCCCATTCCGTTTCAGCTGTTGTTCCTTCAGAGTTCAAAATATTTTTAGATTAAATATGAATGGCTATCAATGACGGGTTGTGCATATCAAACACATCATATTCCACAAGGAAACTTCCTGAACTCTACACATTGGACCTTTAAGGCGGTCAGGCTTCTTGTTTTCTTGATAATATTTCATCATCAGGAAACAGGTTTAATCATAACTAATAGCGATACAAGTATGTAATGTCTTTATTAATAAACATGTCATGAACCTGTTCTATGAATAAAAATCCTGTGACAAAAAATGTGTTGTGAATCTGACAAATCAATCTGTGATGAACCAATAAATGCCAATTGACAACCAGACGGCCTTGCCCACCTCCTATTGAGTAGATAATGACCTATGACTCAGATCTTCTGATTTCCAAATAACTAAGTGCAGATGAGCTGCATTTAGCTGTGTTGCAGACTTGCAGTCTCTGTGCTCAGTTTGATCTCCATTCCAAACTGCACTGCATGGAGCATTGCTGCATGATTTCGTGGCAGAAAATTTGAAAATCAGACTCCCTGGTAAGGTCTATTCAGGGGTGCTGGAGAGGAGGGTCCGTCGGGAGGTTGAACCTCGGATTCAGGAGGAGCAGTGTGGCTTTCGTCCTGGCCGTGGAACAGTGGACCAGCTCTACACCCTCGGCAGGGTCCTCGAGGGGGCATGGGAGTTCGCTAACCAGTCCACATGTGTTTTGTGGACTTGGAGAAGGCGTTCCACCGTGTCCCTCGGGAAGTTCTGTGGAGGGTGCTTCGGGAGTACAGGGTGCCGAGTCAACTGATAAGGGCGGTTCGGTCCCTGTATCACCGATGCCAGAGTTTGGTCCGCATTTCCGGCAGTAAGTCGGATTCGTTCCCAGTGAGGGTTGGACCCCGCCAAGGCTGCCCTTTGTCACCAATTCTGTTCATAATTTTTATGGACAGAATTTCTACGCGCAGCCGAGGCGTTGAGGGGGTCCGGTTTGGAGACCTCAGCATTGCGTCTCTGCTTTTTGCAGATGACGTGGTGCTGTTGGCTTCTTCAAGCCGTGATCTCTAGCTCTCACTGGAGCGGTTTGCAACCGAGTGTGAAGCGGTCGGGATGAGGGTCAGCACCTCCAAATCCGAGTCCATGGTCCTCGGTCAGAAAAGGGTGGAATGCCCTCTCCGGATCGGGGACGAGATCCTGCCCCAAGTGGAGGAGTTCAAGTATCTCGGCGTCTTGTTCACGAGTGTGGGCAGGATGGAGCGCGAGATCGACAGGCAGATCGGTGCAGTGTTGGCAGTAATGCGAACTCTGTACCAGTCCGTCGTGGTAAAGAGAGAGCTGAGCCAAAAGGCAAAGCTCTCAATTTTCCGGTCGATCTACGCTCCTACCCTCAACTATGGTCACGGGCTATGGGTCGTGACCGAAAGAACGAGATCCCGGATACAAGCGGCCGAAATGAGTTTCCTCCGCAGGGTGTCCGGGCTCTCCCTTAGAGATAGGGTGAGAAGCTCGGTCATCCGGGAGAGACTCAGAGTAGAGTCGCTGCTCTTCCATGTTGAGAGGAGCCAGATGAGGTGGCTCGGGCATCTCATCAGGATGCCTCCTGGACGTGTTCCGGGCATGTCCCACTTGGAGAAGACCCCGTGGACAACCCAGGACGCGCTGGAGAGACTCTCTCGGCTGGCCTGGGAATGCCTTGTGATCCCCGGGATGAGCTGGATGAAGTGGCTGGGGAGAGGGAAGTCTGGGAGTCCCTCCTAAAGCTGCTGCGTCCACGACCCGATCCTGGATAAGCGGAAGAAAATGGATGGATGGACGTCTACCTCTCTTTGTCAATATGACTTGGCTCACACTCAGTAACAATCTACGTTTTCAGAAAAAGAGGCTTTCCTGTGGTTTAGGCCAGTGGGCCAAGAGAACAGTAAGGGGAGTCTGTGTACACGTTAAAAATGGAAATCATTATACATAAGGAGTGGTACTATCTGGTCCTCACATGAACATTTTGCAATGATGGCTTAAAAGCATTGACAATAATTTGGGCATGTGAAAGTTGGACTAAAAGATTCTGCAAACAACGCATTCTGAACAGTTTTTACACTAAAAGCTTGCATACTATTAAGAACCAGAATAACTGGACATGCTGCAATGTTGTTTATCAAACCTGCAACAAATTGTGCTGACTGATTTTGCGTCTTCAAATGACACATCT
The DNA here is from genome assembly GCF_024217435.2 of Syngnathus scovelli. Classification (NCBI taxonomy): domain Eukaryota; kingdom Metazoa; phylum Chordata; class Actinopteri; order Syngnathiformes; family Syngnathidae; genus Syngnathus; species Syngnathus scovelli. The sequence goes on along the minus strand of NC_090849.1, from coordinate 9,223,225 downwards.
TAAAGGCAGAAGCAAAGTGCACAGGTGTACCATCATAATACAGGTAAAATGAAAGGCAGTGGGGTGGCACTTGTATAAACAAAGTTATTGTAACATATTGACTATTCGTTAATGCAAATTTTGGCCCTTCTTAACGATCAAAAGAATAGATTGGCAGCTTATACGGTGGAAGGGGTCACATCTTTTAATCAGAGTAACTGGAGAGCCACATAGACCGTGTGCGCTTTCTAAATAGATGTGTGACAAAAAAAAAAAAAAAAAAATTCAGGAATTTCTTATGATTCAACATGACCACGTATAGTCAGCTTCCTATTTTAGTTCAAAGAAATAATTTTCTTGTTCTAATGAGGGACCAGTCGAGGAGCCAGCCCTTGGAGTTGGAGGCACTGGTTAACACTGGCTCATCAACTTTATTATTTACAAAAAATAAGTGAGAGGCAGGCGTTTAGGTGGCCATTAGCCCATATCTGATCCAAAGTAAGGACAAATTTTCAGGTTCATGGTATGTTTTGTTTTGTGTTTTGTTTTGTTTTGTTTTGTTTTGTTTTGTTTTGTGTTCTGTTCTGTTCTGTTTTGTATTTTTAGTTCCCTTCATTGACCCATTTCCCACGATAACCGTTTTGCTCTTTTCTGGAGTGTGACTTACTGGTTTAAATCCAGAAATATTTATTGGGAAATTTCATGACCTCATCTAGTGCTTCGCCATGAGCTTTCCAAAGAGAAACACCCCCGTAAAAATTCCAAATGAAGCCAGTGTGAGAACATCATGTTGGACACAAAACCTGATTTTAGATGTTGTATTAGGGCTTGGAAGGTGTCTTGGGCTATGGTTTTGGACCAACAACAATGTCTTGAAAGGCACACCACCCATTACTTGGCCCAGAGTAGCTGACAAAGAAATACAAGACAACAGCTGCAATTGGGGGACTTAAAGGCCCAGAGACACCGGTATATGTATAAATCGGTTTTAGTTAGCTTATGGGCTTATAAATATAAATTGACGATTGAAACAACGAAAAGGAAGCTGTTGCTCTGAAAAATATAATTTAAATTTGCCGCGCAGACGAGTTTGACTGCACCGAGCCGCCAGCCGGAAGTGACGTCTCATGACGTCTCAAGTTGTATGCGTTTAGCTTCAGTGAATGTAAACAAAAAGAGAAGAGGGGCCAGCGCGGAGACGTCGGGCCAGGCTTGCGGCCAACCCAGCTCGCCCAGCCGTGCCTTCCATTCTCCTGGCGTACGTTCGTTCGCGGGACGACAAGATGGGTTGCGTTCGCCTGATAGGATCCACGAACCGGACAGTGTGTGCCTGCTGTGTGCTCGTGTTCACAGTGGCCTGGTTGACTGTCACCTTTCCGGACTCTGCTGTGCATCGGGAGCGGCTAGCGTGCTATCACTCTTATTGTTCATCTTCTTGTTCTATTTTTCCTGTGTTGTTTACTTGTATGTGCGTTGTGAACTCTGTCTTGTCACCCTGGGATAATGAGAAACGTAATTTCGATCTCTTTGTGTGTCTTGACATGCGGAGGAATTGACAATAAAGGAGACTTTGAGACTTTGACTTTGAAAAGTATGTCAAAGCGTGACGGGAGGGGCACAATTCAGAAAACGTGCTCAGCTCGTCGAAAAAATGCGATTTAAGCAATAAAATTAAAAATGCGCCTAAAACCTAAACCAAACGCTGCAGGTGGTTATGTCTTCATGTGCCGAGATCAACTCGGCACTCTAAAGCCCCCAAGAGCACTTTTTACTATGCCAACCTAACCAGACTGACGGGAGTCAAGTCAAGTCAAGTCAAGTTTATTTGTATAGCCCTAAATCACAAACAGTCTCAAAGGGCTTCACATAGCCAAAATTGACAATTATTCTCAAAGCATCCCCTGATCATAAGCTCCCAAAAGGGCAAGGAAAAACTTAAAAAAACCCTGCCAGGGGAAAATGAGAAACCTTGAGAAGGGACCACAGATGAAAGGATCCCCCTTTCAGGATCACCAGGTTGTAATGGATGCAGAGAGTGCACAAGTAATACATAATATGAAAATCAATGAAAAAAAATGGATGTCGGAGGTGCCCTCGATAATATATATATATATATATATATATATATATATATATATATATATTACAACAGATATAATGTTAACAATCAAAATGAAAGTAAAAATAAGTCATAATACAATTTTAATATAACTGGTTAAATTTCTATCATCTACTACAAACAACATTAGAAGCAGCGAAACACAGGAATGTGATTTAGCTTTATATCTATCCAGCCACTTGTCCATCCATTTTGTATAAAGCAAAACCAAATTAGCTACTGATGGTGTTGGCCCTGTAGGCCCTCCCACTCGCCCGACTTGTATGCGGGCAGCGCGGGATCAATTCCCGCACAGTAGTTGTTCGTCTCCAATGTTGGGCAAATTACTTCCAAAATGTAATTAGTTACAGGTACTAGTTACCTGAAAAAGTAATTGAATTATTTCTTCATAAATGTAACCAGTTACATTTAAAAGTAATTACTGCTTTACCTTTTAAAAAACGTTCAATAATGTAAAATAATTCAGATTTTTGAGCTGGTGTCAATGCAGTTACATTGAGTAGGACAGCATAGGCCAGTACTCCATTTAAATGAATATTTACTGAACAACAATGTAAAATGAGCATAAAATAAATAAGAAATTGTCACAGTTATTTTATAGCAAAACCCCTCTGATGAAAGAAAAAAAGAAATTTCAGCACGGAGTGGCCGAAAATTTGGTATATAATAATGTCAACAATGTTGCATCTTCGTACAGTTCAACAGCTTAAAAACAAATGATACAAAAAGTAAAACCAACCATACCAGGTATGCCAAGTTCCTCACGCAGGTTCTCCAAGCATTCACCCATTTTGTTTTATTCCGGTATTAGTACAAAAAAGTATTGTACAGCTCGGGATGAGCATGGACGCGACAATGATCATTTTCACCATTTTATTCTATTTTCCCCAAACAAAAGGCTTGCCAATCCATTGCGCACAATGTCACAAAGCTGATCAGCTCACGCGAGGCGTAGCGAGTCAAAAGCTAGTTTGAGAAGAGGCGAAATGTTCGTTTTTGTGTTGCGCTGTCCCAAGCAGATTAAGTAACATACCACATTTCACTGTTAGTAACGGTATTATAACAATTAACATAGTGATTTAGTAGATCATTTGTTACTGGAAAACTATCACGACATTAGTAACGCCATTACTTCTAACGCCGATAGTCCCACTGTTCGCTATGCGACTCGGTTCACCAGAAGAGCTGAACAGTCAGACACCGTTTTGCCTGATTTACTGTATATGAATGCATGAAATGAATATTGAAATTAATATGAGTTAGGTTAGCATATTGGTGTAGCCCTTGACAACCATTCCAGTTTCTCATGTTTGTTCTAGTTTGATTGATATTTGGATCCCTCAAAAACTATATTCATATTGTACGTGGTATGTTCTTATGTAGTCCTTCTCCAAAGCCTTCATAACCAACTAAAAGAATTTGTATAAGAAATCTACAATTACTGTATAGCCCTAGTATCTAGTCCACCTTAATAGTACTACAGATACGACATGAAGTTACTGTGTGTGGAATTGTCACTGCGTTTTCAACTATAAAGCTCATTCGCATGCTCTACCGTTTGTACACTCCCTAAAAACTCCCTGAAGTTGCAATTGCTCATACGGTGTGATATTTTGTGACTATAGCTGCAGTTGTAGTAATAATGTATGATTTAAAGCAGCATCAGGAAGGAAGTTGCTCAATCAGTAGAATGTTCTTAGTGTCATTACACTACTCTGTTGTTGCTTTACAAAATATGTATTGCTGCAAATCATTTAAAATAATGCAATAAATATGATCATGCAACATTCTATGTAAGTTCATTACTCTCTAATGTCCTAAAGGAGAAATTATTGTGTCTTTTTGATGATTTCAAGCACGCACGGGGGTACTTGATGTTCAAAACAAAGCTGGTTTCTTGCTGAGCTGTGGGGAATGCTGGCTCGGTGACAGCAACTTGAATCTCAGCACATAAAGAATGTGGCTATTGTGGTGACGGTTAAATCTTCTCTTTCAGTCAAGCGCCAACGTGTCTTGTACCACAAACAGCTGTTGTCTGGAGGCTAACGGGTACGACACGATTCTACTGCAGTCATCACACAGGCCTTATTCATTCAAGAGCACCAGCAAAAAAATCTGCAAGTGATCGAGACTGTATTCAAATAGCTAATGGAAATGCCGACAGGTCAGAGAGAACAAAAAGTGCTTCCCTCAGTCAAATGAGTATTTCCACTCCACTTGTGGCGACAACACCGCCACATAATATCAACAAACACTTTGGCTAACACACTGCAACCGCCTGGTGGTCCATCACGGCATCATTTGACCTCACTAAGCTCTGTTAGCATCTAACGGCACAAGTAAGCCAAGTTCACATGTGCACTTAAGAGCAGCATAGTTATTATCGCCACAGTGATGGGAGTCATGTGTCTGCCTCTGCTCTGAGCAACAGCCAAGTAAAAGAAACTTAAAAAGGTCACTCAAAGCTTGGATCCCATTATCCAAGTCTGCTACTTTCCATATGTGAAAGATAAACTTTGATTTCTCCCTCCACCCTCCCAGGAATCTCAAAGCGCTGTCGCAGAGTGCAAATGACTACTTGAAAAAAAAAAAATCATTGATGACTTTAAGGCTGGCTAATACATAACATCATATCAGTGCATGTGTGCAACATACGTAGTGCTGCTTGAACTTGAAAGATACCATGCATGACCAATGATTGACTGTCTTGCAAGTTTGTCTGTCCACATTGCATAGACAGAACTCCAGGATTAATACAGATCTTCCAAATGTTTTTATGTAATGCCTGCAACCCTGATTGTTGGTCTCAGGTCAAATAATTTTAAGCTATATAAAGTCTGGTAGAGCTCTGAGCATTTTCAATGGATGTTAGTTAATACTTGTCTCTCAGCATTCACATAATGTGACACGGTAATGTGGCATATAATGAAGTTAGAAAATGCAAAAAGTCAAGTTATAGCCAAGAGTCAAAGAATTTCAAATCAGGATTACACATAGTATAAAAGTATATTTTAGAAGTCTACTCTGAAAGCCATTTCACTGTTGTTGTTTTTCCATGTGAGCAACATCTGCTGTAATTGCCCTGTCATATGGAAGGAGACCTTTCAGAAATCCCTCTGGTTAGTTCACACAAAGATCGAGCCAATGGTAAATGTTCTCTATGCACAATAATGCCTTCGATGTCTCCAAACATTCAACACCCTCTTTTGTTTCTCCCAGATGTTAAATGAACGTAACCCAAATAAAAGCACTCAAAGAACTGATGTCATGAAATATGAGGTGATGTGTGTTTTTCTGTGAGTGATTCTATGACTAATGCTTCTTCAATATATAATATGAGGGTGCATTATCACATAACCATCTTTCATGCTTCATTTTAAAATGTAAATTGCATTCAGTAGAGTCCAGGGACGTGCGGTCAGAGGAGGCAAGGGTGGCCGTGCCTCCCCTGCCATCATGAAAAGGGGAAAAAACAAATTCAATTGTTTTTATTATAAAGTCATTTTCGTTTTAATTTCAGTAGTTTTGTATCATTTTGAACCAAAATCGCTGAATTTTTATAGTTATGTTAAAACCGAAGACGAGTCACTCAGAGGAGGCAACTTCCTGCCTTGCGTCCTCTGAGGATTGCGTAATCACACGGCTGCCTATGCTGACAGGCTATGCAGTTAGACTGAGCTGCTGACTGTCTCTACGTCGCAGTTTAAGTGTTCAAACACTGTGCCTATATTAACTAATTTCCGTAGTTAAACTGATGTATATAATATCTAGTGTTTTTTGTCATCTGTCTGTAACGTCGTGTTTCTTTAGATCAGTGGTGTCAAACTCATTTTTTTCACGGGCCGTCATAGCTTCTTTCGGAGGGCCACTATGACTGTCAACCCAAATAAATGGATGAGCACCTCATACTATATACAGTAAAAGCTACAAAACAAATTGACGAATAACTCGTTTTCAAATCAGACGAGTAAAAACTGGTAAAATATTTTTAAAAAAAGATATTATTAAAAGTGAAGACAATTTGCAATTCCAATAATGACATGAATTTGATGCGCAATTTGTCTTCGCGGGCCACATAAAATGATGTGGCGGGCCGTATCTGGCCCCCGGGCCTTGAGTTTGACACATGTGCTTTAGATGAACAAAACGGCTTTGAAAAGAGACCCAACGGAGGCAATGAAAAAAAGTTCTCCGCGCTAGAATAAGTGATCTCCAGTTCAAATTTACAGTGAACAACTGAGGAGCAGTCATCCATTTATTTCATTTTACATTTGGGTTTTTTGTTTTTGTTTTTACATTTCGTTTTACAATGGAGGATTACATATGCAAACTCAAACGATTTTCAACTATGGATTTTCGGTCGAAGCAGGATGTCATCAGTAAAGGAAGACCAACTCCAGAGTTAAAAGGTTTGATTCGGACAACACGACTTTGGAGCATGTCTTTTGAAACGGAGTGGTTCGCACGATTGAAAACAAATGTTTGATTCTATGTGTATTGAGTTTTTTTATGTGTGCAGACTGCTGATATGGGATTTTAATTAAAATAGTTCAAATTAAATAATGAATAAGCTACTCAGCGTTCCCCAACCTTTTTTGTGACACCGCTAGGTGTCAGGCAAATTTTACCGGAGGGGTGACGTCAGTGCCTCCCCAGTCATGAACCTCACCGCACGTCACTGGCAGAGTCTGTCCTCAAGATGTAGTTAATCTGATTTGTGTGGTATGCAACAAGGAAACTATGATCATAAATGGTGGATTCTAATTCAATAAGTGTGCTCTGCTTTTTACATGACAAGAAAGATAGAAAGAAAGATCTTAGACAGAGTGATCTGTATTCTAGCAAATTATAGTCAATAAATGCATATAGGACCAATGATTACTTTTGTACTTTTGACTAGGAAGTAGTAGATGAAGTTATTGTGCGCTGTGTGATGGATAATATCTACATACTATAAATGGCATCAAATTTGACTAAAAAGTCTGATGTATCACTCCAAGTGTAAAAAGACACAAAGTTAGCTAAAAAGCATGAATTATTCGGGACAACTGGTTTGTAAAAACAGCATGTAAATTCTCTTGTTGTTTTCTTGTTTGAATTATAGTATTGTCTCATTTTATGTCTTGTTTTCCTATGATTCTTGTCGTATTTTGCTCCTCACCCCTGCCCCTTACGTCATCCATTCAGCTCCCTCAGCTTGTACTTGTCCAGAGTTGTACTTTAAGCAATCCAAAATCATGGCAAAGAGACTGACATTTGATTTGGATGGATTTGATGTCATAAGAAAGAATCCACCTCTTCTTTTCACAGACTCATCTCGCTGCAAGGAATAAAAATGCAAAACCCTTTGGCCACACCCATTACCTTGTTTGACAGTCCCACTACAAAGACTGTCATGTAATTGTTCCAAATATGTACCGTAATTTCCGGACTATAAGCCGCGACTTTTTTCCAAAATTTTGGACCCTGCGGCTTATAGTCAGGTGCGGCTTATATAAGATTTTTTTCGTGAGTTTTGTGATGACTTGATCACTTTTACTCTTAACACTATTATATACAGTAAAAGCTACAAAACAAACTGACAAATAACTCGTTTTCAAATCAGACGAGTAAAAACTGGTCAAGCCAAAACATTTACATTATATATTTACATATATAATTATACATATATATATTTTTATATATATATATATATATATATATATATATATATATACTAGTACTGCACTTTTCTGGACTGAGATGTCAGATGTTTTTCCTGGGATCTGTTTCAGCCACTCCTCCAGTTTGGGGGTTACTGCCCCTAGTGCTCCAATGACCACAGGTACCACTGAAGTCTTAACTCTCCAGGTCTTCTCCAGCTCTTCTCTGAGCCCTTGATATTTCTCAAGTTTCTCATGTTCCTTTTTCCTAATGTTACCATCATTTGGGATGGCTATGTCAACCACAACGGCTTTCCTCTGCTCTTTGTCCACCACCACAATGTCCGGTTGGTTCGCCATTACCATTCTGTCTGTCTGGATCTGGAAGTCCCAGAGGATCTTGGCTTGGTCATTCTCTACCACCTTTGGAGGTGTTTCCCACTTGGATCTTGGGACTTCCAGTCCATACTCTGCACAGATGTTCCTGTACACTATTCCAGCTACTTGGTTATGGCGCTCCATGTATGCTTTACCTGCCAGCATCTTACACCCTGCAGTTATGTGCTGGATTGTCTCAGGACCTTCTTTGCACAATCTACACCTGGGGTCTTGTCTGGTGTGGTAGATTTGGGCCTCTATTGCTCTGGTGCTCAAGGCCTGTTCTTGTGCAGCCAGGATCAGTGCCTTTGTGCTGTCCTTCAGACCAGCTCTTTCTAGCCATTGGTAGGATTTCTGGATATCAGCTACTTCAGCTATGTTTCGGTGGTACATCCCATGTAGGGGCTTGTCCTCCCATGATGGTCCCTCCAGCACCTCATCTTCCTTTGATGCCCATTGTCTGAGACATTCACTGAGCACGTCATCCGTTGGGGCCTTATCCCTGATGTATGTACTTATGGATCTTGGATGTTTCATCTTGGATCGTGGCTCTCACGCTCGCTAGTCCTCGGCCTCCTTCTTTACGGCTAGTGTACAGTCTCAGGGTGCTGGACTTGGGATGGAACCCTCCATGCATGGTTAGGAGCTTCCGTGTCTTGATATCTGTGGTCTGTATATCTTCCTTTGGCCACCGTATGATTCCTGCAGGGTACCTGATTACTGGTAGGGCGTAGCTGTTAATGGCTAGGGACTTGTTCTTGCCATTGAGCTGACTTCTTAGGACTTGCCTTACTCGATGGAGGTATTTGGCTGTGGCTGCTTTCCTTGTTTCCTCGTCAAGGTTGCCATTTGCCTGTGGAATTCCAAGGTATTTGTAGCTGTCCTCAATGTCTGCTATTGTTCCTTCTGGGAGTGAGACCCCCTCTGTGTGGATTACCTTTCCTCTTTTAGTCACCATGCGGCCACATTTCTCAAATCCGAATGACATTCCGATGTCAGAGCTGTAGATCCTGGTAGTGTGGATCAGGGAGTCAATGTCCCGCTCGTTCTTAGCGTACAGCTTTACGTCATCCATGTAGAGGAGGTGGCTGATGGTGGCCCCATTCCTGAGTTGGTATCCATAGCCCGTCTTGTTGATTATTTGGCTGAGGGGGTTCAGTCCTATACAGAACAGCATTGGGGACAGAGTGTCTCCTTGGTATATACCACATTTGATGGTCACGTGTGCAAGTGGCTTGCCATTGGCTTCAAGTGTGGTTTTCCACTGTTTCATCGAGTTGGCGATGAAGGTTCTCAGAGTCCCATTGATGTTGTACAGCCTCAAGCATTCAGTGATCCAAGTATGTGGCATTGAGTCATATGCTTTCTTGTAATCAATCCAGGCAGTGCTCAGGTTGGTACGTCTGGTTCTGCAGTCTTGGGTGACTGTTCTATCCACCAGGAGTTGATGTTTTGCTCCTCTGGTATTTTTACCAATCCCTTTCTGAGCAGTGCTCATGTATTGATCCATGTGCCTGCTGATCTTATCTGATATTATGCCCGACATCAGCTTCCATGTTGTGGAGAGGCAGGTGATTGGCCGGTAGTTGGATGGGACTGTACCCTTTGATGGATCCTTCTGGATCAGGATCGTACGCCCTTGGGTTAGCCATTCAGGGTGAGTCCCATCCCTTAGCAGCTGGTTCATTTGTGCTGCCAGGCGCTCATGGAGAGTTGTAAGTTTCTTGAGCCAGTAGCTGTGGATCATGTCAGGGCCTGGTGCTGTCCAGTTTTTCATTCCTGAGACTCTTCTCTGGATGTCTGCCACTGTGATGGTTACAGGGTTCTGTTCAGGGAGCTTGCTGTGGTCCTTTCTCAGAGCCACCAGCCACTGTGCATCCTTCTTATGTGATGCCTCCCGCTCCCATATATCCTTCCAGTACTGTTCAGTTTCCAGCCTTGGTGGGTCTGCTCTGCTATTATTCCCCTGCCACTGAGCGTACACTTTCGCTGGTTGTGTTGTGAACAACCTGTTTATTCGTCTGGCTTCATTCTCTCTTGTGTACCTCTTTAGGCGGCTGGCCAAGGCTTGGAGTCTTTGTTTGGCAGTTTCGAGTGCTTCAGGTATGGGCATATGGCTGTATTTCTTGGGAACTTGCTTTTTCATTGCACCTTTCTGGGCCTTTGTCATTTGGCTCACTTCTGTCCGTGCTATCTTGATTTTGGCCTCCAGCCTTCTCTTCCATGGTGGGCACTGTTGTGGTCGCATATGGTCATTCTTCTTGTAGCCAAGCATTTCTAGGATCACTGCTGCTGAGGTGTATATCAGCTCATTGGTTTCAGTGATGGTAGCCGTAGGAATTGTTGTCAATGCTGCATTCACATCTTCTAGGAGACTTTCTGAAGGTACTTCACTTAGCCTCTGCAGTGTGTATCTAGGTTCCCGAGCATTCATTCTCACCGTGATCTTGTTCTTCAGGTCAGTTGCTGCCTCGTTCAGCTTGATTGTGCTTATTGGGGTTTCGTACCCAACCTCTGGGCTTTTACATGGATTTAACTCGTCTCTGACCTGGTGCTCTGGTTGGCCTTCGCTATGGCATTTGTGTTGTATCTCATCAATCTCGAGGTGTGATAGCAGGTGCCGTTTATGGATATTGGAACATTGAGCTACTAGTTGCTTGGCCGATAGTGTTGACTGTGGGTATTGAAGTTGGCATTGTTCCCGCATTCTCCGCATGTAACCCCTCTCGCTCGGGTTGCTGGAGTAGTAGCATTCCAACAGATCCTTATTCTCGCATCTCGCCCATTTGTGTCTTGTTCCAGTAGCCCATTAAAAAACTAAATATATGTTATAATTATATATATATATATATATGTAATTATAATTATAACATATATATTTAGTTTTTTATTTTATATATTTACATTTTGAAGTTTTACTTCAATGCCTTTGAGTCAAAGGCATTGAAGTATTGTTGCAACTGAATGAGAAGAGCTAAATTGTGATTGCAACAAGAGACTATTACCGGAAGAGAGGCAGCTTTGGCCCTTGTTGCATCAAAAATAATTTTGTGTTCTTTCAGTCTTACACAGTCGTTTTACTATGCCAACCGTAAGCGGTTGTAACACTTTACCAACCGCTCTGTGCAAACTGCACACAGTATTTACGGGTGCCTGAGTAATTGAAACAGAGCAGCTCATTCAAAGCTGTGAAAGTGCTGACACAAAGTCCATTACAACTCCATTACGGAATGTCATACCACTGGCACAGCATTTTGCGAGCAATGATACATTCTGTGTGAACCAGCAAGGCAACAATATAATGGGTTTAATGTCACACAACCCCTGTGTTGAATCCTGACTCCTGAATTGCATTTAATGCAGTTGGAAGAGTGAGCCTGTCAGCATCTTGCATTGCATAAATGAGTGAATTGAAGTTCTATGTACTTCAACGTAAGATTGAACAGAAGGAAATTAGGTGCTGAATTGTTTAACAACGCTCCAAAAGAATCTCAATTGGCTATGGTGAGAAACAGAATCTCACAAATGTCACCTGTACAAACACCCATTTCCACTCACATGACTGTGAGTCACTGGCCAATTTAGTCTTCAATCAACCTAATGTGCATGTTTGTTTTGTAATGTTTGAGGACACTGAAGTAAAACTACACTGGGGCTCTAGAAAAAGATGTAAGTCTGTGTAAGTTAGAGTGAGCGAGTGTGTATGAGTAGAAACTAAGAATGCACAATGCCTTATCAAGAAGAAGACAAAATGCCTGAACAGGGACTTAAACCATGGATCCTCAAATGAAAACATTGACGCTCTACCCACTGAGCTATGCAGGTTGTAGTTGACAATGTGAATCAGTGTAAATGAGAGTGAGCGAGATAAGGTCATGGATTCGAGGCCCAGCGTGGGTTTTGACCTTAGGTTTTGATCTTCATAAAATTCCAGTTTGGAGTTTGCATATTGTCCACATGGGATCTTTATCTAGAACAATTAAAATTGCACTATGTCTGAAACCTTAAACCTTGGATCTTCAAAGTCTGATACTCTACCGATTGAGCTGTCCAGAGTCGAGAGGGCTGTGTGCCACAGTGTGAATGAGACTGAGTGAGTGTGAGGCAGAAACAACAACAATTAAAATTGTACGACACCTGAAAAGGGACTTGAAACCTGGACCCTCAGACTAAAAATGTGATGCTATACCAACTGAGCTATCCAGGTTCAAGAAGCCTAAGTGAGTCTGTGTAAGTGAATGTGTGTGTGAGGCAGAAGGATCTAGAACAGGGGTCTCAAGCTCCAGTCCTCGGGGGCCGCATTCCTACATGTTTTCCAAGTTTCCCTCGTTAAACACACCTGATTCAAATGATCAGTCCATCCTCACATTCTGCAGGAGCCTGATAATTGAATCAGGTGTGTTTAACGAGGGAAACTTGGAAAACATGTAGGAATGCGGCCCCCGAGGACTGGAGTTGAGACCCCTGATCTAGAATAATTACACTACAAATGAACAGGGACTGCAACCCTAGACTTTCAGATTAAAAGAGTCAGATGCTCTACCAACTGAGCCAGATAGGCTGTGTGAGTCAGAGTAAGCGAGAGTGGGTGAGTGTGTGTGGCAGCGGGCTCTTTAACTAGAACAATTAAAATTGCAATATGCCTGAACAGGGACTTAACCCTGGACCCTCAGATTCAAAGTCTGATGTAAGTGTTCTGCCCTCAGAATAGTTTTCATGATGTAAGAAATATTTTCTATGTAAAGAAGTATTCTGTCCTCACGCTGGCGTGACGTCTGCCAAGGCTAGACAGATAGCGAACAACTGAAGAAAAAGGACGCTGCGTCCGCGTAGTTTGTAGCTGCTTTACTTGGCACACAGGCAGTTATTTCTTGTACAGGTATTTGTAAAACTGTAATTCACACAACAACAACAGTGCATCAGTAGAATGTACATCAAATCACAGAAGATGTAGAAATGAAAACATATAAACTTAAATGGAGACGATTAGCCTACCTAACCGTCACATGCTTAAACCTAGCATAGCATTGTAGCCAAAAGTAGCGCTAAACAATCACATTTGCAATACTAGCGTAGCATTCACAGGCAAATGGAGCTTAGGATGTTAGCGTACATTTTATAAACACACATATACAGAAAGTCAACTAGAATGTATAACTTACAGACTAAGATACCCCAAGGCTGAGCCACGAACCCGCTGCGACGATGTGCACTGTCTGGTAGCTGCGTACGAACTGCGTAGTGGCTGAGTGGGGGTCGAGTAACCGGAAATGAATGAACGAATGAAACCTAACCTAAATTCGGTCACTAGGGGGCAGTCTTAGAGCATTTAACGAAAGAATGAACGGGATAACAGTACAAGAAGCATATACAATGGTTATTTGTCGTTCGGAAGCAAACCGAAAATGTATTTTGAAATGCACCGGAACCTGCGCATGTTTTTGTTGAAGCGACTTGACAACTGATGAGTTGAGAGACGTTGGCGTTACTCGCATCATCTAAGCGAATCTTTCTCCTCTCCTTATGTTCACAGAATCAACGGCTGTAAGTTATCATTGTTTTATTGGATAACTTTATTATTGTTAATAAGATAAGAAGAAAACTTAGGGTGTTTTCACACTTGGTCCCTTTCAGCAACGAACTCAGATCGATGACTCAGCATTTTTTGTGCATATGTGAACACGCCAACCGTACTCAGACCCCTTTAAAACGAACCGTACTGAGACCACCTCGTCTCAGTACGGTTCGCTAAAAAGTCAACGGTACGGTTCACCTAATCTGTGCATTGTGAACACAAAGTGCACTGGGTTCACTTCGCCTTTTTGCACTGTATTGTAACCTCCTTGGCTTGCCGTAGATTGGTCACGTGACTGCAGGCGCAAAAACAAAACTAGAGAACAGAGAATCCAAAGTATGGCAGCAGCAAGTCGTGGTCGTGACCGTGGTTCTAATAGTAAACGTAGAGAAGCATGTGTCGTTCAAAGTTCTGCCACGGCACCTGGACGCGGCATAGTTTGGGGAGAAGACGAAACGGAATGTCTTTTGGAAATTTGGAACGACGACAGCATTAAATCACAACTATCTACCACTCACTTTTTGTGTTCATATGTAACTATTTTCCCTTGTTTTGTGTGAAAACACCCTTAGTTTCTTCTATAAGGGTGTTTTCACACCTGGACCCTTTTAAAAGAACCAAAGTCAGGCCTCTTTTAAGTGGACCAAAAAGTGGACCAAGAGGAAACAAACTCAGTTCTTTTTGTGTTCACATTGTGAGTGTATTTCAAAGAGGACCGAGTTCTCTTTCTGGTTCAGTTGGCCTTGATGGGGCCTCAGTCCTCTTTCTGTTCACACTAGGTCCTCTAGAGCAGTGTTTCCCAACCAGTGTGCCGCGGCACACCGGTGTCACGTGAGAGATGTTCCGTGGGAAATTGTCCAACATTAAATACCGAGCGAATTGTAAACAGGATTACCAAACCACAGGTCAGTTTCCGCAAGGCTAATCGTGCATGCGTGGCAAATCGGAGAATTTTGAGATTTCATGTTGTGGCATCGGCACATACTCAATTTATGTGTGTGTTGCTGTTAGTGTTGGCTCGAGAGTGAACGATTCGTTCAAAAAAGGTTGGGAAACACTGCTCTAGAGCTCTCACACTCCCACTGCACTGCATTCTGGGTAGTTTTCAGTTGGAGCAAAATGTCTGCTGCTGTGCTTGCACTGGTGTGTTTTCTGGTGAAATTAACGCACGAAACAAGGGAAAATAGAGTTACATATGAACACAAAAAGTGGGTGGTAGATAGTTGTGATTTAATGCTGTCGCAAAAGGAAGCAATCCCTTGTCACCCCCCTGTTGGCAAACCTCTTGAACAAGTACAACTTTAAGTACATTGGGATTTTCATAATGTTTGTGTGATATGAACTCTGTCAACTTAAAGTTGTCATGAAGTATTTTGAGCTCTGCATTCTTGTGTCAATTTAAAAGCTGAAACTTCAACTTAATTAACTCACCTTTAACAACTCAGGGGCCTGTTTCTTAAGCTTCTCCATCTTCCATTCATTCTCACAAGGGTTGAGAGAGGATGGTGGTGCGGTGCAGGAACATTTGCAGTCAGATCCGGAGCTGACTGTTTCCACTGTATAGAAATCCTCCACGCGAACACTGCCACTCCGCAGCCGCATGCAGGCATCCCTGCTCAGAGGTCGCATGATGCACTTACAGCGGCAATCCGAGGCCTCCGATACCATACGAACAGGCTCTGTCTCTCCAAATATCCATCCATCCATCCATTTTCTGAACCGCTTAGTCCCCACGGGGGTCGCGGGCGTGCTGGAGCCTCTCCCAGCCGTCATCGGGCAGTAGGCGGGGGACACCCTGAACCGGTTGCCAGCCAATCGCAGGGCACACAGAGACAGACAACCATTCGCACTCACACTCACACCGAGGGACAATTTGGAGTCTTCAATCGGCCTACCAAGCCTGTTTTTGGAATGTGGGAGGAAACCGGAGCGCCCGGAGAAAACCCACGCGGGCCCGGGGAGAACATGCAAACTCCACACAGGGAGGGCCGGAGGTGGAATCGAACCCGCACCCTCCTAACTGTGAGGCGGACGTGCTACCCAGTGCGCCACCGAGCCGCCTTCCAAATATCTGAAAGTGGAAATAATCAGCAATTTACTGAAGCTGTAATGCCGTGATACTTTATTGGTGAAAATGAATGACAGTAGTTAGGTCGATACATTGAGAGGTAAATTGTGAATACTTGTGTTTGAGATAAACATAAATTTGGATGGACTTTCCTATAAACATAAGAAGCCTTATTTCCTCACGAAATGATTTCTTCCTGTATTCTGACAAGGACGGGTAAGTGGTCAGGACGGGCAGTGAGCAAGGCGAGTCGAGTCGAGTTGGGTCAGTACACGGGCAATGTCGGCAACAGGAATCGTTCAGACAGAGCACAGTGAGCACAGGGGTGGCATCACGGCCAGGGTAAGAGGACGAACTGACAGTGACTAGCTAGATTCACGGGGTTTAAGTAGGGCTGACCTAACGAGCAGTGGCAGATGATTGGTTTGATTGAGGGTGTGGCTGAGCGGCAGATGACACAGGCATGTGACAGACACAATTATTTTGAAGCATCAAGCAACAAAATAACGCATACCAAAGAATATCATTACCTCTCTGAGCAGTGAGTTATCCCATTAAGCTATTGTACCAGCTGAACTACATATACCGTATTTTTCGGACTAAAAGTCGCTCCGGAATATAGGTTGCATTAGCCATAAAATGCACAATAACGTGAAAAAAAAAAACATATATAAGTCGCTCCGGAGTATAAGTCGCATTTTGGGGGACATTTATTCGACAAAATCCAACACCAAGAACAGACATGAACGAGCAACATCAGGCTAAACATACAAACAAACTAACGTGACATAAACACAAGCGAAGAGCTGAGAATGGGCCTGACGCAACATTCAGAGTTATTCACATAACTATTACATAAATAACACATTTATAAAACCATCTGTGTCACTCCAATTCATTAAATCCATCGATCGTCCTTCATGTCAACAATGGGTGCGCGCCGCTGACGGCGCTTGCACTTCAAATATTCCACAGGCCCACATAACTATTGAATGCTGTTGTCGTTAACAAATTTCCAAAAGACATTCCGTTTCGTCTTCTCCCCAACCTATGCCGCGTCCAGGTGCCGTGGCAGAACTTTGAACGACACATGCTTCTCTACGTTTACTATTAGAACCACGGTCACGATCACGACTTGCTGCTGCCATACTTTGGATTCTCTGTTCTCTAGTTTTGTTTTTGCGCCTGCAGTCACGTGACCAATCTACGGCAAGCCAAGGAGGTTACAATACAGTGCAAAAAGGCGAAGTGAACCCAGTGCGCTTTGTGTTCACAATGCACAGATTAGGTGAACCGTACCGTTGACTTTTTAGCGAACCGTACTGAGACCACCTCCGGAGGTGGTCTCAGTACGGTTCGTTTTAAAGGGGTCTGAGTACGGTTGGCGTGTTCACATATGCACAAAAAATGCTGAGTCATCGATCTGAGTTCGTTTAGAGGGCTGAAAGGGACCAAGTGTGAAAACACCCTAAGTGTGTTTGTTGTTTCACTTGCAGTTCCACTCGTTGTGTTTAACACTGAATAGAAATAAAGGGAGCAAGACGCTCTGAATCCTGGCTCAAGTGTTCTATACATGAGTTTGGCCTGCTGATGAACTTTGACAACGTACATGAAGTACATAACGCACAAGGAGATCAGTACACTCTAGCGAAAGCTCTAAGTCGTTGTGAGACTGAGTGGGGGGGGGGGTGCCTTATCAAAGCGAATATACAGCTACATACGTATCCAGGAAGGAGAACATAAAGCTATGCAGGCTGTAGGGAACTGTGTAATTGTGTGTGCGTACATATGTTGTATATAGAGTAATCTCTCGCTATATCGCGGTTCATTTATTGCGGCTTCAGTACATCGCGGATTCCCCCCCCCCCAAAAAAAAAAGTTGCCCGCACGCCAGCAGAAGGCAGGGGGCAGGGAGTGCCCACACAATTGCAGTATGTAGACTTATACCTTGTTATAAAACAGTTGATATAATGAGTTCTAAAAACATATTTACAGTCTGTTTACTTTAGCTACATCTACATGTTACACACACACGCATCATATTTATATTCAGGGATGAGAATTTTCCGCGGATCTCCGTGTTTTTTTCCGTTGAAAGTATTTTCGTGAATCGTGTTAATCCGTTGAGCAATTTTTTTATTTATATATGGGGGCAGCCGCCGGCCCTAACCCAGGCAACGTTAGCCTCGGCGACTCGCGAGCATTCCCCGCCGCGACAGCACATATATATATATATATATATATATATATATATATATATATATATATATATATATATATATATATATATATTATATACATGTATAATACACGTGTATATATATATATATAAACACGCGCACACGCACGCGCACACATATATAGGTGGCTGTGGCTCAGTCTGTAAAGCAGGTTGTTAAATTTCACACTGAATTACGATGTCCATTTATTGCCATCTGAACTCAAGGGGACATTGTTTATTTTGGATACCAAAGTTAAACACCAACATTCCTTCCTGTGTGCAATCACCACCTCTAACTTGACTCTTCAGTAGAAATCATGACCCCAACACTCCCTGCAGAACTGACCTCAGGGTGAGAACTAAATCAAGCTGATGAAACTGGATTTGGAATGTGAACTGTACCATGCAAAAGGTTAAGTTCCCAGAGCATTCAATGCACTAAGGAGGTATTCCGTTTTCAAAGTTTCATATGATGGAAATGAAGTTCTTAAATGAATGTGTGCTTTATCTACTCAACTCAATCACGCTGCAGAATTCCTGTTTTTACAGTAGCAAAGCATTAAATGGTTACAACTCTTTCATGATAGTAAGAAGGCTCGGGCTTCAGATTCCTGGTGTTTTTGTATGAAATGGGTTCTCTCCATGTCAGTGCGTTATGTATAAAAGACACACCCTCTCTATACCAAAACAGTCAAACACACAGCAAACCTTGTGATGGCATAAAAATCCAGCATGTACCATCTATGAAACTTGAGCCCCCTGCTTTCCAGATACAGTGCAGTGGGTGTTGTCCTGTGGACCTAAATGGTGGAGCAGAGTCCTTAGCCCAAGTGAAGGGATCCAAACACCACTTGGGAGAAAAATCCTTGCCACTCGTGTGTCGGCTGTAATTCGTATCTTCCGCTATTATATTGCAGATAGTTGATGCCACTATTGACCAGACAATGGCTCATAGGTCTTGGCAATGTGAGTGGCTTGTGTTCAACAAAGTCCTCCAAGATCGCAAGTATCAACTGGCAAGGCTTCTATGACAAGGAAGCCAGATTGGCTACCGAGTATTGTTGACCCTCTGTTCACAAACCATTGCGTAGTTGGAGTCGTATACTGTCAGGGCAACACGGGTGATTTGAGATGGGTGTGCCAGCAGAGTACATTAGCCTGAGCATTTTTAGCAGTATCACATGCCTCTTTCATCAGGGGACCAGTCTACCTCCTCTTCAGGTCTCGTGCCATATAAGGCCTTGTTCTGAGCAAGTTTGGCCATTGGTGGTATTTTTTAATCTGTGTGTACACATGAATCCAAGCGCACTGCTTTCAAACTTTTCAATCCATGTGCATGTAATGTACTAGACTCCTACCTCTCAAATAAGTATCAACAGGGTCTGTCATCACATCTGTCATCACATTGAACCAATGAAATAATCTCAATCCATGTTAATAATGAATATTCATTCATCATTTGTGTAATGACTGTGGGAGCTTTGTTGACAAAATATTTTATTGAAACTGACCACATGCAAAGAGTGAAGCATTCAGTAAATGTCCACACAGTGATGAAGAACGGGGTCATGCCAGTGGTTACAAGCAAGAATTGTGTTTTTGTCCCTCAAAGAGTATTTATTAACCTTCCGCATGGAACAGGCTACCTGGCAGCAGTGGGATTTGTGCTCTAGCATTTGTACCATTTTTTCTTAGGACAAAAACACTTCTTGTTACTTACTCTTGAGCAAACCTTGCTAGGCCCATTTTTTTTTACACAACTCTCTATGTTCACCATTGTTTTGGGGTTTAAAAAAATTGTTTACTTGTGTTTAAGACAATTAGAAGTTGTTTTTTTTAATCCATCTGTTATATCTTCTCTTGGAAATAGTACACACTGCACATGTATTATGGTGTGGAGGCTCCCAGACCCCGGCTAGTTTTCAGTGGTTTTTCACATTTGCCATTTTCATCCCTGTAATAAAGCAAAACAGCCAATGTATGTACAATTTGATTTAAATTTAAGCACTACGGCTTTTAGTCAGGTGTGCTTTGTGGTCCGGAAATTACGGTATATAATCTATGTAAATATAAATATCATTTCATAGTGCCCATCCCACCCTGTAAAAACCACCAGCCGCCCCTACCGGCATCACCTCTACGACTCACCAACGGGTCTCAAGTAATAAAAATGCACGGCAGCCATGTAGGCGGCGTAGAGCAGGGGTCCCCAACCACCGGTCCGCGGACCGGGCCGCCAAGCCGCACAGAAAAAAAACAGATTTTTTTTTTTATCGACGATCAATTAATTCAGGTCAAGAGGCTCGACCCGGTCACGTGACATGTTTCCCCAGTCGAGCCCGCAAAACTAGCAAAAATGAGTAAGAATTTATTTTGAAAAATATTGAAAAAATTGTCGATTCTCTCCCAATTACACCCACCGGTTCAGGTCAAGACGCTTGTCTCGGTCATGTGACATGTCACTTCAGTCAAGCCCGCGAAGCAAGCAAATATGTATGAGCAAGAAACAGAGATGTTCGGAAAGCTTCTTCGGAAACTGAAAAAAAGCCCACTGAGGAGACGGAAGAAGAAGAGGCTACAACTTCTAAGAAAAGGAAAGCTGCATTTAAAAGAAAATTTTTGGAGTCCTACTTAAAATACGGATTTATCGCCACAGGTGACTCTGACGCGCCAAGCCCACTCGACAGGCTAGCGAACGAGGCAATGAAGCCTTCAAAACTGCTTCGGCACATGGAGACCAATTAAAAGACTATTAAAAGACAAACCTTAACCGCTTCGGGTGTCATTGTCTCCAGTTACGCCTAGATGGGACCAGCTCGTTTCTGAGGAATTGTGAGGCCCGGCTTTCTTGGTCTGCACTCATACTGAAATTAAACATCTAGCCAGCTTTTGCCATTTTGCACCACTTGGCACCAACTGACTGGATTGTCACAGTGTATACTTTGAATCTATGTCTAAAATTGGGATCTTGCTAGATGTTTGCAAAAGGAAGCAATCCCTTGTCACCCCACTGTTGGCAAACCTCTTGAACAAGTACAACTTTAAGTACATTGGGATTTTCATAATGTTTGTGTGATATGAACTCTGTCAACTTAAAGTTTTCATTAAGTATTTTGAGCTCTGTATTCTTGTGTCACTTTAAAAACTGAAACTTCAACTTAATTGACTCACCTTTAACAACACAGGGGCCTGTTTCTTAAGCTTCTCCATCTTCCACTCATTCTCACAAGGGTTGAGAGAGGATGGTGGTGCGGTGCAGGAACATTTGCAGTCAGATCCGGAGCTGACTGTTTCCACTGTATAGAAATCCTCCACGCGAACACTGCCACTCCGCAGCCGCATGCAGGCATCCCTGCTCAGAGGTCGCATGATGCACTTACAGCGGCAATCCGAGCCCTCCGATACCATACGAACAGGCTCTGTCTCTCCAAATATCTGAAAGTGGAAATAATCAGCAATTTACTGAAGCTGTAATGCCGTGATACTTTATTGGTGAAAATGAATGACAGTAGGTAGGTCAATACATTGAGAGGTAAATTGTGAATACTTCTGTTTGAGATAACCATAAATTTGGATGGACTTTCCTATAAACATAAGAAGCCTTATTTCCTCACGAAATGATTTCTTCCTCTATTCTGACAAGGACGGGTAAGTGGTCAGGACGGGCAGTGAGCAAGGCGAGTCGAGTCGAGTTGGGTCAGTACACGGGCAATGTCGGCAACAGGAATCGTTCAGACAGAGCACAGTGAGCACAGGGGTGGCATCACGGCCAGGGTTAGAGGACGAACTGACAGTGACTGGCTAGATTCACGGGGTTTAAGTAGGGCTGACTTAACGAGCAGTGGCAGATGATTGGTTTGATTGGGGGTGTGGCTGAGCGGCAGATGACGCAGGCATGTGACAGACACAATTATTTTGAAGCATCAAGCAACAAAATAACGCATACCAAAGAATATCATTCCCTCTCTGAGCAGTGAGTTATCCCATTAAGCTATTGTACCAGCTGAACTACATATACCGTATTTTTCGGACTAAAAGTCGCTCCGGAATATAGGTTGCATTAGCCATAAAATGCACAATAACGTGAAAAAAAACATATATAAGTCGCTCCGGAGTATAACTCGCATTTTGGGGGACATTTATTCGACAAAATCCAACACCAAGAACAGACATGAACGAGCAACATCAGGCTAAACATACAAACAAACTAACGTGACATAAACACAAGCGAAGAGCTGAGAACGGGCCTGACGCAACATTCAGAGTTATTCACATAACTATTACATAAATAACACGTTTATAAAACCATCTGTGTCACTCCAATTCATTAAATCCATCGATCGTCCTTTATGTCAACAATGGGTGCACAGCGCTTGCACTTCAAATATTCCACAGGCCCACATAACGATATATACATTATATATCAAATAACTATTATATAGGCGGCTCGGTGGCGCACTGGGTAGCACGTCCGCCTCACAGTTAGGAGGGTGCGGGTTCGATTCCACCTCCAGCCCTCCCTGTGTGGAGTTTGCATGTTCTCCCCGAGCCCGCGTGGGTTTTCTCCGGGCACTCCGGTTTCCTCCCATATCCCAAAAACATGCTTGGTAGGCCAATTGATCACTCCAAATTGTCCCTAGGTGTGAGTGCGAGTGCGAATGGTTGTTTGTCTCTGTGTGCCCTGCGATTGGCTGGCAACCGGTTCAGGGTGTCCCCCGCCTACTGCCCGATGACGGCTGGGATAGGCTCCAGCACGCCCGCGACCCCCGTGGGGACTAAGCGGTTCAGAAAATGGATGGATGGATAACTATTATATAAGCAATAATGTCAGCAAACCATCTGTGTCACTCTAACTCAGTGGTCCCCAACCTCTAGTTTGCGGACCGGTACCGGTCCGTGGGTCATTTGGTACCGGGCCGCCAAGCCGCACAGGAAAAAAAAACATTTTTTTAGTGACGATCAATTAATTCAAGTCAAGACGCTCGTCCTGGTCACGTGACATGTTTCCCCAGCCGAGCCCGCAAAGCTAGCAAAAATGAGTAAGAATTTATTTAGAATTATATAAAAAAAATTGGCGATTCTCTCCCAATTACATCCGTCGGTTCAGGTCAAGACACTCGTCTCGGTCACGTGACATGTCACCTCAGTCGAGCCCGCGAAGCAAGCAAATATGAGCAAGAAACAGAGATGTTTGGAAAGCTTCTTCAGAAAGGGAAAAAAGCCCAATGAGGAGACGGAAAAAGAAGAGGCTACGACTTCTAAGAAAAGGAAAGCTGCATTTAAAAGAACATTTCTGTAGTCCTACTTAAAATATGGATTTGTCGCCACAGGTGACTCTGACGCGCCAAGACCACTCTGCATAATATGTGGCGACAGGCTAGCTAACAAGGCAATGAAGCCTTCAAAACTGCTTCGGCACACGGAGACCAAGCATCCTGTATTAAAAGACAAACCTTAACCACCTCGGGTGTCATTGTCTCCGATTACGCCTAGATGGGACCGGCTCATTTCTGAGAAACAAGCTCGGTGCTCCCACTAATTCAACGTAATGGTGAGTTTTATTTTTATGTGGTTTATACTTGTTTTTATGCCAGTCGTATCATTTTATTTCATCGTATTTATATATTTATTATAAATGTATTATTTATTCATGGAAATGTATTATTTATTTACATAAAGGCCGGTCCGCGAAAATATTTCTGACACGTAACCGGCCGCGGTGCAAAAAAGGTTGGAGACCACTGGCGTAGAGCACCGCACATTCCCAAACTCGTTTCACTCTTGATAAATATGAACATAAGGAACGTGTGGAATGGTACACCACGCTTTTGTGCGTGCACAACTTTTGTATATGAGGCCCCAGGTGTTGTAACAGGTCTGCACCATGCTTTCTTTAAAACACAAAGGATTAAGGATTTATAGTACGGTATACTTTTCATAAGATTTTTTTAAGGCTCTCAAAAAACAAGGGGATTAAGTCCAGTTAAGGGGATCTTCTATGAAAAACGAGACACCACTCTGCTCATGCTTTCCCCTTGTACTCTACTGCTATTATGTTACCATTGCAAATGGGGCGGCATTGTGGTAGACTAGCATGTTTACAATGTTCTATGAAAAAATCTGAACTGGTTTCTTAATTGGGTTTATTACATGCTTTGAGTTTTGGAAATGTTGAAGTATTTTAAAATGTTCTGGCAATAACATAAGGAATAATGTGTTGGGTGCTGTAAACATGTTTCTCTTTTCCCCTTTTAATTGGAGGCCACATTTCCTGTTCCTGTTTATAGTTCAGTGTGCATCATATTCAACGTGACAAAATCTACTCCTGACATAAGATTCCAGTGTTGCATACTACTTCTTTATAAATGGAACATAGAACAGTTATGAGTGGGACGTACAGTATTTCATAACAAAATAATATCTCTCCATGTTAAAGTTGCATAAGCTTACTTGAGTTGAAATGTAAAAAATTAAGCATAAACGCAAAAGAAAAGGGCAGGTGTCTTGCTGCCTCCCACCCACAGAGGGCAATTTGGACACCCACAGTTTAGTCTTGATGATGTCATCTAACCAGGAAAACCCCCAAAATGACTTGACAAGATAATTTCCACAAGAGCAGCAGCATAGTGTAATAGCTCCACGATCACTTGGGGTTCTTTAAGTACAATACTTTCCCAAAGAGCCTGCATTCTGCTTGGCTCCCTATGGCCCTCTGTGCTTTCATTTTATATTAGCCACCTAACAGCTGATCGAAGAGGGTTCTCTTAAATGACAAACTGTTCAACATTGGGCATCACAAGGCAGACACAAGAAAACAAATGTGCAATCGTTTCTAATTCACTTAAAAAAACACAGGTACTTGTTTCAATACTAAATCATTGGCAATCCATAGAGTTTTTGGTTATATACAATTAAAAAACAAATGTGCAGCCGTTTCTAATTCACTACAAAAAAAAAAAACCAGCTACTTGTATCAATACTAAATCGTTGTTTTAAAAAGTCAGCGTGCCCCCGATTTGTCCGGCAACGACACACCACTCGTGTTTGGAAATTCTAAGCACATCACTCCAGCGGAAACACTGAACACATACGTGCAAGATCTTTTCCAATTTCGTCTCCAACAGCTTGGGTGAGTGGGCGTGTCAAGCAGTGTCAAATGCATTGCAGAGTGGAGTAATGTGGGCGTCACAAAAGTCTCCCACGAAGCCGCTGTCACAAATGTCTGGAAACAAAGGTCAGTTTCAAGGTTGCATACGTGTGTATGAGATGTGCTGTCAAATCGCACCGAAAGTGAAGTCATGTAAACCAGCCAAAACCAATTTGGACAATTTGTGTGATCGCTCCCTCAAGTGACTCCCACCAAGACATGGAGGGACTGCAGGGGCGTGTCTATATTCCTCATCAAAAGTCGGAGTTTCTGATGGCATTAATTATTTCATTATTTCTCCAAAATGAATGGATGAAACAGAAAATAACAATTATTTAAATTTTTCATATGAGAAAATACATAAACTGAGCTTGTTAGTGTAAATTGGACCATCATAGCTTTTGTGTCCCTTTAACCCCTCAATAAAATCAGCAATTGTTCAGAGGTGTGAGAGTTATCGCCTACATTTAAATGACAAAGTAAAAAAGTTTTCAACCCTTGTCGACCACAGTTTTCAAATCCAGTTTAAAACCAAACCAGTACCAAACAGCTCCAGTGAGCAGCTGGTCATCATGTCTGGCTCTCTATTGTTTCTGTCTGTTTTTTTTATTTTGAGTACAATGCATTTGTCTGACCACAAAACTGGATATTTCATGTGTTTGTGGAAGCTTGAAAAAATGGATGCAATGAATAATTTGGATTGTTTATTTTTGAAAAAAATATCCCCACAGAGATTTCAAAGGGTCACTCTCACAATATGTATTATAGAAATTAGGTCAGATCCCAGCCTTACACTGTAAATCTTTGTAGCAGCTGTCTCTTCGTAAGCATGTTCTTCATTGCCTGACGTTGCTAACAGCAGGTAAGAAACATTGTAGAGTCGTCTGAGTTTGGCAGCAGCAGCTAAAGGTCATGTGAAACATTGTCCCCAGTGACCTAAGGAAAAAAAGCATAAGCATATGCTTCCTATTACAAGCATGCAGATGAGCTATGATTCGCTAAAGTGCTAAGTCAAAACATCGTTTTACAGCCAGTTCTAAAAGGTGTCTGCCCAAGAAACAAGGCATGTAAAATTAATTATATTTCATGACACAATGTTGGACAGATGGTGTATTTTTTCTTACCATGCATGCAGCTGCAAACTTTTTTTTTAACTCTTCAGTCATAGTCATGCAGTATGAGGGTATGAGAGACCTGCCTGAGCACAATTGCAGTGCAACGAAAGAGTTTTTTATACTCTCCTAAGGTTACACTGAAAGCCAAGCCCACCCGGCTGCGGGATCCCAGTGGCAAAGAGACCACAACCTCAGAGCATCCCCAGCCGGTCAGCTGAAAGCTGACGATCTAGCATACCACACCCTGGAAAAGGGAAACGTAGGAGGCCACAATGGGCTCCACTCAGTTAGGGAGGACCCCAGAGGGAAGTGCAAATAGCAGGCCCACAGATCAATCCGAGCTCAAACCCTTAAAGGGCTAGAGACATCCCTTTTTTTTTTCCAATTAGAACAGAATTAACAGTATAAAGTGAACACATTCGCCGCATTGGAAATTAAAAATGGACACCGATTACTAAGAATAAAGCTGAAATGAAATGCCAGTTTATCGATCGGATCCCGCACGAAGCCAAACTGGCGGCGCCATTACTGTGGCGTCACAAGTTGTTGGCAGATGATAGCAACAGCTCCGTTTCTAGCGGCAATATTAGCATCATTTTATCCGATTCAGAAACCTCTTTTGACGCGGAATATGATGAATCTAGCAGTTCACTTGGGCTGAGCTGAGCACATTTTCTGAATTGTGCCCCTCCCGTCACTCTGGTTAGGTTGGCATAGTAAAAGGTGCTCTTGGGGGCTTTAGAGTGCCGAGTTGATCTCGGGACATGAAGACATGACCACCTGCAACGTTTGGTTTAGGTTTTATAAGCATTTTTAATTTTATTGCTTAAATCGCATTTTCTCGACGAGCTGAGCACGTTTTCTGAATTGTGCCTCTCCCGTCACTGTGGTTAGGTTGGCATAGTAAAAAGAATAGAGTGCCGAGTTGACCACTGCAAATGAAGAAAAGAACATCTGCAGCGTTTGGTTTAGGTTTTAGGCGCATTTTTAATTTTATTTCTTAAATCGCATTTTTTCGACGAGCTGAGCACGTTTTCTGAATTGTGCCCCTCCCGTCACGCTTCGACATACTTTTCAAAGTCTCAAAGTCTCCTTTATTGTCAATTCCTCCGCATGTCAAGACACACAAAGAGATCGAAATTACGTTTCTAACTATCCCAGGGTGACAAGACAGCGTTCACAACGCACATACAAGCAAACAACACAGGAAAAATAAAACAAGAAGATGAACAATAAGAGTGATAGCACGCTAGCCGCTCCCGATGCACAGCAGAGTCCGGAAAGATAAGACAGAGTTCACAACGCACATACAAGTAAACAACACAGGAAAAATAAAACAAGAAGATGAACAATAAGAGTGATAGCACGCTAGCCGCTCCCGATGCACAGCAGGGTCCGGAAAGATGACAGTCAACCAGGCCACTGTGAACACGAGCACACAGCAGGCACGCACTGTCCGGTTCGTGGATCCTATCAGGCGAACTCAACCCATCTTGTCGTCCCGCGAACGAATGTACGCCAGGATAATGGAAGGCACGGCTAGGCGAGCTGGGTTGGCCGCAAACCTGGCCCGACGTCTCCGCACTGGCCCCTCTTCTCTTTTTGTTTACATTCACTGAAGCTAAACGCGTACAACTTGAGACGTCATGAGACGTCACTTCCGGCTGGCGGCTCGGTGCAGTCAAACTCGTCTGTGCGGCAAATTTAAATGATATTTTTCAGAGCAACAGCTTCCTTTTCGTTGTTTCGAGCGTCAATTTATATTTATAAGCCCATAAGCTAACTAAAACCGATTTATACATATACCGGTGTCTCTAGCCCTTTAACAGGTGCAGCCTGAGACTAAAGCAAGACCAAAATTTCGCAACATGGCTCAACTTGAAAAGTCAAGCCACTGCACAAGAGACACTTGAGACACTCGCCACCAAGGCCAGACAAACGAAATAAATTGTTATATATAAAAAATGTTGCGTTATATTTTACATTATGAAATGTTTTTCTTGTAGTGAGTGGTTCATTGCCTTTAATGCCTATTACATCCCTGGAAGAGAGTCTAAAAGAAAGTATAGTTCAGTTGTGTTTGCAAACTGGATCAATAACTCAAACTGTAAAGTTTGTATTGTGGCAGAAGTAAGAAGCACATTCTTAACAAGTGAATAAAGACAATTTTGAGCAACAAAAAAGATACCTAAAAACACATCTCAGACTGCATGCCTGCTGGGTGGGAGGCATGGGCCAAACCAATGGTCCTAAAACTGAGCCCTGGGGGACGCCACACACAAACTCCAAAAACTTTGATTGAAACTCACCAAACTTCACAGTTGCCCTTCTTTTAAGTTTTTTTTTTTTTTGCCATTTAAGGGCCACAATGTTGTAGTTTATTGATTAAGATATCATGATTTATGGTGTCCAATGCTTTCTGTCGATTGACAAACAATCCAACTGTGAGTTTCTTCTGGTCTATTGTTTATTTTGCCAATGAATTATGCTAAAGCTAATGAAGTTGATCGATTTGCTTTAAATCCGTACTGACTGTCAGAGACTAGTTTGTGGTTTTCTATGAATTTATCTAGTCTATTATTGAAAGGTTTTTCAAGAATTTCTGAAAATTGTGGGAGAAGGGAAATGGAAATGTCAGGATCGGATGGAAATGGAGCAGGACGACCAAGTGCAGCTTGGACCAGGATTTATTGGTGAACTCAAAAAGGCAAACTAACAGACTCGGCAACTGACATGACCTAACAAAACCTAACAACAAGACTGACCGAAAAAGACGTGAAACAAAATGACAGGGTGACATTACCAATGACAGCAACTGGAACCAAAAAGACATCATGACGTTAACACATAACAATGATCCGACTGGGAGTGAGGGGCAGACAGGACTTTTATACACGACAGGTAACGAGAGGCAGGTGGGAACAATCACACTGATCATGGGCACACAGGAGGGGAGGGGCGAGCACACAGACAGAAACCAAGACAACAGACACATAGTGGAGCAGTTGGGGACGAGACGTGACAGAACCCCCCCCCCCCCCCCACAAGGGACGGCTCCCGACGTCCCAAAAAAAAAAACTAGGGGAACCGAACCGCACTCGGGCGGCGACTTGGGGAACCGAACCGCACACGGGCGGCAACTTGGGGAACCGAACGGCACCGCACTCAGGCGGCGACTTGGGGAACCGAACCGCACCGCACTCGGGCGGCGACTTGGGGAACCGAACCGCACTCGGGCGGCGACTTGGGGAACCGAACCGCACTCGGGCGGCGACTTGGGGAACAGAACCGAACTCTGGCGGCGACTTGGGGGACAGAACCGCACTCTGGCGGCGACTTGGGGGACAGAACCGCGCTCGGGCGGCGACTTGGGGAACAGAACCGCACTCGGGCGGCGACTTGGGGAACAGAACCGCGCTCGGGCGGCGACTTGGGGGACAGAACCGCACTCGGGCGGAGACTTGGGGAACCGAACCGCACTCGGGCGGCGACTTGGGGAACCGAACCACACTCGGGCGGCGACTTGGGGAACCGAACCGCACTCGGGCAGCGACTTGGGGAACAGAACCACACTCGGGCGGCGACTTGGGGAACAGAACCGCACTCGGGCGGCGACTCGGGGGACAGAACCGCACTCGGGCGGCGACCCTAACCTGAACCGCACTCGGGCGGCAACCCTAACATGAACCGCAATCTGCGGCAACACAAACATAAAATGCACTCGGATGGCGCCTCTGGAAGTCCGTACAGCAATTGGCGGCGACTCTGGAAGTCTGTGCTGCGATCGGCGGCAACTCTGGAAGTCCGTACCGCGATCGGCGGCATTTCAGAAGGCGTGGCTGTGCGTAGCGGCAGGAGCCATCACGCGCCGCAGCAGTGGGCGTGGAGCCAGGTGCAGCTGGCTCAAAGTCTGGCGACGACCGCGGGTCCGGCGTTGCTGCCAAGAAGTCCGACGACGGCCGTGGGTCCAGTGACGCCGGGGTGAGGCCCGATGGTGGCCGCGACTCTGATGGCGGCCGCGGGTCCGGAGTCGCTGGAGCGAAGTCTGGTGGCGGCCGCGGGTCCGCTGTCGCGGGAGCAAGTTAGACGGCAGCTGTGGAGCCCATGGCGCTGGAACCTGCTCAGACGTGGGTCTTGCGTCGCAGCAGGAGCTGGTGGTGGAGGGGGGTCCAAGCGCTGGTCGTTTTGGTGGTCGGATCATTCTGTCACGGTCGGGTGGAGCATGGAGCAGGACGACCAAGTGCAGCTTGGACCAGGGTTTATTGGTGAACTCAAAAAGGCAAACTAACAGACTCGGCAACTGACATGACCTAACAAAACCTAACAACAAGACTGACCGAAAAAGACGTGAAACAAAATGACAGGGTGACATTACCAATGACAGCAACTGGAACCAAAACGACATCATGACGTTAACACATAACAATGATCCGACCGGGAGTGAGGGGCAGACAGGACTTTTATACACGACAGGTAACGAGAGGCAGGTGGGAACAATCACACTGATCATGGGCACACAGGAGGGGAGGGGCGAGCACACAGACAGAAACGAAGACAACAGACACAGTGGAGCAGTTGGGGACGAGACGTGACAGGAAATTGAGAATGGAAAACTGTGGGAGAAGGAAATGGGCCAAGAATTTGAAAACCTGTGTTTGTCACTAGTTTTGTAGATGTGAATCAGTTTCGCAGTTTTCATTTTATTCAGAAATTGCCCACTTTGGAATGATAAATTAGCAATGTAAGTAAGTAGTTTGGAGATTCCCACGATGCCCTTTTTCACTGTCCTCATATCAATTTGATCACAGTCGGTAGATGCTTTTTCTTTACAACGATTAACAATATCAATAACTTTTATTCTTCTCCTTTCTTCATTGAACACTCTTTCAATTATGTTTTTATTTTATTTTATATTTTCCAAGTTTGGTCCAAAGTTAGCAAAAACTCTTGCATTTATCCACGTCATCCATAATATTTATGTTACGTAATTTTGTCTATAAAATATGGTGGATAGTTGTCCTTTCTATGACCATTTTAAATGACATTGTTTAATATATTCCAGATTCTTTTTATGTTCATTATTTTTCAATTTTGTAATAGTTTGCTGTAATATTTTTTGAGATCTTAGTTTATCTTTTTTGTATTTTTGTATGTTTTTCCTGATTCTTTAGTTTTGAATTTCAGAAATTCACTATATAGTGTTTTTCTTTTTGGAAGCACTTTACTGGATACTTTATAATGGATACATTGATTATCATTATACTTTGGTTGTATTTTGTATTGTTAGATTGAGCAGTTGGTATCATCCATCCATCCATCCATCCATCCATCCATCCATCCATCCATCCATCCATCCATCCATCCATCCATCCATCTATCTATCTATCCATCCATCCATTTTCTAAACCGCTACTCCTCATTCGGCTCCCAGATGCCAGTGGACTGGCACAATCTGGACTGGTGACCAGTAAATCATAGTCTTCAATTAAGGCTTCCAACTTTACTGTAGGTGTGAACGGGAAAGCAAATGGTAGCGCCCTATACGATTGACTGACAACCAGTCCAGGGTGTACCTTGCCTAATTTCAGTGGGGAAGGACACCAGCCGTCCAGCTGTCTGTCCAGCCGTCCGTCCATCCGCCCGCCCATCCATCCATCCATCCATCCATCCATCCAACTTCTTCCGCTTATCCGGGGACGGGTCGCGGGGGCAGCAGCTTTAGGAGGGACTCCCAGACTTCTCTCTCCCCAGCCGCTTCATCCAGCTCATCCCGGGGATCCCAAGGCATTCCCAGGCCAGCTGAGAGACATACTCTCTCCAGCGCGTCCTGGGTCATCCACGGGGTCTCCTACTGGTGGGACATGCCCGGAACACCTCCCCAGGGAGGCGTCCAGGAGGCATCCTGATGAGATGCCCGAGCCACCTCATCTGGCTCCTCTCAACGTGCAGCAGCTCTACTCCGAGTCTCTTCTGGATGACCGAGCTTCTCACCCTATCTCTAAGGAAGAGCCCGTACACCCTGCGGAGGAAACTCATTTCGGCCGCTTGTATCCGGGATCTTGTTTTTTCGGTCACAATCCATAGCTTGTGACCATAGGTGAGGAAATGAGCGTTGATCGACCGGTAAATTGAGAGCTTTGCCTTTTGGCTCAGCTCTCTCTCCTCACCACGACGGACCGGTACAAAGTCTGCATTACTGCCGACGCTGCACCGATCTGCCTGTCGATCTCACGCTCCATCCTGCCCTCACTCGTGAACAACACCCCAAGATACTTGAACTACTCCACTTGGGGCAGGATCTCATCCCCGATCCGGAGAGGGCATTCCACCCATTTCCAACTGAGGACCATGGAATCGGATTTGGAGGTGCTGACCCTCATCCCAACCGCCTCACACTCGGCTGCGAACCACTCCAGTGAGAGCTGGAGATCACGGCTTGAAGAAGCCAAGAGCACCAAAAAGCAGAGACGCAATGCTGAGGTCCCCAAACCAGACCCCCTCAACGCCTCTGCTGCGCCTGGAAATTCTGTCGTCACTAGGAACGAATCCGACTTACTGCCGGAAATGCGGACCAAACTCTCGATGATACAGGGACCGAACCGCCCTTATCAGTTGGCTCGGCACCCCGTACTCCCGAAGCACCCTCCACTGAACTTCCCGAGGGAAACGGTCGAACGCCTTCTCCAACTCCACAAAACACATGTGGACTGGTTGAGCGAACTCCCATGGCCCCTCGAGGATCCTGCCAAAGGTATAGAGCTGGTCCACTGTTCCACGGCCAGGACGAAAACTACTCTGCTCCTCCTGAATCTGAGGTTCGACCTCTCGATGGACCCTCCTCTCCAGCACCGCTGAATAAACCTTACCAGGGAGGCTGAGGAGTGTGGTTCCTCTGTAGTTGGAACACACCCTACGGTCCCCCTTCTTAAAGAGGGGAACCACCACCCAAGTCTGCCAATCCAGAGGCACCGTCCCCGATGCCCACGCAATGTTGCAGAGACGTGTCAGCCAGGACAGCCACACAACATCCAGAGCCTTTAAGAACTCTGGTCGGATCTCTTCCACCCCCGGGGCCTTGCCCCCGAGGAGTTCCTCGAAGCCGTCCGGAAGTCATTCTCCATGGCCTCACCAAACTCCTCCCACCCCCAGGTTTTTACCTCGGTAACCGCCGAAGCCGCGTTCCGCTTGGCCATCTGGTACCTGTCGGCTGCCTCCGGAGTCCCACAGGCCAAAATGGCCCAATAAGACTCCTTCTTCAGGTTGACGGCATCCCTTACCGCCGGTGTCCACCGGCGGGTTTGGGGATTGCCGCCACGACAGGCACCGACCACCTTACGGCTATAGCTTCAGTCGGCTGCCTCAACAATAGAGGCACGGAACATGCTCAACTCCGACTCAATGTCCCCCGCCTCCTCCGGGACATGGGAAAAGCTCTGCCGGAGGTGGGAGTTGAAGCTCTTCCTAATAGGGGATTCTAGCAGACGTTCCCAGCAGACCCTCGCAGTGCATTTGGCCAGGTCGGACCGGTATATTCCCCCACCATTAGAGCCAACCCACCACCAGGTGGTGATCAGTTGACAGCTCCGCCCCTCTCTTCACCCGAGTGTCCAAAACATGCGGCCGATGACATGCCTACATGACTACAAAGTCGATCATCGAACTGCGGTCTAGGGTATACTGATGCCAAGTGCACACATGGATACCCTTATGTTTGAACATGGTGTTCATTATTGACAATCTGTGTCGAGCACAGAAGTCCAACAATAGAACACCACTCGGGTTCAGATCGGGGGGGGGGGCGTTCCTCCCAATCACGCCCTTCCAGGTCTCACTGTCATTGCCCACGTGAGCATTGAAGTCACCCAGTAGAACGATAGAGTCCCTAGAAGGAGCACTCTCCAGCACTTCTTCTAAGGACCCCAAAAAGGGTGGGTACTCTGAGCTGCTGTTCGGTGCATCGGCACAAACAACAGTCAGGACCCGTCCCCCCCCATTTTTACATTTTTACAGTAGAACTAGTAGAATGGCAATGGGTGAATGAAAGCTAATTGAAGACCATCATTTATATACAAGGCAAAGTGGACATGAATAAGGCAAGCGTCAAAGCTGACGTGAATGAAGTACCAGCGATTGAACCTTTTGGCCTTTGTGTACCACCCAAAACGAATGTCACAACAAAAAAAAAAAGAATTTGATTGCACGACTCATTCTGAACCAGGCCAAGCCACAGTGATAGGGTTTGTGGGGAAAAGGACCCAAATGCAGGGAAAACGGGTTCACTCAAAAACAAGAATCCGTTTGAATGAAACAAAAATGCAAACAAGGCACTAAAGGATACGGAAAACTATATAAACAATAATTCAAAACAACAGGGAACAAAGTATCAAAATAAACACTAGAAAAAGGACTTGAACTTGACATGGCACAGAGCACAACAAATAGCACAATGACCCATGAAAAACTGATCAGAAAGCGGGAACTCAAACTGTAAAACTGAATTGCAGTTTACATTACACAGTAGTTCATGACTTTTCGATTTGAATGAATGATCGTAGAATGCAAAATGGCGTCAGCCGTCGGTGACATCATCATTGATCAGTCTAAATGGCTATTCGCAATTGAATCAGTGCATGAGACAGAGGAAAGAGTGTGATCTTACTCAAAAAACTAACCCTGACTGAGGATGGTATGATCACTAGTGGCTATGTTTACATGGACAAAATTTCTTCAATCCAGACCAAAATTATTATTGGATACACTGTTTTCATGGACACTAAAAATTCTTTCTTCACCCTTTCAGGTGGAACAAATCATTCTAACATGCGCAGATTGACGACATATTGTAGAAGAAGCCGAAACAACAGCAACTTCTGTGTCAACAAAACATGGCTCTGTCCATTTCTATTTTTAACATTAGCGTTATTTTGCATATTTTTCCCGTTTGAGCTGTTACATCGAGTTAACACTTCTTTGTAGAGCTGCAATGTAACCTCCAGAAGAGCAGCTCCTGCATCCACCATGTCTTTTGCTGCTTCTACTAGCTTCCAAGAATAACAGAAACATGTATACTGTATACAGTAAAGACAGTTTATTCCGACATTTTGGGATGTGTTTTCATACATGCTGATTCCATTACCAATGAACATAAACTACCCCTCTTATTTGGGATAAAATCTTGATCGGAATGAGCTTGACCCGATCCGAATATTCCGAATGGGATGTGTACCTTAAGGATTTTGATTCCCATCAGGCTTTTAATCCAAATTAATGCATCCATGTAAATGTAGCCAATGACTTCTCAGTTTCAGAGGGTGTAACAAGAATGCAAATGATGCGCTGCAGTGAGGTATCATGTCAACCTGGCTGTAGCAATGCTTTTATATTTTGGTTCCTACGGAGACAGATTTAGAAGATGCAAAGGAAAACTGCTTGCCGTGTCTTAAGGAAAATGTCCACCCAGTGTAAAATCTCTGGCTTTTG
The DNA here is from genome assembly GCF_024217435.2 of Syngnathus scovelli. Taxonomy (NCBI): domain Eukaryota; kingdom Metazoa; phylum Chordata; class Actinopteri; order Syngnathiformes; family Syngnathidae; genus Syngnathus; species Syngnathus scovelli. Next base: position 9,187,501 of record NC_090849.1, on the reverse strand, counting down.
CCCAAATGTCTGGTGTGGTGATGAATACATTGATTCCTTTCTGCACCTGTCATCCTTTCAACTTTAAACCTCACGATGATATATCATTGAGGAAGTCTAAATCCACTAAGGATTACTGTAAATTGAAGTAATCGCTCTTGCCGCAGTTGTTCAACTTGTGAATTATTACACAACACAGACGGAATGTGGGTTCATGATCCAGACATAACCTGTCCTCTGTCAGCGCAATGTAGAACACATGGAAAAGAGAATAAACACAATACAGTGATCCTTCATTTAGTACGGGAGATGCGTTTCAGAACCACCCGCAAAAAAGCGAAGATCCGCAAAGTAGAAATGTTATGTGCATTAATTGGGAATTTAAACACCTTTGTATTAAAATTTCCAACTCATACTGTTTCTTGTTGGCTGCTTGAGGGCATGGGTGTATTGTAAGTCAACAGAAGAGTGGTTTTCTTTGCCAAGCAATGCAATGTGTTCAGAATTACTAACTCAGGTGACATCATGCATAGTGAAACCAAAGTGAGTCACAGTTGCGCATGAATCTCCTGTTGCATTGTGGTCCAGTACACAATATTAAAGTTTTTTTAAACCCTCCCCAATACGTTTACGTGACATAAACCTTTCCCATTCCCTTAATAACCATTCCCATACTGTTCTGTGCATGTATTGTACCTTTACAGTAAATAAAAGACCAAACGCGTTATATTGTCACATGTCCCGACTCCTTCTGCACCAGTTAATGCTTCTTCTGGTGCGCATTACCCGCTGCCGCCTCCTGCGCTTGAACTCAGTCACAGTGGCGCACATTGCTCAGAGGCACGTCCCGCACTATCAGCGTGTATTTAAACGCCATTCTCCCGTTACTTATAAACTCGCGAAATAGCGAATCCGCAATAGATAAAGCAAGAGGCGAGGGATCACTGTACTCCTCATAAGCAGTCACTGTGAGGTTGATGACTGATTGATTACACTTGTCAACAAATTTTTAGTACATTTTGCCCGCCTTTCGTCCTCTAGTGCTTAAGGTTTTCATGATAATCATCATCATTATAATGATAATAATAATAATAATCGTTATAATCCATTTTGAAAAAAAATAATGCATGTCAAAATTACAGGTTTTTATAAGTCAAACTTAAAAACAAAAGATAAAAATAAATTAAAAAAAAATCTGAAATGCTAGTAAAAAAGGAAAACAAGTTTAAATATATCAAAAATACATCAAGCGACACATAAAATAATTTATGATTAAAATTTGTTGTTGACCAGTGTTATATGTTATTACCTGGTTAGAACCAGGGCTGTGGACTCGGTCGGGTTTTTGCACCGAGTCCGAGTCCGGCCTCTTGACCACCGAGTCCGAGTCCGACTGTCCATTTTTTCTGTTAATTCATGTGACTGCTTAGTCTTTATTCAAGGCTAATTTAGATCAAACTCTACCAGAACGAACGCAACTGCTTTCACACTGGCTGGTTCGGCTTATATAGGATCCCTTGCTGAGAGCGCGGACGTAAAAGTGAGGCGACGTTCCAATCGGACGTCGGATCGATAACATTTTCCCTGCCCTACCGGAGTTGTGCTAGTTCATAACGTAGATCACTCATGGCGTAGTCATAAATGTACGGTTGACAATTTAACCGATAGAAGTGGATACATTGGAACATAACCTACACTCTAATATGGTATTAAATGCGTGGCTTCACAAAAATAGTCATTGAAGCCCACCCTTAGCCCTGAGTGCCATTGGCATGAGGCAAAACGCTTGAAAACACACACTCTCGTCCAATTAAATACTGTAATTTCCGGACTATAAGTTGCGACTTTTTTCCAAAATTTTGGACCCTGCGGCTTATAGTCAGGTGCGGCTTATATGAGATTTTTTTCGTGATTTTTGTGATGACTTGATCACTTTTACTCTTAACACTATTATATACAGTAAAAGCTACAAAACAAACTGACAAATAACTCGTTTTCAAATCAGACGAGTAAAAACTGGTCAAATATTTAAAAAAAAGATATTATTAAAAGTGAAGACAATTTGCAATTCTAGTAATGACACACGAATTTGATGCACAATTTGTCTTCGCAGGCCACAAAGAAGGATGTGGCGGGCCGTATCTGGCCCCCAGGCCTTGAGTTTGACACCTGTGCTCTAAACCCTTTCTCTTACTCTGCCATGTCACTCAGAGATTACACAGAGCAGTGGCGCTGTTTGGACCATCTGCATTGTATTAAAACTCAATCAATCAGCATTTAAATTCAATTCTTCTGACATTCTGCTCACCAAAAACAAGTTGTAATGAATGTGAACTTTTAATGCATTTTATTCAGAAGGTTACTTTGAACCTTAAACGGCGGCGCGGCGTACTTATGGATTTTTACGGCCTCCGGCATCCAGGGGGCGCTCTAGCAGGAAGCAAGAGCGAGACAGGCGAAGAAGAAATAATGCGCCGAAGAAGACGCGTTAGTTTGTGTTTACATTTCGCGCATCACGCAGAGCGCGATCAAGACGGACATTACTAAAAGGAAGCCTTTATACACAAACCGTCATCATGGGGGACAAAAGAAATGCATATGATGCCGCTTTTAAGCCAAAGGCAGTCGATGTTGATGACATTATCTTGTGTCTACTCTGGAGCGTAATTATGGATTTATACGGCCTCCAGTCTCCAGGGGACGCTCTAGCAGGAAGCAAGAGCGAGACAGATGAAGAAGAGATAATGCGCCGAAGAAGACGTGCTAGTTTGTGTTTACATTTCGCGCATCACGCACACACCCGCATTCACACAAAAACAGGAAGCTTTTATACACAAACCGTCATTATGGGGGACAAAAGAAATGCATATGATGCCGCTTTTAAGCTATACGTGTCGCTCGCTAGTTTAATGTAATTTAGCGCTTCGTGCATGAATAAGATTAGCATGAACAGACCCTCTTCACACTCGAAGAAATGCATTAAACCGACAACGAAAGAGAGACTGAGAAAGTGTGAGGCGAAGGATATCTAACGCTATTCCAATCGGACACTAAGGAGGAAGACTTCGATGGTTTCAGTGCACAGGAGGCAGATGAAGACGGCTCTTTTTTTACTTTTACTGGTGTGTGTTTTTTAACCAGCCCTGTTAGTGCTGTGCTACCGTGTTGCTGCTGTGTTACCGCCGTGTCTCAGTGACTTTGCTGTGTTACTTCCGTGTTGCTACGGTATTACTGCCACCTCACAGGCAGTGTTTGGAAAGAAATGTTAAGGTATGTTATTAAGGCTTTAAAAAAAACTTTGTGTCCAGTCTTTCTTTGCTAATAACTCGCGTGCACACTTCCGCGTTGCTGCGGTACTACTGCTGCGTCACAGGCAATGTTTAGAAAGACATGTTCAAGTATGTTATTAAAACGTTAAAAAGGCTTTCTATGTACTGTATTTCTTTGTAAAAAAAAACTCGTGTCCACGTGCGGCTTATAGTCCGGTGCGTTTTATGTAAGAAAAAAACTGAAACATCCCTGAATTTTAGCTGGTGCGGTTTATAATCCGGTGTGGCTTATAGTCCGGCAATTACGGTAACCATTCTGAAACACAGGACATGTAAGATAATATTTTTTAATCATTAATTACACCATTATAGCTCAGACATTTATCTAAACACAAATACTTAGTGACGACCCCACAACTATCGAAACACATCAATGATATAAGCTGGGTGACATAATCGTCCTTGACATTGGTACATAATGTAAACATTAGCCTAAGTGCAACTCAACGTGGCCGCATTGATTGTAAGCAGGTCTGTGGACAGTATTCCTACGCGCATTCTCAGCAGCATGATGAAAATAAAATTGAACGTCTTTTTTTTATTGTCGGACTCGGTGGACTTGGTCAAAATCAGCACCGAGTCCGGCAAAAATGAGTCCCCGAGTCCACAGCCCTGGTTAGAACATTTGCCTCACAGCTCTGAGCTTGTGGGTTCAAAACTGGGCTCACATGTGGATGGGTCCATGGTCAGAAGAACATCACATAAAAGAATGTGATCGAACGTCCTTTCCCATGAGTCCACTGAGAGCGATGATCAGGCTAAACTAATTAAGAGCAGCTAAATTCAGTCATAGAACCTGTTTTCCCCATTACAAACATCTGAAGAGCATCTTGATGAGGTGTGAACCCGATCACATTCACATGCTTTGTGACCATGCCTCAATTGCTTCTTGAGGCTTGTACCTGGTCTCCTTGTGTTTTCATTTAAAAGGGTGTAAAAGTCAGGATGTTGGGATTAAGACACTTTTGGGGTGTCTGAAATTTTTGGCAGCATTGTCCACTCACATATCAGTCAAACCAGAAATCGGCAAATCTCCTTTTAAATCCTCTATCAGTTGCAGCTAATCATATCCTAATGTTCTGAAGGGATTTGACTTTTGATGGTTGGGGTAGATTAGGTTAAGGGTGATCTCACATGAGTCATCTGAACCGTGCCAGAAGTGAGAGCCATTCCCCGCCTTCTTCTGTCCCCTCATACTTAAGCAAGATGTCATTATGGAACGCTGTGTTATGGCAACCTTTCTATTTCACTTCTACAACATGGCAGTTGAAACAGACGTGAGGAGTGACAGAATTAATTATTCGGTACATACCTGTATGTTGTTTGTGAATAATGGCTGACATTGTTTTATAATCCATGGTCATGGAATCTCGCAGCTGCGGAGTTTCCATGGGTTGCGAGTCAGTTTTGCCTTTATTCACAGGACAGTACGAGAAAAAATATTGACAGGACCAATGGGGAGCGGGATTATCCAGTAAAATAGGTAGACTCCATGAGGAGAAAGAAGGTAACAAACGGTGTGACTTTTTTAAATGTATCTGGTAGAATTGGAAGTCATTCTGAATAGGAACATTTTCACCGGGATGGGACAGGACAAGATTTTTATTTTTACTGTGTAACAGGGCAGGGTTTTTTCTCTGGGAGTGAGATGGGACGAGAGTAAAAATCTACTACTGTGTCACACTGTACCCACTTACCTTCCCTTTTCTAATTATTTTCATATATAGAAAATGGATAGATCCTTTTTTTTGTTATCTAGTGCTGCATCCTCTGGTGTCCCCCAGTGTGCCGCAGACTTTGGATACCATTTTAGTACCGTAATTTTCGGACTATAAGTCGCTCCGGAGTATAAATCGCACCAGCCATAAAATGCCCCAAAAAGTGAAAAAAAACATATATAAGTCGCTCCGGAGTATAAGTCGCATTTTGGGGGGGCAATTTATTCGACAAAATCCCACACCAAGAACAGTCATGAACGAGCAACAACAGGCTAAACGATAGCAACAACAGGCTAAACGATAGGTATGCTAAAGTGACAAACACAAACAAAGAGCTGAGAACGGGCCTGACGTAACATATAAAGTTATCAAAGACAACTATTACATAAATAACATGTTTATAAAACCATCTGTGTCACTCCAATTCATTAAATCCATCAATCGTTCGATACGATAGCAACAACAGGCTAAACGATAGGTATGCTAAGTGACAAACACAAACGAAGAGCTGAGAATGGGCCTGACGTAACATATAGAGTTATTAAAGAGAACTATTACATAAATAACACGTTTATAAAACCATCGGTGTCACTCCAATTCATTAAATCCATCGATCGTTCTTTGTCAACAATGGGTGCGCGCGGCTGACGGCGCTTGCAATTCAAAATATTCCACAGGCCCTTATAACGATATATAAATTATATTTCCAATAACTATTATATAAGCAATATTATCAAACCATCTGTGCACTTTAAATCATTAAATCCATCGATCAAATTCCTCGTCCTTTGTCAACAACGCCGCGCGTGCGTCCTGACGTCAGCCTCGTCGTTATTCCACAGATCCACTATATATTGTAGCGTTAACAAAGTACAAGGAAAGACGTGGGTTTGGTAAACGGCTCTTTATTCAACAAAACAAACTTCCAAGCGTGTGGCGGCGTGGACTTCCAGCCACCGATGTGGAAGAGAGCTCCATACAATAGGACCGGGCGTGCGTAAAAGCCATGTCCGAGCCCCATGCGGACAGCTACCCGGCCGAGCGCCGGCCCCCGACTTCGATCCACGGAGATGAACGAGAGGTCAGTAGAGTAGGACCGGGCATCCGTGAAAGCCATAATAGTTTTTCAAACCTTCTATGTCACTCCAAATCTCTAATTCCTTCAATCTCTGCGTCCTCCGTGTCACTTAGAAACAAAGCCGCTAATGATGCCGGCCGGTAGTACGTACGTGGGTACATTTGTCCTTTATATAAACAACCGCCGCGCTGTGCCACTGACGTCACTTGAAATTCAAATTACAGTGATGCTTTGGTACATAACGGTTCTCCAAACTTTCTTTCTGCTGCTCGATTACTGTTTTCGGCTGCATATTTTACAACTTGAAGTTTGTTACCTGCAAAATATGAGTTTCTTTTTGGTGCCATTTTTCTTAAGCCCTTCCCATTTAGAGTGCCCTCATCCAGTTTCGTCTGAAAATATATATTTTTTCAGATGTAGTTTTTTTGTTTTGTTTCTGAATTGTGCCCCTCCCGTCACGCTTCGACATACTTTTCAAAGTCAAAGTCTCAAAGTCTGCTTTATTGTCGATTTCTTCATATGCCAAGACACACAAAGAGATCAAAATTACGTTTCCACTATCCCATGGTGACAAGACATAGTACACAATATGCATACAAGTAAACAACACAAAAAAAACAAGAAGGCATAAACAATGAATAAATAAGAGTGATGAATAAATAATAAATAAACAAATAACATAATAAATATAAGAGGAGCAAAAATGGAGCAAGTGTGCATACAGCAGACAGTGGACTTGGATATGGCGATATCAACACATTCTAGAGCAAGTGTTGGCGTTGGATCAGCTGTACTGGTGACCGACTTTTTGAATTTGCTCATAGACGCTCCTAAGTCCCACATTACGGTGTAGGCTCATCACAAACAACCGGTAAGTGTAGGGGTTCACCCACAAATGGCTCCAGCCTTCTGTGTGAAAAGCAGTTCAGAAAATGAATGGAGTTGGATTGAGTTTGGAGAATGTACTGTATTGTCTTAGTAGAGGCATTATCATGTATTGTGGAACCAAATGTGAACATGTGAACATTTTTGCTTTGTGATCTCCAGACATTAGACACATGAGCAGTATAGTACTATGTTTCGTGAAAGTAAACAAACAAGCATTAAATATACGCATCAACACTATGAGTTCACACCAAACATTAAAGTTACTTCACTCATGTGAAGACACCATCTGGTCTTTCAGCAATGATTCAGAATATATCATGTCTGTATATTGTCTTCTTGCTGGCCTTTTTTCAGTGAAGAGGTAGCAGATCATACACCACACACTGTGTTCTGGAGCAATTTGAACGCCACTGCTGCTTCGAAAAGGTCTCAGTGCACAGGAGCCTGTCAACAGAATACAGTATAGTACAGAAAGTGACATTCTATTGACAATGCAGCAGTTAATCTAAGGTAAAAAACAGTAACTACTGTCTTTGACCAGATACAATCATAGTGTGAGGGAGTGTATGGAGTTGTGTGTCCATTGATCAAACATAGTTGGCAAACTCCTATGATGACTGAAAACGGGGTTCATCTGGTCCCCTCCTGGGGTCTGGCATGAAATTGGCAAGCGCCTGGTCGTCAGGCTTGCACCATGTGGGGCACAAAGGCAAAGTGCACTGTTGGTGACACCAGCAAGACCAGCGATGGCATGGGTAAGTTGCACATCTGTGAAGGGGCCATTAGTGCTTTGGAGCAACATGTGTTGCCATTCAGTCAACATTTTTTCCCGCTCATTCCAGCAACCCAACTCCAAACCACATTCTGCATGTGTTAAAACAGCATAGCATTGGAGTAAAAGAATGGTAGTACTAGACTGGCTAACAGTCCAGACCTGTCCCCCATTCAAAATGTGTGGAACATTATGATGAAAAATAAAATAACAGACACTCAGGACTGTTGAGCAAATGAAGCTGTACATCAAGTAAGAATGGGAACAAATTGGACCTACATTCCCTCAACAATTAGCGCCCTATTTTGGTAGGCAGACGCCTGCGCATGCTGCGTAAAAGGTAGCAGGCGCATCTTTATTTTGTCTCGGTGCAAATCTTATCGCGTGTTTCGGACCATGATGCACCTCACTAAGCAATCCAAAGCACGGACCTGCCGCGCCTCAGACGCATCTGATAATTTGGTCACAGAAAGTTGACTGTACTTGGCGTAGATTTGGGCACATCTTCATTTTTATGCCCTAACCCCTAACCTAGCCATGGGCAAACTATGTCCCGCGGGCCACATCCGGCCCATGGGGCCATTTATTCCGGCCCTCCAAACCTGAATAAATTGTATTACTACGCATTTTTTTGGGTAATTTTCCTTGCAATTACTATGTTTCCCCAATAGATGGGGAAGCGCTCACCCGCGCATTTACTCCCGGAAACCGTGTCAGAAAGCTCGGTGCGCACTCACAAGTGCGTATACGTACTAAGTAGTATAGACCCAGCGCACTCCGCGCTCTATTTACATCGTGCCGAATTTCGAGTGTGGGCTGTGACGTCAGCATTCTCGTAATTCGCGCGCTGAGCTTTCAGATACAGTTTTACGCTAATGCCACCCACAAACCTTCCCCTGGAATCCTTCCATTAAAATGAGTGGCCCGAGGAAAAGAAAGGTGGACACTGAGTGCCAAGTGTTTAAAAAAACACAGTGGACAATTTGGCTCGACCTACATGTGTGAGCAGACGTTCAGTCACATGAACGTCAACAAAGCCCGTCACAGATTTAGGTTAACGGGCCGACACCTTGGCTCTATCGTAAGAATTACCACAACAATTTTTTCTCCAGACCATGATGCACTAGCAAAATAGAGAAACCAACAATATTATTGATTTCTTTACTTTATTTAGATGTATTCTTTCACTGATTCTTCAAGATGATGTATTTGGTCAGAATGTTTGCCGTTTGATGTGATTTCGCCTCATTAGATAAACATATTTCATAAATCTGACCTGCAGACGCTGAAGTGATGGAAACTATTATTCATAATAACAGTGTCGTATTTAAGGAGAATCACTGATAATAGTTTGTAGGTGAAATATTTTTTAATGCTGTTAATAAATGCATTTGTTTTCAAAAAGCTTTTTTTTATATATCTATGCTTACTACCTACTAAAAGTAAAAACCTTTTATGCAATGACCTTTACATTACATCATTTCTATTACTTCACACAAACACTACATCCATCTGTTCCTGGTTCATCTTATCATTCTAGTGTAGTCAATTGAATATAAGATGAAAAGTATTTGAAAATCATTTTATTCTGCTTTTATTTACATTTGAGACAATAAAACTTCATTTGAATTGGAGTTTGCTGTCTTAATTATAACCATAGCAAAAAAGGTTTATTATATCAAATTCAGAATAATGAAATACATATTCTATCATTTATATTTATTTTATGTATAATTATTTCAGATGCGGTTCATTCATACACATATAAAGACATATCACTTTCTAAAGATAAAATTATTGAACAACTAATTACAGCATTCCTCAACTTGTACTCTGTTGGTCAGAGAGAAGCTCCCCTTTGAATTTCTCATACATATAATAAATGTCATAATTGACAAATGAGCTTCTTCATTTCAAAATCTTGTCAAATTAATTTTGAAATAAAATACTAGCTCACAATCCAACCACCTGGGATTAATAACCAATGAGATATAGATCATTTCAATAGGCATACAAATGAAAACAATACACCAAAACACTGCTCTCTGACATCCTGAAAAATAGCCATTTTTCCCAATGAGTAAATATTGCAACCATCTTAAACAAATTGAGGATTAAAGCCCACTATGGCCTCAAATCACGCTCAGTGGATTAGTTCAACAGCAAAGATATTGATAAAATACCTTCATTCAGACATCTTGGAGAACCTACCTAACCTAGAATATTACGCCGTAAATTTTTAGTCATATTTTTACAACTCACTCATGAATAACAATTTACGTGGCTGTGTGAATTAAATCTTAAACCAAGACTATTTAGCAAAAATCAGAAATGTTTTGAAATTGACTGATCCTTTCACAAGCACCGTCGGGTACTTGTCACAAATTAATCCCCTTTACTTTGACACTTTTTCATCCTTGTTATATAGAAAACATAATTACCAAGTAGGAGGTAAGCAGCAGCGCTGAGTGACAGGATGATAAGGAAGATCGAACCTAGACCCAGATCTCCTATGGCACAGGCATTTGGACAAGCACAGGGACTCTCCACCCAGATTTGAAGGGGCTCCTCTGCTTTCAGCCTCTCGTCCAGAATAAAGGATGAAGACTCATTTGGATTACAGTGATAATGTACAATTGTCAATGGAAGTTCATCGGGCCCTGGGACAAGAGAACAAGAGTGGGTAGAGGCTGTCAAAGGAGTGGCTCAAGACTTAAAAAAACTAAACCCCAAAATTAGTCTGAAGCTCACCAAAGTAGAAGACGGAAAGTGTCCTCAGGGTGTCGTTGTAATGGAATTCGTTGCCGTTATGTCCACCAAAGCTGATATAGCGGTGAATGTATCTGTTGAACCTTTGATACCTGTTCTCACAGATAAAATACTAACACAGTGGCCTCGGTTTTCGAACGTCCCGGTTCTCGAAAAAATCGATATTCGAACAAAAAATTCGAGATTGTTTTGCTTCAAATGTCGTACTAAATTCGGTTGTCGAACCTCGCGAGATGAGCCGAGAGGACCCGCAAGCCAATTGACTCCGTTCGTTATTACGTTCTCGTTACTCTGAGGATTGCATCAACTCTAATCATGCCTCCAAAGAAAGCAAGTGGGAGCAGTAAAGCCATCCTAAAACACAAAGACGCTCCTAAAGCAATGCGACACTGAGCGCCAGGCCGGCGCGCTGCGGTTGCGCGATCGGACCAAATTAAGCTCCCTGCGCACTGAGGTCCACTTAAATTTTTTAAAGTACATTAGGACTTTAAAAATGCTTTCTAAATTTTAGCGACCGCTCTGTCACAGTAATGCGACCAGTGCGGTGCAGTTGCGCGGTCGGCGGCGCGCTACTATTGCGCATTCGGCAGTGTGTTGCAGTTGCGCGATTGGACAAAATTAAGCTCCCTGCGCACTGAGGTCCACTTAAATTTTGGAAAGTACATCAGGACTTTAAAAATATTTCCTAAATTTCAGCGACGACTCTGACACAATAATGCGACACGCTATGGTTGCGCGTTCGGTGGTGCGCTGCAGTTGCGCGATCGGACAAAAATGCGCAAACGAAAAAAATGCTTTAAAAAGACGTGTATTTGCTTGGAACGGATTACATTTTTTCCATTATTTGTAATGGTAAAACATGATTCGGAATTCGAACGATTCACTTCTCGAACAGCCTTCTTGAACGGATTGTGGTCGAAAACTGAGGCTCCACTGTATTTTATATTTTGAAGCATGTGTAACATTTTGCAGTTAAACCTTGTTTACAATATTCTATCTCCCAAAATGTGCCCTGCGATTGGCTGGCAACCAGTTCAGGGTGTCCCCCTCCTACTGCCCGATGACGGCTGGGATAGGCTCCAGCACGCCCGCGACCCCCGTGGGGACAGAGCGGTACAGAAAATGGATAGATGGATATCTCCCAAAATGTGTGTAGGGGATATTAGAAAAACTGTCATTTTTTAACATTGTTTTGAACATACATTATGAGAGGCGTGTACATTCAATGCAGTGTTTACACCCAACAGCACAATTTAATGAGATGAAAAACACGTTTACTTGTATTTTAGAGTAATGAAGAACTGTACTGACACGTGCTTGTAGTGCAGGGGTGTCAAAACTACTAAGACACACCATTTATAAATCAAATAGTTACAATACCCTGTGACCAATACTTTGACCCTAACATCTTTCCATTCAAGTAAGATTGGTTTCTTCCACTTCCACTCTGTGCCATCTGGCCATGTGCCAGCCCTGCTACACTTTGGTTCTTCAAATGGTGTCGCTAACATCTGGAGCTCTATCGTGTTTTGTACGTTTTTGTATTACATTTTAAAAAACATTTTGACCTGAGCAAGGATTGTAGGTACAATAGCGCACAATGTGTTTTAATTTGGTTAAGAGATGTTGTCTGGTGATAGTGCAATTCTATTAAAATATATGTTTTATTTTCAGAAGTGATCGAAAAATGTGCGTGCACGCGTACTTGCGAGTGTGGGTACGTCCGTGCGTGCGTGTGTGCGCGTGAGACCAAAAAAAAAAAGATGTGAAGCGCTATGAGGGCTTTAACAGGTGGAAGAAAACAGTATACACGTAGAAGACTATTTATGGATCTTAGTGCCTTAAAGAGTGAAAGTTTACCCCGGATTGCTCTTGTTTTGATTATGAATACTCTTGTTTTGATTATGAATGTGCTATGAATGGGCGGAGTCTCCATTGCCACAGTAACGTCATAGACGGAGCTAATACATGTGTATAGGGCGGCCCCTGATGGGCATCTGCGATTTAACAGCTGCATAGTCTCAAGGACAGATTAAATAAAACATTACCGAGGCGCTTGAAAACGGAAAAGATAATAGGCAGCATAAAAAATATACCAAAAGAATATTTTCTTTGTACATTTTGACACTGGCTACACTGATCAACCTTTTTTTTTTAAATCAGAGATTGCTGAATTGAATCTGCTCAGTACATAAGATTTTCTTCATCATCATTTACATCATCTAACAATAATATAGTTGGTTATCAATTATGATATGTATTAATATTTATGAATTAAGGGTTGGTTAATCACCATTAGTTATTATTTACAACGCATGATAAGATCTTTATTGCGCAAGCTTTTATAGGTCAAATTTAACACACAAAAAAGGAATCAAAAACACGATTGATCGATGAACATGTTCAGTCCACGTGTGGATTTATTTGATGACCAAAAAACATGGTTTGCAATGATTCATTGGATAGAATAAACATCCTCAAGTCCTACCAACCAAGAGTGACAAAAATAACATCAAAATCTCATTGCATGCATTGTATGCAGCAAAGAGCACTGGGGGTCAGCAGTTTTCTTGATGGATTTAGCAATTTTCTGAATATTCTAGCAACATTTGCCTCAAAACGTTTCATAATTTTTTAGGAGTCTCAAACGATTAAACACTTTTTCCCTCTGAATCAGTGATTCTCAATTGGTTGGGCGAGACCCAAATTTGGGTTGTAAAAGATTGGGAATTTTTTTGTTCATCTGTGTATCACCCCAGGGGTTTGTTTTGTCTTAACAGGTTTCCAAGAGTTTTTTTGCCTTATTTACTTATTTTCTGAAGAAAAGTTATATGTGATATTCAATAAAGTGCTTCATCATATCTTAACAAATACAGTAGAACTCAGCTTTTGGCTAGTGGATGTCATAGCTAGCAATATGATTTTAAAACTACATTTACAAAGGCAACACACTATAAATGTTTTTTCAGAGATTATTTTTTAAAGAAAACTAGACAAAAAGGCTTTGCTGTCCCTAACTTTTATGAAATGGCTTGCAACTTTGCAAGAATGGGAAGATGTAATTCGTTCCCACCCCTCTCTTCACCCGAGTGTCCAAGACATGCAGCCGCAAATCCAATGACACGACTATGAATTCGATTATCGAACTGTGGCCTAGGGTTTCCTAATGCCAAGTGCACATATGGACAACCTTATGGTTGAATATGGTGTTCGTAATGGACAAACCATGTCGAGCATAGAAGCCCAGTAACAGAACACCACTTCGGAGCCGTTCCTCCCAATCACGCCCCTCGAGATCTCACTGTTATTGCCTACGCGAGCATTGAAGTCACTCAGCAGAATGATAGAGCCTCAAAATCGAACACTGCAATACTTCTAAGGACTTCTCGTCCACCAGGGTGAACCCCAATGTACAGACACCGGGGGCAATAAGTATGCCCACACCTGCTCTGCATCTTTCACCGTGGGCAACTCCAGAGTGGAAAAGAGTCCAACCCCTCTCAAAAGGACTGGCACCAGAGCCCAAACTGTTTGCGGAGGTGAGTCTGAGCCTAGTCGGATCTTATCTGCCTCACACAGCAGCTTGGACTCCTTTCTCTCCAGAGAGGTGGCATTCCATGTCCCTATAGCTAGTTTCTGTATCTGGTGATTAGACCTCCAAGGTCCCCATCTTTGGCTGCCGACCAGCTCACATTGCACCCGATCCCTTTGAGCCCATGGCAAGGGGGACCAATGTTGCCTTTACGGGCTGTGCCCGGCCAGGCCCCATGGGTGAAGGCCTGGCTACCAGACGCTCATCTTCAAGCCCCACCTCCAAGCCTGGCTCCAGAGGGGGCTCAGGTGACCCACGTCCGGGCAAGGGGGAATGGAATCCATCTTTATTAATCGTCATCAGGGATCTGTGAGCCGTGCTTTGTCTGGCACCTCACCTCGGACCTTTTTGCCATGGGTGACCCTGCCAGGGGCATAAAGCCCCAGACAACTTAACTCCCAGCATCATTGGGACACGCAAACCCACCACAGTAAGGTGATGACTCAACTAAAATTGTGCAATCTGTTGGGTTGACAACATTTATCTGAAATCAATCTCAGAGGCGGTAGGTCTTTTTGGCTTAGCGTTTTCTTCTGCGCAGAAGGGCGCACCCCAGACACACGCAGCAAGTGTGGCTGAGATCCGCGCTCTTCTCGAGTTTAGCCGTGCCTTTTATTGAGAAAGAAACAATTGGGCAAGTGTACATGATCGAGTAGGTTTCCAAACAGGAAGGACATAATTATATCTCATTACCTCAACTTAAATAAGACCTTTGACTGCTTCAGCCATCCCATGACAATCTCATGATCTGTACATGTCTAGCTAACTATGGGGCTTATTGTATAGCGCGGCTAATGACTCCAGTCATTAGCCGGCCATATGCCCCCAAGTCATTATCACGAGGCCTGATGGTCACATACTGCGGAGAATCTTGCACACAAAAGTAGATACATAGATTCCAATGATAAAAAGTATATTATTTCCAACATTCCCTCCTGTTTTAACATTGGAATTCATGGGAAAAAAAAGATCACCTAATAACTACATATGTTTATAAATGAGCATATGCCTACATAATATAGTATAGTACCATCAAAAAGCATGAAAGTTTACATTCCAGAGTTTAGCAGAACTACAGCCCTTCATCCGGCTTTGGCTATGTTCGTTATAATGAAATGTATTTTGTTCTGGATCGTCAAGAAACAATAGACGATTGTAGGCGATTTACGCAAGGCGGTCCCACTCATCTTGTTCACGCTGGGCCAACATGATATTCTGGACAGCAGACGCTGATGTCAACCTTTTAGTCATGTGACAAATTAAAATAATGCCGCATGTGGTCATTTGATAAAGTAATGAAGGACATAATATTGACACAATATCACAGCACACTGCAAAGTTGAAATGCTCTTAGTTTTGCCCCCCTTGCATATGTATGTGTCTGTCGATGCAAAGTCCAGTCCGCTGAATGTTCAGTAGTGAATTGCTCTGGGATCACTGCCCAGGGCCTGCTGTCCATCCAAGATCTTTATGTCCACTTCACCGTCCTCAGAGTCTCTTCCCAGGCCCCGGTCAGCGTCCAGGAGTTCCCTAGTAATCGACATCTCCATAACCAGTCGTCAGCAAACAATTCTTCTCCTTTGGGGTTGTTCGGGGCACGGGGATGATTGGTGGTGGTCGTCTCGTCGGAGTGTTCAATAGAACCTCCGAGCGTCCCTGCATCTACTCCTATGATCCAGAGGCCCGCGTGAACCTAAAACAAACAAACAAACAAAAAAAAACAAACAAACAAACAAACAAACAAACAACAACACTCCCCCCAGGAGTTATGAATTATCTCCCTTATTTCTCATCGTGCTGTCAGTCTCGCACGATTTCTCCTGTGACTGCTGCCTGTTGAATTCTGACACGTCCTGTTAAAGCCTCCAAAACAAGTGAATCCGAAAAAGCATTGAATGTCACAATTAAATTTTAAATGTATCTACTTACTCATTCAAACGTAACCCCACCCCCCTTTGACAAATTCACCCAATGTGTCATTAGGCATCCAAAAAGGAACCGGCAAATGTCCTACCACATCATCATATGTCTTGCAGCCAGTCCTGTCGAACCTTGCACTCATCCAGGATCGTCATCCCCAAGTTCCTGAAAATTGACTGTGCACCTCAACAACGGACACTTGTACTCACAAAACTACACAGGCATCGAGTATCTACTAAATGAAAATAGACACACAATGAATCATGGCGCACGGGGATTCCGTCCTGAAAATCATCAATCATCATAAAAATCAAAAGGGTTAGGGTTAACATTTTCACGTGAATTCAACATAAACTTTCCAAGACTGCAATCGACAGCCTGCAAAAGTAATACAAGTTATAAAACAACCAGCAATCTGCTCCTCGGCTGCCGGTTGATGCTGCAATAAGTCAAGTGTGTCATGTAACATGGGGGGTAGAGATGGTGCAAATGGTAGAATATGGATTGTTCACAGGAATAAATTGGCAGAGTTGAAATTCCAAATTTGTCCAAAAGATGGCGCCAGACCAAAACGTGAGACCAAAAGAGGGGCCAGAATAAGCTAAGCCAGTTAAAATACAAATAAAAGAGGAACACGGTGTCAGAGTGTGAGTCACGCATGGAAGCACAAATGTGATTTTTAATTTTTTGATTTCTTTGCTTGGCTAAAAATGTATTCTGTAACCGCTTTAAGCAATATTATTTGTCAATTCGATCAAGACACCCGTCACTATGAGAATAGTGGCGTGACCTAAATTGTTTAGAGAAGTAGGTCAAGGGTTTGGATTTTTATTTCAGAGTTAATTGAAGCGTAACATTAAAAAGTTATTTTCATGGAACAGGAAGAGAAGAAAAGGGGAAGTGAAAGGTTTTACCAGGGGCTAGCTGTGCATTTGGTGGAAAGTACTGCGTGGTCAGGGCGGAAACAGCTGCTGAAGGCCACAGATGTCCAAGCGTGGGAAGAAAACTGGGCACTCCTACTCTATAGTAGGCGTGGGAAAACTGACCAGTTCATTCTATAGGCGTGGGAAAACTGGGCAGTCTTACCCTATAGGGAAGGTATAGAACAAAGAAAGGGGAGGGGGGGGGGGGGACTGAGAAGTCTATAAAAAGTCCTGCAGGGACAGCTTCAGGGCTTTTTCCCCCAAAAGAGCGCTCATACGTGAAGAAGCCCGGAGGAGTTTCAAGATTTTTTTCCAAAGTCCCGAAGATCTTTGTGTGAGACGCAGGTCTGAAATTAACTTGGATTTACTCCCAAAAATTGGACTGGACAACTTTACAGGAGAAATAGGTGAGGGATTACCGTTTCTATGTATTTTAGCGAGAGGGGGGAATAGTCATCGGGCCGCCGGCTCCCTCGAGGCCAGCCTGTTTCTCTAATTTGTATTTTAGAAGTAAGATCGAATTGATCACTCGACTTTGCTTCCACCAAAAATAGCACGCAGCTGGTATTTACCTCTTCCCTCTTTCATGAACTGTGTTTTGCAGTCGAATTGTTCTGGGATTAAATGATTTTATTAACACGGGTATCAGTGAGTCAAATTGTTCGGTTTCTGGAGTAATTGAGATTTGTAATTCTATTCCATGTTTCTTCAATAAATGTGTTTTGTATATTACTTACTTCGTTGTGCGCGGATTTGTACTGAATATGCAACCGATGGTTTGGGGCCGATTTAAATAAAATAAATTAAAGGTGGAGGGGTTTGCATGCCCCTATGATCCTAGGAGCCATGTTGTCGGGGGCTTCATGCCCCTGGTAGGGTCACCCATGGCAAACGGGTCCTAGGTGAGGGGCCAGACAAAGCACGGCTCACAAGCCCCTTATGATGAGTAATATAAATGGACTTAGTTTTCCCTCGCCCGGACGCGGGTCACCGGGGCCTCCCTCTGGAGCCAGGCCTGGAGGCGGGGCTCGAAGGCGAGCGTCTGGTGGCCGGGCCTTCGCCCATGGGGCCCGGCCGGGCATAGCCCGAAATGGAAACGTGGGTCCCCCTTCCCATGGGCTCACCACCTGTGGGAGGGGCCGAAGGGGTCGGGTGCAATGTGAGCTGGGCGGCAGCCAAAGGCGGGGACCTTGGCGGTCTGATCCCCGGCTGCAGAAGCTGGCTCTTGGGACATGGAATGTCACCTCTCTGGCTGGAAAGGAGCCCGAGCTGGTGTGCGAGGCAGAAAGATTCCGACTAGATATAGTCGGACTAGCCTCCACACACAGTTTGGGTTCCGGTACAAGCCCTCTCGAGAGGGGCTGGACTCTCTTCCACTCTGGAGTTGCCCACGGTGAGAGGCGTCGAGCAGGTGTGGGTATACTTATTGCCCCCCGGCTGGGCGCCTGCACATTGGGGTTCACCCCGGTGAACGAGAGGGTAGCCTCCCTCCGCCTTCGGGTGGGGGGACGGGTCCTGACTGTTGTTTGTGTCTATGCACCAAACAGCAGCTCAGAGTACCCACCCTTCTTGGGGTCCCTGGAGGAAGTGCTGGAGAGCGCTCCTTCTGGGGACTCTATCGTTCTACTGGGTGACTTCAATGCTCACGTGGGCAATGACAGTGAGACCTGGAAGGGCGTGATTGGGAGGAACGGCCCCCCTGATCTGAACCCGAGCGGTGTTCTATTGTTGGACTTCTGTGCTCGACACGGATTTTCAATAATGAACACCATGTTCAAACATAAGGGTGTCCATGTGTGCACTTGGCACCAGGACACCCTAGGCCGCAGTTCGATGATCGACTTTGTAGTCGTGTCATCGGATTTGCGGCCGCATGTTTTGGACACTCGGGTGAAGAGAGGGGCGGAGCTGTCAACTGATCACCACCTGGTGGTGGGTTGGCTCCGATGGTGGGGGAAGATGCCGGTCCGACCTGGCAGACCCAAACGCTCTGTGAGGGTCTGCTGGGAACGTCTGGCAGAATCTCCTGTCAGGAAGAGCTTCAACTCCCACCTCCGGCAGAGCTTTTCCCACGTCCCGGGGGAGGCGGGGGACATTGAGTCCGAGTGGACCATGTTCCGCGCCTCCATTGTTGAGGCGGCCGACCGGAGCTGTGGCCGTAAGGTCGTTGGTGCCTGTCGTGGCGGCAACCCCCGAACCCGCTGGTGGACACCGGCGGTAAGGGATGCCGTCAAGCTGAAGAAGGAGTCCTATCGGGCCGTTTTGGCCTGCGGGACTCCGGAGGCAGCTGACAGGTACCGGATGGCCAAGCGGAACGCGGCTTCGGCGGTTGCTGAGGCAAAAACCCGGGCGTGGGAGGAGTTCGGTGAGGCCATGGAGAATGACTTTCGGACGGCTTCGAGGAAATTCTGGTCCACCATCCGGCGTCTCAGGAGGGGGAAGCAGTGCAACGTCAACACTGTTTACAGTGGGGATGGCGTGCTGCTGACCTCGACTCGGGACGTCGTGAGTCGGTGGGGAGAATACTTCGAAGACCTCCTCAATTCCACCTACACGCCTTCCATTGAGGAAGCAGGGCCTAGAGACTCTGAGGCGGATTCTCCAATCTCTGGGGTCGAAGTCACTGAGGTAGTTAAAAAACTCCTCGGTGGCAAGGCCCCGGGGGTGGATGAGATCCGCCCAGAGTTCTTAAAGGCTCTGGATGTTGTGGGGCTGTCATGGCTGACACGCCTCTACAACGTTGCGTGGACATCGGGGACAGTGCCTCTGGATTGGCAGACTGGGGTGGTGGTTCCCCTCTTTAAGAAGGGGGACCGGAGGGTGTGTTCCAATTACAGGGGAATCACACTCCTCAGCCTCCCTGGTAAGGTCTATTCAGGGGTGCTGGAGAGGAGGGTCCGTCGGGAGGTCGAACCTCGGATTCAGGAGGAGCAGTGTGGCTTTCGTCCTGGCCGTGGAACAGTGGACCAGCTCTACACCCTCGGCAGGATCCTCGAGGGTGCATGGGAGTTTGCCCAACCAGTCCACATGTGTTTTGTGGACTTGGAGAAGGCGTTCGACCGTGTCCCTCGGGAGGTTCTGTGGAGGGTGCTTCGGGAGTACGGGGTGCCGAGCCAACTGATAAGGGCGGTTCGGTCCCTGTATCACCGATGCCAGAGTCTGGTCCGCATTTCCGGCAGTAAGTCGGATTCGTTCCCAGTGAGGGTTGGACTCCGCCAAGGCTGCCCTTTGTCACCGATTCTGTTCATAATTTTTATGGACAGAATTTCTAGGCGCAGCCGAGGCGTTGAGGGGGTCCGGTTTGGGGACCTCAGCATCGCGTCTCTGCTTCTTGCAGATGACGTGGTGCTGTTGGCTTCTTCAGGCCGTGATCTCCAGCTCTCGCTGGAACGGTTCGCAGCCGAGTGTGAAGCGGTCGGGATGAGGGTCAGCACCTCCAAATCCGAGTCCATGGTCCTCGATCGGAAAAGGGTGGAATGCCCTCTCCGGATCGGGGATGAGATCCTGCCCCAAGTGGAGGAGTTCAAGTATCTTGGAGTCTTGTTCACGAGTGAGGGGAGGATGGAGCGTGAGATCGACAGGCGGATCGGTGCAGCGTCGGCAGTAATGCGGACCCTGTACCGGTCCGTTGTGGTGAAGAGAGAGCTGAGCCAAAAGGCAAAGCTCTCAATTTACCGGTCGATTTACGCTCCTACCCTCACCTATGGTCACGAGCTATGGGTCGTGACCGAAAGAACGAGATCTCGGATACAAGCGGCCGAAATGAGTTTTCTCCGCAGGATGTCCGGGCTCTCCCTTAGAGATAGGGTGAGAAGCTCGGTCATCCGGGAGAGACTCGGAGTAGAGTCGCTACTCCTCCACATTGAGAGGAGCCAGATGAGGTGGCTCGGGCATCTTATCAGGATGCCTCCTGGACGCCTCCCTGGGGAGGTGTTCCGGGCATGTCCCACCGGTAGGAGACCCCAGGGACGACCCAGGACGCGCTGGAGAGACTATGTCTCTCAGCTGGCCTGGGAACGCCTTGGGATCCCCCGGGATGAGCTGGATGAAGTGGCTGGGGAGAGGGAAGTCTGGGAGTCCCTCCTGAAGCTGTTGCCCCCGCGACCCGACCCCGGATAAGCGGAAGAAGATGGATGGATGGATGGAAATTAACGGAAGTGTTTAAATCGGATTATTGGTTTTGTGTAGAACGGAAAGTTATTTAACTATTTGAAAGGCTCAGGCCCGCTTCCCCTTTTTGACGGGCCGCGTAAAAAATAACTCCGAACAAGTTAGAGACTTGAATAACTTCCGTAGTTATTTGAGCCACGAGTGAATTTCGATCCGTTCGAAAGTTTGTTTCGTCTGAATAAATTAACGGAGGTGTTTAAATCGGATTATTGGTTTTGTGTAGAACGGAAAGTTATTTAACTATTTGAAAGGCTCAGGCCCGCTTCCCCTTTTTGACGGGCCGCGGAAAAAGTAACTCCGAGCAAGTTAGAGAATTAAATAACTTTCGTAAATATTTAAGGGAAGAGTGGATTTCGTTAAAAGTGAATTCGGTTGAAAATTTACTTCTTCTAAATAACATAACGACGATGGTTAAAATAAATCATTAGAGTTAGTGGAGGATAAAAGTATTTCGATTGTCCGTCGGGCGCGGCCCAGTTCCTAAATTTGTCGGGCCGCGTCAAAAGTTAAATGGGACACGATCAAAAAATAGACTTGCCTTCCAAATTAATTATTGGGCAAATCTAAATAGAGCACGACATTTTTATCCGGTTTAAGAAAGTTGTTATTCTTTTTAAAGCAATTAAGTGGGGTGAAGAACTCCGACGGTTAAGTGCTAGATCTACGTATAGGAAGTTAGAATTAATAATCTAAAGTGCTTTAATTTTCTTCTTAAATGCTGTTATTGTCACACTTTTATTAATTCGATTCTCTTTCGAATAAAAAGGTTGGTCGGCTCGCTGCATGAGCGACCAAGTGGAACGGACCCATATCAACATTTACTTCAGCAAAACTAGTGCTTGGGTGCGCTATACAAACGCATCCCTGAGGTCTTAACAAAGACATCTAAAAAATATCCGTAACAAATAAGAACTTCAAACATTAGCGGGGAGCCATCAATACGATGCGGTCACTCCGAAGTCTTGCCTTGAATTGAGTTACTCGGCTCGAGCTTCGGGTGACTTGAGAGGGATTGGCGTCGTACAGAAATTAGATTGATTCCGGTGGAGTTAATTTAACTCGGGTGGTTAGATTACGGACGAATCTCCGAACCCGGCTAAAACAAACCCGTTACCGGGAAGCCGGGGGCACCTTAATCCAAGAGGTGCGTTTGACAAGTGACACACAGAAACAAAGCCAAGCTCGCACTTGCCACATGCAAGCTTAAGTTCCATATGTATGGTTCATCATCATCATCATCATCATCATCGGTTTAAAGTCCGTTTTCCAGGCGCCGCTGGGTTGGACTGGGTTCTTGATATGGCTTTCTTCCACCGGGAACGGTCCATGGCCATCTCGTGGTTGATGCCGAGTGCCTTCATGTCGGCTGACACGGTCGTCTGCCAGGTCTTTTTAGGTCGGCCACTGGGTCTTGTTCCCTCTACGTTATACGACATAACTTTCTTCACCCAGTCGTTCTCGTCCTTCCTCACTACATGTACGTACCATCGCAGTCTGCCTCTCATCACCACATCCACTATGGCCTCCACTCCCATCTTCTTTCTCAGCTCTGCACTGGGTTTTTTCTCCCTCATTGACACACCACACATCCATCTGATCATCCTCATTTCTGCTCTGTTTAGTTTTTCTTCGTGTTCTGTTTTCAGGGCCCATGCCTCACTTCCGTACATCATACTACTTCTGACGCAGGCGGAGTACACTTGGCCTCTCATCTTCAGGGATGGAGCCTTAGATGTTAAGAAGGGACCCATATGTATGGTTGTCATCTACATAGTCTGTCACCTTGTCGGGTGAGTTCAGGTTCGTCATGTCATATGTCCATCGTCCTAGTGTTCGATATCAGTCCTGTCTTGTCCATCCGTGTTGCTGAATTCGGCCTTGTCCAGGAACTATTTTTGTTGTTCATGGTGCCTTTGATTAACCATCGGCTGTTAGTCATCACGCTTGGGTGTTCCCGTCTCAGGTGAGAGGAATCTTACCCTCAACTGTGACCCTTTCATACCAACTCCAAAATACTTTGGCCTTTCATACTGCCCTCAACACACACACACACACACACACACACACACACACACACACACACACACACACACACACACACACACACACACACACTCACACACACACACACACACACACACACACACACACACATATATTCCTAACCACACAAGCGCCAATCCATTTGCATCTATCACTCATACAACAACAAACAAATTTAGTATGTGTAAGTGAACAGGCAATCAGCGAATATTAACGGTAAACCCTTCATTTCTGAATGTTCTTCCTAAGTGAATATTTCGTACATTCGTACCGGACCTTTACCGTAAAATTGCCTATTAAATGCCTAAAAATTCAGTCATTTGTACTGCTGAGCATGTTCATGGGTGAGCATGGGGAAAGAAGCAGCCTCAGTAGGTCCTTAAATAATCTTGTCCTAATCCATCGTTCTGATCGAGCACCTGGGTGAAGATACTCAAAAGTCTTCCTCCAACAGTCTACTCCACTACATTATTTTCACTTTGCCATGTTAAGGCATTTGTTTTCCGAGTCCTATGACATTTGTCATCGCGTTCACTGTCACTTGGTGTGAGTCTCATGCAGTGTTATTCTTAACTGTCAAAAGTTTTCATGGCTGTTATTCCTTGATCTTATCAAACTTTTTGTTTTGACACCAGAATTTCCCTGTGAGGTGTGATTAACTTCTACTTTATTAATTACCTCCATTGAATAATCTAATCACCTTTTGACTGCATCCTAGTAGATCCTAATGCCCTATTTTCCCTTCTCCAAACTGTTAATGACTAAATGTCTAATTGTTAAGCTGGATGGGCTAAATGTGATTCTACTCTTATTTCTTACAATTTTAGCCTATCTGTTTCATCCAAATTTATCCTCTGATTATGATACTTTTTCTTTCTTCGTAACACTACACAATTTGTTCCTTATTTATTTATTTATCTTTTAGCAAGACTCCTCAGTTGTGTCAAACTCAGTGCCCAAGCAAGCTTCCATCCACTCTGACCCAAGCTCCACCAAGTTTGATAACGTCTCAGCAGCTTGATGCATCTTTCAGGTCTCGTGTGTCTTTCGCCGCACCTCATTGTCAGGTTGTTATCTTTGGTTGTAGTCTCAGAGTCAACTCATCCCTCACTCTTGGATGAGTCCATTTTCAACTGAGTCCATTCTCATCTTGTGAGTTCCTTCGTTCTTTGTACTTCGCCTCCGAGGATGTCGTTCTCCTCCAGGGCGTTGTGCTCCCCCCCAAGCACAAATATAGTCCTTCTTTGCTCTTGCAAAGGTCAAAGGTGCCTTAGAGCCATGCACCATTTTTCTTGATGTTCTCAGCTGTCGGTGGAGTCTCGGGATCGAGTTTCAGAGTCACTGATGGATACTGAAAAAGACAGACTGGGATACCAAACTTAAATATCATCTTCCAATTTGACATAAATTCCATAGTGCCTTCTGTTAATCAAACTTCAAATTCTACTATTATCAATAATCTAATCTACTTGAGTAGGACAGCGCCTTTCCTTCATGAGCGCTCGGATGTATTGTGATGGACCTCATTTGAACCATTTTAAATTGACAGATTACCCTAAACTTAAATTGCAAGTCTTAACTGTGATTTCTCTCAATTATACTGTAATTTCCAGAAGCTCCTCCTATTTTCAGGCTACTATCTATCTTTTGTTTTCCTAACTTTGATTTTATGCCATTCTCTCTATTACCTTTCCACCTTTCCTGATTTGAGCCTTCAATTTCTGATAAAGTTTCCAAATTTTGCCTAGTATCATCTCTATTTTGACCTCATTATTAATGGTGTTATGCTCACTTTACAGATATTACTGAACTGTCCTGAATTTATAATTCACTGCCACTACATCGAATGCCATTTCTCAGCTGTTCACTTTTTCCATGTTCCTGTTAGGCTCCACTATTCGAATTTAGGATGTGATTTTCATATAGAGTTTCTTTTAGGTTCCTGTGTGGATCATGTTTCACACAAACAGGACATGCTTAAATTTTTTTTTTTGCAAGAATCTAAACCAAAGGTAACTAATAGGTAACTAATAACTCATCTCCCCCCTGTTGTCACATAAGTGACACAACAGGCGTTGCCTTAAAAGTCATTTTGGCAAAACAGTTTTGTTATTGACATCGTCAATAACACCTTATCCATTATCACACCCTTTGTTGTTTGAACAAATATCATTTTCAATCTTGTCAATCCTTCTTCTACTTTTGGTGTCCACGCGAATGTATCTTTGACTGCTAACGGCTGTCCATGAGCCACTCCTGTTAGTGGCTTAGCAATTTCAGCATAGTGTGGAGCCCAAGCTCTGCAATAATGACAGAAAAAAAAAAAAAAACATCAGTTGTTCTTCGTGGCAGGTCGTGGTGTGTCTAATATAACCTGTTCACTGCTCTCCCTTTTGCTGAGAGTAAACCAAGATAGTTTACTTATGGTTTTTACCCATCCTAACTTCTGTTACTTGACTTCACTTCCTCTCTGGCCTAAATGCTGCATGAGGAGAAAGGAATCTCATCCTTACACTTCCTTTGTTTCAAAAGCAATTATCATCATTGTAGACGAAAACTTGAATTTTTGTCTACTTGAAGCCCTTTGAGACTGTTTGCGATTTAGGGCTATACAAATAAACTTGACTTGACTTTTAGATGAAAGCGTAAAACGAGCCATTCAATTCATGATAATCAGTCAACCACTGTGAAATAAGCCCTATTTTCTTTTCTTAGCATTAAATATGTTCAAAATCACTCTTTCTTCAAAGTTGTTCTACTACTTTTCACATAGTAGTCTCCAACAACGTCGACCAGTCAAGCTGTATCTTGTCATTCATTCCTGCTCATTTGCATCTCACACACGCGCACACACACAGGCACGCACACATGCACTGTTCTCACTCTCCTCAAGCTCTCTTCAAGCTGTCCACACAGTCATACTACATCATTTTTAATTCACAGTCCTCATTTGAATCTGTCCTATCTCAAGGTTCTTGGTAAAACAACCCACTCATTCCGATTTTGACATATTCCAAAAATTCACTCGAGATGCTTGCATTCAATTAATTCCATAAGCTTTTCATTTCCACAAAATTTGCAAATTTAGGGCAATTTTCCTTCCACTCATTCTTAAAGGCAAATTCTACATTTCACCTTTACATTGTCCCAGTTTGAAATTCACATCATTCACCCCATTTAAATCACACTGGGAAAGTTTTTAAACATTCCCGAAATTGCAAAATTAAAAAAATTCATATTTTCAAGTTAAATTATTACTTCTTTGTATGGCATGCTCAAACTTGGCGAATAAAAGATTGATTAAAATTTCTGCAAAATTTTACAAAATTCATATTTCACCTCTAAGTTCTACATGTTTCAACTGATTCAATTCTGCTCGAACATCATTCTGTTCCATCTCCTAAGTATTTATTCATCTTTTTCGCCTGCCTTTACCCCAATTTCTTCAAAAATTGCATTTTCCAGTTTCAATGTCTCCTTTTTTTTTTCTTGCAGTGCAAATCGAATAGACCCCAGTCTAGTAACTTTGAAATTCCTTGCACACTATTTTAGCCAATTTCAAAATCTTAACACATAGACACACATAAACACGCAGAGAACACAAGGACAAAACAAAGGCCCACAACAAAAACACAGTGCACAAACAACATTAACAAACAATGCTGCGCAAACGTCTTCCTCTATTTGATGTTTTGGTTTTACTATTTTTATTTTTATTTTTCTCACATTAGTGGCCTTTCATGGCTTCATTATCTGACAAGCATACTTGCGGCCTCAAGTTTGGTAACTTATTTAACGTATACTTCTCATCCCCTGATACATTGTCAGTAACACTTTGACGGCCCTCCATTTTAATCAATTTAGTTCAACATTTAAATCATAGGGATTTCTAAAGATGGAATGTTTCTTTAGTGCAATAACAACTTTCTGAGGTAATTCCTGCTTCGACCAGTTTTCTGGTGAGGAATTCCACAGAAATTCGCCATTTCTTCCCACCATGTTACATGCAGCACAATAGCGAGTGATACGTGCTACCATTCACACACACATTCACACCGCGGAATTTTCTTAACGAAACGAGGTGTATTTCCGTCTACAAGTTCCATCTGTAGACCGAATTCCTATCACTTGGAATTCACAACAAGGACTCCGCCGTCCTTACCCGGGTACCCTTTTTCTGGGGACTAAAATACCCCAACCACGCGGCCAACGAAGAAGTCTCACCGAGTCTCTGAGAGATTTCTTTTGAAGATTCCGTCAATCATCGCTGCCGAGAGGTGCTGAACCGAACGCCGGCCTGGTGGATGAACATTGCTCCCCAGAGCTTTCCTTCAGGCGTCCTGTGACCTCTGCCGTGCACGGATTCGGCGTCTTCAACACTCCTCGGATCAGCGAGCAGATTTTCAGGAAATCCCGGACGAGCCGCCAAAAATGTTGGGTTGACAACATTTATCTGAAATCAATCTCAGAGGCGGTAGGTCTTTTTGGCTTAGCGTTTTCTTCTGCGCGGAAGGGCGCACCCCAGACACACGCAGCAAGTGTGGCTGAGATCCGCGCTCTTCTCGAGTTTAGCCGTGCCTTTTATTGAGAAAGAAACAATTGGGCAAGTGTACATGATCGAGTAGGTTTCCAAACAGGAAGGACATAATTATATCTCATTACCTCAACTTAAATAAGACCTTTGTCTGCTTCAGCCATCCCATGACAATCTCATGATCTGTACATGTCTAGCTAACTATGGGGCTTATTGTATAGCGCGGCTAATGACTCCATATGCCCCCAAGTCATTATCACAAGGCCTGATGGTCACATACTGCGGAGAATCTTGCACACAAAAGTAGATACATAGATTCCAATGATAAAAAGTATATTATTTCCAACACAATCAATCGAACTTCAACTATGATTTAAATTTACAATCCACAATTACAAATTTGGTTTAATCTTAAGAAAATGGACAAAGATTATTTATAAGTGTAAGTAAACCATAATTCACTACGTTTATTTATGCAAGGGAACCAAACATCCATTTTCTGTACCGCTTTTCCCCACAGGGGTTGCGGATGTGCTGGAGCCCATCCCAGCAGTCATCGGGCAGTAGGCGGAACAATAACCCAGAGAAAACCCACGCAGGCAAGGGGAAAAGATACAAACTCCACACAGGGAGGACCGGAAGTGGAATCAAACCCGCAACCTCCGAACTATGAGGCGGATGTGTGAACCAGTGCCCCACCGTGCCACCCCAGCATTTTGACCTTTTTTTAAACTTTAACAAAATTTAAATGTTTTCTTGCAAAAGGAACTTGCAGTTTTTCTAATAATTATTTTTGTCTGATTATTCTTTTACACATTTAAACATTTTCTTTTTGTACCAAAAATGATCATTTGAATATGTATGATTTCAATTATTACTAAAATAATAAATTTATAATTGAGCATCACTACTCGATATGTTAAATGACCACAGTTAAAATCATATTAATCTAGGTACACATATACATCATACGATAAATATACATAAAAAATACGTGATGGAAAATAAACTTCCAGCATACAAAATCCATGCTGAATGTGATTTGAAATTAGGCACTGACATCATCCAGTGGCAACTTCATTGAGCAGCTTTAGGCTACAAAGTTTTGCTTGTTTTCTTGAAAATTAGATGCCAACATTGACGGAGGGACTGTAAAATAACATAAAACGTGTTTTATATGATTGCTCGCTTTTGACAGTGGAAATACCTGACAATGAGGCATGCTGCAACGCTGGTACAGTCACTTCCTGTCAGGTCCTCCGGCTGTGAGAAAGGCTGGCAGGGGCTGAAGGTCAGCAGGAATTCAGCGTTGATGGGTCCGTCATCTGCATGGAGAGGCTTCATCCGCCCTAGGAAACCGTCTGCATCTCCCATAGCTTGCAGGTTTATCACCCCACTGCCATCCTTCATGATGCATTTGCAGTTGTTGACTCTGAAGCAGCCGGTCTTCTTGGCGGAGGCCAGATGTGGACACACAAATAAGGGGAACACGCTAAAACAGACAGACAGTCTGAGGAGAGCGCTCATGGTGGTTGTGTGTCCCGGAGAGTTGGACAATGAAAAAACTGTGTGCTGTTGGTAAAATGATGGGCTGCTGACAGTACGGTGTTACTCAAAAAGTAATTAGAATAAAGGTGACTGTCATTGCAAACATTCCCCACTTTGCTCACAACAGCATATTTCAAACAGTGTTCTGGTCACTGGCAACATCTGACCACATATAGACAAATTTATTCTCTTAATATGTGACTGCTGACAGCTTAGGGGGCTGTGAAGTTTTGATGCAATATTTTGGTGGGAAAGCAAGTTGGCTAGGTTGTGTGCTGTATATTAGTAGGGGCCGATACAACATATTGTAAATAAAATTTGGGAGTTAACTTCCGATTTAAAATATACATTATCATGAAAAAGTGTTTTCCATCCTCTGGAACGTTGAGCTTTTTGCGTATTTTCCGCTCTATTATTTAAGATCATTAAACAAACATAAATATCACACAAAGGCAACCCAAACTGACAAAATGCAGTTTTTAGACTGTGATTTGATTTACTAAAGTAAACAAATTCAAAGCCACCTGGCCCTGCGTGGAAAAGTGCAACCCTGTTAAAACATAATTTAACTATGACTAATGATAATTTTTGAAAAGCTGAGCTCGTTTTCACCCACCACACCCAAGCTTAATTATTTCCAGACATTTTTCAATTAAGAAATCATTAAAAACCTGTCTGGTTGAGGAATAAAGTAATTGACTCTGGAAAGCGTTACAAAGTCATTGCCAAAGTTTTGGGACTCCAGTAAACCATGGTGAGAGCCAAGATCCACAAATGGAGAAATGAGTGAGCAGCGGTGAACTTTACCAGGTGACTCGTTTACTCGGGTGACCAAAAAAAAAAAAAAAAAACCTGAATAGGAAAATGCAATATCAAATTGTCTTTTATGAGTTATGCACACCCAGAATAATGTGGTTTCTTTAGGTGCAAATGAAATTGTACTTGTATCAAGGACATTTATTTGTACTTGTACGAAAGAAATATGGGGGGGGGGGGGGGGGGAGAATTCTTAGAAAAACACAACTTTTACTTTTTTAAATCTGTACAAATTACACCTCCGGCCCTCCCTGTGTGGTGTTTGCATGTTCTCCCTGTGCTTGCGTGGGTTTTCCTCCCACATCCCAAAAGCATGTGGGTGACGGCAGGGATAAGCTACAGCATGCCCGTGACCGCCGTGGGGACAAGCGGTACCTAGAAGATGGATGGATGGATGGATGGATGGATGGATGGATGGATGGATGGATGGATGGATGGATGGATGGATGGAAATTAATGTACTTTGGTATGACCCGGCCGAGGTTTGAACCCTGAACCTTCCAGTCTCCACCCTGAGACTGGAAGGTTGTGGGTTCAAACCCCGGCTGGGTCATACCAAAGACTATAAAAAGGGAACCATTGCCTCCCTGCTTGGCACTCACCATTAAGGGTTAGAATTGGGGGGTTAGATGATTCCCGAGCGTGGCACCGCTGCTGCTCACTGCTCCCCTCTCCCCCAGGGAATGGATTAAAATCACACGGGGATGGGTTAAATGCAGAGGACAAATTTCACCACGCCCAGATGTGTGTGTGACGATCATTGGGTCTTTAATCTTTAATCTTGTACAAAATGGAGTTTGTAGATGTAGAAAGTTTCATGTGTGAAAAATACAATTCTAGTAGGTAGGAAAGACGACTTGTTTCTGGAAATTAATTTCATACTTGAACAAAATGTTTTTGTTTTAATGTTTTAATGGCACTCGTCACCACTCGGAGTGTTCGTTTGCTGCTACTGAACGGACACGTGACTTAAGCACCAAATATCTGACTAGAAATCACACTTTTGTATCAAAGTAATGAAAGCTTGGTAAACAAAACAAACTTGTCAAATTAGAAAAATGGTCTAGCTGAATAAGGCAGCTATAAAAAGAGTTTAGTTTGCTCAGCCCACCCTTTACAACAAGTCAGTCCAACCAGATGGGCCATCAGCAGGGCAGACTAACTAAAAACAAAGTAATCTATTGCAAACATAAGGACAGCAGGTGGCTGTAGAAAGCATTGTATAAAATAAACAAAAATACAATAATTAAAGACATACAAAAACAATTCCAAAAATTAATTAATCGTCATTAAATACTACCAAAAACAATGAAAAGCTGTAGCTGTGCGTTGTAGACACCACCACACTCAATACTGCTTACAAACCCCCACTCCTTGGCACCAGCTCGTTATAATTCCTACAGTAAGTGTTAAAACCAAACATTCTCACTACACACAAACATGATAAGCACTACATAAAAACTCAGATAGACAATTTCAAACCTGCAACATGGTGTGTCCATAGCATGAGCCCAGCATTCAACTTGGAACTCCAGGTACACTTGTTATTCCATTTGATTTGATTTGTTTATTTCGGCAAGTACATAGTCAATACACTTATTACAACTTCATTTTCACATTTTTACATGACGTATCGAAAACGGAAGTGGGTTGAAGCAATTCTGCTTATCAAGTCCCGTCCCAATTTCAACCAAGAATTTCACTGCCATACACACAATCTACATTACTACCTATAATACCATCATAGCCAAGAAGAGAAAGAAACAAAGAAACAGAATTTGATTTGAATATAGCAATGACTAGTTAACTGGAAGTTTGATAACAATTGATAGCAATTTGATTTGAATAGCAGCATTGACAGATTAATTGAGTTATAACATATTTTAACAGTTTGATTTGAATACAACAGTAACAATTTATCAATTCCAAAAAAGTTGGAGTCACAATCTCGCAGGCACCCCGGGCACTGTCCCCAGCAACAAGCGGCACTTGCACCGACTATTGTCGTCTCCCACGCTGGCCTCCTGTTGCTTGACCATTTTCTTATCGAGTTCAGACATCTCTCTCGGCAGTCTGAATGAACCGTTATCCTATTTAACGCTGAACTATAATCAAAGCGTACAATGACCCCTTTGGGTACCACATGCTACATTTATTTTCTAGTCCACAATTGGTCGCCAATTTTTTTTTCCCCCACTGTGGACTGCACTTCATGCGCACGAGTGTGTAATCGGGGAGAGCAATGTTATAACTCAAAATAAACACGTATCCACTGTTAATGTTGTTTTCACCAATATTGACGAATTATTTTTGAAGGTGTCAGTGAACCATTAGAAGGCTGCTCTCCGTGCGTGGTAATCACCTCTCTCCGTAACTCCACATTTTAAGTGCGTCTTTTGACATTTTTTTTTTTTCCTTCTTGGTAATAGCCTTTGGTGTTAAATCCTCACTGAGCCCTTTCCTCATTGCAAAGAAACTATCAGAATACATCTATTTCTTTTTATTATTATTATGTTATTATTCTTATTTTTATTGGCCATGTTTGAGCATGCCAAACAAGGAATTTGACTTCGGTACATCTCAGCCTCTATCCAACATTTAGGTGACTAACAACACTCAGGACGGTGCTGTGGTGGAGAGGGTGAGCTGCACCAAGTTCCTGGGGGTGCACATCAGTGAGGACCTCTCCTGGTCTGCAAACACCTCGTCACTGGCAAAGAAAGCTCAGCGCCGCCTGTACTTCCTGCGGAAGCTCAGGCGTGCATGTGCTCCTCAGGCAGTCCTGTCTACATTCTACCGTGGCACCATAGAGAGCGTCCTCACCAGTTGCATCGCTGTCTGGGGTGGTAACTGCACTGAACAGAACTTGAAGGCCCTGCAGCGCATAGTGAATACGGCTAGTAAGATTATTGGTGCTTCGCTCCCCTCCCTGAAGGACATTTACACCTCCCATCTCGCCCGCAAGGCAACCTCGATTGCCAGAGATGTGAGTCACCCGGCTCACTCTTTGTTTGACCTTCTGCCCTCTGGGAAGAGGTACAGGAGCCTGCGCTCCCGCACCGCCAGACTCGCCAACAGCTTCTTTCTCCAGGCTGTTAGGGCCCTGAACTCGCTACCCCCTTCTGCGTAGCGTGCGGCACTGTTGCGCTATTTTCGGGAATGTCTGCTGTACGCGCACTTGCTCCTTTTTTTTCTGCTCCTCTTATTTATTGTTGTGTTATTTATTCATTATTTATTCAGCACGCTTTTGTTGTACTTGTTTACTTGTTTGTCTGTTGTGAGCCATGTCTTGTCACCGTGGGATAGGGGGGAACGAAATTTCGGTTTCTTTGTGTGTCTTTGGCATGTGGAGAAATTGACAATAAAGCTGACTTTGACATGTGCGAAAATTGACAAATATTCTCAAACATCCCCTGATCTTAAACTCCTAGGAGGACAAGGAAAAACTCAAAACTCCTACTAGGGGAAATGTGAAACCTTGAGAAGACACCACAGATGGGAGGATCCCTCTTCCAGGATGACCAGGCTGCAATGGATGCAGAGTGGACACATAGTACACATAATATAGACAATTCAAAGATAAAGCGTCAAGAGCAGGATGTTATTGCACAGCAATGTCTCTGAGACTCTAAGAGTGGTGTGAGTTCATCAGAGCGACAGCCTGGGGGAAAAAGCTGTCTCTGTGTCTGCTGGTTTTGGCGTACAGTGCTCTGTAACGCCGTCCGGAATGGAGTAGTTCGGACAGACTGCAACCTGCGTGAGAAGGGTCTGTAGAGATGTTACTTGCACGTTTCCTGGTCCCGGACAGGTACAAGTCCTGGATCGATGGGAAGTTGGTTCCGATTATCTTTTCTGCAGTCTTGATTGTCCATCGCAGTCTGTGCTTGTCTTGTTTGGTGGCCGATCCAAACCAGACAGTGATGGTGGTGCAGATGATAGACTGGATGATGGCAGTATAGACGGTCTTCAGCAGCTCCTGTGGCAGGTTCAACTTCCTGAACTGTCTCAGAAAGTACAGCCTCTGCTGGGCCTTCTTCCAGACAGAGTCTTTGTGGCTGGTCCATTTCAGGTCCCGAGAGATTGTGGATCCCAGGAACTTGAAGGTGTCTGTGGAGAGAATAGTATTACTGTGGATAGTGAGGGGTGAAAGTGCTGAAGGGTCTCGCCTGAAGTCCACTGTCATCTCCACGGTCTTGAGCGGGTTCAGCTCCAGGTGGTTTTGGCTGCACCAGTGGACCAGTCGCTCCACCTCCTGTCTGTACGCAGTCTCGCCACCGTCCCGGATCAGTCCAATGAGAGTGATGTCGTCCGCATACTTCAGGAGCTTCACAGAAGAGTCGACTGAGAAGCAATTGTTAGTGTAGAGAGAGAAGAGCAGTGGGGAGAGGACGCACACCTGGGGGGCGCCAGTATTGGTGGTCCGGGTGTCAGATGCGATGGTCCCCAGCCTCACGCTGTCTCCTGTTGGTCAGGAAGCTGGTGATCCACTGACAGGTGGAGGCAGGCACCGCGAGCTGGATGAGCATCTGGTGGTGGATGTCAGGAGCGATGGTGTTGAACGCCGAGCTGAAGTCCACAAACAGGATCCTGGCGTATGTCCCTGGGGTGTCCAGGCGGTGCAGGATGTAGTGCAGTCCTATGTTGACCGCATCGTCCACCGACCTGTTTGCCCGGTAGGCAAACTGCAGGGGGTCGAGCAGGGGGCCCGTGATGTCCTTGAGGTGGTTCAACACTAACCTCTCGAAAAATTTAATGACCACAGATGTCCGGGCGACAGGTCTATAGTCATTCAAACCTGTGATGGCGGGCTTCTTGGCCACCGGTACGACGATGGAGCTCTTGAAGCACGAGGGTACCTCACACAGCTCCAGGGAACGGTTGAAGATCTGTGCAAAGGTGGGTAACAGTTGTTCAGCACAGACTTTCAGGCAGGAGGGGGACACGCCGTCTGGGCCTGGTGCCTTCCTCACCTTTTGTGACACACCTCACGGAGTAGGTCACTTTTCAAAATAAAATATATTCAGTCCAATAAATCAACCGGAAGTGCCGTTTGCCATTCATTTGTGTGGCCCAACGCGGACCGGCCCAAGGTGGCCCGCAGCTGGTGATTGGATACAAATACCCTAAGCAAAACATTTGCTATTTTAATTTACAATGGCGTACAAAGTCCACACATTATACAATTGTCCTATTTTTGTTGCTGTATAAAACTAGGAGTCAATGCACTTACATTTCCGTACATGCAACAAAACGCTTGTTGCGTTAAGAATTATGCATTCTGTTCTGATATTAAGCAAAAAACAGAACCTGCAGGAAAAGGGTGGACTTCATCTGGATGTGGAGATCTCCTGGACTGCAAACACTACCACAGTGGTGATGAAAGTCCTTTTCCTGAATTCTTTAAAAGAACCAACTGAAGCTGCTGATGAAGTTCGACAGGGCCATGCACTCGTCATGCTCTGCTTAATCTGGAGGTCATCGCCAGCTCTTGCAATCTCAATAGAGCAGTGCACATCAACTACCTGTTCCAACTCCGACACGAACCGTCCCTACAGGTCACAAAAAGGACGAACAGCCAACCACTAGACTCGAGCAAACAATTCAAAATAAAAACCAGGAGAACTTTTCTAAGAGCCATCTGAATCATCAACCAGAAGTGCAATAACTGTTGATCTTGTGTTCAGTGTTTGTACCTCTGTGGAATGTCCTCCTACATAACATGAAGTAACAGCTTCCTACTCTCACCCATTAATTGTTCTTCTGCACATTTACATCTTATCTTTGTATTTGCAATTCATTACATTAGCAGTAAAACTTTTTTATATAAAGGCGCCAAGGAGTTACGCTGCACTAAGAAAGAATGAAGGCTATTCAGATTATATTCTATAAATGAAGTTTATTAAAGCAACAGTAAAAAGAGGACAAAGGCTCATTCTTGAACATCTTTTATTTAGTAAAGAAAAAATCTTTTATGCTTTAACAGCAAATTTACGCATTGAGTAGAGGAGATCTTTCCTCTGCTGCTTTTTTGTCCGCAGACTCTCCTCGTGTTTGTTGAGGCGTCGACGCATAGCCCTGGTCTTCTTGGGCCTCAAATCTAGGGGCTTGTACTTCTTGCCCTAGTATCAATAACAGAAGACCGAATAAATTAGGAACTGAAGAAAAACTTAATGCAAGCAGGCATAAATAAAAATGAAACAAAAAAGGGTATATAATGTCCCCCCCCATCCTTGCCCCCAAGTACATTACAATTTGTATGAGCATAAGAAATGTCATACAGGTGAAGAAACATCAGTCATCATTAATTGCCTAAGAAGATTGTAATCAACACGCCCAATTAAAAGACTATTTGGCAGTGGAGAAATTACATCACTTCGATATTCTTAGCTATACAGACAGGCATGGCTGATATATTCTAACGCAGGGGTCGAGAACCTATGGCTTGCGAGACAGATGTAGTTGATGTGGCTCGCAAGTAAATCTTTAAAACCATAACGTTAAAAGTTCGTAAGTAGAGGTACCACTGTGTGCGTGCATGTATCTGACTGACATCCCTGCAAAATGATGTAACCCACTAAATGCACTCTATGGGGAATAGGATGCAAATTCTGACATAAATCAATGGACTTATTAAACCAAGATAAACTGTCACTGGTCATGGGCCCATGCTTCTATACACCACTAACATTATCGAAACAACCAATAGAGTAAAAACAGGCGCGGCACTGAGGGGAAAAAAAACTATTCTTATCAAAAAAGATATATAAATTACATTAATTCAAACTAGACTGGAATATGGGTGATTACAGTGCATTTAGACGAGTGTTGTGTAGATCGACATCAATCCTGAAGACTTTTGGTGAGCAACAGTTGGAAATTAATCACTTCAACAAATATCTTTAACATGAGGGGCAATGAGAAACCTCAAGTCCAATGCAAACATGATGGTGTAAACACTTATTCTCACCTTGTAGAATTTTCGCAGGTTTTCCTTTTGGGTCTGGTTGATGACCGTCAGGACTCTGGCAATCGATTTGCGTACAACGCGGCTGCAAAAGGTAAGTGTAGTGTAAAGCACATATTTTCTGTTACACCCCCAGAAAGAAGAAAATATTTACCACCCAACTCTCTTTTGTATTCACAGTATAATTTGTCTATGAAATTGTTTAAAGTACACTTCTGCATAAGATCGGATCCTAATTCACGTTACAGAAAATAAATGGTACCGGGACATAAAATTGTTTTCATGCTGCTAAATGCAGTCTCGTGTGGACGGAATGCCAAACAGTAAATGACTTGACATTGAAATGTGTTTGTGTGTATGGTGGACTACACACAAGTAGACTATCATCATCAGTTATTACGGTCGACACTGGCTCATTTAGAATATCTTCGAGGAACCTCCGGAGTCAAGTGGCTGATCTGATGGATGCATAGAATTTTGGACGTACTACTTTTCATTTTTAACTCATTCATAATAAATAAAAGATTTGGATATGGGGGTTTGTGTCAATACTTCCCTACCAATTTTATCTCTTAACAACTGAAGCCTAAAATGTGGCATAAGGTCAAAAACCTTTGGTGTTTTTGAAAAATATAATTAAATCGGTCATTGTTTCCTTACTCATACCAAAACCGGTTATATTGAATACATACTATGCAAGCATTCAAACCAGAACCACATCTAGCCATCTCACCGAGACTTATTTCGCAGAGTACTCACATCTTCGACAGTTTAGACGCAGCTCCACCGGTTACTTTGGCCACACGGAGCTGTGACAACTCATTCTTTAGGTCATCCAACTGCTTTAGCAGCTCTTCTTTCTTTTTACCACGCAAATCTCTCGCCTTGATCTTAGCCTGTATGAAAGACGGGGAACGGGATAAAAAAAAAAAACTGGTTTATGAGTGGGGGTATAAGGGAGCCTCGTCGAAAAAAATAATGCAGGCGGATAGCTAAGTGCACCAAAGTGACACCTCAAGTCTCAGTCTTTTGGTAAGCAGTTGTGAATGCATCAGCAGTACATCAGCTCAACAAATATCATCAATGACGAGAGAGCTAAGGGAAGCCTAAGCCTGCAAATACATTGCCTCGCTTCACGCGCCGTCTTCGGTAAAAAGATCGCGTTAATCAAAGTATATAAGACTATAATACTAAAAACAGACCAAAAAAAATCGATTGAATTACTAGTTATTCGCGAGAATCACAACATCAATCATTACAAATTTTACTTTCGTGCCAGCGAGGCCGTCATTACATTAGCACATAGCACAACTAGTTAGCGGCTAGTCAGTGCTATTGCAATTTTTAAACTACCGTTTTAGTCATTGCCGAGTGTGAATTACTTATCGAAACACAACCATAGAGCGCCCTATGGAGTTTACGCGTTTATAATTAACATCTGTTATGGAGGTAAAATGTGATTTACAATAAATATCACTAATTACAAGAGAGCCGTACGACACCCACCATGTTGCTACTCACAGCGCTATCAGAAAGGCCGAACGTACCGCGTGTTCAGAAAATGGAGCTTCCGGAAAATATCTTCTTCGTTTCCTCTAAGGGTTCTGCGTGTACGTCATAGAAATAGCGCCACCCTATGAAACTAATAAACAATGATGGTGAGTGGTCGTAAATAATTTTACATAACACAACCATTTGCTGTACTTACAAAGTATACAGATGTGGTGAAAATGTGAATTTTACATATTGTATTAGTGTATTTTATACATAGCAGTGGTTGAAGTCTTTACTTGTACAAAAATGACTTCGCAAACACCTTACAAAATTTAGAGGCAGCGGGAATGACACGTTTCTATCAATAAGCCAGGTGCTGAGAGAATTTTTATTTAATTGGAGGAAGCGGGAAGGGGGGTTGCCTGCCTGACAGATTTTTGGGACTGAAAAGTAGGGCATGTCCGCGGAAAAGAGGACGTCTGGTCAGTTAGTACCATCACTCGTCACCCTACCAACAAGTGAGTCAAAACACAAGAACTGCAGTCCTGCTGGGTGCAGTCCTGGTGCTAAAGTCCGCAACAACACAATACATATTTAATGAAAATGTTATTTTGTTTCATTTATTAATCACAATGAATCAAATGAAATAAAAATAAATAAATGAACCATTAAATTATTAAATGTGTCATTAATGAAAGTTTTGCTTATTAAATCAACCAATCAATCAATGCGTGAATGGGTGAGTGTATGATAAATGCATCTACTGTGAGTGCTCTGAACTTCTATATATCGCCATTTAAATCCACTGTGATTATATGAATAATTCCAGATTGGCCCCCTTTAACCTTTCAGGCTTCAAACATAAAAATATGAATTGTATTTTTTTGTGAGGAATCAACAAGTGGGACACAACTGTGAAGTGGAATGAAATTCATTTGATATTTTAAGCTTTTTTAACAAAGAAAAATTGAAGAGTGGGGCATGCAATATTATTTGCCCCCCCTTGCATTAATACTTGACGCCACCTTTTGCTGCCATTACAGCTGCAAGCCGCTTGGGGTACGTCTGTCAGTTTTGTACATCGAGACTGAAATTCTTGCCCATTCTTCCTTGCAAAACAGCTTGAGCTGAAGAGTGTCAACAGCAGTCTTCAGCTCTTTCCAGATTCTCGATTGGATTCTGGTCTGGACTTTGACTTGGCCAATCTAACATCTGGATATGCTTATTTGTAATCGTAGATTTGGCTTTATGTTTTGGGTGATTGTCTTGTTGGATACTCTTCATCCCAGTCTCAGGGCTTTTGTAGACTCCAACAGGTGTCCAGCATGTTCCCGTATTTGGCTCCATCCAACTTCCCTGTTCCTGCTGAAGAAATGGAGGCCCAAACCATGATGCTGCCATCACCATGTTTGACAGTGGAAATGGTGTGTTCAGGGTGATGAGCTGTGTTGCCTTTATGCCAAACATGGTTTTAGTTGTGGCCAAAAAGTTCAATTTTTGTTTCATCTGACCAAAGCACCTTCTTCGTTTGGTGTGTCTCCAAGTCGGCTTATCGCGAACTTTAAGTGAGACTTTTTTTTGGTTGTCTTTGTCTTTCTTCTTGCCACTCTTCTGTAAAGGCCAGATTTGTGCAGTGTACAAATGATTGTTGTCCTATGGACAGACTCTCCACCTCATCTGAAGATCTCTCCAGTTCATGCAGCGTGATCATGGGCCTCTTGGCTGCATCTCTGATCAGTGGTCTGATACTCTTTCCATTTCAGTACGATCGCTTGCACAGTGCTCCTATAGGATTTTAAAGCTTGGGAAATGTTTGTATCCAAACGTCTCCACAACAGTATCTCAGACCTGCCTGGTGTGTTCCTTGGTTTTCATGATGCTCTCTGTGCTTTAAACAGAACCCTGAGACTTTCACAGAGCAGGTGCATTTATACAGAGACTTGATTACACACAAGTGGATTCTATTTATCATCAGTCATTGAGTGCAACATTGGATCATTTAGAGATCCTCACTGAACTTCGGGAGTGAGTTTTCTGCACTGAAAGTATTACTTTTACCCTTTAAATAATAATATTGCACACTCCACTTTTCAGTTTTTTATTTGTTCAAAAAAGTTTAAGATATCCAATAGATCTTATTCCACTTCACAATTGTGTTCCACTTGTTGATTCTTCACAAAAAATAAAATTTACATCATTATTTGAGGCCTGAAATGTGGCAAAAGGTTGAAAAGTTCAAGGGTGCCCAATACTTTTGCAAGGCACTGTGTGTATAGAGAGAGAGCGAGAGAGAGAGCGAGACAGAGACAGACGGCTCAGTGGAACACTGGTTAGCATGACTGTCTCACAGTTAGGAGGGTACCGGTTTGATTCCACCTCTGACCCTCCCTATGTGGAGTTTGCATGTTGTCCCCGCGCCCACGTGGGTTTTTTCCGGGCACTCCGTTTTTCTCCCACATCCTAAAAACAGGCCAATTGAGCACTCCAAATTGCTCCTAGGTGTGAGTGCGAATGGTTGTTCGTCTCTGTGTGCCCTGCGATCGGCTGGTAACCAGTTCAGGGTGTCCCCCGCCTCCTGCCTGATGACTGCTGGGAGAGAGAGAGAGAGAGAGAGAGAGAGAGAGAGAGAGAGAGAGAGAGAGAGAGAGAGAGAGAGAGAGAGACACACCACACACATCTATATTACCGTATTTGCCGGTGTATTGGTCGACCTTTTTCGATCCAAAATCGACCGAAAAAAATCGACCTCGACTTATACACCGAGTCATAAAATTTAACTTCGTATTCATCGCTTCAAATGTGATGGTAACCAAGGCCGTTTCTCATGCATCTCATTGTGCGTTGCACTTAGAAAATTTGAACCGTGCGGCGTGTGCGAGTGCGCGGCCCGCTGGAAGTCCAATGAGGCGCCGCGATCTCCTGCGCGGTGCTTATAAAGTGCCGATCCGCTCGGCTTGGAGCTATTTCCGACCTCCCGTTGGTGCCGGGCGGCGTGCGCGAGCTCGCCGGCCGCGATCTCCTGCGCGGTGCTTATAAAGTGCCGATCCGCTCGGCTTGGAGCTATTTCCGACCTCCCGTTGGTGCCGGGCGGCGTGCGCGAGCTCGCCGGCCGCGATCTCCTGCGCGGTGCTTATAAAGTGCCGATCCGCTCGGCTTGGAGCTATTTCCGGCCTCCCGTTGGTGCCGGGCGGCGTGCGCGAGCTCGCCGGCCGCGATCTCCTCCGCGGTGCTTATAAACAGCCGCATGCGCACGGCCTCCCGGAATTTGAACACATTTCGTCAATAAATTTCGCATATTGAATTTTGAAGTTTAATATAATGCAACAATTGAGCTCGACTTATACAAAGGATATATCATAAAATCGTAAATTTCCGTCGAATTTTAGGGGGTCGACTTATACAACGAGTCGATCTGTACACCGGCAAATACGGTATACATACACACACATTGAATACTTTTCATACACACTGTGCCTGCAATGTATGTATGTATGTATATGTGTGTGTGTGTGTGTGTGTGTGTGTACGCACGCGCACATTGATTGGCTGGCAATTAATCCTTCTTGCACAAAGTTATATAAATGAAATAAAATGGTTGACGATCAAATGACTGACTTAACATTTTGGTGTGGAATGCCTTGACTCTTAATTGTTCACAGAATAAGGTTATTTTCATTTAGATTTTTATCATTTAGAAGAGTGAAAAACAATTAAGAAAATGAGACTGTCAGCTTGCGTCGAAAAAAAAAACTGCGTCAGTTTCTTAAGGCAAAGTCAGTCCAGTAGGTGTCGTGTAAGTAAAAACAAATACGACAACTCCATTTCCAGTGTAAATGTTTCTTTAACAATGTCACTGGCTGCAACTCTCAAAGTATCTTTTTTAAAATCAACAGCTGAATTAAAAAAAAATAAAAAAAATCCGTGCAGCCCTTCTCCCTCAAAACAATAGTCCTTTATCCCACAGAGCCAGGGACAGTGTGTCAGCAGGAAACTGGTTAAAGTTTTGGAGCTCACTTCCAACTAAATGTTTGGAGTGACACAAGGGGGGCTAATTTCCTCCTGACGGTGATCCTCGCTTTTCTGTCTCTCGATTGGTGCCTTCCTTTTAGTTCATCAGCTCCAGTGGGTCGAAGAGCCTGAGACTGAAGGCCGGATAATACCTTTTGGAGAGGGCTTAGAGCCAAACCAAGACATCTGGAAAGCAAATGAGATTTACACAAAACAAACTGAGATGAATACCAAATATATGGAACTGCATCCAGCATTTACTTTTATCTGAGCTTTGTTTAGGAATTTTCAAATGAAAAAAGTTGCAGTTGAAAACGACAAATAATAATGTAATTTAAATAGTTGATTTCCATCACTTCTTGGATGACAAATTACTACAATTAACCTGTTTCCTATAAAAAAATATTGGAAATTATTTTTGATACTGACTTTATATTCCAGAGTTTGCTTTAACATGTCTTCTTCCTCGTGAGTAAAGTTCAGCAGCACAGACACAGCTCGTATTAGCTGATATGCCTAAACACAAAAATAAGATATACACATAATTCTTAAATTAAATTTGAAACCATTTAGAACAAGGAATGGTGACTTACCTCAGCCTCTCTGGATGACATGAATTTGAGAACAACATGCTTCAAGTATTCAAAGTTAATTTCTCTTAAGTCATTAAGGTCTGAGGTGTTGGTCACTGTGGTGTTTGCAGTGGGAAGGCTTGGACTAGACACTGGTGGCAGTTCTGCACAAACCATTTCTTGTTTTATGACCACACTTTCTGCTATCTTATCTTTTGCTTCCTCTTCTGGCTCAGGTTTCAGCTTCTATAGTGAGCAAATAAAGAATACAGAAAAATATCTTCAACTCTCAACAGAAAACAGTGAAATACTACATGTTATGAACAATCAGTTTCTTTTTCTCCAGAGCAAATGAATTTGACACAAATTCAGATGTAAATTATATGTATTATATGTATATTATTATCGCATGGGCATGGAGGATAGCGCCTCTGGATTGGCAGACCGGGGTGGTGGTCCTGCTTTTTAATAAGGGGGACCGGAGGGTGTGTTCCAACAACAGAGGAATCACCCAACCTGTCTATGTGCGCTTTGTGGACTTGGGGAAGGCATCCAACCGTGTCCCTTGGGAGGTTCTGTGGAGGGTGCTTCGACAATATGGGGAATCACCAATGTCAGAGTTTGGGCCGCATGGCGGGCAGTAAGTCCGATTTGCTTCCAGTCAGTGTTGGACTTTGTAACCAATTAGCTTCATAACTTTTATGGACAGAATTTTTGGCACAGGTTTGGTGACTTCAGTGTTGCATCTATGCTTTTTGCTGATGAATTATTCAACCGATAATCTCGAACTCCCACTGGAGCAGTTGGGATGAACATTACCACCTCCAAATCTGAGACCATGGTCCTCAGATGGAAAAGGGTGGAATGTCCTCTCTGAGATCAGTGCAGGAGTTCAAGTATTCTGGGGTTTTGTTCACGAGCGAGGGCAGGATGGCGCGTGAGAGCGACAGCGTCTGATGTATTGCAGACTATGTACCGGTCTGTCGTGGTGAAGTTGAGATAATTTGGACTTTTATTTAGGAGTTGTGCTTTGTTGGGGGTTTCAGTCAGAGGAAAAAAGCATTAAACTTACCGTATTTGCCGGTGTACAGGTCGACTCGGTGTATAAGTCGACCCCCTAAAATTCGACGGAAATTTACGATTTTATGATATATCCTTTGTATAAGTCGAGCTCAATTGTTGCATTATATTAAACTTCAAAATCCAATATGCGAAATTTATTGACGA
Source organism: Syngnathus scovelli (assembly GCF_024217435.2). Classification (NCBI taxonomy): domain Eukaryota; kingdom Metazoa; phylum Chordata; class Actinopteri; order Syngnathiformes; family Syngnathidae; genus Syngnathus; species Syngnathus scovelli. The sequence goes on along the minus strand of NC_090849.1, from coordinate 9,143,157 downwards.
AATGTGTTCAAATTCCGGGAGGCCGTGCGCATGCGGCTGTTTATAAGCACCGCGGAGGAGATCGCGGCCGGCGAGCTCACGCACGCCGCCCGGCACCAACGGGAGGCCGGAAATAGCTCCAAGCCGAGCGGATCGGCACTTTATAAGCACCGCGGAGGAGATCGCGGCGCCTCATTCGACTTCCAGCGGCCGGCGAGCTCGCGCACGCCGCCCGGCACCAACGGGAGGCCGGAAATAGCTCCAAGCCGAGCGGATCGGCACTTTATAAGCACCGCGGAGGAGATCGCGGCGCCTCATTGGACTTCCAGCGGCCGGCGAGCTCACGCACCCGCCCGGCACATCCGGGAGGCCGTGCGCACGAGCCAAGTGGCCGAAAATAGCCCCCACCGAGCGGATCGGCTGTTTATAAGCACCGCGGAGGAGATCGCGGCGCCTCATTGGACTTCCAGCGGCCGGTGAGCTCGCGCACCCGCCCGGCACATCCGGGAGGCCGTGCGCACGCGCCAAGTGGCCGAAAATAGCCCCGCCGAGCGGATCGGCTGTTTATAAGCACCGCGGAGGAGATCGCGGCGCCTCATTGGACTTCCAGCGGCCGGCGAGCTCGCGCACCCGCCCGGCACATCCGGGAGGCCGTGCGCACGCGCCAAGTGGCCGAAAATAGCCCCCGCCAAGCGGATCGGCTGTTTATAAGCACCGCGTAGGAGATCGCGGCGCCTCATTCGACTTCCAGCGGCCGGCGAGCTCGCGCACCCGCCCGGCACATCCGGGAGGCCGTGCGCACGCGCCAAGTGGCCGAAAATAGCCCCCGCCGAGCGGATCGGCTGTTTATAAGCACCGCGGAGGAGATCGCGGCCAGCGAGCTCGCGCACGCCGCCCGGCACCAACGGGAGGCCGGAAATAGCTCCAAGCCGAGCGGATCGGCACTTTATAAGCACCGCGCAGGAGATCGCGGCGCCTCATTCGACTTCCAGCGGGCCGCGCACTCGCGCACGCCGCCCGGTTCAAATTTTCTAAGTGCAACGCACAATGAGATGCATGAGAAACGGCCTTGGTTGCCATCACATTTGAAGCGATGAATACGAAGTTAAATTTTATGACTCGGTGTATAAGTCGAGGTCGATTTTTTTCGGTCGATTTTGGATCGAAAAAGGTCGACCAATACACCGGCAAATACGGTATGTATCTTACCAGTTCTTTTTGCAACGTTCTTTTTAGTTCTGCCATTCGCTGCTGCAGTTGTTTGATAGTCTGAAAGACAACAACAAACTTTCTTGACATGGTGGTTTCAATTATTCTCCATTTACTAAATATCATCAGCATGTTAACTTTATCATATTTGTTTCCATAAGGATACACTTGACAAGAGAGGAACAAGTCAACAGCAATAACTACGGAACATGTGTTCCTGTTTGAAATTTGAATAAGAAGCAACATAAAGAAAAGAATAATATTGTACCCTGTTTTTATCACTGAGCTGCTGCTCGAGCTCTTTGTTAACCTTCTGAATGTGATCTAGATCATCCACTGTCACGCTGCCATTGTGGTCCTCCTCGCACACTGCAGGGCTGTGGAGCTGTTCTGTCAGGGTCTCTACCTCCACCTCTAAATAGGAGATCTGTAAACCCACCCACATACATGCACACCCTGTAAGCAGGAAACTGTAAGCAGTTCCTGTAAACAGTATCTGGAGTCTCTGGCAGTTTTAAGGTATGCATGAATGTGAATTGAGTATAATGAACCCAATAGATAGGCACGAACCCGAGTCTGATAAGCATCTTGCAGTTGGTTCTGGTTAAGAAGCTCTTCTCGCAGGTGAGCTAACTGTGAGTCTTTGTCCAGCTCAATCTGCTCCCGTTGGGTCCGGAGCTGCACAAGTTTGTCCTGCAGCTGGACGAATGATGCCTGCTGACTCTGCACCTCTGTAACAGGTTTTTAAACAGTGTATTTCCTTGAGAGACAAAATGTATCATAGCATATTGTTATTATTAGTGGTGTAAGTTTAACGTGTTAACGCCATTGATCCAACCACCTTTTAATGCCATGATTTTTTTAAATCATGCGATTAAAGCTTATTTTGGCCTCTTTTTACGTACTGGTGCTGCAGAAAAACTACAACGCCTCACCGGATCTTGCGAGACCGGAAACAAAAATTATGCAAGCCAAACTGGTGACTTGTCTTGGCTTGTTGTGGAGAGATTTCATCCCTTTTTTAGAAATAAAAGCATCATGGTGAGTGGTCTGTTCATTCTTTCTTGAGAAATCAGTAACAGGGTTAATATGGTGAATCAAAGTCAAAATCAGTTTTATTGTCAATTTCTTCACATGTACCAGACATAGGAAGGAATCAAGATTACGTTCCTCACTATCCAAATAACATATCAGTAATGTAGCAGCAAAAGAGACAGGGCATGACCATTTTTTTGCTGCTAAGTTCAAAACAAACTTTAAAAATTGCTTGTTGCACTTCTTTACATTTCATATGCATGTTATATTTTTTTATATTGCCCAAATGTTGAATTCTTAGAATAGACTGTTGAGGGGTCCTTTGTGTGACTTTTTATCCAATTAAATAAAAAATGTGTCTGCATAAGAAAATCAATCTTCTTCTTCATGTTAAGGGCATCGAAATGAGCTATAATGATGGATCAGAAATAAATATATAGAATGTGTGATTAACCATGAGTCAACAATAAAAATGTGATTAAATGCAATGAAATATTGTAATTGTTTTACAGCACCTATGTATACATATATATACGCGCGCGCGCACACACACGCACACACGCACACACACAAATATATATATATATATATATACATATATCCTTAGTTGAAGAAATTTAGCCATAGTTCAGTACATGATAAAATGTTACAGTAAATGCCTGTGAAATGGTGCATGCACACAAATAACAGAACTATGACTGAGCATGAAATGTCTTCCTCTAAAACAGTGATGAAATCCCACACAAAACCTATGCTTGTTTAATGTGAGCTCAATGCACATTATCCAAGGATGTATTTAGCAGAAAGGAGTAACTGATTTGAGTTCCACGTAAAACATGCTTTTTTATTTGTTTGTTATGACTGCCAGTGAGTGAGCTTAGAGCAGGAGTTATGACTGCCAGTAAGTGAGTTTAGAGCAGGAGTGTTTAGACAGGAATATTCAATGGGAAGAAGGGCACAGTCAGCAAAGTACAGGAGCATGAGATTTCCTCTTCATTTTATTTTCAATGTCATAATTCCTAATCCTAATCCTGATCATTATCGGGTCGATAATTATTGTGGTATGTACCTTCATGTAGCCTTTGAATGTCTTTTTCTTTCAACATCAGCTTCTCACTGATGGTTGCCAACTCCTGTTGTGATCTCTTAAGCGAAGTAGTCGACACTTCAACCTGAACTCATGCACATAACATTCTACACTTCATGTAACAAACACACAGTATACCCATGAAATTGGAATAGGAAAACATGATCCATGATGCCAACAGACCTGTGTTTGTAGTTCTTCTCTCTGTCGCCTGCTTTCCTCTAGAGCTTTGGCGATTTCAGTGCTAACTGTCTGCCTGCCTTCCAACTCCACCTGCAACAGAGCGCGAGCAGTTTTTTAATTTAGATTACCAAATTAATTTTTTTAAACACATAACTATTATACAATAGGTATTCCAATCATTAGCAGCTATGACCTTGCACTGTTCCAACTCTTCTATTTGCTGTTTCAGCGTGACATTTGCCTGATCTCGTTGCCTCTCAAGGTCAGCCTAGAGCAAGAAAAGTGATGGGAAAGAATTAGCCTCTTGTTTTAATATGGTCCGTGGCCCACATCATCCATAATAAGAAGACAGCTCTGAGAATATTGGTTCATCCCTGGCATGAGAACCAAACCCTGTAAGGCAGAAGGACCATGGTCTCAGTTTTGTAATCTCGTAATGAAACCCTCTTGCCCCGATTCAATCTGATGCTATTGTGGCTGGTCAAGTCATGCCCAATCCCATATAAAACTCTGACTTGCGTGCTGTACAAATACACATTTTCAGAGACAAGGAGAACTGACTATCAATCATCAGCCCACTGATGTAATAATGAAATGTCCCCTTTTTACATTCTATTTCTCTCCAGTGAGGAATAAAGTATGTACGTATCTCTATGTGACAGCTTCACTGAGATACATACTTCATTACGATCTTATTCTTTATCTTATCTTACTATCTTTTCAGTATTCTCAAAGCAGCCTGAAGAGAAACTGATTGCTTCTCGTTTTGCTTTCTTATGTGCTGTACATAATGTACACATGCTTTTTGATGACGTGATTGGCTCATAATGAATGTGAATATGAACAGTATGTTCCATCACCATACCTGCTGTTGAAATGTTTAAACAAGCAACCCTTGTCAGGTAAATTATGTGACATTTGAATTAAAAAACAAATGTTTGGTAACATTTTTAACCATCACCAGGATGCATTTGGAGCACTTGGACCAAGTGATGAAACTACATATACTGTATATAGAGTGGGGTTACACTATTATCATTAATATGCCTCATTTTCCAATGTCACCTCAAAGAGGGCACAACTAATGGAACAATAGAATAAATAAATGCAAAGTGCGTGACATCATATCCAATACAGATAATATGGTATACAATTCGCTTTTCTGGTTTTGTGCAAATTGGCAGCCCTGGTTTCACAGATTCCAGTAAACGGCCGAGCATGAGTTTAAAAAAATATTAACCCGTCAAAAAATGGAAAAATAAAGGCACACGGTCATCCAAAATCAACAGTTTTATCCAGAGGTGGGCAAATCATCACCATACCAATCTGGTTCAAGATGGCTGCTAAAACTTGGTTTATGTTTGATATATTTACGCTCCCCGCGCAAATAAGATGTTCGGAATCTCAAATGTTTTGCAGCCTTTCATACTCTGCGCAGAATGCCACAGAGTGTAGTCGATATTCTCCCAGACGATAGAAGGCAGTAAAAAGTGTCTACTGTATATGAACAACACTTCACCCACTATAGAAGTACAAAACAATGAAATTTTATTTTATTTTTTATTTAATAAACTATTGTTAACAACAGTTTGGGGTGAACGGGGGCGGCTCGGTGGCGCACTGGGTAGCACATCCGCCTCACAGTTAGGAGGGTGCGGGTTCGATTCCACCTCCGGCCCTCCCTGTGTGGAGTTTGCATGTTCTCCCCGGGCCCGCGTGGGTTTTCTCCGGGCACTCCGGTTTCCTCCCACATTCCAAAAACATGCTTGGTAGGCCGGTTGAAGACTCCAAATTGTCCCTAGGTGTGAGTGTGAGTGCGATTGGTTGTCTGTCTCTGTGTGCCCTGCGATTGGCTGGCAACCAGTTCAGGGTGTCCCCCGCCTACTGCCCGATGACGGCTGGGATAGGCTCCAGCACGCCCGCGACCCCCGTGGGGACTAAGCGGTTCAGAAAATGGATGGATGGATGGATGGGGTGAACGGTCTATATACATACATTTAACAAATGTAAACAAAGAATTGGGCAGTAGGATACACTATCTTCCGCAATGCTTTCTGCAAGGGAGATTCCGCATGGTTCGAAAATCTCGGCAGGTACGCGGAGAGGCGTGATTGTGGAAATGCCGTCATTTTTTGTGTGGCTTCTACGCATGGCGCCAGTGGAGCACAGTACTGTCAGACGCTGGCAGTGGTAATGTACTTTCTTGCCACCGTCGTGCCCTTTCAGTCGATTTCGTGGCCGTATGTCCCTCACACACAGATTTATTAAATATATAAGACAGACTGCTGAGCATCAACAAATGCAGTAGTATGTTTTAGCGAAGCCAAACAACTCATGTGAGTACACGTGCCAACTTGAGTTGGGAATTAAGTGCGTGGTCACTGGCGGTTTTAGCTCATTGCCTCGCTTCAACTCTAGATAAAAATGTTTTTATTTATTTATTTATTTTAATGATGAAATCATTGATATTTTTTTGTACTGAAACTAAAATAAAAAAAATAAAGCACAAACCATATAACTGAATTGGAACATGATGATATAATGTATTTTTTTTTTGGTCCTTTTCGGGACCGGTGCTTTAAAAACGTAGAGAAAAAGTGTGGTAAAAATCGACACGATCGGACAATGAAAATCCTCCTCACCCACCCCACGAGACGAATGGTTGCTCGTCCGCGAAAACCTTGGACTTTAATGAACTGGTGCCATGGTGGAGAAAAGGTTAATGCAATAAAATTGGTGCTTTGGAGGAGGGTTTACATTTTCCACATCATAATAGTTAGAACTATTGAGAATTTTTAAAAGTTTACCATTGTGTCTTGCATTCTGCATATATCTGTTTGTAAAGCGGTGATAGTCTCCTCCAGTCTGTTTGTCTTCTCAAGACTCTGCCGCTGCAACAAACAGATCTGCTGATCCAAAAAGGCTTTGTTTGCACTCCACTCTCCTTTCTGAAAAACAAAATGAAGCACTTGTAGTGTTGACAAAAGTATTTGACACACATCCTGTAACCGATTACAGCACAATACTAATTTGTCATGGTATTGATACTATGGTGCGCATGCCCACAGTATTTGCCGTGCGCACTCTGCAGTCCTCACTATAACCTCACTTGTAGTTTCATGTTCTCCTGTATGGCCAGTGAGGCAGCGGCAGGAAGGCTAAACCAGCCAGTCTTGTTTGAACATGAAACCCCGCAGTATTGAGTATTTTCCTGAGTATCGATATTACGTTTGAAATTTAAATACGTATTGTGACGACCCTAACCACTTGATAGATCGTTTTTGTAAACGGAGTAAAAATAAGGCAGTGAATCTATCTTTTCTTTCTTTTTCCCTTGTCGCATATATGATAAAAAACAAAGACTCAAGGCTACAATGCTGAAAAAAAGTATTTGCCTACTTCTCATGTTCTCATTTAAAAAGAAGCATCACTTGTGTCATGTACAGCATACAGTGTTCACATCTAACATTTTTTTACATTTTTCGTATTCTCATTATAATTAAGAGTAGAGTTTATTTGCAACTTGTGTCTAGTCTAACTGTGTGGGTGGTCAAAATCATGTTTTGTGTGTATAATTAACAGTTACAAAATTAAGCTCACAATATGACAATGTCGACTTTGTAGAATTACAACTAACCAATTTTTCTGTCTGCTGTTCTTTCATTTCAATCTGCTGCTGTGCACTCTTAAGTCGATCACAACTTTCTTGGACCTGCTGCTCCAGGGTGGCTATCTGGAAAAAAAAACAGCACAATAATATTATAGAATGCAACATTTTAACAACACAGAGTTAGCAGTTCAATAAGAGGTATATTTCTAGGGGAGTCGGCTGTGTTGGAAGTTTTATTGTCTTCATTTTTTTTAAGGAAAGCTGATAACTCTCATGACTCATCTTCAGCACTTTAAATCCCACATTTCACCATGATTTTAAAACTCAAGTGTACAAGACTTTTTTTCACAACATATGGAAATCATAATTACAAAAGTAAGCTGTATGTTGACAACACATAGTTCAATAAAGTTAAAAATTCTTAAGTGTGTTGGGTATTTTTTTCTGGATGTCCTTGCTCACTTGTGTGTCTGTTCTGTCTCGATAGGACCTTGAGGATTCATCTTTATGTCGGAGAAGTGTCTGCAGCTCTGTAATGCTGCATGTCATTTTGGATATCTGAGATCAGACAGACAAAAAACATTTTGTGAGCTAGAGGACAGTTTGCGGTAAAACAATACATTGTGGTCTATAATCAACAATTGAACATCGATGGTAACTACTTTGTCCAGTGCGCTGTGGTTAATTTTGAATGCCCTACATTTATGCTCCCTGGACATTTTAGAACTCTTTTATTATTATAACAACTTATTTATAACAAGGTACAAGTGTACATACTGTAAATATGTTTTTAGAACTCTTTTATTATTATAACTTTTTTATAACAAGGTACAACACTGTAAATATGTTTTTAGAACTCTTATTATAAACAACTTTTTTTAATAAAAAGGTACAAGTGTATGTACTGCAATTGTGTGGGCACTCTGCCTTCTGCTGGCATGTGGGTAACGTTCATGCCATAATTTCTCAATTTAGAAGTTTTATTTTGAATTTTTGATGTTTTTTTTAATTTGGAAAAAAAAAAAAGCGATGTACTGAAGCCGCGATGAATGAACCGCGACGTAACGAGGGATTACTGTATAGGGAATAGAGTGCAAATTCGGACACAACACATGTCTTGCAGCAGGAACACATGGAAAACCCGCAGGTGGGACTGTGGCCCTTGAGGTCTGGAGCAATATCTATATTAAGCGGAATGGTAAATTACATTTTCTATTATTTTCTTTCTTTCCTTCTATGCCAGTCTTTCCAAATGTGTTTTTACATGGGACTTGTCTATGGTAAGAAAAAGATTGGGAAACGCTCCTGTATGTGGAATGATGTTATTGATTAATCAACTTTGACTTCACTTTTATTACACTAAAGGTGACTACAAAAAAAAGTCAGGACAACCGTGAGGGTTGGGAAGTAGATCCGAAATATAATAAAACTTGCCAAACTAATGACAGGAGTTGTGGCTATCTAAGATGGGACAAACTGAAAGTACAGTAATCCCTCGTTTATCGCGGATAATTGATTCCAAGACCACCCACGATATGTGAAAATCTCCGAAGTAGTGTCACCCTCTCATTTTTGACATACATAAATTTTTTGTGTATCAAGAAATGTATATTAAACCATATAAGTGCATATGTTATCATTAGAACGTTACAATATTGTTTCAAACATGTAAATACTATCTTAATAGTATTACAGTGGTGCAAAATAGCAATTTGGTGCCCTAGACCAGGGGTCAGGAACTTATGGCTTGCGAGCCAGGTATGGCTCTTTTGGTGACTGCGTATGGCTTGCGGACAAATCTGACATTTGTTTACACAATTGAAGTCATAAATAATTTTGTTATATTATCAAAGTAAAAAATACACCCACTGAAATAAAAATGTTAAATTAGCTTTCAAAATATAAAATATGATCACGTTTGCAATCCATCCCATCTGTTTTCTACCGCTGAAATCCACGGTTGCCAACCAACTGGAGCTCAACATCTCCAAGACCAAGGAGCTGGTCATAGACTTTGGGAGGAACAGGCCTAAGCCTAGGCCCGTACTGTTGGAGGGGGCTGAGGTGGAGGCTGTGGACTCCTACAAGTACCTTGGGGTGTGGCTGGATAAAAAACTGGACTGGTCAACTCACACCAACCACCTTCACAGGAAGACACAGAGCAGGATGTACTTCCTGAGGAGACTACGTTCTTTTAACATCTGCAACAAACTCTTGGAGATGTTCTACCAGTCTGTGGTTGCCAGTGTCCTGTTTTACACCGTGGTGTGCTGGGGCAGCAGCACATCCAAGAAGGACACCTCCAGACTGGACAAACAGGTCAGGCGAGCCGGCTCTCTGATCGGCAAGAAGCTGGACTCATTGGAGACGGTGGCAGAGGCAAGGACACTGAAAAAACTGTTGGACATCATAGACAATGTCAGTCACCCTCTGCACACTGTCATCACTAATCAGAGGAGCCGGATCAGTGGGAGACTGCTCCTCCCCAATTGTAGGACAAGCAGACTGAAGAACTCCTTTGTCCCCCAAGCCATCAAGCTATTCAACTCCTCACTGGGGGGGAGGAGGTGACATGGACATGAACAGGGACATGGAGATGCTTGTAATAACTGTACACATTCTTCACGTCAATATACAATGTGCAATATTATGGCAACTACTGTGTAGTGTTTTAACCTCCCTCAATTTTCTTGCCTAGTTTATCTTTTTGCCTCTTTTACATTTCATTGCTAACTCTTGCACTGTGTGTATTTCTGCATCTTCTGTATATCTTGATCTCTTGTGTTTTTCTTGTGTATTTTGTATTTTACTGCTACTGGACACAGAATTTCCCTGAAGGAGTAATCCCAAGGGATTAATAAAGTTGAGTCTAAGTCTAAGTCTAAGTCTATCAGCCAATCCCAGCTGTCCTTCGGTATACAGAAGGGTGCCGCCAGGTCGAACGAAAAAGCGTGATTTTGTTGGGACAATCCAGTGCCTACGGGGTCGTGAGAGGTAAAATTCCATCCGCTTTATTTAAAATTTCAGCTAGCTAGCTGGTGTGTGCTAGCCAAGCAAGAAAGATGGTGAAGAGAAAAAAAGATCACAATTACCGAACATTTCTGAGTGAGTGGACCGTAGAATTCACATTTGTAGAGAGAGGAGGCTCTGCTACGTGCCTCATATGCAATGACAAAATTGCATCAATGAAACGCTCCAATATCAAGCGATACAGGGCGCTTGCGTAGATCAAACACACATATGTTGAGCTCTGGTTTTGTGAAATAAAGAGCCAGTTACCAAACCCACGTCTTGCCTGGTACTTTGGTAACGCTACAATATAGATCTGTGTTATATAGTTATATACTAGATCTGTGGAATAATCGCAGCCGCAACTGACGGTGAGGCTGACGTCAGCGGCGCACGTAGGTCCGTAGCCAACAGCTGTTTTTTTTTTTTTTTTTGTTGTTTTTTTTAAATTGACACAGAAGATGATAATTCCTATGGATTTAATGATTTGGAGTGACACGGATGGTCCGTTAAAATTGTTGTTTATATTACATTTATTTGGTATATCTAGTCTGACGTCACGTAGTTCCGGTGTCAACAGCTGTTTTTTTTTTTTTTTTTTTGACACAGAGGATTAATATTCCGCTGGATTTAATGATTTGGAGTGACACGGATGGTTCGATAAAATCGTTTTTTATATTATTGTTATTTGATATATAGTTGATATATTGTTATATGGGCCTGTGGAATAATTTGAACTGCAACTGACGACGAGTCAGACGTCAGCGGCGCGCTGCACACGCGGCGTTGTTTACAGAAAGGACGATGAATTTGATCGATGGATTTAATGATTTGGAGTGACACAGATGGTTTGATAAACATGTTATTTATGTTATAGTTATTTGAATAACTGTTTCAGGCCCGCTCTCAGCTCCTCATTTGTGTTTATGTCACGTTAGCATACCGTATCGTTTAGCCTGTTGTTGCTGGTTCATGTCTGCTCTTGGTGTTGGATTTTGTAAAATAAATTTCCCCCAAAATGCGACTTAAACTCCAGTGTGACTTATATATTTCTTTTTCCTCTTTATTGTGCATTTTATGGCTGATGCGACTTGTACTCCGGAGCGACCTTTAGTCCGAAAAATACGGTACATACATTGTATTTAGCCTATTATTATTTTTTTTTATTTTTTAAATGGTATGGCTTTCACGGTAAATTGCTTTTTTTAAATGGGCATTTATGGCTCTGTCCGCCAAAAAGGTTCCCGACCCCTGCCCTAGACCCTCAAATCTTGATTGAGCTTCCTCAATTCCTCGTGAACTATTTTGAGTCAATTCCTTGTTAACTATTTTGAGAAGTCCTTATAACATATTCTGTATTTTTCTGTAACAATGTATTGAATATACTTGCAAGAATATGTATACAGTGGAGCCTCGGTTTTCGAACGTCCCTTAAATTTTGGAAAGTACATCAGGATTTTAAAAATATTTTCTAAATTTTAGCGACCGCTCTGTCACAATAATGCGACCAACGCAGTGCAGTTGCGCAGTCGGCGATTTGTTACGGTTGCGCGTTCGGCGGTGCGCTGCAGTTGCGCGATCGGACAAAAATGCGCAAATGAAAAAATGCTTAGAAAAGGCGGGTTTTTTGCTTGGAACGATTACATTATTTTCCATTATTTGTAATGAGAAAATATGATTCGGAATTCGAACGATTCACTTCTCGAACAGCCTTCTGGAATGGATTGTGGTCGAAAACCGAGGCTCCACTGTATTTGCATTGTATTAAAGAGACAGCAACAGTCGTGTGATCCAAGGATCATAGAATTTCATCAGCACCTGTGCCTCAAAGGAGCTGACTCTATCAGCATGAATGGTCCGAAATTCGAGTAGTTCTGTTCTGGTGTCTTCCAGTCTTTGCTCGAGACTGGACCTCTGCATAAGCAAAACGCGTAATCAATGAGCTTACCCTGTCAGATTGCAAGCCTTCATTAATACAGTGAGAGTAATTTAGTTTGCTTTTTTAATTCACCTCCTGAAGAAGCTCAAGTAGATGGTCATCCTGGCTCAGGTTTCCTTGCAATTGCCTCTCTAAGGTGTTCACTTTCTTCTGAAGATGCCCCAACATGCGCTCCTTGTCCTCCTCTGTCACAGCAGCCTAATCAATTCAAGAAATCATGTTCAAATATACACTATATGAATTCCTACATTCAACCTATTAAAATAAATGCTGTTGCATAAAGAGCTAGATAATGCATCGATTACTTCAGTAAAGACTTAAAGTTGTTCGACAAGTAAATTTGTTTGTTCTTTTACCTTTTGTTGTTTTGACTTCAAGGTATTATATTCGGTCTGAAGATCCTGGAGGGACCTCTCTGAAAACGACAGCATACTCTGTGACTGAAAAATAAAAATGTCGAGTTTTAGTGGGCTATTCATAATAAATAACAGTTAAAACATGAAAAGACTTGAGAAATTCAGACTGACCCTCTGCATGTCTGCTGAGACCTGTTGGATAGCCAACTGTAGCTTCTGGTTTTGTCCCTCCAAATCACCAATTTTCTTCTCTGTCTCTTCTCTGAGCAGTAGTAGTTCCTCTCTGAAATCAAGTTTTATTACAACATACTAAGGGTGTAACAAACAATGACGTTCAATCAAATTGGTTTTTAGTTTTAAACATGCGTATGAATCAACTCAAACTGAATAATTCCACTTCAAAATATATCGATATGTATTGCATCGTGGTTCATTGGACAGAATTGACACATTTCAAGTTCATTGTTACATGTCGGCGGCTCGGTGGCGCACTGGGTAGCACGTCCGCCTCACAGTTAGGAGGGTGCGGGTTCGATTCCACCTCCGGCCCTCCCTGTGCGGAGTTTGCATGTTCTCCCCGAGCCCGCGTGGGTTTTCTCCGGGCACTCCGGTTTCCTCCCACATCCCAAAAACATGCTTGGTAGGCCGATTGATCACTCCAAATTGTCCCTAGGTGTGAGTGCGAGTGCGAATGGTTGTTTGTCTCTGTGTGCCCTGCGATTGGCTGGCAACCGGTTCAGGGTGTCCCCCGCCTACTGCCCGATGACGGCTGGGATAGGCTCCAGCACGCCCGCGACCCCCGTGGGGACTAAGCGGTTCAGAAAATGGATGGATGGATGGATGTTACATGTTGAGCAAATTGAAAGAATGAAAAAAAAAAAAAAAAAACTCATTTAGAATCAAATCAAATTGTTCCATTTTGACGGCTATATCATTTCATATTGTAAATGGTATTTTATTGGATACCCCTGCAACATGTATATCCAAACCAATGTGGATGATTCAAATAATCTTTTCAGAACCCATACATTGTTTAGTGTTCATATCAAATTCGAATTATTGATTTTTCTGTTATCACCCTGCTGTATATTTTTTCGTGCATAAACACTAAAGTGTAATCGTTAGGGTTTTTCAGATTATCCTTATCGTATGATTATGTTGGAATGCAACCGGTAATAAATAACCTACCTTGTCCCATCCTCCACAAGGTCGTAAAACATCCCCTGATATGTTTTGACTAGCGCACAAGGCCTTCCTGTTCAACCTACTATTACCCCCACTCTGTTTCTCTTAATAAATATGCCTTTGCAGTTGGGAGAGGCTCAAGATTTCATTCCTGTAGCGAGTGATCTCTCCACCTGCAGGTGTCTAAAAGAACTTGCTTGTCACCGTGTGGTTCTTGCAAAATAAGTTGGAGTGAGCAAATCTCTAACATTTTGGTGCCGAAACCCGGGATCCTCATACCCACCATCTGACCGGCGAAGGAGGACGTGCTGCATTGTCGACAAGCCAGCGTCCATTAGGAGGACCTGGAAAAGAAAGTCCTGGGAAGAGAATTCTTCGCTGGGCCAGCATCTTAGGTCTGCCTTCGTCTGACAGAGGTGGATTGACGGGATCCGGCGGTGCAACGAACCAGGGGACAAGTAAGTTAAAGCGCTAAAGATACGGCTTTGGTTTGTCCGAGCTATGAGATACGGCTTTGGTTTGTCCGAGCTATGAGATACGGCTTTGGTTTGTCCGAGCTATGAGATACGGCTTTGGTTTATCCGAGCTATGAGATACGGCTTTGGTTTATCCGAGCCATGAGATACGGCTTTGGTTTGTCCGAGCTATGAGATACGGCTTTGGTTTGGTTTGTCCGAGCCATGAGGCCTAAAAAAAAAAAGCGCTGGAGTTAGTGTGATTGAGTGTGTGACTGGTAGGATAAATTGACTAAAAAGCAGTTCTAGCGTTGATCCACGGCAATAATACAGGCTAGTAATTTGTTGAAAGGTCAATTTAAACCTGCATTGAGGATCCTCAAAGAAATAAATAAGCAATAATAGTAATAATAATAATAATAATAATATTTTTGAGACAGAGATTGTAAAACCTAAAACTACTAGAATTAAGATGGGAAATAAAAACGGTAAATCTCTCCCTCTTGACGGAGATGAGAAGTACATGGCGAGTAGATTTCTTAATTGTATGCAATATATGCCGAAGTGGAAGAAAAAGTATGGAGTAGAAGGGAAGTTGAGAGTTGAAGTGTGGAAGATAGTAGTTGATGTTTTAGAAGAGAGTGTGGATAGAAAGAAAAATGGACTGAAAAAGACAAGAAAAGAGAGTGAATTGGATTGTGCTAAAATGTGGTTGAAAGCTTCACAAGAAAGAAGAGAACAAATCCAAAAGACAAAAGATAGAAAGTTGAAAAGTGATGAGGCCGCCATTCAATTGAGATTTGAAAAAGAATTCAGGGTGCATAGTGGCATCCCATTCAATGATACAGCTGAGAGTGCTTATCAACAACAGCTTAAAAATGCGCTCCTCACTAATTTCCACCCTGAAATAGGCAACTGGGTGAGGAAACATTTGGTGGAAGTGGATGTTGCAAGTGTGACAACAACTATGCAATGGGCCAGACATGCTGAAAAAGTGATCAAAAAAGGCAAAAGTTCTGATGTATTTCATCTAGATCAGGGGTCACCAAACTACGGCCCGCGGGCCGGATACGGCCCGTCAGCACATTTGGCCCGGCCCTCTGAACAATACCAGAGACGCTATCGGATTTGTTTTCCTATTTGGCCTCCAGAAAAAAAATCCTAGGCCCCGCCCTCTCAAAGAGAGAACGGAATAATGGCGAAAAGGTTAGGTAAGAGAAAAATTGATTCAGAATGCAGGGTATTTAACCTGCAGTGGACAAACGATTATTTTTTTGTTCAATGCAAAGAAAAGGCTGTTTGTCTCATCTGTCAAGAGACGGTGGCGGTATTCAAAGAATACAATCTTCGCCGACACTATGAATCCCGTCACAAAGACAAGTACGATAGCTTGCAAGGCCAAATACGAGCAGACAAACTCTCAAAGCTAAAAAGTGGACTACTATCTCAGCAGAATACATTTGTACGCCAAGCTCAGCTGAACCAGGCATCCGTTCGGGCCAGCTTTCGGGTTGCTCAACTGATAGCAAGCAGCGGTAAGTCTTTCACTGACGGAGAGTTTGTTAAGAAATGTATGGATGCTGTCGCGGAGGAGGTGTGTCCCGAGAAGAGAGATGTATTTAATGCCGTAAGTCTGTCGGCGAGTACAATCACCAGACGCGTTGAAGAAATCGGGAGTAATGTATATGCCCAGCTGCAGCAGAAGACAAAAGAATTTGACTTTTTTTCATTAGCACTGGATGAGAGCACGGACGCGCAGGACACAGCACAACTGCTCATTTTTATTCGTGGAGTTAGCGCAAACTTTCAGATATACGAGGAGCTGGCAGCCCTCCAAAGTCTCAAAGGGACTACAACGGGAGAGGATATTTTTGACAAAGTGTGCCAAACCATGGAGGAGTTGAACCTGGACTGGTCAAAGCTGGCTAGCATCACGACTGACGGGGCTCCTAGCATGGTGGGCGAAACTCGCGGTCTAATAGGACGCATGAACCGGGAGTTGGAAAAAAGGGGTCTCACCGCCCCGCTACGAGTCCACTGCCTGATTCACCAGCAAGCACTGTGCTGCAAAGTGTTGACGTGGGATTCTGTAATGAAGGTTGTGGTGTCGTGCATAAACTTCATCAGAGCAAAGGGACTTAAACACAGGCAGTTCCAAGAATTCCTGTCTGAACTGGAGTCTGCGCACGGAGATGTGCTGTACTACACAGAGGTCCGATGGCTGAGCCGGGGCAGAGTTTTGAGGCGTTTTTACGAGCTGCTACCCGAAATTAACGCATTTCTTCATTTAAAAGACAAAACGGTCCCAGAGCTGATCGACCCAGAATGGAAATGGCACCTCGCATTTTTAACAGACGTGACAGAAATACTTAACAGCCTTAACTTGCAGCTACAAGGCGAGGGGAAACTCATTTGCGACATGTATTCACACATAAAAGCATTTGAGGTGAAATTAGCGCTGCTTTTGGAACAAGTGAAAAAGCGCAACTTTGTCCATCTCCCTGCTACCCAAAAGCTGTCGACAGAGAACCCAGCGGTCCCGTTCCCAGCTGAAAAGTGCGTGGAAGCACTGGAAATGCTGAAGGCGGAGTTCGGTGTGCGATTTAGTGTACTACATGTTCATGCAAAAGAAATCCGTCTTTTTCAGAACCCCTTTGTTGCCGACATTGATGAAGCCCAGCCTTCATATCAGTTTGAGTTGGCTGAGTTACAGAACTGTGATGTTCTGAAAGACACATTCAAGCCCAACTGTCTCATTGACTTCTATGCCGCCCTCCCAAACGACACGTACCCTAACATCAAAAAACACGCAATGAAAATGTCCACAGTTTTTGGCAGCACGTATATCTGCGAGAAAACCTTTTCACGCATGAAACTGCTGAAAACTCCGATGAAATCAAGATTGACAGATGAACATTTGCATCAGTGCTTGAGACTGGCTGTAACTAGAATGGAACCTGATATTCAACTTCTCACCAGCCAGATGCAGGCCCACAGTTCACACTGATGAACATACATAGGTAAGCTCACTTTTCTGACTTGAATGAGTCATTTTGAGCATAAACAAATATAATCATAATAAAATCTACTGGGATAAAATCCATCTTTACAACCATACTGGTACTGAAATGTATTGTGCTGTGTAGGTGCTGTATCACTTAGTTCAGTTTCTCAACCTGCTTCCTTTGTGGTTTTCACAGGGAAGTTGATGAGAGAGAGCTGCAAACAGCGGTGTCTACAAGCCTACTGGAACCTACAAAAGGACTATAAGGAAGGAACACAAGAACTTTAAGAGACTGCTCATATGTGTCAGAGAGATTCTGTTCTGACAACTGAGCTGAACTTTTATCTGTTAAGATTGTGCATGGCACAACAGAAAGTTAATGTTCCATGGCTTTATTTTTCTATGAAGAACCCAGAGAGAGTTATTTAGTTATTATTTATTTCATAAATAGTGTTATTTATTTCCAGTTTTTTTCTGTGAAGAACTCAGAGAGGGTTATTTAGTTATTATTTATTTCATTAATAGTGTTATTATTTATTTCCTGACTTTTTTTCTGTAAAGAACCTGGAAAGGGTTATTTGGTTATGTGTGGCTTTCTGGAAAACAATAATTTTTTTAAGCACCCCTACGATCGTCACACTTTTTCTGTTGCAAACTGACACCGGCCCGCCATCAGAGAAAGGAAAAGTTATGTGGCCCTCACAGGAAAAAGTTTGGGGACCCCTGATCTAGATAATGATGAACTAGATGAAGATACAACAGTCTTCTTCCAAGGGTCCCAGCAAGGCGGAGGAAGAGGTAGAGGCCAACAAGGTCGCAGGCCGCCATATAATTCAAAACCCCCACGAGATTCTGACAACTGTTGGAACTGTGGGAGACGAGGACACTTCGCACGAGAGTGTCGTTTTGCAAAACAATATCAATCAAAGGGTGGAGGAAGGAGCAGAGGAAAAGCCATATTTTTAGCATGACAAGCTTCCTCCTCTTTGACCGCTTATGCTCATACAGAGAAAGAAAGAATAGATGCCCATATGACAGCAAAACATGTCATTGTCAGATTATTAGAATTTGTTTTAGATTATTAGAAGTCCTGTCCATCCAAGAAGTATGACAATGCTGTTTGTATGCCCAAATTACAAATGACTAGAGCTCAAATTGTGTTACACTGAAGTTAAAATATGCAAATCAAGTGGTAAAGGAATGCAACATGCTTCTAGAAGATAAATAAATAAAATTAGAATGTGCTGTCCTCGTGTGCATGGGAGGGGCCAGCTCATGATCGACCACAGGAAATGGCCAGCCTGTGACGAATCATTGGTGCTGGAAACTACCTTTTGCATGCGAGAGCTGTGCATGTGTGTGCGTATATGTTAAAATGATGAACATTGGCTAAAGTTTTAGTATAAAAATTTTTTTTTGCTAGACTGTGGTCTATCCAATTTGCACCGCAGAACAGAAATGATTTTGAAAGATAAAAATGAGAGGAAAAAGAGAGAAATCTGTTTGTAAGCAGAAACTAATCCACACTAGTGCATGTTAAGTGTCGAGCCCACATGAGAAATTCGAAGAAAAAAAAATGACAGAACATGCTTTCAGGAATTGGAAGAAGCCAAATTGTGAATTTAAGATTTTGCAATGCTACATTTAATAGGAATAATTGATTGGTTGTGTTATAAGATTATAGAAAATTCTAAATGCAAGCTAAATCTGAGAGATTGAGTTCTTCAAATTTAAAAACAAAGAAAAAATTCAGATTAATTTGCCAGTTGGTTGTTATAGTTAAGTTTTTTTGAATTGGTGGATTGTTCTACCAGGAAACCTGAGTTGAAAATGATATATGAATGTTGTGTGGTGAGCTTGGATGAATTGGGACCAATGTGATAGAAAGACTCCTTTTTGGAGACTGCGTGTGAGATGCAAATGAACATTGATGAATGATAGCCTGAATGAAAAGAAATTACAGGTTGAATGGTTGAAGTTGTTGGCGACTACTATGGAAAATTAGTAGAGCGACTTTGATGAAAGAATGATTTTGAGCAGGTTAAATGTTAGAAAGAAACACGTAGCTTTTGGATTGATAATTAACTAGAGAAAAAAACTGGAGAACCAGTAACACATGTAGAAGATGTGTGAACTGAGAAATTGAGAAGCGTTTTGGAAAGAAAGTCAAATTAAATGATGATGGAATCGTATGTAGTAAAGAACGCATTCTCCCAAAAAGTTTGTCAAGGTGTGAGGCATGGGCGTTGCCAAGCCTCAGAAGGGGCGGAGTGAGTAGGACAGATAGTGGAAGATAGTAATAATACAACACTTTATGACAATGAATTTTCGAATACATTTGGTGTTATATTGTGGTAAATTTTTTGTTCTTGTGTAGATAGGTTAGCAACACGAGAGATTTAGAGGTTCAAAAGAAAGACAGTTAAAAGAAAACATTTTTGATTTGGACAATTGCAGGCTAACAGGAACATGAGAACGATAAGAACTACGAGGTGGGATGCAATTTCATTGGGGAGATTGAGAATTCACAGCACCATACTCAAAGTCACATTTTTGAGCAAGCATGACAATAACATGTGAGAGGTCAAGATATACAGATCAGGGCTTGATGTGGAAAGCAGACCTCGATGATTTTCAATAATGATACTGAAGACAACATACTGTCCGATTAAATTGGAACTATAGATAAAATGTAGCTAAAAAATAAGATGAGTTGCAGGATTTACGATATAAAAACGAGACCGCTGTTATTAGGAGAATTTGAAGTTTGGTAAATAAATGTTACCAGCAAATTGATGGAAGCAGCTACATTTGGAGATAGTCTTACAAGTTTGACGTCCCAGCCTGTCATTCTCAGTGTCAGAGTCCCTGAAACCCAATCCGAGACTTCGCCTGCAGCCGTGAACAACCACAAAATGGTGCCTGGCTCTGAAGCACCTTTGACCTTTGGCGAAGGACAAGAAAAGACTGCTGTTGTGCTTGGAGGAGGACAAGTACACTCCGGAGGACAGACAACATCCTCGGGGACGAGAAAAGACAGTGAAAAGCGGAGGAACTCACAATGATGAAAATTGACTCATTTGAACAATGGACTCATTCAAGAGTGATGGATGGGGTCGCTCTGAAGCAACAGCCAAAGAACACCAACGTGAGAGGGTGAAGTGCGGCAAAAGGAAATGGACTTGGAGTGTCCGACAACCAAATCGCACTCCTTGGCGTTACCAAATTTGGTGGAGCTTGGTTCAAAGTGGAAGGGAGGTTCATTGTGCACTGAGTTTGACAGAACTGAGGAGATTTGATAAATAAATAAATAAAAATTTGAAAAATACGTAGGGCTACAGATTACAATCAGAGATTGAACGGATTTGGATAAAACAAATAGGCTAAAACGGTAGGAAACAAGAGCAAGATCTTATATTTTGGCTCATCAAGCTTAAGACGTAGAGGTCGAGTTATATAAATTTTAGAACAGGACATTTGGCAGTCAGGAGGAAGCTAGGTTGCTCAATGTACCTACTCAATACAATAGTAAGTTTTTTTTTGCACCACAGTGGAGGTTGGATGGTCAGAAAGTTAGGTACGTTCAATTTTTGACATTCACACAATCATGCATAGGAGCCACACGGCGACAGTTAACAAGACAATGACTGCAATAGGGGCCACCTACGACTGCACCGACATGAAAAAGTAGAAGCGAGAGAGCAGAGTATGGGATTATATGCTAAAACGTCTGCTATACAGTTACCGATAGGAGATTCTATCAAAAGAAGCTACATGAGAGATGGATTAGAATCTCTTTGTCTGTGTGTTCTGTTTGTGAGTAATCTCTGTAAAATTGTTGTCGTTCGTCTGAACTTTGTATGCCGTTTTGTGTATGTGTGCGTGCAGATGTGTGTGTGTGTGTGTGTTCACACCCTGTGTGGGTGCGAGCGTGTGAGGAGAAAGAAGGCATGGATAAGACAATCTCTTTTACACCAGGAGGCAATAAATGGGAACGCCCCTGTCATAAATAGTTTTTGGTTAAAGGGAATCATTAGGAAGTGTTCAAACTCTTCCCGCAAACATTCCTATTTGCCAGTTAAATGGGCACTACAATTGACTACGAGAGTTGCAAGCAACAGATGAAGGGCAGTCCTTGGCAGATTATATGATCAGGACGCTCAAACTGTGTCAAAGACAAATTTACTGCCGCTTGATCTTTCCTCCTCACAGGTCGACAACCCCATCAATCCAGGAGACTGGGTCTACATCGAGGTCATCAAAAGAAGGAACTGGGCCAGCCACGACGGGAGGGACCATTCCAAGTCTTGCTGACTACACATGTTGCATCCAAGGTTGCAGGACCCACAAATGCATTAACGACGACTGCTCTCCAGGAGGAAACTGGATGGGAGCTTTGGACATCACCGCTGTGTGCCAGGATGAGAGAGCCGTTTAAGGTGTAAGGGCTCTACTACCAACATGGCTGCACCATCGGACGGGACCTACTTCATCCAGAAGTTCAGAGGCACTGCCTCACCTGCATCCTATGGGTGCACGTGCCTGTTCAGTACGGATCATGGTTTTGTGGTCACAAGAGTTGTCCGATGCTGCCTGCCAACTGGACACGAGTGTGTGCGCCAGTGTGTGTGACAGACCTCACCTACAGACTAGAACATCATCAGCTGACGAAAACACGAGCACATATACAACTTCTTAGACGTGACAGACGTGATAATGATAATGAGACGTGGATTGCGTAGATGCTGTTCTGTTGAGCATGTTTTACAGAAACCTGATGATTTGACCATCGAAAATGCTTCGCAAGTGATGGATACAATGATGTACTGTTTCTGTGTTTTTGTTTTTTATTGATAGCATTCTGGTCGTCTTAGGCAAAGGGACCGTGTAAGAATTTTCCTGCTAATAACATCTGGCCGGCAGGTTTTTCGCTTACACAATAAGTTTGATCTTGGGGTATTGAGGTAATGCCTCATCTTCACTGGAAAGTGTTGCTATCATTGTTTGTTGTTTTTTATTTTTACTATTCATCTTTCTTCATTATACATGTATATATTTTTTACTTGTCTTTGTTGTTTGGGGTGGCATAATCATATGATAAAACAGGAGGGAGATGTTAGGGTTTTTCAGATTATCCTTATCGTATGATTATGTTGGAATGCAACCGGTAATAAATAACCTACCTTGTCCCATCCTCCACAAGGTCGTAAAACATCCCCTGATATGTTTTGACTAGAGCACAAGGCCTTCCTGTTCAACCTACTATTACCCCCACTCTGTTTCTCTTAATAAATATGCCTTTGCAGTTGGGAGAGGCTCCAGATTTCATTCCTGTAGCGAGTGATCTCTCCACCTGCAGGTGTCTAAAAGAACTTGCTTGTCTACCGTGTGGTTCTTGCAAAATAAGTTGGAGTGAGCAAATCTCTAACAGTAATGCAGTGACTTTACAAACAATTAATGAATTTGGGAATTTTTGCTAAGACTTGCAAACAGTGCATTTGACTATAGGTGTTCAGACTTTTGATTAATGGCTTTACATTTATAAAATCTTGTTTTTGAATTATGATTTAGATTTTGGACTAAATGATTTAGTTATGGTCCAACTCTATATTTGAAAAGAGACTTTGCTCAAATCCAGACTTACAGAAACTGAGTGGGCATTGATCCTAAACTGGATGAGTGAAAAGCAATTGTGTGAACGACAACTCTACTCCTCCCCTATGCTGAGCTCCTGACCAAAAACAAACAAGTGAAGAATAAAATCAAAATGTGCCTTTTTACCGTTCTATTTTCAGCTCAGCTGTGCATCTGGAGCTCTCCTCAAGTTGATTTTGTAAAGCTTGAAGTTTCCCCTGAGTTTCGGAAAGCCTCTGCTTCGTAGAATGAAGTTCAGCCACCTGCTGCTGTAGGTCCCGTTCACGCTGACTGAGCTGTTCTTCCTTTCTCAGCAACTGGTAGACAACAGGCGATGACAAACAAGCAAGCTTAGATGTAAACCGCCAATTATAGTCTGTGTTTGCAGTTCCGAAACAAGGCAAAAAGGCTTTTTGTCATTTATTTGTTAAAGTGATCATCATGATCGGACTACTGTACACTGAGCTGCCATCCTATAGAAATTCATTTTGTAAACATTTTTTCAGGATTTTCATATCTTTCAAATTCTGTCAGGGACCTTACTGGTACTCTAGGAAAATAACTAAAATTTGCCTTAAATAGTAATTGGAAAAGATTTTTACATGGACTGGATTGTTACATCAGACATGCAGCGGTGATACAAGAATTGGGGCTTTAAGAAAGATGCCATTGCTGGACTCCCTGTTCAACACGGAATATAGGCTCAATGTATTAATACCGATATCGTCGGCCGGATGATTTTGATGAATTCTAAGCAGATTCCGAGCTGCGCTGACGTGTATAGTGGATGTCATTGTACTTCATTCATATGTATTTCACTCACGCACGCACGCACGCACGCACGCACGCACGCACGCACGCACGCACGCACGCACGCACGCACGCACGCACGCACGCACGCACGCACGCACGCACGCGCGCGCACGCACACACACACACACACACACACACACACACACACACACACACACACACACACACACCATGTGTTTGACTTTAGCAATTTCTTGTTGCTGATATCCCTCCAGTTCATCCATATCATCCCTCTTCTGGAAGAGTGTCAAGCTTTGCTCCATCATCTCATCAAGTCTTGCTGATAAGGCAGTCTTCTCCTAAACAAACACATGCAGGTTGAGCCTTCTAATCTTGGAAATGATGATGTGAAGTAAAATAATGAATTACAGTGTTACCTCGTCAATTCACGCTTCACCTTTTGCGAACGCGCTACTTCACAGGTTTATAAGTGATGGTGTATATACGTTGATTGCGCGGGGCATGCTTCTGAGGAATGTGCGTCATTGCGGACAAGCCTACGAACGACGTAGGGCAACCATGTGCAACATGGACTGTTTATTTAGGG
Source organism: Syngnathus scovelli (assembly GCF_024217435.2). Taxonomy (NCBI): domain Eukaryota; kingdom Metazoa; phylum Chordata; class Actinopteri; order Syngnathiformes; family Syngnathidae; genus Syngnathus; species Syngnathus scovelli. The sequence continues at coordinate 9,119,112 of NC_090849.1, read as the reverse complement.
AATGCGAGAAGAGGAAAAGGGCGGCTGGAACGGTTGCAGAGCAGGTGCACAAGGCGACTGACGAGCTGGTCAGCGAGCTCGCGTTGTGCGTCGCGGTGGCATCTTGTTACACAGCGGATCAGGCACACAGGAATCAGGTGGTAGGCGTGCATGTGTCAAGGCAGACAACCAGCCAGACGCATCCACTCCACAGCGGAACAGGCAAACTGGAATCAGGTGGCAGGCGTGCGTGTGTCAAAGCAGACGAAACGGCGATGACTGACCGGCGACGAACAGTGTCTATATACACGCCTTAATCAGTGGGTTAATCAGGTGGTGGCAATCAGCGCCGATTAGAACACGTAGTTCTGTATTGATGACGCACGCCCCCGAGGTCTAGCGCGGAGGGCGCGTTCGCTGGCCAGCAGGGCGAAACCGGAGACATGACACAGCCGTCCACCAAGGAAAAATGCACCACCGTGCGGAAAGAGTTGGGACAATGGCAATGAGCGCTTATAGCGCGGGGGCGTGCCTCTGAATAATGTGTTTCACTGAGGACAAGCGTGTGGAGAAGGAGTTGGGACACGTGACAATATCACGTGTTTGTTCTTTTATTTACTGTAAAGGTACAATACATCCACAGAACAGTGTGGGAATGGTTATTAAGGGAATGGGGAAGGTTTATGACGCGTATTGGGGAGGGTTAAAAAGCTTTAATATTATGTACTTGGCAACAATGAAGCAGGAGATTCATGCACAACCGTGACTCACTTTGATTTCGCTATACGTAATTCGGAGGTTGGACACTTTGCGTTGCTTGGCAAGGTAAACCACTCTTCTAATTGACTTAAAATACAACCATGCTCTAGCGGCCAACAAGAAACACTATGTGTTGGAAAGTTCAATACATTGGTATTTAAATTTCTAAATTATGCATATACTGTTTCTATTTTCAGATTTTCTTTTTTCACGGGTGGTTCTGGAACGCATCTCCCACAAAAAACGAGGGCTCACTGTATTCAAAAACAAGAGAGATGATGATCACAACACAACGCTTACCTTTTCCACTACAGCCAACTTCTCCATCCATTCCTGTCGGTAAAGTATAGACAACAACGATGTCAGACCACAATAATGTGACTAATTAGAGTTCCATGAAAATTTATTCACACCCTTCCAGATTTCAGACTTTTTTTTTTTTCCAAATCCCATTTTAGGTGTCTCGGATCATCAAGACAATTTGAATACATAACAAAGCAATTAAATGTCCCCTTCTTAAACCGGAGTTTTTGGAAAGCTAAGTAAGCTAAGTAAGAAGAGACAGACAGACAGACAGACAGACAGACAGACAGACAGACAGACAGACAGACAGACAGACAGAAAGAAAGGTCAACTACATTTCCACCGTAGTGTACATGTAGTTCAGATGTAGTTTACCTGGTCCTTTTTGTCCAGGGCTAGAGTCATTCCTTCTGCCATTTTAGCTCTGCTCGCCTGGTGTAACTCATTCTGCTCTTGAAGTTTCTTTATGGAAGCTACGCAGAAAAGGTGAGATAAAGTAAAACAAAGAGCACATGTAAAAAGAATGAACGACAGAAATATAACTTGAGTGCAAGCAGGAAGCAAATCTAAAACAGCAACAGCCAAACAGCAGGAACAGTTACCGTATTTGAAAAGTGAAAGTATTAGTGTTAGAGATTTGCTCACTCCAACTTATTTTGCAAGAACGAAACAGGAGACAAGGAAGTTCTTTTAGACACCTGCAGGTGGAGAGTCCATTCGTCGCTGTCTGAACAGCGATTATCGAATGAAGTCTAAAAGTCTCCTCCCTGCAAGGGCATATTTATTAGGAGGAACAGAGTGGGGGTGGGAGTTGACAGGTTTGGTGAACCCCCGGCCTCTGATAAGATCAGAGCAGGGGGTGTTTTACACTATTGTGGGAAACAGACTCTGCATTGTGAGGGCCAGACGTGATTGATTTAATTATCACATTGTGAGGGCCAGACGTGGTTGATTCAATTATCACATTGTGAGGGCCAGACGTGATTGATTTAATTATTACAGTCTACATTCCAACATAATCATAGGATCAAACTAACCTGAAAACCCTAACAATTAGCATTACGAAATCCAAAGCAAAGGCTGACAAATGCGTACCTTGTCCACACTTAATGCTGGCCTGTGATATTGCTGACAGCAGTGTGGCAATGTCTTGTACAACCATGACATGCAATGATTTGGAGACTTGAGAGTCACCCGAACAACCGGTACTTTATGTGATTGACAAGAGTTAAGTCAGTATAATGTGGTGGGGGAGAGCAGCATGAGAAAAGCTATGGTGCCACTAAAATCCATCCATCCATTTTCTGAACCGCTTAGTCCCCACGGGGGTCGCGGGCGTGCTGGAGCCTATCCCAGCCGTCATCGGGCAGTAGGCGGGGGACACCCTGAACCGGTTGCCAGCCAATCGCAGGGCACACAGAGACAAACAACCATTCGCACTCGCACTCACACCCAGGGACAATTTGGAGTGATCAATCGGCCTACCAAGCATGTTTTTGGGATGTGGGAGGAAACCGGAGTGCCCGGAGAAAACCCACGCGGGCTCGGGGAGAACATGCAAACTCCGCACAGGGAGGGCCGGAGGTGGAATCGAACCCGCACCCTCCTAACTGTGAGGCGGACGTGCTACCCAGTGTTCCACCGAGCCGTTCTTGCCACTAAAATGTTTGGGGCAATTGTTTTGATTTTGTGAGAAGACAATGCAGATAATAGACTGATCCTGATCATGCAGAAATTGCTTTAATTGACTTCCTTTCACACACTAGTGATTATAGACCAAATTATTACAGCAATGTGAATTGTCTGAAGCAACCCTAACCCCGACCTTATTTGATATTAGCAAATGAAATACACTAGGATATCTGATATCATGCATCCTACACACACAAACAGAATAAGATATCCCATTAGCCCTCGTCCCCTCCGCGAGTCGTCACCTTATCGTGGTGGAGGGGTTTGCGTGCCCCTATGATCCTAGGAGCCATGTTGTCGGGGGCTTCATGCCCCTGGTAGGGTCACCCATGGCAAACGGGTCCTAGGTGAGGGGTCAGACAAAGCACGGCTCACCCAAGCCCCTTATGATGAGTGATATAAATGGACTTAGTTTTCCCTCGCCCGGACGCGGGTCACCGGGGCCTCCCTCTGGAGCCAGGCCTGGAGGCGGGGCTCGAAGGCGAGCGTCTGGTGGCCGAGCCTTCGCCCATGGGGCCCGGCCGGGCATAGCCCGAAATGGAAACGTGGGTCCCCCTTCCCATGGGCTCACCACCTGTGGGAGGGGCCGAAGGGGTCGGGTGCAATGTGAGCTGGGCGGCAGCCAAAGGCGGGGACCTTGGCGGTCTGATCCCCGGCTGCAGAAGCTGGCTCTTGGGACATGGAATGTCACCTCTCTGGCTGGAAAGGAGCCCGAGCTGGTGTGCGAGGCAGAAAGATTCCGACTAGATATAGTCGGACTAGCCTCCACACACAGTTTGGGTTCCGGTACAAGCCCTCTCGAGAGGGGCTGGACTCTCTTCCACTCTGGAGTTGCCCACGGTGAGAGGCGTCGAGCAGGTGTGGGTATACTTATTGCCCCCCGGCTGGGCGCCTGCACATTGGGGTTCACCCCGGTGAACGAGAGGGTAGCCTCCCTCCGCCTTCGGGTGGGGGGACGGGTCCTGACTGTTGTTTGTGTCTATGCACCAAACAGCAGCTCAGAGTACCCACCCTTCTTGGGGTCCCTGGAGGAAGTGCTGGAGAGCGCTCCTTCTGGGGACTCTATCGTTCTACTGGGTGACTTCAATGCTCACGTGGGCAATGACAGTGAGACCTGGAAGGGCGTGATTGGGAGGAACGGACCCCCCTGATCTGAACCCGAGCGGTGTTCTATTTTTGGACTTCTGTGCTCGACACGGATTTTCAATAATGAACACCATGTTCAAACATAAGGGTGTCCATGTGTGCACTTGGCACCAGGACACCCTAGGCCGCAGTTCGATGATCGACTTTGTAGTCGTGTCATCGGATTTGCGGCCGCATGTTTTGGACACTCGGGTGAAGAGAGGGGCGGAGCTGTCAACTGATCACCACCTGGTGGTGGGTTGGCTCCGATGGTGGGGGAAGATGCCGGTCCGACCTGGCAGACCCAAACGCTCTGTGAGGGTCTGCTGGGAACGTCTGGCAGAATCACCTGTCAGGAAGAGCTTCAACTCCCACCTCAGGCAGAGCTTTTCCCACGTCCTGGGGGAGGCGGGGGACATTGAGTCTGAGTGGACCATGTTCCGCGCCTCCATTGTTGAGGCGGCCGACCGGAGCTGTGGCCGTAAGGTCGTTGGTGCCTGTCGTGGCGGCAATCCCCGAACCCGCTGGTGGACACCGGCGGTAAGGGATGCCGTCAAGCTGAAGAAGGAGTCCTATCGGGCCGTTTTGGCCTGCGGGACTCCGGAGGCAGCTGACAGGTACCGGATGGCCAAGCGGAACGCGGCTTCGGCGGTTGCTGAGGCAAAAACCCGGGCGTGGGAGGAGTTCGGTGAGGCCATGGAGAATGACTTTCGGACGGCTTCGAGGAAATTCTGGTCCACCATCCGGCGTCTCAGGAGGGGGAAGCAGTGCAACGTCAACACTGTTTACAGTGGGGATGGCGTGCTGCTGACCTCGACTCGGGACGTCGTGAGTCGGTGGGGAGAATACTTCGAAGACCTCCTCAATTCCACCTACACGCCTTCCATTGAGGAAGCAGGGCCTGGAGACTCTGAGGCGGATTCTCCAATCTCTGGGGTCGAAGTCACTGAGGTAGTCAAAAAACTCCTCGGTGGCAAGGCCCCGGGGGTGGATGAGATCCGCCCGGAGTTCTTAAAGGCTCTGGATGTTGTGGGGCTGTTATGGCTGACACGCCTCTACAACGTTGCGTGGACATCGGGGACAGTGCCTCTGGATTGGCAGACTGGGGTGGTGGTTCCCCTCTTTAAGAAGGGGGACCGGAGGGTGTGTTCCAATTACAGGGGAATCACACTCCTCAGCCTCCCTGGTAAGGTCTATTCAGGGGTGCTGGAGAGGAGGGTCCGTCGGGAGGTCGAACCTCGGATTCAGGAGGAGCAGTGTGGCTTTCGTCCTGGCCGTGGAACAGTGGACCAGCTCTACACCCTCGGCAGGATCCTCGAGGGTGCATGGGAGTTCGCCCAACCAGTCCACATGTGTTTTGTGGACTTGGAGAAGGCGTTCGACCGTGTCCCTCGGGAGGTTCTGTGGAGGGTGCTTCGGGAGTACGGGGTGCCGAGCCAACTGATAAGGGCGGTTCGGTCCCTGTATCACCGATTCCAGAGTCTGGTCCGCATTTCCGGCAGTAAGTCGGATTCGTTCCCAGTGAGGGTTGGACTCCGCCAAGGCTGCCCTTTGTCACCGATTCTGTTCATAATTTTTATGGACAGAATTTCTAGGCGCAGCCGAGGCGTTAAGGGGGTCCGGTTTGGGGACCTCAGCATCGCGTCTCTGCTTTTTGCAGATGACGTGGTGCTGTTGGCTTCTTCAGGCCGTGATCTCCAGCGCTCGCTGGAACGGTTCGCAGCCGAGTGTGAAGCGGTCGGGATGAGGGTCAGCACCTCCAAATCCGAGTCCATGGTCCTCGATCGGAAAAGGGTGGAATGCCCTCTCCGGATCGGGGATGAGATCCTGCCCCAAGTGGAGGAGTTCAAGTATCTTGGAGTCTTGTTCACGAGTGAGGGGAGGATGGAGCGTGAGATCGACAGGCGGATCGGTGCAGCGTCGGCAGTAATGCGGACCCTGTACCGGTCCGTTGTGGTGAAGAGAGAGCTGAGCCAAAAGGCAAAGCTCTCAATTTACCGGTCGATTTACGCTCCTACCCTCACCTATGGTCACGAGCTATGGGTCGTGACCGAAAGAACGAGATCTCGGATACAAGCGGCCGAAATGAGTTTTCTCCGCAGGATGTCCGGGCTCTCCCTTAGAGATAGGGTGAGAAGCTCGGTCATCCGGGAGAGACTCGGAGTAGAGTCGCTACTCCTCCACGTTGAGAGGAGCCAGATGAGGTGGCTCGGGCATCTTATCAGGATGCCTCCTGGACGCCTCCCTGGGGAGGTGTTCCGGGCATGTCCCACCGGTAGGAGACCCCGGGGACGACCCAGGACGCGCTGGAGAGACTATGTCTCTCAGCTGGCCTGGGAACGCCTTGGGATCCCCCGGGATGAGCTGGATGAAGTGGCTGGGGAGAGGGAAGTCTGGGAGTCCCTCCTAAAGCTGCTGCCCCCGCGACCCGACCCCGGATAAGCGGAAGAAGATGGATGGATGGATGGATTAGCCCTCGTAAAAATATATTTTTGTTTGCAAATAACTTGCATTTAATATGAAAAAATGACTTTTTTATTTCAGAATCCATGGAATCTTTCAAAAAAATTCAGACTGACTCAGATTCTTTTGGCATCGAACCTCAGCAGCAATAGCCTGTGAGATTTTGCTGATGTATCTCAACAATCAAAATACGTTGCTATTGCAATCCGGGTGTCATGGCAGTGTCAATAATGTAGAATTAATGTGGATTTGGTCTGTTTAAGGCTGGGGTCTTAAGCTATTGATCAGCGGAAGAGCAGTCCATTTCAGTTTGGTGTTTGCAATAAGTTGCTTACTCTAATCTTTTTTGGGTCTCACTACCATTTCCTTCTTTTCACATTTTGAAGCTGTAAAGTACACACAGAACAATATGATCCAACAATACAAAATGCCAATTCTTGCAAAAATGTATCTTAAAAATTTGATCGAGTAAATTTTTAAATGAATCAGTTGCAGCCAATTAATTTTTTTTTGTTGTTGTTTCTTTACATTTATTGAATTGATGCGTTGTTTTTTTTCTAATAGATTGAATATCAGACTTTCAACTGACACTACGTGGCATGGGAAAAAATGCTATGTTTGGAGCATTTAGCTCCGACTACATCTAAACGTATTTGTGAGTACGGTTGAACGTATTTGCCAATCAAAATGTTTTTACACCGCATTGATAGGTCAAGGCTATAGACTAAGAGCTATTTTTAATGTACAAATACATGCATATCTCTCTCTCTCTCTCTCTCTCTCTCTCTCTCTCTCTCTCTCTCTCTTTTTATATATATATATATATATATATATATATATATATATATATATATATATATGTGTATATGTAAATGTAAATGTATATATGTATTTATGTATGCAAGTGCAATATATCTCACCATTGCTTACGAGAGAATCAAACTGTTGACAAGGTCACTATTTTTGCTCTGGTCCATATCTTGATGGATCTCATTTATTCATCATTACTTTTACAAATTGATTCCAGCTCAGTGGCCTAGGATCAGCTCAGTGGCCTAGGACCAGCTCAGTGGCCTAGTAGTAGAGTGTCCGCCCTGAGACTGGAAGGTTGTGGGTTCAAACCCCGGCCGGGTCATACCAAAGACTATAAAAATGGGACCCATTGCCTCCCTGCTTGGCACTCAGCATTAAGGGTTGGAATTGGGCTTAGGGAGTCAACCCCTACAGAAAATCAATTTCCCCTTGGGTTGGTGTCAGGAAGGGCATCCGACTGTAAAAACCTTGGCTCCAAAAATATTCTCAGTATGGCATTTCACCCACTGGCCATGGACCACCTCCAGTGGACGAAAGCCATATTGAGAATCCAGTCCTACCCAGCGGAGTCTGGAAAGTGGACTTTAAAAAGGAAAAAAAAAAAAAAAAATTCAACTGCTCTTTTCCCACCATTTCATCATTTTCATTTGCACACATACTTGTGTATGTCCACTTGTTTTTGGAAAATCACACTCATGAATAGCATTCCAATTTACTTGTCCATTACAACAATAATAAAGGCTATAGTAGTGTTTCTATTTTAATACTGAGCCTCAGTCGAGCAAATGGATTTTAAACCACACCTTACATTACTATGAGATGCCTCACTCAGAAAAATACATTTGAGTTGTCGAAGGCACAAATGGACTGACGTGTTAGCAGGCTGTCTACATTTTTAACAAGATGAGAAGAGCCAACAAAGCACTTGAATTAGAAGCAAACTTGCTAACTTGTCTCTAAAGGAAGCGGCAAAAGAGAACAAAGCATTGCAGACTGTATACAACACACTGGCTCATGATCACACATTAATGCAGCACTCAGAGGGCTGCTCACCTTTAAATCTTAACACAATGTGGCACACAAAAAAGCAATGATTAAATCAAAGCATGCAAAGCACCGCTTGCCCATAGCCATTTGTTCCCTCAGAATATTAACTTAAAACAAATTGCCAGAATAAAAAGATCTGGGGTTTCCAGATTCTTCAACATGACAACAGAAAGCAACTACAAACTAGCATTTGATAGTAATACATCAAATGTAAGAACTAATTTTGAAGAAAAGGGATGAAGCCATGAATTGGTTAATACAGCTGATCAACAGATAAAGAAAAGCAGCTCACTGGTTGGGAGGGAGCGAAAGGAGAGGTACGTACAATCTTGATGGTTTTCTAATGCAATTTCAAGCTTCTCCTTGGTCTTCTGCATTATTCGCAGCTGCTCAGCGTAGTCTAGTGTCGTTGGGACACAGGGAGATGAAATGGAATATCAATGGCGCACACACACACACACACATGCATGCGCACACACACACACACACACACACACACACACACACACACACACACACACACACACACACACACACACACACACACACACACACACACACACACACACACACACACACACACACACACACACACACACACACACACACACACACACACACACACACCACACATGAGCAAACAGGAACAGCATGATGGAGAGGATAAAAGAGCAAAAGGAGAAAACAAAAGGGAAAATGTGATTGACAAATAAAGAAAAATAAACCTACCAATTATTTTCTTATATGAGAAAATCATTATTGAATCTTCTTCAATCTTCTTTTTGAGTCAGTAGGATTATTATAATGACAATGACGATTAATACAATAGAACAGTATTAAAATTGCGGCACCCATGTTTAGACTCGGTCATATCCTACCACGTCTGGGTTACTGTATATCACCAGCAGAGCATTTGAACCTTGGGGGTCTTGTCTACTGTATGTCTTTCAAACTGACTATGTTTATCAGAATGACTGAGACCTGACTAAATTCTTGAACAGGTTCAAATTGGTCTCCTCATGGGATTTGTTTTTATTCTGTTCGCCTTTTACTAGGGGTGTAACGGTTTTGAACCGAACCGGAAAACCACGGTTCAAAGTACTTTGGTTCAACTACATGTCATCCTGAACCGTGGTTTGGCCGGGCACGTCATAATTGCGAGGAGCACTTGAATACAGCATAACATCGCATGCACAAGTTGATGGATAAATCTGAACTATAACTAATAAATAAAACATTAACTATTGTTACTTCGGGCGGCTCGGTGGAGCACTGGGTAGCACTGGGTAGCACTGAGTAGCACGTCCGCCTCACAGTTAGGAGGGTGCGGGTTCGATTCCACCTCCGGCCCTCCCTGTGTGGCGTTTGCATGTTCTCCCCGTGTCGGCGTGGGTTTTCTTCGGGCACTCCGGTTTCCTCCCACATCCCAAAAACACGCTTGGTAGGCCGATTGAGCACTCCAAATTGTCCCTAGGTGTGAGTGCGAGTGGATGGTTGTTCGTCTCTGTGTGCACTGCGATTGGCTGGCAACCAGTTCAGGGTGTCCCCCGCCTACTGCCCGATAACAGCTGGGATAGGCTCCAGCACGACTGTGGGGACGAAGCGGTACAGAATATGGATGGATGGATATTGTTACTTCGTACTCGTTCATTCCCGGGAGGCAGAACACGCCCCTCTCACGACCTGCAGCTTGTATTTATTTTTCAGTTTGCATTTTATAAGTTTAATTTATTAAGTGTAACAAGTGTTTAGAAGAACGGAAACCATTTTGGGATAGTAGCTTGTAACTGAGAAACTTTCATGTACCGTAATTTCCAGACTATAAGCCGCGACTTTTTTCCAAAATTTTGGACCCTGCGGCTTATAGTCAGGTGCGGCTTATATAAGATTTTTTTCGTGATTTTTGTGATGACTTGATCACTTTTACTCTTAACACTATTATATACAGTAAAAGCTACAAAACAAACTGACAAATAACTCGTTTTCAAATCAGACGAGTAAAAACTAGTCAAATATTTTTAAAAAAAGATATTAAAAGTAAAGACAATTTGCAATTCTAGTAATGACACACGAATTTGATGCACAATTTGTCTTCGCGGGCCACATAGAATGATGTGGCGGGCCGTATCTGGCCCCCGGGCCTTGAGTTTGACACCTGTGCTCTAAACCCTTTCTCTTACTCTGCCATGTCACTCAGAGATTACACAAAGCAGTGGCCCTGTTTGGACCATCTGCATTGTATTAAAATCCAATCAATCAGCATTTAAATTAAATTATTCTGACATTTTGCTCACCAAAAACAAGTTGTAATGAATGTGAACGTTTAATGCATTTCATTCAGAAGGTTACTTTGAACCTTAAACGGCGGCGCGGCGTACTTATGGATTTTTACGGCCTCCGGCCTCCAGGGGGCGCTCTAGCAGGAAGCAAGAGCGAGACAGGCGAAAAAGAGATAATGCGCCGAAGAAGACGTGCTCGTTTGTGTTTACATTTCGCGCATCACGCACACACCCGCATTCACACAAAGACAGGAAGCTTTTATACACAAACCGTCATTATGGGGGACAAAATAAATGCATATAATGCCGCTTTTAAGCCAAAGGCAGTCGATGTTGATGACATTATCTTGTGTCTACTCTGGAGCGTACTTATGGATTTTTACGGCCTCCGGTCTCCAGGGGGCGCTCTAGCAGGAAGCAAGAGCGAGACAGACGAAGAAGAGATAATGCGCCGAAGAAGACGTGCTAGTTTGTGTTTACATTTCGCGCATCACGCACACACCCGCATTCACACAAAGACAGGAAGCTTTTATACACAAACCGTCATTATGGGGGACAAAAGAAATGCATATAATGCCGCTTTTAAGCCAAAGGCAGTCGATGTTGATGACATTATCTTGTGTCTACTCTGGAGCGTACTTATGGATTTTTACGGCCTCCGGTCTCCAGGGGGCGCTCTAGCAGGAAGCAAGAGCGAGACAGACGAAGAAGAGATAATGCGCCGAAGAAGACGTGCTAGTTTGTGTTTACATTTCGCGCATCACGCACACACCCGCATTCACACAAAGACAGGAAGCTTTTATACACAAACCGTCATTATGGGGGACAAAAGAAATGCATATGATGCCGCTTTTAAGCTATACGTGTCGCTCGCTAGTTTAATGTAATTTAGCGCTTCGTGCATGAATAAGATTAGCATGAACAGACCCTTTTCACACTCGAAGAAATGCATAAAACCGACGACGAAAGAGCGACTGAGAAAGTGTGAGGCGAAGGATATCTAACGCTATTCCAATCGGACACTATGGAGGAAGACTTCGATGGTTTCAGTGCACAGGAGGAAGATGAAGACGGCTCTTTTTTTACTTTTACTGGTATGTTTTTTTTAACCAGCCCTGTTAGTGCTGTGTTACCGCCGCGTCTCAGTGACTTTGCTGTGTTACTTCCGTGTTGCTGCGGTATTACTGCCGCGTCACAGGCAGTGTTTGGAAAGAAATGTTAAGGTATGTTATTAAAGCTTTAAAAAAACTTTCTGTGTCCAGTCTTTCTTTGCTAATAACTCGCGTGCACACTTCCGCGTTGCTGCGGTACTACTGCTGCGTCACAGGCAATGTTTAGAAAGACATGTTCAAGTATGTTGTTAAAACGTTAAAAAGGCTTTCTATGTACTGTCTTTCTTTGTAAAAAACTCGTGTGCACGTGCGGCTTATAGACCGGTGCGGCTTATGTAAGAAAAAAACTGAAATATCCCTGAATTTTAGCTGGTGCGGTTTATAATCCGGTGCGGCTTATAGTCCGGCAATTAGGGTAGTTATTAGACAATGTTCCGTCGTGCTTGTTTGCTGCTTGTTTGCAGGCTTCTCTAACAGCGTATTTATTCTTCATTTTACGTTTTAAAAGTTAAATTTAGCAAGTTTAACAAATATTTAGAAGGAAGAGAACTGTTTGGGGGCCGGAGTGGGCTCTTAACATCGTACTAGAGGGGTAATTCCTTGAAAAAAAAAATGGAAAAGTATATAATATAATAATATCAACCTCTACTCCGTAGATTTCCCTTATCATGGACATTTTTTGGAATATAACCCCCCCCGATTATTGAGGGAACACTAATTACCCATCGTGAAACCTCAGAGACAAGAAAGATCAATTATGCCATCTGCTGAAGACACACAAAGACACGAGAACACACATACAGCAAACATGCATCACTTTTCAAATACTATTTCTTCTTGTCCAACATCTGCTGTTGGCTATGTAAAGATGCAAAATGGTTTTCAGACAAATAGTCGATGAACTAACAGGACAAAACAAGAATATGCTGTGGCAGGAGGGGTATGAGTTGACTGCTTTTGCAGAAGTACACATTTCACAGTAAACCTTTTTTGGTATCCTTGTATCTATGGCAAGATGACTGTACAAAAATGTGGGTCATTAAAAGCAATTGAGATTTGTTCATTTGCACATCTTTTTTTTAAGCCATGGAAAGCTGAATTTCATATTAAAACTGACATTAGAGGTGTTCTTAGTTCAAATACAAAGTCATCCACCATGAACCCTATCTCTCAAAAAAGAAATCATGCTGGCACAAAACTAAGCAAGCAGGTTTTCTTCCATCCATTTTTTAATACTGCTAGGTGAATGGATGTTTCAGGTCTTTTGCGCATAAGACACCCAGGCGACCTGCCCAACAAATTTTCTTGAACTGGACTTTTGAACTCTTGATAAATTTCCCTGATTTTGGGTATTGTCGTATTTACAAGCTTCCTCTTTAACCTTCATTTCAAGACCTGCCTCCTCATGTAAACATTGACTGAATGTCCCACCTGATAGCTTTCCTTCTAGTTTTCGGATCTGATGATTCCTCCTTAGCAGTTGAGCAGGCAGGTCATCCCTGGAGCTGCTCCCGTCAGATGCCTGTGGACAGAGAGACAGTAAGCTATTGTATATGAATGTGAGCAGTAGTTCTAAAGAATTCAAAGACCGCTCCAATGCCTACTTGTTTCACTTTCAGACTTACAATTTCGAAAATAGCAGACAACCTTTAATTTAAATAAATGTTATCAACACCTGCATGGTTCAATTCAAAGTCAAAGTCAAAGTCAAAGTCTCCTTTATTGTCAATTCCTCCGCATGTCAAGACACACAAAGAGATCGAAATTACGTTTCTCACTATCCCAGGGTGACAAGACAGAGTTCACAACGCACATACAAGTAAACAACACAGGAAAAATAACACAAGAAGTCAACATCAATGAACAATAAGCGTGATAGCACGCTAGCCGCTCCCGATGCACAGCAGAGTCCGGTAAGATGACAGTCAACCAGGCCACTGTGAACACGAGCACACAGCAGGCACGCACTGTCCGGTTCGTGGATCCTATCAGACGAACGCAACCCATCTTGTCGCGAACGAACGTACGCCAGGAGAATGGAACGCTGGGCGAGCTGGGTTGGCCGCAAGCCTGGCCCGACGTCTCCGTGCTGGCCCCTCTTCTGCTGCTTCGCAGACCCACTGCCGACGCATCCCAACAATGCTCCAGGACAGAGCAGTCCGAGCTCACGACACAGTCCAACCGGGGGAGGAAGAGCAGGCCAGTCCGGCGTCGCTCCATGACGAAGCAGTCCGAGCGCCCTTAATCTCTCCGCACCAAAATAAACTTATAAACTTATACAATAAACTTATAGCGCCATGTATCACTTGACATCAACGCTTGTACAACTCTAAATAATTTATGCCGGTTCAGTTCCGTGTGCACTGCAGGGTGCAGTCTTACAAATATGGCTTCCACTGCCGGAGAAAACGATAACTATGATAATGCTAGGTAGTAGCATTACCACAGAGAACTGTCTTCATAAGCATATTTACCTGGAACAATATAGCACATTCAAAGCAACATTTCAAGACAGTGCGTGCCTGCTGTGTGCTCGTGTTCACAGTGGCCTGGTTGACTGTCATCTTACCGGACTCTGCTGTGCATCGGGAGCGGCTAGCGTGCTCTCTCACATGTGCCTGGATTAATGACTTTCTGACCAACCGACTCCAGGCTGTGAGAGTTGGCTCCCGCCTCTCCTCCACCCGTACGCTGAGCATCGGCTCCCCACAGGGCTGTGTGTTGAGCCCCCTCCTCTTCTGCCTCTACACTCATGATTGCAGACCGGCTCACAAACACAACCGGATTGTCAAGTTCGCCGACGATACCACTGTGGTCGGTCTCATCTCCAATGGCGATGAGGTAGCCTACAGAGAGGAGGTCCTGGAGCTGGTCGACTGGTGCTCTGAGAACAATCTCGCTCTGAACACCAAGAAGACCAACGAGCTCATCATAGACTTCAGAAGACACAGCCCTGAGCCAACTCCCCTCTTCATCAACGGCGAGCAGGTGGAGAGGGTCCACAGCACCAAGTACCTGGGCGTCCACATCTCTGACCGGATCTCCTGGTCAGAGAACATCACCACCATCGTCAAGAAGGCTCAGCAGCGGTTACACTTCCTGAGAGTCCTCAGGAGGTACAACCTCAACACCGACCTGTTGCTGACCTTCTACCGATCTTCCATCGAGAGTCTACTGACCTACTGCATCGTAGTATGGTTCGGCAGCTCCACCGCCGCTGACAGGGAGAAGCTGCAGAGAGTGGTGAAGGCAGCCCAGAGGATCATCGGCCGCCCTCTCCCCTCCCTTACGGACATCTACACTACCCGCTGCCTCAGCAGGGCTAAGGCCATCTCAGCGGACAGCTCCCACCCTGGCTCCGCCCTGTTTGACCTGTTGCCCTCTGGAAGACGCTACAGGCAAATGAAGACCAGGACAAACAGACTCAGAAACAGTTTCTTTCCCCAAGCCATAGCCGCCCTCAACTCCAGCCGACACTGATGACACTTTCCTCCTGCACTATTACTGCACTTTGTCCGCACTACTGTTTCTGATTATTTCATCTACTTTTCTACTAGTCGATTACTTGACTGTTACTTGTGTCTACCTCATGCACTGGATGGAGGTCTCCAATTTCATTGTACTATGTAGAATGACAATAAAGGTTTTCTGATTTCTGATTCTAACATAAAAAAATACAATATATACACAAACAGATAAGGAGTAGAAAGAGCTTTTTTTTTATCAGTATTCAAAGTAACATTACGTAATGAAGAGCTTAATGTTACATTTCTGGACTCAGGTTACATTATCCTGATGGATGGCAAGCACTGAATGGTAGTGTCCAGCCCTTTAAGTCATCATTGTTGTTTAGAAATGTCACGCCCACCATGTGACTTGTTACTATTTCACAAGTGTTATAACATTATAACAAAAATATGAATAAAAAAAGGGCTATTTTGGAAAACGTAGTTTTTAATTGATTGTAGACAAATGTCTGGGGCTTTTGGGGTCCCGCCCACACTCATCAATGGTAAAATTATACACAAAAGTAAATATTTGAGAGCTTTTTCTGAAAATGTGGCTGTGAGCAAGACATCGTGATTTTTTTTTTTTCAGATTAAGACACAAACAGTGGGACTACTTTCCCCCCTGTTATTTGAATTATAGTATTACAAGTTGGACCTGACCTGAAAGGACTCACTGAGTGAGGGTGAAGGAAGCAGCAAATCCGCTAGTTGCCCATGTCAGCCAAAACAGCCAAACTAGCTAGTATGTGCAAAGCGCTATAAAAAATAAACTCCAACGGGCACTGTCATTACTGGTCACAAATAGTTTTTCTTAGCTCAAAGATATTTTTAGCATGTTCAAATAAATTAAGGTGGAAAATCCATCTGTATTTTATCCAGCTCAGGGGGCCGCAAACTGCCACTTGGCGTCATCTTAAATGGACATCACAATGCCTCAGCGTTCAAGTAACAACCATCACGGCTGATTTGTTTTCTGAGTTTGGTCATGTGACATTGGCAAGCTGAGCTCTTTGATGTCCTTTTCAATTGACTGCAGAATGGCCACATCCTGAGAAAGTGGTGGACTAACATACTATTGTCAACATTTCTTTTTTTTTTTTTTTTTTACTTGATTTCCTCTTCAACAACAACATTATGAACCAATGAACCATTAAAAAGACAAAAACTTACAAAGTCATCTCCTGAGTCTGCCCCCACTGAAGTGATGGATTCCTTGCTGATGGTACGGGGTAATCGAACGCCACTCCGTGGGGCTGTGGCTGCCTCTTCTGCAATCTTTTTCTTCAGCTTGGCAAACATGTCTATATGAGCGGCAAATTCCTTAACAGAAGCTCCTAGAGAGTATGGAACACCATACAGAGCAGGGAATTCATTGCTTCTTTGCGTAACAAACACCTGAACATCTGCAGGTGCCCTTAAATGAAGAAGACCTTAGTATTTCCATTTTGCAAAATCTGGGGAGGAAAAAAGAAACAGATGTTTCTCTCAAATGTCAAATCTGACAACACTTTCCACAAAACATACATCTTTTTGCTAAGTATAACAGGAAGGTCAACTAATCAGACTGCAATAAGTGAAGCAATTTTGAATGACCAGCACCATGCAAACATAACGGTATATATTTTAATTCTATTCTATATCTATACATTGAAAAGATTAAATGGGCACTGTGGCTTCTGAACCATGCCCGTGTTAACATTGTGTAACATTTTATAAAGTCAATCTGACTAATTAATCATCTTTAACACGCTAGTATACAATGAACTGAAACAGATATCTGATTTCTGAATGACGGCAACAAGGATCTTCTGAAATAACTTTATAAAAAGGTCTGGAGAATTTGTTGATTCTGTTTCAATAAGCACATCTCATTACTGCCTGTTGTATGTGATGTGTTCTGATGTATTGTTATTTTATGTTATATAAAGTACTTAGATACGGTCACAGCTGTTGTGAAAGCGAATATAAATAAAGATGGATTGTATTGGATTGTATTATAGCATAAGTTTCTGTTCAGATTTACACAGGTGACAGCTTTGGCTTTGTTGTTGGGATTTTGTTGGTCATTCTCACAAACGAATACGTCGGATGTGTACAATGTGGCAAGATTGTGAAAGTGTTTGACAAAAAGCTATCCGCCTCTCGCAAACACGGTCATACGCTAGTCATAACAATGAAAGTTAACGTTGCAACCATCAGGTGAGCTTAGCAATTGTTAGCTTGTTGGCTCTTTAGCGTGGACTTTCTCTTACCGTAACAATTCCAAATTTACTTCGTGAGTTTTCTACTCGTGTCTACTGCTGTAGCCTTGTCCGTTACGAGGAAAAATGTCTTTACGACCGTCGCCAAGTCGTTGCTTTTTCCTCTGTTAAGCTAGCCAACCCAGGTCGGTGAGCTACACGTAATCGCCCAACACAGATGACCGATGACATCACGACTGCGCCTCCAGTTTTTGACGAGGGGCGTGGAAAAGAACAAGGATGCTGCGCCTTCTATCGGAGAGAAAGGTAAGCGCGGCATTCGCTGACTCGTGTATTCGTTCGGCTTTCTACTTAGAAGTAGCAGCTGAAAAATTTACAATACAGTATTTAATACAAGTCGAAATTAAAAAGTATTGTTATTTCCTATTCAAAATAACGAAAAGTATTAAATGGATTCAAGATAAAATACAACAGCACAGAAAATAGGGAGTTCCTCTTCTTCGGCCCTCAGCATCCCATTAGTCCCAATCAGGTAAGTAAACAAGAATAAAATGTCCTATGGCAGCAATGAGCCCGTTTAACAAGTTAGATTACACCCAAGATAAAAATGCATGCGCGCCAAGGCAGTAGTTGGTGAGGTTTAGACGGCACGTTTACATTTTATGAACAATGAAAGAAGGTTATGCAACTTTATCGATGCTACTGCTTTGGGTTGCATCTTTACAACATCTGCTAAGGGGAATTTATAGCACTGAAGGAGCATGGATTGCAAATCACATTACTATGCACAACAGCGTACATTGCGTTAAATTTGTTTTGCTACCCGATATTCTGAAACTCTTTGATTCTCTGGATAGATGTTTAATAATGTTAATTTAAACAATATATTCTTATTGCATGTGGTGTACGGAGGCGACTGGTCATTTATTTTCAAAGAAAGGCCACGCTTTGGGCTCATATGCCACCGGCCCATTGCACACCTGCATCGTATGTGTCTTCACTGGTTTGACGGTGTTATGACTAGGGACGTAATCAGAAATTTTGAGGAGGGTGAGCCTGAAAAAAATTAGGGGGGCAACTTGCCAGAGGAAAAAAATAATATAATATCAAAAAATGCCGAGCAGAAACATCCATCCATTTTCTATACCGCTTGTCCCCACAGGGGTCGCAGGCGTGCTATCCCAGCCTATTTCAGCAGTCATCGGGCAGCAGTCGGGGGGACACCCTGAACCAGTCAATCACGCCCGGACTGACCATAGGGAGAACCGGGAGTATTCCCGAAGCGCCGGCCTAGGATTGGCCTGCTGGCCTGGGTCTGTATTTTTTTTTTTTTAAGTCTGCGCGCCTATCAGAGAGACACGCCAGGCCGCTCAGGCCAGGAGCATGTGAGAAGGAAAAGACGATTGGTTTATATCAATTAACACCCGCCCCCACAGTCCGTCTCAACCACACAGAGCGCGTGTGGAGGAAGGGCTGTGTTACGTATGTCAGGTGCCGGCTGCTGTGGTGTGTAGCTAGCTAGCGGTGCAAGTGAGGATAATGGACTTCGAACGTGATAAAAAGAAGAGGAAAGGCGGTGCGGAGATGGACAAAAAAGAAAGGAGGAGGAGGCCGCCAAATACAGAAAAGTTACGGATTTATTCAGCCCCCCCCCCCACACGGTGCCATTAAAAACTGTGTGCCCGCGCGTGTATGCATGCCAGTTTGCATGTGTTGTGTGCATATGTGCCGCTGCCATGTAATAAGGCTGTCCCTCTGCTGATTTATTGTTAGATTTAGTTCTAGTTGATTTTGTAAGTTGAAGAGTCATTTGTTATTCTTTCTTACATGCACATTCCTCTAAACTTTGTAACTGGCCCTGGTTAAATTAATATTAAAATATATGTCTATGTTTCCTATGCAAAGGTGGAAATATTGCCAGTTCTGGTCCTTCAGACAGTAGGCCCAGTACTAGCTCAGAGCATCTGACAGGTAAAGAACAGTCATCTATCAATGCATGGGATTGAATAGGCTATCAGTATGCATGAAACCTTTTTTTTGGGTGGGGGGGGGGGGGGGGCATATATTTAAACATATCATTCTTTGGATATTGATTAAATGTGTGATTGTCGATAATATAATTACTATGCTGGTTGTTCTGACACTCCCAGCAGATGCAGAGTATACTGGCAAGACAAGTCCAGGGAGCAGTGCAAGGGAAAGGCCAACTCAGGACACAGACAGTCAGACTCAGGGAAACCTTTTGATTATTTTGCTCACCCTCATTCTAGAGATTTTGATTTGTTTTTCCGGTACCACCCACAACAAAACCCAAAGAATAATTGTGTGCATGTGGGTGCGCACAAATGCGTTTTGCTTGTGCCCATGCATTTAAGTGTGGGTGTGAACATGCACGTGTGGGCAAGGCCAGGGTGGCCTGGTTACGTAACTGACTCCTGGCCTGAAAAAATCTCGCTGTCCGGTCCTGCAGTCAATCGCAGCGCGCACAGACACAAACAACCAGCCACACTCGCATAGGCAATTTAGAGTCAATCGGTCTACTAAGCATGTTTTTGGGATGTGGGAGGAAACCGGAGTGCCCGGAGAAAACCCACGCGGGCACGGGGAGAACATGCAAACTCCACACAGGGAGGGCCGGAGGTGGAATCGAACCTGCATCCTCCTAACTGTGAGGCGGACGTGCTACCCCAGACATGGGCAAACTACGGCGGCCCGCGGTCAGATTTCATACGGCCCGCAGCTTCGGTCTTATAATGTATTATTTATGGCCCGCCTGCACTGTCAAACTGAATACAAAAAAAAAAAAAATCATGAAACTTGAAACTGTAATTCCTCCTATTACCAAAAGGTGGCAGCAGCACCCCTGTCCGCTCATTTCTGCCATGGCAACTGCAAAGAAAACGAAGAAAGTTGACATTGAGGGCCGTCGTTTTCAAGAGAAATGGGAATTACATTACTTCTTCACTGACTATCAAGGCAATTGTGTTTGTCGAATTTGTAAAGAGACGGTTGCCTAGTTTAAGGATTTCAACCTAAAGAGACACCATCAGACTAAACATGCTAACTGTTAGCAAGCTAACAGGGAGTGACCGCGCTGATAAAGTGAAGCAGCTCCAAACTGAACTGGTATCACAACAGCGATTCATCACGTGGGGCTGTGAGTCAAAAGTAGATCAAAAGTAAAAATTACTTAATATTAAATATTACGAAGTGGCCATGTTAATACTGTTGATGTTATGAAACTGTAGACGTGACACAAACGATTACTTTCTGAAAAATATTGTAAATGACAAGAGCAAAATTCACTTGCTTTAAGTTTTAATAATAACAGACAACTTTGCATTATTTGTAACTCCTGTTTAAAATGTTCATGAGGCAAAAATAATTTTAAACGCTTGTAAATTTAAGGTATTTCATACGTTTTGTTCAATGTTATCTGACTTCAGATATGAATGGAAGACAGAATTTGTGTTTTTAGAGTTGTTCACATCTGCCTGAGTGGCTTATATTTGGTTATTTTGTCATTTAAAAAATAAAGACAATTGGGACAATGAAATTTGTTTCATAAGCATGTGTGTTTGCATGAAATTTCTGTAGTTAAAAAATGTCAGAAAAAAATATTGGCCCCCGGTCCCCTTCACTTTATCAAATCTGACCCTCCTTGCAGAAAGTTTTGTCACCCCTGGCGTATCAAGTCAAGTCAAGTCAAGTTTATTTGTATAGCCCTAAATCACAGACAGTCTCAAAGGGCTTCACATAGCCAAAATTGACAATTATTCTCAAAGCATCCCCTGATCATAAGCTCCCAAAAGGGCAAGGAAAAACTCAAAAAACCCCTGCCAGGGGAAAATGAGAAACCTTGAGAAGGGACCACAGATGGAAGGATCCCCCTTTCAGGATCACCAGGTTGTAATGGATGCAGAGAGTGCACAAGTAATACATAATATGAAAATCAATGAAAAAAATAAATAAAAATAAAAAATGGATGTCGGAGGTGCCCTCGATTGTCCTGGCAGTGTCCTCAAGGGGGCCAAGCCGCAGCTCCCCCATCCCGAACTGGTCCCCGAGAATCCAGCCAGCCGCTATCAGCTTTTGAGCCACCTAACCCCCTCCCCAGCCGGGGAGGAGGTGGGCAGAGAGAACAGAACAAACTCCGGCCAAATCGGCCATCACAAGTTAGTTAAAGGCCATCTCATAGAAGTGTGTCTTTAAACGCGTCTTAAATGTTTCTACTGAGGTTCTAATATCCATTGGTAGGGCATTCCAAAGCTCTGGAGCCCGAATAGAGAATGCTCTATACCCTGCAGACATTTTCTTGGCCCTCGGTATAACTAAAAGACAAGCGTTTTGCGAACGAAGGTTACGAAACGGAACATAAGGAACGACTAGGTCGACGAGATATGAAGGCGCTAAGCCATGCAGTGCTTTATAGGTTAGTAGAAGAACCTTGAAGTCACATCTTAAATGGACCGGGAGCCAATGTAATTCGGCTAATATTGGGGTAATGTGATCAAATTTTCTTGACCGTGAGAGCAGCCTCGCAGCGGCATTTTGCACTAACTGTAGACTTTTAATACTGGATTTAGGAAGACCAGAGAATAATACATTACAGTAGTCCAGGCGCGACGTGACGAACGCATGTATAATAGTTTCCGCATCCCCGGTCGAGAGGATAGGACGAATTTTAGCAATATTACGAAGGTGAAAAAACGCAATCCTGGTTATATTCTTAATGTGTTTTTGAAAAGAGAGCGTTTGGTCAAATATTACCCCGAGATTAGTTACCGTATCACTCTGAGTGATAGTACGGTTATCTATAGTTATAGTGGTTTCCTTAAATAAATGTTGATAACGAGTAGGACCAATTATCAACATCTCAGTATTATCCGGGTTAAGACGAAGGAAGTTGAGAGACATCCATTGCTTAATCTCCGCAAGGCACGCCTCGAGATTACAGCAGTCCTGTGGATCTGTCATCGAGAACGGCATATATAATTGGGTGTCATCCGCGTAGCATTGAAAACTAATATTATAGTATCGCTTTAAAAAAGTCACGTGACCGAACGAGCAGCAGTATAGTCTGTCAAGGAAGCGCGCCAAAGCTCTATTAAGGGAAGCGCATTGTCAACGGGATGGACCTGCTAAAACAATATCTGATCTTTAGCGGTTCAACCTCGAAGTTATCAAGAATTATGGAGCAGCCCCAAGTTCGTACTTGTATCGTTACTGGGACAACCAAAAGACCCACTACACTGCACTCCAGCATCATCTGTGTCGTGTGAGTGGGTGTTTTCAACGGCACGAGAAATTGTGTCCAAAAAGCGCAACAGGCTCAATTTCAAAACATTGGAAAAACTTTCTTTGTTTTAAATAAAAACTTGTAAAAAACAAATCCCAGTGCACAAGCATCCTCTTTTCACAACACGTTCACTTAGATTTTCATGATGTTACATGTTCAAATTATTGTAACTAAAAAATAAAATATATTTCCAAGTTAAATGAATATTTTAAAGAATACAATGTCAAATATAATTACTTAAATTAATTAATGTATATACTAACTAGGTCATCAAATCTCTGTCAGTCGAGTCTGTCAACTAGGTTGCCTGTAGTATTTTTAAATTCCAGCGGGTGTCAGCAGTGAGCGGCACATTATCGACACAGTGTCAATACAGTTTGGCAGTGTCAAAACGATACACGACGCCTCATGGACCCATTACTCCTGATTGTACGATGGCTGACAGGAGCAAGCGCGCTGCAAACGACAAAACGCAGCAAACGCAGGAATGCCACTGTAAAATTGTCACGTGCAAATCACTATAACAGGACTTAGTTCTCAGACCAGTAAGTTTTTATTGTAAAGTAAAACGGAGATCTGCAAATATGAACATTTTACAACAGTCAGTGGACTTCAGCAAGCAAATTCTCTTACTTAGCTGTGAAATATGTGTGATTTAAGCCCCAAATGAGAACTGAACGTCTGAAAGGAGTTACCAATCGGTGAGGCAGTTTAGAGTATCACTGCTTCATTGGAAAACAAAATCAATCAATTATATTAAAACAGCAGCTCATGCAGCAATATTTAACTTCCATGTGAATGTACATTTTTCAATAGTTGGTTGTTGTTTTTCTCATTACAGAAATATCAACACTCCAAACTGCTGTTTAAGCAGTCAGAGATCATGATATTTGTCAATTCAGATAGAGAATGGGATGGAGAGAGCAAGAGGCATAAAAACATTGAGAATTAGGTTACAGAAGGACTGCGATAAATATTGACAGAGATACGATTGATTGATCATAGTTTCCATCCATAAGCCAAAATCTTTTATAATGGAATGGATAGTGTAAAATGTGTAGAACAGACATATATTGATAAAATGTTCTGGTAGCTTTTTGCAAACATCCAGGTTAAGGTGAAGGGCTTAAGTTTCAAGCTGCAGATACATGGCTTCAAATGTACAGGGGGGAATAAACAATAGTTGGCACTGTAAATACTTTAAATTTACACTACAAAAGTCATACAGACTTACAAGTGCTGTTGCCACTCTCCTTGGTGTCTTTGCACTGAAAAAAACAACAACAAATAATGTTTTGGATTTCATCATCTTACAGGAAATAAGGTGTTGTTGTCCGAGGTGGAATGACCCTTTCAGAATCAGGCACTGCTCTGAAGAGCTTTGGCTCTCTTGTGTTAGCATCTTTGAAGACCATAATGGAGGCTATGTTGCCACAACGATAGCAGTAGTTGGGAGCCGACCACACCGTGACCAGCTTCTCATCAAACATAAACTTGTAACCCTCATGGACGAGTTGATGTGCCCGGCAAATCAGCTTCAGATTGTTGATGTGGACAAACTGCAGGGTTTGGGCAAGACACAAAAATGAAGAAGTATTAGGGGGGAGAAAGAACACATGATCAGACAAGAACAGCTCTCTGGCTAAAATCCCAATAATTTAAAAGCTGCTAGTGCTGCATGATGTTGGAAAAACATACAATATGATTGTTGAATATTGCGATATTTAACGTGTGCCTAAAGAAATGACACTTTGACTATCTAATGAAAGATTTTTTTCATGCTGAAAAATAAGCAATCTCAATGTATTCCGAGCTAATTATTTGGAAATAACCTTTATAATATTCAACTATTGAATGGCGATGCACATTCAAGTTTGCGTCTAACTAGTCAGGTTTAGATAAAAGCATAAAATTCCATTAACAAATTATTGCATGTCTGCGATATGCATATTGCATGGGTCAATATCACATTTTGAAATGTTTTTGATATACAGCGACCTAAAAGCTGCTATTAATAATGAAGAGTTAAGGAAATTCCAGTATAACTACAATTATTCTTAAAATAATCATAATAGGAAGGCAGTTGAATAGAAAAACAGCATGTCGAACTCAAAGTGGAGAGGCTATTTGTGTGAAGTCGGGAAATTCTCCCCTTGATTACGTGGGTTTTTGCTGGGTCATTCCACTTCCTCCTTCACATTGTAAAGAACTTACATATGCGACAGCATAGTACTATTATCTTGCGAATGTCAGGTAACGCAATTTTCAAAGGAATTTAGACCTTGGTTGTGGTTGGGCCTTTCCAAAACGTTTAATTTTGTTCCGGTTGTATATTTAGTTTTGCAGTTTTGTTTAATAGTTTTAATATTTGCAACTTCTGCTGATTTTTAGATTTTTCTTCAGGGTACCACTTTAGTACCAGTATGGAGATTTTTTTTATGCAGGTATAGTATCTAAGTAGAAATGTTGGTTTCGTGACACTACCTACAGATCTAGGTTCAAATAACGTTCACCCATAGTTTTGCTAAGCTTACACAACCTTTTCTAACTACTATCGCAAAACATCTTTTTGTACATGTTTTTAAATACACGGTGCAATTTAACAGCCAATATCTGTTAGTGGTAATATGGGTGTGTTACTGTCCGTGGCACTGGTAACTTGAAGGCACCAATAACGCTGAGAAGTACATAGCGGTTTTGTAGCAGCAACATATCTTTCAGGGGCATCCTTGTATATTTCAGTAATGCCAAGCCAAGCCAAGCCATATTTTGCTTGTGTAAAAACACCTTGGCACTGTCGTAAAGCAGTGCTGTACTGGTCTGCCAATACTCCAGAACGGTCTCCCATTGACAATGTGCTGCATATTATGAAGCTCAGAATACAACAACGGAGACCTCCAAACTGTTGAGCATGAGAATGGGAAAGACTTGCACCATCAAATCCTCAACATTTACTGTCTTCAGTTCCCAAATGCTTATTGAGTGTTGTTAAAAAGAAAGGAGATGCAACACAGTGGTAAACATGCCTCTGTTCCAGCTTTTTGGGGACACGTTGCAAGCATCAAATTCAAAATGCGTAGATGTTTGCAAATACATACATACATACATACATACATACATACATACATACATACATAAACAAATAAATAAACAAATTTTAAAAAGTTATCTTTGTATTCAATTGGGTACAGGCTAGGTTGCTAAGAATAGGGTAATCTTTGTATTCTTCTTTTGTTTATGCTTTCATCTTTTAGAAGATTTGGGACTTGTACTTTCAGGTTATGGACACTGATGCAAGCTTTTGCTACACATAGCTATTGTTTGAATTCACCAACAGATTTCTTCTATTTTAAGTAAATCATACTAGTTATGCAGTATTATATTTCAAGTTTGGAATTTGCAAAAAATAAACACCCGGGAGACAAACTAAGAATAACCCATTTTAGTGAGGAGAAATGTCCCCTCCATACTCATACATCCAGTTAGTAGACATGAAAATTAACTTCCCTGCAAATATCAGTGTTTGATGCAACCTACCTCATTTGTGACTTTTGCACCAAAGAGCCAACCTGCTCCTCTTGGGCTGATGGCCCAAGTGTCTACATCTTCAGGGTCAGACCAAACCAAATCACAAAAGGCTCCTTTGTGAGGGATTTCCTGGTTCCGCTCAATGGTCCGAATTTGGTCTAAGGTTTTAATGTCAGGAGAGAGGCCTCCGTGCACACACAGGATCTGTTCATCCATTAGCTAGCAAAAAGAGGAAAAATGGGGAAAAAAATCATACTGAATGCAGCGATAGTTTAAACACAACTGTGTAGCTCTTACTAAGGAGGTGTAAGCTACAAAGTACTTTGGCTTGACAAGTTGCCGGGCTTTTTGTCAGTCTGAAAAGTTATGAAAATGTAATTTAAATTAAGGGAAGCCTATAAAACCGTTTTTGCTCACGTCTTCATTAAAACAATATTGTCTGGTTCTGATAAACCCGTTGATATTGCAAAAAATCATGCCAAAATGTTTGAGACCTTCCTGCTTTCTGCACCAAGTTTTGAAACTGAATTCATTAATTCCAAATTGATTTCTTCACTGGGCAGTAAGAAGCCCAAGTCCTCTATAATTAACTTGGAATCAACTCAAAACAAATACAGTGGATCCCTCTTATTTGCAAATGATAGGGACTAGGCCGGTCTGCGATTTGTAAAATATAGATGTGTAGCAGAGAAAATTGAAATACATACAGAAAAATATTTTAAACCTCACAGAATTCTTTACCTGTGGACCCAGTTTACATAAGCGTCAAATTCTGGAACTGACAGACAACTATTGTGAAAAGGGGAGTTTTGAATGGACTGGACATAATTTTTGACCGTTAAATCCAACATTCATTAAAGAAGTCAACTCTAACATTTTCTTTACAATGACATGTTGTATGTGGCTCCACTATTCTTAACATGACATTCTGATTATATTGCGTTTGTGGAATATGAGTTAAGCAGCAAAATTCACCTGTTTTTATCCATCTCAGGGGGCAGCTATTTTGCCACTTGCTGTCAACTGAAAATGACATCACAGTTGCCAGGTCTCAGGTGACCAATCATGGCTCAACTTCAGAAAACTGGTGAGCAGTAATTGGTTGTGACGTGAGATCTGGCAACTGTGATATTATTTTCAGTCGACAGCAAGTGGCAAAACCATTGCACTCTATGATCGATAAAAAACAGATAGATTTTGCCCGTTTAATTCATATTCCACAAACAAAACATGAATCAAACCATTGTGTTTCGACTACTTGGGTTGCACAGAACATTATTACGAAGATAATTTTTGGACTGACTTCCCCTTTAAATCAGAGTCAAGTCTAGGTATTACATAATATTGAACTAATACTTACAGCTGCCACTGTTAACATATCAAACACTTTGGTGCAATACCGCCAAGCATTAGCGTTTCCATATTTGGTCTGGCACTCATCTGTGGAAAAAACAAAAATTAAAGTGATTACTGTTCAGAAGGCAAAATTATTTTATTGTATTTATCACATCAGGTTAAAAACTGGTAAATATGTTGCTCTCATCTCACCATAAAAGCCATAAACTTGCGTAATCTGTCTGCTCTCGTGATTTCCACGTAGAAGTGTGATGCGGTCTGGCCATTTGGCTTTCAGCACCAGCAAGTAGGTAAAAGTCTCCAAACTGTAGTATCCTCGGTCAACAAAGTCTCCCTAAAGATCATAGAATTTTATTATCAACAAGTCAATGGTGACACCCTTGAGAATTTTTTTTAAAAAATATTTAAATAAAATGTATACGAACCATAAATATGTAATTTGTATCTGGAACTTGGCCACCAGTTCGAAAGAGTTCACAAAGATCATAAAACTGGCACAAGGGGGGCGTGGGGTAGGGTGGGTGTGGGGGGGGGGCAATATTAGATAAAATATTGTACACCACATATATCATCAAGCTACACACACGTGCACACGCATGCTCTACTTTTAATGTCTGGAAATGTCACCTGTCCGTGTATGTCCCCGCATACTGTTACTGGAGTAGAAACAGGTTGGACGTTAGACTCCTCCAGCAGAAGATCACACACATAGTCACATAATCGCTGCGTAGGAGAAAAAAAACAGATATACAGGTAGTAAGGATTCAGAAAGACATCATATTGGTTTAAGCAGCTACTAAAGTGTTATGTACGCATTCGTAGGACTTCCACAAATTATTTTGCTCGTCGAGTAATCACCAGCGGTAATTGCGATTAGTCGACTAATCGTATCATATGTAAATTGCGGAAAATCGCAGCAACAAGCAGCTGATCTTGTATATTCCCATTAGTAGCTTACAGTTTGACTTATTTAAATGGCTAGAGACATCCCTTTTTTTTTTTTTCCAATTAGAACAGAATTTGATAGAATGTATAAAGTGAACACATTTGCCGCATTGGAAATTAAAAATGGACACCGATTACTAAGAATAAAGCTGAAATGAAATGCCAGTTTATCGATCGGGTCCCGCACAAAGCCAAACTGGCGGCGCCATTACTGTGACGTCACAAGTTGTACATCTGGATGTCAACAAACCCAAACAACATGGCAGATGATAGCGACAGCTCCGGTTCTAGCGGCAATATTAGCATCATTTTATCCGATTCAGAAACCTCTTTTGACGCAGAATATGATGAATCTAGCAGTTCACTTGGGCTGAGCTGAGCACATTTTCTGAATTGTGCCCCTCCCGTCACTCTGGTTCGGTTGGCATAGTAAAAAGTGCTCTTGGGGGCTTTAGAGTGCCGAGTTGATCTCGGCACATGAAGACATGACCACCTGCAACGTTTGGTTTAGGTTTTATAAGCATTTTTAATTTTATTGCTTAAATCGCATTTTCCCGACAAGCTGAGCATGTTTTCTGAATCGTACCTCTCCCGTCACTGTGGTTAGGTTGGCATGGTAAAAAGAGTAGAGTGCCGAGTTGACCACTGCGAATGAAGAAATGAACATCTGCAGCGTTTGGTTTAGGTTTTAGGCGCATTTTTAATTTTATTTCTTAAATCGCATTTTTTCGACGAGCTGAGCACGTTTTCTGAATTGTGCCCCTCCCGTCACGCTTCGACATAGTTTTCAAAGTCAAAGCCTCAAAGTCTCCTTTATTGTCAATTCCTCCGCATGTCAAGACACACAAAGAGATCGAAATTACGTTTCTCACTATCCCAGGGTGACAAGACAGCGTTCACAACGCACATACAAGTAAACAACACAGGAAAAAGAAAACAAGATGATGATCAATAAGAGTCATAGCACGCTAGCCGCTCCCGATGCACAGCAGAGTCCGGAAAGATAAGACAGAGTTCACAACGCACATACAAGTAAACAACACAGGAAAAATAAAACAAGAAGATGAACAATAAGAGTGATAGCACGCTAGCCGCTCCCGATGCACAGCAGAGTCCGGAAAGATGACAGTCAACCAGGCCACTGTGAACACGAGCACACAGCAGGCACGCACTGTCCGGTTCGTGGATCCTATCAGGCGAACTCAACCCATCTTGTCGTCCCGCGAATGAATGTACGCCAGGATAATGGAAGGCACGGCTAGGCGAGCTGGGTTGGCCGCAAACCTGGCCCGACGTCTCCGCGCTGGCCCCTCTTCTCTTTTTGTTTACATTCACTGAAGCTAAACGCGTACAACTTGAGACGTCATGAGACGTCACTTCCGGCTGGCGGCTCGGTGCAGTCAAACTCGTCTGTGCGGCAAATTTAAATGATATTTTTCAGAGCAACAGCTTCCTTTTCGTTGTTTCGAGCGTCAATTTATATTTATAAGCCCATAAGCTAACTAAAACCGATTTATACATATACCGGTGTCTCTAGCCCTTTAAGGTATATACAAATTAATAATGAAGATAATTATGGTGATGTTACACCCAACTTGTTTTAAACTTTGTAGCAGTATTCCCAACTGGTCTATGAAGATGGATCATCTGAAAACGAAGGCAATACTAAGACCTTAATTTTTTGTTGTTGTGAATATTTAGTGCATTTTAAAATGAGACCAAAATCTACACTATGCTGAGTTCCACTAATACTATGGAAAATTATGAGTTAAAAATGGGATTAGTTTTTATCTAACCTTTATTCAAAACATTTTGTCTTGCTTCGCAAATATGCATAATTTGATCTACACATTCAAATCGAAG
This sequence comes from Syngnathus scovelli, assembly GCF_024217435.2. Lineage (NCBI taxonomy): Eukaryota > Metazoa > Chordata > Actinopteri > Syngnathiformes > Syngnathidae > Syngnathus > Syngnathus scovelli. The sequence continues at coordinate 9,088,839 of NC_090849.1, read as the reverse complement.
CACTGTAAATGAGAACAGTAAATTCTAACGACCTAGGTGAGCAAAGAGTTTTATTGTTAAGTGTTACTGTTAAGAGCTTGTGACAAATATGCGATGTGTTACTTTAAGTTCTCTGATGTCCGAATTATGAAATGCACTACTCTGTGCATGGTCGCGAGTGACTGCTCTTGCTGCTCAATGTCAACTGCAGGATTCAAAAACTGTGTTTTGCTTTTAAACATGAGTTCACTGACTAATGCTCTCCATAATGCATAGTTGATGATACAATATGTTATCGTATCACAGCAGGACATTGAGTGTAGCGTTCAATCAGTCACACATGGCAGCCTGTGTGTGTTAACTACAGCTAGCTTCCAGACACGGCTATCCCTATATCAGAAATTAAATCAGTCATCAGCAACTACGTGCTTCCTTTTTAGATGGTCGTTTGTCACCGTCGTGCTGCCATAAAAGAGAGGTTTACATTGTATTTTAGGTGAAATGCAGCAAGACTTTTTGACTCTGTTGCTAACAGGTTACCCATGTCAATCCTAATCACCCAAAATGGTTTTGTTTAGATCACAGATGACCCAGATTACCAGTACTTTGCATGTGCATCACAGAGAAAGCATACAGCCAGCGGAAGAAGTGTGAGACGAGGCATTTTCGAGAGAAACATACAACACCAAATAAATATGTGTAAATAAGCGTCTTGGCTATTCAAATTAATTGCTGTGATTAGTCAACTCCTAGTCTTACCTGTAAGGGCATTTTATTATCAAGAGTGAAACATTGAATATGCATACTTCAGAGACAGTTTACATAAACTGAGCGTTATAACAGTAAAGTTATTACCAAGTCGATTTCTGGTAATGTGAGGATAAACTATTCAAAAGACGGATTCTTATTCCTTTAGACAGAGATGGTTTGAAATGAAAACACATTTTAAAACTCATTCAATGAAAACCATTTTCAGATCCTCTTTTACCTTTCCACGTGAAAAATGTAAAGGACACAATCAAAACTGGGATTGAACATCTGGATTCTTTAAAAACATAAAAGTATATCTTTGGCGTTGAATGTGTTTCAAATGCGTGTGAAATTCCTAGATAATTGTGACAGCTCTTTTTTTATGTATATCCCACAACACTGGTGACATTAACTCAGAGGATTTCACTGTCAACACTTGACACTTTGATAAATATCTAATACTGGCATATACTATATGCGTAAAGGCATAATGGTAGCGAAACATTTGTTCACCGCAGCATCTTGCTTCTGTCTGACTACATGAGAATAGGAAGATATTTTAATGAGCACGTCAGTTAGAGAAATCAAATTCCGAGTATTATATTATTTGGGGCGAATATTGGTGTAATGTACATCACACGATAGCCCTTAATGCAAAACCATGGCTTTTTGGACATGGGCTTTTAGTCATTTGACTTGCCACTGACAGTGCATGTCTCCTCGTCATTGACCACTTGTGTGTCACCCAGAAACACATCAGCAATGCTGTTCACACAGCAATTGAAACGACAAACGCTCCGTCTTCTAACTCAAAATGGCAGTCACCACCATCAAGTCCATCGGGGTCTAATCATTTTATCTGTTAATAAAAGACATATCTTCATTTGCTCCATTCATTTCCTGGCCGCACAGACGTACAGAGTGTGCTAAACGCTATTAGCTAGCTTAAGCTAGCCTTAGTTATTAACACATTTTAACCACAATTTAAGTAAAGTATTAAAAGGACACTACTTTTTCTTGCCGAATGTATTCAAATTATATCTGGTTTACCTTTAGGTCATTTTCTGGAAGGTATTTGCACTGTTTTGCGATCTCCGCATATTTATCCAGATCAAGCGGCGCCATTGTAACTAGCTATTTGTCTTGCGCAACTTCCTGCAAATGTTTGGGGGTCTGGCCATCTGTATTTTGCGAATTGCTGTACTGCCATCTCCCGTCCGAATGCTTCAATGCAGCTACTGAGATCATTTTGGCGTAGTGGCATACTTTGACCGCATGGATGAACTCTATGCTTGTCTAGTAATGTACTGCGATCCAAGAAGAAAAAAATCGAATCGTCTGGTTTTGTGCAGTCAAATGTACGCTTAGTTAATTTGAAATATTCTATTTTCATGGACTACGTCTTGTGTTTTAATATTCTGCTTTCAAAATTAATTTGCTAATTGGACGAATTGAAAATCATGATGGGTTTAAAAGGATGGACGTTTCGTCCGTTGTTCATTTGGATTTAAAATTTAAGCATCAAATGTAAAAGTTACTAGTTTGAAATGTTCACTCATTCATTATCAATGTGTAGTGGGACATTTGATTTTTTTTAATAAAGGTATTTTAAATATAATATAAGTATTTTAAATAATGAGCAAATAAATAAATAAATAAATAAATAAATAAATAAATAAATAAATAAATAAATAAATAAATAAATAAATAAATATTCTTGTTTTTTCTTTGCTGATCTTTGCGCTCTCGAAATGATTGGTATAAAGCCCGTCCAATCAGCAAGGGTGGTCTTTCATTGGTCTTCTCGAGTTTCTATTGGCTGATGTAAATGCGCATGGCGCGTTGAGCCAGGTTAGGTTGCAGAGCAATGACTTGTGGTTCATGAAGCGACAAACAGCACTGTACGCGCCGGGAGACATCAATGGTGGAGTACGCATCCATTCAGGGAAAGGTCTGAGAGAGACCGTTACTGGGGCTTACATGGAGAGCTGAAACTGAATATGGGATTAACGTCCTTAATGATGTACATATCGTCGGTTGTGGTATTTATTTTGTATGTATATATCGATTTTTCTGAAGCTGCACCTCGCATCAGTCTATACGATGCGTCGCCAATCTCCAGGAAGCCAGACACAGCCTCCGACACCTGGAAGACCCTTCATACAGATATGCCTCGTCGTTTACCCGAGAGCAGATTCTCTTTAGCACCGTCTTCTGCTATTGGCATAGCTAGCCATATCCCCCAAAATACAATTCTTTCTGCACCAAATAAGCCGACTACCGCTGATTTCGACTCCGAGATCATTTCAAGCGCAAAAGAAGACATCGCGGCGCTGATTTCCAGGTTAAGCAAAAGATCTACTGATGCATACACATCACTCTTTGCCCGGGAGAAAATGCTACAGACAATGATGTCCATGGTTTCTCAGCGGACAGACAACGATGCGTGGTCGGCAGATAGGATCGCCACTGTTACCTCAGTGGAGAACAGTCAAGGTGAGTGTCGTCGAATGCAGTACTAGCGAAAGTGGATCATTTTGTCTGAAAGGTTTTCCTTTCACGTGATTAAAAACGTAAAGCAAAGAGGCGTGTAGAAAACCAGTCACTGCTATGCAGCGTATCTGCGAGAAGAGGAACGATCGCACTGTGCTTTTGACGCAGAGACCAAATAATGCACATTACAACAATGGGCAGACCCCATCAGATATGCATGCTGCACCCCCGTCAAGGAATCCTAATGTATCGTGAACTGCAATGTATTCCTGTTAAAAACGGTATCCTTGCTGCGTGAACATTAACGTGGCCTACATGAGGCCTCTTAATAAAAGAGTGTGCGCCACATATTACAGCGTATAGGATGAGGGAGGGAATGGGGGGGAGTGTAAGGTTGGATCCAGTTGTTCAATGAGGGTATCCCGTCTGTCAAGCCACACAGCATCCACACACACCCATGGCATTATTGCATTCAGCTCAGCAGGATTTATGTTTAAGGGAAATTTTATTCAAATCTGTTTGTCATGGATGTGGGACATGTAGAATCCAAGGACACCCAAACAAAAATGGCCAGGCAGCCAAAGCTTTGAATGGGGAATGGCAATGGCCCCTATCCAAGCACTGTGCAAGTTTTGATTAAGTCCTAGCCAGAAGCACAGTTGTGATAATAAATCTTTTGATGACTGTGAGGCAGATGGTTTAGTTGTTTTTACCATCCAAATTGCTTATATCAGCTCATCAGGCTGATTTTGCCAAAGCAATTTTAAAGAAAACATGGCCATTTTTTTTCTCCTAATATTTGATTCAATATTCTGTGTTTACAGAAAAAAAGCCCAATTGTTACCTTGTTACCTCCTTCTGAAGTGAACAACTCCAGAAATATATGTAGCCTATTTCTTTCCATGTTCTGACTGATTTTGGCTCCTCACATCATCTATTAAAATCTATTTGCTGTGACACTCATTAATCCCTAGCAACATTAAAATTTGGATACATCTTCACATCTTCCGTAAAAGACAACATCACTGGTTATGACGACACCTGGTAGCCATTCTTGCAATTTTCCCAGAGATGTTCCCTCAAAACACAATTCATCCATCAATTCTTCTTGTTGTTACTATTATTACTATGTAATTCTTAATTGCTTTCATTGTTATGATCAATATTTGTCTCTTTATTATTTTCGTGCCTCTCTGGTCTTGTGTCTATATTTGTTCATTAATGAAAAGGAGCTTGTTAAGGATATCCAAATATTTAACTGTATATTTTTCAGACGTCACTTATGTTTTGCTAAATGTTACATTTCTTCTCAATTTTCTAGCATTTGCATAAAATAGTGACAAAAGGACAAATACTTGAGCATTAATTGTTATTTGGGGCTGGTTCTGCAGACGTTTATTTTTTATTTTTTTTAAAAGATTTTTTAAATTCAAATTTAGACTTCAAAAGCGAGAATTGTCGTGTGACATATTTCCAAGCCTTTGTGCTCAGTTATACTTTCGGTTCAGTAATGCCAATAAGCTTTATCATGCTTTTTTTTCCCCCCTTGCCATCTGTTTGACCTGGTGGTCAAAATTAAACTTGCACTTTAATGTGACATAACCCTTAAAGCTTGAGCTTGGTGCATTCTTGAGCTCTTATCATTGTTCCATTTTAAAGACAGATAATATCACATCAACAAAGGCATCAACCTCGATCACATGGAAGGGTCTCACAGACACATATAAGCTTTTTTCCCTTCCAACATTTTTGCAGTTTGATGCCTAGTGAAAAAAGGACAAATAAAATTGGTTTTCACGGTAGCAGCAGACAAGAAAATACCGAGTGAGTCTCAAGAGGAATTTTGAGACTTGTTCTAAACGGTCCGCCCCTGTTTGAATAACAGTCATGCTGCCACAACACGTCACAGCAGTCAAACAGATAAACGAGACAGGGGAGAGGTGAGCCCACCCCCCTTTTCTCTTTCCACTGCACACAGGTCCAGCCCAATAGACGTCAGAGTGTGTAGCTAAACACCACATCTAGTTTTTGAGAATGATAAACAGTGTCTGTGTGTGCGTGTGTGTGTGCGTGTTTGTGTGTGTGTTTGAGGTGGGATATGCATTAACTGGATTTCACACATTCTTTGGCATCATCAGGGCTGACAGTTCTTGTGCCTCTTACTGTAGCAAAGAGCCCGGGAGTAGAGGCTCTCCAGGCTTGCATAACCACAGGCCATTTTGTTTTACTTACATAAAAATGCAAATAACACGAGAAAAGCTACAACATTTAAATTGGATTCTAGAGCATCCAAATGAAATTGTACATTTAATTTTACCTAATTACTTTAGGTATGTTTTGTTTTTTGTTTTGAGTACACAGATACCTCAGCTGTGCAAAGTACGTGTGAGATAGTGTTGGTCTGCACTCGCCGCTTCGCACTGAATTTGAGATCAGATAAATAATAGATAACCACAGAGTGCTTGTCAAGGTCATCTGCATGTTAACATATCCTAGATTCTTTTGTGAAGCACACCGTCTTGAATTGTGCCAAATATGTCCAGCGAAAAGTCGCAAAAGTCTATGTATAATTGCCACCCATTGAAATGCATTGGAATTGTGCATATAGTTTTTAACCCCCCTTTGATTAAATTCATATCTGTTCTTATCCAAACAGCTCAGGCTCCATGTTATTATTTAAGTGATTTCGCTGAGAGTAGAATCGGAAGATAAAACTCTATACACTGTACTAGTCTGACTGAGCAAATGCTGCTGCTCGCCTCCTAATTGGAGCTCATAAAAGGAAGTACACAACCCCAATTCTCGCCTCCCTTCACTGGCTCCCAGTACATTTTAGAGTTAATTTTGAGGTACATCTATTTGTTTCCAAATCAAATAAATCATTAAATGGCCTCGCCCTAGTTTAGCTCTCTGAGCTGCTCCACCCCTACGCTTCAGGTCTGAAGACCAGATGCTCCTGGAAGTGCAGAGACTGAACGGAGCCTTGGAGAGGATCGTGCCTTTTCTGTTGCCGGCCCTTCCCTCTTGTATGTTAGAGAAGCCCCCGGCCCCTGCCAGTTTTTAAAACTCATTTGAAGACCCATTTTTATCTTTAGCCTTTGACTGACTTTGTTGTTACTGTTCTATGGTTGTGTAACTACTTTATATGTACAGTATATTACTACTACTACTGTATATTAATTTGTTATAATCTACAACTCTTACTGACTTTGCAGTTACATCATTGTTATATGTGAAGTGCTTTGTTTCAGCTGCAGTTGTTGTTCAATGTGCAATATAAATGAGGTTGAGTTGTATTGTAGTACCGTATTTGCCCGAATGGAAGACGACCCTGATTATAAGACGACCCCCTCTTTTTCAAGACTCAAGTTTGAAAAAAGACGTTTTGAACACCAAATTTAATTTTTATACAGAAAATGATTACATCTGAGACAAATGATTATAACAATATATTCGAGAGAAAAAGCATGTTATTTTGCCTCATTCAAATCATGCAAAAACTGTCTATCACATCTTACTATCTGAACATTTAAATATGTAAACTAAAGTGCAATCACATTTGTAAATGAATGACTTCTGGTTTTTGAAATGTAAATAAACCAATCTACTGTGATAAAACAACAATATTGCAATAACTACATTAACCATCAAAGTGAAGTCTAACTGTAACTGTAGTGTTGAAACAAATCTGAATAAGGAAAAACATTGCAATAAAATAATGCAAACAGTAAAAATAACTCATTTTCAAATGAGATGAGTAAAAACTGGTCAAATGTCTAAAAAAAAAGATATTAATTTTAGTGAAATTCTGCAATTCTGAAATTTTGCAATTCTAGTAATGACACGAATTCGATGCACAATTTGTCTTCGCGGGCCACATAAAATGATGTGGCGGGCCGTATCTGGCCCCTGGGCCTTGAGTTTGACACCTGTGGTATAGGGGGTTGGCTCGGATGGTTGTGCTCTTTTCGCCCCCGGGTGTCGGTCAAAACACAGGAGGGAAGACGTGGTTCAGTTTAGATTGCTTTACTGAATTTTTGGCAAAAACGTAACAGGCACTGTGGCTCATAGGGGCATACAGGCAAACTGGCAAAAGGGTATAAGCACACGTTTGGTCATAAGGATGTGAGCAGGTGTGTGTAGTGTACATGGGTGAGTCTTTGGGTGTGTGAATGTGATTATTGTGTGTTGGGTGTGTGTGTGTGGTATGTGTGTGGTGTGTGATTCTGCAACAGACAGAAATACAGCACGTACGTCAACGCTCAACTTCTGACGTCACACAACACTAGTCGATGGCACACATTACATAACTAACTGCGCGTAACGGTTCCGCTATACTAAATAACCATAATTGAAATACTCTCGGCAACACACCAAATATAAGTCATCGAGACAACAAAATATATTTGCTGGTGACCATTAGTTGGCAACTCGTACGATGCGAGGAAAACTTAAAGGAGCGCGCCGAAGCTATCAATCAAACGGCTCACACACGAAACAAACCACGATCAGACAAACGGCACAACAATAGACAGTAGTAACAATGAAATGTATACACTCACTTTGTGTCAAAGACGCACACGATCACAGCAACACACTCAGTCGATACCATCCATCCATCCATCCATCCATCCATCCATCCATCCATCCATCCATCCATCCATCCATCCATCCATCCATCCATCCATCCATCCATCCATCCATCCATCCATCCATCCATCCATCCATCCATCCATCCATCCATCCATCCATTTTCTTCCGCTTATCCAGGGTCGGGTCGCGAGGGCAGCAGCTTTACCAGGGACTCCCAGACTTCCCTTCCCCCAGCCACTTCATCCAGCTCATCCCGGGGGATCCCAAGGTGTTCCCAGGCCAGCCGAGAGACATAGTCTCTCCAGCGCGTCCTGGGTCGTCCACGGGGTCTCCTACCGGTGGGACATGCCCAGAACACCTCACCAGGGAGGCGTCCAGGAGGCATCCTGATGAGATGTCCGAGCCACCTCATCTGGCTCCTCTATACGTGGAGGAGCAGCGGCTCTACTCCGAGTCTCTCCCGGATGACCGAGCTTCTCACCTTATCTCTAAGGGAGAGCCCGGACACCCTGCGGAGGAAACTCATTTCGGTCGCTTGTATCCGGGATCTCGTTCTTTTGGTCACGACCCATAGCTCGTGACCATAGGTGAGGGTAGGAGCGTAAATTGGTAAATTGAGAGATTTGCCTTTTGGCTCAGCTCTCTCTTTACCACGATGGACCGGTACAGAGTCCGCAATACTGCCGACGCTGCACCGATCCGCCTGTCGATCTCGCGCTCCATCCTGCCCTCACTCGTGAACAAGACCCCAAGATACAAACTCCTCCACTTGGGGCAGGATCTCATCCTCGATCCGGAGAGGGCATTCCACCCTTTTCTGATCAAGGACCATGGACTCGGATTTGGAGGTGCTGACCCTCATCCTGACCGCCTCACACTCTGCTGCGAACCACTCCAGTGAGAGCTGGAGATCACGGCCTGAAAAACCAACAGCAACACGTCGTCTGCAAAAAGCAGAGACGCAATGCTGAGGTCCCCAAACCGGACCCCCTCAACGCCTCGGCTGCGCCTAGAAATTCTGTCCATAAAAATTATGAACAGAATCGGTGACAAAGGGCAGCCTTGGCGGAGTCCAACCCTCACTGGGAACGAATCCGACTTACTGCCAGAAATGCGGACCAAACTCTGGCATCGGTGATACAGGGACCGAACCGCCCTTATCAGTTGGCTTGGCACCCCGTACTCCCGAAGCACCCTCCGCAGAACCTCCCGAGGGACACGGTCGAACGCCTTCTTCAAGTCCACAAGACACACGTGGATTGGTTGGGCGAACTCCCACGCACCCTCGAGGATCCTGCCGAGGGTGTAGAGCTGGTCCACTGTTCCACGGCCAGGACGAAAGCCACACTGCTCCTCCTGAATCCGAGGTTCGACCTCCCGACGGACCCTCCTCGCCAGCACCCCTGAATAGACCTTACCAGGGAGGCTGAGGAGTGTGATTGCCCTGTAATTGGAACACACCCTCCGGTCCCCCTTCTTAAAGAGGGGAACCACCACCCCAGTCTGGCAATCCAGAGGTACTGTCCCCGATGTCCACGCAATGTTGTAGAAGCGTGTCAGCCATGACAGCCCGACAACATCCAGAGCCCTTAAGAACTCCGGGCAGATCTCATCCACCCCTGGGGCCTTGCCACCGAGGAGTTTTTTAACTACCTCAGTGACGTTGACCCCAGAGATTGGAGAGTTCGCCTCGGAGTCCCCAGGCCGTGCTTCCACAATGGAAGGCGTGTAGGTGGAATTGAGGAGGTCTTCGAAGTATTCTCCCCACCGACTCACGACGTCCTGAGTCGAGGTCAGCAGCACGCCATCCCCACTGTAAACAGTGTTGACGTTGCACTGCTTTCCCCTCCTGAGACGCCGGATGGTGGACCAGATTTTCCTCGGAGCCATCCGGAAGTCATTCTCCATGGCCTCGCCAAACTCCTCCCACGCCCGGGTTTTTGCCTCACCAACCGCCGAAGCCGCGTACCGCTTGGCCATCCGGTACCTGTCAGCTGCCTCCGGAGTCCCGCAGGCCAAACCGGCCCGATAGGACTCCTTCTTCAGCTTGACGGCATCCCTTACCGCCGGTGTCCACCAGCGGGTTCGGGGATTGCCGCCACGACAGGCACCAACGACCTTACGGCCACAGCTCCGGTCGGCCGCCTCAACAATGGAGGCGCGGACTCAATGTCCTCCGCCTCCCCGGGACGTGGGAAAAGCTCTGCCGGAGGTGGGAGTTGAAGCTCTTCTTGACAGGGGATTCTGCCAGACGTTCCCAGCAGACCCTCACAGAGCGTTTGGGTCTGCCAGGTCGGACCGGCATCTTCCCCCACCATCGGAGCCAACCCACCACCAGGTGGTGATCAGTTGACAGCTCCGCCCCTCTCTTCGCCCGAGTGTCCAAAACATGCGGCCGCAAATCCGATGACACGACTACAAAGTCGATCATCGAACTGCAGCCAAGTGCACACATGGACACCCTTATGTTTGAACATGGTGTTCATTATAGAAAATCCGTGTAGAGCACAGAGGTCCAATAATAGAACACCGCTCAGATCGGGGGGGGGGCGTTCCTCCCAATCACGCCTTTCCAAGTCTCACTGTTACTGCCCACGTGAGCATTGAAGTCACCCAGTAGAACGATGGAGTCCCCAGAAGGAGCGCTCTCCAGCACTTCCTCCAGGGACTCCAAAAAGGGTGTGTACTCTGAGCTGCTGTTTGGTGCATAGACACAAACAACCTCTCGTTCACCGAGGTGAACTCCAATGTGTTGCACTGCTTCCCCCCAATCTTATGGCCCAGCCGGGGGGCAATAAGTATACCCACACCTGCTCGACGCCTCTCACTGTGGGCAACTCCAGAGTGGAAGAGAATCCAGCCCCTCTCGAGAGGGCTTGTACCGGAACCTAAACTGTGCGTGGAGGCAAGTCCGACTATGTCTAGTTGGAACTTTTCTGCCTCGTACACCAGCTCAGGCTCCTTTCCAGCCAGAGAAGTGACATTCCATGTCCCAAGAGCCAGCTTCTGCAGCCGGGGATCAGACCGCTAAGGTCCCTGCCTTTGGCCGGCGCCCAGCTCACACTGCACCCGACCCCTTTTGCCCCTCCCACAGGTGGTGAGCCCATGGGAAGGGGGACCCACGTTTCCTTTTCGGGCTTTGCCCGGCCCGGCCCCATGGGCGAAGGCCCGGCCACCAGACGCTCGCCTTCGAGCTCCGCCTCCAGGCCTGGCTCCAGAGGGGGGCCCCAGTAACCCGCGTCCGTGCGAGGGAAAACTAGATCCAATTTTCTTAATCGTCATAAGGGGTTTTGTGAGCCGTGCTTTGTTTGGCCCCTCACCTAGGACCCGTTTGCCATGGGTGACCTTACCAGGGGCATGAAGCCCCCGACAACTAGGATCATAGGGGCACGCAAACCCCTCCACCACGGTAAGGTGACGACTCACGGAGTCGATAGTGGCAACTTTTAATTTACCGCTGTGCACAAGCTCCAACAACCGCGATAAGCTAAGGTAACTCACGTGAGACTTAAGGCGCGGTGACGTAACTGTCCAAAAATGTATAATGTCTAGACCCCGGATGTAAGACGACCCCCACTTTTTCAGTCTTATTTCAATGCAAAAGACACCGTCTTATATTCGGGCCAATACGATAAATGTATTTATTTTCACCACAGTCAATCACCAAATAATGGGAGTAAATTTCATGGAGTCATGCAAACACACTTTCATCTATTTGTCTCACCCGTTGTCATGCCTGTTTCTTTGTTCCCCCCAGAGGGATTCTGTAATTGCAGCACCGGAGGAGAGGGGATTTTGTATCCAGATGAGTGTAACCAAAGCACTGGTCAGTGCTCATGTCTGGATGGCTACAGTGGTCTACAGTGTGACGACTGTGAGGAGGGGTACTTTACCAATGGCACTGGCGGCTGCCTCCCGTGCACCTGTGACTCATTTGGTGCAGTGAGCCACCTGTGTGACAGGTACTGTACTCATCTGTTTTAATGCTTTATGCAATACACGTTACATTTCTTTTTATTACAAAAGTCTTTTTTTTATGTACTCATTTACATTACAAAAACCCTGCCCAAAAGAAGGCTTTTGGTGTCGACCAGGTCAAATGTGTGTGGATGAGTGATCATATGAAAACAAGGTAAAAAAAAAATTGCAATTGAGCTGCAGTGTAAACCTAGCCTAAGTCCAGTGCACAGATTCTATCTCGCTCTTGTGCTCGCTCAAAAAGAAAAATGGTTTCTTCCGCTTTTTGCTTGTTTTGGTTATGAATGTGGAGATTAGAGGGGTGGATCTATTCTATTAGGACAGGAATCACCAACACGGTGCCCGCGGGCACCATGTCGCCCTTGAGGACCGCATGAGTCGCCCGCAGGACTGTTCTAAAATTAGCTCAAATAGCGGCACTTGTCAGTGAGCTGCATCTATTTATTTTACAGTCAAACCTTGGTTTTCGAACGTCCCGGTTCTCGAAATAATCGGAATTCGAACAAAAAATTCTAGACTTTTTTGCTTCGGTTGTCGAACAAAATTCGGAGGTCGTTCGTGATGAGCCGGGAGGACCCGAGAAAACCCGACAGCGCGGCCCAGATGCCGACTGACTCCGTTGTTATTGTATTTTCATTACTTTGAGGATTGTATTAACCCCTAATCATGCCTCCAAAGAAAGCAAGTGGGAGCAGTAAAGCCATCCTAAAACACAAAGACGCTACTAAAGCAATGCGACAGTGAGCGCCCGGCGCGCTGCGGTTGCACGATCGGACCAAATTGAGCTCCCTGCGCACTTAGGTCCACTTAAAATTTTTAAAGTACATCAGGACTTAAAAAATATTTTCTAAATTTTAGCGACCGCTCTGTCACAATAATGCGACCAGCGCGGTGCAGTTGCGCGTTCGGCGGTGCGCTGCAGTTGTGCGATCGGACAAAATTAAGCTTCCTGTGCACTTACTAGGTCCACTTAAATTTTGGAAAGTACATCAGGACTTTAAAAATATTTTATAAATTTCAGCGACGCTCTGTCACAATAATGTGACCAGCGCGGTGCAGTTGCGCAGTGGGCAACACGCTACGGTTGCGCGTTCGGCGGTGCGCTGCAGTTGCGCAATCGGACAAATATGCGGAAATTTAAAAATGCTTAAAAAAGGCGGGGGTTTTTAGTCTTGAAACGGATTTTTTTTTTTTCCATTACAGTGGAGCCTCGGTTTTCGAACGTCCCGGTTCTCGAACAAATCGGTATTCGAACAAAAAATTCGAGATTTTTTTGCTTCGGATGTCGGACAAAATTCGGTTGTCGAACCCCGCGAGATGACCCGAGAGGACCCGCATGCCAACTGACTCCGTTCGTTATTACTTTAGACATGCCTCCAAAGGAAGCAAGTGGGAGCAGTAAAGCCATCCTAAAACACAAAGACGCTCCTAAAGCAATGTGACAGTGAGCGTCCGGCGCGCTGCGGTTGCGCGATCGGACCAAATTAAGCTCCCTGCGCACTGAGGTCCACTTAAATTTTGGAAAGTCCATTAGGACTTTAAAAATATTTTCTAACATTTAGCGACCGCTCTGTCACAATAATGCGACCAGCGCGATGCAGTTGCGCGATTGGCGGCGCGCTACTGTTGCGCGTTCGGCGGTGCGCTGCAGTTGCGTGATCGGACAAAAATGCGCAAATGAACAAATGCTTAAAAAACTTTTTTTTTTTTTTTGCTTGGAACGGATTGATTTTTATTCCATTATTTGTAATGGGAAAACATGATTTGGATTTCGAACGATTTACTTCTTGAACTGCCTTCTGGAACGGATTGTGGTCGAAAACCGAAGCTCCACTGCATTCGTAATGGGAAAAATTGATTCGGAATTCGACCGATTTGCTTCTCGAACCACCTTCTGGAACGGATTGTGTTCAAAAACCAAGGTTTGACTGTATTTTTGCTATAGTTGTTAAAATCACACTTACATGTGAACTGGAAATGACAATAATAACACATAGTAAAAGCCAAATTGAGCAAATTGGCTATTTCAGAAGTGTGTGTCAAACTGGTAGCCCTTTGCCTTAATCATTACCCAGGAAGTAGGTCTCGGTTTAAGAAAGGTTGGTGACCCCTGTATTAGGATATCACTGAGAGCACTACGACTTCTCATACATTCAACATTCTCGAATGCTCTTATAGGGTAATACCTTATTGTTGCCGTTTAATAAGAAATGGCGAGTGGACCTGCTCCTCGCGTGACATGAGTTTACATCGATGAAGCGTCATCGGGCATTCTTTGCTCCTCCTCGCACACGTCGCATTTTGATGACGCATGCGCCGTGTGACTTTTTGTGGCTGGGGTGGCCGTTTTTCCCCTGCGTAATTGAGCCTTGTTTACAGTGTCTTTAGCGGGATTTTATTTTGAAGTATAAGCAGAAAAACCTTCAAAACCATTCGTTGGCCCCAGAATGAGTGTGTTCACAAAAACGTTCACAAAGCAAAAATGCGCTGCATTCAGTTTTCGTTTGTCCAAAATACGATGAACGAGTTCATGACCAACGCTGCACTACAATAAACTTTTCAGTGTATAACTTGTGTAACAATGTAAATGTGCTGTCCACTCAAAGTAAGTCAACACAAAGTCATTAATGTCTTAAGATCTGACAACAAAACTGAGGAAATACCTAAGTAAAAATTGAGCCTTAAGTTTTAATTGTTCTCTATGGCCGCCAATATTTTCCAGCACTGCTTTGTGTGTGCCATAGATCCATGGGTGAGTTTTATGTATAGGATTAATTTGTGCATAGAACACAAACATTTCTATGTTTTTATTGATGGCCCATTGAGAGGTTGACCTCATGGTTATCACCTTCTCCAGCAATGTGATATGCACTCATATTTTCTAGAGATATCCTCTGGATATGACACTTTGGACTCAACTTCTTCAGTCAACCAAGGCGAGGTTTGTTCTCAGCAAAACCTCTCCTGTTAATCTGTTCTGTGGTCTTGGCCACAGTGATGCAGATTAATTTCATGCTGTTGGCAATCTTCTTATAGCCTACCCTAGTAATGGGCCATGTAAATGATGGAGGACACCCCATTTTTATTATTAGTGTTTTATAAGTGAGAGCCACATGGGAACTAGATTCAAGATACAAAGCGTTTATTGTCATATATACAAAAGGAAAGCACTTTTCTTTGTACAATGAAATTCTTTCGCCGTCCGTTAAAGTGCCAGACAAGGTAAAGAAGATTAAAAAGTAAAAAAAAAAAAAAACCACACAAAATATAAAAACCACAATGTATACACAGCATATACAACTACGAAGGTGAGGGGTGTGCAATATAGGCTAGTGCAAAAATGGCATTGTGCAACAGTTGTGAGAGTTATAGTGAATGTGCTGTTAAACAGGGGAGAATGCAGTGCAAAACAAAGTGAGTGTAAACAGTGTACAGTATAAAGTGCAGATCAGTGACTGAGGTAGTGATCTGGTCAGCTGTTTATGACAAACATTCTGAAAATAGACGCATGTAAAATACGTACCGTATTTTTTGGACTATAAATCGCTCCGGAATATACGTCGCACCAGCCATAAAATGCACAATAAAGTGAAATAAAACCTATATACGTCGCACCGGAGTATAAGTCGTATTTTGGGGGAAATTTACTCGACAAAATTCAACACCAAGAACAGACATGAACGAGCAACAACAGGCTAAACAATATGGTATGCTAACGTGACATAAACACAAACAAAGAGCTGAGAACGGGCCTGACATAATATTAACAGTTATCCAATAACTACAACATAAATAACACCTTTATCAAACCGTCTGTGTCACTCCAAATCATTAAATCCATCGATCATCCTTTATGTCGCGTGTGCGCCGCGCCGCCGGACTCGTCGTCAGTTGCAGTTCAAATTATTCCACAGGCCCATATAACATATAAATTATATATCAAAAACTATTATACAAACAACAATATTTTCGAACCATCTAGTATGTCACTGCAAATCATTAAATCCATCGATCGTCTTTATAGAATCAACGCTGCGTGTGCGCCGCGCCGCTGACGTCGGAGCAGTTCAAATTATTCCACTTGCCCATATAACGATATATAAAGCATATATCAAATTCCTATTATATAAACAACAATATTATCAAACCATCGGTGTCACTGCAAATCATTAAATCCATCGATCGTCCTTTATGGAATCAACGCGGCGTGTGCGCTGCGCCGCTGACGTCGGAGCAGTTCACATTATTCCACAGGCCCATATAATTATAAACAACAATTTTATCAAACAATCTCTGTCACTCCAAGTCATTAAATCCCGTGATCAAATCCTTTGTCCTTTATGTAAACAACTGCCGCGTGTGCGCCGCGCCGCTGACGTCAGTTGCAGTTCAAATTACAGTAATCCCTTGCTACATTGCGGTTCGTTTATCGCAGTTTCACTACATCGCGGATTTTTGAATTTTGTAGATTTATGAATAATTTCACATATAAGTCGCTCCTCAGTATAAGTCACCCCCCCACCCAAATTATGAAAAAACCCGCGACTTATAGTCCGAAAAATACGGTAGATGCTTGCAAGTGTGACTTAGCCATGTGATACAACTGAAGTTCGATTTTACGCGCTTTGATTCCACACGACTTTCTGTCTAACGCAGTTTGGTCATGGATCCCAATTTTTTCGGCGTAAATACATTTTCAACTTCCGTATTTTTCGCACCATAAGGCGCACTTACTTTTCTCAAAAACAAATGCTGCGCCTTTTAATAAGGTGCGCCTTTTGTGTGGACTGAATTCCAAAATCTGTATATGTTGTTGTGTGGCTACCGCCACACAGGAACGTAATATAATGTAGACATTATATGTAGACCCGATGAACCAATCAGTGGACATTACATTTTACGTAGATCGAGGCGGTAAACTAATCAGAGGACTTCATGTAACACGTAGAGTACGTACCTCTGGCACCACTGATAAATAAATACTATTGTTTGTGCAAAGAAAACAGCATCAGGACCCTCTAAAATGACATAGACAAAGAGACATGCATACGAGGCCCAATTAGAATTTTCTGGAAAGCCAGGATCATTGCAGAAGAGCAACGAGACAATGACGAGAGGGAACTTGGCATGTTTAGTGGCGAACTTGCCCAACTGTTTCATTCGGATACAGAAGATGATGACTTGGATGGATTTGCGCATGAATATCGATCCGTAATGAAGTGAGTACAGTAGAGTACATGGTTAGATAGTAGAATAAAGTACAACTGAATTGAGTGAGTACAGTAGAGTACATGATTAAATAGTAGAAGAGTACAACCGAACTCGCTGCCTTGCTCCTGTGACGTTTTTCGTTTACTGTAAATCATGGCATACATGCGCCCTATAATGCGGTGCGCTCCATGTGTGGATTAAATACAGAATAGCCCCCTCAATTGAGTCTGCGCCTTTTAACTCGAAGCGCCTTATGGTGCGGAAAATACGGTAGAATTTTAAATGGGCGATAGGCTATAGTGATCATTCGAAGCTAAATGACGAGTGCGTAGCTGTAAACCTTGGCTCTCGTGATTTAATTTCCATGACTAATTTAAAGGCATTTGATAAGAAGTCTGTTTGACCTTTATGACTGTGTTACGGAAAGCTAGGATTGTTTTTGATTCGGAAAGGGGGAAGTTCACAGAAGCACCTCATGTACACAGTCACTAGTCAAAGACCACAGACATAGTCGTAGAATAAGTGGCTGCTTTAATCTCTCTTCCATCCAATTCACATAGCATCAAAATGCATTCACGGTGATGGACGGCAAACGGACTCCTTCGGCTGCCCAACATCATGCTTGACGTAAATTAATGTGACAAAGGACCCCTTCGGCTGACTAAAAACATGCCTTTCTTGAAAGAAAGAAAAAAAAAACGACTTTCTATATAACGTGCTTTTGGGGTTAATCCGATTCCCAAATTCTGGAACCCAAAGTCCACTTATCAAGCTTCAGCTGTATTACAAATTATAATTATACAGTGGAACCCAGCTACTCACGGGAGATAGGTACTGGGCAGGCCTGCAAATGACAAAAATTTGTCTATAATTGGCGGCCATTCAAATGAAAGAGAGGTAAGAGAATTTTGTTGGGGGGGGGGGCACTGTAGGTTAATAATAAGCAAAAACTCAATTGGAAAGCAAAGTGGCGAGAGATCACTGTACCTCACTTGATGCTTGTTTAAATAACAAACAGCGTCAAACCTGGCAAAACTGCTAGCTTTAATAAATACAATGGCAGTCTTGGAAATGGATATTCATGGTTTCCCTTAAAAATGCACCGGTAATCAGTCATGAACAGTAACAGTGATCAAAGTTTGTAACCAGTGGCAGTTTATTTTAACAATCTGTGATTTTCAGGATTGAGGAATACCTCTGTGCATAAGGTCAGTTCTCTAAGTCTATACTAAGTTTTCACTGCCACCATATTGCATTGAGGGGTGAGCAGCCTAAGAAGCTTCACATTACTTAATGAGAGAAATGTTGAAAGCAACAGCAGGCTAGGGGTTTGGAAAGCTGGCTAATCTGTACTCAAACTGATTAGCTCTAAAAGGGGTCCTTGGGGTTAGCAGGGGCCAGGCTCAGACAGTCTAAGACATTTTATTCAGTGTGGTATTATCAGCAAAAAATGCACTGTAACTTCACGGGCATCACAATTAGAAGTGGATGCAAAATTCTTCAGAATCATACCTCTCTTACCATTCCTTTGTGGCATTCTGTGGAAAATCAAGGTCAAGATTATTATAGTACTGGATCAATACTGCACCCACTTCAGTGTGGTTTTACTAGTGCTTACACTTTGTTTTACTGGAGTGTATCATTTTAGATCTCTTATTCAATTTAAAACTCACACAAGCAATCAGCAGTTTTCTGAGCCATGGTTGGTTGTGTCCTGACACTTGGCAACTGTGATGTCACTTTCAATTGACAGCAAGTGGCAAAATGTCACCCCCCTGAAACGGATAAAAATGGGTGAATTTTGTTGCTTACTCATGTTCCACAAATGCGATATTATTCAGAATGCTGTGGTTACACTAATGGGGTCACATACAACATATTATTGTCAAGAAGATTTTTGGCTGGACTTTCCCTTTAAATGAAGACTAACACTATTTTGTCTGAAATTGGACAACGGAACATCTGGACACATAGAGACGAGTTTATCCTCTTAATATGTGACTGCTGACAGCTTAGGGGGGGGGGGCTGTGACATTATGTTGCAATGTTTTGGTGTAAACATGTTCTAGGCAAAGCAAGTTGGCTAGGTGCTGTAATGTATAAATTTTTGTTACAGCAAACAGCAGTTTCTTGCCTCAGATCCTAATTCAATCATTACTGTATCATTTGTATATACCACAAATTTAGGAAAAAAATCCTTCTTAAGAGTTTTGTTGTCATGTGTTTCACACTGGTGGTATTTTGAAACCCAAAAAGATGACATGCCTTTGGCCCTGCAAAACTGAACTTGGGTAAATATCCAATTATATAACGGAAATACTGGGACCAACGTTTTGGTCGTGATTATTTGTAGATGGGGGCAGTGTTTACCGTGTGTGGGGGTTGTTTAGTGCCTGGAGTGAACCAATGCACGGTCAGAAAATATTTTCCGAAATTCTTGATGGCCACCACGCTATTTCATTGATTAGTCACACAATTTTTGCTAAACCAGTTGACTGTCATCAACGTAAATTCTTCCTCGATTGGATTACAAGCTTTTCAAATCCAGGTGACATCTGTAATTGGATACTTGTTCATTGTACTGTCTTAACCTAATGAGATTTCCTCTTGTCAGGCCCTATAATGTGGCATTCGGTCTGCTTGCTCGTACACAATTCATGTGACGGAAAATGGACTCATACACCGTTAGCCACTCTGTGGGTTAGGTAATGCATCCAAACCACTTCTGTCTGTCATAACAATTGCATCGGTACTTTATTTGGGTCACCTCCTGTGAGTATTGTCTGGGAGGCATTTTTGGACAATACTGCATACAGACTGGCAGTCTGGAATGAAATATTGATTGTGGGTGATGTTTTCGCTCCTGTGTTTTGTCAGCGAGTGTATGCATCACTGCAGTCGGTGCATCTATGCGTCTTTTTGCCCAGTGGAAAGAGTGAAGTGCTGTGAATACGTTTTGGATGCCCTGCAGATAAGTGGGAATACATCTGTAGTCGTAGATATTTTAGATCAGGTTTTGTATTGAAACAAATTTTAAAATTAAAACGCTCCATTTAACAAGTTTCTGTCTTAAAAGGATGGGAACAAGGAACAGCAGGCTAATTCCAAACACCTGAATTTTGTGAACGAGCTGCAGTAAACTGCATAGTTAGAGCCTCGCAGTCAGTGTCTTCATACTGTATGTGCAAGGATTGAGGAACAGGTAATGGGTTAGCAAATCAATTGCTAACAATTTCTTATTGTCGACAAATCATTTAGATACTACCGTATTATAGTCGCGTTTTTTTTCATAGTTTGGCTGGGGGTGCGACTTATAATCAGGAGCGACTTATATGTGAAATTAACACATTATTACTTGATCATTAACACATTACTTACTGTAGTATAGTTGATCACTTCACATGTTGGTTTCACTTTAAACCGCATGAGGGCACACTCGGCCTGTGGAATAATTGGAGCCGCAACTGACAATGAGTCTGACCTCAGCGCCACATGTACTTCCGGACGGAATCAGCAGCGACGTTGTTTGTGACACGGGGCGAAGATTTAAATGGATTTAATGATTTGGAGCAGACCCGGGCAAAATACGGCCCGCGGGCCATATCCGGCCCTTTGTGCATCTCTGTCCGGCCCGCAATCATAAATTACATTTGATTACAACTTAATAAATGAAAAAAAAATCAGTGTCGTACATGCAATACAACTTTATTTTGAAAGGCGTCGCACTTCCGTGTAGCGTGCGTGCATGTGAGCTGTGCGTGTAGGTGAACAGCGCGAAGTAATGCTGCCCTCAAAATGTGTGCTGACGCGAAGAAAAGAAAAGTTGACGAGTGCCGTGTTTTCAACAAGACATGGACTGCCAAGTATTTCTTTACAGAACTGAAAGGTAAAGCCGTGTGCCTGGTTTGTGGCACACAGGTCGCTGTGTTTAAATAATATAATTTGAGTCGCCACTACACGACCAAGCATGAGGAAAAATACAGAAATCTGTCTAATAAAGAGCGCGCAACAGAGGCTGATGCATTGCTAGCAAAACTGCAAGCCCAACAAGGACTTTTTATCAAACTTCACACCCACAGAGATGCAGCGGTCAGGACAGGTTTTGTCATTTCCCGCAAAATTGCCAGAAAAAGTAAGCCGTTTACTGACGGAGAGTTTATTAAGGAGTGCATATTGGACTCTGTTGCACTGATATGCCCGGAGAAAAAGAGCGCATTTGAGAATGTGTCACTCTCCCGACGTACCGTAACAAGGTGGGTTGAGGACACATTGATATGTTTCTATAAATGTGTTGTAATTCACAGTTTGAGGAAAAGTTAAAGAAGTTAAGAATAAATTGTACTGATTAATGATTTTTTTATTTGACCTATAGACCACAATTTCACATAGCCTAATAAAAATATAAACAGAATAATTGTAGTCTTCTAATTACCAGTACCAGCTATTTAAGATAAATAATTTAGTGCATATTACAATGGAATAAAGTTGAGCAGGTTTAAATTATCGTTGGTGTGGCCCTCTGACATAAGTCAGGTTTTTCATGTGGCCCCTTGTAAAAATTAATTGCCCACCCCTGATTTGGAGTGTGTTAGGTTACGGATTCTAGTTATTGATCTGACTCCAAATTGCGATCAACACTTAACACATAAATTGCTATGTCCTAATCCACACACTGGCGCACCTAACAATTTTGCGAGTTCGTTCTGTCAAAGAGAAGACCAGTAGATCAATCAGACCAAATTTACCAATTGTTTATTCCTGACAAAGTGCACTAATACAGGCCTGGGTCCCGGGTCCCTCACACTAAAACTCGTGCGTTTTTGTGACCACCAAAAGACGACACATTCTTCCGGGTTGCCCAGTTTTAAAGAAACACAATATGAATATTAAAGCATGCAAAATATTGTGAGATGATTGGTCGATGGCCATCTCCTCCCCGTGTCGGCGTTATCGCTGAGGTCAGGTGGTTGAATTTCCCCGCGAAGCCGGGCAACATAGACGTGCTGTTGTTCTCGTTCCTCAACGACCTTGAGATGTTCTCATCCGGTACTCCCTGTCTGGGCCTATACACAACACTTCAACGAAAACAAGTTCATGCAGTTTGCCTGCACATTCTTCGCCAACCACCAATCCACACGAGCACTCCAATACTAGATATTATATTAATATGATTATAAGTTTAACACAACCTTAAAAGCACATTTCCCTTTAAGTGACACGGATGGTTCGATAAAATTGTTATTTATGTTATAGTTATTTGATATATAGTTCACATCAGTGACGTGCGGTGAGCTTCATGACTGGGGAGGCACTGAAGCCCCCCCCCCCCCCCCCCCCCCATGAGACTTTTACTCCAGTGCGACTTGTATGTTTTTTTCTTCTTTATTATGCATTTTATGGCTGGTGTGACTTGTACTCCGGAGCGACTTATAGTCCAGAAACTACCGTACTTTTTAATTTAGTATTGTCAAAATCTTCTCAATTTTATCTTCTCAACTGTAACTATTCTCTCATTTCATTAGACCTGCATGAAAGCAGACAGATCATCTTTGACTGATCATCAAAATAAGTGGTTAGCTTTTAGGTTTGCTTTTACATCGGAAAACATTGATCAACAAATTTGCCCATTTTCTGATGTGTTACTGACCAAACAATAACTTAATTGTTATTTATATTTTTGAATTTGCTCCACTGTCAATGTGAAACAATGTCCTGTTTTTGATTGACGGGATAGAAACAAAATCATGTTTTTTTTATTCAATTCATCAAATCACCGACAGATTAATAGATTATGAAAACAAATTGCACGCCTTGTTTTTTCCTAAATGTAAAGTGACAGTGGTTTTACCTAATTCAGTTTTACTGTAGTCTGGGAAACTTTGAGTAACAGTCGCTTGAAAAAAAATTGCTGTACTGATTTATGCTGGACATGTTGCCTTTCAAGTGAGCCAATGCATACCTTGTCATACAGATAAAGGTGCCCATCCCACCTTGTGATATAAAGTACAATGATGGATGGAGTAGCTGTCAACAGTAGTGAATTCAAGTAGAGAGTTAAAATGAATTAAACAAAGCAAGTCCAGCTGTTTCTTTGTGGCGAAAAGGATCATGCAGAGCTGCCAAATGTTATGGATTGTCAGTATTTTGTTACAGAAGTTACTGAATGCCAATTTGTTACAGCCGAAAGGCTGATTATTCCAGATACTTAAAAATAAATCCACCGTCCAATATTAGCACCATCACAAGCCACCACGATGCTGGCCAGTACACATTTCATAAATGGATGTGATGAAATTAACACTACCGTATTTTTCGCACTATTAGGCGCACTTAAAAACTTAAAATTTATTCAAAAAACCACAGTGTGCCTTATAATGCCGAGCACCTTATGTATGGATCAATTGATGAATTTGTTGATCCATTCTGGTTGTATACAGTGCTCTGCCAGAATGTTTCAGTACGTTTTAGTACGACTAGTAAATTACAATGTTGCATCGCTTCCCAGCATTACGGCAACCGTGGTCAGGGGGCGTCACTGAATAGCTGTTGTACCCGCGAGGCTATTTCATTTCAAAATAGGCTGTTCCGTTAACGTTTTCGAGTACGTTTACGGATCAATATCCAACGGAATCATAAATAAGCAGCACCAATGTGTTAAATGTCTTTAGTCGGTTCCGATCACTTTTATGGGAGATAGTTTGAGAAACGTGATTGTTTACAGGGGGCTGCCACGACACTTTGCTGAGGCTCATGGGAGTCTGCGAGCTGAGGCTGATGGAAGTTTGCGGGTGGCTAATGCTATAATGATAGCTGCTATACGCACGAGGCTATTTCCTTTCAAAATAGGCTACTCCGTTTATGTTTCGAGTAAATTTACGGATTTATATGGAAGGGAAACATAAGTAAGCAGTACCAAGGTGTTAGATCAAACTTTAGTCAGTTCCGATCATTTTAAAGGAGATAGTTTGAGAAACGCGATTGTTTACAGAGGGCTCATTGATTATTGGCTAGTGGATGCATACCGCAACCCTAGTCAACCTCAGTTTCTTGCAGTATAGCTTCTGTTTTATGCGCCTTTTAATCCGGTGCGCCCTATATATGAAATAATTTCTAAAATAAAAAATTCAATGAGGGTGCACCTTATAATCCAGTTTGTTGCAGTATAGCTTCTGTTTTATGCGCCTTTTAATCCGGTGCGCCCTATATATGAAATAATTTCTAAATTCAATGAGGGTGCGCCTTATAATCCAGTGCGCCTTTTGGTGCGAAAAATACGTCACATTGAAAACAATGATAAAATATAACTCCTTTCTTTCATTGCTGTTCTTGCCATTTTGCGCTGCCCCAGCTCCCCGCAAGCTACAACTGGCTAGCTGATGTGGCTAAACATGTTGGCGAGCCACAAGATCACTTTGCATCAGGTGTCAGCGAAGCACAAGTTCCTAATCATAGCGTTTGTAGCAGTGAATAAAATGCACTTCTGATTAGTATCGTGATTATGAAATGAGGATGGCAAGAAAGACGGCGAAGTCATACAAATAGCTAATCTATCATCACTGACAAGTAGACGTGAAACACTGGAAATAAGTGATTTGACGATATGTTAGTTAGGTCATGTAATAGTGGAGAGTAATCCGCTTTGCACAGCAAAATAACAGGTCAATCATTAAGTGTGTGAAGAAAAAATAATACAAAATACATAGGACAAGAAATGAATTACACCACCTCACTGAGACAATAAACCAATGAAAATGTGAAAAGTCTGTTAATATTATAAAGATACTTATAATGCTTTGAATTAGATTACCTTAATTAGTTACATCAGCTGCAAATTGGCATTGTTTTCATCAGCATTAGTGGATGTCAGAAATAGAAAAATGCATATTAAAGAAGTACTACAATGCACTAATTACAAACCAGAATTTTGTCAGTGCTTAAACTGCCTAATCCAGTCGAACAGTTATGTTATTTGTTTGCAAAATAGAATGCTGTGTTTAAAATTTGACTTTCAAGATCTGATTAACCTGATTTAACACACTTGCTTTCTGACTACAGTTAAAAACAGAATGAGTAAAAAGCTAATTTAGCCATAGATGTATTTGACAATTGCACGCTGCAATCTGAAATACTATACTTTGTTTCAGACTGCAATGATGTGTGTCATTATAAGGATGATGCAATAAATACATTATAATAAGTATTGAAGCCAAAATCTATTAACAATTGTGGTTATAGGTCATGCTTATGGTTTATTGTGGTGAAAGTAGTATGTTGTGCATTTGAGCAGTAGGCGTAATTCTTTTACATAACGGTACATAACATGGAAATTTAAACAAAACGTTATAAAAGTTCATTCGGTTGCCAGCAAAGGGCACATCTATATATAATGTTGTCAGCATTCAAAATTGAGGAAAAAAAAACTGCTTTGACCAGATGTTTCCCACATGGTTTGGGGCAATGGATTATTTCTTATATTGTTACAATATAATTATAATTTTTGGTTGGATGTATTTTATTTGTGCATGTATCAGTGTGACTTTTTAGCAAATTATTTTGTTTGTTTGTTTTTTTGATACATGATGGCCACAGTGCATACACCCAACTGACTTTGTGATGTACTTAACATTTTGTTTTTGTTTTGTTTATATCCTCACGTGAGCTAGCCATAATTTGTTGAGTTGTGTGATCAAAGATGCCTAACCAAGTGGCTAACACACACAAAATCGAGCTGACTAACCCCTGTCTGTCTTTGTTATGTATGGGGAGGGCCAGATGGCAAAATTCTAGTTATTTAAAAAAAAAAAAGCCATAAAATGAAAAGCAGCTGACTTTCCAGTGTGTATTTCATGCCATCTTTTTATCATTAGCCATTTGGACGTGACCAGCCTGGACAGGCACGTCTACTGCTTTTTTCACTCACAGTTTCAGAGGAGTCATGGTAAAATATTTCTCCTTCTCTTTGCCGTCGATGATACAAATCGGTGGCGCCACCATATATAGAAAGCAAAAAAAGACAAATAAAATGCAAAATACACTTGTGGGGGTAATCCTGACCTCACTGCTCTTGTGCTTAATATACTCTTTTAGATTAGACTTCACACCCAGTGATACAACTACACCTGCTAAATGTACAGTACCTTCTGTTTAGTCTGAGTCATTCCCAAGGTAATCAAACAAAATATTTCCTCACCATGGAAAAAGAAAGCTTGTAACAGAACACTGATCCAGTACTGACTAACAAGCATGGTAAGTGACGCAATCCACGGCATGCTCAGTCATGTACAGACCTTCCACTTTTATGATCCAAACACTATCTCACTGGGCATCATGCTCCATAAACGAATCTCGCATCGTAGTCATGGAGATGTTGTTATGAATGATAGACAAGAGTACGCTCTGCTTCCATTCATCTTCGAACGCAGCTCGCACTCGCAAGTACACACACTGTCACTCCGTTTTTGGTGCATTCTGAATATCCAAACTGCAAATTGAACAGCGAACGGTCACACTTGAACTCGTGTGGGCTCGGAGTAAATTTACTTTAAAAAGAAGATACTTACATATATTTTGTTCAACTATTCATTCAGAGGGAAAATCTCAGCTTTAATTTTTATTGAAGCAGCATTTGAAAAATGAGCCTGGAATATAAGTCATTTCCGTGTTTATATTCACATTTGCACCTTGCTGTTTTTGCTATACCAAAAAGAAGTGTCATTTCACATCCACTACAGTAGGTGGCAATAGAGCCCTCATATGTTTTTTTTTTTCTTTTTACACTAAGCACGCGCACACACAGCACAGAACTGATCAAGGATGCATTTGGAAATACAATCCAAGCGCGCTCTCGACACCCAAGTCCGAGTCAGAGCGGCATGCTGGACAAATGGAATGTGCGCAATCAAGACGTGAGTGTTGTGGGCTGATGGGGGATTTAAATGACCTCATTCATCATTTGTATACCATAGATACAACACAAGTTTGTATGATATCACCTTCATATCATTTTTGTATTTCAGGCAAATTTATGCGCTTTTAATCTTTTTTGTGACAGACTAAACAACAATGTAAATAGTTATTCATTGTTATACGTTGAGGTACAGTACATTTCTTTTTTTTTCATTATGTTAATATGATTGCTATATTATGCAGACAAACGTATAACCGTTTCATAAATAATATTTATAATCATGGCAGAAAGTTGAGGAGGGGCTGGATTTTTTTTCTGGTAGATTTTGCCATGTAAAGCCATTTGTTTGGAAGTATCCATTGTGTGAACATGTGTTCTTATCACATAAGCTGTCAATACAGGTCAGCAAAAGTATCATGTGCTTCATGTGGAGGAATGCCCCGCCCCACCTCCGCCAAACACAGCTTTAAGCTTTTTGACACTCCCATTGATAAGCTGTTTCCATCACAAGGTTTGTAAAAGGGGAAGTGGGAACTAAGTCATAAATAATGAATTGTATATACAGAGATTGTGCTTGTGACCATGTAAGTGCTGCAGAAGCTTGCATTGATCCGCCATGCTAATACTGATCTGAGAATGACTAAAGCACAACGACTTACAGCATATTGGAAGTGTTTGAAGCGCCACCATTAATGTCAGATATATGTGCCACTTTTGCTTCCACTCTATTGACATTGTTATAACAGCTCTGTGGTAACGGTGTCTAAAGCTCATCACATTAACTGTTCTAAGACCTCCTCCAACATAAGTTACTCTAACAAGCTTACATTTTATTTACTTAATGTTTTTAAAATTATTAATATAGTCACTGCAACATAAAAACATGTACATATTTTGTCATGCACGTGACTTTCAGACATACTGTACTTTGTTTAATTCATTTATTTCTCTGTTCCTTCAGTTTTGAAACATCTGGTGTGTGTATGTGTGCGTGCGTGTATGTGTGGGTTCTTCCAGTCTTGTGTTTAGGATTGCCCATGCCCCACTAAGCATCACCGCCAGCCTCTTCATTTGCATTAAGTGCAGTTATTTAACAAAGCCCCATTTGTATGAAGATACATAGTCGCAGAAATTGCTTCCAGTCACTTGTGATTTACTTCTTTTGTTTTGAAGCCATTGTGTGTATGTAGTAATTGTTTTTGAGTGCATTGTCTGGATTGGAGAGTTGATCAGGCTTGACTTGGCATTGTGCTTGTTCTTGTCGTAGATTACTTACGCTGATGTGTCATTGAGTCATTTCATTTTATTTCTAATTAAAGTCTCTTTCGTCTCTTAGAATTCACGACCCGCAAAGCGATGAAAAGATCAGATTCTATGAAAGAGAAAGAAATTCAAATGTTGGGGGGGGGGGGATTTTTAGACCTGTTGGATTAGTTATTAGTTATAATAATGATTTTAAAGTGTATTTTTGATCTATTTAATGGTAACTCAAATGAGACATTGATTGGTTTTACTTTAACTTCCAAACACTGGAAATTCTTTGGTAATTTAGTTGTTTTAAATATCAAGCATTGCAAAGCTGCTTCTACGATAGTTACACTAAATTTGTTACTGCACACATAGATGAGAAATGATTGGTTTTTTTTTTCATTCAAATCTGTGCTCTCAACTCTCAGCTCTCAAGTTATGTGCATGTCCCAACACGAATCCCAGTAATTCCAGTTCTGTAGTGCTACACCCTTAGCGAAGGGAGAAACAAAATGTAAATTTAAAATAAATTTAAAATAAATGCAGTTGCATTATTTTATATATTGTTGTACTATTACCGGTACTTTCCTTTTCATACCTTGTACTGTGTTCAGAAACTATATCTTCCCTATTGCCCTTTCAGCTCAGGGATCTGTGCGTGCAAGGCAGGAGTGTATGGACCCAAGTGTGACGAATGCCACCCAGGTTTCTTCCACTTCAGCAGCACCGGATGCCAGCCCTGTCAGTGTCACAATCACACCAACTACTGCCATCCACAGTCAGGTGAGTCGTCTGATAAGGAAAATTGCAATTTCATCTTGAACAGTGATTCTTATCTGGTGTGTTGGAACCCAAAAGTGCGTTGCAGACCCATTTTGGGTGGGTCCCAGACAGCCAGGACAAAAATTACACAAGTTCTACTTTGGATTTTTATGCTACACTACAGAGTCATACCAAGAATATACTGGAATTAGGTAAATGACATAAAGAGCGGCCACCTGTTGCTTTAGGCACTAGTTTACTACGTAAACAAATCCAGTGCAGCTCAGCCTCTGGTAAGTAATACGACAAATTCGTTTTAAACTGCTTTTGAAAATATAATGTCGGCGGCTATTTTTAAACAAAACATGTTCTTTATTGTTCTTAACCTATAACAACCTATGAAAACACGACACGTACCAAGAGGCTTAATGTAAGCAGAATTGTTTTCGGACTCGTAGCAATAACTACCCTAGACTGTTTACGTAGCCTCGGAGTGCTTTGGGCACAAGACCCAGAGGCCCACGATGCAGCGGACTCACCGGGCAGCTCACGCCGGAGGAGGAGCAAGCGTAGGCGGTGTGACCGGCGGCGGAAGCGCGGTTGTCAGGGTGGGCTAACGGCTAAGCTAAAAGCTAACCCCTACAAACCGCTGCTTCCATCCATCTTCCTCTCCAACGTCCGCTCACTGGATAACAAAATAGACCATCTTAAACTGGAACTCTCCGCAAAGAGGGAGCTTAGGAACTGCTGCGCTCTCATCCTGACGGAGACATGGCTGAACTCATCAATTCCTGACAACGCCGTTAGCCTGGAGGGGCTCGCTACATTCCGCGCCGACAGAAACAGCGAATTTAGCGGTAAATCCCGAGGGGGTGGGCTGTGTGTTTACATCAACAACAATTGGTGCAAAAATGATAGATCTGTTGCCAGCTTCTGCTCTTCGGATATCGAGCTTTTGACTGTTAACTGCAGACCCTTCTACCTGCCCAGGGAGTTTACTGTTGTTAGCATCACTGCTGTGTACGTGCCTCCCAGCGCTAATACTAAAGAGGCCATGAGTGTTCTCTATCGGACAATCGGTGAGCAGCAATCCACGCACACAGAGGGTGTTTTCGTCATTGCTGGAGACTTCAGTCAGGCTAATATGAAGACTACTCTCCCTCATTTTTACCAACACGTGGATTTTCCAACTAGGGGAGAGAACGCTCTAGACCTGGTTTACACCAATATAAAAGATGCTTTCAGAGCAGCCCCCGCCCCCACCTCGGTTCTTCAGACCACCTATCTGTTATGCTAATCCCTGCATACAGTCCCCTGCTGATCAGAGCAAAACCCTCAGTGAAGCAGGTGAGGGTGTGGTCTGAGGGGGCCATGGAGGCACTCCAGGACTGCTTTGAGTGCTCTGACTGGGACATGTTCAAGTCAGCAGCAACATATGACAACCAAATCAACATTGATGAGTACGCCATGACTGTGTCAGCCTACATCAACAAATGCACCGAGGACGTCAGCACCACTAAGAATATCATCACCCGGGGCAACCAACGACCCTGGATGACTGAGGAGGTACGTCAAACGCTACGAGCGCGGAACTCTGCCTTCAAGTCTGGCGACAAGGAGACACTGAGGACAGTGAGAGCCAACTTGAACCGTGCCATCAGGG
This sequence comes from Syngnathus scovelli, assembly GCF_024217435.2. NCBI lineage: Eukaryota > Metazoa > Chordata > Actinopteri > Syngnathiformes > Syngnathidae > Syngnathus > Syngnathus scovelli. Next base: position 9,058,255 of record NC_090849.1, on the reverse strand, counting down.
TAGCGAAGCGGAACCAAAGTCGAAAAATTCAGGATTGTTTCCACGACGCCAACAACACCAGGAGTATGTTGCAAGGCATACGGGCGATTACAGACTACAATTCACCCTCCCCCCCCGGTGGGTGAAGTTGATGGTGACTTCCTAAATGGACTAAATAACTTCTTTGGGAGGTTTGAGGCACTAAACGGCACTCAAGCAGTTAAAACTGTCCCCCATCAGGAAGAGGAGGTACTCTGTCTTGACTCCGCCGACGTGTTGAAGACCCTGAGGAGAGTCAACCCCTGTAAGGCCCCTGGCCCCGACAACATTCCTGGGCGTGTGTTCAGGGAATGTGTAGGTCAGCTGGCTGGTGTCATCACAGACATTTTTAACACCTCGCTGGGCCAAGCCACAATGCCAGCGTGCTTCAAGACTGCCTCCATCATTCCGGTGCCGAAGAAACCTCAAATCACCTCATTTAATGATTACCGGCCTGTTGCACTGACTCCAATCATGATGAGGTGCTTCGAAAGGCTGCTTAAAGATCACATCGTTTCCAGACTCCCCCCAACATTCGACGCGTTCCAGTTTGCCTACCGGCAAAAACGTTCCACTCAGGACGCCATCTCCTCCGTTTTTCACCTGAGCCTGGCTCACCTGGAGGAGAAGAACACCCATGTGCGGATGCTGTTCCTGGACTTCAGCTCAGCGTTTAACACCATCATCCCACAGCATCTGGTAGGAAAATTGGAACACCTGGGCTTCAACACCCCCCTTCGCAACTGGCTGCTAGACTTTCTCACCAACAGACCTCAGTCAGTCCGGGTCGGACAGAACACCTCTGATGTCATCACCCTCAGCACAGGCTCCCCTCAGGGCTGCGTCCTCAGCCCCCTGCTGTTCACCCTGATGACACACGACTGTGTCCCCAGGTTCACCACCAATCACACCGTGAAGTTCGCAGACGACACAACGGTGGTGGGGCTCATCAGAGACAACAACGACCTGGACTACAGAGAGGAGGTGGAGCAGCTGGTGGGCTGGTGCAGAGGCAACAGCCTGATCCTGAATGTGGAGAACACGAAGGAGATCATCGTCGACTTCAGGAAAAAACAGCCTCACCACGCTCCACTGATCATCAACAGCTCAGGTGTGGAGGTGGTCAGCAGCACCAAATTCCTGGGGGTCCACATCACAGAAGATCTCACCTGGACTGTGAACACCACGGCACTGGTCAAGAGGGCACAGAAGCGCTTGTACTTCCTGCGGAGGGTGAGGAGAGCCCACCTGCCCCCACCCATCATGAGGACGTTCTACAGGAGCACCATAGAGAGCATTCTGACAAGTTGTCTCTGTGTGGTGTGGAGGCTGCACCGCCTCCGATTGGAAGACCGTGAGGAGAGTGGTGAGGACAGCAGAGAGGATCATAGGGGCTCCTCTTCCCTCCATTCAGGACATTTTATCTCAGCGCTGCATGTCCCGTGCCCGTAACATCATCAATGACCCATCACACCCCCACCATGGACTGTTCTCCCTGCTGCCTTCTGGGAAGAGGTTTCGCAGCATCCGCTGCAGGTCCACCAGGTTCTGCAACAGCTTTTTCCCTGCTGTCATCAGACTGTTGAACACTAGAACCGTTGAGCTCTAAACTGGACTCTGCATCACACATTCACAGAACTGTACTTTATGACACTAGGGACCTCTATCTTGCACTATCTCGCACTACAAACTTTACTGAACTTGTATAAACCCTTTAAATAGAAGTTTAATACATGGTTTAGCATTCCTCTGCACACTCTTAAATACTGTTTTGCCTACTTGCACTATTGCATAATTATCACTGCTGCACTTTATACTTATTTTTAATATATATATATATATATATATATATATATATATATATATATATATATATAGTATATGTATATATTTTTTTATAGGATATGTTACTTCTATTCAACTGCAATATCACTACTTTGTTGTAAGCCGTATGCAACGAAATTTCGTTTTGTATGCACCATGTGCAGACAAAATGACAATAAAGTTTGTCTAAGTCTAAGTTGTTCATGCGTCATTATACAGTCGATTGAAATTGCTAAGGGTTGATTTGATTTCCCCTGAAGTCCACGTATGGGTACCACCTCCGCCGCCCAAGATTGATTGGTCTGCAATCTGTGAGCAGCAGTTGCAACAAGCTGTATGGTGAGGAACCTCTCCTCAGTAATGACAAACCTTTCGTCATGGTCATTTCGTCCTAAGTCATAACATAATTGTCCGTCCTATCGTCTGTCCACGTTATATTTAAAAGGTTCCTCCGTCAAGCACTTTCATCCGTGCTTCAGTCGTCATTAGGCCCCCCAAAATAAAAAGCTCATCACCATTGCTATCATCTATAAAATATTCCAGTCACTTTTTTGTTATATAGTGAGTACATTTGTGTTTCTGTGAGACAATGCAGCCAAAATGAACATTAACATCATAAATAATTAAGTGCCACACACCACTTGGGAATTATACCCAGGCTTTGAGTTTTGATCGCACAAACCAAACCAGTGAACCAAACGACCTTGCAGAACATTCAATAAGATCAATACCCTAATAGTGCTGCGAGCTACCACACCAATAAGACTGCAGAGTTCACTAGAAGCTGTGTGCTTCATGATGGTCCCGTAGTTTGCAGGACTTAAGAGATAACAAGAATAAATCAGCTGCGGTTGATCTGTTGTCCATTGTTGCCAAGGACAAAAACAAATTGGTTCTTTTTCCCCTTATTTAAATGAATATGTCCCCACCTCTTCTCTTGTACATGTTGCAGCAATGACACTTGCACAAGCAAGTGAACACCGGCCATCATTCATTTCGCATCCTTGGTGAATGTAGCACAGTGGTTCCCAAACTTTTTCAGGCTAGCGCCCCCTTGGCTCCCCCCCCCCCCCCCCCCCCAGATTTGGTATGCTGCAATTTGAAAAGAGAAAGGTTAAACACAAATGTGTATTTGTGAACCAGTTTATTTGTTTATTTTTTAGCAGTTTTAACTGTTTCAGCAACATAGAATGGTAAATAAACATTCCACCAGTAACCTTCATTGTCTTACACTTTATATTAATGGGATGGATGTGCTTGGTGCAGGGACATAAGCTTCTCAACATCAGGCTGGAACTCGCTAAGAAGAAGTCGTAGATCCCCGCGGTCAGTAATTTTCAGTCGGTTTCTTTGCTTGGAAAGAAGCAAGGTGACTGCACTGAAGCCCCGTTCTACTAAATATGATGTTGGGAAGGCAATCAAGTACATCTTGACCGTGTTCCACAGCACTTGATAGCAGTCAGAGATTTTTTTTTGTAACCAAAAATCTTGATATGACTTTTTGAACTTTGGCCTTAGCTCGATGTAATTTTGAATTGAAATCAGTTCTTCCTCTGCCACTCCAGTTTCTTCACCGTCAACATTTAGGAATGGACTGATCACCCAGTCTGGTATTTCAAGCAATAAAATGTCCTCAAATCTCTCAGACATGTCTCTGTGCAGTTCATCCAGGTGTGTACAATACACTTGAAGGTCATCGTCTGGTATGCCTTTTTCCTTATCCAATTCAGAGAGGCTTGGGAACTGGTAGAGTGCATGGCGAGCTATGTTTCGTTTGAATAACTGTAACTTGGCCAGGAAGGTGGAGATAGCTGATTTGACTTTAATTAGGTTAGCATCATGTCCTTGCAGCTGCAAATTAACTTCATTGAACTTTGTGAATATATCTGCCAAATAAGCAATGTCATGCTTCATGTTTCTTAGTTCATCACACAGAACAGAATTGGAGTCTTGGAAGAATTCAACAACTGTATCAAACAGTGAATAGAAACGTCTCAGGCAGTTTCCCTTTGACAGCCATCTAACTTCTGTGTGCAACACTAAACGTTCAAACTCGCATGTGCATGTGCCTTGATTTTATTTATTGCTGTGATAACAGTACTCATTGATTTGTGTAGTCTACCACTCAGGTGTTTTGCGACCAGATGTTGCCTGTGGATTACACAGTGCATTGTAAGTACTCCAGGTACAGCTTTTTTCAAGAAACTAATGAAGCCATGATGACGACCTACCATTGATGGTGCCCCATCTGTTGCACAAGCAAGAACGTTAGAAAGTGGGATGTCTTTCTCTTTGAAAAAATCATCAACGACACAAAATACTGACTCCCCTTTTGTGTCTGTTTCAAGCTGTCTTGTAAATAACAGCTCTTGAACCAAGCTTTCATCTTGGACGAAACGAACATAAGCAAGAAGCAAAGATTCATTGCCTGGCAGAGTGGACTCATCTAACTGTAAACTAAATTCTGTTGTCCTAAGCATGTCACACAATGTTTCTTCAATATTTTCAGCCATTTCATCTATTCTTCTCTGAACAGAGTTATCACTGAGAGGAATAGCTTTTATAATTTGGTCAGGTGACTTGTGTACAACAGTGTGTAGAACCTCTCGTACTGGTGGTAGAATAAGCTCTTCTCCAATTGTATGAGGCTTACCATATCTAGCAATCAGCAAAGAGATGTTGTATGACGCTCGCAAACCGTCAGTAGATTGTTGTAAAGTGCTGGCAAATATATTTCCGATGGTTTTCCGTTTCCGAACTTTGTCTCGGAGTGACTGAAAATATTCCAAATTTTTGTCTGCTTTATCAGAGTGCATTTTCTTCAAATGTTCCGAAATCCTCGAAGGTTTCATAGCTTCATTTGAAAACACTTTATCACACAGTAGACACATTGGTTGCTGTTGGTTGTGTGGTGCTGCAACAAATCCATATTTCAGATATTCCACACTATATTGCCGACACTTCTTTTTTGTTTGCTGTACCAAGGCCATACTTTATTCTGGAACAAAAAAGAAAAAACATGTAAAATACAGCATTTTATCGCATTTCATAAATAGGCCTACTTAAAGACAAAAATGACAACATTGAAGGTATAAAAAGCAAGTTTACCCTCTCACGTATTCATTTTCTTCCATTTACTCACAGAAAATGGTGGCGGACGTGATCTAAGGCACGCCACCCTCGCCACCCACACAATGACACACGCGCGAACACGCATATATGCACACACACATGCACACACAGGTACAAAGTCATATATGTACATTCGTAACAATATATATCAGTGAATGCACCACCCTAACCAGCTCAACACAACACAACACGGCGTGTTCTGGCGAGTCCCCAATTTCATGTTGACTTGAACTCAAGATGATGTTGAGCGCCAGAATGTCAAAGTCAAAGTCAGCTTTATTGTCAATTTCTCCACATGCCAAAGACACACAAAGAAACCGAAATTTCGTTCCCCCCTATCCCACGGTGACAAGACATGGCCCACAACAGACAAACAAGTAAACAAGTATAACAACAGCGTGCTGAATAAATAATGAATAAATAACACAATAAATAAATAAATAAATAAATAAGAGGAGCAAAAAAGGAGCAAGTGCGCGTACAGCAGACATTCCAGAAAATAGCGCAACAGTGCCGCACGCTACGCAGAAGGGGGTAGCGAGTTGTGGTTTTTATTATAAGATAAAATTCTGAACATTACAAGCTTGAAATTACAAACCTGAGTTTTTGCTTTTGTAGTCTATGCTGTCTATGTAGTGACTACATAGACTTCGGACTGCCGCCCCCCTACCGCCCCCTTCAACTTCTGACTTCGACTTCGGACTGCCGCCCCCCTACCGCCCCCTTCGTCCTCACCGCCCCCCCCAGATCTTTCCACCGCCCCCAGGGGGGCGGTACCGCCCACTTTGGGAACCACTGCTACATTGTAGCATAATAAACACACGGGCTGGGTGTGTTTCTGTCTATCGTCAATTAAATGTGCGTCCGTCAGTGACGGAGTGAGAGGTCTCTCAGTATTTGACCCAGGTAAGGCGATTACACGGACCGGCGAAAAAAACGCCATCGTCCTTCCTTTTCTTGAACTTTCTTGTCCCGCGTCCTTCTTCCGCAAAATGGATGTCCGTCAGTCAACTGTTCCAATGGCAACAGACCGCAAATTACAATGATTATTTTATCCAGCATTTTTCTCCCCATGTACTATCTACTGCACTGGTGTCAAACTAAAGGCCCGGGGACCAGATACGGCCCACCACATCATTTTATGTGGCCCGCGAAGACAAATTGTGCATCAAATCCGTGTGTCATTACTAGGATTGCAAATTGTCTTCACTTTTAATAATATCTGTTTTGTTAAATATCTGACCAGTTTTTACTTGTCTGATTTGAAAACGAGTTATTTGTCAGTTTGTTTTGTAGCTTTTACTGTATATAATATGAGGTGCTCATACATTTATTTGGGTTGACAGTCATGATGGCCCTCCAAAAGAAGCTATGACTACAATGCGGCCCGCGAAAAAAACGAGTTTGACACCCCTAATCTACTGTATATGCTGTGTGTGTGTGACAATTACCGTATTTTTCGGACCACAAGTCGCGGTTTTTTTCCTTCATGGGTGGGGGGGCGACTTATATGTGAATTTTTTCATACATTCTCAAAAATAAAAAAAATAAGAAGTGAAACCGCGATAAACGAACCACGATGTAGCAAGGGATTACTGTAATTTGAATTTCAAGTGACGTCAGCGGCACGTCAGCGGCACGTTAGCGGCACGTTAGCGGCACGTTAGCGGCACGTTAGCGGCGCGGCGGTTGTTTACATAAAGGACAAAGATTCGATCACGGGATGACGAAGATGATGAAGGGCCCCACGTACTACCGGCATCATTAGCGGCTTTGTTTGTAAGTGACACGGAGAACGAAGAGTTTGAAGGATTTAAGGATTTGGAGTGACACAAAAGGTTTGAAAAACCATTATGGCTTTTAAGCACGCCCGGTCCTACTCTATGGAGCTCTCTTTCACCTTCGTGGATGTAAGTCGGGGGCCGGCGCTCGGCCGGGTGGCTGCCCGGGGACGGTGGATGGGGCTCGGACATGGCTTTTACGCACGCCCGGTCCTACTCTACGGAGCTCTCTTTCACCTCCGTGGATGGAAGTCGGAGGCCGGTGGGTGGGGCTCGGACATGGCTTTTACGCACGCCCGGTCCTATTCTATGGAGCTCTCTTCCACCTCCGTGGCTGGAAGTGCCACCTCTGGGGATGGAAGTCCACGCCGCCACACGCCTGGAAGTCCACGCCGGTGCTTGGGTCCTTGTACTTTGTTAACGCTACAATATAGTGATATACTAGATCTGTGGAATAACGACGAGGCTGACAAAGGACGAGAAATTTGATCGATGTATTTAATGGTTTGGAGTGACACAGATGGTTTGATAATATTATTGCTTATATAATAGTTATTTGATATATAATTTATTTAGCGTTATATGGGCCTGTGGAATATTTTGATGTGCAAGAGCCGTCACACCCATTGTTGACATAAAAGACGATCGATGGATTTAATGAATTGGAGTGACACAGATGGTTTTATAAACGTGTTATTTATTTAATAGTTATTTGAATAACTCACTTTATCCATTAAACCAATGATTCAACATATACGTACTGTAATTCTACAACAGAACACAAGTAGACACACTTTCACACTTATTTTTCTGTTTCATTTTTACTTGTGTGTAGCCCTTTGGCACTTTTAGCCTTTGTATCCGCTAAACAACATATTTTTGTACATTCTTTTAAACCGGTGGATATTTGGACTTTGCTTGAGTTCCTCACTTTGATTGTTCCATAGTTTGACCCCGGTTATAGTGATACAAAAACTTTTTAAGGTTGTTCTTATGTTTAAGATATGAAAGTTGTGATTCCCCCTTAACTTATAACCTCCCTCCCGATTCCTAAATACGTTTTGGATAATTTCTGGTAGTTGTTTTGCTTTTGCCCTATACATGATGATTGCTGTTTGATAAGATACTATGTCAGTGAATTTCAATAGTTTGGATTGTATGAAAAGTGGATTTGTGTGTTCCAAGTAGTTGACTATGAATAGTCCTTATTGCTCTTTTCTGCAGAATGATAAGTGGCTGTAGTGAAGTTTTACAAGTATACCCCCAAACCTCAGCACAGTAATGCAAATAGGGCAAGACAAGAGAACAATAAAGTGTACGAAGTGAATGATAATCCAGTAATTCTTATGCTTTGTATATGACTGCCATGCTTCTTGAAATTTTAGACTTTACGTTTTTGATGTGTGGCTTCCAATTCAGCCTGTCATCTATTATAACCCCAAGAAATTTGTTTTCCTGCACTCTTTCAATTTCAGTCCCATCTATTTCTATTCGTATCTTTATGTTCGCTTTGCCAAATACCATAAACTTGGTCTTACTTACATTTAATGATAATTTGTTCCAGTCGAACCACAATTGTATTTTTTTTCATTTCCTCATTCAACACTGATTCCACTTGTTGGATGTTATCACCTGAACAAAAGATATTTGTGTCATCTGCAAAATTGATGAGTTTTAGTTCTTTAGAGACTTTGCACATGTCATTTATATACAAAATAAATAATTTAGGGCCTAAAACTGACCTTTGTGGAACACCACAAGCTATGTCCAAATATCCAGAGCAGTGATTACCCAACTTTACATACTGTTGCTGTTCTTGCAGATAATCCTTTATCCAGTCTAATACTAATCCCCTTATCCCATATTTTTCTAATTTATTGAATAGTATATTATGATTAATTGTGTCTAAATCTTTTTTGAGGTGAATGAAAACTCCTACTGCATGTCGTTTGTTGTCTATTGCATCTGTGATTTCCTCGATTGATTCCAGTTGTGGCCTGTGCTGTTGATCTGTTTACTCTAAACCCATATTGGTTCTCTGCAAATAATTTGTTTTTCCAAAATTCCATCCATTCTACTGTTAAAAAGCTTTTCCAATATTTTTGAGAGTTGTGGCGATATTGAGATAGGTCTGTAGTTTGTAAAGTTGTTTGCTCCCAATTTTATAAAGAGGAATGACCTTAGCAATTTTCATCTTCTTTGGGAATGTACCAGTTAAAAATTACAAGTTACAGATGTACACAAGTGGCTTTGAAATCCCCTCAATGATTTGCTTAACTAACATCATATCAATCCCATTGCAATCGGTAGATGTTTTATTTTTGCATTGTTTTACAATGTTAATGATTTCATTTTCATCAACTCATTGAGTGAGGATTCTTTTCTATTAATTTATCTCTGTTGCCTACATCTGGCGCTGGAATCGGTATGTTTTTTGCTATTTGAGGCCCAACATTTACAAAGAACTGATTAAAACTGTTTGCCACTTCTTCCATATTATAATTTTCAGTATCATTTATAACAAAATATTTAGGTAATTTGTGTTGTTCGGTACCTTCTCTAATAATGTGGTTTAAGAGAGTCCATATCCCCTTAATATTATTTTTGTTATTCTCTAATTTATTCTTATATTCTTTCTTACTTAATCTTATAATATCGGTTAATTTATTCTTATATCTCTTATATTTATCTTCAGCGCCTTCTGTTCTCTGTTTTATGAAGTTCCTATAGAGTAATATTTTTTTTTTTTACAGGCATTTCTTAAGCCTTTCGTCAACCATGGACTGTTCTTATATTTAGTTTTTTATTATATTCCTTGATTGGACAATGCTTATTATATAATGAAGTGAATATAGTCATCAATTTATGGTATGCATTATTTACATCTTTTTCTTTATATATTGCCTCCCAGTTCTGTTCCATTAATTCATGTTTTAGAGTAGCAATTGTCTCATCTGTCCTAATTCTTCTTTGTTGTTTATACACCCCAATTTCAGATTTGAAATTATTGTCATATACTGTGAACACTGGAAGGTGGTCAGTAATATCAGTAATTAATAACCCGCTTGTTGCCCTGTTTTTTATTATATTGGTGAATATGTTATCTATCAGAGTAGCACTCTGTGATGTTACTCTCGTGGGTCTAGTGATTATAGGAAAGAGACTCAGGCTATGCATTAAATTTAAAAAAATCATCAATATTTTGTTGCTTATTTGGATTTAATAGATCAATGTTATAATCCCCGCAAATAAAAATATTTTTGTTGCCTTTTTGTATAATCACACTTTCTACCCTGTTGGGTTTACAACATTTATCTGAAATCAATCTCAGAGGCGGTAGGTGTTTTTGGCTTAGCGTTTTCTTCTGCGCAGAAGGACGCACCCCAGACACATACAGCAAGTGTGGCTGAGATCCGCCCTCTTCTCGAGTTTAGCCGTGCCTTTTATTGAGAAAGAAACAATTGGGCAAGTGTACATGATCGAGTAGGTTTCCAGACAGGAAGGACATAATTATATCTCATTACCACAGAACAAAGGGGATACTCTTATGGACGGAGCAGTATGGACGTCTCATGACCATTAGCTTAACAAAGACGTAGTCTTAGTGCCCCTGGGAATACATAGCTGTGCCGTACTCATGACTTCAACTTAAATAAGACCTTTGTCTGCTTCAGCCATCCCATGACAATCTCATGATCTGTACATGTCTAGCTAACTGTGGGGCTTATTGTATAGCGCGGCTAATGACTCCAGTCATAAACCGGCCATATGCCCCCAAGTCATTATCACGAGGCCTGATGGTCACATACTGCGGAGAATCTTGCACACAAAAGTAGATACATAGATTCCAATGATAAAAAGTATATTATTTCCAACATTCCCCCCTGTTTTAACATTGGAATTCATGGGAAAAAAGATCACCTAATAACTACATATGTTTATAAATGAGCATATGCCTACATAATATAGTATAGTACCATCAAAAAGCATGAAAGTTTACATTCCAGAGTTTATCAGAACTACAGCCCTTCATCCGGCTTTGGCTATGTTCGTTATAATGAAATGCATTTCGTTCTGGATCGTCAAGAAAAAAAATAGACAGGTAGGCGATTTACGCAAGGCGGTCCCACTCATCTTGTTCACGCTGGGCCAACATGATATTCTGGGCAGCAGACGCTGATGTCAACCTTTTAGTCATGTGACAAATTAAAATAATGCTGCATGTGGTCATTTGATAAAGTAATGAAGGACATAATATTGACACAATATCACAGCATACTGCAAAGTTGAAATGCTCTTAGTTTTGCCCCCCTTGCATATGTATGTGTCTGTCGATGCAAAGTCCAGTCCGCTGAATGTTCAGTAGTGAATTGCTCTGGGATCACTGCCCAGGGCCTGCTGTCCATCCAAGATCTTTATGTCCACTTCACCGTCCTCAGAGTCTCTTCCCAGGCCCCGGTCAGCGTCCAGGAGTTCCCTAGTAATCGACATCTCCATAACCAATCGTCAGCAAACAATTCTTCTCCTTTGGGGTTGTTCGGGGCACGGGGATGATTGGTGGTCGTCGTCTCATCGGAGTGTTCAATAGAACCTCCGAGCGTCCCTGCATCTACTCCTATGATCCAGAGGCCCGCGTGAACCTAAAACAAACAAACAAACAAACAAACAACAACACTCCCCCCAGGAGTTATGAATGATCTCCCTTATTTCTCATCGTGCTGTCAGTCTCGCACGATTTCTCCTGTGACTGCTGCCTGTTGAATTCTGACACGTCCTGTTAAAGCCTCCAAAACAAGTGAATCCGAAAAAGCATTGAATGACACAATTAAATTTTATATGTATCTACTTACTCATTCAAACGTAACCCCACCCTCCTTTGACACATTCGCCCTATGTGTCATTAGGCATTTAAAAAGGAACCGGCAAACGTCCTACCACATCATCACGTCTTGTAGCCAGTCCTGTCGAACCTTGCAGGACCGTCATCCCCAAGTTCCTGAAAATTGACTGTGCACCTCACACTCGGCAACACCAACAACGGACACTTGTACTCACAAAACTACACAGTCAACGAGTATCTACTAAATGAAAATAGACACACAATGAATCATGGCGCCCGAGGATTCCGTCCTGAAACTTCTCAATCATCATAAAAATCAAAAGGGTTAGGGTTAACATTTTCACGTGAATTCAACATAAACTTTCCAAGACTGCAATCGACAACCTGCGAAAGTAATACAAGTTATAAAACAACCAGCAATCTGCTCCTTGGATGGCGGTTGACGCTGCAATAAGTCAAGTGACACACAGAAACAAAGCAAAGCTCGCACTTGCCACAAGCAAGCTTAAGTTCCATATGTATGGTTGTCATCTACATAGTCTGTCGCCTTGTCGGGTGAGTCCAGGTTCGTCATGTCATATGTCCATCGTCCTAGTGTTTGATATCAGTCCTGTCTTGTCCATCCGTGTTGCTGAATTCGGCCTTCTCCATGAACTATTTTTGTTGTTCATGGTGCCTTTGATTAACCATTAGTCATCACGCTTGGGTGTTCCCGTCTCAGGTGAGAGGAATCTTACCCTCAACTGTGACCCTTTCATACCAACTCCAAAATACTTTGGCCTTTCATACTGCCCTCAACACACACACACACACACACACATATTCCTAACCACACAAGCGCCAATCCATTTGCATCTATCACTCATACAACAACAAACAAATTTAGCATGTGTAAGTGAACAGGCAATCAGCGAATATTAACGGTAAACCCTTCATTTCTGGATGTTATTCCCAAGTGAATATTTCGTACATTCGTACCAGACCTTTACCGTAAAATTGCCAATTAAATGCCTAAAAATTCAGTCATTTGTACTGCTGAGCATGTTCATGGGTGAGCATGGGGAAAGAAGCAGCCTCAGCAGGTCCTTAAATAATCTTGTCCTAATCCATCGTTCTGATTGAGCACCTGGGTAAAGATACTCAAAGTCTTCCTCCAACAGTCTACTCCACTACATTATTTTCACTTTGCCATGTCAAGGCATTTGTTTTCCGAGTCCTATGACATTTGTCATCGCGTTCACTGTCACTTGCTGTGAGTCTCATGGAGTGTTATTCTTAACTGTCAAAAGTTTTCATGGCTGTTATTCCTAGATCTTATCAGACTTTTTGTTTTGACACCAGAATTTCCCTGTGAGGTGTGATTAACTTCTACTTTATTAATTACCTCCATTGAACAATCTAACCACCTTTTGACTGCATCCTAGTAGATCCTAATGCCCTATTTTCCCTTCTCAAAACTGTTAATGACTAAATGTCTAATTGTTAAGCTGGATGGGCTAAATGTGATTCTACTCTTATTCCTTACAATTTTAGCCTATCTGTTTCATCCAAATTTATCCTCTGATTATGATACTTTTTCTTTCTTCGTAACACTACACAATTTGTTCCTTATTTATTTATTTATCTTTTAGCAAGACTCCTCAGTTGTGTCAAACTCAGTGCCCAAGCAAGCTTCCATCCACTCTGACCCAAGCTCCACCAAGTTTGATAACGTCTCAGCAGCTTGATGCATCTTTCAGGTCTCGTGTGTCTTTCGCCGCACCTCATTGTCAGGTTGTTATCTTTGGTTGTAGTCTCAGAGTCAACTCATCCCTCACTCTTGGATGAGTCCATTTTCAACTGAGTCCATTCTCATCTTGTGAGTTCCTTCGTTCTTTGTACTTCGCCTCCGAGGATGTCGTTCTCCTCCAGGGCGTTGTGCTCCCCCCAAGCACAAATATACCGTAATTTCCGGACTATAAGTCGCGTTTTTTTTCATAGTTTGGGTGGGGGGGCGACTTATACTCAGGAGCGACTTATATATGTTTTTATAGTTGACCACTTCCCATGTTATTTTTAGTATAGTTGATCACTTCACATGCTTTTATTTCTTTATCTTGAACATATTCAAAACATAAAAAATAGAGAAAACATCAAATAAAGCAATTAACACTTTAAAGCACCATATCCAAGTCCACTGTCTGCTGTATGTACACTTGCTCCATTTTTGCTCCTCTTATATTTATTATTATTATTTATTATTATTTGTTTATTTATCATTTATTCAATACTCTTATTTATTCATTGTTAGTGCCTTCTTGTTTTTTTTTGTGTTGCTTGTATGCATATGTGTACTATCTCACCGAGGGATAGTGGAAATGTAATTTCAATCTCTTTGTGTGTCTTAGTATATAAAAAAATATATCGACGATAAAGCAGACTTTGACTTTGATAAAACAACCAAAAAAAATTATATTTTCAGACGAAACTGGATGAGGGCGCTCTAAATTTTACCGTTGTCCGTGACTCATCAACTGGGTGGGCTTAAGAAAAATGGCACCAAAAAGAAACTCATATTTTGCAGGTTACAAACTTCAAGTTGTAAAATATGCAGCTGAAAACAGTAATCGAGCAGCAGAAAGAAAGTTTGGAGAACCGTGATGTACCAATGGATTACTATTTCAAGTGACGTCAGTAGCGCGGCGCGCCGGTTGTTTACATACAAACGTGCCCACACAAGGACTACCGGCATCATTAGCGGTGATCATTTCTAAGTGACACGGAGAACAAAGAGTTTGAAGGAATTAAGGATTTGGAGTGACATAGAAGGTTTGAAAAACTATTATGGCTTTTACGCACGCCCGGTCTCTACTGAGTCGGGGGCCGACGCTCGGCCGAGTGGCTGTCCGCGAACGGTGCGCGGGGCTCGGACATGGCCATTACGCACGCCCGGTCTGTCTGGAAGTCCACGCCGCCACACGCTTGGAAGTTTGTTTTGTTTAATAAAGAGCCGTTTATCAAACCTACGTCTATCCTTGTACTTTGTTAACGCTACAATATAGTTATATAGTAGATCTGTGGAATAAAGACGAGGCTGACGTCAGGGCGCACGCGCGGCGATGTTGACAAAGGACGAGGAATTTCATTGATGGATTTAATGGAATTAAAGTGCACGGATGGTTTGATAATATTATTGGCTTGTATTGTAGTTATTTAAAATATAGTTTATCTATCGTTATATGAGCCTGTGGAATATTTTGAAGCGCAAGCGCCCTCAGCCGAGCGCACCCATTGTTGACAAAGAACGATCGATGGATTTAATGAATTGGAGTGACACCGATGGTTTTATAAACATGTTATTCATGTAATAGTTGTCCTTAATCACTCTATATGTTACGTCAGGCCCGTTCTCAGCTCTTTGTTTGTGTTTGTCACGTTAGCATACCTATCGTTTAGCCTGTTGTTGCTATTTAATGAATTGGAGTGACACTGATGGTTTTATAAACATGTCATTCATGTAATAGTTGTCCTTAATCACTCTATATGTTACGTCAGGCCCGTTCTCAGCTCTTTGTTTGAGTTTGTCACGTTAGCATACCTATCGTTTAGCCTGTTGTTGCTATTTAATGAATTGGAGTGACACTGATGGTTTTATAAACATGTTATTCGTGTAATAGTTGTCCTTAATCACTCTATATGTTACGTCAGGCCCGTTCTCAGCTCTTTGTTTGTGTTTGTCACGTTAGCATACCTATCGTTTAGCCTGTTGTTGCTATCGTTTAGCCTGTTGTTGCTCGTTCATGACTGTTTTTGGTGTGGGATTTTGTCGAATAAATTGCCCCCAAAATGCGACTTATACTCCGGAGCGACTTATATATGTTTTTTTTCACTTTTTGGGGCATTTTATGGCTGGTGCGACTTATACTCCGGAGCGACTTATAGTCCGGAAAATACGGTAGTCCTTCTTTGCTCTTGCAAAGGTCAAAGGTGCCTTAGAGCCATGCACCATTTTTCTTGATGTTCTCAGCTGTCGGTGGAGTCTCGGGATCGAGTTTCAGAGTCACTGATGGATACTGAAAAAGACAGACTGGGATACCAAACTTAAATATCATCTTCCAATTTGACATAAATTCCATAGTGCCTTCTGTTAATCAAACTTCAAATTCTACTATTATCAATAATCTAATCTACTTGAGAAGGACAGCGCCTTTCCTTCATGAGCGCTCGGATGTATTGTGATGGACCTCATTTGAACCATTTTAAATTGACAGATTACCCTAAACTTAAATTGCAAGTCTTAACTGTGATTTCTCTCAATTATACTGTAATTTCCAGAAGCTCCTCCTATTTTCAGGCCACTATCTATCTTTTGTTTTCCTAACTTTGATTTTATGCCATTCTCTCTATTACCTTTCCACCTTTCCTGATTTGAGCCTTCAATTTCTGATAAAGTTTCCAAATTTTGCCTAGTATCATCTCTATTTTGACCTCAGTATTAATGGTGTTATGCTCACTTTACAGATATTACTGAACTGTCCTGAATTTATAATTCACTGCCACTACATCGAATGCCATTTCTCAGCTGTTCACTTTTTCCATGTTCCTGTTAGGCTCCACTATTCGAATTTAGGATGTGATTTTCATATAGAGTTTCTTTTAGGTTCCTGTGTGGATCATGTTTCACACAAACAGGACATGCTTAAATTTTTTTTTTGCAAGAATCTAAACCAAAGGTAACTAATAGGTAACTAATAACTCATCTCCCCCCTGTTGTCACATAAGTGACACAACAGGCGTTGCCTTAAAAGTCATTTTGGCAAAACAGTTTTGTTATTGACATCGTCAATAACACCTTATCCATTATCACACCCTTTGTTGTTTGAATAAATATCATTTTCAATCTTGTCAATCCTTCTTCTACTTTTGGTGTCCACGCGAATGTATCTTTGACTGCTAACAGCACTCCTGTTAGTGGCTTAGCAATTTCAGCATAGTGTGGAGCCCAAGCTCTGCAGTAATGACAGAAACAAAACCCCATCAGTTGTTCTTCGTGACAGGTCGTGGTGTGTCTAATATAACCTGTTCCCTGCTCTCCCTTTCGCTGAGAGTAAACCAAGATAGTTTACTTCTGTTTTTTACCCATCCTAACTTCTGTTACTTGACTTCACTTCCTCTCTGGCCTAAATGCTGCATGAGGAGAAAGGAATCTCATCCTTACACTTCCTTTGTTTCAAAAGCAATTATCATCATTGTAGACGAAAACTTGAATTTTTGTCTACTTGAAGCCCTTTGAGACTGTTTGGGATTTAGGGCTATACAAATAAACTTGACTTGACTTTTAGATGAAAGCGTAAAACGAGCCATTCAATTCATGATAATCAGTCAACCACTGTGAAATAAGCCCTATTTTCTTTTCTTAGCATTAAATATGCTCAAAATCACTCTTTCTTCAAAGTTGTTCTACTACTTTTCACATAGTAGTCTCCAACAACGTCAACCAGTTAAGCTGTATCTTGTCATTCATTCCTGCTCATTTGCATCTCACACACGCGCACACACACAGGCACACGCACGCATGCACTGTTCTCACTCTCCTCAAGCTCTCTTCAAGCTGTCCACACAGTCATACTACATCATTCTTAATTCACAGTCCTCATTTGAATCTGTCCTATCTCAAGGTTTTTGGTAAAACAACCCACTCATTCCGATTTTGACATATTCCAAAAATTCACTCAAAAGATGCTTCAAGAGTTTTTTTTTTTTATTCGCCATGTTTGAGCGTGCCAAACAAGGAATTTGACTTCGGTAAATGCCTCTGTTCAACATTTAGGTGACTAACAACAACACTCAGGACATGTGAAGAACGAAAGATATTCTCAAACACCCCCTGATCTTAAACTCCCAAGAGGGCAAGGAAAAACTCAAAACTCCAGCTAGGGGAAATGAGAAACCTTGAGAAGAGACCACAGATGGGAGGGTCCCTCTTCTAGGATGACCAGGCTGCAATGGATGCAGAGAGGACACATAGTACAAACAGTGGAGACAAAAAAGGTGTGGCAGGCGGGATGTTATTGCACAGTAATGACTCTGAGACTCTAAGAGTGGTGTGAGTTCATCAGAGCGACAGCCTGGGAGAAGAAGCTGTCTCTGTGTCTGCTGGTTTTAGTGTACAGAGCTCTATAACGGCGTCTGGAGGGGAGTAGTTCAAACAGGCTGCAACCTGGGTGCGAAGGGTCTGTTGAGATGTTACTTGCACGTTTCCTGGTCCTGGACAGGTACAAGTCTTGGATAGATGGGAGGTTGATTCCAATTATCTTTTCTGCAGTCCTTATTGTCCGTTGCAGTCTGTGCTTGTCTTGTTTGGAGGCAGATCCAAACCAGACAGTGATGGAGGTGCAGAGGACAGACTGGATGATGGCAGTGTAGAAGGTCTTCAGCAGCTCCCGTGGCAGGTTGAACTTCTTGAGCTGTCTCAGGAAGTACAGCCTCTGCTGGGCCTTCTTCCGGACAGAGTCTATGTGGCCGGTCCATTTCAGGTCCCGAGAGATTGTGGTTCCCAGGAACTTGAAGGTGTCTGATGAGAGAATAGTATTACTGCGGATAATGAGGGGTGAAAGTGGTGAAGGGCCTCGCCTGAAGTCCACTGTCATCTCCACGGTCTTGAGTGGGTTTAGGTCCAGGTGGTTTTGGCTGCACCAGTGGACCAGCCGCTCCACCTCCTGTCTGTACGCAGTCTCATCACCGTTCTGGATCAGTCCGATGAGAGTGGTGTCGTCTGCATACTTCAGGAGCTTCACGGAAGAGTCACTTGCGGAGAAATCGTTGGTGTAGAGGGAGAAGAGCAGTGGGGAGAGGACGCATCCCTGAGGGGCTCCAGTGTTGGTGGTCAGGGTGTCAGATGTGATGCTCCCCAGCCTCACACGCTGTCTCCTGTTGGTCAGGAAGCTGGTGAGCCACTGACAGGTGGAGGCAGGCACCGCAAGCTGGATGAGCTTCTGTTGGAGGATGTCAGGAGCGATGGTGTTGAACGCCGAGCTGAAGTCCACAAACAGGATCCTGGCGTACTTTCCTGGGGTGTCCAGGTGTTGCAGGATGTAGTGCAGTCCCATGTTGACCGCATCATCCACCGACCTGTTTGCCCGGTAGGCAAACTGGAGGGGGTCCAGCAGGGGGCCCGTGACATCCTTCAGGTGGTTCAGTACTAACCTCTCGAAAGATTTCATGACCACAGATGTCAGTGCAACAGGTCTATAGTCATTCATACCTGTGATGGCGGGCTTCTTGGCCACTGGAACGATGGTGGAGCTCTTGAAGCACGAGGGCACCTCACACAGCTCCAGGGAACGGTTGAAGATCCGTGCAAAGGTGGGCGCCAGCTGCTCAGCGCAGACTTTCAAGCAGGAAGGTGACACGCCGTCTGGGCCCGGTGCCTTCCTGATCTTTTGTCTCCGGAACATCTGGCGCACTTCCTCCTCGCGAATCTGGAGTGCGGGCGCGGCCTCTGCAAGAGAGAGAGTCGGTGACCACGGTGATGGAGGTGTGAACAGAGCAGTTGTGGGGGGAGGTGAGTATGTGGATTGTGTGGATTGTGCTGCAGGTGGTCCCTGCCTTGAATTGCATTCAATTAATTCCATAAGCTTTTCATTTCCACAAAATTTGCAAATTTAGGGCAATTTTCCTTCCACTCATTCTTAAAGGCAAATTCTACATTTCACCTTTACATTTTCCCAGTTTGAAATTCACATCATTCAGCCCATTCAAATCACACTGGGAAAGTTTTTAAACATTCCCGAAATTGCAAAATTAAAACATTCATATTTTCACGTTAAATTATTACTTCTTTGTATGGCATGCTCAAACTTGGCCAATAAAAGATTGATTACAATTTCTGCAAAATTTTACAAAATTCATATTTCACCTCTAAGTTCTACACGTTTCAACTGATTCAGTTCTGCTCGAACATCATTCTGTTGTATCTCCTAAGTATTTATTCATCTTTTTTGCCTGTCTTTACCCCAATTTCTTCAAAAATTGCATTTTCCAGTTTTAATGTCTCCTTTTTTTTTTTTCTTGCAGTGCAAATCGAATAGACCCCAGTCTAGTAACTTTCCTTGCACACTATTTTAGCCAATTTCAAAATTTTAACACATAGACACACATAAACACACAGAGAACACAAGGACAATACAAAGGCCCACAACAAAAACACAGTGCACAAACAACATCAACAAACAATGCTGCGCAAACGTCTTCCTCTATTTGATGTTTTGGTTTTACTATTTTTATTTATTTTTTCTCACATTAGTGGCCTTTCATGGCTTCATTGTCTGACAATCATACTTGCGGCCTCAAGTTTGGTAACTTATTTAACGTATACTTCTCATCCCCTGATACATTGTCAGTAACACTTTGACGGGCCCCCATTTTAATCAATTTAGTTCAACATTTAAACCATAGGGATTTGGAATGTTTCTTTAGTGCAATAACAACTTTCTGTGGTAATTCCTGCTTCGACCAGTTTTCTGGTGAGGAATTCCACAGAAATTTGCCATTTCTTCCAACCATGTTACATGCAGCACAATAGCGAGCGATACGTGCTACCATTCACACACATTCACACCGCGGAATTTTCTTAACACAACGAGGTGTATTTCCGTCTACAAGTTCCATCTGTAGACCGACTTCCTATCACTTGGAATTCACAACAAAGACTCCGCCATCCTTACCCGGGTACCCTTTTTCTGGGGACTAAAATACCCCAACCACGCGGCCAACGAAGAGGTCTCACCGAGTCTCAGAGATTTCTTTTGAAGATTCCGTCAGTCATCGCTGCCGAGAGGTGCTGAACCGGACGCCGGCCTGGTGGATGAACATTGCTCCCCAGGGCTTTCCTTCAGGCGTCCTGTGACCTCTGCCGTGCACGGATTCGGCGTCTTCAACACTCCTCGGATCAGCAAGCAGATTTTCAGGAATCCCGGACGAGCCCCCAAAAATGTTGGGTTTACAACATTTATCTGAAATCAATGTCAGAGGTGGTAGGTCTTTTTGGCTTAGCGTTTTCTTCTGCGCAGAAGGACGCACCCCAGACACACCAAGTGTGGCTGAGATCCGCCCTCTTCTCGAGTTTAGCTGTGCCTTTTATTGAGAAAGAAACAATTGGGCAAGTGTACATGATCGAGTAGGTTTCCAGACAAGAAGGACATAATTATATCTCATTACCACAGAACAAAGGGGATACTCTTATGGACGGAGCAGTATGGACGTCTCATGACCATTAGCTTAACAAAGACGTAGTCTCAGTGCCCCTGGGAATACATAGCTGTGCCGTACTCATGACTTCAACTTAAATAAGACCTTTGTCTGGTTCAGCCATCCCATGACAATCTCATGATCTGTACATGTCTAGCTAACTGTGGGGCTTATTGTATAGCGTGGCTAATGACTCCAGTCATTAGCCGGCCATATGCCCCCAAGTCATTATCACGAGGCCTGATGGTCACATACTGCGGAGAATCTTGCACACAAAAGTAGATACATAGATTCCAATGATAAAAAGTGTATTATTTCCAACATACCCATTCTGTGAATGTCTCAATACTAGAACCAGGAGCTCTATAGACAGCTTATAATAATGTATTTTTTCTTTTCAACACAAATCTGTATCGTGAGACATTCAAGAAGATTGTCCACCACCTGTGTCATAGCCTCTACAATCTTGAATTTCATATTCAAAATCAACATATATTGCAACACCACCCCCACCTTTACTCTGTCTGTTATTATGTATGAATTCATAGCCTTCCATCTCAAAGTGAATTCCCTTCTCAAAGTGAATTCCCTTATAATGTGTTTGAATGCTACTAAAATTTTTATATAGACTCCGGCTATTGAAATGGACAATAGATAGCTTATCTTTTGTTAAGATGTCCATATTGTACTGATCATTGCTGTAATAATAACATGTGTTGTTTGTGGTGGAGAAGAAATTATTGTCTGGGCTGATGTCCTGATGTATGTCCAGAGTGCTGCTTTTACTGTAATCAAACGTTAGTTGGAGTTGTTCATGTTCTTGTATCCACTGTGTTACATGTCCATTGTTGCTTGATGTAGGTTGAGTAGTGTCCCTGAGCATTATGTTTGTGTTTTGTGTTGTTACCTCCATTCAGTTCCAAGTCCACTCCAGTTGATTTTCTATTGAGGATACTTATTCGAGCTTTTCCAGTTCCTCAATACTCCTCACCATCAGTATCTTGGCCTCTTCTGGTGATCCATTAAGCTTGATGTATATCTTGCAATTTCTGGTCCATGTACTCTGTATTTTTTTCATTCTTCTCAAGTGACGTGCTTTCTTTGCAATATCCGCATTGGTCTTTGTCAAATGTTCATTCATGTAGATGTCTGTGCCTTTGAACAACTTACCCTGCTTTAGAAGTGCAACTTTGTGCTTCCTCTTGACAAATTTCAGAATGACTGCTGGCTTGTCATTCCTGTTTCTTCTGGGCAGTGGATGACATGCTTCAACCTGGTTGGAGTCCATAGTTATTCCTTTAGTTTGCAGAAACTCAGCTACCTGTTGCTCGACTGAGCTTGCATGTTGCTCACAGCCATCGTTACCTGCCATCACTGCCCTTGCATAAGGTATAGGTTTAATTGCTATTCCCGTGATGACAATGTCATTTATTCTTGTATATTGCTCAACGTCTGCTACCCGATTTTCAAGGTAGGCAAGCCGCTTGTCCTTCTCAGCATTGAGCATACGGAGCGGAGCGTCTTTACCTCTTCCACCAGTGCCAAGATGTTTTTCTGCTGCATCCTTACAGCAGAAACTTCTTCCGAAAGAAAGTCAAGTGACCCTTTTATGTCCTCGACCTCCTCCGTGGACATGGTTAGGTTTTTTTTTTTTCGGCCCCATATTGCTCACGTTGGTCGCAGCTATCTCTTTGACAGCTCAATCAGCTATTCCCTGGTAAATCAGCTGTTAGCAGTCTGCTAACAAACTCGCGGGTTCGCGATCTGCTTAGATCGGTTACGTTTTCTTGTATTTCCTTTCACTAAACAGCACAGGGATGGTTCGTCTGTGGCAACAAATTAACAACAGAAACTGCACAGGAATGGACTGTCTGTGGCAACAAAGTTACAACAAAAAACTGCACAGGAATGGACCGTCTGTGGCAAAAAAAGTGACAAAAGTGACAAAAAAAGATCTTCTTGAACTCCTCCATGTTCAAAGTTCCACTGGGACTGTCAGGTTCTGCTGGACTCAATGACGCTGACGCCGTCAAATACCCTGCTTTCCCGGTGTCTTGAAAGTTCCTTAGCTCAGCTCAGCATCTGAATTGACGGCACCTGTTTTTTATTGAGCACATTTGTTAAACGAAAACAATAAAAACAATACTTCCTGTGAAGCATACATCAAAATAAAAGCCCCAATGTATAGCGCACATATACTAACAGCCCCACTTGTTCTCATATTGGTAGATAATGCAAAATAAAAATATATAAAATAAATGAAAATATAAATATGAATACAATCTAAAAATGATCAAATATAAATAAAATTGATGTTTTCAAGGTTATTCAAACACATTTCATAAACATAAATCTCATTAATCTTCAAACAGAAGTACCACAAAATTCATCATCTGATAAATACATTTCATAAACATAAATCTCATTACTCTCCAAATTTACGTACCAAAAAATTCATCATCTGATTAACACATTTCATAAACATAAATCTCATTTCTCTCCAAATATAAATGCCACAAAATTAATCAATTTAGATTTTGATGTCTGCCACCATTTGTTCTGTTGGACAGGCGTTTACTTTGCCATCGTTAACAGTTGAGCTTACAAAATCGTATTTTATGTCAATGTGTTTCCATCAATGTCTTTGCGCAGTATTTTTAGTATTTTAGTATTTTGACTGCCTGTAATGATACCCATCAATACCATCTAACAGTTGAACTAAATACAGACATGTATAGTTAGCTAAGGCATAGCATAAAGGACAGCTAAGGGTTAGGGTTAGGGGCTAAAAAACAGAAATGGCTCCCCTCCAAAGAAACAGAAAAAATATTTTAAAAATATAATAATATAATAATGAAAACATACATCATTAAGACTGCTGGGTTAAAAATTGGACAGACCCAGGAAGTTGGGGTAATTTCACCCAATTTTGGGTTTTTCTGCAAAAAGACAACCCACTTTGTTGGGTTGTGGTGTACAATAAAATGACAACTGTCTAATTTTTTTAACTAAAATTGGGTTGGCTTTAACCCAGCATTTTTGAGGAGGTAATAAAACAAATGCGGCAAGAATGTAAAGGTCTACTCTATATCAAAGTCTGATGTAAAAAAAAAAAAAAAAAAAAAAAAAAGCTCTCGTGCAATAAAAACCTTTTTTTATTTTTTAAATTGCCTTAGCCCCGGCACAAGCAATCCTCTGCCTTCTTTCACTTGTGGTTGGGGCATACCTCTAACTTGGAGCATAAATAGTTTTTCACACTTTCTCAAATTGATACAGTCTTAACCAAGCCTTGAGCTGACGAAGGCTGCTCTGATATGAGAGGTGAAACGACTTGTAAGACAACCAGAACAGTCCAGTCAAGATCAATTTGATGCTTTGAGGACGAAAAGACCTGGATGAATGAGAATATTCACACGCACAGTGTTATGTTTGTGTACCGTTGGGGAGGGGGGGTCTTTTTTTTTGGTAAAGACTAGTACTAGCTTTTTACTCTGTACGACTATGAATGGAAAGAGCTCTTTCACTACAAAGTTGCACACAGCAATTCTCATCCAAGCCATCCACCGTTTTGTAGAATCTATTGGTAATCCTTTACATTATATTCACTTATTTTTCCTGTCTTTTCAACCGCTTGTTTTGTTTTTGCTGTTTGAATGGAGCTGGAAGTTAACACGGTATTAGTTTGCTGCTCACCGGTGAGATCTTAAGTGCTTATGCATTTGATCCATTCACATTCGCTAGACCTACATTTTAGCTACATTCACATAAGCATTCACGGCACTAGCTTTGTCTAGGTCGTGATAGGGACAACTGTGCTTTTAACAAGAGCAGCTGATTACTGTAGTAACCAGCCCCTTAGCGCGTGCACCCGCACACACATCACACACACATACCCACGCACACACATGCAAACACACACGCACACACACACACACTCACACACACACACACGGATCTTCCTCATTCCCCTTAAGTAACTGGAGTCTCTACAAATATGCAGCATTCGATTAGCGAGCAGGAACGGGATTGGACAGAGCAGTCTTACAAAGAAGTCTCACAGATCGTAAAACCATCAGTTTGTTTTATGCGAGTCTGGAGTGTATTTAACAAGAAAATAAAAAGGCATTGAAACCAAGGTCTCGTTTTTAAGGGTGGTTTGTACAAGAAGGCGAAGCACAAATGATACTGGAAACAAGAGAGTATAGTTTAAGTTGATCCTCTTGAGGAGGATTGTGCCTCATGTTGGATTTTGTCCACAATTTAGGGAGCGCGTTATCTGCGCCTCACGGCAAAAGCCATTGCCAATCACCTGTTATCCAATTTACTCACTGCGTGCTCGTTTGATTTCTTCAGATTTAGGAAAATGCTAAGACACTGAAGCACAAATTAGACTTACACAGGTTGATTGAGTTCAATCACAATTCTTGTTCAGACAGCTCTGTTTTCAGGAAAGTACAATACAGCGCTGGGCCCTTCAAGAGCGGAAAGTCTCCATTCAGAAAAGGCAACGTTCAAGGTTCTTTGATCAGCTTATATTAAGTTGCGCATTGTGGGCCGAGATTGATGGGTGATGAGTCTTTGGGGTTGGGCAAGTTCGCCATGGGAGTGGGTGCTGGTTATGGGCGATTCGGTGTGTGATTCCATCCCGTCTTTCGGCCTTGGCGATCATCTTTGGCCGAGTCCTTGGCTGGCTCCCTCTGGCACCTGCTGGTTTTATCTCCACGTGACCTTCCTGTGAACATTCTTCTCCAATCTTGGACATACACTGTCGTACCTCATTTTTTTCAATTTTGTCATTTTGTACGAAATTATGTTATCTTTTGGCTGTGACATCATTAATCTATTGCTGTTCCCTGACGATGTAAAGTTTGTGCTTTTGATACTTCATGTCTTTGCTTACGTCATTATATTCTTAGTTTAATCATGCTTCCAACCGTATCTTTTCTTTGTTAGGCAAAATATTTCCCTCTGTGCAGAGCGTTCAGTAGCAATCAAAAACTGGCGTCTAGCATTAGTCAAAACATAAGATACAATCAAGTACTGAACGGTCAAGACGACTCTGGCCGTGTCCATGATTTAGAGAAAAAACATCAGGCATGCAGTTCCTTAAGGGTCATTAAGCTATTTAGGCAATAATATCAAAAGTCATTTGTTATTTCAAAGTGCTCAGAAATATATATCAGATCATAAAGTTATAAAAACCTTTCTCATCACCACTTATCAAAAATGTCTAGTTATGTCTTCTTTATTGATTTGGTGTGTAGGTATAATTATATGCTTAAAATGTTTCTTTTATTTATTTAATATGTGAATATGCTTATGTACTTTATTCAATGAGGTTTGAGCATATCTGTTTTTGTAGCTAGGCAGGACTTTTTGTATTTTGACCCCATCCCTTCACTCACCTCCCAGAAGCCATGTTTTTAGTCACTTGTGAGTTGCTTGAAGAACGAAAGGGGAAGCCTTACTGATGGTTGTAATAGTGGGCGGGTGAGGGGGAGTTTTAGAAGCCATATGTCTTGCTGCTATTTTGCATGAACAGATGGGCTACTAAGTTCTCACTCGGGCTCAGTGTTCAGGGCTGTGGATTAACTATGGTTTTACAGTTCTCTCTGAGCACTGATGCTGCTCTTTTCACAGGGAAATTGTACACTCAAACAAGAACACTATGTGCAAAATCCCATTTTTCTGTATCCAAACTGCGTACATAAACTGGATCATTTATTTAGGGTTGGAGCAACCTGGTCTTCGTCATCGTATTGTCATATCCACAAATCTAATAATAACCTATCCATAATTCTTTAACTGAATAAACACTGCTATGTCGTGTTTGTTCTTTCTCATTCCGCTGTATACAGAGTTCTAGTTCATTCCAAAGGTGTTTAGTGAATTTCAGTCAGTGGTGGATGCTGGTCTTTCAAGAAGGGGAAGCTCAATTTCGGCCTACATCGTCGGTTTATTTACCTGCTGATCGGTAGGGACAGAAACTGTGATAGGAGTCAAAAAGAGTGATAGAAGTCAGTCTCCAAACACAAGCAGCTACAAAAAGAACCCACCAGAAAGAGAAGCTCAATTTGTCGCTAGCCGTTTCTATCAAAGAAAATGTCGCTAAGAAGATTAGGAAAGTCTCCGGTTCAACTCCAAATAGAATGAAAATTTAAAATGCTTCCACGGATGTTTACACAAAAAGATTGCTAATTCGCTCATTTCGCTGTCAATCAAAAAGGGATTCAGCCTTAGACAGATTATCCAATCATCATGCAGAAGCTGAGAGTCAGGGCCGGATGCCCCATAGACCCCCAGAGATGCTGGTTGTCCGATGGGTGGGACAAAGCTCAGCATTTATCCAATGACTTGTCTCGTTTCACTGCACTTTTTGCTTCCCTATTGAACTCGGTGGACACCCAGTATCTACACTGTTTAAAGCACTGTTTAAAGCACTGTGAAGCTGCGGAAATAAGTGAGAGGAAAGCCACATCGTTACCAGTGATAAGAAGCTGATTCTGAACAAAGGTTGAGCTCATTGTAGCGCATATTTAGTCAATCACATGTACACACAACAGTATATATTGGATCACTTATTTTATTACATTTTAGGAAAAGCTGAGCTTCCCTTGCCGTCATAGAGTAATCACCTCTGATTTCAGTATAGAGCGCTGTGTTGGCCAGTCAATAAAAAAAAAGTCCCAATGATCATCGTCACACACACATCTGGGTGTGGTGAAATTTGTCCTCTGCATTTAACCCATCCCCATGTGATTTTGATCCATCCCCTGGGGGAGAGGGGAGCAGTGAGCAGCAGCGGTGCCGCGCTCGGGAATCATTTGGTGATTCAATAAAGATTCAACAAACTCAATACCTTGTTTTCTGATCTGGGATACAGTCATGCTGGTCAGATGTCACATTTAAAGAAATTCTAAAATCCACACCACCTATTGTATGATTTGGATAAATGTATGTACCTGTAGCCTTAAGGTGTAGGTTTTATATATCAATTGTAGGGACTGACCTATATGCAGTTTTTGAGTCTGAGGCCAATGCCAATTTTTGGCAGGAAAAAACACTAATTGCGTATTATCCAGCAAAATGGTGTTGAAAACTAGCTGCAAAATGTATATGACCATACTAGATAATTAGGAGATATTTGGGGACATGCAGATGAAGTTTAATCAGATTTGTTCACTGTGGGAGAACATTTATTCACTGAGTTAAAAATTGTATCAGCTAACCTTGACGCAGGGGATCCGTCCACCAGGATAAGTCAGCCGTCTGCTGCCAGCAATGGTTTGGGAATCTCTGTTAGCCAAACAAACAACAGCCAGAAGGTGGTGCATTACAGAAATTGCTTTTATGGCACGTCGTTCCCTATGCTTACATTAAACATTAAAATGCTACTCTTTACTCTTACTTGTCCGTAAACAGCCGCACACAGCTTAGCACAAGTAATTCAGTCACAGGGGAAAAGTCTTTTGCCAGCTTTTTGAAGCCTTTGAAACAGGGCTCACCAACTCCGGACCTCAAGGCCGCCTATCCAGCCCGTTTTAGGTGCAGCCCTACTACAGCACACCTGATTTAATGATCACCTGACCAGCAAGCGCTATCAAAGCCTGATAGCGATTCTTATGATTTGAATCAGGTGTGTTGCAGTGAGGATGCATCTGGCAAGTTGGGTCTCCAACTATCAAGTGATGGCTAACTTAAAATCATAATAGTGTTATCTTTAATAACTCATAAAAACCTTTGTGGTTCAAACAGGTCATAATGAGAACATGACATTAAACATTGACACCTCTTGCGTTTGGTGAAACAAGCTGTATTAAAATTAGGGCTGCTCATTATTATAATTATAATCACAATTTTGGCTCCAGACAATCTCAAAATTCATGTAATCGACGACAAACGATTATTTGGTGTTTCCGTTCTGAGACGTGCATGCGGAACTCAACCGCAACGCCCCCGCATGTGTGGAGAGTGGAGATCCTGGCCATATTTAACAGGCAATGTTGGACCTTAACGCATTCAATGAATGGAATTTTTATGAACTCACTAAAATATTTTGGATGAACGTTAACTCAACATAGCGCATTTTTGCTCTGTGGACGTTTTTGTGAACACACTCATTTTGGGGTCATGGAATGGTTTTGAACAGCAGTTTACTTTTGTTCAAGAATGCCTGTTTTTCTCTTCTTAGACTTCAAAATAAAACCCCGCAAAACACATTTAGATAAACCAAATCAAATTTTTGTTTTTCACATTGAATACTTAATTTGTACATGCTTCATTTCCAACCTGAGTTTGGCCCCTACAGCAGATTGTTTGTGTTCTGTGTGTGTGTGTGTGTGTGTTCTGGACCACAGACATGTTTTTGTTTCAACTCATTAAAGAAAAACAGAATTCAAGCAATTCTCTCTTGTACATAAGATAGGTATTTAAGGTGATAGCACCTGGATATTAGTGTGAATGGAATGGGTGAAAATGAGAAAATGCCAGGGTAAGTGCTCGAAGCAACCTTTTATTTATTGGGGGAAGAAAAGAACCATAAACTTTTCATTTTTGGAACCATAAACTTAGGTCATAAAATTTCAATTATGAACTGAACAAGTTCCTTTTAAAATTTGTGAACTGAACTTTGAAATAGTTTGTGGCGAAAATGAAGTTTTCCAACACTGTTAACAGGACAGTCTTATGTTCAATAAATACTGTTCCAAACATGTTCAATAAATGCTTTTCCAATTTTAAAAACTTAGTCGTAAAAATAATCATGATTTCAATATTGAACAGAATAAACGTGAATATGATTTTTACCCATAATCTAGCAGCCATAAATTCAAATACAAACACACGTCTGACCACAATATACATAAATTGCTGTTTATGTCTGATGTACAGTATAGTCATTTTTTGTCATGCTATTATTTTTTTCTTTTATGTATAGGTCCTTTTCGTATCTTCCACCTTCCCCTGTTTAAAAAAGTACAACTAGGATAAAACAGATTTTCTAAACTTTATTTCCTCAGGTGTATGTGTGAACTGTGTGGGTAACACCCAGGGCAACAATTGCGAGGAGTGCAAGCCAGATCATTACCGCAGCCGTAGCACTGCCCTGACTGAAGACTGTGTCCCATGCCCTTGCTCCAATTCTTCCTCCACTGGCACCTGTCACACCGGTGAGTCCCTGACTACACACACATGCACGCACGCACGCACACACACACACACGCCCTCACATACACCCACAACGCGAGGAACCGTATTGGGTGTCTAAATTTTAATGGATAGAACACCCTTCACAAAATGCTTGAACATTCTAATTTCTCCTTGTCATTCAGTAAAGGCAAAACTAATAATCTTCATGCATGTCAATGGCTGCCTTATGACGGTTGAATCCCTTGGTCAAAGTAATATGTGACCCGCTGTAGCAAAAGCATAAGCAAATAAATGTACAATGTGACCCACGTTTTCAAAATTAGGTTTTGGCACCAAAAAGGGAACCATCTCAGCTTTCCAATAATATACAGGGGGTTCTCGGTTTACGACGTCAATCTGTTCCTATGCAGCAATGTAAACCGAATTTGGGTGTTAGTTGAAACAATTATAACAGAAAACAGTACAATAATAAAAAAAGAGAAAACAATTCTTTACCTTTATTCCTGTGGTTGGCTTCTACATTGGAAAGGGGCGTTGCAAGAGAGAGAGACGACGCAACAGTCCGAAATGGTGTATACCATGCGAGTGGGTAATGTTGTCTTCCTCGGTCCACAGCCTCTCTCGCATTGTATTCTTCCACCGCGCGCGGCAACTCGTTCCCGTGCGCGTTGCGAATCTTAAGACACCTTTACGACGCAAAACCGCTTAGGTCGCAAAAAGGCTTTAAATATAAGAGATGAAAAACAAAAAAATAATATAAATAATATATAATATAAAAAATAATATATGAGACGTGTGTCGTAAACCGAGGACCTACGAGATATTGCAGTTTTAAGTTGGATAGTCTGAGCATCTTGGATATACCATATTTTCCGCACCATAAGGTGCACTTAAAAGCCTTTCATTTTCTCAAAAACCAAAGGTGCCTCTTTTAATAAGGTGCGCCTTTTGTGTGGACCAAATTCCAAAATCTGTAAATGTTGTCATGTGACTGCTGCTACAGAGGCGTAATATGTAGAAGTAATATGAAGACCCGATGAACCAATCAGAAGACATTTCGTTGTAAATTAAATGTGTAGACCAGGTCGGTAAACTAATCAGAGAACTGTACGTAATACACTGTGATTGATAAATAGATACTATCAGTTTCTGCAAAACAAACAGCATTAGGACCCTCTAATATGGCATCAACAAAGAGACAATTCAAGATTTCTGGAAAGCTGGGATCATTGCCAACGTGACGACGACGAGACATTGGGAGAGGGAACTTGTCATGTTTAATGGCAAATTTGCCTGACTGTTTAATTCGGATACAGAAGATGAGGACGTTGATGGATTTGCGTATGAATATCGATTAACAATAATGTGAGTACAGTAGACTACATGGTTAAACAGTAGAATGACGTACAATTGAACTGTCTCACTGTCTCACTCTTGTTATGTATTTTTGTTTACTGTAAGTCACGGCATGCATGTGCCTCATAATGCAGCGTTCTCTATGTGTGGATTAAGTACAGAAAAGCCCCGCAATTGAGTTTGCGCATTTTAACACAAAACACCTTATGGTGCGGAAAACACGATGTTAAAAATATTATAGTGTTCAACTGTCGAACCACTGTTTCTCACGAGGGTCGCTGGTGTGCTGGAGCCTATCCTTGCTTTCTTTGGATGGTAGGCATTTCAAAGAAAGTTTCAGTATTTTTTACAGTTAAACATAGAATGTGAAAAGAGCCCAAAAATAAATGATCATTTTACTCGTCATGATTTCAGTGATGGAATCAAGTCTACTATATACTTCTATGTATAATCTATTTTACTAAATGTCTCTTTTGAAAAGCATTTTATCCATCCATCCGTTATCTGTACTGCTTGTCCCCACGGGGGTCGCGGGCGTGCTGGAGCCTATCCCAGCTGTCATCGGGCAGTAGGTAGGGGAAACTCTGAACTGGTTGCTAGCCAATCTCAGGGCACACAGAAACGTACAACCATCCGCACTCACACTTATTGGCAATTTGGTATGCTCAATCGCGATGTGGGAGGAAACCGGAGGACCCGGAGAAAACCCACGCAGGCACAGGGAGAACATGCAAACTCCACACAGGGAGGGCCGGAGGTGGAGTCGAACCCACACCCTCCAAACTGCGAGGTGGATGTGGTAAGCAGTGCGCCATTGTGCCGCCCAAAAGCATTTTATGTGAGGATACATTTTAAAAAAGTAAAATGATTCACATAAAAAGATTATAAATAATATAAAATAATACAGTGTATATAATGTGCTCTTCCTGCTCTCACTATCTAGCTCTCTATGTACCATCAACCAAAGGGCAGATAACCAAGCAATGTGTTTTATTTCTCGTAAGATATACAAACTGATACATTGATTGACTTTAGACTATATAATTGAACAACAGACATAGGAAAACTACAGCTCGCAGTGCTTTTTAATCCGGGCCATCGAACAAAAAAATACATTCCTTCATTGCAATGGTCACGTTTCTCCATTTAATGGGATCACTGTAGTTGAAGGAATAATGATTTGTAAATATTTTTCTTATTTTTTAATCCACTTTATTCCTATGCCCCATGAGCCTTTGCATGAATTAGGTGCGCAAATGTCTGGCATGCTGAGAGATTGGTGTTAAAGTGACAAGATCTCAATTTACAACAAGCAGGTTCATCCACTTATTTAGAAATCATAAACCTTTCATGGCTGGTAGTGTCTCTAATCAAATTAGGAAGACAGGTTTGTGTTTAATTTCAGTGAACAAATTATTTTCTTATTTGCCAAATTAGGGAGACAGGTTTGTGTTTAATTTTAGTGAACATATTATTTGCTTACTATTTCACCCGAAAGACACCCTCGTCTTGATCATATTTAGCCCTGGCTCCTGACCAGGACCAGTTCTCCTCATCGCTGAAGTCCAGTCTTGGGGTTGGATGCGCTGTTGAGCACTGCCATTTAGCGGCAAAAATTATTACAACTTTCAACTGCTCAGCTACACTAAACATTTTTTTTTTTTACAAAAAATAAACGAATGCCCCACCAATTGTGGGCATAGCCCGCTAGTTGCCATTTACCATTTTGATCATATTGGTTTTGGATTTGTCGGCGACATTTCTTTATTTGCAAATACCAGTCCATTCAGAAGACCTTTGTTATTGATAATACAAAGAGCAGATGGATTTAAAGAGTGATCCAGAGCTCTAGTATTGAGACACCACAATCCGTGTTATTGACACTGTCCTTACACTGGCCTTAATGTTATTTTCTATCTCAAATGATCACATTACTATGTATGTTGTAAAGCGTGCTGTGCCTGATAAATTGCTGGAGGTTCAAAGGCAGCGAACCTGCTGGGTTATATAACCCAGAAACATGAGCAGCACTGCACTGGACTTTATCTGTAGTCTTCCTTTTTATCCTGTTAAGTGAACAGATCACATGTAAAAAAATAAACACGGGAAACATTAAAAATGAAAGCCAGTCCACAGCAGTAGGTGCCGATGCAATCACACATGAGTGATTTAATGTCTGACCTAGATTCTGATCTGGAACAATGCGCCACTTCACCTCCCTGGGTGTTACAGTAAAGATCTCAATTTACAACAAACAGGTTCATCCACATATTTTGAAATTGTTTATTCTACACTGCACTGAAACTATACTGTTTGTGCTAAATTGTCATTGCCATGGCAGCCCAAGTTTTGAGGTAGCTTTATCTCCTAGCTCTGATGTTAAGTCTCAGATCACCCACACCCACAACACTGATAACATTGTCTAAGGATACAAAACCATACCTCTCTGATCATGTCTTTCTTCATACAGTGTCTTTCTTCATACTGCCTGAAAGCATAATGCCCCCCCCCCCCCCCCCCCCCAAGCATGTGAAATTGTGTTGAGATGTGACCACAACAATGTGCATATATTTGCGACCATAGATTTGGAGCCCTTAATTAAATTCTACTGTAAAACAATCTCAGTTTGCTGTGGTAGGGAGTGCTCTGTGTTAGAACTAGATCTAGACTCTACCTAGTGCAACACATTCAGAGCTTTAAATTATCAATGAAGCATTGCTGCTGTAGCAAAGAAAATCTACTCTCTGTGGGAGATTTATTCCTCAGTTTCCCACCACAAACAGAAATACCATCTCTACAATATGGCTCTTTCATCTGTATACTAAATTGCTAAGATTACAAAATCGTCGACAATTAATTCGAATAGTCGACAAGTCGTTTGTTTGTTTGTTTGTTTGTTTGTTTGTTTGTTTGTTTGTTTGTTTGTTTGTTTGTTTGTTTGTTTGTTTGTTTGTTTGTTTAGGCAAGGCAAGTTTACTTAGAGCCCAATTCATACACGAGGCAATGAAAGCGCTTTACAGTTGCAAAAAAGATACAAGAGTCAGATAAAATCATTAACAAAATCAATAAATAAATACATTTAAAGCAAAGAGACAGAAAATATCTAGTGATTAATAAGTTATTTGAAACTTCTATAATATTGTATGTGCGTGTGGACCCGAGCATCCATGCCCTGGCCCCATACAATGACATCCGGGCAGAGCGGGTGTGACATCACTAAAGCAGACAAGAGATGAACGAAACAAATGTACTCAGCAATAACTATATTTCATTTATCATGCTCATCCACAAAAAATATTGTATTTTGATGTCAATTTTTTTCAGGTCTGAAAGAAAAGTCATGTGGTGTCCACTATGCATAGTTGGGCGGCGTCCTGGAGCCCTCTGTTGACGAGCCACCACTGCAGGCACACAAGCGTTTTTGTGTGAAGTAGTGTCTATCCATTCATCCATCTCAACACCACCTATCCTCATTCATCTATTTTTAAATCAGGGACAAGAGAGAAGTTGCATTTTAACTTCTTTTCTTGCTTATCAATGATAGCTGCACACTGTCTCATCTATGGGTTTGCCTGTTTCACATGTACAAAGTATGCACGGTATACTATAGTGTCGCGAGCCACCTAGTGGTTCAGTCCTAAGTGATTTCATAAAAGCTGAAAGAAATGACAAAGTCGGATACACATTACCTTTCACCGTGTGGGCCTGTCTGCACTAGTTCTGCATCAGCAAAGATGATACCTTTCAATATTTCATGGTCTTATGTCGAAGACGTGAATTTTGTGACTTCACAGCATTATTTTTTGTTTGATCATCAGCCCTCTGATAGGTACTGCTGTGTGTTCTTGTTCAGATCCCAGTGGCTCCCCAGTGTGTGACCAGTGTCTTCACCCGTACTCTGGCCTACAATGTGACCGGTGCAGTGCTGGCTTCTCTAAAGCACCTGATGCTTGCATGCCATGTGACTGTAGTGGGAATGCAGATCCTCAGGGTCCCACCCAGCTTTGTGACCCCGACACGGGCCACTGCCTCAGTTGCATTAACAACACTGTTGGGCCCCAGTGCCAGCTCTGTGCTCCCGGATTTGCAGGGGACGCCAGGGCTCACAACTGCAGCCGTCTAAGTAAGTATCTAGCATCAATTTAAGGCAGAAGTCAGGTCCAAAATGTTATATTTGTCATCGTTACGCTAAGCATGATATTTTGACTGCGTTTGTGGAAGATGAATTAAGCACAAAAAAAATGTTTGTCCATCCCCGGCGGCTTGCCATTTTACCTCTTACTGCCACTTTCTGTCGACTTAAAATAACGTGACCGTAAAGGCTCAGGTTGCAAACGTTAGCTGTTTTCTGGGTTTGGTCATGTGACATATGCAAACTAAGCCGCAAATACAGTATTAATCAGACTGTGTTTAGACCAGTGGGGGCGCACAGAACATATTATTGTAAAGAACCTTTTTGAGTTGACTTCAGCTTTAAGTTGCGATCTTATCATATGCTCTATTAGTATTTCTTCATTTGTTTTGAGATTCACAAAATAATAACAATAGGTATTGTCTTAATAAATTATTCCATTCACGACTTGTTGTCCAGACCGCAAAATACGGACTAATGAAAGCTCGCTTATTTTCAATCAATTGAAAAAACAAATTCATAGCCATACCAGAAGCACTGAAGGCACATAAAATTCCTATAAAAATAGTGGGGCAAAACATAAACGTTTGCTATGTTTTGTGCCATATCAACTGGGACAAAACTAGACTGTGAACCAGTGTCGTCAATAGTTTTTTATGAACGAGGTCAAGCCCCCAGCAGATAGATACACAAGACATGAGCACACGTAGCACACAAGCATAAATTCACAAACAG
The DNA here is from genome assembly GCF_024217435.2 of Syngnathus scovelli. NCBI lineage: Eukaryota > Metazoa > Chordata > Actinopteri > Syngnathiformes > Syngnathidae > Syngnathus > Syngnathus scovelli. Next base: position 9,022,062 of record NC_090849.1, on the reverse strand, counting down.
CTAACAAAAACCGTGAAGCTGCTTTCAAATGTTTTTGGGTAGATTTAACAAAGATGCACTACTATGTAAAAGTTTTAGGTCACTGTTAGATTTGTAGTGTTCCTTCAACTGCTTTTTCAGACATTCCACAAACACAGTATGTTCACAGCATTATTATTATTACTGTTGATCTTTATTGTTATTACTTAATTTAATATTTAAGAAATGCATTCTTAATCCTCTATGCCAGCAACATAGTGACAGGTAGAAAAATGAAATATTCTTCCATTTGGTGGAAGAAGGTACTCTACCCTGCTGTCATTCATACAAAAGGCAAATACTGTATATCAGTGTGTACAAAACAGTTTCAGCCAAACCAGGGAGCTGCTTAGAAAGGACCCATTGTCAAAAAAGGGAAAGTTGGACTATGTTTGCAGATTTTGAGGACAAGTTAATTTGCGTTTTGGCAGTTATGTGCTCCAGTACGTTGGTAGGGCACCAGGAATGGTTTAAGGTTTAATGGTATGTACTTGATCATTTAGTGCAGGGGTCTCAAACTCCAGTCCTCGGGGGCCGCATTCCTACATGTTTTCCAAGTTTCCCTCGTTAAACACACCTGATTCAAATGATCAGTTCATCCTCACGTTCTGCAGGGGCCTGATAATTGAATCAGGTGTGTTTAACGAGGGAAACTTGGAAAACATGTAGGAATACGGCACCTGAGGACTGGAGTTTGAGACCCCTGATTTAGTGCTTTATAAGGCAACAGACAGATTATAACTTCACTTCAAAATTTTATAGGAGGCCTTTATCGTTACACTAGCCCAGGGACATGACAATGATTTTTTTTTTTTTAAACAAAGATATATTTAAAAGTCTGCATTTACTTGTTAAATTTTGATGCACGAGTTATTTGGTATGTTTTGTTTGAATTAGATTTTTTTTACATGTGGCTAAGTACAGAGAGTTGAGTGGATTTCGGGAAGGCAGAGTTGAACACAATCTTTTAGTAGAAACTAACATGGCATTTGGAATTTAGTTTATCAGCCTCCAGCTAAGAATGATGGGGAGGATTGGAATGGGGCTGTCACAAACAAATATTTTTAAAATTCTATCCATTATCTCATCGATTACTTGAGGAAACGCCTCCAGTCGCGCGCACACAAACTGCCCATTTGAATTATTTTTTTTAAGGGATATCTTAAAATGTTTGACAGAGATAAGCATCCATCCACAAATTACAATTAAACTTGCCAAGGGTAATTGTACGAGTAACATCATCTTCATGCGCAGTATTCAAAAACTGACAAACTGAACGTAAAGATCGTCTGTAATGCCTTTAAGCGTTCTCAATAATTGGCCAAAGGTCTTGTTTGTGAAGACTTTTTACTTTGATAGTTTGGCGTTTTGGCCACTAGGTGTCAGCTTTTACCAACAATGCAACACTTGGACTCATGACAGTGACATACTCCATTATAAGAATAATTGTGTACTATACTGTTTAATTAACAGGTCATTACTGTTGAATGAAGGTGTAATATTTGAATGGATTTATCACTTTCCTCTCCACAGTGCCTCAGCACATTCCCACACCAGCAGGTCACACCACAACAGAGGCCCCCACTTTCAGTCCAGCTTCATCCTCTAGCACCAGTCCAAGAGGCATCCCCACCTCCACATCCAGCGGCAACTGGAGCACGACACTGGGCACAGCCGCCACCACTCAGGCCCTGTTGACTAGTTTGAGCAGCCCCACCGACAATACCACGGCAGTTCTGACTGACGTCTCCTGGACACAGTTCAACATCATTATCCTGGCCGTCATCATCCTGGTGGTGGTAGTGCTCTTGGGCTTTGTTGGAGGCGTGTACACTTACAGAGAATACCAGAACCGGAAACTCAACGCGCCTTTCTGGACCATCGAACTCAAAGAGGACAACATCAGCTTCAGCAGCTATCACGACAGCATTCCCAATGCCGACGTGTCAGGCCTCCTGGAGGATGAGGCCAACGAGGTGGCACCCAATGGTCAGCTAGCACTCACCACGCAGGGCAACTGCTACAAGGCATAGCACCCCTGCACGCATCCCAGGACTAGACTCCTTCCATTTACAAATCACACAAAGCTGCTGTAAAGTACCAAATCCAAAGGCCCCTCATGTATGACTGACTGCTGTCTGCGGCACTTTACAGCTCCTCAAACTGACAATGACATCATGCCACATGTGAGAAAATACATTTCCCCTTTTTTGATAGGGTTTTTATGGGGAATGAGTGAACCGTGAGAAGTGTCCAAAGAAAAGTGTTTTATTGATGTAGTGTATTCAGAGGACAGTGTGCTGAGTTGTTTAGCAATTGAAGCATGTATGCCGAAATAATGATCGGAACACCAGTTCGAGGACTTAATGACCCAAGCATTTTCACCTTTTGTAAAATGAACGTTTGACTGTTTGAGTTGATCACGCTTACTCTTAAACTGAGACAATGATTGTTATTTAATTTTTATTCTATCATGTATTATTTATTTGGTTGACATTTCATTTTTGAGAGAAACACTGCAATGTATGATGTGTTTGTACACTGTGTTTTATCTTGTGTGCTGTTAAATAGCAGGTTTAATTGACCAATTTTGTTTTCATGTATAGTTTTCCAGAGAGGGTACAATGAAGGCTGCTGGGATATGCATCACTTGTTAATAGCTTTTTTTCTGAAAGCATGCCAGTACACCTGATGTATCCTAGATGACTGTTTTTTGTTGTTTTTTTTCCCCAGAAGCCTCAACAACCTTCCATGAAAACATAACAACAACAGGCCAGTGACATAAAATCCTAAGGGAAATTTTCACCAGCCACAATCTCGTCTGCTCTTTTGCTGGTTGGCAGCAACTATTTGAGAAAGTGTTCACATCGATGCGTTGATGGGGTTGATGATCAATTGTTATCAGTGAAACACAAATAATATTTGAATATAAATTTAGTTATAATAAACATTCCTGAACCTGCAGGCAATCACGAATCAAATTTGCACCGGTGTGAAAGATCCATCTTGGTCTCTGTTGCTCTGACATCCATTGTTTGTCTGTACAAATTTTTACCACTGAGAATACTGAGTAATGCTAATTGTGAGACTTAATTCCTCAGGTACTGTCTCTTTTCCCTAATAAGATCTTTGTAAATGTGTACAGTGAATGAATGTGAATAATTGTACAGGTAGAATATTGTGTGTGCAGTGTCACTCAGCGGGCTCATTCACCAGGGCGCATGTTGCAAGTCAGCCCACAGCTTTTTATATCATTTCTTTTTCTTATTGTCACTGTCATATATGCAGATGGAGGACTCGAATCCACGGCCAACTCGTAATGAATGTTGAAATGTGAATAATACCCCGAAGTCAGAACTCCAACTTGTAAATAAAAATGATCTGTCTTTGTGTTTCATCATATGATCTTCTGATCATTTTTCCTTTATTATGTGGCCCATCGTCACTGTTGAGCTGCATTTAGTCGTGACTGTATGCAGAAATTAGAACAAAACAAATCATTTAGTGCTAGTTAGCAGCTACGACACAACATGGGTGGATTTTTTAAAAAAAAACACCCTGGGTTCTACCGTTGACCAGGGTACAGCGAGGGATTCTGGTAGTTACAGTTTAATGGGCTGACTAATGTTGAAATTTATAATGCATAAATTAAAAATCTCCTCCAATGCATTTAATGGGTATCAGTTATTTGTGGACTTTAGCTATTTGCAGGCTAGCCTGGTCCTTATTCCTCATAAAAAGCTGGGATCAAGTGTAAATATTTTATGTCAAGTCAAGTTTATTTGTATAGCCCTAAATCACAAGCAGTTTCAAAGGGCTTCACATAGACAAAAATTGACAATTATTCTCAAAGCATCCCCTGATCTTAAGCTCCCAAAAGGGCAAGGAAAAACTAAAAAAATAAACTACCAGGGGAAAATGAGAAACCTTGAGAAGGGACCACAGATGGAAGGATCCCCCTTTCGGGATCACCAGGTTGCAATGGATGCAGAGAGGGCATTAATAATACATAATAGAAAAATCAATGAAAAAGTGGATGTCCAAGTCAAAGCGAAGAGCTGCCGGAGGTGCCCTCGATTGTCCTGGCAGTGTCTTCGAGGAGGTTGAGCTGCAGTTCCCTCATCCTGAATTGGTCCGCGAGAATCCAGATAGCCACTGTCAGCTTGGGTGCCACCTAACCACCTCCCCAGCCGGGGAGGGGTGGGGGGAGGGGGCCGGGGAGGGGGAGCGACAACAAACTCCAGCCGAATCGGCCACTAAAGGGTAATTAAAGGCCATATCATAGAAATGTGTCTTTAAACGTGTCTTGAATCTTTCTACTGAGGTAGCAGTTCTAATATCCATTGGTAGGGCATTCCAAAGCTCTGGAGCCCGAATAGAAAATGCTGTAGACCCTGCAGACATTTTCTTGGCCCTCGGTGTCACTAAAAGACTAGCGTTTTGCGAACGAAGGTTACAAGACGGAACATAAGGAGCAACTAGGTCGACGAGATATGGGGTTAGGGCGCTAAGCCATGCAGTGATTTATAGGTTAATAGAAGAACCTTGAAGTCACATCTTAAATGGACCGGGAGCCAATGTAAATTGGCTAATATTGGGGTAATGCGGTAACATTTTCTTGTCCGTGAGAGCAGCCTCGCAGCAGCATTTTGTACTAACTGTAGACATTTGATGCGGGACTTAGGAAGACCAGAAAATACATTACAGTAGTCCAGGCGCGACGTGACGAACGCATGTACAATAGTTTCCGCATCACCGGTCGAGAGGATTGGACGAATCTTAGCAATATTACGAAGGTGAAAAAACGCAATTCTGGTTATATTCTTCATGTACTTTTGAAAGGAGAGCGTTTGGTCAAATATTACCCCGAGATTAGTTACAGTATCGCTCTGAGTGATAGTACGGTTATCTATAGTTATAGTGGTTTCCTTAAATAAGTGTTGATAACGAGTTGGACCAATTATCAACATCCCAGTTTTATCCGGGTTAAGACGAAGGAAGTTGAGAGACATCCATTGCTTGATCTCCGCAAGGCACGCCTCAAGATTACAACAATCCCGCGGATCTGTCATCGATAACGGCATATATAATTGGGTGTCAACCGCGTAGCAGTGAAAACTAATATTATATTTACGTATTATGTCCCCAAGCGGAATCATATAAATATTAAATAAAATTGGTCCAAGTACCGATCCCTGTGGGACACCACACGTAACATTATAGAGCTCAGAGGACGTATTGCCATGGACCACTCGGTGCGTCCTGTCTGATAGATAGGAATAGAACCAGCCTAGTGCTGACCCTGAAATGCCAACACAACTTTTAAGACGCCCTAATAAAATATCGAAGTCTACAGTGTCGAAGAGCACTAAGATCGAGTAGTAACAATACAGATGAAGTGTTTGAATCCACAGCTATGAGGAGATCATTAGTCACTTTAGCAAGTGCTGTCTCAGTGGAATGATTAGCTCTAAAACCAGAGTGAAAAGAGTCATATCGATTATTGGCGACTATGTAATCAATAAGTTTCTGCGCTACTACTACTTTTTCAAGACGTTTTGCTATGAATGGGAGGTTTGAAACTGGCCTATAATTACTGAGACAGTCCGGGTCAAGATTTGGTCGCTTAAGTAACGGTTTAATGATAGCGGTTTTAAAGGCTGTTGGCACTATCCCAGAGGAAACAGACAGATTGATTATATTTAAGACGGACAGTCCTAAAATTTGAAATTATTCTTTAAGTAGTTTGGCTAGAAGCGGGTCGAGTAAACATGTTGTTTGTTTAGCTGCACTAACCAATTGTGTAAGCCTTTCAAGGGACACGCTTTTAAAATTTGAGAGGGTTATTGCATGATCATCAGCGCTGGTAAACGGCGGTCTCGACTGAGCGATTGGAATGGTATTCTTGATCTCGTCCCTAAAGGATTCAATCTTTTGAGCAAAAAATTTCATGAACTCGTCAGCTGAGTGGAAGGAGCTATCGGGGGTCGGCTGGCGTAGTGTTAGCTTTGCCACTATATCAAATTGGTATTTAGGATTGTTTTTATTGAGATTAATGACTTGAGAAAAATAAAGAGTTTTTGCTAAGATAAGCGCATCTTTATATTTCAGGAGGCTGTCCTGCCATGCCTGATGGAAAACCTCAAATTTGGTTAAACGCCATCTGCGCTCATGCTTTCTACCTAATTGCTTAAGCGTACGTGTTTCATCTGTGAACCACGGAGTAGGCAATCTACGCAAGTCCTCGGGATAATACCAGATCTAAGGTATTCCCATTCTTATGCGTTACTGCCTGTACGGCTTGCGTAAAACCAAACGTATCAGTTAAAGTCTGAAACGCCGAAGTAAGTGGCTCTGACAGTAAATTCATGTGGATGTTGAAATTGCCCATGATAATTATATTATCCGCATTTGTCACTAGATCAGCCACGATTTCTGAAAATTCATCCAGGAAGCCAGAGTAGGCCCCGGGTGGACGGTAAATAACAGCAAGATAAAATGACGGTAAAGCGGTGGATCGGACAGTGAGAACTTTAAATGTTTTAAATACGTTAATCGAACGAGGCCTAAATCTAAGCTCGTAGTTTGAGATGAGGGCGACACCCCCACCCTTTTTTCGAGGACGCGCCACATGCAAGCTCACAAAATTTGGAGGCGAGGCCTCGTTAAGCGGCAGCAGTTCATTAGGTTTTAACCAGGTCTCGCAAAGACCAAAAACGTTTAGATTATGTTCCGTGATGAGGTTAGGGTTAGGGTTAGAACTGCTTTCATATGAAGCGATCTAATATTCATAAAACCGAGGTGCGTATCTATCGAAGGATTTTTAAACGAGATGCAAGCAAGATTGTCTCACCTGTTGTTGGTATATTACGCCAGAGTATCGTGCTGCTAGTTCACAGAAAAGAGCTAAGCTAAAAGTGTGATGCTAAACTGCAAAGCTGAAGCTCAAATCATGATAGCAGAAACGCCGGTCAGTATCCATCTTTGCCGTAAAGGCCCCGATGGCTTGTTAGACGCACCTAGGAAGAAACAAATGTATCTAAAGCGTATGCAACAGCCTCCTACAGAAAAACTTGAGCGGAGTTGGCATCTAACACCGGAGACTCTGTGGGGATTTAAATTTTTTTTACAAGATTGGTGAGTTGTCTTTCATTATGAGAAATCAAGAGGGCTCTGGATCAAACAACAACTATGAGCAGACCGGCGCGTATGGTTCGTTGAACTCAAATGACCGGGGTGTTTTAAATCAACTCCTGCCTGAGGTTTTGACCGAGTTTGTCAATGGATACGGATTAGAGGGGGAACTGAATGTAACTTGGATTTCCAGAATTACAGCCAGCGGAAGATGTTTTTTCCGGCTTAAAGTTTCTCCTCAAACTGTTGATGGGACAGAAGATGGAGAGGTAATCGACGTAATGTATCTAACGCTAGAAGTGTTTAATAGTGAATGTGGAGTTTTCCAAACAATACTGACTATACTACTGGCCGAGTGGTATGAACGAATGCAAGCATTTGGTGAGAGTATTACGGAACTCTTCCTATCGAGCCGTGTCTGGACAAACGTCGTCGGAGTGAAACGTAAACTGACTTTAGATTAACCCTTACTAAAAAAAATTAACTTTAAACTCCCCACCGTTGGCCCCTCAGCACAGTAGCCTGTGCCCCCCTAACCCCCCTTTTTCACCTACAGTCACAGAAAGGTGGGGTTGTAGTCATTAGCATAACTACCTAAAATGTATAAGAGCGAGCTTGCAGACTCCTCTTTCACACACAAGAGTTTGGTCTACACATCAGCGAAAGAAGATGGCTCAAAAAATCCTCGCCAGACGACTTTTACCAAGTTTTGTACCTATGGAACATGGACCTGGGATCACACTCTGGTCCAGCCCTGACAACTCTGGTGCAGAGACAGACGATGCTGACACGGCCTTCACGCGGCACCACGGCCAAGCACGCCGGCTGAGCGACCGGGACCAGCGACAGCGACAGGGCTGGAAAGGTTTGAGATTCTTCCGGTGCCCGGACCGAGCGATCGCATGTCACCGATCTGCCTCGACAATCTGCAGCCCGATCGTCTCTATGGAGCTTTGTCATCAACCTTTGATAGGTTTGAGAGCCCTGAGACCTCGGGGTACAGCCTAGCAAGCACGATGGAGCAGCAGCAGCAGCGTGAACCGTGGTTCTCGTCGCGAGCCATCGAGCTGTTTGACGACGCATGCGCACGCTATCCTGAAAATGGCATGGATTTGCCCTGCTTATCTGCCGATGACATCGCACTCGTGCTCAATACAGAGACAGAGGTGCCCAGTGATTTTGAGGGGTACATGGAGCTGGCTGCGGGGGCGGACGACACAATCGTTACCAATTACCCCTCGCCCAATGCTGGAGACATCCCACTGATGGACCTTGAGTTTGGCATGGTACCACCGCTGACATCAACGCCTATGAGAGTCAAAACACAGCAGGATGAATACATTATGATGGTAGAACCTCTTAAATGGCTGGTGATTGAAGATTATGTAAGGGTGAAACTAATGGTCGCTCATCTTTTGTATGATGCCTTAATTAAACATGCAAAAATGACATGTGACGGGTGTAGCCTTGATGACCTTAGCCAGCTGCATCACACGTGCCTATTTATTGGATTGACGGGACCCGGCAGTGCAACGAACCAGGGGACAAGTAAGTTAAAGGCCTGAAGTTGTGTGATTGTGTTGTTGTGAAACGCGTAAAACGTAGAGGTGCACGAGAGCCAGCTTGGGTTCAAGTCCCAGTGGAATGAACAGGCTAAGAAAAGCAGAGCTTCTTTTTTGTTCATCGAAGAGGTGCGTAGACTCTTCTTTGTCTGTTCTTCCGAGCTGAGGGATCTGGCTAGGGTTAGAGTCCCAGTGGAAGGAACGTGCTAAGAAACACAGAGCTTCTTTTTTGTTAATCAAAGAAGGGCGTAGATTTTTCTTTGTATGTTTTTCCGGCCAAAGAACAGCTTGGGTTCAAGTCCCAGTGGAAGGAACGGGCTAAGGAAAACAGAGCTTATTTTTCTTAATTGAAGAAAGGCGTAGATTCTTTCTTTTGTCCGTTTTTTCAAAGCTGTTTGGGAGGGTTTTACACCCATCCCTGGATAGGCCTAAAAAAAGCGCTGGAGTTTGTGTGATTGAGTGTGTGACTGGTAGGATAAATTGACTAAAAAGCAGTTCTAGCATTGATCCACGGCATTAATACAGGCTAGTAATTTGTTGAAAGGTCAATTTAAACCTGCATTGAGGATCCTCAAAGAAAAAAAAAAAATGAAAAAAAATTGTAAAACCTTAAACTACTAAAATTAAGATGGGAAATAACGGTAAATCTCTTGGTCTGCTCTTCTTTGAGATGAGAAGTTCATGGCGAGTAGATTTCTTAATTGTATGCAATACATGCTGAAGTGAAAGAAAATGTATGGAACACAAGGACATTTGAAATGTGGATGAAGTGGTAGAAGTGCTAGAGTGTGGTTGAAATCTTCACAAAGAGATGAGAACGAATTCAAGAGACAAAAGCTAGAAAGAAGAAAACTGATGAGGTCATAAGTGTTTGTCAGACCAGGACACAATAAGGCTCCTGTGAGCAGGTGCAAGGCCACAGCTCAAGCCGCGGCTCAAGCGAGGGGCAAGAGGAGTTTAATAATAATAATAATAATAATATTTTTGAGGTGGCAAATTACAAATGACTAGAGATCAAATTGTGTTACACTAAAGTTAAAATATGCAAATCAAGTGGTAAAGAAATGCAACTTGCTTCTAGAAGATAAATAAATAAAATTAGAATGTGCTGTCCTCGTGTGCATGGGAGGGATCAGCTCATGATCGACCACAGGAAATGGCCAGCCTGTGACGAATCATTGGTGCTGGGACCTACCTTCCGCACGCGAGAGCTGTGCATGTGTGTGCGTATGTGTTAAATTGATGAAGATTGGCTAAACTTTTAGTATAAAGAAATTTGCTAGACTGTTGTCTATTCAATTTACACCGCAGAACAGAAACAATTTGGACAGATAACAATTAGAGGAAAAGAGAGAAATCTGTTTGCGAGCAGAAACTAATCCACACTAGTGCATGTTAAGTGTCGAGCCCACATGAGAAATTCGGAAAAAAAAAAAAAAAAAAACGACAGAACATGCTTTCAGGAATTGGAAGAAGCTAAATTGTGAATTTAAGATTTTGCAATGCTACATTTAATAGGAATAACTGATTGGTTGTGTTATAAGATTATGCAAAATTCTAAATGCAAGCTAAATCTGAGAGATTGAGTTCTTCAAATTTAAAAACAAAGAAAAAATTCAGATTAATTTGCCAATTGTTTGTTTTAGTTAAGTTTTTTTTTTGAATTGGTGGATTGTTCTACCAGGAAACTTGAGTTGAAAATGATATATGAATGTTGTGTGGTGAGCTTGGATGATTGGGACCAATGTGATAGGAAGACTCCTTTTTGGAGACTGTGTGAAATGCATATGATGAGCATTGATGAATGACTGCCTGAATGAAAGGTTGAATAGTTGAAGTCGTTGGCGACTACTATAGAAAATTAGTAGAGCGACTTTGATGAAAGAGTGATTTTGAGCAGGTTGAATGCTAAAAAGAAAACGTACCTTTTGGATTGATAATTAACTAGAGAAAAAACTGGAGAACCAGTAACATGTAGAGGATGTGTGAACTGAGAAATTAAGAAGCGTTTTGGAAAGAAAGTCAAATTAAATGATGATGAAATCATATGTAGTAACACAACACTTTACTACATATGGATTCTCTAAATCATACAATTGAGTAAAATAAAACATACATTTTGATTTGTATTCAAATTTCTAAGATTCTTGTGATAAACAATGAGAAAACGATTGAAAAGTAACTAAAGAAACTACAAGAAAGTGAAAATGTCTAATCATTTGCTAGCTGAGTCGCACCCCATTCGGGGAGGCCATCCATTTACTTGCTAAGCTAGTTGTGAAAACAGTCAGATTGTCACAAAAAGTAGCTATATGCACGTGTGCAGTACACACACACACACGAGACCGATAAGGTGTCAAGCTTGCAGACAGAACCACAAAGCTGCAGCGCAAAAGACACTTCAAATTTTATACACACAAGAAGCAGATTAAATCACTGAAACATTTTTAAAGATGTGCAGCGACAATGTCCATAGAGTGAAATTCAATTATGGACGAAAAAAGGGGCAAGATTAGAGAATGGCATCTATAAATGACTTACCCTACCAAAGAATCTATGCAATATTGAGCCATGGTGCGTGTCGCATGGCTGAATAGGAGGGATAGTGGGGCAGGTCAGTCAGCTTTATACAACATATGGATTTGATTCATATTCAAAACATTTTGAAAACAAAACAAACATTTTTTTTGTAGAGCTTGTTTCAACAAAAACAAAAACACTGAATGCCTTCAATTTAAAAGATCAATTTGACCTTTGCAGGATGATCTGCTGTGTCGGATCTGGACTGCCATGAAAGTATGATGTTTATATGTGTACTTTGTCAACAACCGCTGTAGATGTTAAAGAATGGGATGAATATCTAGAATGAATGTGGATAATTTGTTTCAGGTAACTAACTATAAGAGTAACTGAAAAAAGAAACAATTGATTGCTTATGGCAAAACAAGCTGCAAAGACAGAAAAAAATTGAATATGTCATATGTATGGATTTGCGACCGATTATTTATGTTGTACCGTTGCCATTGACCAAAGATTGTGTGAAATCTGTCACGTCTACTGGATTGTGAGATGTGTGACAGAGCATTCTATATAATATCCATTGAGAGAAAAAAGAAAAAAAAAAAAAGAAGCCATTGCTTTCAGAGAATGTAGTCAAGCGAAATTGTATATACATCAACATGCCAAGATCTGGGAAAAAAAGCTGGTAAAAACCAAAATATCTTTAAATTTGAGAGGAGACGATGATCTGACCGAAATTGATGCAATTGGAGTCCCTAGAGGAGTTCCTGATTAATAAGAATTAAATGACCAAATTGCAGCGGGATGGGAATCCTCCATTTGCTGCTGGTGAACGATGAACAAGAACGTAGACAGGATAAATTACATCCATTACAACATGCAGAAATTGGGCAAACGGACACAAGCGGGGCTCGAGGCAGTGCATGAACAGCTGGCCACGCCTTCCCTAATGTCGATCCAGAACCACAATGCTCATGATATGTTGTTGTCTGAGAAAGGAACGGTCTGCGCAATGTTTGGAGAACAATGCTGCGCCTTCGTCCCCAACAACATCGCCCCTGATGGGAGCCTGACGGAGGCGATTGCAGGCCTGCGATCCCTCAAAACGAGGACGAAAGAGCACTACAAGTGGATGACTGCTTTTGGGAAGTATAACGCCCTTGTGTCCTCAATTTTACCATCAGTTGCAGTGTTTGCTGCTATGCTCACCTTGTATGGATGTGGCATACCATGTCTTCATGCTCTGTTTAATGGTCTCGTCACTACAGTAATATCGCCCATGGAGGACGAGATTGCTCAGATATACCTGTCTGAGCGGCAACGTGATGATGTTGATGGCAAAATTCCTGCATCTGTGTTACCAGACTTTTCCCAGATCCGTGGGATTCTGAATGATGACATCGCAACGTTTATCCTTTGGAGTAAACATATTTGTCCTCATGAATGTGATCCGACGACTGAGAGTCGAGAAAAGGGGTTGTTTACGGTGATGTGTGAATTTGAGCAAATATGTGATAAACAGTGGGGAAATGTCAGGATAATTGGTTTTGTAGAAGCGCTGGCCGGCCTGAACCGGAGGTCTCATACCTTCGCTCAAGGCCAACACATCTGCCAGGTTTTAGGGAGTTCTTATACTCCCTTCCTTGTCTTATCTGTGAGAGGCCCTCACTAGTTATGAACAGAACACCTTTGTTCCTTGTTTAGCTAAAGAGAAGTTCTTTATTATACCTTGTAGTTTCTATTTATGAATTGTTGTTGACCGGGACAGTTTTTAAGTTATCCCATATTTACTCAATGTTTGGTTAAGTAGACTTCATGCAAGTTATCTCACATCTACTTAACGTTTGTTGGAGTGTATGCACGAGAGGTATCTGATGATTTACTCATCATTATTATTGTGTGAAACGTAGCAAGAAAGTCTAGAGCATTGTTTTACAGGGACACGGCATCCAGGAGTTGGATATCACTGCCTCACCTACATCCTACGAGTGCACGTGCCTGTTCAGAACGGATTGTGGTTTTGTGGTCACAAGAGTTGTCCGATGCTGCCTGCCAACTGGACACGAGTGCGTGCGCCAGTGTGAGTGACAGACCACACCTACAGACTAGAACATCATCAGCTGACGAAAACACAAGCACATATACAACTTCTTAAACGTGACAGATGTGATAATGATAATTAAACGTGGATTGCGTAGATGCTGTTCTGTTGAGCAAGTTTTACGGAAACTTGTTGATTTGACCATCAAAAATGCTTCGCAAGTAATGGATACAATGATGTGCTGTTTCTGTGTTTTTCTTTTTATTTTTTTTATTGATAGCATTCTGGTCGCCTGAGGCAGAGGGACCGTGTGAGAATTTTCCTGCGAATAACATCTGGCCAGCAGGTTTTTCGCTTACACAATAAGTTTGATCTGGGGTATTAAGGTAGTACCTCATCTTCACTGGAAAGTGTTGCTATCATTGTTTGTTGTTTTTTATTTTTACTATTCTTCATTCTTCATTATACATATATATGTTTTTTTTTTACTTGTCTTTGTTGTTTGGGGTGGCATAATCATATGATAAAACAGGAGGAAGATGTTAGCGTTTTTCAGATTATCCTTATCGTATGATTATGTTGGAATGCAACCGGTAATAAATAAGATAGCTGTCCCATCCTACACAAGGTCGTAAAACACCCCCGATATGTTTTGACTAGAGCACAAGGGCTTCCTATTCAGCCTACTCTTCCCCCCACTCTGTTTCTCTTAATAAATATGTCCTTGCAGTTGGGAGAGTTTAGATCTCCATTCGAACATCGCTGCACGCACAGCGACGAATGGACTCTCCACCTGCAGGTGTCTAAAAGGACTTGCTTGTCTCTCGTGTGGTTCTTGCAAAATAAGTTGGAGTGAGCAAATCTCTAACAGTGACTATTCTAACAGTGTTTCTAGATTGTATCAAACACCAGCTGCCGAATGCTATAACCGGAGAGCTAAAGAAATTTAAAACCCTAATCGGGTCCAAAGTAACACCATCTGTGTTATCTTCATTCATGCGCCATGATAAACCTTAGGAGTTGTAGAAAAATTTTTTTTTTTTACCATGTTGAATTTTTTTACCATGTTGAATTTTTTTTTATCATGTTTTTATTTTTACTGCTGTGTTTTTATACCTGTTTCTACTTATTAGTAATGTTTTTAAGAACTAGTTGATTTTTCTTTTTTTCTGTAATAAACTATTGTGACCAGAAAAGTTATTGTTTCTGTGTTTATTCAATTAAAAATCACAAGATGTCATACCTGTTTGTTTTATTAACAGCGTCACACTCTGATATCCAGCAGAACGTACCTGACAATGGGTGGGGAGAGATGTCTTGAAAAGCTCTATTATAATGCTAAAAATCCAGCTAGTTTCGGGGGAGAGGCACGCCTACACAGAACAGCGGCTGTTAGCTGTAAAAACACTAACATTAAAAAAGTGAAAGCTTTTTTATCCGATTAAGATGCTTACACATTACACAAACCAGCCAGAATAACGTTTCCTGGAAATAAAGTTTTTGTTCGAGGTCCTATGAGACAATTTCAAGCAGATTTATGCGATATGCAATCATTAGCACGCTACAATGATGGATATAAATATTTACTAACCGTGATCAATATTTTCTCGAAACATGCATATGTACAAGTTTTGAAAGCTAAAACAGGTACGCAGGTCACCAAAGCATTTGCAGACGTCTTAATAGCTAGTGGCTCCCCATTACGTCTCCAAACAGATAAGGGGAAAGAATTTTTTTAACAAACATTTCCAGAAATTAATGAGACAGCACAATATTATACATTTTGCAACGTCTTCCGATACAAAAGCGCAAACCGTTGAACGATTCAAGAAAACATTAAAGACGCGCATGTGGAGGTTTTTCACAACTAAGAACACACAAAGTTACGTCGATGTAATTCAGGATTTTATTGTCAGCTATAATGACAGTTTTCATAGTAGTATAAAAATGACACCAAATGCCGTAAACGAGGATAATAAAGATATTGTTTTCACCAACCTGTATACAAACAATCCTTTCCACCGTGGGGACAAGTTCCGTTTTGAACCAGGTGAAACTATGCGGTTTTCCAAACTAAGAGGGGTTTTTGAGAAGAGTTATTTACAAAGTTACACGATTGAAATTTTCAGAATAACACAACGTCTCCATCGCGTTCCTCCCATCTATAAAATATCGGACTTGGACGGTATGCCTATAGAAGGCAGCTTTTACGAAACGGAATTACGAAAAGTAAAAATAATAATAAAAAAAAAATTCCGCACACAGAAAATTCTTAAATCATGCACCATGTCAGGCAGACGCGAGTTTCTCGTCCATTGGGTCGGGTGGCCGGACAAATTCGACAGTTGGGTACCCGCAAAGAGCGTTAAAGACATTTGACGTTCGATAAAACGGTCATTCCGTGAAAATTACAAGATGGGTGAAGGCCAGAGAGAATTCTACGTAACATTAGCGTCAAATGCTAGTATGCACCTTGAAAATAGCCTTTCAGAATTTAAGATGGAGTTAGCGCAACATATTCACTTAAAAGGTTCATGGGAGGTCGGTTTATGTGAGATTTCATACATCAACTCAATCTCTGACATTCCTGAGAAAAAACGGAATTTCTATCTCAAACAGCCGAAGCTTTCTGCTCTCAGAGGCGACGTATTCCAAGATGATTCAGAAGTACGCCACATGCTTAAAATTCGGGGAGGTGTCCACAACAACAACGAATCGTTAGCTTTGGAAATTCAAACTCTATTAACTAAAGCGAGTAAGAAAAAGATTGATGTCCAATTTGATCAACATAAACAGAGATTCTTGTTTTCGGGCGAAGAAGGTTTGAGAATTATGTTCAAGAGCCCCCTAGCGTACATTGTTGGAATGAACCCTGAACATTGGCTCTCGCTCAAACCGGAAGGCGTACAACATCCGGCCGACAGACGAGCCGGATCATATTTCATTTTCGTCTACACCAGGTATGGGCAAACTACGGCCCGCGGGCCACATCCGGCCCGCGGGACCGTTTAATCCGGCCCGCCAACCCTAAATAAATTGTATTATTAAACTTTTTTTTTCGGTCATTTTGCCTGCAATGACTGCGTTTCCCCAGTAGATGGGGAACCACTCGCCTGCGCATTTACTACCGGAAGCCGTGTCAGAAAGCTCGGTGCACACTCACAAGTGCATGTACGTACTCAGTAGTACGGAAATGGCGCACTCGCGCTCTATTTGTAGCAGTGCCGAATTTAGAGCGTGGGCTGTGACGACAGCATTATTGTAATTTGCGCGCCGAGTTTTCGGATACAGTTTTACGCTAAAGCCACCCACAAACCTTCCCCTGGAATCCTTCCATTAAAATGAGTCGCCCAAGGAAAAGCAAGGTGGACACTGAGTGCCGAGTGTTTAAAAAGAGTGGCCAATTTGGCTCGACGTACGCGACGTGACGTTCAGCCACATGAACATCAACATCAAATGAACACTGAAAATGAAGGGGAGGCTTTCAAGTTTGTTGTAAAAAAAATGCATTTTGAATATGATCTGTACAAATAGCAGGGATTGAAACTAGCGACCATTCTCATTTTCAAACAATGCAGGATGCTCAAGGACATTGATGCACCACCTGTTTGTGACTAATCTTAACCTTTAAAGTTCTTAAGGCTTACTTTAAGGAAGTGTTTTCTGTTTCCTCACTTCTGTTACCAGGTATTTGTGAATTAAAACTCTGCTCTGATTTTCAGATACCCCTCACCGTGTTGCCGTTTTGATTACTTTATTTGGATGTATGCTTTCACCGATTCTTCAAGATGATATATTTGGTCAAAATGTTTGCCGTTTGATGTGATCTCATAAGATAAACATACATCTTTCATTAATCTGACCTGCAGGCACTGAAGTGATGGAGACTGTTATTCATAATAACAGTGTCATATTTTATGAGAACCACTGATAGCAGTTTTTTAGGGATGTTTTTTTTTTTTAATGCTGTTAATAAATGCATTTGTTTCAAAAAACTTTTTTTGAATATCCATGCTTTACTACCTACTAAAGGCCCAAATCTTTTATGCAATGACCTTTACAGGTCGTTTATATTACTTCACACAAACACTACATCCATCTGCTCCTGGTTCGGCCCCCCGGTCAAAATTTAGAACCCAATTCGGCCCGCAAGTCAAAAAGTTTGCCCACCCCTGGTCTACACTGACGTCATACATCATCCGACAGTAGGCGACGCCTACGCTCCGATGCTCAGGACTCTCCCTATTGAAGGGAATTATGGCGACGTTATAAACAAAACTTTTAATCCCGTTTACTATTTAGATGTGTGCAAAAGCCATATCGAAACCATTTCGGTTTACCTGCGAACAGACCTGAACAATCCGGTAGATTTTGAATACGGGAAAGTCATTCTCATTCTGCATTTTAGATCGAAATAATAAAAAATAATGATGACGTCAACCACGCATCCCGACCTGTATCGTTTTGTTGATTATTACGAAACACAAGTAGGGGGTTCATTTCAGGGGTTCCAAGGAAGCCCCGTTCAATATGGGCGAGGTCTAGGCTCTATTTTTGCAAAACTATTCCGCTTCGTGGTGCCGATGTTCAAAAACGGGTTTAACTTGGCGAAGCCACACTTACAAGCCGCTGCTAAAAACATAGCAACGGATGTAGCAGGGCACGTCATAGAGAGGATCCACCGAAAACAGGAAACCGCTCAACAAGGCTCCGGCCTGGCGGTATTGTCACGTGCGGGACTCCATCCTGGTGGGCGGAGAAAAAGGAGCGTTAAAAGAAAAAGGCGCTCGGCCGATCTCAGACCAGTTATCAAGAAAAGGCAAAGGAGACGCAAGACAGATATTTTCTCTTAAAAAATGGCCCTTCTACATTTTAAATCCCTCGAGGCGACATTATCAAGTTTGGACCTCTTTATGGCCCCCCTGATGCAACTATCCATCGAAGATAGTTCTTATGTTGAATTTCTACCTTTGTCCGCAATTGTGGACCAGGGCCCCATAGAATTTTTTATACCCGGGGACGGCTCAAAATATTTAGATTTATCCGACACTTTACTACATCTTCGTTTAAAGGTGACGCGTAGGGATGGAACAAATATTCCGCCGCTAGAACAAGTTGGCATCGTGAATTTCCCTACAAACACAATTTTTAGTCAATTAGATGTTTCGTTGGGTGGGCGGCTAATCTCACAATCTAGCGCCACACACGCCTATCGGCCCATCATCGAGTTATTGTTAAACTTTTCAAACGATTCTTTGGAGTCGCAATTCACAGCAGGAATGTTCGCAAAAGACACTAGGGGCGCATGGACTCCATCGCTTTCGAAGAGGGCGTGGCTAACGCTAGTTTTGTGTGTCGTGCGCAGCAGATTGCAGGTTCAGGTAAATTTCACCTAACGGGACCACTTCATGGAGATATTTTCTTTTCTGAACGTCATCTATTGAATAATGTGGATCTGCGCCTGAAGTTAACTAGAGCTTCTGATGATTTCTGTCTCATGAGCGCTCCAGACAGCGACTCGTGTCTCAAAATACTAGGAGCATCCCTGTTTGTGAAAAAAGTAACAGTCTTACCGGCCGTAGCAATAGGCCACGCCACAGCTTTACAGAAAGGTAACACGTTGTATCCATTAACCAGAATCAATATGAAGACTTTCTCCATACCTCAAAACTCACGAATCTGCCATCAGTATAACCTCTTCCTCCGACATATCCCTAAACAAATTGTAATAGCCCTAGTAAATCACAACAGTTTCATGGGCCGGAGAGATTTAAACCCGTTTAAATTTTTGCATTATAACATAGAGTACTTGGCTCTTAGCCACAAAGGTCGACAAATACCTGCCAAAGCTTTTCAGCCCAATTTCGAAGCTGGGATATGTACACGTGAATTTCATAATTTATACACAGCAACAAGGCGTTTTTTGAAAGATCTACCTCTTTGTATCGATCAACAGGATTTTAGTCAAGGCTACTCACTTTTTGTTTTCAATTTAAGTCAGGCAGATGATTCTGGGGCTTTGTCACCCCTAAATAACGGTGTTTTAAGACTAGATTTGCGTTTCCGTACGCCGCTACCACACACAGCAACTCTTATTGTATACGCGGTTTACGATTCCCTTATTGAGATTAACGCCAAGAGGGAAGTATTGATGGACTATTATTAATGCTATGAACGGTCGTGAATTGGACTTGATTATGACTCGGATGCAAAGAGCGTTATTTGGAGGTGTTTTCGCATCGGACGAGTTAGCTGACGTCAGAGACACGGCCCCAAAATATTTCATTGTAAACACGCATCCGAGGCATCTCCCCGGGGAGCATTGGCTCGCTTTGACTTTAGAATCGGACGGTTCGGCCACATTCTTTGATCCTTTTGGTCTGTCACCGGACAGTCGATATTACCCGTCAAGTATATACAGATTTTTGAAGAAGCATTCTAATCGGGTAGAATACCAGAAGGGCCAACTGCAACACGAGTTGACAGACACCTGTGATCAACACTGCGTGTATTATTTAAGCCAACGTGGGTGGGGGCTCACCTATCATGAAGTGATGACTCATTACAATCTCGATCCTCTCCATAACGACGCCATGGTTAGTGAGTTTGTCAAAAAATGTCGAAGGCCAGACCAGATGTGCGGCGGACAAACATGCTCATTGCATAAATTAAAAAAATGTCATTGTCTGAAACCGTGTTAATGTTTTATAAAAATCTCTTTTATCAATAAACATTGTTAAAGAGAGTTACAGAGTCATGCGTTTTTTTTTTTTTTTCCAGTAACAACAATAGAGTATCTATCGTCTAATAACTAACCCATTTTACTACCGGCGATGTCTTCTTTCTTTTTCTTTTATTTATCACGCTTAGATCTTTTACATAAGAAACATCCTCATCTTCATCCCTAGCGTATTTTAAACGTTTAAAATCTGCACGAGCCAAGGGATTGGAGATGCTTGTTTCCGGTAGGTTTAGCTGGGCTAGTGTCCGGAGAAATTCGGTCCATCCTACCGGTTGGTCGGTTAATTTTTTCCCACATAGATGTCTCAACAAATCGCTCATATGGAAGCCTTTGATAGTTTTTCCTCTAAAAATAAATTCACTTAACGGCATCCAGCTTACATCTTCTGCCGATAATCTTTTCAGCACATAGCTGGCGTTGCGACGGAAACGAGGACTAATGGCGTCCAAAATAACCCCACAATGTTCAATCTTGTCCGGTGGGTTCTTTTCACCCCCCTCATTGGCTTCGTTGCGAATCGCAAAAGGAATTTGTTCGGAGTCTTTTTGTTTGACCAACCCTATGTAACGTTGCATCACGGCTTGATAAATTTTGATCTTTTCATATTGATTTAAATTTTTATTATCCAAAACCTGTTTCATCTCTTCATCCAAAGAATACTCGGCTGTATCGCGAATGGTCGGGGCAGGCCGGTTCAGCCTCTCGAGCTAATAAGGGGAAATCAGGAACATTTTCTGAGCCCTTTTCAAACTCATTTTATGATTTGTTCATAAAACCACTGATGACACTTCCGAGAACAGGTGCGAAAGCGGCCAGTAACGGCACTATAAAACCACCTTTCTGAACTAACACAGCTCTTTTCTTCTTCAAAGTATTTTTCTTATCAGCCAAAAAGCGGATATTTTTCTTTTGCTTTTTAAGTCTCTTGTAAAGTTTTGATTTTAGAGGGACGTGTCCTTTAAAAAGATTTAGAGCAATCTCACAATGCTTTCACTAAACTACTAGGACCTCTGAGGAGTAAATGCTTACGTTTGGCCGGTTTGGATGTAAACAAAGATTTGAGTAATGGAGCATTTGTTTTTAAAAGGCCCAAACAATAAAGCTGTCGTTTATTGTTTGGGGATATAAACGACAGGCCACTGGTTATGTAGTACACCTGTACGTAGTCTGTATTGTTCCGGGCATGAAGGTGTCAAATCTATCAGTAAATACCCATGCGGCTCCCTTGTAGCATCCTCAAAACATTCCAGGAAAAACTTCCGGTTGTTGGGAGAAATTTGATTCGCCAAGACATTCACTTGCAATTTCTCGCGGGGGTTTTTGAACAAAATCAAATAATTACTGTTTAAACTAATAGTACGGCTGAATTTGCCCTGATGGAATACATTCTGTGTTAGCATTATAACGCTTAAATTTTTATGATGTCTATATTGGGTGAATATTCGAACCACTTCCGGATTATCCGAAGCTTGGAAGATGATGTCATCCAAAATCAATAGATGCTGCTGCTGTGGCGGGAACAGCTTCTCGTCATCAAAAGATTCAGGCAGCCCCTTGATAAAAAGAATGTCTTTATTCAGGTTTTTGAGCTCATCGTACATTGGTTGATAGGAAGTATAAACCCAGACAATATTATCGTTTTTTTTTTCTCATAGCATGTTCCAATACATTTTTTACAAAGAAAGTCTTGCCACAACATGTAGGCCCTGCTACTAGAGATGAAAAAGAAAGTTCTAATCTAGGGTCAAATTCAATCTGGTTAAAAGCCATTTCCACACACGTGCGTACGTATGGATAGAAAGAAATATCAATAGCCAAACGGTTCAGTGGTGCCTCGCTCTAGCAGCCTCCTCTTATCGTACACCACACGAAGCCGCTTGGGAAATAACATGTTTCTGAGCTGAAACCCTCTCTTATCGCGAACGATATTATGTTGAGGAGCATATAGCACATCTGAGGTTGCACCTGTTTTGTCGATGTACCCTTGAACCAAATTGAGCATGCTATCGAGATTGATGCTCTGACCGCTTTCGTGAGTCTGCGTGGTACCCTTAACTTTCATGACCGTCTGAGATGATCCTGGTGTTTTGTAAGCGTATGTTTTCGGCCCAGCTGAGACAAATTCTAAAATGCTGTCATTCGAAAGCTCATCTGTCAAATCACCAAGATAATCCCCTAGAGGGAGAACACTTTCGCCCGGTTTCACCGTGTACACGAGGCTGTCTGTATCGGTGTAAAGGACACGCCTCTGCAAAATTTCTAAATAGTTGTACATTTTTAGACTTGCATAGGTTGTTGTGAAACACGCTGCAGCCACGTTTGATGTTTTTGAGGCGGGTATCTCATTGTTTATGTTGAAACAATACTGCACAATTGAAAGCTTTTCACTGATAAAATGGAAGAATTTCACATCGTACAGACCTGAAAACAGAAGTTCAAAAAAATCCTCAGATTTTGTCACAATTTTTGTGTTTGTCATGTTCTCACGCTGTGCGAGTTTTCCCCATATATTGTTAAGACAGAGTTTTGACACTTGCCTTTTTCCCGGGTTTACAGCAATTTTGGAAGGGTCTAGTTCAGGTATGGGCAAACTACGGCCCGCGGGCCACATCCGGCCCACGGGACCGTTTAATCCGGCCCGCCAACCCTAAATAAATTGTATTATTAAACTTTTTTTTTTTTTTCGGTAATTTTGCCTGCAATGACTGCGTTTCCCCAGTAGATGGGGAACCACTCGCCTGCGCATTTACTCCCGGAAGCCGTGTCAGAAAGCTCGGTGCACACTCACAAGTGCGTGTACGTACTCTGTAGTACGGAAATGGCGCACTCGCGCTCTATTTGTATCAGTGCCGAATTTAGAGCGTGGGCTGTGACGACAGCATTCTTGTAATTTGCGCGCCGAGCTTTCGGATACAGTTTTACGCTAAAGCCACCCACAAACCTTCCCCTGGAATCCTTCCATTAAAATGAGTTGCCCAAGGAAAAGCAAGGTGGACACTGAGTGCCGAGTGTTTAAAAAGAGTGGCCAATTTGGCTCGACGTACGCGACGTGACGTTCAGCCACATGAACATCAACATCAACCCGTCACAGATCTAGGTAAACGGACCAACACCTCGGATCTCTCCTAAGAATTGCCACAACAAATTTTACTCCAGACTATGACACACTAGCAAAAAAAGGAGACCAACAACACTGTTCCCACTGAAAATGAAGGGGAGGCTTTCAAGTTTGTTGTAAAAATATGCATTTTGAATATGATCTGTACAAATAGCAGGGATTGAAACTAGCGACCATTCTCATTTTCAAACAATGCAGGATGCTCAAGGACATTGATGCACCACCTGTTTGTGACTAATCTTAACCTGTAAAGTTCTTAAGGCTTACTTTAAGGAAGTGTTTCCCGTTTACTCACCTCTGTTACCAGGTGTTTGTGAGTTAAAACTCTGCTCTGATTTTCAGATACCCCTCACCGTGTTGCCGTTTTGATTACTTTATTTGGATGTATGCTTTCACCGATTCTTCAAGATGATATATTTGGTCAGAATGTTTGCCGTTTGATGTGATCTCATAAGATAAACATCTTTCATTAATCTGACCTGCAGGCACTGAAGTGATGGAGACTGTTATTCATAATAACAGTGTCGTATTTTATGAGAATCACTGATAGCAGTTTTTTAGGGATTTTTTTTAATGCTGTTAATAAATGCATTTGTTTTCAAAAAACCTTTTTTGAATATCCACGCTTTACTACCTAATAAAGGCCAAAACCTTTTATGCAATGACCTTTACAGGTCGTTTATATTACTTCATACAAACACTACATCCATCTGGTCCTGGCTCGGCCCCTCGGTCAAAATTTAGAACCCAATTCGGCCCACAAGTCAAAAAGTTTGCCCACCCCTGGTCTATTTGGATACCCTGATGAATGGCGTACCCTTCTATGTATCTTTCTCTATCAGCCTGGTTGACCACGTGAGCCGGATAACCTGAAGATTCTTGTTTACCTTTTAGAAATGTTCGCATGTAATCACGGAAAATTGTGTTAGTCGTTCTTGTGTAATGCCATACTTCGGTAATATCTGCAACCGTGTAGCCAAGATCAAGTGCCTTAACAAATTCAGGGGTTGTCCAAACACCTGTTAACGATCTTTGCTCATCATTATGTGTACACGCCGTCTGCTTGTTGTTACATGTTACTTGTCTGCATGTACGACACAGTGTGAAGACGAGTTTACCTTTAGCTGTTTTGAAGGGTAAAACGGGAAAATACAAACCACGGGGTGGGTTGACTGTGGCGCTGATGAAACCGAAATACGACCTGGGGTCTTTAAAATCAATCAGTGGATAATCGTTGGATGACCGATAGGGTAGGTGCCTGTACTGTTGATGAAAGGGTATAATGACGTCACACCAACATACAACACACGCTCGTTAGGCTCTGCCATGTATCTTAAAACGAATGCGTTTGTTCGGCCCCCAAAAAGAGCTTGCCTCGGCTTGAGCGGTGTAGGGAATTTGGTTTTTTTCAGGAATTCCTTCACCTCTATGTTCAACTTTTTCATTTGCAACCATTCATGCTCCCACATAATTACAAGGTGCACATCATGTTTAAGCTGTAGGTCCTGAATTTTCTTTTGGGTGTTATCAAACCTCTCCTGAAAAGGGCGTTTTGTTGTCGGGCATATTTTAGAGAGGTCATAGCATTCTGCGCAGCCGTGATGATAACAACCAAAATACTCAAACACTATTTTTACGCCCCCAATTTCAGAATAGCCGTCTACCGTGTAGTTACCTATCCTAACCTCGCCCCCGTTCAATGAATGTCTAATTTGGATATTTTGACTGTGCATGATCCATTGCATGTACTAAATAGAGTCATGCAAAAAAGCTTTGTACTGACGCATATAGTTGTCTGAAGGTGTAATGGCTAGTGTTTGAGGGGTTAGAAAATTACTGCGAAAAACTTTCATGCACGCAGAGGCTATTGTCACAGCGTTGAACGGGTCTGTTCCGGTGGCCTCAAAAAACTCGCTCCTGAATTTCTCACACCCCTGCATTAACAGGTCAACGTCATTCTCGCAGTAGGCTATCGCCTGTTTAGCAAAATCAAACACATTGCTAGCTTCTTTGGCATAACATTCGTCAAACTTGGCTTGTTGAGGGGGTAACATTCGCTCTACATATCGTAGTACGTAGGGTCAGGGTGACACCCTACGTAGTTTAGATGCTCTAAAGAGCTGAATTTGTGTGGGAAATACCCCTTTGATTTGTCTT
The DNA here is from genome assembly GCF_024217435.2 of Syngnathus scovelli. NCBI lineage: Eukaryota > Metazoa > Chordata > Actinopteri > Syngnathiformes > Syngnathidae > Syngnathus > Syngnathus scovelli. The sequence goes on along the minus strand of NC_090849.1, from coordinate 8,996,770 downwards.
CAAACCCCAGGGCTTTAGGCATTGCGCTTAGAGGCATCGTCAGGAATGAGAGCGAGTCTATGAATCGAGATTTTGTGTCTAAATCGACAAAAGACAGAACTTTACTCCCCTGCATCAGAATGTCAAGTTTGAGACCTAATGCAAGCATTCTCTTATCAAGATTTATTAATCAAAACCTCTCGCATTATGTGCAACAAACGTAGTTTGTTTAAACCGTGGTCTTCGAAAAAATCTGAGAAATTCGTCAACACAATCTGTGCCAAACCACTGTTTCGTCAGTCTATTTGATTTGCAACAGATGAGAAAAGGTTTGTGTAGGCCATCTGTATCTACATAGGTTTCGAAATCGTAGTAGACTACATTTTTGCACGGTGGTTGAGGCTTGATGGGCTGAATGTAGCACATGTGGGGGTTCAGCAAGGCATCATCTTGATTTAAGATCTCATCACACACTGTGCATTTTTTAACAGGGCAACGATGTTTAGCACCGGTACCATCAGCTTTCACATAATACTGGAGACCACACTGCATGCATTTTTTGTATGAAGTGCAGTTGCTCACACAATTCGTCGCTCGAAACTCTTCCTCATTACGACAAGTTTTGTTACAGTCGGGGCAGATAACACGTTTAATGAGACAAACGCTACAGTGTCCTTCACACTGGTGCTGTTGCCAATTCTCGTGCCCTTTGTAGCAAGTCTGCAAAAGAATGCAAGACCAACGAATGCCTCTATCGCTTTCACGCCGTAGTAATGACCCTCGAGGTGTAAGACAAATAAAGTGTCGTCTGTTTTGGGATACAGTGTGTCGAAAAAAGTCATGGGGCGGCAGTCCTCTTTTTGGTACATTAGAGTTATTTTCCGTTTGAGGACTTTCTCAAATTTATGGACATCGCCTAGACTCACAGGTGTTTGACAATCCAACCCCACACTCTCGTGTAAGAGCCGTGCCTGTCTTGCGGCCTGTTTTGTTGTGAGTGTGTCATTTAGCAGATAGGTTAGTGAGAGAGCAAAGCATAGATTGTTGTCTTTGTTACGAGGTATGTGTAAGTGTCGTTTTTTCAACCTCAAAATTTCTCTGTTGGTACTGTTCAGCAACCTACGACGCATTCCACCGCGCAATGGAGTGACTATTTGTACAATAAGCTCTAAGCTCTCATCAGCCAGAAGCTCTGTATTTGATTGGGCTAAACGCTCAAGCATGTCTGATACACTATCTCTGATAGAGTTTATGTCACTCGTTTGCTGGTAGACGTGAGCTCTGTCATTACCACCCACTAACTCAGCCTGAATTACATAACCTGGTTGTGCTCGGCTAACCACCTCTTGCATAACATCATCTATTTTATCTTCAATTTGGAGGTAAAAGCTTGCAAAATCATTGATGTTCAGTTGCGATGGTATATTTAACTGTCGCCTTACCTCTACATTATTGAAATGCGGTCTATTGACTACAACAGAACTGCCGCGCTGATCAGCTAATACAAAACCGCTGCTAGATTGCTTGGGCATGTGTTGAAATGCTGGTGTGCTGTCATCAATAACATCTATTTCGTGATCAATTATAACAGAGCAGTTGTTAGGCTGAAATGCCGGTGGAACATCGTCAACAACAGCCGGCGATGAATTGACAGGGTTAGCGATCAACGGGTCAACCAGAGGCTGCGTATTTAGATTTTGGATAATGTTTAGCAATTGAACAGGAATATCAGGACTGATACGCCCGCTGCTATCATTAGCTTGGTTGTTTAATTCTGCTATCATGTTTAGCAATTGTGACGGGATATGTGTAGGACTCTGTCTACCTTCATTCAAACTTTGATTGTTCAGTTCATCTATGACAGCTTGTAAATGGGTAAGAATAGCAGGACTGCCGGGGCTTTCTCCCTCTAACAAAGCAGTGCTCACATTGTTGAGCAAATCTGTTATTTGACTCGTAAACGTATTGTTTGATAGCAAATCATTGTTAACGGTTGACAAATCTAGCTCTGGTGTGTCACTTCTATGGCTTGTTTCGCTAAATGGTTCCAAATTTATTTCATCAATGTTTGTTAAGAAATCTGACTCTGCCGACGTGAGGTTTGAATGATCCATTATATTTCCTTTTTTTTTTTACAAAACACAACAGAAACAACACAGACCTATCTTGATTCGGCCAAATCTACCAGAATACGTATTAGTTTAAAACATTCCTGTAGCCGCCTTTTGTAGATACAATTACCACGGCACTTTACAGGCCCCCTGCTGGCTGAGCGGCTCGTGCTGTAGAAGCATGGTCCCCTCGTCCTCCACCTCCTTCTTCTTTGAACCCCTCGTCCTGTGTCACGACGCTCACCTGCAAGTAGATATAAAAAAAAACGGTTAAGCCGTTATAATACCAAAAATAGCAAGTCGAATGATAACATAGAAAGAGAAAAAATAGAAGGAATACCTCTAACTTTGTTTGTCGACTCTTGAGGATGGTTCAAGCCCTCGTATGCAGATAGAGCTTCCGCTAACTCTGTGTCCGTGGATGCTTCCTGCCAGTCGGTGTGGGATGTAGTAAGTGGATTGGTTTCAACGGTAGCACGTGACTCTGATGCTGGGTCTGATCCGACTGGCTCTGCCGCTTCCGCTACTTCGAAACGGCGTCCGGAGACACCCACTAGAGTCTGTGTTTCGAATTCAACTTGTGTCGGCTGCTTGTTTTTCCTAGTGGCAGCGGCCACGAGATCTGTTACATACATAAAATAAAATCACCAACTAATAGCATTTATATTAACTACCTTAGATGAACGATTGACTCACCGTAGTCTGATTGTGTTAGGTAAGCGTCGCTAAAGTCGTCGTCAAAAGATGCGTGGACATCGGCAAAAACGGTGATGTCTACAAACTACATAAACATTACATCTTGTTTTACACATAACCCCATTGTATTATTATTTATTATTATTTATTATTATTATACCGACAAAATAGTAGCATGACTTACCTTTAACCATCTCGAAACAATTTTCGACGCACTCCGACTCCGTTGCTCATGCGGTGGCTTGTCTTCTCAAAATGAGGTGTGGTCATCCTCACCAGTCTAACTTCAAATTCGGAGATAAGACCACGCCTATGGGGTTACGTGCCGCGAGAATTCAGATAACTTTGGCTGCATACTGATGACGCTTCAATGACTCGACCTCATTTGACTGTCTCTTTCAGATAACTTAGGCACCAATATTGCTGACTCTACTGGCTCCCCAAATTAGATGCGACAACACCTTGATTTTTTTCTCTTTCAGATAACTTTGGCACCAATAACGTTGACTCTACTATTGTTTGTCAAATTACACGCGACAACACCTTGACTATCTCATTCAGATGCGTTTTTCTCAACAAAACACCCCCCTTGACCCCCTCCCCCTTTTTTCAACAATACTCTCCCCTTCATCCCTAAACGTACTGGCTCAGGTGCTGCATCTGGTTTGATTCACAAAAATACATGCCCATACATGTCCACATCCAAAAATGGCGCCAGCAAACCAAAATGGCGACAGCCAAAGATGGCGCCGTCACGACTGGCGTCATCTTGACGCCCGCCAGACTGGAGCATATACCCCTCCCCAATCCAAAAGAGTTTGAGGTTGATTTATGATACCATAACAAACCATAAAAGGCCATAAAATTTTATGACCCCCTACCTCATTTACATATGAATAGACATCAAGGTCTTATACCTTATTCATTTGTGCTAGGAGCAACATGCTAAAAGGGGGAGACGTCATATACGGTAGTATATAGAATGCGGGTTGCGCCTGCACGCATAGCAGGGTCATTACGGGAGCCTGGGGGAAGTTCATGTTGGCTGCCCTGCCTGTGGGAAGGGAGTCGGGGAGTGGACGTTTTGATGCCAATAAAAAGGAGCGTGTTGCTCAAAGGTAGTTTGCCTCTATAAACGTTTTATTTTCAAACAGTAGGCTAAATCGTTAAAATAATCAATAATCCATGAACAGATGTATTATTTACTGAGTGTTAGGACTAATGGCATTAGAAATAATAATAGAGTTACAGTAATCCTAACCCTCTACTCAATTTATGTTAATTGTTGTAACGCCGTTACATTACTAACAGTGAAATGTGGAACATAACTTATGCTGTTTGGGAAGCGTCTATGAGCAATGCCTCTCCGCAGACTAACTAAAAGTCTTAAAGGTGGATAGCGGTTCGAAAATGTAAGACCTCGTCAAATGGTATTTACTACTTTTTAATGCCCCCCCCCCCCTGCTAATTTCATTTACTACCTTTTAATACCTTTTATAACCACACGGATACCCTGGAGAAGCAAATTCTCCTGTTTTATATTTGCAGCTAATGAGTTTCAGCACCTCTCTTGGATAGAGAGCTGTTTTCCATGGCCTTCTGTTGATGGTGCATATCTTTTGCTCCAGAGAGTGTTTTGACTAGTGGGAGCATGTATTAGTGTAAAGAAAACTTTTAGGTTGACTTGCCCTTTAACATACGTGCTTCGGGCTCTGCTATTGGACTCCTCCTTCCATGGAGTTCATCATCTTGGTACAGGGTCTGTGGACCAGCCCACCCCACTGCGCCCAATGAGGCTGCCGCAGAGGACTGTTAGCCCCAGCCAGGACAGTTGAAGATGCTTGATGTGATAAAGCCATCGCTGAATGTCTGGAACCACAATCAATCATCACCTCTCATGCCCACTTCAACCTATTAACAAATTAGAGCGATCACCGCAATATTTACAGTATCTCACAAAAGTGAGTACACCCCTCTCATTTCTGCAATGTTTTAATTATATCCTGTCATGGGACAACACTGAAGAAATGACATTTTGATCCAATGTTAAGTAGTGACTGTAGAGCTTGAATAGCAAAGTAAATTTATTGTTACTTCAAAGTAACTCAAAATACAACAATGAATGTGTAAAATGCTGGCAACAAAAGTGAGTACAGTAAGTGAAGTGAAGAGTACAAAGACAAGTGTGTCTTGCCTACAGTCATGCATGGTGGTGGGAGCGTCATGGTCTGGGGCTGTATGAGTGCTGCTGGCACTGGGGAGCTACAGTTCATTGAAGGAAAATGTACTGTGGAATACTGAAGCAGAGCATGATCCCTTCCCTCCATAAACCGAGCCGTGAAGCAGTATTCCAACACGATAACGACCCCAAACACACCTCCAAGACAACCACTGCCTTCCTAAAGAAGCTGACGGTGAAGGTGATGGGCTGGCCAAGCATGTCCCCAGACCTAAACATCTGTGGGGCATCCTCAAACGGAAGATGGAGGAGCGCAAGGTCTCCAACATCCACAGCTCCGTGATGTCGTCATGGAAGAGTGGAAGAGGATTCTAGCAGCGACCTGTGAAGCTCTGGTGAACTCCATGACTAAAAGGGTTACGGTGGTGCTGGAAAATCATGGTGGCCACACAAAATATTGAGATTTGGGTCCAATTTTGACATTTTCAGTTGGGGTGTACTCACTTTTGTTGCCAGCATTTTACACATTAATTGTTGTATTTTTAGTTACTTTGAAGTAATGGTAAATTTACTGAGCCCTCCGTGTCCATGGCATCGACATCCAGAGAAACCACCGACATTGCCTCGTCCTCGGAGTTGGGCGGTCCCAACGCCCCAGACCATCTGCGGGCGGCACCAGCGCAGGCACTGGCCGGGGGACATATAGATGCCGGTGCGAGAGGCAACTGAGGCCTCGGGTCGACAGGTGGGTTGAGCGACTGCCCCGGAACGTTGCTAGACCCTCTTGGGCGGCCCCTCCGCCAGGCTGGCTGATCTGGAAGGAGGCGATGGAAGTCGGCTATCAAACCTAGGTCCATGATCCATCGGGCCGGTATCCACGATCGCGCCGACACGTCATGTCCCTCCCAGTCCACAAAGTACTGGAGGCCCCTGCCCCGCTGACGGGACCGAAGGCAGGTGAGAGACTGTGTAGACAGGACCCCCAGCGATTATCCGGGGAGGAGGCGGAGTGAGGGCATGGAACAACACGCATTTGTGGACTGGCTTGACCCGCAAGACATGGAAAGTGGGGTGGACCTTCATGGAGCTGAGAAGATGGAGTCGGACAGCTGACGGACTGATTACCTTGACAACTGGGAATGGCCTGATGAACTTGGGGGCCAACTTGAGGGACTCCACCTTGAGTGGCCACACTTGCTGTCCGACCCAGTACGGCAACCGCTCTGAAGAGACTGGTGCAGGCTCTGGCCCAGGCCCAGTGACACTGGTGAATGCAGGCGGAAGGGCCTTACCCACCTCCTTTCCAGCCTTTCCGCTTGTGCGTTGGACTGAGGGTGGAACCCGAACGTGAGGCTGGCTGAGCCTCCCAGGAGGCGGCAGATCTCCTGCAGAACTCCTCCAGAAGGCTGAGGCGAATTGTGGGCCCTAGTTGGACATGGCAGCCTGTGATAACAAAACACCACTTCCAACAGTATTTGGATGGTCTGTTTGGCAGACTGTAACCTGGGCAGGGGGACAAAATAAGCCATTTTGTTGAACCGATCCACCAACCCTAGGAGCCGTGTTCCCCTCCGACAGTGGCAGATCGGTAAAAAAGTCCACCGCAGTTGAGACTACAGCTGCTGCGGAACCGGCAGTCTTATACCGATTGCAGACCAGGCAGGCTCTGACGTAGTCCCAGACGTCGGTTTTCAGCTTCCACCAGAAGCGCTGTGCCAGCAGGAACATGCACACTATTCCAAGGCGGCAGGCAAGACGAGAATCATGTCCCCATTCCAGCACCCGAGCCTGTAGTGAAGCGCGGACGAAGAGCCAACCCTGGGGACAGTTGCTAGGGCCGGGCTCATCTCGAGCGGCCTCCCTTACTTGCCCCTCGATATCCCAGGTGAGCGCTGCCACCACCACCGATTTCGGAGGATGGTCCTCACCTACTGAGCCTTGCGAGATAGAGCCTTAGCGTTTCATGATCCTGGCCTGTAGGACAGGGTAAAGTTGAATTGCATAATGAACAGCGACCATCGAGCCTGGCGGCAGTTCAGTCGTTTGGCTGTGTGGAGACATTTTAAATTCTTGTGGTCGGTCTCAACCAGGAACGGAACTGCAGACCCCTCAGCTACTCCTCTAGGGTCAGCTTGACGGTAAGCATCCATCCATCCATCCATCTTCTTCCGCTTATCCGGGGTCGGGTCGCGGGGGCAGCAGCTTTAGGAGGGACTCCCAGACTTCCCTCTCCCCAGCCACTTCATCCAGCTCATCCCGGGGGATCCCAAGGCGTTCCCAGGCCAGCTGAGAGACATAGTCTCTCCAGCGCGTCCTGGGTCGTCCCCGGGGTCTCCTACCGGTGGGACATGCCCGGAACACCTGCCCAGGGAGGCGTCCAGGAGGCATCCTGATAAGATGCCCGAGCCACCTCATCTGGCTCCTCTCAACGTGGAGGAGTAGCGACTCTACTCCGAGTCTCTCCCGGATGACCGAGCTTCTCACCCTATCTCTAAGGGAGAGCCCGGACATCCTGCGGAGAAAACTCATTTCGGCCGCTTGTATCCGAGATCTCGTTCTTTCGGTCACGACCCATAGCTCGTGACCATAGGTGAGGGTAGGAGCGTAAATCGACCGGTAAATTGAGAGCTTTGCCTTTTGGCTCAGCTCTCTCTTCACCACAACGGACCGGTACAGGGTCCGCATTACTGCCGGCGCTGCACCGATCCGCCTGTCGATCTCACGCTCCATCCTCCCCTCACTCGTGAACAAGACTCCAAGATACTTGAACTCCTCCACTTGGGGCAGGATCTCATCCCCGATCCGGAGAGGGCATTCCACCCTTTTCCGATCGAGGACCATGGACTCGGATTTGGAGGTGCTGACCCTCATCCCGACCGCTTCACACTCGGCTGCGAACCGTTCCAGCGAGAGCTGGAGATCACGGCCTCAAGAAGCCAACAGCACCACGTCATCTGCAAAAAGCAGAGACGCGATGCTGAGGTCCCCAAACCGGACCCCCTCAATGCCTCGGCTGCGCCTAGAAATTCTGTCCATAAAAACTATGAACAGAATCGGTGACAAAGGGCAGCCTTGGCGGAGTCCAACCCTCACTGGGAACGAATCCGACTTACTGCCGGAAATGCGGACCAGACTCTGGCATCGGTGATACAGGGACCGAACCGCCCTTATCAGTTGGCTCGGCACCCCGTACTCCCGAAGCACCCTCCACAGAACCTCCCGAGGGACACGGTCGAACGCCTTCTCCAAGTCCACAAAACACATGTGGACTGGTTGGGCGAACTCCCATGCACCCTCGAGGATCCTGCCGAGGGTGTAGAGCTGGTCCACTGTTCCACGGCCAGGACGAAAGCCACACTGCTCCTCCTGAATCCGAGGTTCGACCTCCCGACGGACCCTCCTCTCCAGCACCCCTGAATAGACCTTACCAGGAAGGCTGAGGAGTGTGATTCCCCTGTAATTGGAACACACCCTCCGGTCCCCCTTCTTAAAGAGGGGAACCACCACCCCAGTCTGCCAATCCAGAGGCACTGTCCCCGATGTCCACGCAACGTTGTAGAGGCGTGTCAGCCATGACAGCCCCACAACATCCAGAGCCTTTAAGAACTCTGGGCGGATCTCATCCACCCCCGGGGCCTTGCCACCGAGGAGTTTTTTAACTACCTCAGTGACTTCGACCCCAGAGATTGGAGAATCCGCCTCAGAGTCTCCAGGCCCTGCTTCCTCAATGGAAGGCGTGTAGGTGGAATTGAGGAGGTCTTCGAAGTATTCTCCCCACCGACTCACGACGTCCCGAGTCGAGGTCAGCAGCACGCCATCCCCACTGTAAACAGTGTTGACGTTGCACTGCTTCCCCCTCCTGAGACGCCGGATGGTGGACCAGAATTTCCTCGAAGCCGTCCGAAAGTCATTCTCCATGGCCTCACCGAACTCCTCCCACGCCCGGGTTTTTGCCTCAGCAACCGCCGAAGCCGCGTTCCGCTTGGCCATCCGGTACCTGTCAGCTGCCTCCGGAGTCCCGCAGGCCAAAACGGCCCGATAGGACTCCTTCTTCAGCTTGACGGCATCCCTTACCACCGGTGTCCACCAGCGGGTTCGGGGGTTGCCGCCACGACAGGCACCGACGACCTTACGGCCACATCTCCGGTCGGCCGCCTCAACAATGGAGGCACGGAACATGGTCCACTCAGACTCAATGTCCCCCGCCTCCCCCGGGACGTGGGAAAAGCTCTGCCGGAGGTGGGAGTTGAAGCTCTTCCTGACAGGAGATTCTGCCAGACGTTCCCAGCAGACCCTCACAGAGCGTTTGGGTCTGCCAGGTCGGACCGGCATCTTCCCCCACCATCGGAGCCAACCCACCACCAGGTGGTGATCAGTTGACAGCTCCGCCCCTCTCTTCACCCGAGTGTCCAAAACATGCGGCCGCAAATCCGATGACACGACTACAAAGTCGATCATCGAACTGCGGCCTAGGGTGTCCTGGTGCCAAGTGCACACATGGACACCCTTATGTTTGAACATGGTGTTCATTATTGAAAATCCGTGTCGAGCACAGAAGTCCAACAATAGAACACCGCTCGGGTTCAGATCAGGGGGGCCGTTCCTCCCAATCACGCCCTTCCAGGTCTCACTGTCATTGCCCACGTGAGCATTGAAGTCACCCAGTAGAACGATAGAGTCCCCAGAAGGAGCGCTCTCCAGCACTTCCTCCAGGGACCCCAAGAAGGGTGGGTACTCTGAGCTGCTGTTTGGTGCATAGACACAAACAACAGTCAGGACCCGTCCCCCCACCCGAAGGCGGAGGGAGGCTACCCTCTCGTTCACCGTGGTGAACCCCAATGTGCAGGCGCCCAGACGGGGGGCAATAAGTATACCCACACCTGCTCGACGCCTCTCACCGTGGGCAACTCCAGAGTGGAAGAGAGTCCAGCCCCTCTCGAGAGGGCTTGTACCGGAACCCAAACTGTGTGTGGAGGCTAGTCCGACTATATCTAGTCGGAATCTTTCTGCCTCGCACACCAGCTCGGGTTCCTTTCCAGCCAGAGAGGTGACATTCCATGTCCCAAGAGCCAGCTTCTGCAGCCGGGGATCAGACCGCCAAGGTCCCCGCCTTTGGCTGCCGCCCAGCTCACATTGCACCCGACCCCTTCGGCCCCTCCCACAGGTGGTGAGCCCATGGGAAGGGGGACCCACGTTTCCATTTCGGGCTATTTTAAATTCTTGTGGTCGGTGTCAACCAGGAACGGAACTGCAGACCCCTCAGCTACTCCTCTAGGGTCAGCTTGACGGTAAGCAATTCGTCATAATTCACTCGGTGGGGGGTCATGCAGTGGGAGTAGAAGGTGCACGAATGAAGCCTGTCGTAGTGGGCCATCGCCCGTTGGGACAATACTGCCCCTATTCCCACATTCGAAGCGGAAAATGCATGATCTGCTTCAAGAGTCCTTGTGAAGGACACAGCGGTGCTAATGAGAGAGGTGACTAGAGAGAACTGTAATTGTGGATGAATCGGCGGTAAAAACTGGCAAACTCAATGAATTGCCGGAGCTTCTTCCGGGTGTTGGGAGTGGGCCAGGAGGAGACAGCCTTCACTTTGGCGGGTTCGATAAGGCTGCGTCCCTGACGTAGCCCAGAAAAGACACGGAATGGGCACTTCTCCACTTTATGATCAAGCGAGTTTTACTTCAGGTGGACTGAAGTGTTCTATGTGCTCTGGCAGAATTCTGGAAAAGATCAGAATAGCATCCAAATAGACGAACAAAAACGTTCAGCATGTTGCGGAGAATGTCATTAACGAAGGCCTGGAAGACTGTGGGTGCAATGGTAAGTCCGAAGGGAATCACGAGAAACTTGTAGTGCTCAATGGGTGTGTGGAAGGCGGTCTTTCACTCGTTGCCTTCACGGATGCAAACGAGGCGTTTGTCAAATCCAATTTAGTAAGTATGGTGGCCCCTTGCAGAAGTTCAAAAGCGGATGCTAGGAGAGGGACTGGGTACCGTTTTTTAACCGTGATGTTGTTCAGTCCCCGGTGATGGTGTCCAATGGCCGATCTTCCATTTTTGGGCGAGCTCAGAGTCCATTATGTTTGCTTCTGCTCCAGAGTTGATCAGCGCGGTCAGAGTCTGGTGCTCTGACGCTGAGTGCGATCTGGCCTTTTACTGGACACACTGCCGCTCGATGACCCTTACCCCATAGTATAGGCACAACCCCTCTTGGAGGAGTCTCAAACGCTCCTCTGACGGAGGCGAGGCACGTCCCATCTCCATCGGCTCTGCCGGGTTGGTAGGCGGGGTCACTGATGGGCGTCCTTCCGACCACAGACAACCCCCGCCTGGCTCGCTCGGATCTCCGGATCAGAACATGTCGGTCAATGTGGACGGCCAGGTCGATCGCCTTGTCCAGGGTCGGCGAGCTTGACCTGTCAAATGGGGTGATTGCGTAGCCGACCTTGGCCCCCTGGGTTTCCAAAGTCCTCAGCTGGAGGGAAAACTGAATTCGGCAAAGGGTCGGACTTGCCTGGAATCCCCAATGAAACGTTCTGGGGCTCCGACTCGTGGTTCCGGGGCGTCTGGTGCCGAAATACGGACCGTAACCGGAGGAGTCACAGAAGCTGGGCTGGAATGAGAGGCGGGGTCATGGCTGGGGTACCGATGGCCCGATGGCGGACCAGCTGCGTCAGGTCCTTAACCTTCTCAAAGGAGTTCCTCCAGTTTGGTCTCTGTGCGGACCACTCGCTCCATAGCGAGAGATTTGTGCGCTGGTTGTTGGTTGGTCAGTTCGTACTGTGACGGAACAGACAGGACAACCAAGTGCGTCACAGTACTCTCGTTTATTGTATTGGAGGGAAAGGGGACGTGGTTCACTGGTGCTGGAGTGGAGCAGAGCGGATGCGTCAACGAAGCTGGCAATGGCGAAGCAGGCTCGTGGTCGGGGACAGGCAAAAGGTTGTACCTGGGCAGAGAACGAAGCAAACACAAAGCAGGTAGGGTGTAGGCAAAACTCGTGGTCGAATGACAGGCAAAGGGTCAGGCCAGGCACAGGTCATATACAGGTCGAGCAACAGGTAAACGGGCTAGGTCGGTAACAGGAGTCAGTTTGGGGAAGGCAGGCAACAGACAGGAAGGGATAGCAATGTGGGACGAACTGACAGAGAGGGCTGGGTGTGCGGGGTCTATTTAGAGCGGCTAACGAGCAGGGAGCAGGTGTGGAAATGGCTGCAGGTGCGGGAAATCATTGTTAATGCTGCCTGACGGGACGGGAGGGGCAGGAGAGATGCGCTGTCCAGGGGACTGGTCATGCAGACGCATGACACATTACAAATGTAGACACAGGAATACATATTGTAGTTCTACATATAATATATTGCAGTATCTCAATGGGAACTTCTGTTTTGAAAGTCGTTGAAACTGAAGTTTGACTTGGGTAAAATGGATTGTGGTTAAACAGATATAACTGTACTAATAACACATTACAGCTCATCAAAACTTTGCGTATGTAAATTGTATGTCAATAAGTATGTAAATTAGATCAAATAATGTAATGCTAGTGAACAGAGTTAGAGTAACTGTAAGAATTCATTCAGTATGCTCATGGCTTCAGTAGTACCCATTCATAAATTTGTGTGTCAGTGAGTCCCTCAGCTGAGAAGCTCCAGGTATGTGACAGGCACTTTTCCTTTTTGGCACCCCTTTTCACCAACCAGCCAATCAGAGTCCATTCCTGGGACTGCGTAAACTGTAATTATCTGCAACCCAAAACGCATAGATAAGTCATTTAAAGTTTTGTATATGTGCAAATCAAAAACAACAAAGCAGTTGGACACACACATACACACACATACACACACACACACACACACACACACACACACACACACACACACACACACACACACACACACACACACACACACACACACACACACACACACACACACACACACACACACACAGTGGATCCTCGGTTTTCGACCACAATCCGTTCCAGAAGGCTGTTTGAGAAGTGAATCGTTCGAATTCAGAATCATGTTTTCCCATTACAAATAATGGAAAATAATTTTAATCCGTTCAAAGCAGAATAAAACCCTAAACCCCCCCCCAAAAAAAACGCCTTTTTTAAGCTTTTTTTCATTTGTGGATTTTTGTCAGATCGCGCAACTGCAGCGCACCGCCGAACGCGCAACCGCAGCGCGTCGCCGACCGCGCAACTGCACCGCGCTGGTCGCATTATTGTGACAGAGCCGTCGCTGAAATTTAGAAAATATTTTTAAAGTCCTGATGTAGTAGTTTCCAAAATTTAAGTGGACCTCAGTGTGCAGGGAGCTTAATTTTGTCCGATCGCGCAACTGCAGCGCACCGCCGAACGCGCAACTGCACCGCGCTGGTCGCATTATTGTGACAGAGCGGTCGCTGAAATTTAGAAAATATTTTTAAAGTCCTGATGTACTTTCCAAAATTTAAGAAGACCTCAGTGCGCAAGGAGCTTAATTTGGTCCGATCGTGCAACCGCAGCGCGCCGAGCGCTCACTGTCGCATTGCTTTAGGAGCGTCTTTGTGTTTTAGGATGGCTTTACTGCTCCCACTTGCTTCCTTTGGAGGCATGATTAGAGTTGATGCAATCCTCAGAGTAACGAGAATGTAATAACGAACGGAGTCAGTTGGCATGCGGGTCCTCTCGGCTCATGTCGCGAGGTTCGACAACCGAATTTCGTCCGACATCCAGAGCAAAAAAATCTGAAAATTTTTGTTCGAGAACTGGAGTGACACAGATTGATAAACGTGTTATTTATGTAATACTTAACATATTTATTTAATACTTATTTGAATAACTCTGAATGTTACTCAGGCCCGTTCTCAGCTCCTCGTTTGTCTATATGTCACGTTAGCATACCGTATCGTTTAGCCTGTTGTTGCTGGTTCATGTCTGTTCTTGGTGTTGGATTTTGACAAATAAATTTGCCCCAAAAGTGCGACTTATACTCCGGTGCGACTTATATATGTTTTTTTTCACTGTATTGTGCATTTTATGGCTGGTACGACTTATACTCCGGTGCGACTTATAGGCTAAAAATAAAATAAAATAAAATTATATAAAGGAAACTGACGGCAATTAAGCTTTCAATTACGTAGAGAGACAGATCATCCTTTTGATTTTAAAATGAAGCAAGATGGATTTCCAGCAATGCTCCAAATAGTCACCTCACCTCATCTGCTTTGAGGCAAAGCTCACTGGAGTCAGCAGCATCATAATCATAAAGGACTTTGGCTGTACGAGTCCCTGTGGCAGGTGCTTGAACTTCTTCAATCTTCAGTGTATCAGGATCCACAGTACTGCTGAAGTCTTCTGATGTCAAGTCTGCAGTAGCCATGGGGGCGGTGGAATTCAGTGGAAAACCATCTGGACGTCTGGGGAAGAGCAGGGAAAATATGGCCTGAATGTGCAGTACATTCGAAAAGATATACTGTAACCAGATGGCACAGTCACTTATGCATTTAACACACCACACAGCCAGGTCAAAAGAAAAGTCATCAATGATTTCTTTAATCTGTAAAGCAATTTGAGTTACAATTTCTGTATGAAAACCACAGGCTAATGCACAACAATACCAGACTGGGTCGTGCAAGGTAACATAAAAAATGCTCCAGCCGAAAATGCAGGTGAAAGTTTATTTGGTATTTCTAAACAGACACGGGCCAGTTGCATGTCACCAGTTCTGACTGATCTCTGATTTTTGAGTAAGCAGTCATCAGGGGTTAACTGGTAATGTAGCAGGAAAGCTGCATACAATCTGAAAGACTCAAAAGCAATGAATTCTTTCTATTCTCCATACATGAGAGCAGCCAAAAAGGTTAGCGATGTTTTACTTGTGTTCAATGAAGACATCGGTCGAGCCTTGGCAAAGGTGTGTCAAAAGGACAGTGACAGCCACGAGGTTCTCAGTTCAACATCTGATAGCTCTAAAGTCTAAACCATTTGATGGATCATTCAGTGCAAAGTCTCAGGAGGAATCTGTGCATAGTTCAATTTTATCTTTAGAGAACATGATACTGGAGAGTCCAAGCATCAAGGACCGGGCGTACCAATGTTCTAACCCAGCTGCCCTGAGCTTGGCACAGCTTCTGAAGTTCAATGCAGTCGAGCATGCCAGGAATCAAAAAGACAAACCCACTTATATGAGATATAGGGAAACTCCACTAGCAATTTAAGTAAATGCAGAAACCAGGAAGAGGGAGCTTGGTATATCAATGTCAAAGTCTGCTTTATTGTTAATTTCTTCATATGTCAAGACATACAAAGAGATCAAAATTGCGTTTCCAACTATCCCACGGTGACAAGACATATTACATCTTGTCATGACAGAGTTCTTCAGATTTCTGCTGATTTAGGATCAGGAAATGGTGTATAGAGATGAGAGCACAGCCACTGACGCTGAAGCTGAACTTGTTTACTACATTGGCTGTTGAAAACATCAATGCAAGAGCTAAAGGCTGATTCCATTGAATTGGCTTCTCATTATTTCAGCATGCAAGGCAACTGGATGATGGCACTGATCGTGGAGATGCAATTTGCACGAAGAAAGTCGGTGCTTTGCCAAATCACGAAAACAATGTACTGCCTGTGCAGACAAGTGTAAAGGGTTCACCATTGACAATAGATGGCTTGAGCATGTTAGGAAGCACAAAGAAAACTTATCACGCTCCCCGGTTGTCTCAATCACCTCTTCTACTATCGTTCACAGCTATGTTACCACTGTTCCATGAGAGCGCTCACACACAACATGCTCAAGGCCCAATTTAAGATATCTCAAAATACCAAGAGCTTTCACAAAGTTAAAAGTACGGAATCATACTGAATTTAAAATGCCAGTCTCGGGTACCAACTGAACAATAAGACCTGCACTTCCTTGCCACTCTTTTCTTAGTCTCAAAGTTGAAAGAAAAAAAAATACAGTATGATAAGACCAAGTTGAAAGTGAACAATTACAATGAGTGTACGAGATGGGGAAATGAAGAGAAAAAAACATAAATGGAGTGTATCCTCCTTGTGTGAAATTACCTCACGATCATTTTTGTGGACTTCAGTTGTGCCTTCAACACCATCCTCTAAGTGACCCAGGACCTCTCGTCAGCTCCCTGATCAAAATGGGGCATTTGTTTTGTGGCAGTTGAACAAAGTCAAGCTGCCAACCAAGTTGCTGGTGCAGTTCCACATGGTCATACAGGACTGTCTCAGAAAATTAGAATGTTGTGATAAAGTTCTTTGTTTTCTGTAATGCAATTGAAAAAACAAAAATGCCATACATTCTGGATTCATGACAAATCGACTGAAATATTGCAATCCTTTTATTATTTTAATATTGCTGATTATGGCTTACAGCTTAAGAAAACTGAAAAATCCTATCTAAAAAAATTAGAATATTTCCTCAGACCAAGTAAAACAAAAAGATTTATAACAGCAAAACAAAATCAAACATTTGAAAATGTCCATTAATGCACTCAGTACTTGGTTGAGAATCCTTTTGTACGGATTACTGCATCAATGCGGCGTGGCATGGAGGCAATCAGCCTGTGGCATTGCTGAGGCGTTATGGATGCCCAGGATGCTTCAGTAGCGGCCTTTAGCTCATTTGCATTGTTGGGTCTGGTGTCTTTTAGCTTCTTCTTCACAATACCCCACATATTCTCTATGGGGTTCAGGTCAGGGGAATTGGCAGGCCAACCGAGGACAGTAATGCCATGGTCAGTACACCATTAACTGGTGGTTTTGGCACTGTAGGCAGGTGCCAGATCATGCTGGAAAATGAAATCATCATCTCCATAGAGCTTTACAGCAGACGGAAGCATGTCGTGCTCTAAAATCTCTTGGTACACAGCTGCGTTTACTCTGGACTTAATGAAACACAGTGGACCAACACCAGCTGACATGGCTCCCGAAACCATCGCTGATTGTAGGAACTTCACACTGGATTTCAAGCAACTTGGATTTTGCTCCTCTCCAGCCTTTCTCCAGACTCTGGCGCCTTGACCTCCAAATGAAATACAAAACTTGCTTTCGTTTGAAAAAAGGACTTTGGACCACTCTGCAACTGTCTAGTGCTTCTTTTCCATAGCCCAAGTCAGACGCTTCTGAAGTGGCTTGACCATGGGAATACGGCTATTGTAGCCCATTTCCCGGACACGTCTGTGAACAGTGACTTTTGATACCTGGACTCCAGCTTCAGTCCACTGTCTTTGAAGCTACCCCAAATTCTGGAAGCGACTCTTCTTCACAATGCTGTTAAGGCTGCCGTCATCTCTCTTGGTTGTGCAGCATTTCCTTCCACATTTCCCCCTTCCAACAAGACTTTTTGTTGATGTACTTTGAAACTGCACTCTGTGAACAGCTTGCTCTTTGAGAAATTTCTTTTTGTGTCTTACCCTCCCGATGGAGGGTGTCAATGATGGTCTTCTGGACAGCAGTCAGATCAGCAGTCTTCCCCATACTTGTCATTTAGTTTACTGAACCAAGCCGAGTGTTTTTCAAGGCTCAGGAAACCCTTGCAGGTGTTTCGAGTTAATTAGACGATTCAAGTGATTAGTTGAATACCCTACTAGTATACCTTTTCATGATATTCTAATATTTTGAGATAGGATATTTGAGTTTTCTTAAGCTGTATGCCATAACCAGCAATATTAAAATAAAGAGCTTGCAATATTTCAGTTGATTTGTAATGAATCCATAATGTATGACATTTTTGTTTTTTTAATTGTATTACAGAAAATAAAGAACTTTATTACAATATTCTAATTTTCTGAAACAGTCCTGTATGTCTATCCTCATCTCCTCCATCAACTTGTGGTACACTGAAACCACTGCCATGAAGAGGTACAGACTGCAGCTGCTGAAAAAAAGGCTGTAAGATCTCATCCATTCAGGGCCTCTACACCTCCAGGACCCAAGGGTCATCTCAAAACTTACCCAACTCACCCTGGACACAGCCTGTTCCACCTCTCAAGAAAGAGCCTTCGGTCCATTTTGAAAAGAAGCTCCCAGCCACATAAATTGCACCCTTCCCCTCAGTTATCAGACTCATGAACACTAAACAAACAGCTACTGTATAACTTAAAACTTCACCCAAACACCTGATGCCCGTTGTACATTGTTAAGCTATTGAACACAGTGAATTTTCTTTTTGTCTTTGTTTACTTACAAGTACACTTGTTTGTGTGTCAATACATATTTTTTCAATGCCAATATATAGTTTATAAATCTATATGAAGATTAATAGCAGTGTTCTGGCTTCTGATTTTTTTTTTGGTGTGTGTGCAGGAAGTGTGATTGACTATACTCGTGCATTATAATATGAAGTGAATTCCATATCCACCCACACAATCTGTCAGCAGGCTCTCACCTTCCAAGTTCTTTCTGTACTTCTTGCATGTGGACGTGACACTGCTTATAATAAGTTGCTTGGGCCTCAACAAACTCATGCAGGCAGCGGAGGTGATTCACCTGAAGTGAAATTACAACAACAGTTATACGTACAAACGTGTTAAAACGTGTTCACCCCATTGTTGTTGTCGTTTCAACTCATTAATTCCATCACAAAATTACGACAGTAATACAGAGTTATTTAGTCATACCCATAGGCCCGTCACGATGCAGGAAAATTATAATATCGACTTATCGCTCGAGAAAAAATAGGCACTACAGTTTTTTGGGAGTTGATAAATAAGCATTAGTAATGTGTGTGGGTACTTTTAAAATATATTTTTTAAGATTATTATGGTTATAATCCATTCAATTTATGATTCCGTGGGATTGTCCCACGCTGGTGTCATAGTTATTAATGAAATAGTCTACATGACATCCACCACTTACATTAGGGGGGCACCAATTTGACTGCTTGCCCCTCGATCAATTACACTAAAATTGCGTTGGGCCGCCTATGCCTCAAATGAGACCTGCTTTCGCTTGTCTAAAATCTAGTCAAACTAAACCATTGCCACCGCATGAAGATGACGATACACCAGAGATGGGGACTCGAGTCACTGTGACTTGGACTCGAGTCGACTCGAGTCGCTGTTTTGATAACTTGTGACTTGACTTGACAAAAAAATGAAAAAACTTGAGACTCGACTTGGACTTGGAAGTTACAGACTCGGGACTTGACTTGAGACACGATGACTTGAATGACTTCAGTGTTATTTAGTTTATGTTTTCAGTTTGAATATAAAATTAATAATACATTTAAAAAAATAATATCGATAACACGGTAGGAGCGCAGGCTGAGAATGGCATTGTCATGATTGGATCACTAGCCTGTCAATCAATCAGCCGTGCCCTCTCTACCTACCAAACGTGTTTATTGGAGAATCACGCTCCTTTATATCAGACATGCGCAAACATGTCAGCGGGAGCGGTACCGCGAGTCATCACCTTCGGCTATCGCAATTACTTTTACGACAGCAAAAGACGGACAGCACAGTGCGAGATATGCCACAAAAACATTTCGGACAGCCAGACGACAACTTTAAACTTTGTCCGTCATTTGAAGAGCCATTTTGCCAAGTAAGTGCTTTTCATTTATCTAAATAGGTGTGTATATATAGCTTTAATGCAATAAATATGATGACGAAACTGATATCTTGTCTTTTCACTACTAAGATCAGATTCTGCGAGTAAAATTGCAATAATAAGGTGACTTGACTTGGACTTGACCTATTTAAGGACTTGACTTTGACTTGACTTGACCTATTTAAGGACTTGACTTGACTTGCCCATGAAAAAAATGACTTGGGAATTACTTGAGACTTGAAGGTTAAGACTTGAGACTTACTTGAGACTTGCACATGTGTGACTTGGTCCCATCTCTGCGATGCACCCACTTTTACGCCAAGCGCAGGCTGCTTTCCGTCACCAAATTATCAAATATGTCAGGGGCGAGGCTGCTTCATGCACGCCCAGATGAGCAAAACACTACCCCAAACACGCTAGACTTGCGCTAGGGTAAAAAATGAAGTCGGATGCATTTTTACACCAGGCACACGGGCGACCGTCTACCAAAATAGGGCCCTGAAGCCCTTCTCACACCACACTGAGCAGCGTGCAGCGCCCTGTCATCAACCCATTCATTGTGTATGAGGTGAGGGGCAGGGACCATGGAACGTTGCGATGCTGGGCGGCGTGACAAAAGGACAAGGCGCTCTTATTGATACGTTCTAATCGATATTGGCATCACCGTGACGCCAATCAAAAACCTGCAATAGGTGAGTGGCAGGCATTAATGGAATCAATCGAGGAAATCACAGATGCAATAGATAACAAATGACATGCAGTGGGAGTTTTCATTGACCTCAAAAAAGCTTTTGACACAATTACCGTATTTGCCGGTGTATTGGTCGACCTTTTTCGATCCAAAATCGACCGAAAAAAATCGACTTCGACTTATACACCGAGTCATAAAATTTAACTTCGTATTCATCGCTTCAAATGTGATGGTAACCAAGGCCGTTTCTCATGCATCTCATTGTGCGTTGCACTTAGAAAATTTGAACCGGGCGGCGTGCGCGAGGGCGCGGCCCGCTGGAAGTCGAATGAGGCTCATCGATCTCCTCCGCGGTGCTTATAAACAGCCGATCCGCTCGGCGGGGGCTATTTTCGGCCACTCGGCGCGTGCGCACGGCCTCCCGGGTGTGCCGGGCGGCGTGCGCGAGTGCGCGGCCCGCTGGAAGTCGAATGAGGCTCAGCGATCTCCTCCGCGGTGCTTATAAACAGCCGATCCGCTCGGCGGGGGCTATTTTCGGCCACTCGGCGCGTGCGCACAGCCTCCCGGATGTGCCGGGCGGCGTGCGCGAGTGCGCGGCCCGCTGGAAGTCGAATGAGGCTCAGCGATCTCCTCCGCGGTGCTTATAAACAGCCGATCCGCTCGGCGGGGGCTATTTTCGGCCACTTGGCGCGTGCGCACGGCCTCCCGGATGTGCCGGGCGGGTGCGCGAGCTCGCCGGCCGCTGGAAGTCGAATGAGGCTCCGCGATCTCCTCCGCGGTGCTTATAAACAGCCGATTCGCTCGGCGGGGGCTATTTTCGGCCACTTGGCGCGTGCGCACGGCCTCACGGATGTGCCGGCG
Organism: Syngnathus scovelli; assembly: GCF_024217435.2. Taxonomy (NCBI): domain Eukaryota; kingdom Metazoa; phylum Chordata; class Actinopteri; order Syngnathiformes; family Syngnathidae; genus Syngnathus; species Syngnathus scovelli. The sequence continues at coordinate 8,975,697 of NC_090849.1, read as the reverse complement.
GGTGCGCGAGCTCGCCGGCCGCTGGAAGTCGAATGAGGCTCCGCGATCTCCTCCGCGGTGCTTATAAAGTGCCGATCCGCTCGGTGCCGGGCGGCGTGCGCGAGCTCGCCGGCCGCTGGAAGTCGAATGAGGCTCCGCGATCTCCTCCGCGGTGCTTATAAACAGCCGCATGCGCACGGCCTCCCGGAATTTGAACACATTTCGTCAATAAATTTCGCATATTGAATTTTGAAGTTTAATATAATGCAACAATTGAGCTCGACTTATACAAAGGATATATCATAAAATCGTAAATTTCCGTCGAATTTTACGGGGTCAACTTATACACCGAGTCGACCTGTACACCGGCAAATACGGTAATCATAATATACTATTCAATAAATTAGAAAAATATGGGATAAGGGGAATTGTATTAGACTGGATAAAGGATTATCTGCGAGAACGGCAACAGTATGTAAAGTTGGGTAATCACTGCTCTGGATATTTGGACATAGCTTGTGGTGTTCCACAAGGGTCAGTTTTAGGCCCTAAATTATTTATTTTGTATATAAATGACATGTGCAAAGTCTCTAAAGAACTAAAACTCATCAATTTTGCAGATGATACAAATATCTTTTGTTCAGGTGATAACATCCAACAAGTGGAATCAGTGTTGAATGAGGAAATGAAAAAAATAAAAATGTGGTTCCACTGGAACAAATTATCATTAAATGTAAGTAAGGCCAATTTTATGGTATTTGGCAAAGCGAACATAAAGATACGAATAGAAATAGATGGGACTGAAATTGAAAGAGTGCAGGAAACCAAATTTCTTGGGGTTATAATAGATGACAGGCTGAGTTGGAAGCCACACATCAAAAACGTAAAGTCTAAAATTTCAAGAAGCATGGCAATCATATACAAAGCAAAAGAATTACTGGATTATCATTCACTTCGTACACTTTATTGTTCTCTTGTCTTCCCCTATTTGCATTACTGTGCTGAGGTTTGGGGGAATACTTATAAAACTTCACTACAGCCACTTATCATTCTGCAGAAAAGAGCAATAAGGACTATTCATAAAGTCAACTACTTGGAACACACAAATCCACTTTTCATACAATCCAAACTACTGAAATTCACTGACATAGTATCTTACCAAACAGCAATCATCATGTATAGGGCAAAAGCAAAACAACTACCAGAAAATATCCAAAACTTATTTAGGAATCGGGAGGGAGGTTATAAGTTAAGGGGGAATCACAACTTCAAAATCTTAAACATAAGAACAACCTTAAAAAGTTTCTGCATCACTATAACTGGGGTCAAACTATGGAACAATCTAAGTGAGGAACTCAAGCAAAGTCCAAATATCCACCAGTTTAAAAGAATGTACAAACATATGTTGTTTAGCGGGTACAAAGGCTAAAAGTGCCAAAGGGCTACACACAAGTTAAAATGAAACAGAAAAATAAGTGTGAAAGTGTATCTACTTGTGTTCTGTTGTAGAATTACAATATATGTTGAATCATTGGTTTAATGGATAAAGTGAGAAAGGGGTAGGAATCTAAAAAGCTATGCTTCTTCCTACTCCTTTTCGAGCATTCTTTATTGATTTATTTACTTATGTATTATTATTATTATTTATTTATGTATTTTTTTCTGTTTGTTGGTTTATATTTTGTTTGTTTGTTGTATGGACTTATATGTGGCACTTTAGAGTGTGATTTGTTTTGTTTTTTCTTTTTTGTTTTGGATGTTCGAAATAAAGATATCAATCAATCAATTTTACATCGAGTGAGTGGCTACCTGTTGGGTTTGGAAGGATTGTGCCCAGTGCAGTGCGTTAATAAATAATAATTAATGATTTGCAGCTGTGATGTTGGCCTTCATTTGTCTCGTGGACCAGACTCCCACCTCGCTCCCGACGAAAGGACATAATGCACTCATCTCAGTGTCGCATGTTTGGTGCAACCAATTGGGGTTACATATTACACAGAGCTCTGCTTTGAATCATCTGCCTTAGCACTGTCTGAGCCTGCACATCTCACCTGAACGCACGCACGCACGCACACGCGCATACGCGCACACACACACACACACGCACACACACACACACACACACACACACACACACACACACACACACACACACACACACACACACACACACACACACACACACACACACACACACACACACACACACACACACGCACACACACACACACACACACACACAAGTGGACACCTCCCATTATACCTCTTTCCTCTTCTATCTTCCTTTCTGTTAGCTAGGTTGTTTAAATTAGTTTGTGTCAGTTATAAAAATACTGTATCTTGTGTGATTTGTTTATTCCTGTTTTAGTAGTAATAGGAAATAAATTATTGACATAATACAGAACTTTGTGCAACTTTGTGTGTATTCGAGTCAAAGTTTCAATCGCTGAAAAGGTAACGACATCACAAATTTGTATTCAATGTAGCGCCTTCAGAAACAAATTTAATCAACGAGGTTTGCCACCTTCTGTCTGTATCTCGATTGGATAGAGAAAGGCGTGGCGCCCCCTTTCGGCGGTCGTAGTTGTTGCGGGCATCAAACTTTCGACCACTTAAAATTCTCAATAAATTACTATATATGATTATTGTTAATACGTATGAAGTGAAAAGAGCTGCGGATGACCTACATGCGTACTGCTGATACTCTCCAAAAGAAGCCGTGTAACCTCTGCCTGTCGGTCAAACTCCGTTTGGGCAACCCTGAGTTCATGTTCAGCCTGAAAGGAGAAAAAGAACATAGATGACACTGACTTTTTAAAAATGTAAGACTTTAACCATAGGTTGAGAATAAGACTAAAAGTGATTGTATTTCATCTTGTAAAACTCTTGGTAAGATTAAACCAACCAACACAGTCACATCAAAAGACATTAGTGGTTTGCGATGAAGTCCATCCATCCATCCATCCATCCATCCATCCATCCATCCATCCATCCATCCATCCATCCATCCATCCATCCATCCATCCATCCATTTTCTATATCACAATTTGTTTGAAAAAGTTAAATTTGCATTTGTTCATGACAAAGTGAATCATGACAGAAATACACAAAACCTAAAAAAGCCAGTATTTCATATGAATTATTGCAGAACACACAAAACACCCAAATTACTTTTTCAACTTCCTCACTCCAAAGCTGAAAAACCACATGAAAAATAGAAATTTAGAAATCAATCCATGTAAGTAACGTAACAAAAAAACATTATCCATATATATGTCTACTTTATGGGGGGGGGGCAAGTAGTCTGGGTAGCTAGTATGGGGCGCAAATAGTTTTTGTAGTGTAACTTTGACTTCCTTTTATATTTTGATGAAAAAAAATAGACCAAGAAGGTTGATTTTTAATTTGTTATATATTTTTAAATGCTTTTTCGTCTTTTCTGGGAACTAGAACTTCCTTGAAAAAGAAACACATACCATTGGGAAAGAGATGACAAATAAATATCTAAAATAATGTGGTTTTATGGTGTGCAGACCTCTTAACAGGGAATGAAGTTGTGTACAGCCTAGACCAGTGGTTCTTAACCTTGTTGGAGGTACCAAACCCCACCAGTTTCATATGCGCATTCACCTAACCCAGTGATGTCAAACTCAAGGCCCGGGGGCCAGATACGGCCCGCCACATCATTTTATGTGGCCCGCGAAGACAAATTGTGCATCAAATTCGTGTGTCATTACTAGAATTGTAAATTGTCTTTACTTTTAATAATATTGTTTCTTTTTTTATATTCGCCGAGTTTTTACTCGTCTGATTTGAAAACGAGTTATTTGTCAGTTTGTTTTGTAGCTTTTACTGTATATAATATGAGGTGCTCATACATGTATTTGGGTTGACAGTCATAATGGCCCTCCGAAAGAAGCTATGACTACAATGCAGCCCGCGAAAAAAATGAGTTCGACACCCCTGACCTAACCCCTCTTTAGTGAAAAATAAAATTATTTTTTTTCAAACTCAAGACTTCAATGTTTTTTTTTTTTTTTTTAATGGTGCACAAAATGAGCCGTGCATGAACATCACCTTGTTCAAAGTACAAAACCAACACAATGCATGAACTCAAAACAAATTACATACCTGCAAATCAGTGTAACTTCTGCTGTTACCTTTGCGAGACTAGTTCAGATATGCGTCATCACGAATTTACACTATAAATCAGGTGTGTTCGGACCTCCGCAGTGGAGCCTTTGCCGAACCCCTGAGACTGACTCACCAAACCCGTAGGGTCCAATCGAACCCAGGTTAAGAACCACTGGCCTAGACGATTCACATTCAAACGCATGTTGAAGAGTCAGTATACTCCAGTCAGTTAATGTTATTAAAGCCTATGCTTTTGGTACAGTAGTTTTTGGTACAGTAGTGAATATCCAGTTGGTTTTAGTAATGTAAAACCTTACAGCAGAAGCACTGGCAGAGAGCACATAGTTGCGTGGTCTGGTCTCCTGATAATCTGGAACAACCTTTAGATGACAAAGAAACATTTCATTTTTGCATATATTTTGTAAATGTTCAGTACAAATGCTGTGGTTTTCATTCACATGTTTCACAAACTGGAAACATCCAATAAAGTCACAGATAACTAGGCTGATTTTGGAAATACAGCTATGATGCATTGAACAAAACAATTTTTACCTTATCTGGATTGCAACATAGCAATGATTAGAAATGCAAAAGCCAAAGTGCATGCATTAAAAGAATTTTAAGATGATGGGGATTTTTTCTAACAGGACTCCTGTTAACTTCTTGTCAGTAGTAGTTCTTTTGGATAATCTTTGTTTGGCTTTGGCTTATTTCATGCTCTTGATGATAGTTTATCAAACTATAATGGAAGCAAATGAGGCAGAAAGGAAAATGGTGAGGTCGCTGTATTGTTAGGAGTGTTTTAAATACTCACCTCACTCTCGCACTGCCAAGGTTATGAATACACAGCAAGTAAAATATATAAATACTTATATTCATTTATACTCATATTCATTAATTATGAAGTACAGTGGAGCCTCGGTTTTCGAACGTCCCGGTTCTCGAACAAATCGGTATTCGAACAAAAAATTCGAGATTTTTTTGCTTCGGATGTCAGACGAAATTCGGTTGTCGAACCTCGCGAGATGAGCCAAGAGGACCCGCATGCCAACTGACTCCGCTCGTTATTACGTTCTCGTTACTCTGAGGCTTGCATCAACTCTAATCATGCCTCCAAAGGAAGCAAGTGGAAGCAGTAAAGCCATCCAAAAACAATAAGACGCTCCTAAAGCAATGCGACAGTGAGCGCTCGGCGGTTGCGCGATCAGACCAAATTAAGCTCCCTGCGCACTGAGGTCCACTTAAATTTGGGAAAGTCCATTAGGACTTTAAAAATATTTTCTAAATTTTAGCGAACGCTCTGTCACAATAATGTGACCAGCGCGGTGCAGTTGCGCGGGGTGCGGCGCGTTACGGTTGCGCGTTCGGCGGTGCGCTGCAGTTGCGCGATCGGACAAAATTAAGCTCCCTGCGCACTGAGGTCCACTTAAATTTTGGAAAGTACATCAGGACTTTAAAAATATTTTCTAAATTTCAGCGACAGCTCTTGTTAGAGATTTGCTCACTCCAACTTATTTTGCAAGAACCAAACAGGAGACAAGCAAGTTCTTTTAGACACCTGCAGGTGGAGAGTCCATTCGTCGCTGTCTGAACAGCGATTATCGAATGAAGTCTGAAAGGTCTCCTTCCTGCAAGGGCATATTTATTAGGAGGAACAGAGTGGGGGTGAGAGTGGACAGGTTTGGTGAACCCCCGGCCTCTGGTAAGATCAGAGCAGGGGGTGTTTTACGATGTTGTGGGAAACAGAACAACTTTGATTGCTTCCTCTGCAGCTAGTCAATCAGTTCAAAAGATCTTAGCACTTTGTTCTACTACTTTTGTTAAGACAGGACAGGCGAGTTTAATTATTACAGGTTACATTCCAACATAATCATAGGATCAAGATAACCTGGAAAACCCTAACATCTCCCTCCTGTTTTATCATATGATTATGTCACCCCAAACAACAAAGACAAGCAAGAAAAGGAAAAAAAAACATATATACGTATAATGAAGAAAGTAGAATAGTAAAAATAAAAACAACAAACAATGATAGCAACACTTTCCAGTGAAATTGAGGCATTACCTCAACACCCCAGATCAAACTTATTGTGTAAGCGAAAAACCTGCTGGCCAGATGTTATTAGCAGGAAAATTCTTACACGGCCCCGTTGCCACAGGCGAACAGAATGCTATCAATAAAAAATAAAAAGAAAAACACAGAAACAGTACATCATTGTATCCATCACTTGTGAAGCATTTTCGATGGTCAAATCAACAAGTTTCCGTAATACATGCTCAACAGAACAGCATCTACGCAATCCACGTCTCATTATCATTATCACAACTGTCACGTCTAAGAAGTTGTATAAGCGCCCGTGTTTTCGTCAGCTGATGATGTTCTAGTCTGTAGGTGAGGTCTGTCACACACACCGGTGCACACACTCGTGTCCAGTTGGCAGGCAGCATCGGACAACTCCTGTGACCACAAAACCATGATCCGTACTGAACAGGCACGTGCACTCATAGGATGCAGGTGAGGCAGTGCCTCTGAACTTCTGAATGAAATAGGTCCCGTCCGATGGTGCAGCCATGTTGGTAGTAGAGCCCTTACACCTTGAAAACGGCTCTCTCATCCTGGCACACAGCGGTGATGTCCAAAGCTCCCATCCAGTTTCCTCCTGGAGAGCAGTCGTCGTTAATGCATTTGTGGGTCCTGCAACCTTGGGTGCAACATGTGTAGTCAGCAAGACTTGGAATGGTCCCTCCCGTCGTGGCTGGCCCAGTTCCTTCCTTTGATGACCTCAATGTAGACCCAGTCTCCTGGATTGATGGGGTTGTCGACCTGTGAGGAGGAAAGATCAAGCGGCAGTAAATTTGTCTTTGACACAGTTTGAGCGTCCTGATCATATAATCTGCCAAGGACTGCTCTTCATCTGTTGTTTGCAACACACACACACACACACACACACACACACGCAGACAAAGAGATTCTAATCCATCTCTATTGGTAACTGTATAGCAGACGTTTTAGCATATAATTCCATACTCTGCTCTCTCACTTCTACTTTTCCATGTCGGTGCAGTCGTAGGTGGCCCCTATTGCAGTCATTGTCTTGTTAACTGTTGCCTTGTGACTCCTATGCATGATTGTGTGAATGTCAAAAATTGAACGTACCTAACTTTCTGACCATCCAACCTCCACTGTGGTATAAAAACCCTTACTATTGTATTGAGTAGGTACATTGAGCAACCTAGCTTCCTCCTGACTGCCAAATGTCCTGTTCTAAAATTTATATAACTCGACCTCTACGTCTTAAGCTTGATGAGCCAAAATATAAGATCTTGCTCTTGTTTCCTACCGTTTTAGCCTATTTGTTTTATCCAAATTTGTTCAATCTCTGATTATAATCTGTAGCCCTACGTATTTTTCAAATTTTTATTTATTTATTTATCAAATCTCCTCAGTCCTGTCAAACTCAGTGCACAATGAACCTCCCTTCCACTTTGAACCAAGCTCCACCAAATTTGGGAACGCCGTAGCAAGGAGTGCGGTTTGGTCGTCGGACACTCCAAGTCCATATCTTTTTGCCGCACTTCACCCTCTCACGTTGGTGTTCTTTGGCTGTTGCTTCAGAGCGACCCCATCCATCACTCTTGAATGAGTCCATTGTTCAAATGAGTCAATTTTCATCATTGTGAGTTCCTCCGCTTTTCACTGTCTTTTCCGTCCCCGAGGATGTTGTATTACCTCCGGAGTGTACTTGTCCTCCTCCAAGCACAACAGCAGTCTTTTCTTGTCCTTCGCCAAAGGTCAAAGGTGCTTCAGAGCCAGGCACCATTTTGTGGTTGTTCACGGCTGCAGGCGAAGACTCGGATTGGGTTTCAGGGGCCCTGACACTGAGAATGACAGGTTGGTACATCAAACTTGTAAGACTATCTCCAAATGTAGCTGCGCCATCGATTTGCTGGTAACATTGTTTACCAAACTTCAAATTCTCCTAATAACAGCGGTCTCGTTTTTATATCGTAAATCCTGCAACTCATCCTATTTTTGAGCTACATTTTATCTATAGTTCCAATTTAATCGGACAGTATGTTGTCTTCAGTATCATTATTGAAAATCAACTCATCGAGGTCTGCTTTCCACATCAAGCCCTGATCTGTATGTCTTGACCTCTCACATGTTATTATCATGCTTGCTCAAAAATGTGACTTAGAGTATGGTGCTGTGAATTCTCAATCTCCCCAATGAAATTGGATCCCACCTCGTAGTTCTTATCGTTCTCATGTTCCTGTTAGCCTGCAATTGTCCAAATCAAAAATGTTTTCTTTTAACTGTCTTTCTTTTGAACCTCTAAATCTCTCGTGTTGCTAATCTATCTACACCAGAACAAAAATTTACCACAGTATAACACCAAATGTATTCGAAAATTCATTGTCATAAAGTGTTGTATTATTACTATCTTCCACTATCTGTCCTACTCACTCCCCCCCTTTTTGAGGCCTGGCAACGCCCATGCCTCACACCTTGACAAACTTTTTTGGGAGAATGCGTTCTTTACTACATACGATTCCATCATCATTTAATTTGACTTTCTTTCCAAAACGCTTCTCAATTTCTCAGTTCACACATCTTCTACATGTGTTACTGGTTCTCCAGTTTTTTTCTCCAGTTAATTATCAATCCAAAAGCTACGTGTTTCTTTCTAACATTCAACCTGCTCAAAATCATTCTTTCATCAAAGTCGCTCTACTAATTTTCCATAGTAGTCGCCAACAACCATTCAGGCTATCATTCATCAATGTTCATTTGCATCTCACACGCAGTCTCCAAAAAGGAGTCTTTCTATCACATTGGTCCCAATTCATCCAAGCTCACCACACAAGTTGAAAATTTCCTGGTAGAACAATCCACCAATTCAAAAAAGACTTAACTAAACCAAACAACTGGCAAATTAATCTGAATTTTTTTCTTTGTTTTTAAATTTGAAGAACTCAATCTCTCAGATTTAGCTTGCATTTAGAATTTTGTATAATCTTATAACACAACCAACCAATTATTCCTATTAAATGTAGCATTGCAAAATCTTAAATTCACAATTTAGCTTCTTCCAATTCCTGAAAGCATGTTCTGTCATTTTTTTTTCTTCGAATTTCTCATGTGGGCTCGACACTTAACATGCACTAGTGTGGATTAGTTTCTGCTCGCAAACAGATTTCTCTCTTTTTCCTCTCATTTTTATCTTTCAAAATCATTTCTATTCTGCGGTGCAAATTGGATAGATCACAGTCTAGCAAATTTTTTTTATACTAAAACTTTAGCCAATGTTCATCATTTTAACATATACGCACACACATGCACAGCTCTCGCATGCAAAAGGTAGGTCTCAGCAACAATGATTCGTCACAGGCTGGCCATTTCCTGTGGTCGATCATGAGCTGGTCCCTCCCATGCACACGAGGACAGCACATTCTAATTTTATTTATTTATCTTCTAGAAGCAAGTTGCATTTATTTACCACTTGATTTGTGTATTTTAACTTTAGTGTAACACAATTTGAGCTCTAGTCATTTGTAATTTGGGCATACAAACAGCATTGTCACACTTCTTGGATGGACAGGATTTCTAATAATCTAAAAAAAAAAATCTAATAATCTGACAATGACATGTTTTGCTGTCATATGGGCATCTATTCTTTCTTTCTCTGTATGAGCATAAGCGGTCAAAGAGGAGGAAGCTTGTCATGCTAAAAATTTGGCTTCTCCTCTGCTCCTTCCTCCACCCTTTGATTGATATTGTTTTGCAAAACGACACTCTCGTGCGAAGTGTCCTCGTCTCCCACAGTTCCAACAGTTGTCAGAATCTCGTGGGGGTTTTGAATTATATGGCGGCCTGCGACCTTGTTGGCCTCTACCTCTCCCTCTAACCTGCTGGGACCCTTGGAAGAAGACTGTTGCATCTTCATCTAGTTCATCATCATCATTATCTAGATGAAATACATCAGAACTTTTGCCTTTTTTGATCACTTTTTCAGCATGTATTGCATACAATTAAGAAATCTACTTGCCATGAACTTCTCGTTTTAAAGAAGAGCAGAGCAAGAGATTTACCGTTCTTATTTCCCATCTTAATTTTAGTAGCTTAAGGTTTTACAATTTTTTTTTTTTTTTTTTTTTTCTTTGAGGATCCTCAATGCAGGTTTAAATTGACCTTTCAACAGATTACTAGCCTGTTTTATTGCCGTGGATCAACGCTAGAACTGCTTTTTAGTCAATTTATCCTACCAGTCACACACTCAATCACACTAACTCCAGCACTTTTTTAGGCCTATCCAGGGATGGGTGTAAAACCCTCCCAAACAGCTTTGGAAAAACGGACAAAAGAAAAAATCTACGCCCTTCTTCAATTAAGAAAAAGAAGCTCTGTTTTTCTTAGCCCGTTTCTTCCACTGGGACTTGAACCCAAGCTATTCTTTGGCTTGGAAAAACATACAAAGAAAAATCTACGCCCTTCTTTGATTAACAAAAAAGAAGCTCCGTGTTTCTTAGCACGTTCCTTCCACTGGGACTTTAACCCAAGCCAGATCCCTCAGCTCGGAAAAACAGACAAAGAAGAGTCTACACACTTGTTCGATGAACGAAAAAGAAGCTCTGCCTTTCTTAGCCTGTTTCTTCCACTGGGACTTGAACCCAAGCTATCTCCCGTGCACCTCTATGTGTTACGCGTTTAACAACACAACACAATTTCAAGCCTTTAACTTACTTGTCCCCTGGTTCGTTGCACTGCCGGGTCCCGTCAATCCACCTCTGTCAGACGAAGGCAGACCTAAGATGCTGGCCCAGCGAAGAATTTCCTTCCCAGGTCTTTCTTTACCAGGTCCGGCTAATGGACGCTGGCCCGTCGACGGTGTACAGCGCGTCGTCCTCCGTCAGCCAGATGATGGGTATGAGGGTCCCGGGTTTCGGCACCAAAATGTTAGAGATTTGCTCACTCCAACTTATTTTGCAAGAACCAAACAGGAGACAAGCAAGTTCTTTTAGACCCCTGCAGGTGGAGAGTCCATTCGTCGCTGTCTGAACAGCGATTATCGAATGAAGTCTGAAAGGTCTCCTTCCTGCAAGGGCATATTTATTAGGAGGAACAGAGTGGGGGTGAGAGTGGACAGGTTTGGTGAACCCCCGGCCTCTGGTAAGATCAGAGCAGGGGGTGTTTTACGATGTTGTGGGAAACAGAACAACTTTTATTGCTTCCGCTGCAGCTAGTCAATCAGTTCAAAAGATCTTAGCACTTTGTTCTACTACTTTTGTTAAGACAGGACAGGCGAGTTTAATTATTACAGGTTACATTCCAACATAATCATAGGATCAAGATAACCTGGAAAACCCTAACAGCTCTGTCACAATAATGCGACCAGCGTGGTGCAGTTGCGCGGTCGGCGACGCGCTACGGTTACGCGTTCGGCGGTGCGCTGCAGTTGCACGATCGGACAAAGGTGCGCAAATGAAAAAATGCTTAAAATAGGCGTTTTTTTTTTTTTTTTGCTTGGAACGGATTGGACTTCTCGAACAGCCTTCTGGAAGGGATTGTGGTTGAAAACCGAATCTCCACTGTATTAAAAATGAATGAGTATAGAGATGGGAGTGTGGTTAACTCACAGCAGCCTTCGCTTCAGCAGCTTTGGCCTTCTTGAAACGAGCTTTGGCAGCATCCAAATCAAGACGAAGATTCTCTAATAGACGTCGTTCTTTCTGTGCAGTAACATGGTCAGTTTAAATGAAGATCCCGTTAATAAATACATATCTATCTATCTATCTATCTATCTATCTATCTATCTATCTATCTATCTATCTATCTATCTATCTATCTATCTATCTATCTATCTATCTATCTATCTATCTATCTATCTATCTATCTATCTATCTACACATAGTATATAATTTTATACATAGTATATACCGTATTGGCCCGAATATAAGACGACCCTGATTATAAGACGACCCCCTCTTTTCAAGACTCAAGTTTGAAAAAATACTTTTTGAACACCAAAAAGTATATTTTTTGGTATGTTTTTGTATTATTTATACAGAAAATAATTACATCTGAAACAAATGATCCTGTCGAGCTCTTGAAAGTGGCCGCACTGAGGACCACGGAAAGCTTTTCTCGGATTGTGAGCATTTTTTTAGGCGACGTTTTTGAGCTCTCCATCACCGTACATTACACTCTGTGACACCATATTTCACAGCCGCTTTGCAATTGTTTGAAGACTGCCTCATTTATCACCATCATCTTGAAGTTTGCATCATAACTTCTCCTAGGCTGCCTGTTAACCTGGCCGATCTTCGACACACTTTTCGCCAGATTGTCGCTACGTTTCGGTTGGGGAGCCTGAGGACTATATAGGGGGTTGGCTCGGAAGGTTATGCTCTTTTCGCCCCCGGGTGTCGAACACAGGAGGGAAGACGTGGTTCAGTTTTGATTGCTTTACTGAATTATTGGCAAAAAAGTGGCTCATAGGGGCATACAGGCAAACTGGCAAAAGGGTATAGGCCAGCGGTGTCAAACTCATTTTTTTCGCGGGCCGCATTGTAGTTACAGCTTCTTTTGGAGGGCCATTATGACTGCCAACCCAAATAAATGTGTGAGCACCTCATATTATATACAGTAAAAGCTACAAAACAAACTGACAAATAACTCGTTTTCAAATCAGACAAGTAAAAACTGGTCAAATATTTAAAAATAAAAAGACATTATTAAAAGTGAAGACGATTTGCAATTCTAGTAATGACACACAAATTTGATGCACAATTTGTCTTTGCGGGCCACCTAAAATGATGTGGTGGGCCGTATCTGGCCCCGGGCCTCGAGTTTGACACCTGTGGTATCGGCACACGTTTGGTCGTAAGGATGTGAGAGCAGGTGCGTGTAGTGTATATGGGTGAGTGTTTGGGTGTGTGAATGTGATTCTATTGTGCGAGATTATTGTATGAAGCGTGTGAAGGGTGTGGTGTGTGTGTGTGTGTGTGTGTGTGTGTGTGTGTGTGTGTGTGTGTGTGTGTGTGTGTGTGTGTGTGTGTGTGTGTGTGTGTGTGTGTGTGTGCGCGTGTGTGTGTGTGTGGTTCCGCGACAGACAGAAATATAGCACGTAAGTCAACGCTCAACTTCTGACGTCACACAACACTAGTAGACGGCACACATTTCATAACTAACTGCGCGTAACGGTTCCGCTATACTAAATAACCATAAATGAAATACTTTCGGCAACACACCAAACTTAAGTCATTGATCGAGACAATGAAATACATTTGCTGGCGACCGTTAGTTGCCGTGGCGCTGCGTAATGGCTACTCGTATGATGCGAGGAAAACTTAAAGGAGCGCGCCGAAGCTATCAATCAAACGGCGCACACACGAAACAAACCGTGATCAGACAAACGGCACAACAGTAGACAGTAGTAACAATGAAATGAATATACACTCACTTTGTGTCAAAGACGCACACGATCACAGCAATGCACTCAGTCGACACCAGCAACTTTTAACTTACCGCTGCGCACAAGCTCCAACAACCGCGATAAGCTGAGATAACTCACGCGAGACTTAAGGCACGGTGACGTAACTGTCCAAAAATGTATAATGTCTAGACCACGAATGGCACATTCAAATCTAATCGGAAGTAACGACTTAACCCAAGGAGGAAGTGCGGCAACGCCGACGTGAATCAAGCCAAGCTGCAAGCCGTCTGGGAGAGACAATGAAAATACCGCACGGTGGATGAGAGAACCAACTTGTTCTAATTGTGCGTAGCTCTGCAACGACTTTGCACAACTGCATACAAGCCGTCGCCCACGTCAGCAAAGGAAAGGTGTTTGAGACACAACCTTCAGGAGCCTGGCCTTCATGCTTACAAGGAAATCAGCTAAAGCGGCTAGCTGGTCTACATTTCCAAACTTTACGCTATGCCGCCCCAAAAAAATGAGGGCTACGATGAACTCAAATCATCCATTGACTTGATACGGCAAGACCTTACCACACTCTTAGAGCAGCAAGCCACCCTGCTCCATCTAACGTCTGAACTAACGGAGCTTAAGAAATTATCCAAGGAGAAAGATGAGAAAATCCTGTCGCTTGAACGGAGAGTAGATGCACTGGAGCAGTACTCCCGACAAGAAGACCTCATAATCACTGGTCTTAAAACATCACACCGCTCCTATGCCAGGGCGGCGGGTCCTCCGGATCCCTCGACAGATGACTCTCCATCGGATGAACTGTCAACGCTTGAAAATCAGGTAGTACAATTTTTCGAGAGTAAGCATATGGAACTCCAGAAAGGAAACATTGCCGCTTGTCACACACTCCCAAGAAACCAAAAATGGCCAAACAATGCTCCGAAAATGATCATTCGGTTCGTCAATAGGAAACATAAAGTGGATCTTTTGAAGCAAGGGAGGAAACTACAAGGAACGGGTGTTTACCTAAATGAGCACCTCACTAAGAAGAATGCTGAGATAGCCTGGAATGCACGCAAACTGAAGAAGGAAAACAAGATTCTCGCAACGTGGTTCAGAAACTGCAAAGTATGGATTAAAACGAACGGAGCAACACCAGAAGATGTCAAAACTCTCGTTGTGAGTGAACTGGAGGAACTGAAGATCTATGGCCTGGTGGTGGGGGAACCTAACATCTACAATGGCTGAACTGATGACCATTAACTGGTACCTATGGACCCTCCTGACGAGAACGGTGGATTACAGCGGAGCACAACATGGCAAACAGAGACTGGTGGGGAGGACATCCATCTCCGGTAGACCGTCCCCTTCCACCCTTCATGCCATCCAGTGACAGCCTCACAAATGCAGGAATTTCTGTCCCACCGAATCTAGACTCTTTATTATTTAATTCATTTGACCTAGAGAATGTTAATGCTGGTATCTATGAGTCCTTCTTTAGCCCAGATACTAATTACACTCCCCTAAACTCTGTTGAATTGTCATGTGAATATTTTTCTGAAGATATGTTTAACAAACTGTGCAATACTCCTCCTGGCCACTGCCAAACAAATGTATTCTCCACTGTCCACTTCAATGTACGGAGTATCTCTAAAAATCACGATAGTCTGAAAACCTATTTATCAACCTTAACACATTCCTTTTCAGTAATAGCTCTTACTGAAACCTGGATGGTTGATAATACATCTAGCTACCCTCTCTCTCACTACACTCCTATACATTCCTGTAGACCAAACAAGTAAGGTGGAGGAGTCTCACTGTATGTGATTGATAACTTCAATTTCTCTCCCAGAAAGGATCTAAGTCAGGCCTGGGCAAAATACAGCCCGCGGGCCACATCCAGCCCTTTGTGCGTCCCTGTCCGGCCCGCATGAGGCCAATCGTCAATTATATTTGATTACAACTTAATTTAAGAAAAAAAAAAAAAAATCTGTCGTGCGTGCAATACAACTGTTTTGCTTTTATTTTGAAAGGCGTCACACTTCCGTGTAGCGGATGTGTATGTGAGCTGTGCGTGAAGGTGAACAGTGCGAAGTAATGCTGCCCTCGAAATGTGTGCTGACCCTCAGAAAAGAAAAGTTGACAAGGAGTGCCGTGTTTTCAACAACACATGGACTGCCAAGTATTTCTTTACAGAAATGAAAGGTAAAGCCGTGTGCTTAATTTGTGGTACACAGGTCGCTGTGTTTAAAGAATATAATTTGGGTCGCCACTACATGACCAAGCATGAGAAAAAATACATCTGTCTGATAAACAGCGCACAAGAGAGGCTGATGCATTGCTAGCAAAACTGCAAGCCCAACAAGGCCTTTTTGTCAAACTTCACACCCAGAGATGCAGCTGATTTGTCATTTGAGGAAAAGTTAAAGAAGTTACGAATAAATTGTACTGATTAATGATTGTTTTTTTATTTGACCTATACACCACAAGTTCACATAGCTTAATATAAATATAAACAGAATAATTGTATTCTTCTAATTACCAGTACCAGCTATTTAAAATAAATAATTTAGTGCATTTTACAATGGAAGAAAATTGAGCAGATTTAAGTTATCGTAGGTGTGGCCCTCTGACACAACTCAGGTTTTTCATGTGGCCCCTTGTAAAAATTAATTGCCCACCCCTGATCTAAGTGTTAACTTTGATATGACTGTAGCAGAATCTGTGTTTATAGAACTCTCATCTTGCTCACTTATAAACAACAAAAATGTGATAATTGGATGTATATATAGACCATCAGACTGATAAAATCACCTTCAATGAAGCCCTCGACTACTCTAGAAATCATAAACAAAGAAAACGAATTGTGTGTCCTACTTGGTGACTATAATATTAATTTGCTTGAAACTAAGACCACGAATGGCACATTCAAATCTAATCGGAAGTAACGACTTAACCCAAGGAGGAAGTGCGGCAACGCCGACGTGAATCAAGCCAAGCTGCAAGCCGTCTGGGAGAGACAATGAAAATACCGCACGGTGGATGAGAGAACCAACTTGTTCTAATTGTGCGTAGCTCTGCAACGACTTTGCACAACTGCATACAAGCCGTCGCCCACGTCAGCAAAGGAAAGGTGTTTGAGACACAACCTTCAGGAGCCTGGCCTTCATGCTTACAAGGAAATCAGCTAAAGCGGCTAGCTGGTCTACATTTCCAAACTTTACGCTATGCCGCCCCAAAAAAATGAGGGCTACGATGAACTCAAATCATCCATTGACTTGATACGGCAAGACCTTACCACACTCTTAGAGCAGCAAGCCACCCTGCTCCATCTAACGTCTGAACTAACGGAGCTTAAGAAATTATCCAAGGAGAAAGATGAGAAAATCCTGTCGCTTGAACGGAGAGTAGATGCACTGGAGCAGTACTCCCGACAAGAAGACCTCATAATCACTGGTCTTAAAACATCACACCGCTCCTATGCCAGGGCGGCGGGTCCTCCGGATCCCTCGACAGATGACTCTCCATCGGATGAACTGTCAACGCTTGAAAATCAGGTAGTACAATTTTTCGAGAGTAAGCATATGGAACTCCAGAAAGGAAACATTGCCGCTTGTCACACACTCCCAAGAAACCAAAAATGGCCAAACAATGCTCCGAAAATGATCATTCGGTTCGTCAATAGGAAACATAAAGTGGATCTTTTGAAGCAAGGGAGGAAACTACAAGGAACGGGTGTTTACCTAAATGAGCACCTCACTAAGAAGAATGCTGAGATAGCCTGGAATGCACGCAAACTGAAGAAGGAAAACAAGATTCTCGCAACGTGGTTCAGAAACTGCAAAGTATGGATTAAAACGAACGGAGCAACACCAGAAGATGTCAAAACTCTCGTTGTGAGTGAACTGGAGGAACTGAAGATCTATGGCCTGGTGGTGGGGGAACCTAACATCTACAATGGCTGAACTGATGACCATTAACTGGTACCTATGGACCCTCCTGACGAGAACGGTGGATTACAGCGGAGCACAACATGGCAAACAGAGACTGGTGGGGAGGACATCCATCTCCGGTAGACCGTCCCCTTCCACCCTTCATGCCATCCAGTGACAGCCTCACAAATGCAGGAATTTCTGTCCCACCGAATCTAGACTCTTTATTATTTAATTCATTTGACCTAGAGAATGTTAATGCTGGTATCTATGAGTCCTTCTTTAGCCCAGATACTAATTACACTCCCCTAAACTCTGTTGAATTGTCATGTGAATATTTTTCTGAAGATATGTTTAACAAACTGTGCAATACTCCTCCTGGCCACTGCCAAACAAATGTATTCTCCACTGTCCACTTCAATGTACGGAGTATCTCTAAAAATCACGATAGTCTGAAAACCTATTTATCAACCTTAACACATTCCTTTTCAGTAATAGCTCTTACTGAAACCTGGATGGTTGATAATACATCTAGCTACCCTCTCTCTCACTACACTCCTATACATTCCTGTAGACCAAACAAGTAAGGTGGAGGAGTCTCACTGTATGTGATTGATAACTTCAATTTCTCTCCCAGAAAGGATCTAAGTCAGGCCTGGGCAAAATACAGCCCGCGGGCCACATCCAGCCCTTTGTGCGTCCCTGTCCGGCCCGCATGAGGCCAATCGTCAATTATATTTGATTACAACTTAATTTAAGAAAAAAAAAAAAAAATCTGTCGTGCGTGCAATACAACTGTTTTGCTTTTATTTTGAAAGGCGTCACACTTCCGTGTAGCGGATGTGTATGTGAGCTGTGCGTGAAGGTGAACAGTGCGAAGTAATGCTGCCCTCGAAATGTGTGCTGACCCTCAGAAAAGAAAAGTTGACAAGGAGTGCCGTGTTTTCAACAACACATGGACTGCCAAGTATTTCTTTACAGAAATGAAAGGTAAAGCCGTGTGCTTAATTTGTGGTACACAGGTCGCTGTGTTTAAAGAATATAATTTGGGTCGCCACTACATGACCAAGCATGAGAAAAAATACATCTGTCTGATAAACAGCGCACAAGAGAGGCTGATGCATTGCTAGCAAAACTGCAAGCCCAACAAGGCCTTTTTGTCAAACTTCACACCCAGAGATGCAGCTGATTTGTCATTTGAGGAAAAGTTAAAGAAGTTACGAATAAATTGTACTGATTAATGATTGTTTTTTTATTTGACCTATACACCACAAGTTCACATAGCTTAATATAAATATAAACAGAATAATTGTATTCTTCTAATTACCAGTACCAGCTATTTAAAATAAATAATTTAGTGCATTTTACAATGGAAGAAAATTGAGCAGATTTAAGTTATCGTAGGTGTGGCCCTCTGACACAACTCAGGTTTTTCATGTGGCCCCTTGTAAAAATTAATTGCCCACCCCTGATCTAAGTGTTAACTTTGATATGACTGTAGCAGAATCTGTGTTTATAGAACTCTCATCTTGCTCACTTATAAACAACAAAAATGTGATAATTGGATGTATATATAGACCATCAGACTGATAAAATCACCTTCAATGAAGCCCTCGACTACTCTAGAAATCATAAACAAAGAAAACGAATTGTGTGTCCTACTTGGTGACTATAATATTAATTTGCTTGAAACTAAGCAGTCACATACAGCAGACTTCCTTAATACATTATATTCCAGTAACTTTTTCCCTCTTATCAACAAACCCTCCAGGATCACAAGCTCAACAGCCACTCTCATTGACAACATTTTATTTAATTCTCTAGACTACAAAATAACATCTGGCCTGTTGATCTGTGATGTATTTGATCATCTTCCTGTCTTCCATTTCATCCACAATGATAGTGGTCCAAAAATCAAAGGTCGTACTGGTGATCAAATGAAATTCCGCAAATTTACTGAGAAAAACATGGTATCTTTTATATCTATCATCAGCTCTGTGTCATGGGATGAGGTTATCCTGTTGCAAGATGTCAACAAAGCCTATCACTCCTTTCTAACAATACTCACAAATGCATTAGAGTCCTCATTTCCTTTAATTTCTAGTCGTAAAAATAACTCTAAAGGGAAACCATGGATAACGGATGAACTAAAAAAATCTTCACATAAAAAAAAACTTTATAGAAAATCTATTGCAAATCCCACCCCTATAAATATAGAAACAAACAAGAAATATAAAAATAAATTTACAGTATTACTAAGGAAAACCTAACAAACTTACTATGCTGATAAATTTACTCAAGCCTCTGGTGACATCAAAACAACATGGAATCTTATCAACCATTTATTACATCGCAAAAAATCTAAAACATCTACCCCAAGTGAGATGCTGGGGAAGAATGGAACCCATTCTAACCCAATAGATATTTCTAATGGTTTCAATGATTTCTTTGTAAATGTTGGCGCTACCTTGGCATCTAGCTTCTCAACCTCTGGTACAAGCCCCTGTTGCCCAATTAAAGGGCAGTTTCCTTCACTCTCCATTCTTGACCCTCCGAGTGTTGAGGAACTTTACAGCATCGTCATGAGCTTGAAAAACTCGGCCCCTGGCCATGACGAGATCAGAAGCATACTTATTATGAAAATCATTCATTCAATAATATTCCTACTAACACACATTTTCTCCTTATCTTTAAAATTTGGCATTGTACCCCAAGAACTAAAAATTGCTAAAGTCATTCCTATTTTCAAAGCTGGTGAGACAAATTAATATGGTATTTTCGGCCTATATCCATTCATCCATGCTTCTCCAAGATTCTAGAAAAATTGGTTTATTCAAGATTGGCAAAGCACCTAGAAACAAACAATATTCTCTACAAGCATCAATATGGTTTCCGCAAAAAGTTTTCCACTGAGCATGCACTGCTTCAGCTTGTCAACCATGTCTCAACAGCTCTTGACAATAAGAAATTCGCTCTCGATGTCTTTCTAGATCTAAGCAAAGCATTTGATACTGTCAACCATAAGATCCTTATCGTTAAGCTAGAGAGATATGGAGTGAACGATTCTGCCCTGAAATTGTTCACAAACTATCTCGCCAACAGTACAATATGTATATATAAATGGTTGTTCTTCCAACAGATCTAAAATACTATTTGGGGTCCCGCAGGGCTCAATATTGGGTCCTCTATTATTTTTGGTGTACATAAATGATTTTTCCATGTCTTGTTCAAACTTTCTCCCTTTGTTATTTGCGGACGATACCAACCTCATTGCCACCCACGATGATTTTAATTCCCTCATTGCAAGTGTGAATGCTGAGTTGTACGCTGTTACAAAATGGTTCAAAACAAATAAGTTGACATTGAATATAAAAAAAATTAACTTCATGATCTTCTGCACTATAAATAAATCTTACCCCAAAGAACAGACCAAAATTTACATAAACAATAAGGAAATCCATCAATTTACTAGCACCAAATTCCTAGGAGTTATAGTAGACGAACACTTAAACTGGTCTGAACACATTGATTTGGTTTGCAAAAGATCTATGAAAATGCTAGGTATTTTACGAAAGGTTTGTCCCTTGGTCCATCCTTCTGCTCATCTCACTCTGTATTATAGCTTCCTGTTTCCTTTACTCAACTACTGCAACATAGTCTGGGCAGCCACATATCCAACATACCTCAACAAATTACTCATCATACAAAAGAAGTTCCTAATGATCTCATTTTCAAATAGATATGAACCATCGGCACCACTATTTAGCAATTATTCACTACTGCCAATTGATAAAGTAAATATTCATCAAACCTGTCTACTCATTCATAAATTTTTAGGTATTCCTACCTGGTGTCTCTTTGATTGCTTCAACATCGCTAAGTGTCTATTTTGTTTCGATTGTTTCTTATTTTGTATAGTTGTTGGAATAATTTTAAGTGAAGCTTTGGCCTGCCAGACCTGGAGGCCTCGCCTTTACGAGTTTATCTTTCCTTTTATCTAGGTTCTTCCTTTTATGTGATAGGGATGTCTTTTGATCCCTGTCAGCCATTTGTATCCTTCCTGTCCTTATGTTGTCTGTGTGTTTTCGTTCCCGTAAGAGGCCTTCACTAACAATGAGCAGGGCTTATTTGCATAGGTGACATGTTCTTTGTTTGATTCACAGGAACTTCATTCCTTTTCATTTAGCTGTAGGTTTGGTTCATAGATTGTAGTTTATCAGACTTGTTTTTCTTTGTTAAGGGTTATATACAGTTAGAAGTAGTTGCATAAAAGTTATCCCATATTTACTCAATGTTTGTTTAAGGAACTGCATAGCAGTTACCTCACGTTTGCTTAAGGTGTGTTGAAGTGTTCAGGACAAGTTACTTATTGTTATTGTGTGTTAATTTACCAAGTAGATAAAGTTAGCAAAGGTTTAGTTGCATTTGTTCCACAGCAAAGCGGCAATCAACGTGCTTCAAGGTATTTGATCACAGTCGAGGACGAGTCAGCCAACTATGAGGGAAGACGGCTGGTTGAGGAAAGAGAACGGCCTCTGCGGGGGGTCACGAGCCAACAATGAAGTGCTAATTCACACCACACTACATTCTTTAGCTAATCAGCGTTGCTACAGACACAATCTCCCCTCCCTTAGTGTAGCAACGCCTCTGTAACCAGGGCAACCATAACATTAAAAAGAGGGGCACATGGAGTAAGGACTCAGAACTGATGGAGGTTGTAACTGAGATTGCTTTCTCTATTGTTCTCCTCGCGAGTAAACCTGTTCTGGTTGTCTTCTCCTCTTCATTCCAGCGAGTGATTTAATGTCTAATCGTATTTAGACCCAACAATAGTGTATCTGTTTATGTATGTATACACACACATTTGTATATATGCATATATAAATATGACGAATTAATATTTAACTTGTTATGCTTTTGTTTATTTACTTATATTGTTTGAAACACTTGAATGACATTTGACTACACAGCACTTTGTTTGTTTTGCACTGTTTGTATATACTATAACAGGCGTGGAGCTCCTTACAAGCCCGAGGCTTCCTCTCCCTCCTTGCACTGTTATTGCTATAATAATATGTGCTAAACAATAAATCAAACCAAACCAAATGTAAGACGACCCCAACTTTTTCAGTCTTATTTCAATGCAAAAAACATCATCTTATATTCGGACCAATACGGTATAAATGATTTATATATGATATAAACATATAAAGTATAGCTACACATACATAAATATACATACGCACACATGTACTATATACATATACTACATATATACTATATACATATACTTACATAAATGTACTGTAGTTTTGTCTGTGTGCTCGCCCCTCCCCTCCTGTGTGCTCATGATCAGTGTGATCATTCTCACCTGCCTCTCATTACCTGTCTCGTATTTAAGTCCTGTCTGTGTGTCACTCCCTGTCGGATTATTGTTGTTGTGTTCATGTCATGATGTCTTTTTGGTTCCTGTTCCTGTCATTGGTAATGTCACCCTGTCTTTTTGTTTCACGTCTTTTTGGTCAGTCTTGTTGTTAGGTTTTGTTAAGTTAAGTCACTTCAGTTGCCGAGTCTGTTAGTTTGCGTCCTTCAATAAGCTGCACTTGGTCGTCCTGCTCCATTTCCATCCGATCCCTGACAGTCGTTGGTAATGCCTGGCCACGAATACGTACATATTCATAATTATACATTATGTTTCGCATTGTGGAGGAAGGCATCCATCACCAGAGTGGAGTTTGAAGCGAACATGAGCCAACAAGTCATCAATCAACACACCTATTACAGCTGCGGGGCAGGTTTTACAAAACGATTTGTTTCTAACAAACATAATACGATAAAAAAGGTGAAACACACCTTTTTACCAACTAACATAACTAAAGAAAAGTTAGTATTTTCAAGCTGGAAGCAGAGTATAATAGTATTAACGTTGCTTGTACAATACATTGTAAACAAAGTGTTTTCTACTGGAAAAAGAAAAATGATCACAGAAACATTTGGAGTGGCAACAGGCTGTGTGAAGCAGAGGTGCAACTAATGCTAGAGATCCCTAAATCTTGAATTGCTGCATTGAGTCAGCTTTTTATTTTATTTAAATAATTCTCTATTCCATTTTTGAATTATGCACCTGGCCTAATTACTAGTTTGCTGATGTGCTTGACCATTTTGGGGACCTTTATTAGATATGAGTTTAACGTAAGATTAATTTAGATTAACATAATTAATTAATTAATCTAATTAACTCATTAAAGTGACAGCCAGAAGTGTTGCACACTAACCGAAATGGTTCTCCAGTCTCCTTCCAGAAAGTTCCTGAGGGGTGTAAGAAAACTGATGGCTGAAGTATGAAGGAACTCTCTCTCAGATGCTCCTAATCTTCTCTCACACTCGCCCACCTTGATTAAACTACTCCCTGCAGGAAATAGAAATTAGTTGTTTATACTGCTGTTGCATTTGTCTTCTTTAAAGATAGGGAAAGAGCGTTAATGTCTCGCCGTTATCATAGAATAATAGTATATTGACATGAAGGGAATGGAATCACAATGATAAGTGTTGAGTGACTTAAGATACACAACTGCTTGTAAATCTTTTGTTTTCGTAATTGCTATAGAGAAGGCAGCTGAATATTGCACAGGAAAAAATTACATTTACCATATAACAAGTTGGCTTGTTAGTAAAAAACATGTTATGTTTAAAAAAAAACAACACAACAACCCAATAACACAAATGGTTTTCTGGACAGATTGTGCATGTTCCAAGCAATAACTACTTGATTACGTTTTGATTAAATGTTTTCTCAGAAATGATGTGCGTGTATCCAACTTATTTTCAACATTAACACTTACCATATGGAGTGTCCGGACCAAATTCGTTCGCAGCATCCTGCATATAATGACCAAGAAGTTCCCCATTGGTAACTCTGGATGGTACTTCCCTGTCGAACTTTTCATAGAGAAACTCTTCAATTCTAGCACCTGAAAAAAAGTTACAGGGTTAATTTATGGTTTAAAAAAAAAAAAAGTCATAGAAACATCAGTGGTGTTACTGGACCATAGGGTCATTCCATGTCAAATCACACAAGCCCCCAGAACCTCTCCAGTTACAGCTGATTTTTATTGTATTTGTGCCTTTTGATGTCAAATAAAAGAATCTGACATTTGAGCTTCATAGTTAAAATGTTTTTTCAGTTATGGCCTGAAAAATTTTGGGTGCCACGCCCACTTTGGGATTCAGGAATTGCACAATTTTGGATCACATTTGTAAACTGTCATTGTTCGTTTTAAGGTCGTGACCAACCTGTAAATTGCTATATTTCTGCATTTCCAGCATATGGAACGAAATGTCCCCAAAAATGTATTGCGTCATTAAAAAAAAGCACTTTTGAAGCAATTGCTAACAATTGCATATCAATGCTGTTTTTAGGTGCCAACATTGATAAACAGGGCCAAGTGCACAAGCGGGGGTTGTTTCTGATGCTCAGTAAATGTAACTTATTCTGTGATTCGCATTTTACCGAACACAAGAGAAACTGTCCAGTTGTGGTAGGAATCACAGGGTATTCTCATATGATATCATAGGGACACATTTGCCAGTGTTATCAATAACCTCACAATACCATGCAATAATTAGGGTACTGGGAGACGAATTGGTTCACTAAAAGAAACTACAACCTGTTCCATTCTACCGGGTGTTGTGACTTTTCAAGCTTTGTCAAAAAATAAAATGCAATGAGGAGATGAGAAGCCAAATGTTACATAAACCCATCAAATGAAAGCCTTGTTGAATCTGATCATCAACTGCTACTGAAAAATAATAACACAGATACTACACATCACTGCACGGCATCACTACAAAGACTTGGAGATTTTCATACCTACTCTATGGAGCCATAGAGTAGTCACAGATGGTGTGATGAAAAATAAAACAGGTGGAACTGAGTAAATGGCAGAAATAAAACCTGTCCCCTGTGTGCATAGCGTTTTGAGCTTTCCTGCTCAATGAGTACGGTACTTTCCAGACTATAAACCTCACTTGAATATAAGCCACACCACATAAAATTAGGGGAAAACCCTGTTTTGTTCCTATACAAACTGCATCAGACTATAAGCCACAAGTGTATTAATGTTTAGTTAACATATGTAAAAGAATATGCACAAAGGGGATTGTCATGAAAGAGATGGCTCTTTGAGGACGCATCCATCTTATTAACATTTTGACAAACAAGTTACCGGAACATACATATTCGCATAAATTATTAAGTATATGGAAATTACAAGTAAGTATGAAACATGTACTGTGCTGTGTAAACTAGTACACCGCTCATAGCGCTCCATAGCATCACTTTTCTCTTCTCTTCATTTCTGTTACCTGTATTACCAAAACAAATACTCTTACAATATCCTATAAATCACAAAAAATCCATAGATAGTAAGCCGCACTGGACTACATATAAGGGTTCAAAACTTGTGCAAAAAGTAGCGTCTTATAATCCAGAAATTGGGGTGATTTTTATAATAAGTACCGTATTATTTGGTCTATAAGTCGCGTTCTTTTTTCATAGTTTGGGTGGGGGGGGCGATTTATACTGAGGAGCGACTTATATGTGAATATTTTCACAAATTTTCCCCAAAAAAAACAGAAAAAGTGAAACCGTGATAAACGAACCGTGATGTAGCAAGGGATTACTGTAATTTGAATTTCAAGTGACGTCAGCGGCGCGGCGGTTGTTTACATAAAGGACAAAGCTTCGATCACGGAATGACTAAGATGACGAAGGGCCCCACGTACTACCGGCATCACTAACGGCTTTGTTTGTAGGTGACACGGAGGACGAACAGTTTGAAGGATTTAATGATTTGGAGTGACACAGAAGGTTTGAAAAACTATTATGGCTTTTACGCACGCCCAGTTCTACTCTACGGAGCTCTCTTTCACCTCCGTGGATGGAAGTCGGGGGCCAGCGCTCGGCCGGGTGGTTGTCCGGGGACGGTGGATGGGGCTCGGACATGGCTTTTACGCACGCCCGGTCCTACTTTACAAGTCTCTCTTTCACCTCCGTGGATGGAAGTCGGGGTCCAGCGCTCGGCCGGGTGGCTGTCCGGGGACGGTGGGTGGGGCTCGGACCTGGTTTTTACGCACGCCCGGTCCTACTTTACAGAGCTCTCTTTCACCTCCGTGGATGGAAGTCGGGGGCCAGCGCTCGGCCGGGTGGTTGTCCGGGGACAGTGGATGAGGCTCGGACATGGCTTTTACGCAAGCCCGGTCCTATTCTATGGAGCTCTCTTCCACCTCCGTGGCTGAAAGTGCCACCTCCGGGGATGGAAGTCCACGCCGCCACACGCCTGGAAGTCCACGCTGGTGCTTGGGGCCATGTGGCGGTTAACTATTTATGTTATAGTTATTTGATATATTTTATTTCGTGTAGCAACTTGTATATGTTTTTATCGTTACAGTTCAGTAGTTGTTGGCTCCTTGCACTCTTGTTTTGTTAAATAAAGAGCCGCTTACCAAACCCAAGTCTTTCCTTGTACTTAACGCTACAATATAGTTATATACTAGATCTGTGGAATAACGACAAGGCTGACGTCAGGGCGCACGCGCGGCGTTGTTGACAAAGGACGAGGAATTTGACACAGATGGTTTGATAATATTATTGCTTATATAATAGTTATTCGATATATAATTCATATATCGTTATAAAGGCCTGTGGAATATTTTGAAATGCAAGCACCGTCAGCGGCGCGCACCCATTGTTGACATAAAGGACGATTGATGGATGTAATGAATTGGAGTGATGACACAGATGGTTTTATGAACGTGCTATTTATGTAATAGTTATTTGAACTCTGAATGTTACGTCAGTCCCATTCTCAGCTCTTTGTTTGTGTTTATGTCACATTAGCATACCTATCGTTTAGCCTGTTGTTGCTCGTTCATGTCTGTTCTTGGAGTTGGATTTTGTCGAATAAATTTCCCCCAAAATGCGATTTATACTCCAGAGCGACTTATATGTTTTTTTTTCATGTTATTGTGCATTTTATGGCTAATGCGACCTATATTTCGGAGCGAGTTTTAGTCCGAAAAATACGGTAATAATTTCATTGAGAATAATGTTTGCTTGCCATAATGCTCTACTCCTCAAACATAAAAATAATAGTATATTGTCAATTTTGAATTTGATAACTTCTGTTAGGGTTTTTCAGATTATCCTTATCGTATGATTATGTTGGAATGCAACCGGTAATAAATAAGATAGCGTGTCCCATCCTACACAAGGTCGTAAAACACCCCCTGATATGTTTTGACTAGAGGACAAGGGCTTTCTCTATCCAGTCCACTCTTACCCCCACTCTGTTTTAATAAAAATGCTCCTGCAGGAGCCGAGGGTCAGACCTCCATTCGAACATCGCTGCACACACAGCGACGAATGGACTCTCCATCTGCAGGTGTCTAAAAGGACTTACTTGTCTCCCGTGTGGTTCTTGCAAAATAAGTTGGAGTGAGCGAATCTCTAACGTTTTGGTGCCGAAACCCGGGACCCCTCATACCCGCTATCTGTCTGACGAAGAAGGACATGCTGCATTGTCGACAAGCCAGCATCCATTAGGAGGACCTGGAGAAGAAAGTCCTGGGAAGAGAATTCTTCGCTGGGCCAGCATCTTAGGTCTGCCTTCGTCTGACAGAGGTGGATTGACGGGACCCGGCAGTGCAACGAACCAGGGGACAAGTAAGTTAAAGGCCTGAAGTTGTGTGATTGTGTTGTTGTGAAACGCGTAAAAAGCCACAGGTGAACGAGAGATACGGCTTTGGTTTATCCGAGCTATGAGATACGGCTTTGGTTTGTCCGAGCTATGAGATGCGGCTTTGGTTTGTCCGAGCTATGAGATACGGCTTTGGTTTGTCCGAGCTATGAGATACGGCTTTGGTTTGTCCAAGCTATGATAGGCTTTAAAAAAAAAAAAAAAAAAAGTGCTGGAGTTTGTGTGATTGAGTGTGCGACTGGTAGGATAAATTGACTAAAAAGCAGTTCTAGCATTGATCCACGGCAATAATACAGGCTAGTAATTTGTTGAAAGGTCAATTTAAACCTGCATTGAGGATCCTCAAAGAAATAATAAATAATAATAATAATAATATTTTTGAGGAAAAGAAATTGTAAAACCTAAAACTACTAAAATTAAGATGGGAAATAAAAACGGTAAATCTCTAGCTCTTGATGGAGATGAGAAGTACATGGCGAGTAGATTTCTTAATTGTATGCAATCCATGCCAAAGTGGAAGAAAAAGTATGGTGTAGAAGGGAAGTTGAAAGTTGAAGTGTGGAAGATAGTGGTTGAAGTTTTGGAGGACAGTGTAGCTAGGAAGGTAGGACTGAAAAAGAAAGAAAAAGAGAGAATTGAATTGTGCTAGAGTGTGGTTGAAAGCTTCACAAGAAAGAAGATTTTGGATTTGTAAAAGACAAAAGATAGAAAGTTGAAAGGTGATGAGGCCGCCATTCAATTGAGATTTGAATAAGAATTCTGGGTATAGGGGGCTCTGGAGAGAGATAGTACCTTTGATGGCTGACTGCTGATTCCCTTGGGATTGTCAGGCTCACTGGTTCTCCTCCATCTCCTAATCTCTCACACGTGGCTCCAAGCGCCATACCCTGGTCACTCGCTTCAGCAAGCGTGCCAAACCGTGTGAGATGGTGATGTTAACACATCACTGGGCGAATCCCCCGAGTGGGGGCGAACGGCCAAGAGGATCCAGGAGGAATCCAACGGCTATGTGTTCGGGACCAGGGCGAGCCTCCGAGTGGGAGGACATCGGCTGTGGTCTGGCGTGGAGAGGGATGGGCTCCGCCACGCGACAATGCCCAAGACACACCGCAAGAGAGAACGACAGTTACAAAAAATTCCATACCAGCTCGGTCGTCGCCCGGGTTAAAAAGGACCGCCTCTTCCGTCGACGGCCGTCAGGGCGGGAGTGGAAAATATGCTACTGATGGATCAAATAAGAGCATCCGTGCCAGGAACAACATCGTCATTGGCACATGGAATGTGCGGACCCTCAGGGGTATTGGGAAGTTGGAACAACTGGACCATGAAATGAAACGATACAGACGGAACATCTTAGGTCTATGCGAAGTGCGCTACAAGAATTTTGGAGAAAGAACCACACCAGAGAATCATAAACTCTATTTTAGTGGCAGAGAAGACCGCCATGAACATGGAGTAGGGTTCCTTGTTAACAAAGAGGTCACAGGGGCAGTAGTTGCATGCCGACCCATCAACAGCCGGATCATAACCATACGATTGAAATCACTGCCTTTCAACCTCACCATAATACAAGCGTATGCACCAACAACAGACCACCCAGATGAAGAAGTCGAAGACTTTTACCATCAACTACAAAAAGTAATTGACGAAACACGAAAAAAAAAGACATATTAGTCGTGCAGGGTGACTGGAATGGAAAGATAGGAAAGGATGCCTTCAACGACTGGAAAAGTACATGTGGACCCTACTGTAATGAAATCTCAAATGACAGAGGGCTGCGGCTTCTTGAATTTGCCAGCTTGAATGAACTTAAAATCATGAACACTCTGGGGCTACACAAGAAATCAAGAAGAATGACCTGGCTCAGCCCAGGAGGACCTTACCAAAGCCAAATTGACTATATCATGATCCAACAACGCTTCAAATCTAGTGTAAACATCGCAAGGACAAGAACATTCCCAGGAGCAGATATTGGAAGTGACCACAGCATCGTAATGATGACCTTTTCCCTACGTCTGAAAAAGATGCAGAAAGCTGGGGGCACCAGACTAAAATTCAACCTAGAAAAGCTGAAAGAGCCTACCATTTTGGAGTCCTTCAAGGCCAACATCGGAGGAAAATTTGCACCACTACTCGCATTGAATGAAGATGTAGATGTAGAATCTTTAACACACTCCTTTACCTCAGCCATCACTGAAACAGCTAGTGACATTATCGAAAAACACCGCCCGAAGAAGAAACCATGGATAACTGACGAAATATTGGAGCTATGTGATAAACGCAGAGAGCTGAGATGGAAAAAGAACACAACAGAGGGCCTGACACAATACAGAAAGACCAACCTACGAGTTAAAAAAGAAATAAATCAAGCTAGAGAAGTGTGGATTGGAGACCAGTGCAAAGATATTGAAGACAGCCTACTCAAAAACAACAGTAAAAAGGCCTTCCAGACAATCAAAGACCTCACCTCCACAAAGCAATCAAGGACCACAATAATACAAGACTCCAAAGGGAATTGCTTAACCGAAGAAGCACAAGTGAGAAAGAGATGGACAGAATACTGCTCCGAACTATACACACATAAAATAAAAGGTAACCCAAAAGTCCTTACTGCCCCTGCAGCAACAAACAATCACAAGGACCCTATACTGCGAGAAGAAATAGTTACAGCAGTACAGTCACTAAAACCAGGAAAATCGCCAGGCGTGGATAACATCACAGCGGAACTGATCAAGGCGGGGGGTGACCCGATCATAGATGCACTTTTACTTATCTGCAACAAAATCTGGACAACAGGCGAGTGGCCAACATCATGGACACAATCACTTATTATCACCCTTCTCAAAAAAGGCAACGTCCAGCTCTGCCAAAACTACCGCACTATCAGCCTCATCAGCCATCCCAGTAAGGTAATGCTAAAAGTTATATTAAGAAGACTAATGCCCCAAGCCGAAAAGATAATAGCAGAAGAAGAGGCTGGATTCAGACCAGGTCGCAGCACCACAGAACAAATATTCAATCTTCGGATACTGTGCGAAAAGTACCAGCAACACCAACAGGATCTCTACCACGTATTCATCGACTTTAAGAAGGCATTCGACCGCGTGTGGCATGAAGCGCTTTGGCCACCATGAAACTCTATAACATCAATGAGAATATAATTGCAGTCATTGAGAATTTATACAAGACAGCCACAAGCGCGGTATACCTACAAAACAACATAGGAGAGTGGTTTAGGACAACAATATGAGTGTGTCAAGGTTGCTTGCTATCCCCCATGCTCTTCAACATCTTCCTTGAAAGAATAATGACAGAGGCCCTTGAACAACATGAAGGCTCAGTGAGCATTGGAGGCAGAAAGATCACCAATCTCCGCTTTGCAGATGATATTGATGGTCTTGCCGGCGACGAACAAGAACTAGTCGACCTGATCCACCGATTAGAAGAGACAGCCACAGACTATGGCATGGAGATAAGTGCAGAAAAAACAAAACTAATGACCAACCAGCTCAGTGGCCTAGTAGTAGAGTGTCTGCCCTGAGACTGGAAGGTTGTGGGTTCAAACCCCAGCCGGGTCATACCAAAGACTATAAAAATGGGACCCATTGCCTCCCTGCTTGGCACTCAGCATTAAGGGTTGGAATTGGGGGGTTAGATCACCAAATGATTCCCGAGCGCGGCACCGCTGCTGCTCACTGCTCCCCTCTCCCCCAGGGGATGGATCAAAATCACATGGGGATGGGTTAAATGCAGAGGACAAATTTCACCACACCCAGAGGTGTGTGTGACGATGATCATTGGGACTTTAACAACCCCAACGGATTTACCGGAGACATCAAGATTAACAACCAGACCCTAGAGGTAGTCAATAACTTTAAATACCTAAGGGCTGTGGTCTCAGATGAAGGATCTAAACCCGAAATACTTGCCAGGATAGCCCAAACAACAAATGCAATGACCAAGCTGAAGACCATCTGGAACAACAAAAATATCTCTACCAGCTCGAAGATCAGATTAATGCGTTCCCTAGTAATCTCAATCTTTCTATATGCTTGTGAATCCTGGACCCTAACAGCAGACACTGAAAAGCGAATCAAGGCACTGGAAATGCGATGCTACAGAAGACTCTTTGGAATATCTTACAAAGACCACATCACAAACGAAGAGGTAAAATCATGTGTAAAGAATGCAATCGGACCATACGTCGACCTACTAACGACAGTCAAAATGCGGAAACTGGAATGGTACGGCCATGTCACAAGATCAACAGGACTTGCCGAGGCGATCCTGCAAGGCACAGTGAACGGAGGCAGAAAGAGAGGGAGACAGAAAAAGAGATGGGAGGACAACATAAAGGATTGGACAGGCCTAAAAACATACGAGCTATTGAGAACAGCGGAGAACAGAGAGGAATGGAGAAAACTGACTGTCAAATCCTCAGCGGTGCCCCAACGGACAAAGGTATAAGGGATTGGAAGTG
The DNA here is from genome assembly GCF_024217435.2 of Syngnathus scovelli. Taxonomy (NCBI): domain Eukaryota; kingdom Metazoa; phylum Chordata; class Actinopteri; order Syngnathiformes; family Syngnathidae; genus Syngnathus; species Syngnathus scovelli. The sequence continues at coordinate 8,942,984 of NC_090849.1, read as the reverse complement.
GAAGTAGCTAGGAAGGTAGGACTGAAAAAGAAAGAAAAAGAGAGAGAATTGAATTGTGCTAGAGTGTGGTTGAAAGCTTCACAAGAAAGAAGAGAACAAATCCAAAAGACAAAAGATAGAAAGTTGAAAAGTGATGAGGCCGCCATTCAATTGAGATTTGAAAAAGAATTCTGGGTGCATAGTGTCATCCCATTCAATGATGCAGACGAGAGTGCTTATCAGCAACATCTTAAAATTGCGCTCCTCAATAGAGAACAGAAACAATTTAGACAGATAAAAATGAGAGGAAAAGAGAGAAATCTGTTTGCGAGCAGAAACTAATCCACACTAGTGCATGTTAAGTGTCGAGCCCACATGAGAAATTCGAAAAAAAAAAGAAAAGAAAAAAAAAAAAAAAAAAAGACAGAACATGCTTTCAGGAATTGGAAGAAGCTAAATTGTGAATTTAAGATTTTGCAATGCTACATTTAATAGGAATAATCGATTGGTTGTGTTATAAGATTATACAAAATTCTAAATGCAAGCTAAATCTGAGAGATTGAGTTTTTCAAATTTAAAAACAAAGAAAAACATTTCAGATTAATTTGCCAGTTGTTTGTTTTAGTTAAGTTTTTTTTTGAATTGGTGGATTGTTCTACCAGGAACCTTGAGTTGAAAATGATATATGAATATTGTGTGGTGAGCTTGGATGAATTGGGACCAATGTGATAGGAAGACTCCTTTTTGGAGACTGTGTGAGATGCATATGAAGAGCATTGATGAATGATTGAAAGGTTGAATGGTTGAAGTCGTTGGCGACTACTATAGAAAATTAGTAGAGCGACTTCGATGAAAGACTGATTTTGAGCAGGTTGAATGCTAAAAAGAAAACGTAGGTTTTGGATTGATAATTAACTAGAGAAAAAACTGGAGAACCAGTAACACATGTAGAGGATGTGTGAACTGAGAAATTAAGAAGCGTTTTGGAAAGAAAGTCAAATTAAATGATGATGAAATCATATGTAGTAATACAACACTTTACTACATATGGATTCTCTAAATCATACAATTGAGTAAAATAAAACATACATTTTGATTTGTATTCAAATTTCTAAGATTCTTGTGATAAACAATGAGAAAACGATTGAATAAGAAAGTGAAAATGTCTAATCATTTGCTAGCTGAGTCGCTCCCCATTCGGGGAGGCCATCCATTTACTTGCTAAGCTAGTTGTAAAAACAGTCCAATTGCCACGAAAAGTAGCTATGTGCACGTGTGCAGTACACACACACACGAGACTGATAAGGTGTCAAGAGGTAACAAGCTTGCAGACAGAACCACAAAGCTGCAGCGCAAAAGACACTTCAAATTTTATACACACAAGAAGCAGATTAAATCACTGAAACATTTTTAAAAATGTGCAGCGACAAAGTCTATAGAGTGAAATTCAATTATGGACGAAAAAAGGGGCAAGATTAGAGAATGCCATCTATAAATGACCTACCCTACCAAAGAACCTATGCAAATGGGCAGCGATATTGAGCCATGGTGCGTGTCACATGACTCAAGAGGAGGGATAGTGGGGCAGGTCAGTCAGCTTTATACAACATATGGATTTGATTCATATTCAAAACATTTTCAAAACAAAACATTTTTTTTTTGTAGAGCTTGTTTTAACAAAAACAAAAACACTGAATGCCTTACCAGTGGCAAAAACGTTATAGAAAGAAATAATACCGAGATATGGGATTTCAGAAATTAATTCTCATGACAGGACTGGTATAAAGTGTGAAGATGTGCTTGAAAAAAAAACTGGAAGATCATGGACGAAATGTATAGGTCAAACTGTACATAAATATTAAAAGTACTGTGGGTTTAACCCCGTATAAAAAATTGTTTTGGCGACAATATAGATTACCATGTTTTGAATCCAAGTGGGAAACTAAGGATGATTAAAATTTGGCAGATTACATGAGAAAAATATTTAAAAGGCAAAAAGAACAAACCACATTCTCATTAAGAGCATTGAAAACGAAACACTGGTGTTCTTCCAAGGGGGAAGAGCCATGTTGAATCTTGATAACTACACCAACTGCCATTAAAATAGCAGAAAGGTCATTTGAGGTGGTCCTAGCAAATTACAAAAGGGCCATTTCGTTCAATCGCAGAAAGTAAGCCAAAAGAAGCCTTACCTCTTAGAGAAATGCCGGGAACAAGAAAATGGAACAATGACATTGCATGTTGGGTGGCTATCTTTGTTGCCATTTTGTTACCTTCAACAATATGGTATTTGTGGGTACTAAGAGTCATAATGAATAGGGGAGAAATGAGTGGGCAACTTATATAGGTCACCCCAAAAACTTATGCTGCATTGTATCAATTTAAAAGATCAATTTGACCTTTGCAGGATGATCTGCTGTGTCGGATCTGGACTGCCATGAAAGTATGATGTTTATATGTGTACTTTGTCAACAACCGCTGTAGATGTTAAAGAATGGGATGAATATCTAGAATGAATGTGGATAATTTGTTTCAGGTAACTAACTATAAGAGTAACTGAAAAAAGAAACAATTGATTGCTTATGGCAAAACAAGCTGCAAAGACAGAAAAAATTGAATATGTCATACGTATGGATTTGCGACCGATTATTTATGTTGTACCGTTGCCATTGACCAAAGATTGTGTGAAATCTGTCACGTCTACTGGATTGTGAAATGTGTGACAGAGCATTCTATATACCGTATATGCCGGGGTACAGGTCGACTCGGTGTATAAGTCGACCCCCTAAAATTCGACAGAAATTTACGATTTTATGATATATCCTTTGTATAAGTCGAGCTCAATTGTTGCATTATATTAAACTTCAAAATTCAATATGCGAAATTTATTGACGAAACGTGTTCAAATTCCGGGAGGCCGTGCGCATGCGGCTATTTATAAGCACCGCGGAGGAGATTGCGGAGCCTCATTCGACTTCCAGCGGTCGGCGAGCTCGCTCACGCCGCCCGGCACCAACGGGAGGCCGGAAATAGCTCCAAGCCGAGCGGATCGGCACTTTATAAGCACCGCGGAGGAGATCGCGGAGCCTCATTCGACTTCCAGCGGCCGGCGAGCTCGCGCACCCTCCCGGCACATCCGGGAGGCCGTGCGCACGCGCCAAGTGGCCGAAAATAGCCCCCGCCGAGCGGATCGGCTGTTTATAAGCACCGCGGAGGAGATCGCGGAGCCTCATTCGACTTCCAGCGGCCGGCGAGCTCGTGCACCCGCCCGGCACATCCGGGAGGCCGTGCGCACGCGCCAAGTGGCCGAAAATAGCCCCCGCCGAGCGGATCGGCTGTTTATAAGCACCGCGGAGGAGATCGCTGAGCCTCATTCGACTTCCAGCGGGCCGCGCACTCGCGCACGCCGCCCGGCACATCCGGGAGGACGTGCGCAAGCGCCGAGTGGCCGAAAATAGCCCCCGCCGAGCGGATCGGCTGTTTATAAGCACCGCGGAGGAGATTGCTTAGCCTCATTCGACTTCCAGCGGGCCGCGCACTCGCGCACGCCGCCCGGCACATCCGGGAGGCCGTGCGCACGCGCTGAGTGGCCGAAAATAGCCCCCGCCGAGCGGATCGGCTGTTTATAAGCACCGCGGAGGAGATCGCTGAGCCTCATTCGACTTCCAGCGGGCCGCGCACTCCGCCCGGCACATCCGGGAGGTCGTGCGCACGCGCCGAGTGGCCGAAAATAGCCCCCGCCAAGCGGATCGGCTGTTTATAAGCACCGCGGAGGAGATCGCTGAGCCTCATTCGACTTCCAGCGGGCTGCGCGCCGCCCGGTTCAAATTTTCTAAGTGCAACGCATAATGAGATGCATGAGAAACGGCCTTGGTTACCATCACATTTGAAGCGATAAATACGAAGTTAAATTTTATGACTCGGTGTATAAGTCGAGGTCGATTTTTTTCGGTCGATTTTGGATCGAAAAAGGTCGACCAATACACCGGCAAATACGGTAATATCCATTGAGAGAAAAAAGAAAAAAAAAAAGAAGCCATTGCTTTCAGAGAATGTAGTCAAGCGAAATTGTATATACATCAACATGCCAAGATCTGGGAAAAAAAGCTGGTAAAAACCAAAATATCTTTAAATTTGAGAGGAGACGATGATCTGACCGAAATTGATGCAATTGGAGTCCCTAGAGGAGTTCCTGATTAATAAGAATTAAATGACCAAATTGCAGCGGGATGGGAGTCCTCCATTTGCTGCTGGTGAACGATGAACAAGAACGTAGACAGGATAAATTACATCCATTACAACATGCAGAAATTGGGCAAACGGACACAAGCGGAGCTCGAGGCAGTGCATGAACAGCTGGCCACGCCTTCCCTAATGTCGATCCAGAACCACAATGCTCATGATATGTTGTTGTCTAAGAAAGGAGGGGTCTGCGCAATGTTTGGAGAACAATGCTGCGCCTTCGTCCCCAACAACATCGCCCCTGATGGGAGCCTGACGGAGGCGATTGCAGGCCTGCGATCCCTCAAAACGAGGACGAAAGAGCACTACAAGTGGATGACTGCTTTTGGGAAGTATAACGCCCTTGTGTCCTCAATTTTACAATCAGTTGCAGTGTTTGCTGCTATGCTCACCTTGTATGGATGTTGCATACCATGTCTTCGTGCTCTGTTTAATCGTCTCGTCACTACAGTAATATCGCCCATGGAGGATGAGATTGCTCAGATATACCTAATGTCTGAGCGGCAACGTGATGATGTTGATGGCAAAATTCCTGCATCTGTGTTACCAGACTTTTCCCAGATCCGTGGGATTCTGAATTATGACATCGCAACATTTATCCTTTGGAGTAAACATATTTGTCCTCATGAATGTGATCCGACGACTGAGAGTCGAGAAAAGGGGTTGTTTACGGTGATGTGTGAATTTGAGCAAATATGTGATAAACAGTGGGGAAATGTCAGGATAATTAGTTTTGTAGAAGCGCTGGCCGGCCTGACCTTCGCTCAAGGCCAATACATCTGCCAGGTTTTAGGGAGTTCTTATACTCCCTTCCTCACTAGTTATGAACAGAACACCTTTGTTCCTTGTTTAGCTAAAGAGAAGTTCATTCTCTATTATACCTTGTAGTTTCTATTTATGAATTGTTGTTGACCGGGACAGTTTTTAAGTTATCCCATATTTACTCAATGTTTGGTTAAGTAGACTTCATGCAAGTTATCTCACATTTACTTAACGTTTGTTGGAGTGTATGCACGAGAGGTATCTGATGATTTACTCATCATTATTATTGTGTGAAACATAGCAAGAAAGTCTAGAGCATTGTTTTACAGGGACACGGCATCCAGGAGTTGGATATCAACACCGAGCTGTCACAATCAGTGTTGCCGACCCATAGACTTGCTGGACTTATAGACGGAGGAAACTGGATGGGAGTTTTGGACATTGCCGCTGTGTGCCAGGATGAGAGAGCCGTTTTCAAGGTGTAAGGCAGGGATGTCAAAGTCAAACACACCGAGGGCCAAAAAAACAAATTTGCTACAAGCCGAGGGCCGGACTGGTTCAATGTTTATTAAAATATATCGGAATGATTGCACATAGCCTTTTGAACTAAGACCTAACACAGTGTACATTATTTAATGATTAAATGAATATGGCAATATTTTGTTATGGCTCTGTCAGTAACTTCAAGGGAAAACATTTTCAACAGCCAAACAGCAAAAAATTCAATTGTTTTAAAAACAAAATGTGTTTCTTAATATCAACATAAATGCATAAGTAAAAGTGCATGCATTATAAACTGAAAATGTATTATTGTGCTGCTCTATGATCTACCGATCATTGCTTTCAAATTGTAAAATAAAAAAAATAATCAAATCAGTTGTATTCTTTCTCATGGCTCTTATGTGCAATTTTCCCTTGGTCCATTCAACTGAAAAATAAATATAAATAAATAAAATTCAAAAATTTACGGCACACAGACAAAACAATACTTTCTTCAAAGAAAAATCGTCTTGTAGAAACAAATGTAAAAATGTAACCGAATTAAAAAACGGAAAATACGTTACTGTTCTGTGATGCTCACTTGTCTGAGGCTGAGCCTGATACTTAGAGGTGTCTCATTGTTTGTACAAGTTCATCAATGTTCGGGGTTAGGCTCTGAGGCTCAAAACCCGTTTTTGATCAACTCTCCTTCTGCAAAGGGCCGGGCTGATTTGGCGATCTCTTTTGCCACAATAAAGCTAGCCTTGGCAGCAGCCTCGCTTTGTGATTTAGCATACGTGAACATAGCCTGTCTGGACTTAAGGCCTCGTTTTAATTCTTCCACCTTCTGTAGCTTTTGTTCATATTCCATATTCTTGTCTTGGTCTGTGTGTTTCTTAGACGTTTAATAGTGCCTTCTTAAATTTAATTCTTTCATTACAGCCGCATTTTCTCCACACAGAAGACACACAGGTTTGCCTCTTACCTCCGTAAACATGTACTCTGCCTCCCACCTGGCCTGAAACCCCCTGTTCTCAGCGTCCACCTTACGTTTAGCCATTTTTGAGGAGGGGGGTATCAGAAAGTTGAACTCTGCTCTGACTACTGATGAATAATGAAGCCGCTTGTGCGAGCTGCAGGGACATCGCGGGCTACCGTTGCATTGTGGGAAATGTAGTGTTGGTGCGTGCAAAACACCAGCGGGCGGCTGTGGCCTACGGGCCGGTTCTAATAGTAATTCAATATCATCCAGGGGGCCATAGATAATCAATTCGCGGGCCGGATCTGGCCCGCGGGCCGTAACTCTGACATATGTGGTGTAAGGGCTCTACTACCAAGATGGCTGCACCATCGGACGGGACCTACTTCGTCCAGAAGTTCAGAAGCACTGCCTCACCTACATCCTATGAGTGCACGTGCCTGTTCAGAACGGATCGTGGTTTTGTGGTCACAAGAGTTGTCCAATGCTGCCTGCCAACTGGACACGAGTGTGTGCGCCAGTGTGAGTGACAGACCACACCTACAGACTAGAACATCATCAGCTGACGAAAACACGAGCACATATACAACTTCTTAGACGTGACAGATGTGATAATGTTAATGAGACGTGGATTGCGTAGATGCTGTTCTGTTGAGCATGTTTTACGGAAACTTGTTGATTTGACCATCAAAAATGCTTCGCAAGTAATGGATACAATGATGTACTGTTTCTGTGGTTTTCTTTTTATTTATTTTTTATTGATAGCATTCTGGTCGCCTAAGGCAGAGGGACCGTGTGAGAATTTTCCTGCTAATAACATCTGGCCAGCAGGTTTTTCGCTTACACAATAAGTTTGATCTGGGGTATTAAGGTAATACCTCATCTTCACTGGAAAGTGTTGCTATCATTGTTTGTTGTTTTTTATTATTACTATTCGTTCTTCCTTATACATATATATACATATAAACATATATATATGTTTTTTTTTTTTTTTAACTTGTCCCTTGTTGTTTGGGGTGGCATAATCATATGATAAAACAGGAGGGAGATGTTAGGGTTTTTCAGATTATCCTTATCGTATGATTATGTTGGAATGCAACCGGTAATAAATAAGATAGCTTGTCCCATCCTACACAAGGTCATAAAACACCCCCTGATATGTTTTGACTAGAGGACAAGGGCTTTCTCTATCCAGTCCACTCTTACCCCCACTCTGTTTTTCTTAATAAAAATGCTCTTGCAGGAGCCGAGGGTCAGACCTCCATTCTAACATCGCTGCACGCATAGCGACGAATGGACTCTCCACCTGCAGGTGTCTAAAAGGACTTGTCTCCCGTGTGGTTCTTGCAAAATAAGTTGGAGTGAGTGAATCTCTAACAACTTCAGCTTGCGAACATCACATGCACTGTGATTGGTTGTTACCTGAGCCTTGATTACATGTCATGTCACATTAAGTTGACAGCAAGTGGCAAAATGTATTTTAAAAGTGTTATTTGTATATATAAAAATAATAATTTATAAAATAAATGATCAAATTATAAAATAATTTATCAAATAAATTATCAAAGTCATTATAGACAAAATACTTAATTTGTAGTGCTAAAAATGTCTAAACAAGCGATACGGATAATGGATGGATGGATGGATGGATGTTTAGTAACACGTTAATGCACTGAAAAATAAGTTTTACAGTCTGAGCTTCATAGAAAAAAAACAAATCTGTACAACACAACACAACAGGGCTAGAGTAAAGAGGCAAAATACTTACTAGTGTGGTCAACTGTAGCATGGAGAATGACACAAATCAAATGTTCATAAGCGACAATATTTTGTGTGGATGAGAGTGAGTTAATGAATGAATGTAAAATAATGTTTTTAATTAATTAGGTGGGCATTCCAGTCCCAGGGACGAAACGGTCCAAACGGACACTCCTTTTGCGAACGGACGGGTGCCTAGAAAGTTGAAATAAAGGGTGAACTTATGTGTTTTTTTGTTCATTCCTGTAATTATCTGGAAAAGTGCTGACTAAACTTTCAGTCTACACTAACATGGAAGTCTGGCAAAGATAGGGGTTACTGTTTGTCTCACGTGTGTGAGCCATACATTCAATCTGAACGCGAGTGTTAAAAAGAAACAAAATGTTTGTTTCTTCTTATCTGAGGCAGACTCAAGTAAAGGGTTTTTGATAAAAGTTCTGCCAGAGGCAGGATTTGAAACTCTTTCTGACAGGGGATTCTGCTAGACGTTCCCAGCAAAGCCTCCCAATATGTTCGAGTTTGCCAGGTCGGATGTGCGTCTACCCCCACGATCGGAGCCAACACCAGGCGGTGATCTGTTGATAGCTATGCCCACCTCTTCCACCGAGTGTCAAAAACATGTGGTCAAAAATCTGATGACACAACAATAAAATCCATCATCAAACTGCGACCTAGGGTGTCCTGGTGCCAAGGGAGACCCTTTTGTTTGAACAGGATGACAAGCACAGATGTCGAGTAACAGAACACCACTCTGGTTCTGATCGACGGAGCTCCTTCCATTCACACTCCTCCAGGTCTCACTGTCATTAACCACTTGAGCATTGAATTCACCCAGCAGAGCGATGGAGTCGCAAGAAGGAGCACTAGCTCTGCAGAAATCCCCCCATCTGAAGGCAGAAGGAGGCTACCGTCTCATCCACTGGGGTGAACCCCAATGTACAGGCGCCGAGCCGAGGGGTAAGAAGTATGTCTACACCTGTTGGGCTCCTCTTACTATGGGCAACTCCAGAGTGGGAGAGAGACCAACCTCTCCCGAGAAGACTGGTACCAGAACCCAAGCTGCGTGAGGCGTCAAGTCCCACTATGTTTAGTCGGAACTTTTCTGCCTCGCACACCAGCTTGGGCTCCTTTCCTGCCAGAGAGGTGACATTCCATGTCCCAAGAGCCAGCTTCTGTAGCCGGGGATCGGACCGCCAAGATCCTTGCCTTTGGCTTCTGCCCAGCTCCCTGTGCACCCACCCCTTTGGCCCCTCCCACCGGTGGTGAGCCCATGGAAAGAGGGACCCACGTTGCCTTTTCAGGCTGTACCCAGCCAGGCCACAAGAGTGCAGGCTGGCCACTTGGCGCTCGTCTTCAAGCCCTACCTCCAGGCCTGTTTGTATTCTTTATAAAGGTTCTCTGAGCCATCCGTGGTCTGGTCCTTCACCTCGGACCTGTTTGCCATGGGTGACCCTGCCAGGGGCATAAAGGCCCCAGGCGATAACCCCTCGGATCACTGGAACACTCAAACCCCTCCACTACGACAAACTGAGAGCTCATAGAGGGGTCATTATGGTTTAATCACACTTCCATTGGTATTAATTCGCCAATGATGTTTTTTTTTACTACAGTCCTACAATTCAAAGCCAAGTAGCATGCAGAATGGGGATGAGATGATTCATGCCCAAATAATTCAAGCAAGTGTGTTATTGCAAATGTGTTTATGAACTGGTACCCTTCATCTAATTATATACCCAAAAAGAGGCTCTCAGATTCAAAAAAGTTAGTGAACCCAAGGAGTTGCATGAGTACATGGTTAAACAGTAGAATAAAGTACAACCAAACTCACTGTCTTTCTGCCGTGACATTTTTTTATGTTTACCGTAAGTCATGGCTTGCATGCACCCTATAATGCGGTGCGCACTATGTGTGGATTAAATACAAAATAGACCCCGCAATTGAGTCTGCACCTTTTAACCTGAAGCGCCTTATGATGCGGACAATACGGTAGTAATTTATTTGGGCTTTGCACCCTTCGCTCTTTTTTGTATCAAATTACAAACATTTGCTGGTTCTTTGAGCAAAAAAAGTTAAGAAATAATACATCCACTATGAATTAAAAGTCGGGCGGCTCGGTGGAGCACTGGGTAGCACGTCCGCCTCACAATTAGGAGGGTGCGGGTTTGATTCCACCTGCGGCCCTCCCTGTGCGGAGTTTGCATGCTCTCCCCGAGCCCGCGTGGGTTTTCTCCGGGCACTCCGGTTTCCTCCCACATCCCAAAAACATGCTTGGTAGGCCGATTGATCACTCCAAATTGTCCCTAGGTGTGAGTGCGAGTGCGAATGGTTGTTTGTCTCTGCGTGCCCTGCGATTGGCTGGCAACCGGTTCAGGGTGTCCCCCGCCTACTGCCCGATGACGGCTGGGATAGGCTCCAGCACGCCCGCGACCCCCGTGGGGACTAAGCGGTTCAGAAAATGGATGGTTGGATGGATGAATTAAAAGTTAGTTAAAGCAAGTATAATGTAATTTTAAATGTTTTGCACTTCATTTGTACATCTTTTGATTCCAACCTCAGTCTGGCACCTACAGCGATTCGTTTTTGTGTTTGCACATTCTGGACCTCAGTCATGTTTTTGTTTCAATTCATTAAAGAAAAAGACAATTCAATCAATTTTCTCTTGAATTGAAGATTGTAAGGCAATAGCAGTACCTGGATACTCGTGTGAATGGAATGGGTAAAAAATATGATTTGCCAGAGGGTAACAGCTTGCAGCAACCTTTATTTTTGATTGGGGGAAAGAAAAGAACTTTAAACCTTTTATTTTTTCAACAATGAACTTTGAACTGAACTAGTTCGTTTTAAAAGTTGTGAACTGAACTTTGAAATACTTCATGTAGAAAATGAACTTTTCCAACAATGTTGAGGTCTGATAGGCAGGCATGGCTCCTTGTGGGGTTGAGGTTGGTGAAAGCAATGATGGTAAACTCTCAAGATGAAGTAAAAAAATAAATTGCTATTGCCCGTGGAAGTTCACACCTGATCATTTGGTGACAGCTTGCTGATTAATGTAAGCTCCACTAAATGAAAAGAGCTATGTGCAACACATTTATTTTTGAAAACTGTTTTAACATATTTTACTATACAGGGGGTCCTTGGTTTACAACGTTGATCTGTTCCTACGCAGCGATGTAAACCAAATTTATATATCGGCTACAACCTTCCTGTGTGGAGTTTGCATGTTACTCAAGGTACTCCAGCTTCTTAACACATTTCAGTAACATCCATGTGTAGTAGGTTCATTGAAGAGTAAATTGTATGTAGGTGTGAATGTAAATGTAAAGTATTCTTTTGTCTAATCGGCACTGCAATTAGCTTCAGTCCGATATGTGTGTACATTGCTTTTCTGTCAAAGTCAACTGGAATAGGCTCCAGCTCACCCACAAGCTTAATGAGGACAAACACTACAAAAAGGATGGTTAAAATGTTTTAGTACTGTAGGTACATTTAGCCACAACTCATCATTAGAGGCCATTCTAAAAAAAAAAAATGTTTTTTCTTTCAAAGGTCCATTAGTTGCAAATTTTTGTGATCTGTCTCTGGGTTTGGTCCTTACCCTAAAAAATAGCAAAGATTTACGCTGTGGTATTTTCATAAATGCTGATACAAAACAAAGATAAAATTGTGTTAGGGGGTGTAACCCCCTAGTCTTGTTTGTTTCTACCTACTAAATGGATTCTGTTGAGTTCTGGTTTTCAAAGCTCAAAAGGCTCTTCAATGGACTGACAGGAAAAACAAGATTGGGTGCCTCATACTATAAGCTGTACACATGCTACAAGGTTACATAGGTAGAATTTTACAGCCATGTCAGTTCAGATTGAGTTAAGTACTTTCCATAGTGAAGCTTGTGAAAGAGTAGATAAATGGCATAAGGGCAGAGAATATTTTGAGAATATTTGATTTTGTGTAGTGTGGTATGTATGGGGTTGTACTTTTTAGTTTAACATGAGTGAAATTCACTCAAATTATATCAAAAGGAGCAGTCACTTCATCTTATTTGGCTATGTCCACCCTTGTTCATAATATGTACTTTTCATTTTCATTTGATCCCTCAGGATTTAAATCTTGTGAAACGATGTCTTACTTGGGTTGGGCTGCAACAAGACCACTGTTTGTCTGTAGATCTTCTCAGTCCAGTTTTTGGTGTAGTCCGCACGGATCATTAGGTTTTCATAGTGAGCATCCAACTCTGTTTTCTCCACCTGGCCCAGCTTCTCCCCTGTAAACTGAAGCAGCATGCAGTTGATCTACAGCAACACGTTTTTCCTTAACCTCTGTATCTTCAAATACGAAACTAATACCTGTCATTCTTCTGTCACTGACACTAATGCCATCAACATGTATGTGTCTTACTCTTAGTGTAGTATAATCAGGCTAAAACAATGCTAACTCTAAAAGCAATGTAAGCATGAACCGAAGCATGAATATTGTGGAAAAGTTGTTTTATCCGTCATGTCAATTTATGGTAGCGTTTTAGCCATGCTACAACACACACAAACGAAGCATTTCACGGCGAATTATAGGTTCGAAATATATGGTAGAATGCCAAAGCGTCGGTCCGCAAAACCAGTGCGGGATTTTATACCTGCACAGCCCGTGTAAAAAGCAACCCAGCACCCATGGCAAGCCTTTTCACGTTAAAATCCATCTTGTTGATGTCCGAGCAGGTCTAGCGAAGAGGTGTTCCACACCGGACACAGGCGATGTTGCAGCTCGAGTTATGAGCCTCTGCCAGTCAGACGTCACGTCAACACCCATTTTTCTAAATTATTATTAGTATTATTCAAATTACTCACATTCGTAATCATGTTCTTCATAGACAGATATGCAACACACAAAACATTGTTTTAGTTGCAACTTTTTTTGCGATGCAAAACTAGCTTTTATGATGTTTTGAAAAGTGTACTCGTCACGGGTTATGTTATGCTTTATCTCACTAACAATAATTAATATGTTGGCTTAATTTTGGGGCACCATTTAAATGACCACGGGCGTGGTGTTTTTTTTTTTTTTTTTTTTTTTTTGTTTTGTTTTTTTGCGATGGGGTGGAGCATACACCGGAAAGCAAGGTGGCGCTGCTCAACCTGAATGTCAGCATCTTCTGTGGTCGTGAGAAAGCAACGTGAGTTTGTTTATACGACATCTATTTAAATTTCTCTCATTGTTCGATTGTTGCACACTTGTGTTTGTCCTGTTGTCGCGTTTTAGTTGATGTTTAATAGAGTAATATATGACTGCAGTCAAGCTAACTATCTTTTAAGCTAGCTACCGATTTGTCAGATAAGTGAGCCGAATATTGTTTAGTTTATCTGCCCTTGGTCGATACGATAATAATGATCAACTTTACATGAAACAGCTTTCCAGCTGTTGGACCAGCGCGTAACGTTATGCAGAGCAATTGGGCATGGCTTGGAAGTCACGAACCCGCAGTTTGCAAGTGTTTGACACAGAGCTGAGTGCTGACACAGTGGAGTGGTGCCCTGTCTCGCACTGCAACAGATTCCTGGCCTGCGGCACTTATCAGCTGCAAAAAGGGGTGAGTGTCGTTTCTCTGTAGTATTATTGGTTTGGTACTAGTCGATCAAATTTCCAGCTATTCTTTGGGAGCACAAACAATTCCTTTTTTTTTTTTGACTGGACGAAGTAGTCTGAGGTTGCCCTTGACGCCATCAGTGCTATGGGTTCTTCAACTCACAATTCAAATATAACAAAAGTCGACTTGAGTTGATTCAAGGTTGATCGCTGACCACAGCAAATCACCAACATGTCTCCTCTGCATCTAGCTCTGCCCTTACTCCAATTCTTTTAAGTCTTCCATCACCACAACCATACATACATCTCCTCCTTGGGCTCCCTCTTTGCCTCCTACTAGGTGGCTCCATTTCCAGCAGGCATCTATAAATTACACGACAAATCTCACAACACACAACCAAGAGATGTCACAAAAAATATGAATAATGAAATAATAATGTTATTGTTTTCTGAAATCACTGAGCACTGCAGTTAGTAGCTCTGGAACAAAAGAAAAGACACACACACAGGTTTGATCAGCCTGGTGGAAATTGGAGTGCCTTGCTTGGGAATGACTGTTGTAGTCATTGCTCGAGTCTGTTAACCATACACCTTGTCTGTTCTCACTGCCTTCCTTTTAATTAAGTATTGATGGAGTTAGATGAACAATTGAGACAATCTATTTAGTAATTTGTGTTATTAAGTTTTGGGTCAGCCGACAGTATTCTTGGCTTTGCAAAGCTAAATAATTTATACTGTCAACTGACTACTATAAACAATGTTTCCATTTTCCTGAACAGTGATGAACATTTGCACTTTTACATTTCTGCCGTAGAAAGGAGAAGAAGATGCTGCCCCGAGCCGGACTGGTCGTTTGTACCTTTTTGAATATCAACGAGAAGCTTTGAGTCCTCCTCTCACTGAGCTACAGCGCATAGAAACACCTGCCATTTTAGATTTGAAATGGTAAGAACCTTCAAGACTTTCATAGATAAATAGCAAACTGATGCTGACAATGACAGTGGTATCCTCTCTTTTGAGGGCTGAACGATTTTGAACGATTTAAATTGTGATAATTTTTTCAAGGTCATCTGTTTTCTTCATAAACACAAGCAATAATATTCATTACGATAAACAATATCAGATGTAGCATACATAAATGAACCGTGAATTAATATGACAGTATTTCTACTTCAAATAATTTTTAACTTAATAAACAGTTTGACTTGCGAAGACTGCAAGTAAACATTCATTAGGACAACTTCACAAAATTATACCAAATAAGTGTGATGCAAACATAAACCAGTAAACGATAAATCAGATCACAACAATAATGCAAACGGTGTTGTCTTATCGTGGGTTATGGGACAGTTATTGTAGAAGAACCATTTGCAAATGCATGACTCGAGTCCCAAATCTATAACCAGAGTCACAAATAGTATATTTACCCAGATTCACAAATTCACAGCCAGATTTACATCCATCCATCCATCCATCCATCCATCCATCCATCCATCCATCCATCCATCCATCCATCCATCCATCCATCCATCCATCCATCCATCCATCCATCCATCCATCCATCCATCCATCCATCCATCCATCCATCCATCTTCTTCCGCTTATCCGGGGTCAAGTCGTGGGGGCAGCAGCTTCAGGAGGGACTCCCATACTTCCCTCTCCCCAGCCACTTCATCCAGCTCATTCCGGGGGATCCCAAGGCGTTCCCAGGCCAGCTGAGAGACATAGTCTCTCCAGCGCATCCTGGGTCGTCCCCGGGGTCTCCTACCGGTGACATGCCCGGAACATCTCCCCAGGGAGGCGTCCAGGAGGCATCCTGATGAGATGCCCGAGTCACCTCATCTGGCTCCTCTCAACATAGAGGAGTCGCGACTCTACTCCGAGTCTCTCCCGGATGACCGAGCTTCTCACGCTATCTCTAAGGGAGAGCCCGGACATCCTGCGGAGAAGTTCTTTCGGTCACGACCCATAGCTTCGTGACCATAGGTGAGGGTAGGAGCGTAAATTGGTAAATTGAGAGATTTGCCTTTTGGCTCAGCTCTCTCTTTACCACGACGGACCGGTACAGAGTCCGCAATACTGCCGACGCTGCACCGATCCGGCTGTCAATCTCGCGCTCCATCCTGCCCTCACTCATGAACAAGACCCCAAGATACAAACTCCTCCACTTAGGGCAGGATCTCATCCCCGATCCGGAGGGGGCATTCCACCCTTTTCCGATCAAGGACCATGGACTCGGATTTGGAGGTGCTGACCCTCATCCTGACCGCCTCACACTCTGCTGCGAACCACTCCAGTGAGAGCTGGAGATCACGGCCTGAAAAACCAACAGCACCACGTTGTCTGCAAAAAGCAGAGACGCAATGCTGAGGTCCCCAAACCGGACCCCCTCAACACCTCGGCTGCGCCTAGAAATTCTGTCCATAAAAATTATGAACAGAATCGGTGACAAAGGGCAGCCTTGGCAGAGTCCAACCCTCACTGGGAACGAATCCGACTTACTGCCAGAAATGCGGACCAAACTCTGGCATCGGTGATACAGGGACCGAACCGCCCTTATCAGTTCGCTTGGCACCCCGTACTCCCGAAGCACCCTCTGCAGAACCTCCCGAGGGACACGGTCGAACACCTTCTTCAAGTCCACAAGACACACGTGGATTGGTTGGGCGAACTCCCACGCACCCTCGAGGATCCTGCCGAGGGTGTAGAGCTGGTCCACTGTTCCACGGCCAGGACGAAAGCCACACTGCTCCTCCTGAATCCGAGGTTCGACCTCCCGACGGACCCTCCTCTCCAGCACCCCTGAATAGACCTTACCAGGGAGGCTGAGGAGTGTGATTCCCCTGTAATTGGAACACACCCTCCGGTCCCCCTTCTTAAAGAGGGGAACCACCACCCCAGTCTGCCAATCCAGAGGTACTGTCCCCGATGTCCACGCAATGTTGTAGAAGCGTGTCAGCCATGACAGCCCCACAACATCCAGAGCCCTTAAGAACTCCAGGCAGATCTCACCTTGCCACCGAGGAGTTTTTTAACTACCTCAGTGACTTCGACCCTAGAGATTGGAGAGTTCGCCTCGGAGTCCCCAGGCCCTGCTTCCACAATGGAAGGCGTGTAGGTGGAATTGAGGAGGTCTTCGAAGTATTCTCCCCACCGACTCACGACGTCCCGAGTCGAGGTCAGCAGCACGCCATCCCCACTGTAAACAGTGTTGACGTTGCACTGATTCCCCCTCCTGACACGCCGGATGGTGGACCAGATTTTCCTCGAAGCTGTCCGGAAGTCATTCTCCATGGCCTCGCCAAACCCCTCCCACGCCCGGGTTTTTGCCTCACCAACCGCCGAAGCCGCGTACCGCTTGGCCATCCGGTACCTGTCAGCTGCCTCCGGAGTCCCGCAGGCCAAACCGGCCCGATAGGACTCCTTCTTCAGCTTGATGGCATCCCTTACCGCCGGTGTCCACCGGCGGGTTCGGGGATTGCCGCCACGACAGGCACCAACGACCTTACGGCCACAGCTCCGGTCGGCCGCCTCAACAATGGAGGCGCGGAACATGGTCGACTCGGACTCAATGTCCCCCGCCTCCCCCGGGACGTGGGAAAAGCTCTGCCGGAGGTGGGAGTTGAAGCTCTTCTTGACAGGGGATTCTGCCAGACGTTCCCAGCAGACCCTCACAGAGCGTTTGGGTCTGCCAGGTCGGACTGGCATCTTCCTCCACCATCGGAGCCAACCCACCACCAGGTGGTGATCAGTTGACAGCTCCGCCCCTCTCTTCGCCCGAGTGTCCAAAACATGCGGCCGCAAATCCGATGACACGACTACTAAGTCGATCATCGAACTGCGGCCAAGTGCACATATGGACACCCTTATGTTTGAACATGGTGTTCATTATAGAAAATCCGTGTCGAGCACAGAGGTCCAATAATAGAACACCGCTCGGGTTCAGATCGGGGGGGGGGGGCGTTCCTCCCAATCACACCTTTCCAGGTCTCACTGTCACTGCCCACGTGAGCATTGAAGTCACCCAGTAGAACGATGGAGTCCCCAGAAGGAGCGCTCTCCAGCACTTCCTCCAGGGACTCCAAAAAGGGTGGGTACTCTGAGCTGCTGTTTGGACACAAACAACAGTCAGGACCCGTCCCCCCACCAGAATGCGGAGGGAGGCTACCCTCTCGTTCACCGAGGTGAACTCCAATGTGTTGCACTGCTTCCCCCCAATCTTATTGCCCAGCCGGGGGGCAATAAGTATACTCACACCTGCTCGACGCCTCTCACTGTGGGCAACTCCAGAGTGGAAGAGAGTCCAGCCCCTCGCGAGAGGGCTTGTACCGGAACCTAAACTGTGCGTGGAGGCAAGTCCGACTATGTCTAGTCGGAACTTTTCTGCCTCGCACACCAGCTCAGGCTCCTTTCCAGCCAGAGAGGTGACATTCCATGTCCCAAGAGCCAGCTTCTGCAGCCGGGGATCAGACCGCCAAGGTCCCTGCCTTTGGCCGGCGCCCAGCTCACACTGCACCCGACCCCTTTGGCCCCTCCCACATGTGGTGAGCCCATGGGAAGGGGGACCCACGTTTCCTTTTCGGGCTGTGCCCGGCCCGGCCCCATGGGCGAAGGCCCGGCCACCAGACGCGCGCCTTCGAGCTCCGCCTCCTGGCCTGGCTCCAGAGGGGGGCCCCAGTAACCTGCGTCCGGGCGAGGGAAAACTAGATCCAATTTTCTTAATCGTCATAAGGGGTTTTGTGAGCCGTGCTTTGCCCCTCACCTAGGACCCGTTTGCCATGGGTGACCATACCAGGGGCATGAAGCCCCCGACAACATGGCTCCTAGGATCATAGGGGCACGCAAACCCCTCCACCACGATAAGGTGACTACTCACGGAGATTTACAAATCTGTGAAATAAATTTGCAAATGTGCACAGATCTGTAAATGTGTGATGTTCCACCTGCTCCAGGTGGTTCACCGCACAATGGAGGGCTACAGAGGACGCCATCGCCGTAGCCCTCCATTGTGCGGTGAACCACCTGGAGCAGCAGCAGAGCTATGTCCGGATGCTCTTTGTGGATTACAGTTCGGCATTTAACACCATCCTCCCGGACAGACTCACCACAAAGCTGGACACTCTCAGACTCCCCTCTCTCACATGTGCCTGGATTAATGACTTTCTGACCAACCGACTCCAGGCTGTGAGAGTTGGCTCCCGCCTCTCCTCCACCCGTACGCTGAGCATCGGCTCCCCACAGGGCTGTGTGTTGAGCCCCCTCCTCTTCTGCCTCTACACTCATGATTGCAGACCGGCTCACAACCACAACCGGATTGTCAAGTTCGCCGACGATACCACTGTGGTCGGTCTCATCTCCAATGGCGATGAGGTAGCCTACAGAGAGGAGGTCCTGGAGCTGGTCGACTGGTGCTCTGAGAACAATCTCGCTCTGAACACCAAGAAGACCAACGAGCTCATCATAGACTTCAGAAGACACAGCCCTGAGCCAACTCCCCTCTTCATCAACGGCGAGCAGGTGGAGAGGGTCCACAGCACCAAGTACCTGGGCGTCCACATCTCTGACCGGATCTCCTGGTCAGAGAACATCACCACCATCGTCAAGAAGGCTCAGCAGCGGTTACACTTCCTGAGAGTCCTCAGGAGGTACAACCTCAACACCGACCTGTTGCTGACCTTCTACCGATCTTCCATCGAGAGTCTACTGACCTACTGCATCGTAGTATTTTTTTTCAAAGTCAAAGTCAGCTTTATTGTCAATTTCTCCACATGCCAAAGACACACAAAGAAACCGAAATTTCGTTCCCCCCTATCCCACGGTGACAAGACATGGCTCACAACAGACAACAAGTAAACAAGTATAACAAAAGCGTGCTGAATAAATAATGAATAAATAACACAACAACAACAATAATAAACAACAATAAATAATGTATGGTTATTTAGCCTACAATACAATAAATAAAGTATGGTTCGGCAGCTCCACCGCCGCTGACAGGGAGAAGCTGCAGAGAGTGGTGAAGGCAGCCCAGAGGATCATCGGCCGCCCTCTCCCCTCCCTTACGGACATCTACACTACCTGCTGCCTCAGCAGGGCTAAGGCCATCTCAGCGGACAGCTCCCACCCTGGCTCCGCCCTGTTTGACCTGTTGCCCTCTGGAAGACGCTACAGGCAAATGAAGACCAGGACAAACAGACTCAAAAACAGTTTCTTTCCCCAAGCCATAGCCGCCCTCAACTCCAGCCAACACTGATGACACTTTCCTCCTGCACTACTACTGCATTTTGTCCGCACTACTGTTTCTGATTATTCATCTACTTTTCTACTAGTCGATTACTTGACTATGTAACTCGTATCTACCTCATGCACTGGATGGAGGTCTCCAATTTCATTGTACTATGTAGAATGACAATAAAGGTTTTCTGATTTCTGATCATGCTTGAATGTGAATTGTTTGACAGTCTTGCCAGGGAAAATATACTGTACACAAACATGTGTTGTGAGTGATGTGTCAATGCATCTGGGGACTAGTGTGGCCCAACCATAGCATACCACTAGGGGGCGCAACCACCAAAACCGCTCGGAAATTCAGTGTGTCGCTCGAATAATGCCTTTCGGAAATTTGGAGTGCAGCAAAATCGAAGTGGCACTGCGTGCACTCATCTCTCCAACTTGAGAAATGGTGCGGCAGTGCGTTTGTAAATTAATGGAAGGAGGGTATGCTATTCCTCTCTGAACACGACCACTCGCAGAGGTATCAGCGTGAATTTTTGAACACGCCCTCAGTCGTTGACTCGGACCGCATCCTAATGTTGCTGAGCTAAAGAATAATTTACTTACCTCCTCAGGTGCCATATGCCTGTGTCAGAAAAAGTCATTCTGGGACTGGCTGCTGCTACAGGAGAACTGCAGTTGTATGCACTTGCGGACTGCCAGGTGAGAAATGTGACACACTAGAAATCAATATGACATACTGAAAGCTGTTTATTTTCTGCATTCTGCTGGGCTGTCTTTTAACTCTGACGACGTTGTTGGTTATCTACACCAGCGATCCCCAAACGTTTTAGCACCACAGACTGTTTTTTGTCAGACAGTAATTTCACAGACCGGTGTTTAATGATGTCACGATCTTTGAAGACAAAACTTCTAAAAACAATTCTATAAAAAAATAAAGTCAAATGTCGAAAGTATCAATAAATCAAATAATCACAGACTGCACATTGTTTTTAGACGTTTTCGTCGCAAAAATCGTCCACATTTGCACTACAATCCCATTTCTGCAAAACAGACCAACTACAATCCTAAACGTCACCATACTGTCTTTTCCATATAGCCTGATGTCTTCAAAGAGTGTTAGGGAGCCATTCTGAACACCAAGTGGATGTGGTGCCAACAAAAAAGGGACCAAAAAAAAAAAAAGTTTGGGAAATGGAGGCCTGCTGTATCTTAAATCCCCAGAACGACTTTTTTAGGTTGCCTCGTTTTTTAAGGTGTGGCGGATAAATACAAAAAAATAAAATGATACGACCGGCATAAAAACAATGGTATTGTGGTGTCAAAGAAAAGGAGACCCAGGTGTGTCCCAAAAAACTTTGCTGAACATATTCATAAAAACGAGGAATAGAAAGAACACACATCACGGTTCCAACACACCCTTTAATGCTTAGTTCCATTCTATATGCGAACACCTATGCAACGTTACGCGCAGCGTACTCGTAACATCATGCCAACGTAACGCGAGTAATGTTGTTTTGTTAACATCACGAGGTGTAGGAGAGAATCAGGTCCATTTTTCAAAATAAAAAATCGTTCAGACTCAGATAAATAAAATGAAAATAATGCAAGTTATTCATACTTTCTTGTGTGGTCCGGTACCAAATGATCCACGGACCGTTACCGGTCCGCATCCCGGGGTTTGGAGACCAATGATCTACACAATAACTGTCTATTCAGTAGAAAGGCAGCAGTAACCTGCAGACTCTGAGCAACATGGATCTGGGAGCAGGACAGCTGGCTCTGTCCTTAGATTGGTCCACTGGAAGAATGGACAGGTATGGAACTCTGTATGCTCCACACCTAGCTTTGCTTTTGACAGTTAGTGCAATAGGCATATTTTTATACCCCCTGCTCTTGTCAGCAGTAGTGATGTGCGGGTGGTGTGCAGCGACTCTGCCGGTTGCGTCAGTGTGCTCTCTTTGGATGAAGGTGCCCTGATGACTTTGGCACAGTGGAAGGCCCACGACTTTGAGGCTTGGATCTCAGCCTTCTCCTACTGGGACACACAGTTGATCTACTCGGGTAACTGCACCTTTTCCAGAAGTTGTTTCTGTCACAGTTGCACACAAATACATGCTGGTTCAAGTTTTTTTTAAACTTTTTTCTCTGTTGTTATAATGACCATTATACCTCAAATTACTCCAGATTTGGCAGTTTTTTTCAACTTTTAGTGTTTAGTGAAGTCAACCCCCAAATTTTCTTTGTCATATGTTCTGTTCTTCTATGTTCAACTATTCGTAACACAGTGTTCTAATTAATGATTTGTTTGTGGAATATGAATTC
Organism: Syngnathus scovelli; assembly: GCF_024217435.2. NCBI lineage: Eukaryota > Metazoa > Chordata > Actinopteri > Syngnathiformes > Syngnathidae > Syngnathus > Syngnathus scovelli. The sequence goes on along the minus strand of NC_090849.1, from coordinate 8,920,654 downwards.
AACAGAATTAATTAGTTTTCTGAAGCTGAGCCACGATTGGTTCTGACCTGCAACATGGTAACTGTGGTGTCATTTTCAGTCAACAGCAAGTGGCAAAATGGCCACCCCCTGAGATGGATTTAAAACAGGTGAATGTTGCTACTTGACTCATAGTCCACAAACGCAATATTAATCAGAATGCCATGTCTAGACTAGCGGGAGCACATACAACATATTATTGTAATGAACATTTTGGGGTTGACTTCCCCCTTAAGGCCAACTTTTGGTTAGGAATGAATATGACAAGTGATGAAGTGTCATTTGAAAAGGGATAAAAGGCAGTGTTAATCAGACTTTTCACATAATTTAGCCACTAAACTGGTCTCTTCCTGAAAACATCTATAACTGCTGTCCTACAAGAAAATTATATTCTATTATGATAAAATGACAGACTTTCAAGGCGTGTCAGAAATGTTCCAGGACTGGTGACAGCGAAGATACATTCCAAACCCAGTCTGAGAGTTTTACCCTTGAATGTAAGATTATCATACTTGCCTGACCTGGCCCCATGTGAGTGCAAAGGGGATCATAACGCTGACCAGTTTTGAAGACGTGGATGACATGAAAATGGTTGTGGCGACAGACCTGCAGAGAACCCTGGATTATTAGTGTCATAGACTCCAGGGGGATTACTTGGAAAATGTAAAGACTGGATTTGAAATATATCTTTTGAACCACCCACCTTCTGACCTTTTTGACACACCTTGTATGGATTGACTCCAATGTGTTATTCTCAAATTTCTTAATTGCAATGTTCCTCGCCTCTAGACATAATAAATGACCCGGAAGTTGTTTTCACGCCTCCATTATTAAGGAGCATCTCAATGGTCTTGGTGTGTGCTTGTGTGTGTTTGTGTTCTGGCAGGAGGAGATGACTCTAAGTTTAAAGGCTGGGATCTCAGGAGTGGTCCCTCCAGCCCCACTTTCGTCAGTAAAAGGTAATTAATATCACTGTTCATTTTGATCATCTAAAAACAAAATGTGTATAATTTCTCTCAAAGGCATTCAATGGGCGTGTGCAGCATTCACAGCAATCCACATCGTGAACACATTCTGGCTACTGGCAGGTAAACTTCACAGATAATAGAAAATATGTTATGTTTGCATTGTGTTTTATAGTTAGCATGGGTTTTTCTTAACTCTTGTATTTTTCCTCCCACAGCTATGATGAGAAGGTTCTGCTGTGGGATGGCAGAAATATGCGTGAGCCTTTCAGTGAGAATTTGTTAGGAGGCGGGGTGTGGCGGCTAAAGTGGCATCCGACTCACCAGCATCTGCTGCTGGCAGCGTGCATGCACAATGACTTCCACATACTTCATTGTCAACAGGCCATGGGTAAGTAGGGTACAAGAAGAACATTGCAAGTATATTTTTAAAATTCAAATTTTGATATTTTTAAGGGGACGCATATGGAGTGTTATACAACTAAACCAGTGGTTCTTAATCTGGGTACGGTGAGTCAGCTTCAGGGGTTCGGCAGAGCTGGTATGCTATTCGCCTGTACACCGGCAAATACGGTATTTCATACGGCCCACAGCTTCGGTCTTATAATGTATTATTCATGGCCCGCCTGCACTGTCAAACAATTTAAAAAAAAAAAAAAAATCATGAAACTTGAAACTGTAATTCCTCCTATTACCAAAAGGTGGCAGCACCAGCCCTCTCCGCTCATTTCTGCCATGGCGACTGCAAAGAAAACGAGGAAAGTTGACATTGAGGGCCGTCGCTTTCAAGAGAAATGGGAATTACAATACTTCACTGAAAATCAAGGCAATTGTGTTTTTCTAATTCGTAAAGAGACTGTTGCCTTGTTTAAGGATTTCAACCTAAAGAGACACCATCAGACTAAGCATGCTAACACATACGACAAGCTAACAGGGGAGTGACTGCGCTGATAAAGTGAAGCAGCTCCAAGCTGAACTGGCATCACAACAGCGATTCATCACTTGTGGCTGTGAGTCAAAAGTATCGTAATTGCCGGACTATAAGCCGCACCGGATTATAAACCGCACCAGCTAAAATTCAGGGATATTTCAGTTTTTTTCTTACATAAGCCTCACCGGACTATAAGCCGCACGTGCACACGGGTTTTTTACAAAGAAAGACAGTACGTAGAAAGCCTTTTTAAAGTTTTAATAACATACTTGAACATGTCTTTCTAAACATTGCCTGTGACGCAGCAGTAATACCGCAGCAACGCGGAAGTGTGCACGCGAGTTATCATCAAAGAAAGACTGGACACAGAAAGTTTTTTTAAAGTTTTAATAACATACCTTAACATTTCTTTCCAAACACTGCCTGTGATGCGGCAGTAATACCGCAGTAACACGGAAGTAACACAGCAAAGTCACTGAGACGCGGCGGTAACACAGCAGAAACACACCAGCAACACGGTAGCACAGCACTAACAGGGCTGGTTGAAAAAAAAAAAAAAACAGTAAAAGTAAAAAAAGAGCCGTCTTCATCTTCCTCCTGTGCACTGAAACCATCGAAGTCTTCCTCCTTAGTGTCCGATTGGAATAGCGTTAGATATCCTTCGCCTCACACTTTCTCAGTCTCTCTTTCGTCGTCGGTTTTATGCATTTCTTCAAGTGTGAAGAGGGTCTGTTCATGCTAATCTTATTCATGCGCGAAGCGCTAAATTACATTAAACTAGCGAGCGACACGTATAGCTTAAAAGCGGCATCATATGCATTTCTTTTGTCCCCCATAATGACGGTTTGTGTATAAAAGCTTCCTGTCTTTGTGTGAATGCGGATGTGTGCGTGATGCGCGAGACGATCACGTCTTCTTCGGCGCATTATCGCTTCTTCGTCTGTCTCGCTCTTGCTTCCTGCTAGAGCGCCCCCTGGAGACCGTAAAAATCCATAAGTACGCTCCAGAGTAGACACAAGATAATGTCATCAACATCGACTGCCTTTGGCTTAAAAGCGGCATAATATGATGACGGTTTGTGTATAAAGGCTTCCTTTCAGTAATGTCCAACTTGATCGCGTTCTGCGTGATGCGCGAAATGTAAACACAAACTAGCACGCCTTCTTCGGCGCATTATCTCTTCTTCGCCTGTCTCGCTCTTGCTTCCTGCTAGAGCGCCCCCTGGAGGCCGTAAAAATTCATAAGTACGCCGCGCCGCCGTTTAAGGTTCAAAGTAACCTTCTGAATAAAATGCATTAAAAGTTCATATTCATTACAACTTGTTTTTGGTGAGCAAAATGTCAGAAGAATTGAATTTAAATGCTGATTGATTGGGTTCTAATACAATGCAGATGGTCCAAACAGCGCCACTGCTTTGTGTAATCTCTGAGTGACATGGCAGAGTAAGAGAAAGGGTTTAGAGCACAGGTGTCAAACTCAAGGCCCGGGGGCCAGATACGGCCCGCGAAGACAAATTGTGCATCAAATTCGTGTGTCATTACTAGAATTGCAAATTGTCTTCACTTTTAATATCTTTTTTTTAAATATTTGACCAGTTTTTACTCGTCTCATTTGAAAACGAGTTATTTGTCAGTTTGTTTTGTAGCTTTTACTGTATATAATAGTGTTAAAGGGCTAGAGACACCGGTATATGTATAAATCGTTTTTTGTTAGTTTATGGGCTTATAAATATAAATTGACGCTCGAAACAACGAAAAGGAAGCTGTTGCTCTGAAAAATATCATTTAAATTTGCCGCACAGACGAGTTTGACTGCACCGAGCCGCCAGCCGGAAGTGACGTCTGAAGTTGTACGCGTTTAGCTTCAGTGAATGTAAACAAAAAGAGAAGAGGGGCCAGCGCGGAGACGTCGGGCCAGGTTTGCGGCCAACCCAGCGCGCCTAGCCGTGCCTTCCATTATCCTGGCGTACATTCGTTCGCGGGACGACAAGATGGGTTGAGTTCGCCTGATAGGATCCACGAACCGGACAGTGCGTGCCTGCTGTGTGCTCGTGTTCACAGTGGCCTGGTTGACTGTCATCTTTCCGGACTCTGCTGTGCATCGGGAGCAGCTAGCGTGCTATCACTCTTATTGTTCATCTTCTTGTTTTATTTTTCCTGTGTTGTTTACTTGTATGTGCGTTGTGAACGCTGTCTTGTCACCCTGGGATAGTGAGAAACGTAATTTCGATGCTGATATTGCTGCTAGAAACGGAGCTGTCGCTATCATCTGCCATGTTGTTTGGGTTTGTTGACATCCAGATGTACAACTTGTGACGTCACAGTAATGGCGCCGCCAGTTTGGCTTCGTGCGGGACCCGATCGATAAACTGGCATTTCATTTCAGCTTTATTCTTAGTAATCGGTGTCCATTTTTAATTTCCAATGCGGCAAATGTGTTCACTTTATACATTCTATCAAATTCCGTTCTAATTGAAAAAAAAAAGGGATGTCTCTAGCCCTTTAAGAGTAAAAGTGATCAAGTCATCACAAAAATCACGAAAAAAATCCTATATAAGCCGCACCTGCCTATAAGCCGCAGGGTCCAAAATTTTGGAAAAAAGTCGCGGTTTATAGTCCGGAAATTACGGTAAATCAAAAGTAAAAATTACTTATTATTAAATATTACGGAGTGGCCATGTTAATACTGTTGAAGTTATGAACCTGTAGATGTGACACAAACTATTACTTTCTGAAAAATATTGTAAATTACAAGAGCAAAATTCACTTGTCTTAAGTTTTAATAATAACAGACAACTTTGCATTACTTACAACTCCTGTTTAAAATGTTCATGAAGCAAAAATAATTTTAAACTCTTATAAATTAAATTATTTCATACAGTTTGTTCAATGTTATCTAACTCTTCAGATATGAATGAAAGGCAAAATTTGTGTTTTTAAAGTTCTTCACATCTGCCTGAGTGGCTTATATTTGGTTATTTTGTCATTTAAAAATAAAGACAATTGGGACAATGAAATTTGTTTCATAACAGTATGTATTTGCATGAAATATCTGTAGTTAAAAAATGTCTGAAAAAAGTATTGGCCCCCGTCCCCCTTCACTTTATCAAATCTGTCCCTCCTTGCAAAACGTTTGGACACCCCTGTCCTATACATATATCTATTTTATATATATATATACATACAATACAATTAAATACAATAATCCCTCACTAATTTTTAAGAATGGTTTTCAAAATTATTGTTGCCGGTCGGACCATAGTGTATGCAACGGGGGAGATGGTTGGGTGTGGTTTGGCAAAACTACCGTATTTTACGGAGTATAAATTGCACCGGATTATATGCCACACCAGTTACAATTAGGAGAAAATCTTGTTTTGTTCATATATAAACGGCACCAAACTACCGTATTGGCCCGAATATAAGACGACCCCTCTTTTTCAAGACTCAAGTTTGAAAAAAGACAATAACTGTGATAGACAGTTATTGCATGATTTGAATGAGGCAAAATAACATGCTTTTTCTCTCAAATATATTGTTATAATCATTTGTTTCAGATGTAATCATTTTCTGTATAAAAATTAAATTTGGTGTTTAAAGTCTATCACATCTTAATATCTGACTATTTAAATACTAAAGTGCAATCACATTTGTAAATTAATGACTTCTGGTTTTTGAAATGTAAATAAATACTGTGATAAAACAACAAAATTGCAATAACTGCATTAACCATCAAAGTGAAGTCTAACTGTAACTGTAGTCTTGAAACAAATCTGAATAAGGAAAAAGGGTATAGGCCAGGTATGGGCAAACTACGGCCCGCGGGCCACATCCGGCCCACGGGACCGTTTAATCCGGCCCGCCAACCCTAAATAAATTGTATTATTAAACCTTTTTTTTTTTTTCGGTAATTTTGCCTGCAATGACTGCGTTTCCCCAGTAGATAGGGAACCACTCGCCTGCGCATTTACTACCGGAAGCCGTGTCAGAAAGCTCGGTGCACACTCACAAGTGCGTGTACGTACTCAGTAGTACGGAAATGGCGCACTCGCGCTCTATTTGTATCAGTGCCGAATTTAGAGCGTGGGTTGTGACGACAGCATTCTTGTAATTTGCGCGCCGAGCTTTCGGATACAGTTTTACGCTAAAGCCACCCACAAACCTTCCCCTGGAATCCTTCCATTAAAATGAGTCACCCAAGGAAAAGCAAGGTGGACACTGAGTGCCGAGTGTTTAAAAAGAGTGGCCAATTTGGCTCGACGTACGCGACGTGACGTTCAGCCACATGAACATCAACATCAACCCGTCACAGATATAGGTAAACTGACCAACACCTCGGATCGCTCCTAAGAATTGCTACAACAAATTTTACTCCAGACTATGACACACTAGCAAAAAAATGGAGACCAACAACACTGTTCCCACTGAAAATGAAGGGGAGGCTTTCAAGTTTGTTGTAAAAAAATGCATTTTGAATATGAGCTGTACAAATACCAGGGATTGAAACTAGCGACCATTCTCATTTTCAAACAATGCAGGATGCTCAAGGACATTGATGCACCACCTGTTTGTGACTAATCTTAACCTGTAAAGTTCTTAAGGCTTACTTTAAGGAAGTGTTTCCCGTTTCCTCACCTCTGTTACCAGGTGTTTGTGAGTTAAAACTCTGCTCTGATTTTGAGATACCCCTCACCGTGTTGCCGTTTTGATTACTTTATTTGGATGTATGCTTTCACCGATTCTTCAAGATTATATATTTGGTCAGAATGTTTGCCGTTTGATGTGATCTCATAAGATAAACATACATCTTTCATTAATCTGACCTGCAGGCACTGAAGTGATGGTGTCATATTTTATGAGAATCACTGATAGCAGTTTTTTAGGGATGTTTTTTTTTTTTAATGCTGTTAATAAATGCATTTGTTTTCAAAAAACTTTTTTTGAATATCCATGCTTTACTACCTACTAAAGGCCCAAATCTTTTATGCAATGACCTTTACAGGTCGTTTATATTACTTCACACAAACACTACATCCATCTGGTCCTGGTTCGGCCCCCCCGGTCAAAATTTAGAACCCAATTCGGCCCGCAAGTCAAAAAGTTTGCCCACCCCTGGTATAGGCACACGTTTGGTCGTAAGGATGTGAGAGCAGGTGTGTGTAGTGTACATGGGTGAGTCTTTGGGAGTGTGAATGTGATTCTTGTGTGTGCGATTATTGTATGAAGTGTGTGAAGGGTGTGTGTGTGTGTGTGTGTGTGTGTGTGTGTGTGTGTGTGTGTGTGTGTGTGTGTGTGTGTGTGTGTGTGTGTGTGTGTGTGTGTGTGTGTGTGTGTGTGTGTGTGTGTGTGTGTGTGTGTGTATGCGTGCGTGTGTGTGGGGTGTGTGTGGTTCTGCAACAGACAGAAATAGTCAACATAAGTCAACGCTCAACTTCTGACGTCACACAACACGACAGCACACATTACATAATTAACTGCGCGTAACAGTTCCGCTATACTAAATAACCATAAATGAAATACTCTCGGCAACACACCAACCATAAGTCATCGAGACAACAAAATACATTTGCTGGCGACCGTTAGTCGCCGTGCGGCTGTGTAACGGCTACTCGTGCGATGCTAGGCAAACTTAAAGGAGCGCGCCGAAGCTATCAATCAAACGGCGCACACATGAAACAAACCGCGATCAGACAAACGGCACAACAGTAGACAATAGTAACAATGAAACGTATATACTCACTTTGTGTCAAAGACGCACACGATCACAGCAACATACTCAGTCGATACCAGCAACCTTTAACTTACCGCACAAGTGAATGGGTATAATGTCTAGACCCCGAATTTAAGACGACCCCTACTTTTTCAGTCTTATTTCAATGCAGCAATGATCGTCTTTTATTCGGGCCAATACGGGATATGACGCAGGTGTTTTAATGTTTAATTATCGTTTGTAAGAGAATATACACAAAGAGGATTGTCAGGAAAGAGGTGGTTATTTGGGGAAGCATACCTTTTATTAACATAACATTTGACAGAGATGAAGGAGCTCTGCAAACATACAAACATGCATAAATCTCAGCGACGACCATAATAAACTTAATGTGCAGGGAACACTAGCAACACACAACTAATAATAAATAAAATGGGACCACTTACAGGGGTAAAGTTGGCAATGCTTAAAGCTCTGGAGAAGACATGACCCGGATGAAAGAATACTTACAAGGGTAATGTTATCAACAATAGCTCACTGCTCTCTAGTGGCCAGAAGAAACCTCTGCAGTACCTGCAGCAGCTCTACTTCCTTCGTTAAGAGCAAGTTGACTGCCTTGAACTTATAAGCGGCATCATATGCATCTCTTTTGTGACCCATAAATGAGGGTTTGTGTATAAAAGCTTTCTTTCTTCGTGTTGATCTCGCTCTGTCTCTTGTACATGTCAGTTGTGCGGCACTATTTGCCTGGCGGATGGACATGCAATCAACACACCACTCTTCTCCCCAGTGACCGTGTCACATATCCATCCAGCAAAGTGGTGCCGCACAACAGCGGTCCACAACCTTTTTACTAACGAGTGTATAAGTGTATTAGACATCACAAAAATCACCAAAAATGTATAGATACGCCGCACCGGACAACAAGCCGCAGGGTTCAAAGCTTGTAGAAAAAGTAGCGGCTTATAGTCCGGAAAATACGGTACTACGGCTGAAGTCAACCCAAAAGAAAACATTCGATTTTTAGTTGCCCAAATTTTCGACCATCCAATTGGTCGCTTGGGCAAAAAAAAAAAAAAAAGTCTGTTATCTCTAGATGAATTAAATCTGCTACAGTGCATTCCATGCTCTTTACCTATACAATACAACGCTAAATTTGACTAAACTGAAATGTGGTTAATGGAGCTGTATCAGGCAAACTGAAAAGAGGGATTTGGCTCCATCGCTCTGTGCCATTAACACATTCCACTGGCGCGACGATGCACAAGGGTCGGTTGGCTGGTTGCACATCTGAGTCCTGACAGGCTCGTCAGGGTGTAACATGGCTCGCAGAATGCTCGAGTCAAAATTTTAATCATGACTGCCATCCAGATGTCGCGTAGGCCAGTGGTCCCCAACCTTTTTTGCGCCACGGACTGGTCACGTGTCAGAAATATTTTCGCGGACCAGCCTTCACATAAATAAAAAAAATAATAAATAATACATTTATATAAATGAATAATACATTTATACAAATAATAATACATTTATAAAAAATATATACCATAATTTCCGTACTATAAGCCGCACCGGACTATAAACCGCACCAGCTAAAATTCGGGGATATTTTAGTTTTTTTCTTACATAAGCCGCACCGGACTATAAGCCGCACGTGCACACGAGTTTTTTACAAAGAAAGACAGTACACGAAAGCCTTTTTAAAGTTTGAATAACATACTTTAACATGTCTTTCTAAACATTGCCTGTGACGCAGCAGTAGTACCACAGCAACACGGAAGTGTGCACGCGAGTTATTTACAAAGAAAGACTGGACACAGAAAACTTTTTTAAAGTTTTAATAACATACCTTAACATTTCTTTCCAAACACTGTCTGTGACGCGGCAGTAATATCGCAGCAACACGGAAGTAACACAGCACTAATAGGGTTTGATTAAATAAAACATACCGGTAAAAGTCACTGAGACGCGGCGGTAACACAGCAGCAACACGGTAGCACAGCATTAACAGGGCTGATTAAAAAAACATACTAGTAAAAATAAAATAAAGAGCTTCATCGTCTTCATCTTCCTCCTGTGCACTGAAACCATCGAAGTCTTCCTCAGTGTCCGATTGGAATAGCGTTAGATATCCTTCGCCTCACACTTTCTCAGTCTCTCTTTTGTCGTCGCTTTTATGCATTTCTTCGAGTGTGATGAGGGTCTGTTCATGCTAATCTTATTCATGCACGAAGCGCTAAATTACATTAAACTAGCGAGCGACACGTAGGGCTCCAGAGTAGACGGGACCACGAAATAAAGAAAAGGGTGCCGCAACACAATGTCATCAACATCGACTGCCTTTAGCTTAAAAGCGGCATCATACGCATTTCTTTTGTCCCCCATAATGACGGTTTGTGTATAAAAGCTTCCTTTCAGTAATGTCTGTCTTGATTGCGTTCTGCGTGATGCGCGAAATGTCCAAAACACAAACTAGCACATCTTCTTCGGCGCATTATCTCTTCTTCGTCTGTCTCACTCTTGTTTCCTGCTAGAGCGCCCCCTGGAGGCCGTAAAAATTCATAAATCACCGCGCCGCCATTTAAGCCTCAGGGTTCAAAGTAACCTTCTGAATAAAATGCATTAAAAGTTCACATTCATTACAACTTGTTTTTGGTGAGCAAAATGTCAGAAGAATTTAATTTAAATGCTGATTGATTGGGTTTTAATACAATGCAGATGGTCCAAACAGTAATCTCTGAGTCAAATGGCAGACTAAGAGAAAGGGTTTAGAGCACAGGTGTCAAACTCAAGGCCCGGGGGCCAGATACGGCCCGCCACATCATTCTATGTGGCCCGCAAAGACAAATTGTGCATCAAATTCATGTGTCATTACTAGAATTGAAAATTGTCTTCACTTTTAATAATATCTTTATATTTTATCTTTTATCTAAACATTTGACCAGTTTTTACTCGTCTGATTTGAAAACGAGTCATTTGTCAGTTTGATTTGTAGCTTTTACTGTATATAATATGAGGTGCTCATATATTTATTTGGGTTGACAGTCATAATGGCCCTCCGAAAGAAGCTGTGACTACAATGCGGCCCTCGAAAGAAATGAGTTTGACACCCCTGGTTTAGAGCCCTTTGACACAGGTCACCTAGCGTGCATTCCTACTAAAGCTCATAATAGTCACAAGCGAGACAGCCAGAATAAGCAGCAGTCATAGTAGTGTTTCAAAATAGTATTTTTGCTGTTTTTTTTTTCTTCAAGATACCGCACAACAGGTCCACAGCCTTTTTACGAGTGTATAAAAGTGATCAAGTCATCACAAAAATAAAAAATAAAATCTTATATAAGCCGCACCTGACTATAAGCCGCAGGGTTCAAAATTTTGGAAAAAAGTCGCGGTTGATAGTCCGGAGATTACGGTAAATACAATTTAATACAATGATATACAAAGCGCATAAAAATAAAACTCACCATTACCTCCGTAGCTTTGTTTTGGTCGCTGTAACCGCAGAAAACCCCGCTTCATAAAGATAGGATGTTGGAAAGGGAAGCAGGGTTTTCATTGCTTTTGTGGCGATCTCGGGGTATTCTGCCTTGATTTTAATCCAGTTTTCTTATTCTTGGAAATTTATTTTTTTAGGGCCTACGGGCCTTTAAAGTGTGGCGAATAAATACAATAAAGTAAAATGATACAACTGGCACAAAAACAACTTCAATGCAACTTAACTAGCAGCGTCGTAACATCGTGCAAGTAATATCCACTGTGCCCCTAACACTCTTTGAATCTGGTCGCTATGGTAACGTGTAAACATGACTGAAAAAATAAGATAAAGATACAACACAAAAATAAATATATAGCGAATGAAAATTTTAACTCACTGTAACGACGACTCAATGGGAGCCGTGAGCTTGTTTTTCTGCAACGAGACAGTCCCATCTTGGTGTAATGGGAGATAATGACACCCGAAGTGTGTTGCTTATCTCTAGTCTACTCCGTAGTTTTGTTTTGGTTGCTGTCTCTGCAGAAAACCCCACTTCACACAGATAGGATGTCTGAAATGGCAGAAGGGTTTTCAGTGCTGTTGTGGCGATGTCGGGGTACTCTGCCATGACTTTCATCCAGAACACCGGCACAGTTGTTCTCTTGAACGTAATTTTAAATCCGCCGTCATTTGCGATCTCCAGCAGTTGATCTTGCATAGACATGCTGGATTCACCTGGTCTGCTGACAAAAGGGTCGCAGATCCATTTCTTGCCATTTTGTGAGTCTTTTGTGGTTGGACAGTAACTCTCGAACTCTTTTAAAAGCAAAGACAGGTGCTCGTGCACCAGCTGGGAGAATGAAGGCTCAGGCTCAGTCTCACCCCCAATCCCCGCCAATGTTTGAAACATGTCCAATATGCCTCTGTTCACGCGCCGTACCCACAAATCCAGTTTGGCTTTAAATGCAACTACTTTATCTGCCAATTTGAAGACAGTTGTCATTTTCCCCTGAAGTGACAGATTAAGTTCATCGAGCAGGTTGTATATGTCGCATAAGTAAGCTAGTTTTGCGACCCATTTCTTGTCACTGAAATGTGCTGCCAGTGGTGACTTTTTCTCAGCGAGAAATCTCTGCAGCGGCTCTCGTAATTCAAACACTCTGGCCAGCGATTTTGCTCAGAATAACCATCTTACTTCTGTGTGTAAGAGAAGGTGTCGGTGGTCTGCGTCCATCTCCTCACAAAGTTTTTCAAACAGGCGCAAGTTAAGTGCGTGTGCTTTGATGGTTAACTTTAACGACATCACTCAATACGGTGTTAAATTCCAGTGGCATTTTTCGGCTAGCCAGCATTTTCCTGCAAATGACACAGTGTAGATTCACACTCAGGTGCAACCTCCTTAAGCCGAACAATTAATCCAGACAGCCGTCCGGTCATCGCAGCAGCTCCGTCTGTGCATATGCTGACACAAAAGGACCATTTCAGTTTTCCTGATATTTAACCATCGATCGACTTGAATAGTTCTGTGGCTGTGGTCTTGGTTGGCAACGATAGTGCACATAACATATCCTCGTGCACATCCTCCTGATAAAGATATCGCACATAAACAAGTAATATTGCCTTGTTGTCAACATCTGTAGACTCATCAACCTGGAGTGCGTATCACGGTGATATAGTAATCCTCTCCAACAATTGTGTCGCAGCGTCTTCGGCTATTTCTTCAATCCGCCGAGTCACTGTGCTAGCCGACAAATGCACCTGTGCTATCTTTTTAACCGCAGCCTCTCCTAGAAGTTCACAGCAAATGTCTTTAGTGGCGGGCAGGATCAATTCTTCACCAATGGTGAATGGCTTCTTAGCCTTAGCATTACGATTAGCCACTAAGTATGATGCTCTCAGTGCGCTCGCATTTGCTGATGTGGTGCCCCTCAGTAATTTCTTCTGTTCTTCGTGTTGCTGTTTTTTTCTTTCAAAATACTCCGAGGACTTGTCTTTTAGTTCGGGGTGCTTAGACTCCAAGAGGCGAAGCATCTTTGAGGGCTTCATTGCATCATTGGAGAAATGCCCGCCGCATATTATGCAAAGTGGGCTCGATGCGTGAGCGTCACCTGTTGCAATAAAGCCGTATTTTAAATAGGACTCCTGGTATAGTCTGTTGAATGCGGGTTTCATTTTCTTGGGAGTCATCGGCTCTTGTTCTGTCTCATCACTGGGCCTTTTCCCCTTCACAAAGAAACATTTCAAAGACGTTTGTTTTTTATTCATTTTGCTAGGTTGTAGGTGACAATCTGGCGTTCACGTGACCGAGATGTAGGAGAGAATCCAGTCGTTTTTCAAAATAAAAGTTAAATTAAAAGCAAATTTCCGGAAATAATGCAATTATTTTTTCTTTCTTGTGCGGACTGGTACCGGTCCATGGACCAAGGGTTGGGGACCTCTGGCGTAAACCACTGGCACCAGTGAATGCACTTTCAGTTGCAGAAAATTGTGGAGTAAAAAAAACGGGTGGCACATGATTTCATGTGTTATATTTATTAAGAAAAATGTAATTTATTTAATTGACTATTATTGATTATAACTGATTTATTTATAGTAATGTTTTAATTCTTTATCAATTTTACACTCTGTTTATGTCCCTCACTTACCCATAATAATGGTTTAATCGAAAGTAATTTTTGTCCCGCCAAACTGACATCAGCGATTGCTCAACCAATGAGAATTGGGTTGGATAAGGTCTTATCGTCTATCCATGCATGAACCACTTTTTCCTCACGATGGTTGTGGACATGCTTGTGTCGTAGCATTTTTGCAGTTTAACACAAATTACTTTTCCAATTGTTACATATCTTAACATGATACCTAGTCTTTGCAGAACTTTGCAGCTCACAATGCCTGGGTAACTGTTCTAATGCGCAATGGTAAATTCAAAACATGTTACCAGTTGAGGGAATACAGTAAATCCAATTGCTGTCATTGACACAGGGGATTATGGGTGAGTGGGATGCATCAAGAAAACTAAAACAATCAGGAAAACAAAACAAAACATGCCAAACACATTATTGCAGAGTTAACTTACCACCAAAGGAAGGTGATATAGACTGGGAAATGGTTTACTATGGAATTATAAAGTGGTTTACTATGGAATTAGAAAGTGTACAAAGAATTTATAAATGTCTGCGTTGAATGGAGTAGCCCAGAAATGCCTCGGGGGGGAAAAAAAAAGTTGGCCGTTTTTCAAAGTCAGCTTTTTCCCACCTAGTTTAGAGCCTCTAAATCTTCTTTTTTTCAAGCTCTCAAAAGTAAATATGGAAAAATGTGATACATTTGATTGAAAACTGATCATTTTATGTACTGTATTTTCCACACTATTGGGTGCATTTAAAAACGTACTTAAAAATTTACTTAAAACCCCACAGTGCGCCTTATAATGCAGAGCGCCTTATATAAGGAATTTGTTGATCCATACTGGTTGTACACAGCGCTCTGCCAAAATGTTTCAGTACGTTTTAGTACGACTAGTAAATTACAAGGTCGCATCGCTTCCCAGCATTACAGCAACCGTAGTCAGGGGGCGTCACTGAATAGCTGTTGTACCCACGAGGCTATTTCATTTCAAAATAGGCTGTTCCGTTAATGTTTTCGAGTACGTTTACGGATCAATATCCAACGGAATAATAAATAAGCAGCACCAATGTGTTAAATCAGTCTTTAGTAGGTTCCGATCACTTTTATGGGAGAGAGTTTGAGAAACGTGATTGTTTACAGGGGGCTACCATGACACTTTGCTGAGGCTCATGGGAGTTTGCAGGTGGCTAATGCTATAATGATAGCTGCTATACACACGAGGATATTTCTTTTCAAAATAGGCTGCTCCGTTAATGTTTCGAGTAAATTTACGGATCGATATGGAAGGGAAACATAAGTAAACAGTACCAATGTGTTAGATCGAATTGTAGTCAGTTCCGATCACTTTATAGGAGATAGTTTGAGAAACGCGATTGTTTACAGGGGGCTGCCACGACACTTTGCTGAGGCTCATGGGAGTCTGCGAGCTGAGGCTCATGGGAGTCTGCGAGCTGAGGCTCATGGGAGTTTGCGGGTGGCTAATGCTATAATGATAGCTGCTATACGCACGAGGCTATTTCATTTCAAAATAGGCTACTCCGTTAATGTTTCGAGTAAATTTACGGATCGATATAGAAGGGAAACATAAGTAAGCAGTACCAATGTGTTAGATCGATCTTTAGTCAGTTCCAATCATTTTGTAGGAGATAGTTTGAGAAACCCGAGGGCTCATTGGTTATTGGCTAGTGGATGCATACCGTAACCCTAGTCAACCTCAGTTTGTTACAGTATAGCTCAGGGGTGGGCAAACTTTTTGACTTGCGGGCCGAATTGGGTTCTAAATTTTGACCGGGGGGCCGAACCAGGAGCAGATGGATGTAGTGTTTGTGTGAAGTAATATAAACGACCTGTAAAGGTCATTGCATAAAAGGTTTTGGCCTTTAGTAGGTAGTAAAGCATGGATATTCAAAAAAGTTTTATGAAAACAAATGCATTTATTAACAGCATAAAAAAAAAAAATCCCTAAAAAACTGCTATCAGTGATTCTCATAAAATACGACACTGTTATTATGATTAACAGTCTCCATCACTTCAGTGCCTGCAGGTTAGGTTAATGAAAGATGTTTATCTTATGAGATCACATCAAACGGCAAACATTCTGACCAAATATATCATCTTGAAGAATCGGTGAAAGCATACATCCAAATAAAGTAATCAAAATGGCAACACGGTGAGGGGTATCTGAAAATCAGAGCAGAGTTTTAACTCACAAACACCTGGTAACAGAGGTGAGTAAACGGGAAACACTTCCTTAAAGTAAGCCTTAAGAACTTTACAGGTTAAGATTAGTCACAAACAGGTGGTGCATCAATGTCCTTGAGCATCCTGCATTGTTTGAAAATGAGAATGGTCGCTAGTTTCAATCCCTGCAATTTGTACAGATCATATTCAAAATGCATTTTTTTACAACAAACTTGAAAGCCTCCCCTTCATTTTCAGTGGGAACAGTGTTTTTGGTCTCCCTTTTTTTGCTAGTGTGTCATAGTCTGGAGTAAAATTTGTTGTGGCAATTCTTAGGAGAGATCCGAGGTGCTGGTCCGTTTACCTAGATCTGTGACGGGTTGATGTTGATGTTCATGTGGCTGAACGTCACGTCGCGTACGTCGAGCCAAATTGGCCACTCTTTTTAAACACTCTTTTTAAACACTCGGCACTCAGTGTCCACCTTGCTTTTCCTTGGGCGACTCATTTTAATGGAAGGATTCCAGGGGAAGGTTTGTGGGTGGCTTTAGCGTAAAACTGTATCCGAAAGCTCGGCGCGCAAATTACAAGAATGCTGTCGTCACAGCCCACGCTCTAAATTCGGCACTGATACAAATAGAGCACGAGTGCGCCATTTCCGTACTACTGAGTACGTACACGCACTTGTGAGTGTGCACCGAGCTTTCTGACACAGCTTCCAGTAGTAAATGCGCAGGCGAGTGGTTCCCCATCTACTGGGGAAACGCAGTCATTGCAGGCAAAATGACCGAAAAAATTTTTTTTTAATAATACAATTTATTTAGGATTGGCGGGCCGGATTAAACGGTCCCGTGGGCCGGATGTGGCCCGCGGGCCGTAGTTTGCCCATACCTGGTATAGCTTCTATTTTATGCACCTTTTAATCCAGTGCGCCCTATACGTATATGAAATAATTTCTAAATTAAGAAATTCAATGAGGGTGCGCCTTATAATCCAGTGCGCCTTATGGTGCGAAAAATACAGTAATAATCAAATCAAAATGGTAAAAAAAATATTTGATAACTAAAGCCTGAATGCTACTCGTACTCAAATTCTAGTGACAAATACTGTACAGATGAGCCATCGCACAAGTCAGATTTGTTTGGTTATGTTGAGAATTGTTTCCTATGAAATATAACCAGTTAACCATTTTAGTGATGGAAAAACTGAAAACCAGGTACGTTGAAAAGTGTTGACATTTTCTGAAAACACTTTGCAACCTTATTTTTCCCCTCAGAGTCCAACAAAGAGACTTGTCCAGTTGTGGCATCCTACATCCTTCACAACTCTCTGGCATATGGAGCGGACTGGTCTCGACTATCTCTGGAGAAACCTGGTCCTCTCTCCCCTCCAGCTACAGAACCAAAGGAATGCCTCACAGACAGTGGCAGATACCTGCGGATCCAGTATGAGTCTCCCACTGCCAGCTTTGACACTTCCCTCGAAGATGATTGTGGTCAATACATCCCAGAGGGAATTGCGTCGCTGTCTGCCAGCTCCAATGCAGGCGACAATGTCACACCTGATGATGATGCCTCTTCATTGTCATTTCTCCTTGCAAGTTGCTCTTTTTATGATCATATGCTTCACTTGTGGCGATGGGACTGGGCACCAGTTTAAGCACACGTAGAAACGGATCAATGTTTGTGTGTGTGTGTGTGTTTGTGTGTGTGTGTGTGTTTGTGTGTGTGTGTGTGCGCGCGCGCGTGTGTTGAATAATGTAGTTCTGCAGTACCATGGACCACTTGTGTTTCTGTTGATTGGCTTTTTCGCAAGCGCTAGTCCAATCAACAATGGAGCACTGTTGTGATATGCTCGAAAATGGTGTAGCAAAACAAATCAATACACATCACCTTTACATTTTTCATCATTATTTTATTCTACCAGATTGAATTTGAAATAAAATGTAGGAATAAAATTCCTATAGTAAGTCTGAAAAGGCAAAAGCGTTTGACTTTAATTGCTTCCAGTGGCCTGCTTATGCTGTTTTCATTTCAGCTGTAGGAAATGTTTAGTTTCTGGTACATGATGTTTCAAAGGAAACTAAATGCAAATGATGTACCTGAGAAAAATCAAAACGCCATAGCCTGTACTAGTTACTTGTGCAAACACTACATTTAAGGATGGGATGACAGCAAGTTTACCAGTTTCTATTATTGTTTTCAAATGCGTCGGATTACTAGCTTGTTGAATCAAGATGTCATTCATGAACAGAGGTCCACAATGATGGAGATTAGCGAATGAAAATTAAATGCTGTAGGCTTACGACATCTATCTAGAACTGATTGAACCAGAATACATTAAGTTTGGCTTTATTGTACTTGACTAGAAATGACAGATACAAAGTATTAAGTCCAACTTGCAACATGGTGTCACTGCGAAGGGTCTGCATCCAATGTCACCAATTGTCATCAGAAGTCTTCTCTTGCAAATAGATCTGTCACAGATATTGAGTCTCTTTTAACGCACATAGTTCTTGGGATACAATTTAAACAACTTCCCATCCTGTGTAGGTTCAAAGCCGTATTTCTCCAGGTGGTCTTTGTCATAAATCCCTTCGTTAAAGTCTTTCCTGATCTTAGGAGCCACTATTTCGGCAAACAGGCTCTCAGCAGTCACTGGGGTCTCGGTTCCTTTTGGACAGCGGTATGAAACATACGGTTTGAGTTTAAAGCCGTCCAGACTGGGTACCACAAATTCGGGAATCATGGCCTTTATTGACAGAAACTTTCTGCTGGAGAGCCTTACTCCAGTTGGTCTTGAACCTCTGCCTTTATTGTGAGTCCTTGAACCCCGCTTGCTGGTGAATTCCGACATTCTGTCTGCTCCTCTTGTAAGGCCCCTTATCAGTGTGGACAATACACCCATTGTTCCACAACAGTATATCAGGAATTGAAAACCTGCAAAAATTTTAGAAATCAATGTCAAGAGTTTGGGATACAAGCACTGTTTCCCAAACCTTTGAGTCAATGCACCCATATTACTTAGGAAAAATCATACACACACCACCAAACAAAAAATTTATGAAAACTAAATAATGCCATCTCAAGTTCCTCACAAATTGTCTAACTCAGTGTGAACGTTTATAAACTCACGGAGCCATGTATTATTTTGTAGTATGAATGGCAACGAGTGGAATAGAATAATTAGAATAGAATAAATGGAACTATCGTATAATAATATAGCATGCGCACATCGAGTGACTACAAATGGTAACATAATTCAGTAAAAGTATTCTCATGGCCAAGTCTTTAACATGGGAATTAACACTCATCTCACTCTAAAACCGATGCAGACGGGAAAAACATCAAATGTTTGCTTTCTTATTGAAACTGCTGCTGTCTTTAGCTGGCTAGCTTGCTAAGCACACTCGTGTAGTGCAATGAGTCGCATTGGTTAAATTACTCTCATCATGAATTACACTTACATTACACAGAGTGTCTAAATATTGTAGTATAACACTGTCAGTAGTTTAGTCAAAGTATGCAGTAACTGACTCCTCTCACCTTGAACACACGTTCCGATGAAAATAATGTGAACGGCAGTCAAACAAAACCTTTAGCGATTGGCCGAAGGACAACGGTGTTCACCAATTAAAGTGCAAGATACTAGTGTAGAAGCATTTGTGACCGAACCAAATCTATGAACACTAAAAGGAGTATAGTTTCCGATACGCTTACCTTCAGAATAATGCAGTTTATATAATTTGGAGTACAATACGAAACGTAATGTTCATGAGTTGTATTTCAACACAAATAAAAGTATATTTCCTTTATTTTAAGTATTTTAATTCTACTTTGAAGAAGTTAATGAGTGTAACATAAACATTTCAGTGATTTCCTTGGGAAAAAGTAACGTCTTAAATGTGCGTGTGCGTGTGTGTGTGTGTGTGTGTGTGTGTGTGTGTGTGTGTGTGTGTGTATGTATGTATGTATGTATGTATGTATGTATATATATATATATATATATATATATGTATATATATATATATATATATATATATATATATATATATATATATATATATATATACATACATACATACATACATACATATATATATATATATATATATATATATATATATATATATATATATATATATATATATATATATATATATATATATATATATATATATATATATATATATATATATGCGCGCGCGCGCACACCACACACACACATACAACAATGAGCTAAACAATCAAAGTTTCTGTCTCTCTCTCTCTCTCTCTCTCTCTCTCTCTCTCTCTCTCTCTCTCTCTCTCTCTCTCTCTCTCTCTCTCTCTCTCTCTCTCTCTCTCTCTCTCTCTCTCTTAGTTTCGTAGGTATGGCAGGATATGCCAATTGTATCACGAAACAGCCTTAACCTTGTTGTTATACATATGTTTTCACTGTGCCAAAAAACGGGTAAGGAAAATAACTTCTGCACTTATACGGAATTTCTTTCCCCATATCTTACATTAAATGCGGGCACGTGTTATTGTAACTTTTCTCGTCTGTCAAATATTTGTATGTTTAAATTTGTAGCGCATCACTGAATCCAGGCTGTGGCATTAGCAGTGTTTGAAATTACTTGTTAACTCCACCACTTATTTCAAAAGCCAGAAATGTTTTGCTTTTCTGCAACTGAATATTCTACTCAAGTTTTTAAAGTTATTCGTGGCATTCAAAAGTGCACAACGGGTGCCGTATAGTGCATTTGTCAGCCACAAAATCAGATATAATTGTCTGATTCACCAAAGTCCATTTTAAATGGAAGCTTACGAAATTTAGTTGTCTACCACAGAAGTCGTTTGGGGTAGCCGTTGTCCCGGTGCGCCAAATCACTGCTAAACTGCCTCCTTCTCCCTTTGATGGGTGCTGAGGACATATCACAGGAATAATGAATTCAAGACACGCAAAATGATTTTTATTTCCTTTTCTTCCATTGCTTTTTAAATGAACGCAAAATTCCGTCTCCTGGAGAAGCAATATTTGTTCGTAAACTCCGTTTGCCCTTTGCCCGATTTCAAAGTGGTTACATCTTATAGGACAGTGCACTAGGTGGTGTCAGTGTTTCTGGACTATTTGGTTATTGACTATTTTGGTCCCTCGGCTTAGGGGATATGATCTTTAACCCACTTTGGATTGTTTACATGACTGTGCGTGCTCTCGAGATTTATTGTGCTTATTCGCTAATACAATACAAACATAAATAGAATCAGCTTTTCAAATAAAGTCTTCATATTGTTCAACATCCTGATATTTCCCAATTATGTCACACCTAGAGGTTGCCTTGTGCTGTCTGAACTTCAGTCAGACATGGAAAACAGCAATGAAGACGGAACTTGCAATATATATCAGGTAGGGCTGTCATAGTATAGCCATTGTCAGAGTATAAGTGTTGTGGGTCTTTGCAATGAATTGTGCAATAATGCTCACAAAGCTGATACCTTCTATTTGTCAAATGTACTATATTTTAATAATTGATTACTGTATGAATGTATTGTGAAACTAGAAAATTCCTACAGAAATTTTGAATGAGACAACTGACTCAAGCCTCAAAGCTGCACTTGCAAAGGCTTTGTGGCGATATATAACCATGAATGAAAAGAAGAGTCACTCGTACAGAGTATATCCAGACAAAACAATCTAAACTAAACTAACTTTTTTCTGTGCTTAGTCTGTCCTTTTTTGGACTTTCTTATGTTCCATCCGGAAAATAGGCGTCTATCAAGGAAGGAAGGATGAACCATTACGTCTGTAAGATGGAGTGCCCACCTCTGGCATTAGCATCTACCTTTGTTGTGCTCCGATAACTGCAAGTGAAACGCTTTGATTGCTGCAAAGAGTTCACAATGGGTGGGAGTTGCTATCTGATCCTGTACTGGATATACTCCGGTTTGAACCGAGTTGGACAGAGAAGCAAGTTTTGATACCTAATTTGTGCAGATACAGCAGTCCTATAATTAGAACTTCAATTGCACTGACATTGCTAACATGCCATTTGTTTCAGATCCCAGCTCCTTTTGGAAGTGAACTCAAGGCCAAGATGCAACAGATTATAGAAGAAAGGATGGAGGCCAACTTGGTAAACACTCATAGAGTGTGTTTTAGTTCAATGAAGTTTTGTTCTTGTGTCACTGGAATTTTTATATAGTTGTCTGCTGCTGTCAGTCTATCACAGGGACTGTCAACTGGTGGTCCGCTGCCCTCTTGTGGTTTCTAGCGGTATTGCAAGTTTTCCACGAAATTGGAAGTGAAAAACAATTGTCACATTTTTAAAAATAAAATAGATTTTTTTTATTTAGACTTGATTTATTCTCCAGCTAATTTTGTGAATCATTTACCCATCCAAATTATGTCAAATGTTGCTGAGTGTTCCAAAATACAGATGCAAATAAATAGCCTGTATAGGTCTATCCTCCTTTAGTGCAAAATGAAATAATATTCCACCAAAGCAGTGGCCCCCGAGTTGCTTATTGGTTATAATGGTGGTCCCTTGGACAAAACCAGTTGAAAATCCCTGGTCTATCAAATAGCCTACCAATTTGGCGCAGTGGTAAACATGCTCACTTATGATTATAGTATAGTATATACACGTTGTAATTGTTATATTAAAGAAGTATTTGAATGTGTTTTCTTCTAGTGGACAGCTATTCTCATTGGAGCTGTGACAATTGTTGCCCTTGTGGGAGGTGTCGTTTTCCTTCTCTACAGAAGATACAGGGTGTCAAGTCAGTATACTGCCACCTTCATCTTTGAGTCAATGTCAATTCAAAACTTCAACATTTGAATGCATTAGCATTAATTTACCATTGTAGAGCATAGTGGAGAAATATTATCATTGTCATCTGTGATGAGTCGGGAGTTTTGACGCTATGAAAAACAACAGCAAACATTTACTGTCGCTTTGTAACACAAAAATGTGGTGGAATGGATTAACAATGCAGGCCTTTTTGTAAATTTCAATGGTTGACAACTGCCCAAAATAACATAATAATCCATGGCTACTTTGTATGGATAAAATATTTTGCAACACTGTACTGTACAGTATTGCAAGTGGTTCAGATTTTGGCCTGACTGTTGTGTTTCTTTTAGAGAGTAGTGGCTGTAGTGCAGGGGTCATCAACCTTTTTGAAAGCGAAAGCTACTTTTTGGCTCCGCATTAGTGCGAATGACTGCTATTTCATACATAGTATGTTCGAAAAAAGTAATTTGCTCAAAATACTTTTAACCACCGGCGAGGTTAAGAGCAGGGATTTTCTTTATTATTTGTCAACCGTGGATTTATGAAAACCTTTTGGAACCGCTATTGTTGGGGAGCCTGAGGACTGTATAGGGGGTTGGCTCGGATGGTTATGCTCTTTTCGCCCCCGGGTGTCGGTCAGAACACAGGAGGGAAGACGTGGTTCAGTTTTGATTGCTTTACTGAATTATTGGCAAAAGAGTAACAGGCACTGTGGCTCATCGCGGCATACAGGCAAACTGGCAACGGGTATAAGCACACGTTTGGTCGTAAGGATGTGAGAGCAGGTGTGTGTAGTGTACATGAGTGAGTCTTTGGGTGTGTGAATGTGATTCTTGTGTGTGTGATTATTGTATGAAGCGTGTGAAGGGTGTGTGTGGTGTGTGTGGTGTGTGTGTGTGTGTGTGTGGGGGGGGGTTTCTGCAACATACAGAAATACAGCGCGTAAGCCAACGCTCAACTTCTGACGTTACACAACACTAGTAGACAGCACACACTTACATAACTAACTGCGCGTAACTGTTCCGCAATACTAAATAACCATGAATGAAATACTCTTGGCAACACACCAAACACTTGTTTAAGCAGGCAGCCACCTACAACGATTGGACGGACATGGAGGAGTATACTGACTCTGTTACCTCTTACATCACGAAGTGCATCGATGATGTGACTTGCTCGAAATCCGTCGTCACTCGCGCGAACTGGAAGCCGTGGCTGACGGGGGCTGTCCTCAGACTGTTGAGGGCCAGGGACAAGGCTTTCAGAGCGGGGGATGAGGCTGGCTTGAGGACAGCGAGGGCCGACCTGTCCCGAGGCATCAAAGAAGCGAAGAAGGTGTTCTCGTGCAAGGTCTCCACCCACTTCAAGGACAGCAAGGACGCACGTAGCCTTTGGCGGGGCATTCAGACCATCACGGACTACAAGCCCGCGCCGGGGAGCTGTGAGGGCGACGTCCGTCTGCTGAACGATCTGAACCGCTTCTTTGCTCGCTTCGACGCCCAGAACAGCACTTGCCCGCTGAAGACCACTCCTCCCCCACACGAGCAGCCCCTGCGCCTCTCTGCCGACGGTGTGAGGAGGGCGCTTGCCGCTATTGACACCCGTAAGGCGGCGGGCCCTGACAACATCCCGGGTCGAGCGCTGAAGGACTGCGCTGGGGAGCTGTCGGGTGTCTTCACGGACATCTTTAACGTTTCCCTGCAGCAGGCCATCGTCCCCTCGTGTTTCAAGGCTGCCACCATCGTTCCTGTGCCGAAGAAACCTGCACCGTCCTGCTTCAATGACTACCGCCCTGTGGCACTGACGCCCATCATCATGAAGTGCTTTGAGCGGCTGGTCGTGGAGCACATCAAGTCCGTTCTCCCCCCCACCATTGACCCTTTCCAGTTTGCGTACCGTGCCAAGCGGTCCTCTGAGGATGCCATCTGCTCTGCCCTCCACTCGGCCCTCACCCACCTGGAGAGAAAGGACTCATATGTGAGGTTGCTGTTTGTGGACTTCAGCTCTGCCTTCAACACCATTGTGCCGCAGCGACTCATCTGCAAACTCGACGAGCTGGGCCTCAGTACCTCCCTCTGCAACTGGCTACTGGACTTCCTCTGTCAGAGGCCTCAGGTGGTGCGTGTTGGCGACAAAATCTCCGCCAGCATCACGCTGAGCACGGGGGCCCCCCAGGGCTGCGTGCTCAGTCCATTGCTCTTCACCCTGCTGACGCATGACTGCACTGCGACCTACAGCGACAACCGCATAGTGAAGTTTGCTGACGACACGACTCTGGTGGGTCTCATCACGAAGGGCGACGAGACTCGGTACAGGTCGGAAGTTGACCTTCTGACCACGTGGTGCAGGGACAACAACCTCCTGCTGAACGTCAATAAGACCTAGGAAATCATTGTTGACTTCCGGAAGGGTCACACAACACACCTGCCGCTGATCATCGACGGTGCTGTGGTGGAGAGGGTGAGCTGCACCAAGTTCCTGGGGGTGCACATCAGTGAGGATCTCTCCTGGTCCGCAAACACCTCGTCACTGGCAAAGAAAGCTCAGCGCTGCCTGTACTTCCTGCGGAAGCTCAGGCGTGCATGTGCTCCTCAGGCAGTCCTGTCTACATTCTACCGTGGCACCATTGAGAGCGTCCTCACCAGTTGCATCGCTGTCTGGGGTGGTAACTGCACTGAACAGAACTTGAAGGCCCTGCAGCGCATAGTGAATACGGCTGGTAAGATTATTGGTGCTTCGCTCCCCTCCCTGAAGGACATTTACACCTCCTATCTCGCCCGCAAGGCAACCTCGATTGCCAGAGATGTGAGTCACCCGGCTCACTCTTTGTTTGACCTTCTGCCCTCTGGAAAGAGGTACAGGAGCCTGCGCTCCCGCACCACCAGACTCGCCAACAGCTTCTTTCTCCAGGCTGTTAGGGCCCTGAACTCGCTACCCCCTTCTGCGTAGCGTGCGGCACTGTTGCGCTATTTTTGGGAATGTCTGCTGTACGCGCACTTGCTCCTTTTTTTTCTGCTCCTCTTATTTATTTATTTATTGTTGTGTTATTTATTCATTATTTATTCAGCACGCTTTTGTTATTCTTGTTTACTTGTTTGTCTGTTGTGAGCCATGTCTTGTCACCGTGGGATAGGGGGGAACGAAATTTCGGTTTCTTTGTGTGTCTTTGGCATGTGGAGAAATTGACAATAAAGCTGACTTTGACTTTGATAAGTCATCGAGACAACAAAGTACATTTGCTGCCGACCGTTAGTCGCCGTGCCGCGGCGTAACGGCTACTCGTACGATGCGAGGCAAACTTAAAGGAGCGCGCCGGAGCTGTCAAACGGCGCGTACACGAAGCAAACCACAATCAGAAAAACGGCACAACAGTGGACAGTAGTAACAATGAAATGTATATACTCACTTTGTGTCAAAGACGCACATGATCACAGCAACATACTCAGTCGATACCAGGAACCTTTAACTTACCGCTGCACACAAGTGAATGGGTATAATATCTCGACCCCGAATATAAGACAACCTCCACTTTTTCAGTCTTATTTCAATGCAAAAAAACATCGTCTTATATTCGGGCCAATACGGTAAATCTTTTGGGCTGCATTTTGGCATACCAGTGGGGCTACTTGGTAGTTCTGATTGGTGAAGCTGCCGTTTTCAAGGGATGGATGGAGTCCAGCCAACAGGACCACATGGGAGAACTTAGAATTGAAAATTAAGCAGAGTTGGAGTGTCAAAACAAAGCAGCATTAGCTTTGATAACTCAGACATGCTTGAGTTAAACATGTTTTTTGTGTGTTGCAGCCATCAGTAAAAATACAATACGAGTGTAGTTCCTAATCACGCCACCTTAATATTATTGAGACACATCGGAACTGTTTTAAATTGTGAGGAAAAAAAATGCATAATCCCACTTTAAGTTTTCAGAATTGTCTGATGTGAATTGTATCTCTTTCTGAATGCAAGACTATGAATGCAAGACAAGACATTGAGTTGTTGAAGATGGTGATGATTTTAAGTGTTTGGATGTGGAGTGCATGAGTGCACAAATATTAGGACCGGGGATGTTAGAAAAAAAAAAATGTTAAGGTCTTAACAACGTTTGCTCTTGTGTTTCAGAGGAGGGGGCAGGCATACCACATTATCGGTTTCGAAAAAGAGACAGGGTTATGTTCTACGGCCGAAAGATAATGAGAAAGGTTAGTATACACTGATGCCTCTGTCTGGACACCGCTGTTGCTATGGACTCACTTGAACTATAAAACATTGCCTAGTTTTTTGTTCCGTTCATATCTCACTTTTTCCTTATACATGATAGTTTAAAATATCTCCACGTTTTGGTGATACTTTTGATTGAACCCAAGAATGTTCTAATAATGTATGTGATTTTCTCAGTTGTATTTTTTTACGTATATACACTGCTAAAATAAATAAAGAAATACTTTTGAGGATATCATTCTGACATTTAAACTTCTGGGAATTTGATCTGGTGAGTTAAGTAATAAAGAGGGCTCTTACCGTAATTTCCGGACTATAAGCCGCGGCTTTTTTCCAAAATTTTGAACCCTGCGGCTTATAGTCAGGTGCGGCTTATATAAGATTTTTTTCGTGATTTTTGTGATGACTTGATCACTTTTATACACTCGTAAAAAGGCTGTGGACCACTGTTGTGCGGTATCTTGAAGAAAAAAAAAAAAAATACTATTTTAAAACACTACTATGGCTGCTGCTTATTCTGGCTGTGTTGTTTGTGACTATTATGAGCTTTAGTAGGAATGCACACTAGGTGACCTGCGTCAAAGGGCTCTAAACCCTTTCTCTTACTCTGCCATGTGACTCAGAGTGGCGCTGTTTGGACCATCTGCATTGTATTAAAACCCAATCAATCAGCATTTAAATTCAATTCTTCTGAAATTTTGCTCGCCAAAAACAAGTTGTAATGAATGTGAACTTTTAATGCATTTCATTCAGAAGGTTACTTTGAACCCTGAGGCTTAAATGGCGGCGCGGCGTATTTATGGATTTTTACGGCTTTCTGTGTACTGTCTTTCTTTGTAAAAAACTCATGTGCACGTGCGGCTTATAGTCCGGTGCGGCTTATGTAAGAAAAAAACTAAAATATCCCTGAATTTTAGCTGGTGCGGCTTATAGTCCGGTGCGGCTTATAGTCCGGAAATTACGGTAGTTAGCTGCAGCTGCTTTGTTTTCACGAAATTGGTAACAGGTACACAAGAAAACAGAATGGTAATACAGGTGTAGGCCACTTTTTCCCTCAGGCAGGGATAGGCTTCAGCACCCCTGCTAAACTCGGGAGGATAAGCGGTTTAGATAATGAATGAACATATGTAATAAATAATAACATTGAGATGTTGCAAACATTTTATTGATATCAAACATCTTATTTGAGTAACAAACAAGCTATAATTCTTGACTTCTGATTTAAGTTTTTACCTCTTAATTTATTGTGTGCTGTATATGTAATAATATGAGGAAGCGATGAAACTTTTTAGGGTTTCATAATCATAACAACCTTTCAAGAGAAACTGTAACATGTTAAATTTCAGACCCCGCTTTATTAAAAAGCGGTATTGAAATGTTTTATTGTTTTAAGCTGCAAAACCAGATATATTTGTAATATACAAATACAAATACAAATCACGGTTATTGGTATCGGCCATACAAAGCAGGAAATTATCGTTTCTCGGTATCGGTTGAAAATTTTCATTTTGTGCTTCACTATAATGATAATTATTTTTGCCATCAATTTTGTTTTTTAAGGTCCAGACATTGTCCTCTCCCACCAACCCCTCCAACTCCGCCTCCCGGCAGAGGATACGGAAGAGGACCAAAGTCCTGTCTATAGCTCACAAGTGAGTCACATGTTGCTTTGATGTTTCTTCGTGAAGAAGTCATTTTATGTCCAACTCCAAGAGAACTCACACAGTGATCTAAATCACATACATTAACATTCACGACCGGTGGATTGGATTATTGAATTTGAAGTGTTATCAGTAACAAGGAAGAAAATAATTCATATTGGAAGTTTTAAATGCTATTCTTTCAGTTTGTGGAGGAACCAACATAGCCTCAAAAACCTGACACCTCCACCTCATGCTGGTCACAAGCCTGATCACAGTCTTCTGGGGAACGTTATTACTCTTCCTCATCTGGTTGCAAGCACGCTAATGTAGTTGTGTTGCTCACTCAAACACTAAAAGGTTTTACTCTATCAGTGCAGTACAGGGTTTTCCCAATCTGTTAGGGCCCTGAACTCGCTACGCCCTTCTGCGTAGCGTGCGGCACTGTTGCGCTATTTTCGGGAATGTCTGCTGTACGCGCACTTGCTCCTTTTTTTTCTGCTCCTCTTATTTATTTATTTATTGTTGTGTTATTTATTCATTATTTATTCAGCACGCTTTTGTTATACTTGTTTACTTGTTTGACTGTTGTGAGCCATGTCTTGTCACCGTGGGATGGGGGGAACGAAATTTCGGTTTCTTTGTGTGTCTTTGGCATGTGGAGAAATTGACAATAAAGCTGACTTTGACTTTGACTTTGATCTTCTCCAAGATCTGATCAACTAACTTCCGTAAGCAGAATCTTGCTGAGTATAATGATCCAACTGTTACCCACACACAGGTGCAATGCACACAATCAGTAGCTCATCACACAAATGACTATTGTTGTATTGGTGAGAACGGGTCATCATTTCCGGCAGTATAAAATGTATTGGACAGAAGCATTGATACAGACACAGTAAAACACATTCATTAATTTGTTTGTAAGCGAAATACATCTCTTGAATAATTACTGTCCATCAGGATTTATCTGTAGCTTTATTATTTGAGGGCAATGTAATCTTAGTCCAAGTTGTTGCTGAGGTGACACAGCTGTGTGTGTGTGTGTGTGTGTGTGTGTGTGTGTGTGTGTGTGCGTGCGTGCGTGCGTGCGTGCGTGCGTGCGTGCGTGCGTGCGTGCGTGCGTGCGTGCGTGCGTGCGTGCGTGCGTGCGTATGTGTGCTTGCGCATGTATATACTTGTTTTAGGATCCTCCATATCCCAAGGGAGCCCCCCTCCTTGCAGCCTAAGGAGCCCCCTTCCTGTTTACTAGAAGCAGACTTGACAGAATTTGATGTGCAGAACTCCCACCTACCATACTAGAGCAGTGGTTCTTAACCTTTTTGGAGGTACCGAACCCCATCAGTTTCATATGCGCATTCACCGAACCCCTCTTTAGGGGGGGAATGACATACCAGCAAATCAGTGTGACTTCTGCTGTTGCCTTTGCAAGACCAGTTCAGATATGCGTTATCGCGAATTTACACTACATTCAGGTGTGTTCTGCCATCCGCGGGGGGGGGCGGGGGTGACATACCAGCTCTGCCGAACCCCTGAAGCCGACTCACCGAACCCCTAGGGTTCGATCGAACCCAGGTTAAGAACCACTGGTTTAGTTGTATAACACTCCAGATGCGTCCCCTTAAAAATATCAGGTTAAGAACCACTGTACCAGAGTAATAGTTTTAAACTTTATTTGTATAGCACATTTCAATTTGACAGCGGGGTTACAATAAAATAATTTTAAAAATTCAAATGTGGTAAAACAACAGTTAAATATCATCTTTTTTCACTTTTCTTTTCATAAACAAGCAAAATACAGCAAAAGAGTATTTGACAGATACACACACATACGGTTGCATATGTGCTCTGTACAATAATAATGACAAAAACAGTTAACACACATTTTCAATAGGGTGCTTGGACACTTTGAGAAGCCCCTCTTCCTGGAGCTATGCCGCCACATGGTCATGATCTTGCTGCACCAGGGAGAGTCTCTATTTCGCCCAGGTGATGCAGATGACAGTATATGTGTTGTCCAAGATGGCCGCCTAGAGCTGTGCATCCGCGAGAGTGTAAGACCACGGGAGAGTCAATTATATTCTTTGCTTGGCTCAGTTTTGTAAACCAATGCGATATGATAAGATGTGATTTTTTTTTTTTTTGCTGCAGGATGGCACAGATGCTGTGGTGAAAGAGGTTTTACAAGGGGACAGTGTCCACAGTCTGCTCAGTATATTAGATATCATCATTGTAAGTCCCTCGCCACTTCGCGCTTCATCTATTGGGGATTCGCTATTTCGGGGGTTTATAAGTGATGGGAGATTGACCTTTAAATACACGTTGATTGCGCGGGGCATGCCTCTGAGCAATGTGCGTCACTGCAGACAAGCGCGGGAAGCACGACAGCCAACCGTGCACAAAAGAAAAAGTACTGGCGTGCAAAAGGAGTCAGGACAGCAGCAATGAGCGCTGTTAGTGCGTGGCGTAGAGTTCAAGCGCAGGAGGCCGGCAGTGGGCCACGCGCCAAGACACAGCACCAACCGGTGCGGAAGAAGTCGAGACGTGACAATATTACGTGTTCATTCTTTTATTTAATGTAAAGTTACATCAATCCAGTAGTCAGTGGTCTTTATATAAATATGTATGTATACCGTTTCTACTTTGCTGATCTTTATTTACTGTGGGCGATTCAGGAACGCATCTCCCGCGATAGAGTATACTGTGTTTGTAAACTCAAAGTGCTTTGGTGTACTTAATGTATAAGTAATGCAATCATTAGTTTTGTATTAGTTAACAGTGGGTTAGTTGTTAGTGGATTAGTAGTATTAGTCATTTAGTGGATGGAGACTAACGCTGCTTCCCAAACGTTGCATCGAGGCAACTGGACTGTTTTTGTTTGTTGAAGGGTCTTGTTTTTGGCCGGTTTGAACAATAACACCTAATTGTTGATCACCTCTAGGGGACACACCCACAGAGGAGAACCCATTGCACAATTTTTGGTTGTTTTCAACCTGTTTGAACAATTTGTCTCATGATTTTTCTTTTCTAAATGTCTGAAACTAGTATTAGTATGGGCATAACGTGTTAGAGGGCTGGAGGTGCTGAGACAAACTGAGGCCCTCGCAGCACCATTGATCAAATAATTAAAAAAACGTATAATTCAGTACAGTGTGCACCGAAATTCGGCCATTGTTTCGAGGGATTCAATTCAAATACACATATTGTTGTCCCCTAATTAATTGAGATACTCCGTACATAATCGTTTAGAATTCAAGAAGCCATTTGGATTAAAGGTGAAATGTCTCCAACAAACAAGAGCATTCGGGTTGCCTCGATTCAGCCATTGCACATCAGCATGACTTAAGTGACAGAGAATCTCCACGAACATATATAACTTTGAGGTTGGTCATCAAGAAAGTTGTGTGGGGTTTTGGAATGTACCATAACATTAAGGAGCAAAGTTGTTTGTATATTTGAAATTTAAATCCAGAGTGTTGTCAGTAGCATGTTGTAACATTGCTGTTTAATAAACATGCAAACATGACAGATTTAAGTTTTCTGGATAATTTAACTAATATTCAAAGCATCTGTCTTTCTCAACAAAATTGTTTCATTGTTTTTCAAGGGTTACCCAGCTCCATACAAGACGGTATCTGCGAGGGCTGTTGTCACCTCCACTGTCCTGCGTCTTCCAGCTACAGCATTTCAATCAGTCTTTGACAAATATCCTGAAACTCTGGTTCGTGTTATCCAGGTAAAGAGAACAAGTGTTGAAATCAAATAAGTATTTGAATCATTCTGATTTACAAGCAATATACACAACAATTTACACAACAAATGTTACACGTCCTCCCTTGTCATGTGTAGATCATCATGGTGCGTCTCCAGAGAGTGACCTTCCTCGCCTTGCACAACTATCTTGGCCTCACCACTGAGCTCTTCAACACGGTACTTTACCCAACTGCTCACCAGACTATATTTGCATGGACACATTTACCATATTGGCCCGAATATAAGACGACCCTGATTATAAGACGACCCCCTATTTTTCAAGACTCAAGTTTGAAAAAAGACTTTTTGAACACCAAATTTAATTTTTATACAGAAAATAATTACATCTGAAAGAAATGATTATGACAATATATTCGAGAGAAAAAGCATGTTATTTTGCCTCATTCAAATCATGCAAAAACTGTCTATCATATCTTAATATCTGAACATTTAAAGATGTAAACTAAAGTGCAATCACATTTGTAAATGAATGGCTTCTGCTTTTTGAAATGTAAATAAACCAATCTACTGTGATAAAACAACAAAATTGCAATAAATGCATTAACCATGAAAGTGAAGTCTAACTGTAACTGTAGTCTTGAAACAAATCTGAATAAGGAAAAACATTGCAATTAAATAATGCAAACCGCTACCACTATTGTTGGGGAGCCTGAGTACTGTAGTGGGTTGGCTCGGATGGTTATGCTTTTTTCGCCCCCGGGTGTCGGTCAGAACACAGGAGGGAAGACGTGGTTCAGTTTTGATTGCTTTACTGAATTATTGGCAAAAAGATAACAGGCACTGTGGCCCATAGGGGCATACAGGCAAACTGGCAAAAGGGTATTGTGTGAAGCGTGTGAAGCGTGTGTGTGGTTTGTGGGGTGTGTGTGTCAACGGTCAACGTCTGACGTCACACAACACTCGTAGACGGCACACATTACATACGTAACTAACTGCGCGTAACAGTTCCGCTATATTAAATAACCATAAATGAAATACTCTCTGCAACACACCAAACATAAGTCATCGAGACAACAAAATACATTTGCTGGCTGTTGGGAATGATATACTTTTTATCATTGGAATCTATGTATCTACTTTTGTGTGCAAGATTCTCCGCAGTATGTGACCATCAGGCCTTGTGAAAATGACTTGGGGGCATATGGCCGGCTAGTCATTAGCCGCACTATACAATAAGCCCCACAGTTCGCTAGACATGATCAGATCATGAGATTGTCATGGGATGGCTGAAGCAGACACACAGACTATGTTTTTGTTAAGTTAATGGTCATGAGACGTCCATACTGCTCCGTCCATAAGAGTATCCCCTTTGTTCTGTGGTAATGAGATAACTATGGAATGTACTTCCTGCCTGGGAACCTACCCGATCATGTACACTTGCCCAATTGTTTCTTTCTCAATAAAAAACTCGGCTAATCTCAAGAAGAGCGCGGATCTCAGCCACACTTGCTGTGTGTTTGGGGTGCGCCCTTCTGCGCAGGAGAAAACGCTAAGCCAAAAAGACCTACCGCCTCTGAGATTGATTTCAGATAAATGTTGTCAACCCAACATTTTTGGGGGCTCGTCCGGGATTTCCTGAAAATCTGCTCGCTGATCCGAAGAGTGTTGAAGACGCCGAATCCGTGCACGGCAGAGGTCACAGGACGCCTGAAGGAAAGCCCTGGGGAACAATGTTCATCCACCAGGCCGGCGTCCGGTTCAGCACCTCTCGGCAGCGATGATTGACGGAATCTTCAAAATAAATCTCTCAGAGACTCGATGAGACCTCTTTGTTGGCCGCGTGGTTGGGGTATTTTAGTCCCCAGAAAAAGGGTACCCGGGTAAGGACGGCGGAGTCCTTGTTGTGAATTCCAAGTGATAGGAATTCGGTCTACAGATGGAACTTGTAGACGGAAATACACCTCGTTGTGTTAAGAACATTCCGCGGTGTGAATGTGTGTGAATGGTAGCACGTATCACTCGCTATTGTGCTGCATGTAACATGGTGGGAAGGAATGGCAAATTTCTGTGGAATTCCTCACCAGAAAACTGGTCGAAGCAGGAATTACCACAGAAAGTTGTTATCGCACTAAAGAAACATTCCATCTTTAGAAATCCCTATGATTTAAATGTTGAACTAAATTGATTAAAGTGGGGGGCCGTCAAAGTGTTACTGACAATGTATCAGGGATGAGAAGTATACGTTAAATAAGTTACCAAACTTGAGGCCGCAAGTATGATTGTCAGACAATGAAGCTATAGTGCGTAGGCGCACTGTTAGGCGTGGCTCAAGAAGAGAAGCCTGAGGCAGAAGCTCCTTCTGCTCCTATGCAAAACATGCATCTAATTTAAAAGACCTGAACCCCCCCCCCCCCATATAATAGCAAAATATATCATGGTCAGTCAATAAGAACTCCTGTACAAACAAGAAGCATGACCAAGGCTGTTAAATTTCCCCAAAGTATAAATGACACTGATGTATGCGAATGATACAGTTGTCAAACCTTATTGAAAGGCCACTAATGTGAGAAAAAATAAATAAAAATAGTAAAACCAAAACATTAAATAGAGGAAGACGTTTGCGCAGCATTGTTTGTTGATGTTGTTTGTGCACTGTGTTTTTGTTGTGGGCCTTTGTGTTGCCCTTGTGTTCTCTGTTTGTTTATGTGTGTGTCTATGTGTTAAAATTTTGAAATAGGCTAAAATAGTGTGCAAGGAAAGTTACTAGACTGGGGTCTATTCGATTTGCACTGCAAGAAAAAAAAAAGGAGACATTAAAACTGGAAAATGCAATTTTTGAAGAAATTGGGGTAAAGACAGGCAAAAAAGATGAATAAATACTTAGGAGATACAACAGAATGATGTTCGAGCAGAACTGAATCAGTTGAAACGTGTAGAACTTAGTGAAATATGAATTATGTAAAATTTTGCAGAAATTGTAATCAATCTTTTATTGGCCAAGTTTGAGCATGCCATACAAAGAAGTAATAATTTAACGTGAAAATATGAATTTTTTAATTTTGCAATTTCGGGAATGTTTAAAAACTTTCCCAGTGTGATTTAAATGGGCTGAATGATGTGAATTTCAAACTGGGACAATGTAAAGGTGAAATGTAGAATTTGCCTTTAAGAATGAGTGGAAGGAAAATTGCCCTAAATTTGCAAATTTTGTGGAAATGAAAAGCTTATGGAATTAATTGAATGCAAGCATCTCTTGAGTGAATTTTTGGAATATGTCAAAATCGGAATGAGTGGGTTGTTTTATCAAGAACCTTGAGATAGGACAGATTCAAATGAGGACTGTGAATTAAAAATTATGTAGTATGACTGTGTGGACAGCTTGAAGAGAGCTTGAGGAGAGTGAGAACAGTGCATGCGTGCGTGCCTGTGTGTGTGCGCGTGTGTGAGATGCAAATGAGCAGGAATGAATGACAAGATACAGCTTGACTGGTTGACGTTGTTGGAGACTACTATGTGAAATGTAGTAGAACAACTTTAAAGAAAGAGTGATTTTGAGCATATTTAATGCTAAGAAAAGAAAACAGGCCTTATTTCACAGTGGTTGACTGATTATCATGAATTGAATGGCTCGTTTTACGCTTTCATCTAAAAGTCAAGTCAAGTTTATTTGTATAGCCCTAAATCACAAACAGTCTCAAAGGGCTTCAAGTAGACAAAAGTTCAAGTTTTCGTCTACAATGATGATAATTGCTTTTGAAACAAAGGAAGTGTAAGGATGAGATTCCTTTCTCCTCATGCAGCATTTAGGCCAGAGAGGAAGTGAAGTCAAGTAACAGAAGTTAGGATGGGTAAAAACCAGAAGTAAACTATCTTGGTTTACTCTCAGCGAAAGGGAGAGCAGGGAACAGGTTATATTAGACACACCACGACCTGCCACGAAGAACAACTGATGTTTTTTTTTTCTGTCATTACTGCAGAGCTTGGGCTCCACACTATGCTGAAATTGCTAAGCCACTAACAGGAGTGCCGTTAGCAGTCAAAGATACATTCGCGTGGACACCAAAAGTAGAAGAAGGATTGACAAGATTGAAAATGATATTAGTTCAAACAACAAAGGGTGTGATAATGGATAAGGTGTTATTGACGATGTCAATAACAAAACTGTTTTGCCAAAATGACTTTTAAGGCAACGCCTGTTGTGTCACTTATGTGACAACAGGGGGGAGATGAGTTATTAGTTACATATTAGTTACCTTTGGTTTAGATTCTTGAAAAAAAAATAAATAAAAAATAAGCATGTCCTGTTTGTGTGAAACATGATCCACACAGGAACCTAAAAGAAACTCTATATGAAAATTCGAAGATTCGAATAGTGGAGCCTAACAGGAACATGGGAAAAGTGAACAGCTGAGAAATGGCCTTCGATCTAGTGGCAGTGAATTATAAATTCAGGACAGTTCAGTAATATCTGTAAAGTGAGCATAACACCATTAATACTGAGGTCAAAATAGAGATGATACTAGGCAAAATTTGGAAACTTTATCAGAAATTGAAGGCTCAAATCAGGAAAGGTGGAAAGGTAATAGAGAGAATGGCATAAAATCAAAGTTAGGAAAACAAAAGATAGATAGTAGCCTGAAAATAGGAGGAGCTTCTGGAAATTACAGTACAATTGAGAGAAATCACAGTTAAGGCTTGCAATTTAAGTTTAGGGTAACCTGTCAATTTAAAATGGTTCAAATGATGTCCATCACAATACATCCGAGCGCTCATGAAGGAAATACGCTGTCCTTCTCAGGTAGATTAGATTATTGATAATAGTAGAATTTGAAGTTTGATTAACAGAAGGCACTATGGAATTTATGTCAAATTGGAAGATGATATTTAAGTTTGGTATCCCAGTCTGTCTTTTTCAGTATCCATCAGTGACTCTGAAACTCGATCCCGAGACTCCACCGACAGCTGAGAACATCAAGAAAAATGGTGCATGGCTCTAAGGCACCTTTGACCTTTGCAAGAGCAAAGAAGGACTATATTTGTGCTTGGGGGGAGCACAACGCCCTGGAGGAGAACGACATCCTCGGAGGCGAAGTACAAAGAACGAAGGAACTCACAAGATGAGAATGGACTCAGTTGAAAATGGACTCATCCAAGAGTGAGGGATGAGTTGACTCTGAGACTACAACCAAAGATAACAACCTGACAATGAGGTGCGGCGAAAGACACACGAGACCTGAAAGATGCATCAAGCTGCTGAGACGTTATCAAACTTGGTGGAGTTTGGGTCAGAGTGGATGGAAGCTTGCTTGAGCACTGAGTTTGACACAACTGAGGAGTTGTCAGGCAGGGGACAAGGCGAAGGACTCGGATGCAGAGTCGTTTCTATCTTGGATTTGTTCCAGCAAGCACACAGAGCGAAAGTACAAATCAAATCGCCTCTTGCGAGGGAAAACACGTGGCAAAAAGTACAAACAAAAGGTGTCGCACTGAGGCGAGTCAAAAGGCTAAAAGTACAAATCAAAACGCCTCTTACGAGGGAAAACACGTAGCAAAAAGTACCAACTAAAGGAGTCGCACTGGGGCGAGACAAAAAGGCGATGGAGACCAAGGCACAAACAAAAGCGTCGCTCGGTGGCGAGACAAAAAGGAGGGTTCTTTCAGAGAGTTCGGACATCAAGGGATCGCTGGTGGTCGGGACGAGGCAAGACACACTGGCACAAGACAAGGGGAAGACACGGACTAAATACACACAAAAGGGCGGGGACACAGGTGATGACAATTAGTATCGATTACGCAGGTGCACACAATCGGGATCAGGGAAGACAAGACAACCAACACCGAGGAAGGAAACACAAACTGAAACGGAAGGAACGACAAAATAAAACCGGAAGTAAAATTACGACATCGACGAGACAGAAACCCGGAAAAATAAACGCGACCGCATGACAGAACCCCCCCCCTAGGGCCGGATCCCAGACGGCCCAGGAGCCCCAGGGTGAGCCGCATAAAAGTCCTCAAAAAGTCCCGGGTCCAAAATATAACTAGGCGGCACCCATTGCCGCTCCTCCGGCCCATAACCCTCCCAGTCCACCAGGTACTGCCAGCCCCGGCCTCTTCTGCGCACATCCAATAGTTCTTTAACGGTGTAGGCCGTCCCACCTCCCACAGTCCGCGGAGGCGGAGGGGGCGCAGGATCTGGCACCAACGGACTGTCCACCACCGGCTTGACCTTCCCAACGTGAAAGGTGGGGTGGACTGCAAGGGACCTGGGCAAGCGGAGACGCACCGCGGCCGGGTGCACGACCTTGGCGATGGGGAACGGACCCACGAAGCGAGGCGCCAGTTTCCTGGAGTCCCCCCGGTGGGGAAGATCCTTGGCGGATAGCCAGACACGTTGACCTCGCTGGTACACGGGCGCCGGACGTCTCCTCCGGTCCGCCATCCGCTTGACCCGGTCCCCCTGTCGGACCAGCGTGGCCCGAGCCGCCGACCAGACGCGACGACAGCGGCGCACCAAGGCGTGGGCTGAAGACACCGTCACCTCCGGCTCACTGTCAGGGAAGACAGGGGGCTGGTAGCCATACACACACTTGAAGGGGGACATACCTGTAGCCGTGGTGGGCAGGGAGTTGTGGGCATACTCCACCCAGGAGAGGTTCTTGCTCCACGAGGAGGGGTTCTGGGAGACCAGGCAGCGGAGACTTGTCTCCAACTGCTGGTTAATACGTTCCGTCTGTCCGTTTGCCTCCGGGTGATAGCCTGACGTGAGACTCACGGTTGCCCCTATGAGCCTGCAAAACTCCCGCCAAAACCTGGATACGAATTGGGGCCCTCTATCGGAAACAATGTCTTTCGGGAACCCATGAACCCGGAATATGTGGTCCATCATCACGGTGGCCGTTCGTTTAGCGGACGGGAGCTTGGGCAAGGCGATAAAGTGAGCCATCTTTGAAAATCTGTCCACCACTGTGAGTATGGTGGTTCGCCCATGCGAGGTCGGAAGCCCGGTGACGAAGTCCATGGATATCTCCGCCCATGGGCGCGAAGGAATGGGTAGGGGATGCAGCAACCCCATACGGGCGCCGTGGGAGTTCTTATTCCGGGCGCAGACGGGACAGGCTGCAACGTATTCATTGACGTCTGCCCTCATGGAGGGCCACCAGAATCGCTGCTGGATTACAAACAGCGTTCGGCGCATGCCCGGATGGCAGGAGAGTCTGGAGGTGTGAGCCCAATGGATGACTTGGGATCGTAATTGAGCAGGGACAAATAGTCGGTTCTCAGGGCAACCACTAGGGGGTGGCTTGTTACCATTGGCCCGCTGTACCCGGCCTTCGATAGGCCAGGTCACTGCTCTAACCAGGCAATGAGGAGGCAGGATGGTTTCGGGCTTCTTAATTTCTGGATCCGAGTTGAAAACACGGGAGAGGGCGTCAGGCTTGGTGTTCTTGGTTCCCGGTCTGTAGGACAGAGTGAAGTTAAAACGATTGAAAAAAAGTGACCAGCGGGCTTGGCGTGAATTCAGTCTCTTAGCTGACTTTATGTATTCTAAATTTTTATGGTCTGTCCAGACCAAAAAAGGCTGCTGTGCTCCCTCTAACCAATGTCTCCATTCTTCCAATGCCAGCTTTACTGCCAACAGTTCGCGATCCCCCACATCATAATTCTGTTCGGCTGGCGTCAGCCGTCGAGACAGGAACGCGCACGGATGGAGCTTGTTGTCGCTCTTGGCTCTCTGTGAAAGGATGGCACCTACTCCTTGATTGGAGGCGTCCACCTCCACCACAAACTGCCGCGACGGATCAGGAAGCGTGAGGATGGGAGCGGTGCTGAAGCGGTTCTTTAGCTCCTGGAAGGCCGCCTCCGCCGACCAGTGGAAGGGAACCTTAGGAGACGTGAGCGCGTGCAAGGGAGCCGCTGTGGCACTGAAGCCCTTGATGAACCGCCGATAAAAATTGGCAAAGCCCAGGAATTGCTGCACCTTCCTGCGTGAGTCAGGGGTAGGCCATTCCGTTACCGCGCTTACTTTCGCCGGGTCCATCTCAACCTTGCCCGGGGCTACGATGAAGCCGAGAAAAGAAACAGTGCTCTTGTGGAATTCACTTTTCTCGGCCTTTACGTATAGTTGGTGTTCAAGGAGTCGTTGCAACACCGTCTCGACGTGAACCCTATGGGTCTTCAGATCTGGGGAATAAATCAAAATATCGTCCAAATATACGTACACAAACCGGTCCAAACAGTCTCTCAAAACATCGTTTATCATGGCCTGAAACACAGCGGGAGCATTGGTGAGGCCAAATGGCATGACGAGGTATTCAAAATGTCCTCGATGGGTGTTGAACCCTGTCTTCCATTCGTCCCCTTCCCGGATGCGCACCAGATGGTAGGCGTTGCGCAGATCTAACTTTGTGAACACCCGGGCTTGCTGTAATTGGTCGAACACGGTCGACATCAGTGGGAGCGGATACCGATTCTTGATGGTGATCTGATTGAGGGGACTATAATCAATGCAGGGACGTAGGGTGCCGTCCTTCTTGCCCACGAAAAAGAACCCCGCCCCCGCAGGCGACGACGATGGTCGAATCAGTCCTGCTTGCAGGGAGGAGTCTATATATTCATTCAAGGTTTGCTTCTCAGGTCCCGAAAGAGAATAAAGCCTCCCCTTGGGTATAGTTGAACCCGGCAGGAGGTCAATGGCGCAATCATACGGACGGTGGGGAGGCAGAGAGGTAGCCTTGGCCTTGCTGAATACCTCGGCCCATTGGTGGTAACACGCAGGGACCCCGGTTAAGTCTGGGGTTGGCGCGTCTGGAGCAGGAGGCACAGGGCGCGGGTTAGACTTGATACAGGAATCATGACAGTCGGACCCCCATCCCGTTATTTCCCCTGATCCCCAGTCTATAGCGGGGTTGTGGCGTTGAAGCCATGGATACCCGAGAATGAGAGGGTTCATTGGGGAGGTCACGACATGTAGCCGTATGTTCTCCTGGTGGGGACCAATTGACAGCGAGACTGGTTCTGTTATGTGAGTTATCTCAAAGAGTGCCTGTCCATTGAGTGCCTTAGCTTTCACGGGAGTGTTCAGTAGCTCAGTCTTTACCCCCCACCGGCGAGCAAATGCCCAGTCTATCAAGCTTTCGTCTGCTCCTGAGTCTATTAATACTTCGAGTTCTATTTCTCTTCCCAACTGTGTGATCCTGCCCTTGGGGAGCACTCGCCCCGGGGACAGAGCCGCCGAGAAGGCGCTTACCTTCAGGGTCCTCCTCACTGGACAGGAGAGAAGGAGGTGTCCGAGCTCACCGCAGTAGTAGCATCTTCCCTCTCGGCGCCGCCGTAACTTCTCCTCCTCTGTTAACTTAGCTCTGCCCAACTGCATCGGTTCTGGCTCCTGGCGCTGCCGATCCCCGTACAGCCTGGAGTGGTGAACGTCAGGGCCGGCTACTGGGACGAAGGCGGGGGCGTTGCTGCTTCGGTGCTTCCTCCACTCTTGCAGCCGATTGTCAGTGCGGATAGCCAGAGCGATGAGGGCGTCGA
The DNA here is from genome assembly GCF_024217435.2 of Syngnathus scovelli. NCBI lineage: Eukaryota > Metazoa > Chordata > Actinopteri > Syngnathiformes > Syngnathidae > Syngnathus > Syngnathus scovelli. Next base: position 8,878,872 of record NC_090849.1, on the reverse strand, counting down.
GGTCGGTGGGAAGGTCTAAGGGGATTAGCTGATCCTGTATGGGTCCAGACAGGCCCCGGAGGAAGATGTCATATAGTGCCGCCGCGTTCCAACCGCACACCGCGGCCAGCGTGCGGAACCGGATGGCGTAGTCTCCGACGGTGTCTTGTCCCTGGACTATCTGACAGAGTTGGCGAGCCTTGTCTCGGTCAGCGGAGATTGGATCGAACACCGTTCGCAGGGCCTGGATGAAAGCGGGGAGAGAGCGACAGGAGGTGGAATCCCTGGCCCATTCCGCGGTGGCCCACGTGCGGGCCCTTCCCGTCAGGTATGATACCATGTAGGCCACCTTGGAGCGCTCGGTGGGGAAATCTGCTGGGGAACTCTCAAAATGCATCTCGCATTCTGTAATAAAGGCCCGGCTAAGGCCGGGTTCTCCGGAGTAGCGCTCTGGAGGAGCCAGTCTGGCACCGCCAGTCATGGGAGCTATTGCAAGGGGAGTAACGGGGGAAGCAACGGGTGTACTGGAGGTCGCTGCTGGTCCCGCGTTTAAGAACGAGAGCACTTCCTGCATTTGCTGACCCAGCTTTGCTACTTGGGTGGCGACCGCTCCTCTGAAATCTTCTTGATTCTTAGCGAGTCCTCGGATCTCTTCTCCCAAGTCGCCCACTTCCCTCTGGTGCTGGGCGAGCAGTGAGGCATGGGAGCGCACTGCGGCGCACAGGTGCTCCGACTCTGCCGAGTCCATGTCTGGCCAGTGTGTACTGTCAGGCAGGGGACAAGGCGAAGGACTCGGATGCAGAGTCGTTTCTATCTTGGATTTATTCCAGCAAGCACACAGAGCGAAAGTACAAATCAAATCGCCTCTTGCGAGGGAAAACACGTGGCAAAAAGTACAAACAAAAGGTGTCGCACTGAGGCGAGTCAAAAGGCTAAAAGTACAAATCAAAACGCCTCTTACGAGGGAAAACACGTAGCAAAAAGTACCAACTAAAGGAGTCGCACTGGGGCGAGACAAAAAGGCGATGGAGACCAAGGCACAAACAAAAGCGTCGCTCGGTGGCGAGACAAAAAGGAGGGTTCTTTCAGAGAGTTCGGACATCAAGGGATCGCTGGTGGTCGGGACGAGGCAAGACACACTGGCACAAGACAAGGGGAAGACACGGACTAAATACACACAAAAGGGCGGGGACACAGGTGATGACAATTAGTATCGATTACGCAGGTGCACACAATCAGGATCAGGGAAGACAAGACAACCAACACCGAGGAAGGAAACACAAACTGAAACGGAAGGAACGACAAAATAAAACCGGAAGTAAAATTACGACATCGACGAGACAGAAACCCGGAAAAATAAACGCGACCGCATGACAGGAGTCTTGCTAAAAGATAAATAAATAGATAAGGAACAAATTGTGTAGTGTTACAAAGAAAGAAAAAGTATCATAATCAGAGGATAAATTTGGATGAAACAGATAGGCTAAAATTGTAAGAAATAAGAGTAGAATCAGGCGGCTCGGTGGCGCACTGGGTAGCACGTCCGCCTCACAGTTAGGAGGGTGCGGGTTCGATTCCACCTCCGGCCCTCCCTGTGCGGAGTTTGCATGTTCTCCCCGAGCCCGCGTGGGTTTTCTCCGGGCACTCCGGTTTCCTCCCACATCCCAAAAAAAAAAAAAAAAAAAAAAACATGCTTGGTAGGCCGATTGATCACTCCAAATTGTCCCTAGGTGTGAGTGCGAGTGCGAATGGTTGTTTGTCTCTGTGTGCCCTGCGATTGGCTGGCAACCGGTTCAGGGTGTCCCCCGCCTACTGCCCGATGACGGCTGGGATAGGCTCCAGCACGCCCGCGACCCCCGTGGGGACTAAGCGGTTCAGAAAATGGATGGATGGAAGAGTAGAATCACATTTAGCCCATCCAGCTTAACAATTAGACATTTAGTCATTAACAGTTTGGAGAAGGGAAAATAGGGCATTAGGATCTACTAGGATGCAGTCAAAAGGTGATTAGATTGTTCAATGGAGGTAATTAATAAAGTAGAAGTTAATCACACCTCACAGGGAAATTCTGGTGTCAAAACAAAAAGTCTGATAAGATCAAGGAATAACAGCCATGAAAACTTTTGACAGTTAAGAATAACACTGCATGAGACTCACACCAAGTGACAGTGAACGCGATGACAAATGTGATAAGACTCGGAAAACAAATGCCTTAACATGGCAAGGTGAAAATAATGTAGTGGAGTAGACTGTTGGAGGAAGACTTTTGAGTATCTTTACCCAGGTGCTCGATCAGAACGATGGATTAGGACAAGATTATTTAAGGACCTACTGAGGCTGCTTCTTTCCCCATGCTCACCCATGAACATACTCAGCAGTACAAATGACTGAATTTTTAGGCATTTAATTGGCAATTTTATGGTAAAGGTCCGGTACGAATGTACGAAATATTCACTTGGGAAGAACATCCAGAAATGAAGGGTTTACCGTTAATATTCGCTGATTGCCTGTTCACTTACACATACTAAATTTGTTTGTTGTTGTATGGGTGATAGATGCAAATGGATTGGCGCTTGTGTGGTTAGGAATATGTGTGTGTGTGTGTGTTGAGGGCAGTATGAAAGGCCAAAGTATTTTGGAGTTGGTATGAAAGGGTCACAGTTGAGGGTAAGATTCCTCTCACCTGAGACGGGAACACCCAAGCGTGATGACTAACAGCCGATGGTTAATCAAAGGCACCATGAACAACAAAAATAGTTCATGGAGAAGGCTGAATTCAGCAACACGGATGGACAAGACAGGACTGATATCGAACACTAGGACGATGGACATATGACATGACGAACCTGGACTCACCCGACAAGGTGACAGACTATGTAGATGACAACCATACATATGGAACTTAAGCTTGCTTGTGGCAAGTGCGAGCTTGGCTTTGTTTCTGTGTGTCACTTGACTTATTGCAGCGTCAACCGACAGCCAAGGGGCAGCTTGCTGGTTGTTTTATAACTTGTATTACTTTTGCAGGTTGTCGATTGCAGTCTTGGAAAGTTTATGTTGAATTCACGTGAAAATGTTAACCCTAACCCTTTTGATTTTTATGATGATTGATGATTTTCAGGACGGAATCCCCGTGCGCCATGATTCATTGTGTGTCTATTTTCATTTAGTAGATACTCGATGCCTGTGTAGTTTTGTGAGCACAAGTGTCCGTTGTTGGTATTGCCGAGTGTGAGGTGCACAGTCAATTTTCAGGAACTTGGGGATGACGATCCTGGATGACTGCAAGGTTCGACAGGACTGGCTGCAAGACGTGATGATGTGGTAGGACGTTTGCTGGTTCCTTTTTAAATGCCTAATGACACATTGGGTGAATGTGTCAAAGGGGGGTGGGGTTACCTTTGAATGAGTAAGTAGATACATATACAATTTAATTGTGACATTCAATGCTTTTTCGGATTCACTTGTTTTGGAGGCTTTAACAGGACGTGTCAGAATTCAACAGGCAGCAGTCACAGGAGAAATCGTGCGAGACTGACAGCACGATGAGAAATAAGGAAGATAATTCATAACTCCTGGGGGGAGTGTTGTTGTTTGCTTGTTTGTTTTAGGTTCACGCGGGCCTCTGGATCATAGGAGTAGATACAGGGACGCTCGGAGGTTCTATTGAACACTCCGATGAGACGACGACCACCAATCATCCCCGTGCCCCGGACAACCCCAAAGGAGAAGAATTGTTTGCTGACGACTGGTTATGGAGATGTCGATTACTAGGGAACTCCTGGACGCTGACCAGGGCCTGGGAAGAGACACTTCAGAGACGGTGAAGTGGACATAAAGATCTTGGATGGACAGCAGGCCCTGGGCAGTGATCCCAGAGCAATTCACTACTGAACATTCAGTGGACTGGACTTTGCATCGACAGACACATACATATGCAAGGGGGGCAAAACTAAGAGCATTTCAACTTTGCAGTATGCTGTGATATTGTGTCAATATTATGTCCTTCATTACTTTATCAAATGACCACATGCGGCATTATTTTAATTTGTTACATGACTAAAAGGTTGACATCAGCGTCTGCTGTCCAGAATATCATGTTGGCCCAGTGTGAACAAGATGAGTGGGACCGCCTTGCGTAAATCGCCTACCTGTCTATTGTTTCTTGACGATTCAGAACAAAATACATTTCATTATAACGAACATAGCCAAAGCCGGATGAAGGGCTGTAGTTCTGATAAACTCTGGAATGTAAACTTTCATGCTTTTTGATGGTACTATACTATATTATGTAGGTATATGCTCATTTATAAACATATGTAGTTATTAGGTGATCTTTTTCCCATGAATTCCAATGTTGAAACAGGAGGGAATGTTGGGAATGATATACTTTTTATCATTGGAATCTATGTATCTACTTTTGTGTGCAAGATTCTCCGCAGTATGTGACCATCAGGCCTTGTGAAAATGACTTGGGGGCATATGGCCGGCTAGTCATTAGCCGCACTATACAATAAGCCCCACAGTTAGCTAGACATGATCAGATCATGAGATTGTCATGGGATGGCTGAAGCAGACACACAGACTATGTTTTTGTTAAGTTAATGGTCATGAAACGTCCATACTGCTCCGTCCATAAGAGTATCCCCTTTGTTCTGTGGTAATGAGATAACTATGGAATGTACTTCCTGCCTGGGAACCTACCCGATCATGTACACTTGCCCAATTGTTTCTTTCTCAATAAAAAGCTCGGCTAATCTCAAGAAGAGCGCGGATCTCAGCCACACTTGCTGTGTGTTTGGGGTGCGCCCTTCTGTGCAGGAGAAAACGCTAAGCCAAAAAGACCTACCGCCTCTGAGATTGATTTCAGATAAATGTTGTCAACCCAACACTGGCGACCGTTAGTCGCTGTGCCGCTGCGTAACGGCTACTCGTCCGATGCGAGGCAAACTTAAAGGAGCGCGCCAGATCTGTCAATCAAACGGCGCGCACACGAAGCAAACCACGATCGGACAAACGGCACAACAGTGGACAGTAGTAACAATGAAATGTATATACTCACTTTGTGTCAAAGACACACACGATCACAGCAACATACTCAGTCGATAACTGAGACCGTTGCGCTCAAGCTCCAACAATCGCGATAAGCTAAGGCAGGGGTCACGAACCTTTCTTAAAGCTACTTCCTGGGTACTGATTAAGGCAAAGGGCTACCAGTTTGACACACACTTCTGAAATAGCTAATTTGCTCAATTTGGCTTTCACTATGTGTTATTATTGTCATTTCCAGTTCACATGTAGGTGTAATTTTAACAAGAATAGCAAAAATACAGTCAAACCTTGGGTTTTGACCACAATCCGTTCCAGAAGGCGGTTCGAGAAGCGAATCGGTCGAATTCTGAATCTATTTTTCCCATTACAAATAATGAAAAACGCGCAACAGTAGCGCAGGTGGGCGCAACTGCACCGCGCTGGTCGCATTATTGTGACAGAGCCGTCGCTGAAATTTAGAAAATAATTTTAAAGTGCTGATGTACTTTCCAAAATTTAAGTGGACCTAAGTGCGCAGGGAGATTAACTTTGTCCGATCGCGCAACTGCAGCGCACTGCCGAACGCGCAACAGTAGCGCGTCGCCAACCGCGCAACTGCACTGCGCTGGTCGCATTATTGTAACAGAGCCATCGCTAAAATTTAGAAAATATTTTTAAAGTCCTGATGTACTTTTCAAAATTTAAGTGGACCTCAGTGCGCAGGGAGCTTAATTTGGTCTGATCGCGCAACCGCAGCGCGCCTGGCGCTCACTGTCGCATTGCTTTAAGAGCGTCTTTGTTTTAGGATGGCTTTACTGCTCCCACTTGCTTTCTTTGGAGGCATGATTAGGGGTTAATACAATCTTCAAAGTAACGAAAATACAATAACAACGAACGGAGTCAGTCGGCATCCGGGTCGCGCGGTCGGGTTTTCTTGGGTCCTTCCGGCTCATCTCGCGAGGTTCGACCTCCGAATTTTGCGTTCGAATTCCGATTTGTTCGAGAACCGGGACGTTTGAAAGCCGAAGTTTGACTGTACTTCTTCACAGACAATCAACGCAATTGTGTTTGTCTAATTTCTAAAGAGACGGTTGCCTTGTTTAAGGATTTCAACCGAAAGAGACACTATCAGACTTAACATGCTAACACATACGACAAGCTAACAGAGAGTGACCACGCTGATAAAGTAAAGCGGCTCCAAACTGAACCAGCATTACAACAGCGATTCTTCACGGGGCTGTGAGTTAAAATTAAATCAAATTCGAATGATTCACTTCTCGAACCGCCTTCTGGAACGGATTGTGGTCGAAAACCGAGGTTTGACTGTACTGTAATTCCCATTTCTCTTGAAAGCGACGGCCCTCAATGTCAGATTTCCTCGTTTTCTTTGCAGTCGCGATGGCAGAAATGAGCGGAGAGGGGTGGTGCTGCCACCTTTTGGTAATAGGACGAATTACAGTTTCAAGTTTCATGTTTTTTTTTTAGTTTTTTTTTTAAATTTAGTTTGACAGTGCAGGCGGGCCATAAAAAATACATTACAAGACCGAAGCTGTGGGCCGTATGAAATCTGACCGGGAGCCGGATTTGGCCCACGGGCCGGACTTTCCTTAGATGCACTCTTATACTGACATATACTAGAACCTCAATACAATTGAAAAAAAATTGCGTTATTTTGGATGGATAAAAAGCCCCAAATGTTTTTTTGCACTTCTTGTTGGTTTGAAACATGACAACAATATTAAAAGTACATATTTTTCCCATACGGATGTATTTTGTCCATATTTATATTTCTTTTCATCCATCTGGTTAACAAGTGTTTGTCCAGTGTAGCCCCCTAGTAGCACTGATGAAAAATTGTGACCACCTCCAAGTTGGCCAGCCAATCCTAATGCAAGATGAACAGTCCATTTGTGATCCTCAGTATACAATAATGATTAATTAAAATATTTACAGGTATCATACTTCACTGGTCACTCAATAATGTTCATTATGTTATGGTAGTTTTCCTTCAGCACATTTACTGTAAGTGACAAATATTTACAGTCCAGGGCTGTTTTGACTGAATTTTACATGTTTCAGGACAGTCAAGCCTTCTCTTTGGTATCAGTGGCTCATGTCTTAGGTGAGGCTCATCCACATAGAGGCCTTCGCAGGCAGCCTTCCCACTCTGATGAGTTTGGGTCTGACAAAGTCGATCCAGGTCAGGGCACACAACATGCAATTGTTTTGGATGTGGGGATATTTTATTATATTTTATTACCTCATGTTTTTTTGTTTTTTTGAAACAGAAAAGACCAACATTTCTGAAATTTCAAGTTCAAAATCCAAGACATCTCGCTCGATGTCCACCCCACTCGCTGTCACAGGTAATAGTGTTCATTCGTTTCTGTAGGAGGAATATGCAGTTAAATTTTTTTGTTGGTCCAAATGAATTCTTGGAAAACAGATCTGACTGTACTCTACAGTTTTTTATTGGATTTATTAACAGCATTAAAAAAAAAATCCCTAAAAAACTGCTATCAGTGATTCTCATAAAATACGACACTGTTATTATGAATAACAGTCTCCATCACTTCGGTGCCTGCAGGTCAGATTAATGAAAGATGTTTATTTTATGAGATCACATCAAATGGCAAACATTCTGACCAAATATATCATCTTGAAGAATCGGTGAAAGCATACATCCAAATAAAGTAATCAAAACGGCAACACGGTGAGGGGTATCTGAAAATCAGAGCAGAGTTTTAACTCACAAACACCTGGTAACAGAGGTGAGGAAACGGGAAACACTTCCTTAAAGTAAGCCTTAAGAACTTTACACGTTAAGATTAGTCACAAACAGGTGGCACATCAATGTCCTTGAGCATCCTGCATTGTTTGAAAATGAGAATGGTCGCTAGTTTCAATCCCTGCTATTTGTACAGATCATATTCAAAATGCATTTTTTTACAACAAACTTGAAAGCCTCCCCTTCATTTTCAGTGGGAACAGTGTTGTTGGTCTCCCTTTTTTTGCTAGTGTGTCATAGTCTGGAGTAAAATTTGTTGTGGCAATTCTTAGGAGAGATCCTAGGTGTTGGTCCGTTTACCTACATCTGTGACGGGTTGTTGTCGATGTTCATGTGGCTGAACGTCACGTCGCATACGTCGAGCCAAATTGGCCACTCTTTTTAAACACTCGGCACTCAGTGTCCACCTTGCTTTTCCTTGGGCGACTCATTTTAATGGAAGGATTCCAGGGGAAGGTTTGTGGGTGGCTTTAGCGTAAAACTGTATCCGAAAGCTTGACGCGCAAATTACAAGAATGCTGTCGTCACAGCCCACGCTCTAAATTCGGCACTGATACAAATAGAGCGCGAGTGCGCCATTTCCGTACTACTGAGTACGTACACGCACTTGTGAGTGTGCACCGAGCTTTCTGACACGGCTTCCGGTAGTAAATGCGCAGGCGAGTGGTTCCCCATCTACTGGGGAAACGCAGTCATTGCAGGCAAAATTACCGAAAAAAAATGTTTAATACAATTTATTTAGGGTTGGCGGGCCGGATTAAACGGTCCCGTGGGCCGGATGTGGCCCGAGGGCCGTAGTTTGCCCATACCTGGGATAAACGATAGGTATGCTAACGTGACAAACACAAACGAAGAGCTGAGAATGGGCCTGACGTAACATATAGAGTTATTAAATAAAACAATTACATGAATAACACGTTTATAAAATCATCGGTGTCACTCCAATTCATTAAATCCATCGATCGTTCTTTATCAACAATGGGTGGGTGCGGCTGAGGGCGCTTGCACTTCAAAATATTCCACAGGCTCATACAACAATAAACTATATCTCAAATAACTATAAGCAATAATATTATCAAACCATCCGTGCACTTTAAATCCATTAAATCTATCGATCAAATTCCTCGTTCTTTGTCAACATCACCACGTGCGCCCTGACGTCAGCCTTGTCTTTATTCCACAGATCTAGTATATAACTATATTGTAGCGTTAACAAAGTACAAGGATAGACGTGGGTTTGGTAAACGGCTCTTTATTAAACAAAACAAACTTCCAAGCGTGTGGTGGCGTGGACTTCCAGACACGAGAGCTCCATGGCATAGGACCGGGCGTGCGTAATGGCCATGTCCGGCTCGGGGCTCCCATGCACCGTTCGCGGATAGCCACTCGGCCGAGCACCGGCCCCTGACTCAGTAGAGTAGGACCGGGCGTGCGTAAAAGCCATAATAGTTTTTCAAACCTTCTATGTCACTCCAAATCCTTAATTCCTTCAAACTCTTTGTCCTCCGTGTCACTTAGAAATGATCACCGCTAATGATGCCGTTAGTCCTTACGTGGGTACGTTTGTCCTTTATGTAAACAACAGGAGCGCCGCGCCGCGCCGCGCCGTGCCGTGCCACTGACCTCACTTGAAATAGTAATCCCTTGGTACATCACGGTTCTCCAAACTTTCTTTCTGCTGCTTGATTACTGTTTTCAGCTGCATATTTTACAACTTGAAGTTTGTGACCTGCAAAATATGAGTTTCTTTTTGGTGCCATTTTTCTTAAGCCCACCCAGTTGATGAGTCACGGCCAACGGTGAAATTTAGAGCGCCCCCATCCAGTTTCGTCTGAAAATATAATTTTTTTTCAGATGTAGTTTTTTGTTTTGTTTATTTGGTTGTTTTATCAAAGTCATAGTCTGCTTTATTGTCGATTTTTTTTTCATATACCAAGACACACAAAGAGATTGAAATTACGTTCCCACTATCCCTCGGTGAGATAGTACACATATGCATACAAGCAACACAAAAAAACCCAAGAAGGCACAAACAATGAATAAATAAGAGTTATGAATAAATGATAAATAAACAAATAATAATAAATAATAATAATAAATATAAGAGGAGCAAAAATGGAGCAAGTGTACATACAGCAGACAGTGGACTTGGATATGGTGCTTTAAAGTGTTAATTGCTTTATTTGATGTTTTCTCTATTTTTTATGTTTTGAATATGTTCAAGGTAAAGATATAAAAGCATGTGAAGTGATCAACTATACTAAAAATAACATGGGAAGTGGTCAACTATACTTGTAAGTGACGTCTTAATGATCAAGTAAAAATTTGTGAAAAAAAACATATATAAGTCGCTCCTGAGTATAAGTCTCGTGCATGTTCAAGGTGTTTGTATGCTAAAAGGAATTACTTCTCTTTGCTTCAAGAGACCAGAGGAGGACCTCTTGTCAAAAACATTTACACATCGCCATTCAACCAGGTGACAAGTTATATGTTAGCAGCCAAATGCTAGCTTGATTGATACAATTCAATAAGCTCACCAGATACCCCAAGCCAGTTAAAGGGGAAGTCGACGCAAAACTTCTTTACAGCCAGGGATCCAGTGGCGTCACCATGGGAACCTAAGCTGCATTGAGACTTTGCTTTTTAGGGGGCTGCTTCAGAGGCATCAATATTGGATAGCAAGTTCCACCAAATCCGTGATTGTTGTGCCTTAGTGAAATTTCAAATGAGAAATGTGTGTATGTATGTCGAAGTCAAAGTCAAAGTCTGCTTTATTGTCAATTTCTTCACATGCCAAGACACACACAGAGATCGAAATTATGTTCCCACTATCCCACGGTGACAAGACATACCGTATTTTCCGGACTATAAGTCGCTCCGGAGTATAAGTCGCACCAGCCATAAAATGCCCCAAAAAGTGAAAAAAAACATATATAAGTCGCTCCGGAGTATAAGTCGCATTTTGGGGGCAATTTATTCGACAAAATCCCACACCAAAAACAGTCATGAACGAGCAACAACAGGCTAAACGATAGCAACAACAGGCTAAACGATAGGTATGCTAACGTGACAAACACAAACAAAGAGCTGAGAACGGGCCTGACATAACATATAGAGTGATTAAGGACAACTATTGCATGAATAACATGTTTATAAAACCATCAGTGTCACTCCAATTCATTAAATAGCAACAACAGGCTAAACGATAGGTATGCTAACGTGACAAACTCAAACAAAGAGCTGAGAACGGGCCTGACGTAACATATAGAGTGATTAAGGACAACTATTACATGAATAACATGTTTATAAAACCATCGGTGTCACTCCAATTCATTAAATAGCAACAACAGGCTAAACGATAGGTATGCTAACGTGACAAACACAAACAAAGAACTGAGAACGGGCCTGACGTAACATATAGAGTGATTAAGGACAACTATTACATGAATAACATGTTTATAAAACCATCGGTGTCACTCCAATTCATTAAATCCATCGATCGTTCTTTGTCAACAATGGGTGCGCACGGCTGAGGGCGCTTGCGCTTCAAAATATTCCACAGGCTCATATAACAATAGATAAACTATATTTTAAATAACTATAATACAAGCCAATAATATTATCAAACCATCCGTGCACTTTAATTCCATTAAATCCATCGATCAAATTCCTCGTCCTTTGTCAACATCGCCGCGCGTGCGCCCTGACGTCAGCCTCGTCTTTATTCCACAGATCTACTATATAACTATATTGTAGCGTTAACAAAGTACAAGGATAGACGTAGGTTTGGTAAACGGCTCTTTATTAAACAAAACAAACTTCCAAGCGTGTGGCGGCGTGGACTTCCAGACAGACCGGGCGTGCGTAATGGCCATGTCCGAGCCCCGCGCACCGTTCGCGGACAGCCACTCGGCCGAGCGTCGGCCCCCGACTCAGTAGAGACCGTGGACTTCCAGACAGACCGGGCGTGCGTAAAAGCCATAATAGTTTTTCAAACCTTCTATATATATATATATATATATAAGATGGCGGCGCGTGCACACGCAGCGGCCACTCTCTGTCCCGTCGGTACGGTGATTTGTTCGTCTAATGAGTGTTCGTCCGACAGTCTTGTGTGTTCGTCTCGTCCGTGCTACAAGTACAGCAGGCAGGTTCTGCTTGACATCGGCAGAAGTGGGTTTTGCGGCGTTCTGGACTTTGAAGCGTCGACATTAAAGGCGCTCGGACTGCTACGTCCTGAAACGTCGCCGACCTCACCCGCTATTCCTCCCCCGGTTGGGAGCCGTCGGAAACGGTGTGCGAGGAGGCAGAAGAGGGGCAAGCGCGGAGGCGTCCGGGCCAGGCTGGCGGCCAACCCAGCGCGACCGGCGGTGCCCTCCATTCTTCTGGCGAATGTTCGATCGCTGGACAACAAAATGGATTACGTTCGCCTGCTGAGGTCTACGAACCGGACGGTGCGGAACTGCTGTGTGCTCGTGTTCACCGAGACCTGGTTGAGTGACAACATTCCGGACTCTGCAGTGCACCTGGAGCGGCTAGCGTGCTATCGGGCGGACCGTGCCATTGTACGAGGGGGAAAGTCGCGTGGAGGTGGAATATGCGTCTACATCCGAGAAGAATGGTGCCGGGACTCTGTAGTGGTATGTAAGCACTGCTCGCCGCTTGTGGAGTTTGTGATCATTAAGTGCCGTCCTTTTTATCTGCCGAGGGAATTTACCGCGATTCTGCTAGTCGCGGTATACATCCCGCCTTCCAACATCGAAGGAGACAGGATCGCGGCGCTTGGTGAACTGTACCAGGCTGTCAGTGAACAGCAAACAGCGCACCCTGACGGTTTCACCATCTTCGCTGGAGACTTCAATCATGCCAACCTGAAGTCTGTTTTCCCGAGGCTTCACCAGCATGTTCCTTTTCCGACACGTGGCGACAGCTTCCTGGACCTAGTCTACTCGGCGCAAAAGGGAGCTTTCAAAGCCACCCCCCTCCCCCATCTGGGGCTTTCTGACCATCTCACCGTTTTGCTTTTGCCCGCATACAGACAATTGGTAAAGGCATCCAGGCCGGTTCGGAGGCAGGTTCGAGTGTGGCCTGAGGGTGCCTCCGATGCACTTCGTGACTGCTTCGACACCACTGACTGGGACTTGTTTACGCAGGCAGCCACCTACAACGATTGGACGGACATAGAGGAGTATACTGACTCTGTTACCTCTTACATCACGAAGTGCATCGATGATGTGACTTGCTCCAAATCCGTCGTCACTCGCGCGAACTGGAAGCCGTGGCTGACGGGGGCTGTCCTCAGACTGTTGAGGGCCAGAGACAAGGCTTTCAGAGCGGGGGATGAGGCTGGCTTGAGGACAGCGAGGGCCGACCTGTCCCGAGGCATCAAAGAAGCGAAGAAGGCGTTCTCGTGCAAGGTCTCCACCCACTTCAAGGACAGCAAGGACGCACGTAGCCTTTGGCGGGGCATTCAGACCATCACGGACTACAAGCCCGCGCCGAGGAGCTGTGAGGGCGACGTCCGTCTGCTGAACGATCTGAACCGCTTCTTTGCTCGCTTCGACGCCCAGAACAGCACTTGCCCGCTGAAGACCACTCCCCCCCACACGAGCAGCCCCTGCGCCTCTCTGCCGACGGTGTGAGGAGGGCGCTTGCCGCTATTGACACCCGTAAGGCGGCGGGCCCTGACAACATCCCGGGTCGAGCGCTGAAGGACTGCGCTGGGGAGCTGTCGGGTGTCTTCACGGACATCTTTAACGTTTCCCTGCAGCAGGCCATCGTCCCCTCGTGTTTCAAGGCTGCCACCATTGTTCCTGTGCCGAAGAAACCTGCACCGTCCTGCTTCAATGACTACCGCCCTGTGGCACTGACGCCCATCATCATGAAGTGCTTTGAGCGGCTGGTCATGGAGCACATCAAGTCCGTTCTCCCCCCCACCATTGACCCTTTCCAGTTTGCGTACCGTGCCAAGCGGTCCTCTGAGGATGCCATCTGCTCTGCCCTCCACTCGGCCCTCACCCATCTGGAGAGAAAGGACTCATATGTGAGGTTGCTGTTTGTGGACTTCAGCTCTGCCTTCAACACCATTGTGCCGCAGCGACTCATCTGCAAACTCGACGAGCTGGGCCTCAGTACCTCCCTCTGCAACTGGATACTGGACTTCCTCTGTCAGAGGCCTCAGGTGGTGCGTGTTGGCGACAAAATCTCCGCCAGCATCACGCTGAGCACGGGGGCCCCCCAGGGCTGCGTGCTCAGTCCATTACTCTTCACCCTGCTGACGCATGACTGCACTGCGACCTACAGCGACAACCGCATAGTGAAGTTTGCTGACGACACGACTCTGGTGGGTCTCATCACAAAGGGCGACGAGACTCAGTACAGGTCGGAGGTTGACCTTCTGACCACGTGGTGCAGGGACAACAACCTCCTGCTGAACGTTAATAAGACCAAGGAAATCATTGTTGACTTCCGGAAGGGTCACACAACACACCTGCCGCTGATCATCGATGGTGCTGTGGTGGAGAGGATGAGCTGCACCAAGTTCCTGGGGGTGCACATCAGTGAGGACCTCTCCTGGTCCGCAAACACCTCGTCACTGGCAAAGAAAGCTCAGCGCCGCCTGTACTTCCTGCGGAAGCTCAGGCGTGCATGTGCTCCTCAGGCAGTCCTGTCTACATTCTACCGTGGCACTATTGAGAGCGTCATCACCAGTTGCATCGCTGTCTGGGGTGGTAACTGCACTGAACAGAACTTGAAGGCCCTGCAGCGCATAGTGAATACGGCTGGTAAGATTATTGGTGCTTCGCTCCCCTCCCTGAAGGACATTTACACCTCCCATCTCGCCCGCAAGGCAACCTCGATTGCCAGAGATGTGAGTCACCCGGCTCACTCTTTGTTTGACCTTCTGCCCTCAGGGAAGAGGTACAGGAGCCTGCGCTCCCGCACCACCAGACTTGCCAACAGCTTCTTTCCCCAGGCTGTTAGGGCCCTGAACTCGCTACCCCCTTCTGCGTAGCGTGTGGCACTGTTGCGCTACTTTCAGGAATGTCTGCTGTACGCGCACTTGCTCCTTTTTTTTCTGCTCCTCTTATTTATTTATTTATTGTTGTGTTATTTATTCATTATTTATTCAGCACGCTTTTGTTATACTTGTTACTTGTTTGTCTGTTGTGAGCCATGTCTTGTCACCGTGGGATAGGGGGGAACGAAATTTCGGTTTCTTTGTGTGTCTTTGGCATGTGGAGAAATTGACAATAAAGCTGACTTTGACTTTGACTTGACTTTGACTATGTCACTCCAAATCCTTAATTCCTTCAAACTCTTTGTCCTCCGTGTCACTTAGAAATGATCACCGCTAATGATGCCGGTAGTCCTTGTGTGGGCACATTTGTATGTAAACAACCGGCGCGCCGCGCTACTGACGTCACTTGAAATAGTAATCCATTGGTACATCACGGTTCTCCAAACTTTCTTTCTGCTGCTCGATTACTGTTTTCAGCTGCATATTTTACAACTTGAAGTTTGTAACCTGCAAAATATGAGTTTCTTTTTGGTGCCATTTTTCTTAAGCCCACCCAGTTGATGAGTCACGGCCAACGGTAAAATTTAGAGCGCCCTCATCCAGTTTCGTCTGAAAATATACTTTTTTTTGGTTGTTTTATCAAAGTCAAAGTCTGCTTTATCGTCGATATATTTTTTTATATACTAAGACACACAAAGAGATTGAAATTACATTTCCACTATCCCTCGGTGAGATAGTACACATATGCATACAAGCAACACAAAAAAAAAACAAGAAGGCACTAACAATGAATAAATAAGAGTATTGAATAAATGATAAATAAACAAATACCGTATTTGCCGGTGTACAGGTCGACTCGGTGTATAAGTCGACCCCCTAAAATTCGACGGAAATTTACGATTTTATGATATATCCTTTGTATAAGTCGAGCTCAATTGTTGCATTATATTAAACTTCAAAATTCAATATGCGAAATTTATTGACGAAATGTGTTCAAATTCCGGGAGGCCGTGCGCATGCGGCTGTTTATAAGCACCGCGGAGGAGATCGCGGCCGGCGAGCTCGCGCACGCCGCCCGGCACCAACGGGAGGCCGGAAATAGCTCCAAGCCGAGCGGATCGGCACTTTATAAGCACCGCGGAGGAGATCGCGGCGCCTCATTCGACTTCCAGCGGCCGGCGAGCTCGCGCACGCCGCCCGGCACCAACGGGAGGCCGGAAATAGCTCCAAGCCGAGCGGATCGGCACTTTATAAGCACCGCGGAGGTGATCGCGGCGCCTCATTGGACTTCCAGCGGCCGGCGAGCTCACGCACCCGCCCGGCACATCCGGGAGGCCGTGCGCACGCGCCAAGTGGCCGAAAATAGCCCCCGCCGAGCGGATCGGCTGTTTATAAGCACCGCGGAGGAGATCGCGGCGCCTCATTGGACTTCCAGCGGCCGGCGAGCTCGCGCACCCGCCCGGCACATCCGGGAGGCCGTGCGCACGTGCCAAGTGGCCGAAAATAGCCCCCGCCGAGCGGATCGGCTGTTTATAAGCACCGCGGAGGAGATCGCGGCGCCTCATTGGACTTCTAGCGGCCGGCGAGCTTGCGCACCCGCCCGGCACATCCGGGAGGCCGTGCGCACGCGCCAAGTGGCCGAAAATAGCCCCCGCCGAGCGGATCGGCTGTTTATAAGCACCGCGGAGGAGATCGCGGCGCCTCATTGGACTTCCAGCGGCCGGCGAGCTCGCGCACCCGCCCGGCACATCCGGGAGGCCGTGCGCACGTGCCAAGTGGCCGAAAATAGCCCCCGCCGAGCGGATCGGCTGTTTATAAGCACCGCGGAGGAGATCGCGGCGCCTCATTGGACTTCTAGCGGCCGGCGAGCTTGCGCACCCGCCCGGCACATCCGGGAGGCCGTGCGCACGCGCCAAGTGGCCGAAAATAGCCCCCGCCGAGCGGATCGGCTGTTTATAAGCACCGCGGAGGAGATCGCGGCGCCTCATTGGACTTCCAGCGGCCGGCGAGCTCACGCACCCGCCCGGCACATCCGGGAGGCCGTGCGCACGCGCCAAGTGGCCGAAAATAGCCCCCGCCGAGCGGATCGGCTGTGACTTCCAGCGGGCCGCGCACTCGCGCACGCCGCCCGGTTCAAATTTTCTAAGTGCAACGCACAATGAGATGCATGAGAAACGGCCTTGGTTACCATCACATTTGAAGCGATGAATACGAAGTTAAATTTTATGACTCGGTGTATAAGTCGAGGTCGATTTTTTTCGGTCGATTTTGGATCGAAAAAGGTCGACCAATACACCGGCAAATACGGTAATAATAAATAATAATAATAAATATAAGAGGAGCAAAAATGGAGCAAGTGTACATACAGCAGACAGTGGACTTGGATATGGTGCTTTAAAGTGTTAATTGCTTTATTTGATGTTTTCTCTATTTTTTATGTTTTGAATATGTTCAAGATAAAGAAATAAAAGCATGTGAAGTGATCAACTATACTAAAAATAACATGGGAAGTGGTCAACTATACTTGTAAGTGATGTCTTAATGATCAAGTAAAAATTTGTGAAAAAAAACATATATAAGTCGCTCCTGAGTATAAGTCGCCCCCCCACCCAAACTATGAAAAAAAACGCGACTTATAGTCCGGAAATTACGGTAGTTCACAATGTACATACAAGTAAACAACACAAGAAAAATAAAACAAGAAGGCACAATCAATGAATAAATAAGAGTGATGAATAAATAATAAATAAACAAATAACACAATAAATAAGTACAGGATGCTACGCAGAAGGGGAAAGAGAGTTCAGGATCCTAGCCTGGAGAATGAAGCTGTTGGTGAGTCTGGCGGTGCGGGAGCGCAGGCTCCTGTACCTCTTCCCAGAGGGCAGAAGATCAAACAAAGAGTGAGCGGGGTGACTCACATCACTCACAATCGTGGTCGCCTTGCGGGCGAGATGGGAGGCGTAAATGCCCTTCAGGGAGGGAGGGAAGCACCAATCTACTATGCCTTGCAGGGCCTTCATGTTGTACTCAGTGCAGCTACCACCCCAGACAGCGATACAACTGGAGAGGACGCTCTCAATGGTGCCACGGTAGAATGTAGTCATGACGGCCAGAGGAGCACTTGCTCGCCTGAGTTTCCGCAGGAAGTACAGGCGGCGCTGAGCTTCCTTCGCCAGTGACGCGGTGTTGGCGGACCAGGAAAGGTCCTCACTGATGTGCACCTCTAGGAATTTGGTGCTGCTCACCCTCTCCACCACAGCACCGTCGATGGTCAGCGGCAGGTGTTGGGTGTGACCCTTCTGGAAGTCAACAACAATTTCCTTGGTCTTGTTGACGTTCAGCAGGAGGTTGTTGTCCCTGCACCACGCGGTCAAAAGGTCAACCTCCAACCTGTACTGAGTCTCGTCGCCCTTGGTGATGAGACCCACCAGAGTCGTGTCGTCAGCCAACTTCACTATGTGGTTGTCGCTGTAGGACACAGTGCAGTCATGCGTCAGCAGGGTGAAGAGCAGCGGACTGAGCACACAGCCTTGGGGGGCCCCCGTGCTCAGCGTGATGCTGGCGGAGATTTTGTCGCCAACACGTACCACCTGAGGCCTCTGACAGAGGAAATGCAGTAGCCAGTTGCAGAGGTAGGTCCTGAGGCCCAGCTTGTCAAGGTTGTAGATGAGTTTTTGTGGCACAATGGTGTTGAAGGCAGAACTGAAGTCCACAAACAGCAATCTCACATACGAGTCCCTACTCTCCAGGTGGGAGAGGGCCGAGTGGAGGGCAGAGCAGATGGCATCCTCAGAGGACCGTTTGGTCCGGTACGCAAACTGGAAGGGGTCTATGGTGGGGGAGAGAATGGATCTGATGTGCTCCAAGACAAGCCGCTCAAAGCACTTCATGATGATGGGCGTCAGTGCCACGGGGCGGTAGTCATTGAAGCAGGACGGAGCAGGCTTCTTCGGCATAGGTACGATGGTGGCAGCCTTGAAACACGAAGGGACGACGGCCTGCTGCAGGGAAATGTTAAAGATGTCCGTGAAGACACCCGTCAGCTCCCCAGCGCAATCCTTCAGCGCTCGACCTGGGATGTTGTCAGGGCCCGCCGCCTTACGGGTGTTGATAGCGGCAACCACCCTCCTCACGCTGTCGGCAGAGAGGCACAGGGGCTGCTCGTGTGGAGGGGGAGTGGTCTTCAGCAGGGAAGTGCTGTTCTGAGCGTTGAAGCGAGCATAGAAGCGGTTAAGATCGTTCAGCAGACGGACGTTGCTCTCACAGCTCTGCAGCGCGGGCTTGTAGTCCGTGATGGTCTGAATGCCCTGCCAAAGGCTCCGTGCGTCCCTGCTGTCCTTGAAGTGGGCGGTAATCTTGCAAGAGAACGCCCTTTTTGCTTCCTTGATGCCCCGGGACAGGTCAGCCCTCGCCAAGCCAGCCTCATCCCCCGCTCTGAAGGCTTTGTCCCTGGCCCTCAGCAGCCTGAGGACAGCCCCCGTCAGCCATGGCTTCCAGTTAGCCCGAGTGACGATGGACTTCGAGTGAGTCACATCATCAATGCACTTTGTGATGTAAGAGGAAACAGAGTCAGTATACTCCTCTATGTCTGTCCAATCGTTGCAAGTGGCCGCCCGCTTAAACATGTCCCAGTCAGTAGTGCCAAAGCAGTCTCGAAGCGCATCAGAGGCACCCTCAGGCCACACCCGTACCCGCTTGCGAACCGGCCTGGATGCCTTCACCCTTTGTCTGTATGTAGGCAAAAGCAAAACAGTGAGATGGTCAGAAAGTCCAAGATGGGGGAGGGGGGCGGCCTTGAAAGCTCCTTTATGTGTAGAGTAGACCAGGTCCCGGAAGCTGTCACCACGTGTTGGAAAATTAACATGCTGGTGAAGCCTCGGAAAAACAGACTTCAGGTTAGCATGATTAAAGTCCCCAGCGAAGATGGTGAAACCGTCAGGGTGCGCCGTCTGTTGTTCACTGACAGCCTGGTACAGTTCACTAAGAGCCGCGATCCTGTTTCCTTCGATGTTGGAAGGCGGGATGTATACCGCGACTACATACTATACTATACTATACTGGGCGGCTCGGTGGCGCACTGGGTAGCACGTCCGCCTCACAGTTAGGAGGGTGCGGGTTCGATTCCACCTCCGGCCCTCCCTGTTCGGAGTTTGCATGTTCTCCCCGAGCCCGCGTGGGTTTTCTCCGGGCACTCCGGTTTCCTCCCACATCCCCAAAACATGCTTGGTAGGCCAATTGATCACTCCAAATTGTCACTAGGTGTGAGTGCGAGTGCGAATGGTTGTTTGTCTCTGTGTGCCCTGCGATTGGCTGGCAACCGGTTCAGGGTGTCCCCCGCCTACTGCCCGATGCCGGCTGGGATAGGCTCCAGCACGCCCGCGACCCCCGTGGGGACTAAGCGGTTCAGAAAATGGATGGATATACTATACTGTATGTATGTATGTATGTATGTACGTATGTACCGTATTGGCCCGAATATAAGATTTAAATATGTAAACTAAAGTGCAATCACATTAATAAATGAACGGCATCTGGTTTTTGAAATGTAAATAAACCAATCTACTGTGATAAAACAACAAAATTGCATTCACTGCATTAACCATCAAAGTGAAGTCTAACTGTAACTGTAGTCTTGAAACAAATCTGAATAAGGAAAAACATTGCAATAAAATAATGCGAACTGCTACCGCTATTGTTGGGGAGACTGAGGACTGTAGTGTGTTGTAGGGGGTTGGCTCAGATGGTTATGCTCTTTTTGCCCCCGGGTGTCGGTCAGAACACAGGAGGACCACTGCGTAACGGCTACTCGTATGATGCGAGGCAAATTTAAAGGAGCGCGCCGGAGCTGTCAATCAAACGGCGCGCAGACGAAGCAAACCGCGATCGGACAAACGGCACAACAGTGGACAGTAGTAACAATGAAATGTATATACTTTGTGTCAAGGATGCATATGATCACAGCAACATACTCAGTCGATACCTGCAACCTTTAACTTACCGCTGCGCACAAGCTCCAACAATCGCGATAAGCTGAGGTAACTCACGCGAAACTTAAGGCACGGTGACGTAACTTCGCTTTAAAGATATCCGGCGCCATCTAGTGTTGTAAATGGTTATAATGTCTAGACCCCGAATGTAAGACGACCCCCAGTCTTATTTAAATGCAAAAAACATCATCTTATATTCGAACCAATACGGTATGCATGGATGGATGGATGGATCATCCATCCATCCATCCATCCATCCATCCATCCATCCATCCATCCATCCATCCATCCATCCATCCATCCATCCATCCATCCATCCATCCATCCATCCATCCATCCATCCATCCATCTTTGTAAAAAATGGACCACCCCAACCGGAGGATCTCTTTAATACTAGTTGGGAGCTGTGACCAACATTGAAACCACAAAGTTTTCTGAAACAACATGCTATCATAAATACATGTGTCTGTCATGCAGGTGAAATGTCAATGGATCTCAATAAAGTTTCTGAACGAGCAAGGGTTGCTAACAAAGACACTGTGCCCTCTGGTCAAGTTAAGGTACTGTATAAGTCTTCCTTCTTTTTTTTTGGCAGCTTGCCTTGGCTTTCGGTTTCTCACATCAATGACCTGATTTATTTAGATCACAACAAACAGGCGCTAAATTGCGAGTCTACTTAGCATTTGTAAATTCTGCGTGTGTTGTCGAATATGCATTTGTGGATCAGTGGACACGTGCATTTATTTTGTGCACAAGCATCATGCCGTTTATGACGCTCACACAGAGGTCTCAGATATTCAGGCAATCCCTCTTCCATTCAACAAAGTTCGACTGCATTTTTTCCCTCTTGACCTTACTTTGTCTTGAAGCTGGAAGACATTAGTATCATAGGACGAACTGACAAAGAGTTACAGGAGTGCAATGTTTACTTATATAGGAGAGGTAACGAGCCAGGGGCAAGTGTGGTGATGAACAGCAGATGCGGACAATCAGCACTGATCTCTGCATAAGAGGACGGGAGGGGCAAAAGCAGAGAAACAATAGTGTATGGGGTGCTGATGGCGTGGACACGTGACATGTATACGTCCATGCTGGCGTTTCCGTTTTTCGATTGCCAATTTTTGAACGAGAAACGGGAGATGACTCGTTCCCGTTCAATGGTCGACTGGTTTGAACGTCCGCCTCACAGTGCAGAGGTCGTGGGTTTGATTCAGGGCTTCAGCCTTCCTGTGTGGAGTTGCGTGTTCCCCTCGTGCCTGCTTGGGTTATCCATGGAGTACTTCGGTTTCCTCCCGCATTCAAAAAACATACATGGTAGATCAAATGAGCACTCTAAATTATCCTGAGGTGTGAGGGTTAGCATGAATGATTGTTGGTCTACTATGTGTGCCTTGCGATTGGCTGGCAAACAGTTCTGAGTGTAATGCCCAAAGACCCATGGAATAGGCTCCAGCGCACCCGCGACCCTTGTGAGGGTTAAGTGTTTTTTATAATGGATGGATGGATGTTTTTGGAATGTCGAATGGTTGCTTGTAGAAAACATAGGAATAAAACTGGAATTCAATGTCATATATTTTTGTTTATTCAAAGTTTCTATTTTTTGCAGTCTATTTTAAAGAAGACTGTGGCAATGCCGCGGAGTCCTTCGGCAGTTTATGAATATAGTGAAGCTGGAACAGGACATTACCACCATAATAAAGTCAATGCTATTTTCCAAGCGGCCAAAAAGGACCTGCTACAAGTTATCCTGCTCCAGGTAGCCCACACACTAACTTTTTCATGTTGTTGTTTTTAATATGTGACAAGGTGATTGACCCTCAGGGGGTTGTGAGTGTTTGCGGTTTGCAAGTAAAAATAGAGCTGTGGGCATGGTAAAAGGTGTAATGATACAGTCGCAGTCAAACAGTGATATTTTTAACATGTTACTAAGTAGTGTGTTACTTTCAAATATGTACATGATTGAGTAAAGACTAATCTAACATGCTACTTTTTTGATACAAGTAGTGATGGGTCAAAAAAATGTGTCAAGCAATCCAGCACGGAAGCGTGTATCGAAGCGTGATTCATTTTTGGGAAATTATATCATTGATGACACATGAAGACATTGGTCTTGTAAAATGTCCAACAGATAAATGTTGAAAACAATTGACAATCCCCTTACAGTAAGGCAAAAATGCATATTTCATGAACACATTATCTGTTTTTTTTTAAAAACAAACGTCATTTCATTTGTTCATTTCATACCATATCATTGACCACAAATAATTGTTTAACAGATTACACAAATAAACCACAGAAGACATAATTTTGGTGTTTTGATTTCAGTTAATTTGTGAACACGTGCTGAAACCTTTTGTGAGCCAGGTGGATGGAAAGCTTCAAAAGTTCAGAAGGCTTCAGTTGCCCATCACCACATACAAGTAGTCAGATGGCAGTTTTCTTTTTTTTAAGTATTACTATTACTTTGTTGAACACATTTGATTCCATATACGTGTATGTAACATTATTATTATTATTATCATCATCATCATTATTAGAGACCATATTATTTTTATCCTACTTAAGTCACATATATTATTTATTCTCTCTCTCTCTATCAAGTCATCGAATATGTATTATTTTATTCTCAGATGATAATTTTTTTTGTTCTCTCTTTTGTTTATAATAATTTATAACACTGAATGCAAGGCCATTACTACAGAAGTGATCAAAGTGAAACATTTGTTAGATATAAATAAAATGGCATTAAACTTGAGTAAAACTAAAATAACCTTGTTTGGGAAATGTTAGCGATTCCCTCACTCCAACTTATTTTGCAAGAACCACACGGGAGACAAGTACCGTATTTGCCGGTGTACAGGTCGACTCGGTGTATAAGTCGACCCCCTAAAATTCGACGGAAATTTACGATTTTATGATATATCCTTTGTATAAGTCGAGCTCAATTGTTGCATTATATTAAACTTCAAAATTCAATATGCGAAATTTATTGACGAAATGTGTTCAAATTCCGGGAGGCCGTGCGCATGCGGCTGTTTATAAGCACCGCGGAGGAGATCGCGGCCGGCGAGCTCGCGCACGCCGCCCGGCACCAACGGGAGGCCGGAAATAGCTCCAAGCCGAGCGGATCGGCACTTTATAAGCACCGCGCAGGAGATCGCGGCCGGCGAGCTCGCGCACGCCGCCCGGCACCAACGGGAGGTCGGAAATAGCTCCAAGCCGAGCGGATCGGCACTTTATAAGCACCGCGCAGGAGATCGCGGCCGGCGAGCTCGCGCACGCCGCCCGGCACCAACGGGAGGTCGGAAATAGCTCCAAGCCGAGCGGATCGGCATTTTATAAGCACCGCGGAGGAGATCGCGGCCGGCGAGCTCGCGCACGCCGCCCGGCACCAACGGGAGGTCGGAAATAGCTCCAAGCCGAGCGGATCGGCACTTTATAAGCACCGCGCAGGAGATCGCGGCCGGCGAGCTCGCGCACGCCGCCCGGCACCAACGGGAGGTCGGAAATAGCTCCAAGCCGAGCGGAGCGGCACTTTATAAGCACCGCGCAGGAGATCGCGGCCGGCGAGCTCGCGCACGCCGCCCGGCACCAACGGGAGGTCGGAAATAGCTCCAAGCCGAGCGGATCGGCACTTTATAAGCACCGCGCAGGAGATCGCGGCCGGCGAGCTCGCGCACGCCGCCCGGCACCAACGGGAGGTCGGAAATAGCTCCAAGCCGAGCGGATCGGCACTTTATAAGCACCGCGCAGGAGATCGCGGCGCCTCATTGGACTTCCAGCGGGCCGCGCACTCGCGCACGCCGCACGGTTCAAATTTTCTAAGTGCAACGCACAATGAGATGCATGAGAAACAGCCTTGGTTACCATCACATTTGAAGCGATGAATACGAAGTTAAATTTTATGACTCGGTGTATAAGTCGAGGTCGATTTTTTTCGGTCGATTTTGGATCGAAAAAGGTCGACCAATACACCGGCAAATACGGTAAGTCATTTTAAACACCTGCAGGTGGAGAGTCCATTCGTCGCTGTGCGTACAGCGATGTTCGAATGGAGGTCTGACTCCCTCCTGCAAGAGCATATTTATTAAGAAAAACAGAGTGGGGGTAAGAGTGGACTGAATAGAGAAAGCCCTTGAACTCTAGTCAAAACATAGCAAGGGGTGTTTTACGACTTTGTGTAGGATGGGACAAGCTAGGTTATTTATCACAGGTTGCATTCCAACATAAGCATAAAACTAATCTAGCTAGGTTATTTATTACAGGTTGCATTCCAACATAATCATACGATAAAGATAACCTGGAAAACCCTGACATCTCCCTCCTGTTTTATTATATGATTATGCCACCCCAAACAACAAAGACAAGCAAGAAAATATAACGAAGAAAGAAGAATAGTAATAATAATAATAAAAACAACAAACAATGATAGCAACAATTTCCAGTGAAGATGAGGTTTTCCCTCAATACCCCAGATCAAACTCATTGTGTAAGCAAAAAACCTGCTGGCCAGATGTTATTAGCAGGAAAAGTCTCACACAGTCCCTCTGCCTTAGGCGACCAGAATGCTATCAATAAAAAAAGAAAAAGAAAAACACAGAAACAGTACATCATTATATCCATTACTTGCGAAACATTTTTGATGGTCAAATCAACAAGTTTCTGTAAAACATGCTCAGCAGAAAAGCATCTACGCAATCCACATTTCATTATCATAATCATATCTGTCACGTCTAAGAAGTTGTATATGTACTCGTGTTTTTGTCAGCTGATGATGTTCTAGTCTGTAGGTGTGGTCTGTCACTCACACTGGTGCACACACTTGTGTCCAGTTGGCAGGCAGCATCGGACAACTCTTGTGACCACAAAACCACGATCCGTTCTGAACAGGCACGTGCACTCATAGGATGCAGGTGAGGCAGTGCTTCTGAACTTCTGGATGAAGTAGGTCCCGTCCGATGGTGCAGCCATGTTGGTAGTAGAGCCCTTACACCTTGAAAATGGCTCTCTCATCCTGGCACACAGCGGTGATGTCCAAAGCTCCCATCCAGTTTCCTCCTGGAGAGCAGTCGTCGTTAATGCATTTGTGGGTCCCGTTACCTTGGATGTAACGTGTAATTCACTCCAGCTGGTCTCCCTCTGTAGGCCACTTGTAGTATTGTTCATCTCTAACAGTCACATTGAGATTTGCCCAGAAGAGTTCATCATAAGCCCAGGGCGGGATGGGTCGGCATCACTGATTGTGACAGCTCGATGTTGATATCCAACTCCTCCCATGGATGCCATACATTACGCTTTAGTGACATTCATTGCTCTGGCCTCCAAGTGAACTTGTGTAGAGGAAGAGGGGAGTTTCGAACACACATAACCTCCCTCCTGTGTGTGAGCTCTCACAGTGACCTTCACATACCGGTACCAAGTGTTGGTTTCGTATGGGTTTCTGGGGTCCCATGACCAGTCCTATAAGTTCTCATCATGTGACCATCGTTTTCCACGGTCAACATTGTCATTTGGTCTGTTCAGATGAGTCCATAGACCATAGCACGCTCCAACCACAACGCAGCAGAGGATCCATCTGGCATATGGATCCCCATTGCTACTAGGATAGCAGAGACACCGGGACATCCCCTCGCCTAGCGGAGTGGGGATCGTTGTTCGCTTCACCATCATCAAGACGCCCCACCACTCCGAATTAGGGGTCCAGCACCCTCTGCAACTTGCAGTGGCTGAGGTGAATCCAACTGGGCCGTACAGCAATCTTCACTGCGGTAGTCAGCAAGACTTGGAATGGTCCCTCCCGTCGTGGCTGGCCCAGTTCTTTCTTTTGATGACCTTGATGTAGACCCAGTCTCCTGGATTGATGGGGTTGTCGACCTGTGAGGAGGAAAGATCAGGCGGCAGTAAATTCGTCTTTGACACAGTTTGAGCGTCCTGATCATATAATACTGCCAAGGACTGCCCTTCATCTGTTGTTTGCAACTCTCGTAGTCAATTGTATTGCCCATTTAACTGGCAAATAGGAGTGTTTGCGGGAAGAGTTTGAACACTTCCTAATGATTCCCTCTAACCAAAGACTACTTATGACAGGGGCTTTCCCATTTATTGCCTCCTGGTTTAAAAGAGATTGTGTTACCCATGCCTTCTTTCTCCTCACACGCCCGCACCCACACAGGGTGCGCGCACACACACACACACACACACACACACACACACACACACACACACACACACACACACACACACACACACACACACACACACACACACACACACACACATCTGCACGCACACATGCACAAAACGGCATACAATCCATCTCTCATGTAGCTTCTTTTGATAGAATCTCCTATTGGTAACTGTATAGCAGACGTTTTAGCATATAATCCCATACTCTGCTCTCTCGCCTCTACATTTTCATGTCGGTGCAGTCGTAGGTGGCCCCTATTGCAGTCATTGTCTTGTTAACTGTCGCCTTGTGCTTGGGATTGTGTGAATGTCAAAAATTGAACGTACCTAACTTTCTGACCATCCAACCTCCACTGTGGTACATACTATTGTATTGAGTAGGTACATTGAGCAACCGAGCTTCCTCCTGACTGAATTCACTTTAGTCCAAATGTCCTGTTCTAAAATTTATATCTCGACCTCTACTTCTTAAGCTTGATGAGCCAAAATCTCAGATCTTGCTCTTGTTTCCTACCGTTTTAGCCTATTTCTTTTATCCAAATCCGTTCAATCTCTGATTATCATGCTTTTCTCTGTAGCCCTACGTATTGTTCAATTTTTTTTTAATCAAATCTCCTCAGTTCTGTCAAACTCAGTGCACAATGAACCTCCCTTCCACTTTGAACCAAGCTCCACCAAGTTTGGTAACGCCGTAGCAAGGAGTGCGATTTGGTCGTCGGACACTCCAAGTCCATATCTTTTTGCCGCACTTCACCCTCTCAAGTTGGTGTTCTTTTGTTGTTGCTTCAGAGCGACCCCATCCATCACTCTTGAATGAGTCCATTGTTCAAATGAGTCCATTTTCATCATTGTGAGTTCCTCCGCTTTTCACTGTCTTTTCTCATCCCCGAGGATGTTGTCTGTCCTCCGGAGTGTACTTGCCCCCTTCCAAGCACAACAGCAGTCTTTTCTTGTCCTTCGCCAAAGGTCAAAGGTGCTTCAGAGCTAGGCACCCTTTTGTAGTTGTTCACGGCTGCAGGCAAAGTCTCGGATCGAGTTTCAGGGACCCTGACGCTGAGAATGACAGGCTGGGACATCAAACTTGTAAGGTTATCTCTAAATGTAGCTGCTTCCATCAATTTGCTAGTAACGTTTGTTTACCAAACTTCAAATTCTCCCAATAACAGCGGTCTCGTTTTTATATTGTAAATCCTGCAACTCATCCTATTTTTGAGCTACATTTTATCTATAGTTCCAATTTAATGGGACAGTATGTTGTCTTCAGTATCATTATTGAAAATTAACTCATCGAGGTCTGCATTCCACATCTAGCCCTGATATATGTCTTGACCTCTTAAATGTTATTAACTGTCATGCTTGCTCAAAAATGTGACTTAGAGTATGGTGCTGTGAATTCTCAGCCTCTCCAATCAAATTGGATCCTACTTCTTAGTTCTTATCTTTCTCATGTTCCTGTTAGTCTGCAATTGTCCAAATCAAAAATGTTGTTTTCTTCCAACAGTCTTTCTTTTGAACCTCTAAATCTCTCGTGTTGCTAACCTATCTACACCAGAAAACCATTTAAAGGGTCATAAAGAAAGGACCAACAGATTACTCCCAATACATATCTCCTAATTATTTACGAGAAAGCACTCCTTTCCTCACTTGGGTGGGCGCACATGGGGCTGCTGGACGAACTATGACCCCATAGTCAGCCTCCCCAACTCTACACGGTGCATATCTTGTCAGTTGTTAATGGAAACCAGATGTGTCTCGTGCCAATTAGTCTACGTTCATGGACCAAGGCCCAAACAATCCTGCACGAACCTGACCCAAAACATGACCCGGTCACACTTACGTTTACTAGTGAGATATACATTGCATGATACCAGAACAAAAAATTTACCACAGTATAACACCAAATGTATTCGAAAATTCATTGTCATAAAGTGTTGTATTATTACTATCTTCCACTATCTGTCCTACTCACTCCCTCCTTCTGAGGCTTGGCAACGCCCATGCCTCACACCTTGACAAACTTTCTGGGAGAATGTGTTCTTTACTTCATACGATTCCATCATCATTTAATTTGACTTTCTTTCCAAAACGCTTCTCAATTTCTCAGTTCACACATCTTCTACATGTGTTACTGGTTCTCGTTAATTATCAATCCAAAAACTACGTTTTTCGGTTTAGTATTTAACTTGCTCAAAATCACTCTTTCATCAAAGTCGCTCTACTAATTTTCCATAGTAGTCACCGACTTCAACCATTCAACCTTTCATTCAGGCAATCATTCATCAATGCTCATCATATGCATCTCACACAGTCTCAAAAAAGGAGTCTTCCTATCACATTGGTCCCAATTCATCCAGGCTCACCACACAACATTCATATATCATTTTCAACTCAAGGTTCAACAATCCACCAATTAAAAAAAAACGTAACTAAAAAAAACTACTGGCAAATGAATCTGAATTTTTTCTTTTTTTTTAAATTTGAAGAACTCAATCCCTCAGATGTAGCTTACATTTAGAATTTTGTATAATCTTATAACACAACCAATCAATTATTCCCATTAAATGTAGCGTTGCAAAATATTAAATTCACAATTTAGCGTCTTCCAAGTCCTGAAAGCATGTTCTGTCGTTTTGTTTACTCCGAATTCCTCATGAGGGCTCGACACTAACATGCACTAGTGTGGATTAGTTTCTGCTCGCAAACAGATTTCTCTCTTTTCCTCTCATTTTTATCTGTCAAAATTGTTTCTGTTCTGCGGTGTAAATTGAATAGACAACAGTCTAGCAAATTTCTTTATACTAAAGGTTTAGCCAATCTTCATCATTTTAACACATACGCACACACATGCACAGCTCTCGCGTGCGAAAGGTAGGTCCCAGCACTAATGATTCGCCACAGGTTGGCCATTTCCCATGGTCGATCATGAGCTGGTCCCTCCCACGCACACGAGGACAGCACATTCAAAAAAAATATTTTAATTTATCTTCTAGAAGCAAGTTGTATTTCTTTACCACTTGATTTGCATATTTTAACTTTAGTGTACACACACAATTTGATCTCTAGTCATTTGTCATTGGGTATACAAACAGCATTGTCATACGTCTTGTATGGACAGGAGCTCTAATAATCAAAAAATATTTTTTTGATAACCTGACAATGACATGTTTTGCTTTTATATGGGAGAGGTTTCAGATCTTTTAAATCTTGATACATGATTTGCATAGGAGCGGAAGCTCCTCTTGCCCCTTTGCTTGAGCCACTGCTTGAGCTGCGGCCTTGTACCTGCTCACAAGGGCCTTATTGTCCTGGTCTGACAAACACTTGTGACCTCATCAGTTTTCATTTTTCTATGTTTTGTCTCTTGAATTTGTTCTCATCTCTTTGTGAAGATTTCAACCACACTCTAGCACTTCTACCACTTCTTCCACATTTCAACTTTTAAATTTCCTGGTACTCCATACATTTTCTTCCACTTCGACATGTATTGCATACAATTAAGAAATCTACTTGTATGTACCTCTCATCTCAAAGAAGAGCAGAGCAAGAGATTTACCGTTCTTATTTCCCATCTTAATTTTAGTAGTTTTAGGTTTTACAATTTTTTTTTTTTCTTTGAGGATCCTCAATGCAGGTTTAAATTGACCTTTCAACAGATTACTAGCCTGTGTTATTGCCGTGGATCAATGCTAGAACTGCTTTTTAGTCAATTTATCCTACCAGTCACACTCTCAACCACACAAACTCCAGCGCTTTTTAGGCCTATCCAGGGATGGGTGTAAAACCCTCCCAAACAGCTTTGGAAAAACGGACAAAAGAAAGAATCTACGCTCTTCTTCAATTAAGAAAAAGAAGCTCTGTTTTTCTTAGCTCGTTCCTTCCACTGGGACTTGAACCCAAGCTGTTCTTTGGCCGGAAAAACATACAAAGAAAAATATACGCCCTTCTTTGATTAACAAAAAAGAAGCTCTGTGTTTCTTAGCACGTTCCTTCCACTGGGACTCTAACCCAAGCCAGATCCCTCAGCTTGGAAGAACAGACAAAGAGTCTACCCACCTCTTCGATGAACAAGAAAGAAGCTCTGCTTTTCTTAGCCTGTTCATTTCACTGGGACTTGAACCCAAGCTGTATCTCGTGCACCTCTACGTTTTACGCGTTTCACAACAACACAATCACATAACTTGAGTCCTTTAACTTACTTGTCCCCTGGTTCGTTGCACTGCCGGGTCCCATCAATCCACCTCTGTCAGACGAAGGCAGACCTAAGATGCTGGCCCGGCGAAGAATTCTCTTCCCAGGACTTTCTTTTCCAGGTCCTCTTAATGGACGCTGGCTTGTCGACAATGCAGCACGTCCTTCTTCATCAGCCAGATAGCGGGTATGAGGGATCTGGGTCACGGCACCAAAATGTTAGAGATTCGCTCACTCCAACTTATTTTGCAAGAACCACACGGGAGACAAGTAAGTCCTTTTAAACACCTGCAGGTGGAGAGTCCATTCGTCGCTGTGCGTACAGCGATGTTCAAATGGAGGTCTGACTCTCCCTCCTGCAAGAGCATATTTATTAAGAAAAACAGAGTGGGGGTAAGAGTGGACTGAATAGAGAAAGCCCTTGACCTCTAATCAAAACATAGCAAGGGGTGTTTTACGACTTTGTGTAGGATGGGACAAGCTAGGTTATTTATCACAGGTTGCATTCCAACATAAGCATAAAACTAATCTAGCTAGGTTATTTATTACAGGTTGCATTCCAACATAATCATACGACAAAGATAACCTGGAAAACCCTGACAGGAACTGTAAAAATAACACTCAATTTCAGATCCATTTGGATGAAGTGGCGATTCACAGAGTTAATGTAGTCAAATTCATGAGGGTGTAAGTAATTTTCCCTCAAACGGTTCTGTTGCTCTACCAGTCATATGTATATTCCATTCAATATTAAATCTTCATACCACTTTTTCAGATCAGAAAAAGACAAAATTATGACAACACAATGCAAGCATGCAAAATATAGTAATCCCTCGTTTATTGCGGATAATTGGTTCCAAAAACCACCCGCGATAAGTGAAATCCGCGATGTACGGTCACCAACAAGAAGTACTGGGCAGGCTAACGAGTTAGCGGAAAGATGCGAATTCGAGATCGTGCTAACACGCGAAAACGGACTTCTAAAGGAATGTAAACGAACATTTGGAGCAACATTACATTGCCCTAAAGGTTAGACACATGTTTCCTAAATTTAGAAGTCTTATTTTGACTTTTAAATGTTTTTGCAATTTTGAAAAACAATCCGCGATGTAGTGAAGCCGCGATAGATGAAACGCGAAGTAGCGAGGGATCACTGTAAATAGTTCACCACAAGCTCCACAGTCCAATTTGTAGGAGTGCTCTGTTATGAAGAAAGCCACCCTGATCACGGAGGAATCCTGTCACCCCTTTCATCAATCATTCATTCTCCTCCCATCAGGCAAAAGATATAAAATACAAATCAATTTGTTAAGATTCAGAATAAGTACTTAATTCCTGGAGAGAAATTCAACCATCACAGGCAGGTAACCTCCAGTTCGTAAATGTGGTATAAATAAAGATTCATTGAGACACTAAACAATAATGAAAATAAAAAGCCTGTGCTGTCTAACTTGTCAGATTTAGGCTAACCACAAAGCCAACCACCACCTCAAATGAAACAACATTGGTACAAATCTTATTAAGAGACAATAAAAGCACTGCAACAATTCTATCTGCCTTATAGTCCTAAAAATTTCATTGGACAACTACTCACCCTAATCAAGAAAAATGGACTGGAATTAAACCAACCTTCCCACATACAAAAATTTTGTTGCTTTAAACCAGGGCTGTGGATTCGGTCGGATTTTTGCACCGAGTCCGAGTCCATCCTCTTGACCACCGAGTCTGAGTCCAAGTCCGGCTGTCCATTTTTTCTGTTAATTAATTAATGTGACTGCTTAGTCTTTATTCAAGGCTAATTTAGATCAAAATCTACCAGAACAAACACAACTGCTTTCACACTGGCTGGTTCGGCTTATATAGGATCCCTTGCTGAGAGCACAGACGTAAAAGTGAGGCGACGTTCCAATCGGACGTTGGATCGATAACATTTTCCCTGCCCTACCGGAGTTGTGCTAGTTCATAACGTAAATCACTCATGGCGTAGTCATAAATGTACGGTTGGCAATTTAACCGATAGAAGTGGATACATTGGAACATAACCTACACTGTAATATATTATTTGACATGGTATTAAATGCGTGGCTTTACAAAAATAGTCATTGAAGCCCACCCTTAGCCCTGAGTGCCATTGGCATGAGGCAAAACGCTTGAAAACACACACTCTCGCCCAATTAAATAACCATTCTGAAACACAGGACATGTAAGATAATATTTTTTAATCATTAATTACACCATTATAGCTCAGACATTTATCTAAACACAAATAATTAGTGACGACCCCACAACTATGGAAACACATCAATGATATAAGCTGGGTGACATAATCGTCCTTGACATTGATACATAATGTAAACATTAGCCTAAGTGCAACTCAACGTGGCCGCATTGATCGTAAGCAGGGCTGTGGACAGTATTCTTACGCGCATTCTCAGCAGCATGATGAAAATAAAATTGAACGTATTTTTTTTATTGTCGGACTCGGTGGACTCAGTCAAAATCAGCTCCGAGTCCGAGTCCACAGCCCTGCTTTAAACCTTTGTTTTTAGAAAGGTTTTTAATTCTCTTTCTTCTGTTCTGCTTCCTTGTTACCCTTTGGGTAAAAGGAAACTACTAAAATTATCTGTTATATGTAATATGTTGCAAATGATTTATCATCATAGTGTTTATTATAATGTCTTTTAAATGTTTTCAGGATCCTGGTTTACTGGAGGGTAGGGTGACTTTTCGCCAGGTCAAAGCTAATTCGGTTGTGGCCCACCAAGGAGACCAGGTATTCAGAGCAAGACAGGAGTATATTAAAAAAAAAAAAAAAAAAAAAAAAAAAAAACAGCCTTTACAGTGTATTATCAATTTTCCCACATATCGAAATTGTCCAATTGTTGGTACTTTTCTTATTGGTTTCCCTTCCCTTACTTGCAAGATGTGAGTGTGGCATTTGTCATCTCAGGTTTACTCCATGTGTACCAGCGTATGATTGACCGCGAGGAGGAGACGCTTCTTTTTGTGACCCACCCAGGAGAGATGGTGGGACATCTAGCTGTGCTCACGGGGGAACCTCTTATCTTCACCACACGTGCTCACAAAGACTGCACCTTCCTCTCCATATCAAAGGCTCACTTTTATGAGTAAGGCCATCCAAACAACTTGTTTTAGCCATAATGGAACCCTATTATTTCCTCTGAAACTTTATGCTGCAAGCAGCTTTTTTTTCCCTTTGGTTTTTTTCTTTGCAGGATAATGCGTGAGGAGCCTAGAGTTGTGTTGAATGTAGCGCATACTGTAGTGAAGAGGGTGTCACCCTTTGTAAGGCAGATTGACTTTGCCTTGGACTGGATGGCTTTGGAGGCTGGCAGGTATCTTTCAAGACAGTGATGAACGTATTACTTTTTGGGGCCAGTTGATTTAGCCTTGGTTCATGATTTATTGTTACATGTTTCATGTTCACAAATTTCCTTCTCTGAAGACTTGTCTGGTGTCTGTAAAAAAAAAAAAAAAAAAAAAGAAACAGATGTAGACTGCCAAGCACTGACGATCTGAAAACGGACAGAAAGGGCTTTTTTTTTTTTTTCAAATTAGATCTATCATTATTTGGCTCATTTTGAAGTACATCTATTAGCCTGCCACTATTGCAAATTTCAAAGGCTGTCATTCAAACTTAAATTTTGAAGAATATCTTCAAGTCTTCTAAAACAAAAAATGTTTTGTAATTTGACACACCTCAAAGAACAGAGTCAATAATAACCCTGCCATGAATTATCGAAAAAATCTTTAAAAAATGTAATGTATGTAGTACGGTATTTTGTTTAATCCTGCCTACGGACAAACCAACGTGCAGCAATTAAAACAATATCTGTCACCTTTGTGCTTTTGAGCCTTGCGGTGGCATCACAAATCTAAGAGTTTGAAGAAAATATAAATACCTACTTATATGATAAAGTATGATATTCTGTATGAGAAACAATATTGCATTAGTTCTTGTCAATACCATGTTGATGCTTATGTAAGTATAAAAATGCCATTATAATTATTAATATGGATGAAAGAACTGTAAATTATATCTTCTCTGATTGGATGCAGACAAGGAGAAAAGTCCGACAGCACCTTTATTGTCCTCAGTGGCCGTTTGCGCTCTGTCATTGCAAAGGATAATGGGAAGAAGGAGCTTGCAGGAGAGTATGGTCGCGGGGACCTAATTGGCGTGGTGAGTTTTCAAAGATTTTTAGATCTAGGGTTGCTTAGGTATCAAAGTTGACAATGACAACTTGTCATTGGGCGTGAAATGTGAATTATATACTAGGTTGAGGCCCTGACCCACATGAACCGAGCCACTACGGTCCACGCTGTGAGGGACTCTGAGCTGGCCAAGCTGCCTGAAGGCGCTCTCAATTCAATTAAGAGGCGCTATCCTCAGGTCGTCACCAGGCTGATTCATTTGCTGGGACAGAAGATCTTGGGAAATATGCAGCTGGGGTCCCTGGCTGGTATGTACTACAAAGGCTGTAATTTCAAATTGTGGGGACTAGACCCAAACAACCCACACAAACAATGTTGCATTGCATTGATTCTATGGCTGTGCCCAGAAAACAAACTGCTTATGTGTGGCCGAGATTAAGATACCTTAAGATAGCACCTTATAGTGTAATGTACTGAAATGTTTATTTATTTTGATTTCAGCTAGAAGTCTCCCCCTCCACACAGCAAATAGTAAGTGGGATGATGGTAATCCTGTCACCAACCTGTCCACTGTGGCCATTTTGCCTGTGTCTGATGAGATTCCTCTCATGGCCTTCACCTTGGAGCTGCAGCATGCACTTAGTGGTATTGGTGCGATAATTCGTGTGACCCTTATTTCTTTTAAGCATCTTTGTGCACATTAACAGACACTGTTTTACACAAGTCGCTTAAATTGGCTTTTCCCCATTTTGTAATGAGTACAATAAAAAGATAAATTGAAAATGTAGCCTAATTTACAGCAGCACACTTCAATTACACTCTTCGTCCAAGTTGAACCATCCAATTGTAGACAATTTTTTGGTATTTATCAGTGTTTGACACATCCCCATAGTCCAGGGGTGTCAAACTCACTTTTGTCGCGGGCTGCATTGTAGTCATAGTTTCCCTTGGAGGGTCATTATGAATGTCAATGCCTTATATTATTTACAGTATAGGCTAGACGGCAAACTGGTGAATATCTACCGTATTTTTCGGACTAAAAGTCGCTCCGGAATATAAATCGCATCAGCCGTAAAATGCACAATACAGGGAAAAAAAACATATACAAGTCGCACCGGAGTATAAATCGCATTTTGGGGGAAATTTATTTGACAAAATCAAACACCAAGAACAGACATGAACCAGCAACAACAGGCTAAATGATGTGGTATGCTAACGTGACATAAACACAAACGAGGAGCTGAGAACGGGCCTAACGTAACATTAACAGTTATCCAAGTAACTATAACATAAATAACACTTTTATCAAACCATCTGTGTCACTCCAAATCATTAAATCCATCGATCGAATTTTTCGTCCTTTATGTAAACAACGCCGCGTGTGCGCCGCGCCGCTGACGTCGAACTTGTCGTCAGTTGCAGTTCAAATTATTCCACAGATTTTTTTTTCCCAAATAAAAAAAAACAAGATTCAAAATAAAACTTAAATTGAGGAATTATGGCACGTATGTTGCCCACTCGTCAGCAGAAGGCAGGGAGTGCCCACACAATTGCAGTGCATACACTTGTACCTTTTTATAATTTTTTTTTTATAATATTAAGAGTTCTAAAAACACATTTAAGAGTTTTATACCTTGTTATAGAAAAATTGTTATAACAAAACAGTTCTAAAAATATATTTACAGTATGTACACTTGTACCTTGTTATTAAAATTGTTATAATAATAAAAGCTGTCCTTGAAAGATATTTACAGTATGTGTTAAGAATTCTCCATGTTATTTATGTTATTCAGCCGTGTTTTGATTTGAGGTAGGGTGCTTTATTTTGAAGGCCATTTTCAGATACCATTTCAAATCATAAAATCTCCTGACTCTGGAAGTCAATGAATCGAACTCATTGTCAGTGAGGCTCCAATTATTCCACAGCCATAGTGCACCCTCATGCGGTTTAAAGTGAAAATAACATGTGAAGTGATCAACTATACTAGTAAGTAAGTAATGTGTTAATGATAAAGTAAAAATTTGTAAATAATTTCACATATAAATCGCTCCTGAGTATAAGTTGCCCCCCCCACCCAAACTATGAAAAATACCGCGACTTATACTCTGAAAAATACGGTAGTTTTGAAATCAGAGACTAGTCAAAACAGTTCAAATTGTTTAAAAAGATGAATGGTAATAACAATAGCTAGCAATATTTCTATTTTTAAAAAGTGAAGACAATTTATAATTTTAGTAATGATGCAAAATTTGTCTTTGCGCGCCAACTTAAAATGATGTGGTGGGCTGTTTCTGGCCCCCGGGCCTTGAGTTTGACACCTATGCCATAGTCTATATGACAGAAATATAAAACAATACTCCAAGGTCAAGAAAACAAACAAATATATAATACAATAACCTAAAGTAAGTCACTGATGGTGACGTGTGTGGGCTGCGCCGGATCGTTTCACACTCAGTGTATATGTATGTGGGTGAAATTGGTTGCGACTGGCTGGCAACCAGTTCAGGGTGTAGTCCGTCTTTTGCCCAAAGTCAGCTGGGATAGGCTCCAGCACACCATGTGACAGGATTAGTGATGTTGAAAATGAATGAAAGAGTAATCTAAATTTTATTTCAAAATGCAGGAAAATGAGGAATACGAAAAGATTTATCTCCATTCGATAATTATAATGCCACACCCAAAAAATATTTGATTTACTGTATTTGCCGGTGTATAAGTCGACTCGGTGTATAACTCGACCCCCTAAAATTCAACGGAAATTTACGATTTTATGATATATCCTTTGTATAAGTCGAGCTCAATTGTTGCATTATATTAAACTTCAAAATTCAATCAGAAATATGCGAAATTTATTGGCGAAATGTGTTCAAATTCGCGAGTTTGTAGCGAGCGATCCATACGCCATTTTAAATATTATTTACTTCATGACCCTGTGATATTACGCGCCGAGAGAGACTAACAACAATGAACACTCTTAGAAACTGGTTTATTTTTAGTTAAGAAACTACAAATTATAATTATAAAGTGATTGCCGGTACATAGAGTTCAAAATTCGTCTTCATCGTCGCTATTTCTGAAAAGCTCGTTCCATTCGTTTTCGTTTAGTTTGTCGTGATAAAGGGCATCTTCTTGGTCTTCTCTATCCTGAGAGCGTTTGGCGAATATTTTCTAAGTGCCAACGACTCAACCGCCGTAAAGTGTCCGCCTCGGCTGGTTCCCCGTATCGGCTACCACAAGTGAAAATTCGGCCTCTTCCCCTGGAAGTCCGGCCAAGTTTGGCGAATATTTTCTAAGTGCCAACGACTCAACAGCCGTAAAGTGTCCGCCTCGGCTGATTCCCCGTGTCGGCCACCACAAGTGAAAATTCGGCCTCTTCCCCTGGAAGTCCGGCCAAGTTTGGCGAATATTTTCTAAGTGCCAACGACATTCATTTAGACATGGCGATTGAATGTTTACGTACCGGTAGTTATTGTCGTTGCTTGACGCGCGATGACTCGCACATTCGCTCAATACCCAGTACTTCCCCCTAGCAGTCATCGTCGCTGCCTGGCTTTCGATGTCCGTTATTGAGGTGAGAATATTTGAAATTGTTGCTGAGGATGCGTGTTAATGCGACGAACGCTTTATAATGATTCAGTTTCTCACTGTTTGATGAGCCTGACGGACGCACACCCACGCACAATGAGATGCATGAGAAACGGCCTTGGTTACCATCACATTTGAAGCGATGAATACGAAGTAAAATTTTATGACTCGGTGTATAAGTCGAGGTCGATTTTTTTCGGTCGATTTTGGATCGAAAAAGGTCGACTAATACACCGGCAAATACGGTAAGTTCCTTACATATTTTCAATATACAAACAAAAGAAAATATAGCATCGCCACCTATTCCAAAGTCTGGGCTTCTCTACTCAGAGTCCTGCAATCGCGTCATCCACGAGTTGAGGGAATGAATGCATCCATTGCTGAAGTTTTAATTCTGTATTATCCATCCTTGTTTTCCATAGGGCCTACATTACTCCTGACAAGTGACATAATTAAACAGCGCCTGGGCTCTGCTGCTTTGGACAGGTACAAGAGAGAAATTTAACAATTCAATTGGTATGTCACGTACGGAATGGAGCAGGGCGACCAAATGCATCTTGGACCAAGGTTTACTGAGGGGAACAAACAAGCAGGAGAGCATGGTAGGACTAACCGGCAGGAACAAACAGGAACAAACAGGATGGGCAAAAAGGGAGGACAACAGGACTGTCAAACAGGACGGGCTAACAGAGACGGGCTAACAGAGTCGGGCTAACAGAGACGGGCTAACAGAACGATCTGACAGGGAGTGACAAGCAGACAAGACATAAGTACAAGACAGGTAACGAGGGGCAGGTGACAGCGATTACACTGATTACGGGTAGACACAGGCAGGGAGGGCCGAGTACACAGATGCGCGAATGGACACCATAACAACAAACACTGACACGCGAGGAAACAAGGAGGAGCAAAGACGAGACGTGATATGGTATGTAGTTGGCTACTACAGGAGACAGAGAAATAATGACAGTTGGTGACATGCACAAACAGGAAATGTGCCACCATAAGGGCGTGCCTACAGGAAACCATTCGAACCACTGCTGACTTAACCAAGATTCCCTCTCATTCCTTGCTCCTTTGGCCCATGCTCACACTACTGTTTGAGAGTATAAGCTTCTGCCTGTTTAATGCTTTCCACAGGGATGAGAACGGCAAATGAAATAAAACACTGAAAAGTAGCCGGGGTCTGGGGGCCGTATGCCCCCCCCCCCGCACTTGCCGCAGGGGGCCAGGGGCCGCAGCCCCCCCCCCCAAATGGCCGCAGTGGGCCAGGGGCCACAGGCCCTCATGGGGGCTGCAGGGGCCACAGGTCCCCATTGGGGGCCGTAGGGGCGCCAGGGGCAACGCCCCGGCGGGGGCTCAGGGGGAAAAGCTCCCTGGAAACTCCTGGATTTTGGCAGTATAGCAACCCCCAAACCATTAATTTCATCACTCAATTTCAATAGTTTTGTAAAAAAAAAAAATCCTGCTTGGTGGGCTACCTGTCATGCGGTCGCGTTTATTTTTCCGGTTTTTTGTCTCGTCGATGTCGTAACTTTACTTCCGGTTTTATTTTGTCATCCCTTCCGTTTCAGTTCGTGTTTCCTTCCTCGGTGTTTGGTTGTCTTGTCTTCCCTGATCCCGATTGTGTGCACCTGCGTAATTGACACTAATTGTCAGCACCTGTGTCCCCGCCCTTTTGTGTGTATTTAGTCCGTGTCTTCCCCTTGTCTTGTGCCAGTGTGTCTTGCCTCGTCCCGACCACCAGCGATTCCTTGACGTCCGAGTTCTCAGTAAGACCCCTCCTTTTTGTCTCGCCACAGAGCGACGCCTTTGTTAGTGCCTTGATCCCCATTGCCTTTTTGTCTCGCCCCCGAGCGACGCCTTTTGTTAGTACTGTGATCCCCATAGCCTTTTTGTCTCGCCTCAGTGCGACGCCTTTTGTTTGTACTTTTTTCCACGTGTTTTCCCTCGCAAGAGGCGCTTTGATTTGTACTTTTGATCAGTGTGCTTGCTGGAATAAATCCAAGAAAGAAACGACTCTGCATCCGAGTCCTCCGCCTTGTCCCCAGCCTGACACTACCAAGGTGAATATAATACAGTCAAGCCTCGGTTTTCGACCACAATCCGTTCCAGAAGGCGGTTTGAGAAGCGAATCGGTCGAATTCCGAATAAATTTTTCCCATTACAAATAATGGATTTTTTTTTAATCCGTTCCAAGACATTTTTAAGCATTTTTTCATTTGCGCATTTTTGTCCGATCGCGCAATTGCAGCGCACCGCCGAACGTGCAAATGTAGTGCGTCGCCGACCGCGCAACTGCACCGTGCTGGTTGCATTATTGTGACAGAGCCGTCGCTGACATTTAGAAAATCCTTTTAAACTCCTGATGTACTTTCCAAATTTCAAGTGGACCTAAGTGCGCAGGGAGCTTAATTTTGTCCGATCGCGCGACTGCAGCGCACCGCCGAACGCGCAATAGTAGTGTGTCGCCGACCGCGCAACTGCACCGCGCTGATCGCATTATTGTGACAGAGTCGTCGCTGAAATTTAGAAAATATATTTAAAGTCCTGATGTACTTTCCAAAATTGAAGTGCACCTCAGTGCGCAAGGAGCTTAATTTAGTCCAATCGCGCAACCGCAGAGCGCCGGACGCTCACTGTTGCATTGCTTTAAGAGCGTCTTTGTGTTCCGAGTTGTAAAATGACGCTGCTCTCGAGCCATGCCCATCTGAAGCAGTTCCTGATCCCGTGTGTGTGTGCGTGCGTGCGTGCGTGCGTGCATGCATGCATGCATACACACACACACACACACATATATATATATATATATATATATATATATATATATATATATATATATATATATATATATATATATATATATATATATATATATATATATATATATATATATATACACACACACACACACACACACACACACACACACACACACACATATATATATATAAATAAATAAACTTCCAAGGCCTGCCCAGTTACCCACGGCACATGCACTAATGCAGAATACATGTTATGATTGTTGTGATGGCTCTTCTAGACAATTATGTCATATCAGGAACCTTACATGGTAAATATTGTATACAAAATGCAGCATTGTACAGTATGGTTGTCACGATCGGATGGAAATGGAGCAGGACGACCAAGTGC
Source organism: Syngnathus scovelli (assembly GCF_024217435.2). Classification (NCBI taxonomy): domain Eukaryota; kingdom Metazoa; phylum Chordata; class Actinopteri; order Syngnathiformes; family Syngnathidae; genus Syngnathus; species Syngnathus scovelli. The sequence continues at coordinate 8,836,774 of NC_090849.1, read as the reverse complement.
AGCTTGGACCAGGGTTTATTGAGGGAAAAGGTAAGTGGAACGAGGCATCGAGGGAAACAGACGAGAACTGGCAAACTAATAACATGACAGACTGACCGACAGGGATGGCAAACAGAAACAGACTCGAAACAGACGGGAACCACAAGGACAGCAAACGTGACGACATCGACGATCCGACGGAGGGAGGGGCAGACAGGACTTATATACACGACAGGTAACGAGAGGCAGGTGGGAATAATCACACTGATCGTGGGCACACAGGAGGGGAGGGGCGAGCACACAGACACACGAACAGAACTATGACCCGATCGGAGGCGAGTCCTGACAATAGTGAAGTGACGGCACACCTAAAGACTTCTAAATCTGATAGAAGGCAAGAGATTTCATCACATTGCATGCAGTAAACCTGAGTTTTATTCCTTACCTTTAAAGCGTCCATGAGTACCGTCTGTCCAGTTGGCTCGGCCAGCAGGAAGACATCCACCGCATCGTCCTCTATCAATCTGACTCTGGCCTTACTCCTTGGACGCAGCGCTGCATCCGCCAGGCTGATTGCATCATTATTGTGGGACTGGGTGAACAAGAGCCAACAGTTGGAGAGGTCTATTAATTCACTGTGTTTTTCTATTTGATATATATATATATATATATATATATATATACACGTGTGTGTATATATATATATATAATACATGCATACATACACATATATATGTCCCTAGGTGTGAGTGTGATAATAAATATACAATTTATTATATATATATATATATATATATATATATATATATATATATATATATATATATATATATATATAAACTTCCAAGGCCTGCTCAGGTGTGTGTGTGTGTACACGCACAAACACAGTGATATTTGAGAAGTGAAATGAAGTTTATAGGATTTACAGAATGTGTGTAATCATTACTTAAAAGTAGGCAGGTGCATAAATTTGGCCACCCTTGTTGTTTTATTGATTTGAATACCTTTAGCACTAATTATTGGAACATCGACATACACAGGTGTAGCCAATCATAAGAAAGGGGATTTAAGGTGGCCAGTCGCAAGTTGTTCTCCTCATTGCATCTTCTCTGAAGAGTGGCAGAATGGGAGCCTCAAAACAACTGACAAAACAAAGATTGTTCAACGTCATGGTTTAGGGGAAGGATACAAAAAGCTAGCTCAGAGATTTCAGCTGTCAGTTTCCACTGCGAGGAACATAGTGATGAAACGGAAGACCACAGTTCCAGTTAAGGCCCGAAGTGGCAGGCCAAGAAAAATCTCAGATAAGCAGAGGCGAAGGATGGTGAGAACAGTCAAAGTCAAGCCACAGACCAGCTTATCCGAACAACCAATGATTTATAAAGCAACATCTTGAAAATGATCAGGGGTGCCCAAACATTTGCATACGTACGTATATATATTCGCACATATGTACATATTTGCATAAACATATATAAAATATGCCTATCTCCCTGTAGTTGGAGCAAATGTTGGAGAGCAGCGCTGTTAGGGCCCAGAAGCAATTGGTATTGCTGCACAGGGAGGATGGTCCTCCACCCAAAGGGACTGCTGAGTGGCTGAACATGCGGAGTTGGATCTCCACACACCATCACTTGTCCTGTCCTCGGAGAGTTTTCTCCAGGAGAAGTTTGCCTAAATTGGTACTTGAAATAGCCAACACAAGCTATTTAACCTTACACAACATTGGCACAATGACTTCTACTCAGTCGATTACTTCACAGTTTTTTCATTCATATTTTTAGCGAAATTAATTTGTTGCACTTCCAATTCTTTATCTTTCTGTGTGAGCATGAATCATTTGAGTGTTGCTTGCTGTCATTTTTTTACCGCAGAGAGAATTGTACCAACGTGTGTTTGAAAAGTGTCCAGATCGGCACTCTGATTTCTCACGCCTGGCCAGGATTTTAACAGGAAACAGCATTGCTGTTGTGCTCGGTGGAGGAGGTGCCAGGTACTGTGGTTTTAAGATAATCCAAATGCAAACACCCCATCAGCATAAACATCCTCAGAAACATACACAACATTTCATGTGACAGATTAGAAATTTGAAATTGATACGTTGTTGATTTGCTTATCCAACTATCCCTTATTTATTCAGTTACTATACGTACGTATGGTTGAAACCCAAGCAGTTGTGAAGCTGAGATGGAAAACTTGAATCAGAGTCATTGCACCAACATTAGCTATAGCCAGTGTAACAATTTGAATGACATGAAGAAGAATGAAACCACAGTTGTAATAACTACCATTGAAGAGACAGACATTGATATTTGTAGCACTAGTTATTATAATCATCAATACATAATTTCGGGTCACCTCTAACTGAACTGTTTTCTTTACTGCTCGGGCTTTAATCACTCAATAGTAGCTCAGGGTACCGACACCTGAAGTCCTTGGAAGGGATGCCTCCCGTCGTCCTGTTGAGGACTCTCTCATTCTACAGTGGGAGCAATGGCAGTGACAATCGATCTAATCGCAGTTCAGGTTTTAATTTGTTGCATTTGTATTGGCTGTGATTAAATCATTATCCAGATCTGGAATTTCTTTCAAACTTTTAACTTTTATTGCTGTCAGATTCATATATCATCATTACGGTGGCTTCTTGGCCCGCTCTGCTCTGAGTACTCTTGGTTCACATGTACTGTCCTTTTCAGGGGTTGCTCCCAGGTTGGTATCATTCGGGCACTGAATGAGGCAGGGATCCCCATGGACATTGTGGGTGGTACCTCCATTGGGTCATTCATGGGAGCACTGTATGCTGAGGAGAAAAGCAACAGTCGAATGAGGATTCGGGCTCGTGAATGGGCAATGGTAGGTTAAAACATCTTACCAGTCCTGCTTTTTGCGCTTGCGCCTGTTTAAGTGCTCGTAAAAGCAGCTGGAAAGTTGAAGAATTTGCGGGGATTTGTGCCACTTTGTGGCTACCTGCCCAGTCAAGTCATTCATAGTTAAAAAAATGAGTTCCTGGAGATGTGAAGAACAAATGCCCAACATTTTGAGATACAGTCATGTCTGCAGGCTCTGAGAGCACTGAAATCAGATAGGCACAAACACAAAAACAGCAATGGCAAGGGGGTTAATGAAAAATCAATCACATTTCTCAGTATTTCTTTCTTGTTGTTTGAGTCCTTGTTGCTCTGTAACCAACGCAGATATTTAAATTTTTGCTGCATTTTCGTTGTTTTTTTCAGGATATGACATCCCTCTTCCAGAAGTTCGTGGATTTAACCTACCCTGTCACTTCCATGTTTTCTGGGGCTTCCTTTAACTCTGGCATTAGATCGTTTTTTAAAGACAAACAGATCGAGGTATGGTGCAATAATCCCCAAAAATGTTTTTGCAAAGAAGATCGATGACAACATTAGTAACCTCATTTAACAAAGCCTACTTGTTGGAATAATCTTAAGTGAAGCTTTGGCCTGCCAGACCTGGAGGCCTCGCCTTTACGAGTTTATCTTTCCTTTCATCTAGGTTCTTCCTTTTTAGTAATAAGGATGTCTTTTGATCCCTGTCAGCCATTTGTATCCTTCCTGTCCTTATGTTGTCTGTGTGTTTTGGTTCCCGTAAGAGGCCTTCACTAACAACGAGCAGGGCTTATTTGCATAGGTGACATGTTCTTTGTTTGATTCACAGGAACTTCATTCCTTTTCATTTAGATGTAGGTTTGGTTCATAGATTGTAGTTTATCAGACCTATTTTTCTTTGTTAAGGGTTACATACAGTTAGAAGTAGTTGCATAAAAGTTATCCCATATTTACTCAATGTTTGTTTAAGGAACTGCATACCGGTTACCTCACATTTGTTTAATGTGTGTTGAAATGTTTAGGACAAGTTACTTTTTATTATTATGTGTTAATTACCAAGTAGATAAAGTTAGCAAAGGTCTAGTTGCATTTGTTCCACAGCAAAGCCGCAATCAACGTGCTTCAGGGTATTTGACCCCGGTCGAGGAAGAGTCAGCCAACTGAGGGAGGACAGCTGGGGACGGCCTCTGCGGGGGGTCAAGAGCCAACAACGAAGTGCTAATTCACACCACACTACATTCTTTTGCTAATCAGCGTTGCTACAGACACAATCCCCCCTCCCTTAATGTAGCAACGCCTCTGTAACCAGGGCAACCATAACATTAAAAAGAGGGGCACGTGGAGGAAGGACTCAGAACTGATGGAGGTTGTAACTGAGATTGCTTTCTCTATCGTTCTCCTCGCGAGTAAACCTGTTCTGGTTGTCTTCTCCTCTTGATTCTACTGAGTGATTTAATGTCTAATCGTATTTAGACCTAACATTTAATTGGTCCTTCGAGCCGGATGCCAACACACCTGAGGATTCCAGCGGACGGCAGCAGAGATCCAGAAAGACCGCGCGCGGCAGGACCTCCCTAGGTGGGGTCCTACATCCTTTTCAAGGGCTGGCTGTCTGCTCGTCAGCTGGGATCTAAGGGTTGAAGGCAGTCCGAGGTGCAGAGGTGAAGAGAACCAGAGGGTGAGTTTGTTTTGTTTAAAAGTGTGGTGCGGCCGAGGGCTCGTCATGCCCTGTAAAACCCTAGGTGTGTAAGTAGGACAACGGAAGTCCACAGACCCTGCATAACTGAAATTCCGTGTAGGACAGTGGATGTCCAAGTAGTAGGTTGCGGAGCCGCAGAAAAGCTGAAGATAAAATTTCCGTCTATAATATCCGTAATACTGAGTGATTGAGAGTGTGAATGGGAATACGTATCACTAGATACAGTATTCCATATTAAAGCAGTGGGGAACACATAACGTGGTTCTGTGGACGCAATAGGCAAGGATTCTCCACCAGAACGCTGGTAGAAGTGAGAATCACCACAGGATCTTTTCGTTATCCCACTGGAAACACCCGACTTTAGAAACCCCTATGGTTTTACAGTTGGGACCAAATTGATTAAAATGGGGAACGGGAAGAGTAAAAATAATATCCGAGATAATCTTAAATGTAAAGATTGGAAAATAATTGAAAGGCAGGATCCCGACCGATTTAAAAAAAAAAAAAAAAAAAAAAACTCGATAAATGGGTCAAGAAATACAAATTTGAGGGACAACTAAAAACAACCAAATTGATAGAACTTAGAGGCGCCATGAAAGAGAAAACAAAGAGAGCCCCTAGAAAGATGAAAAAAGGAGATGAGGATGTGGTGTTTTGGCTCAAAGTAGCAGGAGAGGGAGAGAGGGGAGAAAAAGAGAAAGTGGAAAAGGCACTGTATTGTAGGAAGGAAGATGATGAGACTGGGCCTAATGGTAGGCAGGCAAGAGATAATCAAAATTTACAGAGAGCTAGAGAAGAAGGGGGAGGTGTAGAGGAAGTAGAGAAGCGCGTAGGGAAAGCATATGCTACAACTTCAAAACATAAGGTCATAGAGAAGTTGTATCCACAAATACCCGACACTGGTGCACAAGAGGGGTCAACCCCCCCCCCTTATGGGTTAACAGACAGAGCCGCCAGACAGAAAAACCCAATAGAAATGGATTGGTCAAAGGAAATGAGAGCAAATTATACAGAAATAGGGAGAACAAAGCAAAATGATAATGAAACCTTTGATGACTATCGAGTGCGCATGACAGAAGTATTTAAATTACACAGTGGACTGGTGGAAGATAATGCGCCCCAAGGGGCTTATCAACAGCAATTAAAAAATGCCATCCACGTAGGGTCCAGGCCAGCAATACAAATTAGGGTGATCAATAATTATATAGGCATGACCACCGGAACTTTGGAGGAATACATAAATCACGCCTTCCATGCAGAAAGAGTAGTAATAGACAAACAAAAACGAAAACAAATGAAAGCTCCGAAATACACTTTTCTGGTAGACCAGGATAGTGACACTTTTTACCAAAATGCAGGCAGAGGACAGGAAGGCCAGAGAGGGTGAGGAGCAATGTCTAACAGAGAAGGCTTTAGGGGCCGAGGAAGAGGAGTTGTGCAACCTCCAATAGAATGCTGGAGTTGCGGAGAAAAAGGTCACATGGCACGTGACTGCACATATAAACAAAAACAATAATGACTAGTACAAGATCAAAATACATCAGATTCTCATGTAATAAAGTGGGTACCTGGCAGCCAAAATTAAAGAGAAATTAGCTTAAATATACAGGAGATATTCGTGTTAAAAGGATAAAGTAAGATAAAGAAACACTGAAGTTAAAATTTGCAAAATAAATGGAACTGAATTACAAGTAACTCCTAAAACTAAAATAGAGAATAAATCTGACAAGTAAGATGAGCAAAAAGGTGTTCTTAGTACGCTCTATGTGGTTTTATATGTTGTGCGTCATCCTCTTGTGCTGGTGTTTGTGTGTGCGTGCGCGCAGAGGATCCTCATGAATGTTGTGTATATGTGTGTGTGAGTGAGATGTGTGTCCTATGGAAGAAATCCATCCATCCATCCATCCATTTTCTGAACCGCTTAGTCCCCACGGGGGTCGCGGGCGTGCTGGAGCCTATCCCAGCCGTCTTCGGGCAGTAGGCGGGGGACACCCTGAACTGGTTGCCAGCCAATCGCAGGGCACACAGAGACAGACGACCAATCGCACTCACACTCACACGTAGGGACAATTTGGAGTCTTCAATCGGCCTACCAAGCATGTTTTTGGAATGTGGGAGGAAACCGGAGTGCCCGGAGAAAACCCACGCGGGCCCGGGGAGAACATGCAAACTCCACACAGGGAGGGCCGGAGGTGGAATCGAACCCGCACCCTCCTAGCTGTGAGGCGGACGTGCTACCCAGTGCGCCACTGAGCCGCCCATGGAAGAAATCAAAAATAGGAATGTTCAGGAGGCTGTTGAGCAATAATAGGGTAATTGAGAAGTGGATGATGGTGTGCTTAAGTTGGTTGGAGAACCTAAGATGAGCAGTGTGTGGCAGTAGAGAAAATAAGACGTGTGTGGCAGAAAGTGACGAGAACGGTGGCTTGATAGGAAGCGTGCCTGCGCTCGCGCGTAGTCGCGGGTCGGGGCTGTGCGCGTAGGCCTGTGCTATGCTCGTGTGGGCGGTGGGCCGGCATCATGATTGTTGCAGGAAATGGCCAGCCTGTGACCAATCAACATTGATGCCGCGTCCTCCCCCCTCGCACAGGGGGTGCTATGGCTGTGGGCGAGGCAGGGAAAGTGTGAGTTTCTCAGAGAATCTTTGAAGCAGGGTGATGCTTAAGGAAGATGTGACAGCATTAGCATGAAGGATAAAAGGCACTGATGAGAAAAAAAAAAGGTATAACCAAAACGTCAAAATAGAGGATGACGTTTGCGCAGCGTTGTTTGTTGGTATTGTTTGTGATCTGTGTCTCTGCTATTTTTGTGTTGTCTGTGTGCTGTCAGTGTTGTGTTAAAAGGATGAAATTGGCTAATATACGTAGGTGCACAAAATAATTTATTAGACTGTAGTCTATCTGATTTGCACCGCAAAACAAAATCAATTTTGAAAAAATAGGAAATAAAGAAAAGCAAGCAATTTGTTTATGGGCAGAAACTGGTCCACACTGCATTAATGCCTAGCCTTGATGAAACAAAATTTGAGAGATGGAAAGAACTTGCTTTCTGGAATTGGATGAAGAAAAATTATGTAATAATGACATTTCAAAGCTAAATTTAAAATTTGAGAATAAGAGAGCGATTGAGCTAGTTAAAGTTAAGAAACAACAACAATGAACTATTATATTAATTCACTGGCAGTTATTTTGTTGATTTTTTTCCGATTGGTGGATTGGTTTGTCACTTTAAGAAAGAAAAACTTCCGATGCAAATGGGCAGCAATATTAACTGCCCGTACAAATGAACCGATACATATGGGCAGCCGTTTGAGCCATGAAGTTGTCACGTGATGTTGACTTGACACATGGCTCAACAGGGGGGATGAAAGGGCAGTTCAGTCGGCTTTATACAACATATGGATTTGATTCATATTCAAAACATTTATAAAAAAAAAAAAAATTGTAGAGCTTGTTTTCCATGTGCTAAACTCAATCCACAGGGTTATAATGCCTGGTCATAATAGATGCATTCTCAAAATGGATTGAATTGGCTTCAAAGTAAACACTGAATGCCTTAACAGTGGCAAAAATGTTATGTAACGAAGTAATACTTTGTCAACAACAGCTGTAGAAGTTAAAGAATGAAATTAATATCTCTAAAATGAATGTTTGATAATTGGTTTCAGGTAACTACCTATAAGAGTAACTGGTAAAAGAAATGATTGATTGCTAATGGCAAAACAAGCTGCAAACCAGAGAGAAAAAAAAAAAAAAAGAACAAATTTAATATGTCATGTGTATGGGTTTGCGACCGATTCTTTATGTTGTACCATTACCATTGACCAAAGGTTGTGTGAAATCTGTCACGTCTACTGATTGTGAAATGTGCAACAGAGCGTTCTATATAATATCCGTTGAGGAAAAGAAAAGAAACCATTGCTTCTAGAGAATGTAGTCAAGCAAAATTGTATATGTATCGACACGCCAAGATCTGGGGAAAAGCTGGTAAAAACCAAAATGTCTTTAAATTTGAGAGGCGACGATGATCTGACTTTAATTGATGCAATTAGAGTCCCCAGAGGAGTTCCTGATTAATAAGAATTAATTGACCAAATTGCAGCAAGATGGGAGTCTTCCATTTGTTGGTGGTGTACGATAAACAAAAACGTAGACAGGATAAATTACATCCATTACAATGTGCAAAAATTGGGCAATTGGACACAAGCGGGGCTTGAGGCAGTGCATGAACAGCTAGCCACGACTTCCCTAATGGCCTTCCAGAATCGCATTGCTCTTGATATGTTGTTGTCTGAGAAAGGAGGGGTCTGTGCAATGTTCGGAGAACAGTGCTGTACCTTTATCCCCAACAACACCGCCCCTGATGGGAGCCTGACAAAGGCCATTGAAGGCCTGCGATCCCTCAACACGAGGATGAAAGAGCACTCTGGCGTGGACACATCAATGTGGGACAACTGGATGCATGCCTTTGGGAAGTATAAAGCACTTGTGTCCTCAATTATAATATCAGTTGCAGTATTTACTGCTATACTCACCTTGTGTGGATGTTGTTGTATTCCATGTCTGCGTGCTCTGTTTAATCGTCTCATCACTACAGCAATATCGCCCATGGAAGACAAGATGGCCCGAGTATGCCTAATGTCTGAACGCCAACATCCATCCATCCATCCATCTTCTTCCGCTTATCCGGGGTCGGGTCGCGGGGGCAGCAGCTTTAGGAGGGACTCCCAGACTTCCCTCTCCCCAGCCACTTCATCCAGCTCATCCCGGGGGATCCCAAGGCGTTCCCAGGCCAGCTGAGAGACATAGTCTCTCCAGCGCGTCCTGGGTCGTCCCCGGGGTCTCCTACCGGTGGGACATGCCCGGAACACCTCCCCAGGGAGGCGTCCAGGAGGCATCCTGATAAGATGCCCGAGCCACCTCATCTGGCTCCTCTCAACGTGGAGGAGTAGCGACTCTACTCCGAGTCTCTCCCGGATGACCGAGCTTCTCACCCTATCTCTAAGGGAGAGCCCGGACATCCTGCGGAGAAAACTCATTTCGGCCGCTTGTATCCGAGATCTCGTTCTTTCGGTCACGACCCATAGCTCGTGACCATAGGTGAGGGTAGGAGCGTAAATCGACCGGTAAATTGAGAGCTTTGCCTTTTGGCTCAGCTCTCTCTTCACCACAACGGACCGGTACAGGGTCCGCATTACTGCCGACGCTGCACCGATCCGCCTGTCGATCTCACGCTCCATCCTCCCCTCACTCGTGAACAAGACTCCAAGATACTTGAACTCCTCCACTTGGGGCAGGATCTCATCCCCGATCCGGAGAGGGCATTCCACCCTTTTCCGATCGAGGACCATGGACTCGGATTTGGAGGTGCTGACCCTCATCCCGACCGCTTCACACTCGGCTGCGAACCGTTCCAGCGAGAGCTGGAGATCACGGCCTCAAGAAGCCAACAGCACCACGTCATCTGCAAAAAGCAGAGACGCGATGCTGAGGTCCCCAAACCGGACCCCCTCAACGCCTCGGCTGCGCCTAGAAATTCTGTCCATAAAAATTATGAACAGAATCGGTGACAAAGGGCAGCCTTGGCGGAGTCCAACCCTCACTGGGAACGAATCCGACTTACTGCCGGAAATGCGGACCAGACTCTGGCATCGGTGATACAGGGACCGAACCGCCCTTATCAGTTGGCTCGGCACCCCGTACTCCCGAAGCACCCTCCACAGAACCTCCCGAGGGACACGGTCGAACGCCTTCTCCAAGTCCACAAAACACATGTGGACTGGTTGGGCGAACTCCCATGCACCCTTGAGGATCCTGCCGAGGGTGTAGAGCTGGTCCACTGTTCCACGGCCAGGACGAAAGCCACACTGCTCCTCCTGAATCCGAGGTTCGACCTCCCGACGGACCCTCCTCTCCAGCACCCCTGAATAGACCTTACCAGGGAGGCTGAGGAGTGTGATTCCCCTGTAATTGGAACACACCCTCCGGTCCCCCTTCTTAAAGAGGGGAACCACCACCCCAGTCTGCCAATCCAGAGGCACTGTCCCCGATGTCCACGCAACGTTGTAGAGGCGTGTCAGCCATGACAGCCCCACAACATCCAGAGCCTTTAGGAACTCTGGGCGGATCTCATCCACCCCCGGGGCCCTGCCACCGAGGAGTTTTTTAACTACCTCAGTGACTTCGACCCCAGAGATTGGAGAATCCGCCTCCGAGTCTCCAGGCCCTGCTTCCTCAATGGAAGGCGTGTAGGTGGAATTGAGGAGGTCTTCGAAGTATTCTCCCCACCGACTCACGACGTCCCGAGTCGAGGTCAGCAGCACGCCATCCCCACTGTAAACAGTGTTGACGTTGCACTGCTTCCCCCTCCTGAGACGCCGGATGGTGGACCAGAATTTCCTCGAAGCCGTCCGAAAGTCATTCTCCATGGCCTCACCGAACTCCTCCCACGCCCGGGTTTTTGCCTCAGCAACCGCCGAAGCTGCGTTCCGCTTGGCCATCCGGTACCTGTCAGCTGCCTCCGGAGTCCCGCAGGCCAAAACGGCCCGATAGGACTCCTTCTTCAGCTTGACGGCATCCCTTACCGCCGGTGTCCACCAGCGGGTTCGGGGATTGCTGCCACGACAGGCACCAACGACCTTACGGCCACAGCTCCGGTCGGCCGCCTCAACAATGGAGGCGCGGAACATGGTCCACTCAGACTCAATGTCCCCCGCCTCCCCCGGGACGTGGGAAAAGCTCTGCCGGAGGTGGGAGTTGAAGCTCTTCCTGACAGGAGATTCTGCCAGACGTTCCCAGCAGACCCTCACAGAGCGTTTGGGTCTGCCAGGTCGGACCGGCATCTTCCCCCACCATCGGAGCCAACCCACCACCAGGTGGTGATCAGTTGACAGCTCCGCCCCTCTCTTCACCAGAGTGTCCAAAACATGCGGCCGCAAATCCGATGACACGACTACAAAGTCGATCATCGAACTGCGGCCTAGGGTGTCCTGGTGCCAAGTGCACACATGGACACCCTTATGCTTGAACATGGTGTTCATTATTGAAAATCCATGTCGAGCACAGAAGTCCAACAATAGAACACCGCTCGGGTTCAGATCGGGGGGGCCGTTCCTCCCAATCACGCCCTTCCAGGTCTCACTGTCATTGCCCACGTGAGCATTGAAGTCACCCAGTAGAACGATGGAGTCCCCAGAAGGAGCGCTCTCCAGCACTTCCTCCAGGGACCCCAAGAAGGGTGGGTACTCTGAGCTGCTGTTTGGTGCATAGACACAAACAACAGTCAGGACCCGTCCCCCCACCCGAAGGCGGAGGGAGGCTACCCTCTCGTTCACCGGGGTGAACCCCAATGTGCAGGCGCCCAGCCGGGGGGCAACAAGTATACCCACACCTGCTCGACGCCTCTCACCGTGGGCAACTCCAGAGTGGAAGAGAGTCCAGCCCCTCTCGAGAGGGCTTGTACCGGAACCCAAACTGTGCGTGGAGGCTAGTCCGACTATATCTAGTCGGAATTTTTCTGCCTCGCACACCAGCTCGGGCTCCTTTCCAGCCAGAGAGGTGACATTCCATGTCCCAAGAGCCAGCTTCTGCAGCCGGGGATCAGACCTGAACGCCAACATGTTGATGATAACGATGAAGATGAAATTTTTGCACTTGAGTTGACAGACTTTTTTCCAGATCTGGGTGTTTCCGAATGATGATGATGCACCAATTAACCTTTTGGGTGTAAACATATGCTCATACCTGTGATCCGACAACTGAAAATCGAGTGAAGTGGTTGTTCTTGGTGATGTAAAAATTGAGCAAATATGTGATAAACAGGGGGAAATGTTGGAATAATCTTAAGTGAAGCTTTGGCCTGCCAGACCTGGAGGCCTCGCCTTTACGAGTTTATCTTTCGTTTTATCTAGGTTCTTCCTTTTTAGTGATAGGGATGTCTTTTGATCCCTGTCAGCCATTTGTATCCTTCCTGTCCTTATGTTGTCTGTGTGTTTTGGTTCCCGTAAGAGGCCTTCACTAACAATGAGCAGGGCTTATTTGCATAGGTGACATGTTCTTTGTTTGCTTCACAGGAACTTCATTCCTTTTCATTTAGATGTAGGTTTGGTTCATAGATTGTAGTTTATCAGACCTATTTTTCTTTGTTAAGGGTTACATACAGTTAGAAGTAGTTGCATAAAAGTTATCCCATATTTACTCAATGTTTGTTTAAGGAACTGCATACCGGTTACCTCATATTTGATTAATGTGTGTTGAAATGTTTAGGACAAGTTACTTATTATTATTATTATGTGTTAATTACCAAGTAGATAAAGTTAGCAAAGGTCTAGTTGCATTTGTTCCACAGCAAAGCCGCAATCAACGTGCTTCAGGGTATTTGACCCCGGTCGAGGAAGAGTCAGCCAACTGAGGGAGGACAGCTGGGGACGGCCTCTGCGGGGGGTCAAGAGCCAACAACGAAGTGCTAATTCACACCACACTACATTCTTTTGCTAATCAGCGTTGCTACAGACACAATCCCCCCTCCCTTAGTGTAGCAACGCCTCTGTAACCAGGGCAACCATAACATTAAAAAGAGGGGCACGTGGAGGAAGGACTCAGAACTGATGGAGGTTGTAACTGAGATTGCTTTCTCTATCGTTCTCCTCGCGAGTAAACCTGTTCTGGTTGTCTTCTCCTCTTCATTCTACTGAGTGATTTAATGTCTAATCGTATTTAGACCTAACACTACTTTTATCACTTCTCACCTGCTAGGACTTGTGGTTACCATACTTCAACATTACAACAGATATCACAGCTTCCTCCATGAGAGTTCACACTGATGGTAAATATTAATTTCAAAGAACCCCACTCCTATCACCCTTTTTGCTCCAAAACCAGAAAATCTCATGACGAGAAAATATTGATGCGGCATGAACAATGAAATTCTTGTCTAATAGAATGTTTGAAGTGCTTCCATTCATTTTCAATGTTTAAACTCTGCATTTCCTGTTAGGTTCACTGTGGCGTTATGTCCGTGCCAGTATGTCACTGTCTGGTTACCTTCCTCCTCTTTGTGATCCCAAAGATGGACACTTACTGATGGATGGGGGTTACATCAACAATCTACCTGGTAAGACCAATCATAAATAAGATGACATCACACTAAATCTGAGTTATTAGGTAGGAACAGTAACGTTCTTAGGATGTATTCAGACCTGACTGTTTGGTCCGCTTTAAACGAACCAGTGTTCCATTGTAACGCTGGTCCAGACCTTTTGTGCAGGTGTGAATACACGCAAACAAATCCTGGTGCGGATTAAAGAAACAGTTCGAAAGTGAACCAAGACCACTTGAAAAAGTGGGTCTCGGTTTGCTTTCAAGCGAACTCTGGTGCGGTTCGCTTCAGGTGTGAATACAAACAGCATAGATCCGAACCAACAGCACAAATATGCAGAGCAGGAATGCAGCGCGTAGGACTCGCATGTTTTCCTCCATTTCCGGGCCTGCTCAGGTCATTGTTGTCCAATGGGAGCACAGATCGTGGGTGTGTTTACAAAATATACTTCGCTAGCAAAATGTACAGTCTGAATAGGAACCACAACAAACGAAAACAATTTAGCCCGCTTTTGGTCCGGACCAAACAAGCGGACTAAAGGACTTTTCTGGTCTGAATACACCCTTAACTAGGAGTTAATCAGAGGTCACATCCAGTTATTTTCTATACTGCTTGTGCTGTATACCATTTGTCACCAACCTTTATGAGCTTTGCTCAAATTATTAACAGGTAGATTTTCTTCCTACGAACACTTGGATTTGGTCATGTGGTACAATGCTGACCTTTGACCTACATATACTAGTAGGCGGTCCTTTTTTAGTTTTTTAATATTGGCATGTCTAACCCTAACCCTAACTTTACACTAAAGCAAGTGTGATTTTAAAGGTATGGCAACAATAAAGATCAGATGCAGATTACTGGTAAGTATTAAGTAAGTAAGTATTTTTTAGAAGGGCAACGCACACAAATATAGACAAATGTCACTAGTGAGATACACTACTTTAGTATGGGCCTGTGGGGTACTCAAGTGGTCCTTGAGGTATCCTTACCCACAGGCACCAACACCTGCTATATTCTGTGGCTTCCAATATACCATTTGCACTCAAATTTACATGTATAAGCAGTTTAGAGTAATCCACTAACAGAGGAAGCATGTTATAATAATAATGCATTGGATTTATATTGCACTTTTCTATAGAAGTGTACAGTCATCCCTCACTTACCTACTTCGCGGTTTATTTATCGCAGCCTCAGTATATAGCGGATTTTTCCAAAAAAAAGTATTCAAAACAAAATTCCAAATTGCAAATTATCGCACGAAAGTTGCACGCATGCCAGCAGAAGGCAAGAAGTGCTAAAAAGATTAAATTAAAAAAAATTGTTAATTAAATTAAAAAAAAATTCAAAATTGAGGAATTATGGCATGAAAGGAGTTCTAAAAACATATCAGTATGTAGACTTGTACCTTGTTGTAAAAAAAGTTGTTATAATAATAAAAGAGTTCTAAAAACATTTACTTATACCTTGTTATAAAAGAAAGGTTGTTATAATAAGAGTTCTAAAACATATTTACAGTATGTACACTTTAGTTACATCTACATATGTTACACACACACATCATATTTATATTTGTTATTTATACATTATTTATAGTCAAGGTATGTATATAATTTACATTACCTTCATTCAGGGGCGGCTCGGTGGCGCACTAGGGAGCACGTCCGCCTCACAGTTAGGAGGGTGCGGGTTCGATTCCACCTCCGGCCCTCCCTGTGTGGAGTTTGCATGTTCTCCCCGGGCCCGCGTGGGTTTTCTCCGGGCACTCCGGTTTCCTCCCACATTCCAAAAAACATGCTTGGTAGGCCGATTGAAGACTCCAAAGTGTGAGTGTGAGTGCGATTGGTTGTCTGTCTCTGTGTGCCCTGCGATTGGCTGGCAACCAATTCAGGGTGTCCCCCGCCTACTGCCCGATGACGGCTGGGATAGGCTCCAGCACGCCCGCGACCCCTGTGGGGACTAAGCAGTTCAGAAAATGGATGGATGGATGGATTACCTTCATTCAGTCAAGGTATGTGTAATTTAAATTACTAATACTATACTAATACTAATAATTAATCCTTTGAATTACCTTCAATTTAGTTCTCTGAGAAAAAAAAGTCACAAAATGTGAAAAAAAAGTTAGAGAATGTGAATGGCACGCAACAGCAACATGAAAGTATTTTATGACATTACATTCAAAATCCATATTGTCAAACGCACTTTTTATCAAAGTGGCACCGGCTTCCCGTTAACGGGTTTGGACCAGCCGGGGTAAGGGGATTCGTCCGTAATCTAACCACCCGAGTTAAATTGACTCTACCACAATCAATCTAATTTCTTTACGACGCCAATCCCTCTCAAATCACCCGAAGCTCGAGCCGAGTAACTCAATTCGAGGCAAGACTTCGAAATTACCGCGTCGTATTGATGGCTCCCCTTTTTTCTGTTTGAAGCTGTTGTTATGTTACGGATATTTTTAGATGTCTTTGTTAAGACCTCAAGGATTTGTTAATTTACTAGAGCGCCCTCGCCCTAGCTGAGCTCAAGATAACTACTTCGAACCAGATCTGACAATTCCTGACGTTAAGGATTAAAGCTGCCTTCACTTTAAAAAGAATTGAACGGCTTTAAAGAATGACTACGATAGGGGAATAAAAACGTTTTAAATTTGTAATTACTGCATATAAAACCATGCTCAACATAGTTACTACTAAATAATTGATAACCGAATTAAGGCTTAAGAAGATATTTAATGAATAAGCAAGCAAAATAATTACAAGTCGAAAAAAAACAAAGAAAACAAGACTCACCCACTCAGAACAAAAGAGGAGACTGAAGGTCTAAAAACCTATTTGGTTGAACAAGTCGAGTGATCAGCTCTCCTTTTGTTGGGTTTACAACATTTATCTGAAATCAATCTCAGAGGCGGTAGGTCTTTTTGGCTTAGCGTTTTCTTCTGCGCAGAAGGACGCACCCCAGACACACACAGCAAGTGTGGCTGAGATCCGCGCTCTTCTCGAGTTTAGCCGTGCCTTTTATTGAGAGAGAAACAATTGGGCAAGTGTACATGAACGGGTAGGTTCCCAGACAGGAAGGACATCTCATTACCACAGAACAAAAGGGATACTCTTATGGACGGGGCAGTATGGACGTCTCATGACCATTAGCTTAACAAAGACGTAATCTTAGTGCCCCTGGGAATACATCGCTGTGCCGTACTTATGACTTCAACTTAAATAAGACCTTTGTCTGCTTCAGCCATCCCATGACAATCTCATGATCTGTACATGTCTAGCTAACTGTGGGGCTTATTGTATAGCGCGGCTAATGACTCCAGTCATAAACCGGCCATATGCCCCCAAGTCATTATCACGAGGCCTGATGGTCACATACTGCGGAGAATCTTGCACACAAAAGTAGATACATAGATTCCAATGATAAAAAGTACCGTATTTTCCGGACTATAAGTCGCTCCGGAGTATAAGTCGCACCAGCCATAAAATGCCCCAAAAACGGAAAAAAAACATATATAAGTCGCTCCGGAGTATAAGTCGCATTTTGGGGGCAATTTATTCCACAAAATCCCACACCAAAAACATTCATGAACGAGCAACAACAGGCTAAACGATAGCAACAACAGGCTAAACGATAGGTATGCTAACGTGACAAACACAAACAAAGAGCTGAGAACGGGCCTGACGTAACATATAGAGTGCTTAAGGACAACTATTACATGAATAACATGTTTATAAAACCATCGGTGTCACTCCAATTCATTAAATAGCAACAACAGGCTAAACGATAGGTATGCTAGCGTGACAAACACAAACAAAGAGCTGAGAACGGGCCTGACGTAACATATGGAGTGATTAAGGACAACTATTACATGAATAACACGTTTATAAAACCATCGGTGTCACTCCAATTCATTAAATCCATCGATTGTTCTTTGTCAACAATGGGTGCGCGCGGCTGAGGGCGCTTGCACTTCAAAATATTCCACAGGCTCATATAACGATAGATAAACTATATTTCAAATAAATATAATATAAGCCAATAATATTATCAAACCATCCGTGAACTTTAAATCCATTAAATCCATCGATCAAATTCCTCGTCCTTTGTCAACATCGTCGCGCGTGCGCCCTGACGTCAGCCTCGTCTTTATTCCACAGATCCAGTATATAACTATATTGTAGCGTTAACAAAGTACAAGGATAGACGTGGGTTTGGTAAACGACTCTTTATTAAACAAATCAAACTTCCAAGCGTGTGGCGGCGTGGACTTCCAGACACGAGAGCTCCATGGCATAGGACCGGGCGTGCATAATGGCCATGTCCGAGCCCCATGCACCGTTCGCGGACAGCCACTCGGCCGAGCGCCGGCCCCCGACTCAGTAGAGTAGGACCGGGCGTGCGTAAAAGCCATAATAGTTTTTCAAACCTTCTATGTCACTCCAAATCCTTAATTCCTTCAAACTATTTGTCCTCCGTGTCACTTAGAAATGATCACCGCTAATGATGCCGGTAGTCCTTACATGGGTACGTTTGTCCTTTATGTAAACAACCGCCGCGCCGTGCCACTGACGTCACTTGAAATAGTAATCCCTTGGTTCATCACGGTTCTCCAAACTTTCTTTCTGCTGCTCAATTACTGTTTTCAGCTGCATATTTTACAACTTGAAGTTTGTAACCTGCAAAATATGAGT
Organism: Syngnathus scovelli; assembly: GCF_024217435.2. Classification (NCBI taxonomy): domain Eukaryota; kingdom Metazoa; phylum Chordata; class Actinopteri; order Syngnathiformes; family Syngnathidae; genus Syngnathus; species Syngnathus scovelli. The sequence continues at coordinate 8,818,466 of NC_090849.1, read as the reverse complement.
TTCTTTTTGGTGCCATTTTTCTTAAGCCCACCCAGTTGATGAGTCACGGCCAACGGTGAAATTTAGAGCGCCCTCATCCAGTTTCGTCTGAAAATATAATTTTTTTCAGATGTAGTTTTTTGTTTTGTTTATTTGGTTGTTTTATCAAAGTCTGCTTTGTCGTCGATTTTTTTTTCATATACTAAGACACACAAAGAGATTGAAATTACGTTCCCACTATCCCTCGGTGAGATAGTACACATATGCATACAAGCAACACAAAAAACCCCAAGAAGGCACAAACAATGAATAAACAAGAGTGTTGAATAAATGATAAATAAACAAATAATAATAAATGATAATAATAAATATAAGAGGAGCAAAAATGGAGCAAGTGTACATACAGCAGACAGTGGACATGGATATGGTGCTTTAAAGTGTTTTCTCTATTTTTTATGTTTTGAATATGTTCAAGATAAAGAAATAAACGCATGTGAAGTGATCAACTATACTAAAAATAACATGGGAAGTGGTCAACTATACTTGTAAGTAAGTGATGTCTTAATGATCAAGTAAAAATTTGTGAAAAAAAAACATATATAAGTCGCTCCTGAGTATAAGTCGCCCCCCCACCCAAACTATGAAAAAAAACGCAACTTATAGTCCGGAAATTACGGTATATTATTTCCAACACCTTTGTTCCAAAATCCGAATTATGTTTAAAAAATAGGAAAGGTTCCGGCCGTGAGGAGCGTAGCCTAAAAAGTAAAATTGGCGACTTCCCCTTTCTGCCCGGAGCGGCTGTCTCCTCTGCCCTTCCTCGAAGCTTAAAATTTGACCAAGTCCAATTCGAAGACTCTGGAAATTCATCTTAGTAGATTTTGGTTCAATCTCAAAAAGAATGAAAAATCCATCGTCGTTCTTTTACTCCGGGCAGCGTCACGGCTAACGCCCTGACTAGGAAGAAGCGCCGCTCTGCATTCGGGCATCATATTTATAGGCTTCTGGCATTACCTCATTGGAATATGTAGATAAAAAGTCAGAATCCCTGCACCTCTGGTTGTCTTGGCAACCCTGCTTCAAGCAGCAACCACTGCGCCCGACAGCCACCGGAGGCAGGTGTTTCCTGTTTTGCTCGTTCTTTCCCTACTAGCCCTTAATGTCTCCTCTCAACTTAATATATTCAGGTATGGATGGAACACCAATGTTAAATACAGGTTGGACAAAACATTGCAACATTAATCACATATATCTTGTCTAATAAAGATCAATCTCAACCCATAATAGTACTTAACATAATAATGGGTTCCTCCAACTTAAACAGAAATATTGATATTGCTCAAGCTGTTACATCTTAAAATTATGGCATAGCAAACTCATATTCCAAAATTGTGCATTGCTACGTGTTTGAACAGGCCGTGTCCTCCTAATTGCTAACAATTTAATTTATTAGATTTGTTAATTTCCATCAGGTCACCCCATGTCAAGCTTTAACACCATCTCCTGGTGAAATTTCGGAACTACTACATGTTTTGGGATAGCCAATGTGCCTGGGCCAAATTCAATACCTAATTTTACACCATCTTGTACCACCATGCCACTTGACATCCCCTCCTTGAATTTCGGGACAGGCAATATAACCCCCTTGCCCTCCTCGACAGTTGGGAGCCACATTGGCATCTCGTCCTCGGGCAAAAACAAAAATAAATTAAAAAATGTAAAAAATTGTCCACAACTTCTCCAGTAGAGGAATCAGGGAGTAGTCCGTCGGGCGGGCTGAAGCAGCCCTTTCCCGCTAGTCACTCCAGGGTCCGATGCAAGCGCTCCACGCGGTCCTGAATGAACACGCCGCCGTGACGGACGCTGATGTCGTCGTCGCTGCCATTGCCATTGTTGTCGATGTTGACATTGTCGGTTCCCTCAGTGATGGCTTGAAGAAGAAGCCGTCACCGGACCAATGTCCAAGGCAAGGTCCTCCGCGCCGAGGGGAGGGTCACACAGCCACGACAGGAGCAGCATCGGGTCCCTCTACTCGGGTGTAGAAGTCTTTGGACACAGGACGATGAGCCAGGCTAACAGCCACACACCGGCTACACTGCCAGTGGGACGTGAAGCATCGTGATCCGTCCAGGTGGCGCCAAGCCATGTGAACCAGAGGCCAGATGGTGCGACAGGATCTCACTCTGTCTCAAAACGAGGACAACCCATGGTCTCGGTGGGCCATGGGACGTCTCGAGTTGCGTTGCTGAACCCATCAGGTCTGAATAGCCACCCAATCTAAGGTGCTCCACTCAGCCTGCTCTCCTTGCTTGACATTAGGGGCAAGCCACTTGAGGACGGCAGGGATGTGAGAAAGCCATAGTTCACCACAACCACCCTTCCAGCCGTCCAGGCAAATTTCGACAGATTCAATTTACTAAGAATTCACCTGGGTGCATTCAAAACACGTACTTGTCTGGAACACATAGACGCACAAGTTTAGAACATAGAACGGTCAATCCCTCCGCGTGGCAGAGGGACTGGCCAGCAGGTGTTTATCGCTCACATTTACTTCCAAAATAAAACACAAAAATAAAATGGAAGTTGCTATTACAAAACCTTTCAACATTACACTTTGACATCCTCTGACAAATGGTTTCCTAGACAGGCTTAAAGGAGCCCTGTTAAGGAGACGTTTCCAATTTAAAAAGGAGGAAGTTGTCATTACTAAATCTTTACAGAATCAATACTCATTCTATCAAATACGTTTTGACACTCTCCTATGCCTTCCTAGACAGGCTCTTTGGAGCCCTGTTAAGGAGACGTCCACAATTTAAAAAGGAGGAAGTTGGGGCCGGGGATGTAAATTCCTCCGGAACTTCCCTTTTTGTTTTTTGCTTTCTTCTCTCAATAACTGCTGAATTCAGTCTTGGGTGACGGGACACACTAGGCCAGGGGTGGGCAAACTTTTTGACTTGCGGGCCGAATTGGGTTCTAAATTTTGACCGGGGGGCGGAACCACGAGCAGAAGTGTAGTAGTGTTTGTGTGAAGTAATATAAACGACCTGTAAAGGTCATTGCATAAAAGGTTTTGGCCTTTAGTAGGTAGTAAAGCATGGATATTCCCAAATAGGTTTTTGAAAACAAATGCATTTATTAACAGCATTAAAAAAAAAACATCCCTAAAAAACTGCTATCAGTGATTCTCATAAAATATGACACTGTTATTATGAATAACAGTCTCCATCACTTCAGTGCCTGCAGGTCAGATTAATGAAAGATGTATGTTTATCTTATGAGATCACATCAAACGGCAAACATTCTGACCAAATATATCATCTTGAAGAATCAGTGAAAGCATACATCCAAATAAAGTAATCAAAACGGCAACACGGTGAGGGGTATCTGAAAATCAGAGCAGAGTTTTAACTCACAAACACCTGGTAACAGAAGTGAGGAAACGGAAAACACTTCCTTAAAGTAAGCCTTAAGAACTTTAAAGGTAAAGATTAGTCACAAACAGGTGGTGCATCAATGCCCTTGAGCATCCTGCATTGTTTGAAAATGAGAATGGTCGCTAGTTTCAATCCCTGCTATTTGTACAGATCATATTCAAAATGCATTTTTTTACAACAAACTTGAAAGCCTCCCCTTCATTTTCAGTGTTCATTTGATGTTGATGTTCATGTGGCTGAACGTCACGTCGCGTACGTCGAGCCAAATTGGCCACTCTTTTTAAACACTCGGCACTCAGTGTCCACCTTGCTTTTCCTTGGGCGACTCAGTTTAATGGAAGGATTCCAGGGGAAGGTTTGTGGGTGGCTTTAGCGTAAAACTGTATCCGAAAACTCGGCGCGCAAATTACAAGAATGCTGTCGTCACAGCCCACGCTCTAAATTCGGCACTGCTACAAATAGAGCGCGAGTGCGCCATTTCCGTACTACTGAGTACGTACACGCACTTGTGAGTGTGCACCGAGCTTTCTGACACGGCTTCCGGTAGTAAATGCGCAGGCGAGTGGTTCCCCATCTACTGGGGAAAAGCAGTCATTGCAGGCAAAATGACCGAAAAAAAAAGTTTAATAATACAATTTATTTAGGGTTGGCGGGCCGGATTAAACGGTCCCGCGGGCCGGATGTGGCCCACGGGCCGTAGTTTGCCCATACCTGCACTAGGCATTGCTGTACCATTGTGCTTGACACTCCCCCTCCTGGAAGATAAACTTCTTCGAACAAGTTTAGTATCCTCAACTTACATTTGCAACTCAAATATAATGTTATATTAGCAAAGTTGGCCGGTGCGTTAAAACTACTAAATTTACCTGTCTAAATTTGCACCATTCTACATCATCGTTGCTGAGGAGTTACCCCCATCAACTCAACATAGCTGAGACAGTCAGCATACTCACTCACTAGTCTCCTATTTGTCTCGCAAAACATCTAGGGACCCGGGGCCGCAGAGGCTCCGGGAGTCGTCAAAGGTCAGTCCATGTCACGTGTCTTGCCTCCGAAGCACCGATGTCGTCTTCCTCCTGGAGGCCTGGGTCTTCACTTCAGACTCCTTCCACTTGACAACGATGCTCACAAATGCTCACACAGTGTTTCATCGTCCCTGTTCCAATAAAAAGAGTCACGTCGCCTAGGGACACAGCCCCATGAGGCTCTTCTCAGCAGGTCCAGGGCCCGACTGACCACTTTTCCGTTCAGTTTCTTTCGTATGATAACCGCACCTTTGCATGCGGCCAAACACACCAAGGCGGGGACAGCTAAATTGTCAGCTGTAATCTGGTTACTTTGGTTACATCTTAGCTCGAATCAGGTCAGCTGGCAATGGTTTCAACTGCTCACCCTCTGGATTATATTCTTCTAGCGTCTTGATCACGCTCACGATTAATGTTGGCGTCGGCTCTTCTCCCAGCTTCCAGCCCTTCATGTCTTGACAAAGAGTCCACAAGCACACCTCTTGTGCTGTCAACTCACATGGGTCCAGCGTCATGCTGGCCCCCATGGCATAGTGCTTGAAAGTCAATCCGTCTGTTCGCTGTCCTCTGTGACCTGTGCCTATACCTGTTACACAATTCACGCAAGGCAGCACGAATTGCACTTTCGGAAATCCAGAGCTCCAGCTTCTCCAACTCCTACCGTGTAGGCACGGCTCCTCCGTGCCCTATGGCTTCATGTACGGCCGTTACCACATTCTTCACGGACTCACATATGGGACCACTTTCCGCGAGGGGTCTTGTCCCATTTCTCAACTCCTACAACTATAATTGTCCTTTCTTTTATTCTTACCCAGCAGGCCCCCTCCTAGGGCCCATCCGGTCTTCCTTTCACACCCCCATAGCCATGTTCATCCCAAACGGCCAGAACGTCTGTGAGGGCTTCTTCACCATAACGACTGTCGGTCATGACCCTCTCGCTTCCTGCGTGTCTGTTCACAACCTTCAACAGTCTTTCCAGCACTGTAGGAGCAACTTCTCTTGCCTGTGCGTCACCAGGCGTTCTTCCCCAACGTCTGTAACTCTTCTTAGGGATGAAGCCCCAATGGGCTTTCAGGTCTCTATCTTTTCTTGAGCCGTCTCTTTTCGCGGTGTCAGCTTCTGCGGGCCTGTCTGCAACTCGTTTCCTTTTGACATCTCATCAGTCTTGTGTGTGTGTGTGTGTGTTGGACACATGCATATGGCTTTCTTTTTGTGGCAATTAGACTGCCTCCACAACTTTTTTTTTTTCTAGCAAATCTTCCTCAGTCACTTTTCAATAATCTCCTGATCGTTTACAGCAAAAACGTTTGCAATTTTGAAGAAAGAAAAAAGAAAAAAAAAGAAACACTTCAAAAATGTTCAGCTTCTTCTAAGTCAACCGGCCTCACATGTCTCACTCAAGGCTGTCGACAGTTCCCTTTTTTCAAGACAGCTGTTTCCTCTCTTTCCTCTCGCAAAGCTTCTGATAACCCACTCACTTCCCCAAAAAGAAAAAAAAAGGATCAACAAAACAACTGCCAATATATTAATCAAAATCCTTGTTGTCTCAACTTTATATAACCTAATCTGTTTTATTTTCCTGTGCAAATACTTGTATAGTCCTGACACAGCCAATCAACTAGTTTCCCTGACTTTAAGATTGAAATGTCCTTATGTCATAATTTTGCTTCATCTAATTTCAGACAGAATGCTCTCTGTCCTAAAAAAAATAAAATCCATTAGGGCTGGACCCTAAATGAGTGTGGACCAGTTTCTGTAAACAACTAATCCCCCCACTTTTTTTTTCTCTCTTACGTTTTGCGGTGCAAACCAGACAAACTACAGTCTCGCAAATTCTTCAGCGCACCATTTTAGCCAATTATATCTCACAACACACAACACCGGAAGACAACATATAAACACACAAGCAACGCAGCGCAAAGGCCATCTTCTCCCCGCTTCAAACACCCCGTGGGAAACACATATTGTCCCTTTAACATTCTCACCGAGCACACTCGGCCCCCACCGGGCAAACGGCCTGCTCTGCTCTTCCTCTTCAGCCTTTTTTTTTTATCCCCTAGTATTCCTTTCCTCAAAAAGCGCACACACTATACAGCGAGGCGCCGCTCCCACGCCAGCTCCACTATGTATTTAGCAAACTCTGGAGGCCAGCTTCGCCACACAAGCCGCCTCCAAAAAGTAGTTGTAGGTTCGAGCTGTCTCCTCTTGAAGCCTTTCCGTGTGCACTCGGAATAGGGACAATACAGCTCTCAGTTACTCAACGGCGCCCTTCGCGTCGTCTCTACTCAGAACACCAATTCGAGAACTACCGCCTCGCTAATTGATGCTCTCAACGGCGGGATGCACTTTCTGCGCTTCAATATACCGCCACGCAAGAAACGTGCCCAATTACCAACCCCTCTAGCAAAAGCACTCTCTTGCATCCTCACTCAAAATCTCCGAGGCGAGGGGCACTGGCCACCGTTACGATGACACAAAACAGTTCTAATCCTTCTGTAGTACAAAAGGTTTGCTTCTAGGAAACTCTATTCCTTAAAGAAACTGTACTTATGTCACTCAAGGCCGTTCTGACATTTGTTTGTATCAGTGAGCGGAATTATGACAGTTTCTGGGAAGAAAAAACTGAAAAAACTCCACAGAGGTTCGTTTTGGAGCTGTGAGAAAAAAAGTTTTTTTTTTTCTAGTAAACCTCTAATCACAACCCCCCTCCTATACGTTGGGCGCCAAAATGTCAAACACACCTCTTTCAATAAGGTGCCCCCGGCTTCCCGGTAACGGGTTTGTCTTAGCCGGGTTCGGAGATTCGTCCGTAATCTAACCACCCGAGTTAAATTAACTCCACCGGAATCAATCTAATTTCTGTACGACGCCAATCCCTCTCAAGTTACCCGAAGCTCGAGCCGAGTAACTCAATTCGAGGCAAGACTTCGAAGTGACCGCATCGTATTGATGGCTCCCCGCTACTGATTGAAGTTTTTATTATGTTACGGATATTTTTAGATGTCTTTGTTAAGACCTCAGGGATTCGTTTGTATAGCGCACCCTAGCACTAGTTTTGCCGAAGTAAATGTTGATATGGGTCCGTTCTACTTGGTCGCTCAAGCAGCGAGCCGACCAACTTGTTTATCCGAAAGAGAATCGAATTAATAAAAGTGTGACCATAATAGCATTTAAGAAGAAAGTTAATGCACTTTACATTATTAATTCTAACTTCTTATACGTAGATCCAGCACTTAACTGTCGGAGTGCTTCAACCCACTCGATCGCTTTAAAAAGAATAATAACTCTCTCAAAACGAATCAAAATGTCCTACTCTAATTAGATTTGCCCTGTAATTAATCTCCGTGAGTCGTCACCTTATCGTGGTGGAGGGGTTTGCGTGCCCCTATGATCCTGGAGCCGTGTTGTCGGGGGCTTCACACCCCTGGTAGTGTCACCCATGGAAAACGGGTCCTAGGTGAGGGGTCAGACAAAGCACGGCTCACCCAAGCCCCTTATGATGAAAAACACAAATGGACTTTGTTTTCCCTCGCCCGGACGCGGGTCACCGGGGCCTCCCTCTGAAGCCAGGCCTGGAGGCGGGGCTCGAAGGCGAGCGTCTGGTGGCCGGGCCTTCGCCCATGGGGCCCGGCCGGGCATAGCCCGAAATGGAAACGTGGGTCCCCCTTCCCATGGGCTCACCACCTGTGGGAGGGGCCGAAGGGGTCGGGTGCAATGTGAGCTGGGCGGCAGCCGAAGGCAGGGACCTTGGCGGTCTGATCCCCGGCTGCAGAAGCTGGCTCTTGGGACATGGAATGTCACCTCTCTGGCTGGAAAGGAGCCCGAGCTGGTGTGCGAGGCAGAAAGATTCCGACTAGATATAGTCGGACTAGCCTCCACGCACAGTTTGGGTTCCGGCACAAGCCCTCTCGAGGGGGGCTGGACTCTCTTCCACTCATGGAGTTGCCCACGGTGAGAGGCGTCGAGCAGGTGTGGGTATACTTATTGCCCCCCGGCTGGGCGCCTGCACATTGGGGTTCACCCCGGTGAACGAGAGGGTAGCCTCCCTCCGCCTTCGGGTGGGGGGACGGGTCCTGACTGTTGTTTGTGTCTATGCACCAAACGGCAGCTCAGAGTACCCACCCTTCTTGGGGTCCCTGGAGGAAGTGCTGCAGAGCGCTCCTTCTGGGGACTCCATCATTCTACTGGGTGACTTCAATGCTCATGTGGGCAATGACAGTGAGACCTAGAAGGGCGTGATTGGGAGGAACGGCCCCCCCGATCTGAACCCGAGCGGTGTTCTATTGTTGGACTTCTGTGCTCGACACGGATTTTCAATAATGAACACCATGTTCAAACATAAGGGTGTCCATGTGTGCACTTGGCACCAGGACACCCTAGGCCGCAGTTCGATGATCGACTTTGTAGTCGTGTCATCGGATTTGCGGCCGCATGTTTTGGACACTCGGGTGAAGAGAGGGGCGGAGCTGTCAACTGATCACCACCTGGTGGTGGGTTGGCTCCAATGGTGGGGGAAGATGCCGGTCCGACCTGGCAGACCCAAACGCTCTGTGAGGGTCTGCTGGGAAAGTCTGGCAGAATCTCCTGTCAGGAAGAGCTTCAACTCCCACCTCCGGCAGAGCTTTTCCCACGTCCCGGGGGAGGCGGGGGACATTGAGTCTGAGTGGACCATGTTCCGCGCCTCCATTGTTGAGGCGGCCGACCGGAGCTGTGGCCGTAAGGTCGTTGGTGCCTGTCGTAGCGGCAATCCCCGAACCTGCTGGTGGACACCGGCGGTAAGGGATGCCGTCAAGCTGAAGAAGGAGTCCTATCGGGCCGTTTTGGCCTGCGGGACTCCGGAGGCAGCTGACAGGTACCGGATGGCCAAGCGGAACGCGGCTTCGGCGGTTGCTGAGGCAAAAACCCGGGCGTGGGAGGAGTTTGGTGAGGCCATGGAGAATGACTTTCGGACGGCTTCGAGGAAATCCGGCGTCTCAGGAGGGGGAAGCAGTGCAACGTCAACGCTGTTTACAGTGGGGATGGCGTGCTGCTGATCTCGACTCGGGACGTCGTGAGTCGGTGGGTAGAATACTTCGAAGACCTCCTCAATTCCACCTACACGCCTTCCATTGAGGAAGCAGGGCCTGGAGACTCTGAGGCGGATTCTCCAATCTCTGGGGTCGATTGGCAGACTGGGGTGGTGGTTCCCCTCTTTAAGAAGGGGGACCGGAGGGTGTGTTCCAATTACAGGGGAATCACACTCCTCAGCCTCCCTGGTAAGGTCTATTCAGGGGTGCTGGAGAGGAGGGTCCGTCGGGAGGTCGAACCTCGGATTCAGGAGGAGCAGTGTGGCTTTCGTCCTGGCCGTGGAACAGTGGACCAGCTCTACACCCTCGGCAGGATCCTCGAGGGTGCATGGGAGTTCGCCCAACCAGTCCACGTGTGTTTTGTGGAGTTGGAGAAGGCGTTCGACCGTGTCCCTCGGGAGGTTCTGTGGAGGGTGCTCCGGGAGTACGGGGTGCCGAGCCAACTGATAAGGGCGGTTCGGTCCCTGTATCACCGATGCCAGAGTCTGGTCCGCATTTCCGGCAGTAAGTCGGTTTCGTTCCCAGTGAGGGTTGGACTCCGCCAAGGCTGCCCTTTGTCACCGATTCTGTTCATAATTTTTATGGACAGAATTTCTAGGCGCAGCCGAGGCGTTGAGGGGGTCCGGTTTGGGGACCTCAGCATCGCGTCTCTGCTTTTTGCAGATGACGTGGTGCTGTTGGCTTCTTCAGGCCGCGATCTCCAGCTCTCGCTGGAACGGTTCGCAGCCGAGTGTGAAGCGGTCGGGATGAGGGTCAGCACCTCCAAATCCGAGTCCATGGTCCTCGATCGGAAAAGGGTGGAATGCCCTCTCCGGATCGGGGATGAGATCCTTCCCCAAGTGGAGGAGTTCAAGTATCTTGGAGTCTTGTTCACGAGTGAGGGGAGGATGGAGCGTGAGATCGACAGGCGGATCGGTGCAGCGTCGGCAGTAATGCGGACCCTGTACCGGTCCGTTGTGGTGAAGAGAGAGCTGAGCCAAAAGGCAAAGCTCTCAATTTACCGGTCGATTTACGCTCCTACCCTCATCTATGGTCACGAGCTATGGGTCGTGACCGAAAGAACGAGATCTCGGATACAAGCGGCCGAAATGAGTTTTCTCCGCAGGATGTCCGGGCTCTCCCTTAGAGATAGGGTGAGAAGCTCGGTCATCCGGGAGAGACTCGGAGTAGAGTCGCTACTCCTCCACGTTGAGAGGAGCCAGATGAGGTGGCTCGGGCATCTTATCAGGATGCCTCCTGGACGGCTCCCTGGGGAGGTGTTCCGGGCATGTCCCACCGGTAGGAGACGCCGGGGACGACCCAGGACGCGCTGGAGAGACTATGTCTCTCAGCTGGCCTGGGAACGCCTTGGGATCCCCCGGGATGAGCTGGATGAAGTGGCTGGGGAGAGGGAAGTCTGGGAGTCCCTCCTAAAGCTGCTGCCCCCGCGACCCGACCCCGGATAAGCGGAAGAAGATGGATGGATGGATGGAAGTCTATTTTTCGATCGTGTCTTATTTAACTTTTCACGCGGCCCGACAAAGTTAGAAACGGGCCTGCGCCCGACGGACAAAAAAAAAAAAAAACTTTTATCCGTCACCAACTCAAATAATCTGATTTAACCACCGTCGTTATTTTATTTAGAGGAAGTAAATTTTCAAACGAATTAACATTTAACGAAATTCACTCTTCCTTTAAATAATTACGAAGGCTATCTAACTCTCTAACATGTACGGAGTGACTTTTTACGCGGCCCGTCAAAAAGGGAAAAGGGCCTGCGCCCTTCAAAGAATTAAATTACTTTAAATTCTACACCAAAACAATAATCCGATTTAAACACTTCCGTTAATTTATTCAGACGAAGCACACTTTCAAACGGATTGAAATTCACTCGTATCTCAAATAACTACGAAGGTTATTTAATTCTCTAAAATTGTCTGATGTTACTTTTATTTATTACGGTCCTATGTTATACCATAATAACCACCCGCACATTAATCAAATTGTCAAATCAACCCCAAACAATCGATTGCACATTCCGTACAGATCAGCGCACAACGAAGTAGATGAATATACAAAACACTTTTATTGAAGAAACATGAAATAGAATACAAATCTCAATTACTCCAGAAACCGAACAATTTCACTCACTGATACCCGTGCTAATAAAATCATTCAATCCCAGAACAATTCGATTGCAAAACACAGTTCATGAAAGAGGGAAAAGGTAGCAGTTGGGTGCTATTTTTGGTGGAAGCAAAGTCGAGTGATCAGTTCGATTTTACTTCTAAAATCCAAATTAGAGAAACAGGTTGGCCTTGAGGGGACCGACGACCTGATGGCTATTTCCCCCCCCCCCCTCGCGTAAATACAGAAAAGTCGTTCCACTCACCTAGTTCCTCATGCAAAGTTGTCCAGTCCAATTCTTTTGAGTAAATCCAAGTTAATCCAAGCAAACGATCCTGCGTCTCACACAAAGATCCCGGGACTTTGGAAAAAATCTTGAAACTCCTTCGGGCTTCTTCACGTATGAGCGCTCTTTGGGGGGGAAAAGCCCCGTAGCTGCCCCTGCACGACTTTTTATAGACTTCTCTGTCCCCCCCCTCTCTTTCTTCTATACCCTCCCTATAGGGTAAAATTGCCCAGTTTCCCACGCCCCTATAGGGTAAGATTGGTCAGTTTCCCACGCCCCTATAGGGTAAGATTGCCCAGTTTTCCCACGCTCGGACACCTGTTGCCTTCAGCAGCTGTTTCCGCCCACGCATTACTTTCCACCAAATGTACAGCTAGCCCCTGGTAAAATCTTTCACTTCCTCTTTTCTTCACTTCCTGTTTCATGAAGATAACTCTTTAAAGTTACACTTCAATTAACTCTGAAATAAAAATCCAAACCTTTGATCTATTTCTTTAAACAATTTATATCACGCCACTATTCTCACAGTGGCGGGCCCCTTGATCGAATTGACTAATAATATTGCTTTAAGCTGTTACAGAATACATTTTAGCCAAGCAAAGAAATCAAAAAGTAAAAATCACATTTGTGCTTCTCCAAACAATGTGTGTCACGCCACTATTCTCACAGTGGCGGGCCCCTTGATCGAATTGACTAACAATATTGCTTTAAGCTGTTACAGAATACATTTTAGCCAAGCAAAGAAATCAAAAAGTAAAAATCACATTTGTGCTTCTCCAAACACTAACAAAATTGCTTTAAGCTGTTACAGAATACATTTTAGCCAAGCAAAGAAATCAAAAAGTAAAAATCACATTTGTGCTTCCATGTGTGACTCACAATCCGACACCGTGTTCCTGTTTTATTTCTATTTTTACTAGCTTACCTTATTTTAGCCCCTTTTTGGTCACATGTTTCGGTCTGGCGCCATCTTTTGGACACATTTGGAATTTCAGCTCTGCCAATTTATTCAGTAATCCTTAATTCAAATTTTGTACCATCTGCCGCTAAAATTTGGAATTTCGACTCTACTAATTTATTCCTGTGAACAATCCATATTTACCCTTTGCACCATCTCTTCTCCCCATGTTACATGACAATATACAATGATGAGGAGATATTGATGTTTAATGTGGACCTAGCTTTTATTTTGACCAAGAGGGATTATGAAGCTGAGTTCAGGGCTCTGTGGGGTCCAGACAAGGTTTTCTCCATCCCAATCTTGCTTATTGTACCAAGCATCTCTGTGCTTTTGCACATCTCTGTCTGCTGGAACAGACAAGGTCCTTTGCCATTGGAAGAATTTAATTGTCTCAAATATTTTTGTATGCTAACAAATTAAAATATTCCTTTTTGGAATTTACCTCATGTCATTGTTGGATTTAAACTCTGTTCTGAACGCAACAGATTATTACACTGGATTTTATTTTGAAGTATCTGAGTAAAGTGGGCAGACTATAACTGATTGGTGTACTTTTCAGATTTTTATTTCAAAAGAAAACCAAGTAAAACTAATTGTAGTGTAATTATCATTCTTCCTCATAATTATGCACCACTTTGAACCCCTGAAAATAGCTTTAATTTCTAAATAGTTTGAAACGTCTTAAGTTGAAGTGGATGTGGTGTTAGAATCTAACAGTTAGATGCATCACTCCAGACTGTCTTTAAATGGTGGCTCCCAAAATTCGAGAGCAAGTAAGTTTTTTCAACTGCATTTCCCACCCCAATACTACTCTTGAATATACGTATTTTTGTTGCTAACCAACTTCTGCTTCACACTTCAGCCCATTCATCAGTAATACAGCAAAAATACAGTTAAAAGGAGTATCCATCCATCCATCCATTTTCTGAACCGCTTAGTCCCCACGGGGGTCGCGGGCGCGCTGGAGCCTATCCCAGCTATCATCGGGCAGTAGGCGGGGGACACCCTGAACTGGTTGCCAGCCAATCGCAGGGCACACAGAGACAGACAACCAATCGCACTCACACTCACACCTAGGGACAATTTGGAGTCTTCAATCAGCCTACCAAGCATGTTTTTGGAATGTGGGAGGAAACCGGAGTGCCCGGAGAAAACCCACGCGGGCCCGGGGAGAACATGCAAACTCCACACAGGGAGGGCCGGAGGTGGAATCGAACCCGCACCCTCCTAACTGTGAGGCGGACGTGCTACCCAGTGCGCCACCGAGCAAAAGGAGTAGTGAATATTTATTATATATATATTTATTTTGCGAGTCAAGTTACAGTATGCACCCCTAAATTTTCTACTTGTGTCCTTAAAATTTCGGGTTAAGGCAAACAAAGATTGTGATTCGCGGACCAGCCACATTGGGTTCTAAAATTTGAAAGTGTGGTCAAGGCCAGACAAAAAACATTGCATGTGGTCTGCAGACCTCGCACAGTAAGCGCACGCAAATAAATGTACAACATGCTTCTTGGCAATGTAAGACATACAGCCTTTGATCTGCCTTTTTTTAATTAATATTTTGACGTTCATTCTTTATTAAACACTCGGCAATGACTGTCCACTTTGCTTTTCTTTGGTCTGCTCATTTTTACAGCTAGTCTCAAATGGCAATGGGTAAATGAAAGCGGATTAAAGACAATTATTTATGTACAAGGGTAAGCAGGTGCGAAAGAAGCAAGGGTCAAAGCGGACAATACTGTCGTTTCTGCATTTAATTTTATTTGCTAACCTCCTAAATCCTTCTCCCAGGTCCTTAATATGGCAGAGATCCAAACCCGACTTGCTTATGTTTGTTGTGTCAGACAACTTGAGTCTGTTAAAGACAGTGACTACTGTGAGTATATCCGCCCTCCCATCGACGGCTATGGCACATTGGAGTTTGGCAAGTTTGATGAAATTGCTGTAAGTATTCTTGTCCTTCATTGCTACTAGTGCTTTCATTATTAGGCTGAAAATCACATCCTGACATTCACATTCCATTATGCTTCAGGAAGTGGGATACCAGCATGGGAAGACACTGTTTGATGTTTGGCAACGGAGTAGTGTGGTGGACAGCATGCTTAAAGACAGACATCAGGAGGAATTCTATAAGACCAAAAGTAGTCACGTGAGCACAGTTTATTTATCTGTTCATTGATTGATTGATTGATTGATTGATTGATTGATTGATTCATTCATTCATTCATTCATTTATTCATTCATTTATTCATTCATCTTTTCACATTCGGAGGATGCGGCGAGGTCCGGATAGCAAAGCGCTACAAAGTGCAGGGTTACGGCAGAAATTAAAGCCTCCGGAGCTCCCCTCACCACCGTTGTTTGGAGTCGTTCCAGGCTGACTCAAAGCTGGTCACGGAAGACTATAACGGGAGAAGTGCACCCGGCTGGGAGCCAATTTGCCCGGGGCGGGAGTTGATAGTTACTTTATCTCGCCCATCGGACGCTCTGCATTTCTGGGAGGTTATGTGGCACTGCGCTGACCCAGATGCTCACTTAATACATGATGACTAATTGGATGATCTGTCTGAGGCGGGGCTAAACGGCTCCTCATTTGAATTACCAGCAGGACTGTTGTCACAAAATCCAAACACAACCCACACACAAACTACTAGTTTCCCCCTTCAATGTAGCATGTCATGCAATCAGCCAGCATGTCTTCAAAAAGACTGTCGCGTTTGCTTCTTGCAATGCGCCTGTTCACAATGCCCTGATTATCTGACAGTTCTTGGTATATAGAACATCTATATATATTGACATACTGAAGCAACTTCAACACTCACTTGACCTGGCTCTGTGTGACTTGTTCAGTGGGGTCATGGAGGGACCGGTTTTGAAGATGTGGACCACATCAAGATGGTTGTGACAACGGAGCTACGAAGGATCATGGAAGAATCCTTTCAAGAATGCATGAGGGCATGACAAAGAATATGTATTTAGACACCAGGGAGAATACTTTGAATGGGAAAACTTCACTGGAGTAGGCTCCGGGTTACCTGTAGCTCTAATGAGCGCTAATTATATCAAAAATGGATGAATGGATGGGTTCAGACTGAGAAAGAATTGGCATTGGAGAACAGAAGCTGATATTGTTTTTCTGTTAGGTTGTCACATGTCCAAATGCCTCCTTTACGGACCTGGCAGAGATTGTGTCACGAATCGAACCTGTCAAGACTGCATTAATTGAAGGTTTGAGCTTTATTAGTTATTTATTAAAAACAGATTTAGTAACATTATAAATCTTTTAAATACAGAGTGAAATTAATTTGTTGTCCTTCAGAGGAACTATCAGAAGATTACCAGACCGACTATGATGAGGAGGCAGTAGAAAGCCCACTGTCCGACTTTGAGACGTTCATGCCTGGTAGCAGATACACAGAAGGAGAGGAGATAGGCGACACTGCTGAAACGGTATGTCATACTAAACAAGTCAACTCAAAGCGTCAGCCGTAAAATTCAAATGTCATCTGTTGGTTTGCAAACGATTTCTGTTTTCTCTCTTTATCGTCACAAGTGAGCTGAAGGCAAATCATGTTTCTTTCCGAAATAATTATTATTAAGATCACAGGTGTCAAAGTCAAGGCCCGGGGGCCAGATACGGCCCGCCACATCATTCTATGTGGCCCGCAAAGACAAATTGTGCATCAGATTCGTGTGTCATTACTAGAATTGCAAATTGTCTTCACTTTTAATAATATATATTTTTTTAAATACATGACAAGTTTTTACTCATCTGATTTGAAAACGAGTTATTTGTCAGTTTGTTTTGTAGCTTTTACTGTATATAATATGAGGTGCTCATACATTTATTTGGGTTGACAGTCATAATGGCCCTCCGAAAGAAGCTATGACTACAATGCGGACCACAAAAGAAATGAGTTTGACACCCCTGATTAAGATTATGGTTTTATTTGGGAGAAGATCCAAAATAATGTTGTCCCATATGATGAAATTATGTCAAGCTGAACAGTGCGATGTTGTAAAAGCTAGGCAAAAAGGTTTATTTGGTTTAGCCTATCTCTTTTTTGCTAACAGACATGATTGAATTTTATTGTGTGAAATGATCTGAATATGTTTATAATGTTCTGATATGTACCTATTTTTTTACAAATAATATTTTAATACATCCATCCATTTTCTATACCACCTCCGTGGGGACGGCGGGCGTGCTGGAGCCTATCCCAGCACTCATCGGGCAGTAGGCGGGGGACACCCTGAACCGGTTGCCAGCCGATTGCAGGGTACACAGAGACGAACCACCATCCGCACTCACACCTAGGGGCAATTTGGAGTGCTCAACCGGCCTACCAAGCATGTTTTTGGGATGTGGGAGGAAACTGGAGTGCCCGGAGAAAACCCACGCAAGCATGGGGAGAACATGCAAACTCCACACAGGGAGGGTCGGAGGTGGAATCGAACCGGCACCCTTCTAACTGTAAGGCGGACGTGCTAACCAGTGTGCCACCGAGCCGCCCTCATATTGTAATAGAATATTTAATTATGATTGAAAAAGTTGTTGAAGACCTAAATGTGCACCATTGAACTGCGAGGACGTGACTACGGGTGGGCTGGGGCGGGCCTTGTCTACCCAAAGATAAGCCGTGCCCACCCAGAGGAATCATCTGCCCATCCAATGGAAACTCTCGAAAGATCACCGTTATTTTATTGGGGGGAGGCGTTCATTGCTTTCTTTCATTGGGCATAAAAAATGCACCGCTTACTATTGGCCATTTTGAAGGCGTGAGCGTTCTTCGTGCTGCTCCTTTACAAGAGCAAACCAGAACAAAACAAAATGTGGTGCAGACATGGTCCTAAACCTGTTTGTAGCTAGTTGTGCTCACCAATTTAAATAGAACGGTTGATATCTTAATATCTATCTACCGTATTTTCCGGACTATAAGTCGCTCCGGAGTATAAGTCGCACCAGCCATAAAATGCCCCAAAAACGGAAAAAAAACCATATATAAGTCGCTCCGGAGTATAAGTCGCATTTTGGGGGCAATTTATTCCACAAAATCCCACACCAAAAACAGTCATGAACGAGCAACAACAGGCTAAACGATAGCAACAACAGGCTAAACGATAGGTATGCTAACGTGACAAACACAAACAAAGAGCTGAGAACGGGCCTGACGTAACATATAGAGTGCTTAAGGACAACTATTACATGAATAACATGTTTATAAAACCATCGGTGTCACTCCAATTCATTAAATAGCAACAACAGGCTAAATGATATGCTAGCGTGACAAACACAAACAAAGAGCTGAGAACGGGCCTGACGTAACATATGGAGTGATTAAGGACAACTATTACATGAATAACATGTTTATAAAACCATCAGTGTCACTCCAATTCATTAAATCCATCGATTGTTCTTTGTCAACAATGGGTGCGCGCGGCTGAGGGCGCTTGCACTTCAAAATATTCCACAGGCTCATATAACGATAGATAAACTATATTTCAAATAAATATAATATAAGCCAATAATATTATCAAACCATCCGTGCACTTTAAATCCATTAAATCCATCGATCAAATTCCTCGTCCTTTGTCAACATCGCCGCGCGTGCGCCCTGACGTCAGCCTCGTCTTTATTCCACAGATCTATCCATCCATCCATTTTCTGAACCGCTTAGTCCCCACGGGGGTCGCGGGCGTGCTGGAGCCTATCCCAGCCGTCATCGGGCAGTAGGCGGGGGACACCCTGAACTGGTTGCCAGCCAATCGCAGGGCACACAGAGACAGACAACCAATCGCACTCACACTCACACCTAGGGACAATTTGGAGTCTTCAATCGGCCTACCAAGCATGTTTTTGGAATGTGGGAGGAAACCGGAGTGCCCGGAGAAAACCCACGCGGGCCCGGGGAGAACATGCAAACTCCACACAGGGAGGGCCGGAGGTGGAATCGAACCCGCACCCTCCTAACTGTGAGGCGGACGTGCTACCCAGTGCGCCACCGAGCCGCCTCCACAGATCTAGTATATAACTATATTGTAGCGTTAACAAAGTACAAGGATAGACGTGGGTTTGGTAAACGACTCTTTATTAAACAAAACAAACTTCCAAGCGTGAGGCGGCGTGGACTTCCAGACACGAGAGCTCCATGGCATAGGACCGGGCGTGCATAATGGCCATGTCCGAGCCCCATGCACCGTTCGCGGACAGCCACTCGGCCGAGCGCCGGCCCCCGACTCAGTAGAGTAGGACCGGGCGTGCGTAAAAGCCATAATAGTTTTTCAAACCTTCTATGTCACTCCAAATCCTTAATTCCTTCAAACTATTTGTCCTCCGTGTCACTTAGAAATGATCACCGCTAATGATGCCGGTAGTCCTTACGTGGGTACGTTTGTCCTTTATGTAAACAACCGCCGCGCCGTGCCGTGCCACTGACGTCACTTGAAATAGTAATCCCTTGGTTCATCACGGTTCTCCAAACTTTCTTTCTGCTGCTCGATTACTGTTTTCAGCTGCATATTTTACAACTTGAAGTTTGTAACCTGCAAAATATGAGTTTCTTTTTGGTGCCATTTTTCTTAAGCCCACCCAGTTGATGAGTCACGGCCAACGGTGAAATTTAGAGCGCCCTCATCCAGTTTCGTCTGAAAATGTAATTTTTTTCAGATGTAGTTTTTTGTTTTGTTTATTTGGTTGTTTTATCAAAGTCTGCTTTGTCGTTGATTTTTTTTTCATATACTAAGACACACGGCATTTCACAGATTGAAATTACGTTCCCACTATCCCTCGGTGAGATAGTACACATATGCATACAAGCAACACAAAAAACCCCAAGAAGGCACAAACAATGAATAAATAAGAGTGTTGAATAAATGATAAATAAACAAATAATAATAAATGATAATAATAAATATAAGAGGAGCAAAAATGGAGCAAGTGTACATACAGCAGACAGTGGACTTGGATATGGTGCTTCAAAGTGTTTTCTCTATTTTTTATGTTTTGAATATGTTCAAGATAAAGAAATAAAAGCATGTGAAGTGATCAACTATACTAAAAATAACATGGGAAGTGGTCAACTATACTTGTAAGTAAGTGATGTCTTAATGATCCAGTAAAAATTTGTGACAAAAAAACATATATAAGTCGCTCCTGAGTATAAGTCGCCCCCCCACCCAAACTATGGAAAAAAAACCCGCAACTTATAGTCCGGAAATTACGGTATATTGTTTTCTCTGGTTCTTATAAGTTGTCTTGAATAGTTTCACTGTTATGTTTTTAAATTTGAAGGCTGTGTGTCTCTTTTAGGTTACCAGCTCACTTGGTGATTTAGCATTGGTAATTAGCCAGCAGCATTTTTTTATTTTTCATGGGATCCCACGATCAAAAATTGGATGCTGTTATTGTATTCTCTCACACCCTTGTTCTCAAAATTAAACCACGGCTTTAATTTAGGAAATATTTAGGAAAAGCAAAATTTTTGTGGTTGTCCACCCAAATAATCCAAGGATCACATACGCACGAGTAACACTTTTGTTGAACTGCAGGGTAGTATCTCAAACTACATACCAGTAAAAGCTATGGCTATGTTGTATGTAGCCATGATGGAAGCATGAATATATTGCCTCCAGAAATTTTCCTCATGTATTCTGGATACATTCATCTCTGCCCCTGAAATTTAAGCATTTTTCTGCTGTTAATTTAGTACTGAAATGGCTGAGATTGTTTAAAACTATAGAAAGATCTTAAACACCGAAAGCAGAAGAAATGTAATGTATATTCCCTCATTATATATAGATATTAATAACATTTCATTTTGACAAATTTTAAAACTGACTTTTAAATCTTAGCATATATCAAATATCTACATAATAGGAGAACATGACTTTGCAGACTTAGGAGCAGCATCATTGTTATTTCAATTTCATTTGATTATTTATTTATTTATTTATTTATTTATTTATTTATTTATTTATTTAATTAATTAATTTTATCCACAGGACGAGGAAATCTAAGTCAGAATGCGACACCGGGCCAATGATTCACAAGAAAGTCGTCACCTCTAATGTTCATCAAACATCATAAGTGCCTGTCAGGACTACTGCCCACAAAACAGCACAGTATTTCTTTGAGAAAATTCATCCAATTTTCAGTTCTGATCACTGATGGTCTTCAAACGATTGTCTTGAGTAACTGTGGGAAAATATATTGACTAAATGGCACATTCAATGACTGAAAAACTCTCACATCAGCACAGTTTTAGTTGGAGAAGAAAATCAGACTGTCTTTGCTGCTATATGTTTATATCTTTGGTAAAGTGTCAGAAGACAACCATGATAACTTTGGAACAGTTTCATGCATACCTTTGACTCATGGACTACATTTCACAGTGTTAAACTGTGGTGTGTATTTGCTATACTGTATGTTGACACCCGCTGTACACTACTTACTCACTGTCCTTTTTTCAAATGTCTGTGAAAAGTAAAAGTGTGAAAAAAAAACTTGTTTTGTCAGCATCCCATCAATGTTCATTCGCCTCTAAACATATAGGGACACTGAAACCAATTCTTTTATTTTGCTGTAGACTGAGAACATTTGGGTCTGACATCAAAATATGAATTTGATGAAAAAACAGATCAAGAGCTTTTAATTCTAACCTGCAGGTTTGTACATCTAGGAATCTGAAACACAACTTGCTAACATGATTTTACTTCCATAACAATGCCACATCTTTAAGTAAGCAAGTCAGTTGATGTTAAATTCTGCATAAGTGCATAAGACATAATAAGTTAATACAAATCCCATGGTTGCAATAACTGCATTAAATCGATGACCCTTAGACTTCACTGAACTAATGCCGACATCAATAATGCCGATAATGAGCCGACTGAGGCGTCGCAGACAAACGTAGCTGTCAGCGTCTGTGTGCTCACCCTTCTCTTCCTGAGTCTATTCTCAATCTATGTACTTATCACAGTCACCTGCCTCTCGTTACCTGTCGCGTATATAAGTCCTGTCTGCGTGTCACACCCCTGTCGGATTGTTCTCGTCTCTCGTCTCGTCTCTCGTCGTCGTTCCTGTCTTTATCTTGTCTTTTTGTTCAGTTAGTCTTGTCCCTAGTCGAGCTTCTTGTAGTGTGTCTTTGGGTTCTCCAATAAACCCTGGTCCAAGCTGCATTTGGTCGCCCTGCTCCATTCCTTCCATGACAGTAGCATGTCGTGGCTGATTTTGAGTTGTCTTGACATGTTTCAGCCTGTATAGTGTGACATAATCAACGATTGGGTGGCTGGCGTCTGGGATGGTTCACGAGCATGACTATGAAAGTATGGCTTGTCCAACTTTTTGTTCGTATTGCCACATAGTCGAGTTGTTCTTGGGCACTGACAGTGCCCTCCTAATGATGATGAGATATTGGACATAATGTGCAAAAAAAAAAAAAAAAAAAAAAGTGGCATAAAAAGGAATTTTTAAATTAAATTAATTAAATTCTAGCTGATCTCAGGTGGGCCACGATATGGAAGAAAGATTTGTGGAGCTGTGGCTGCAATGTCCTCAGCTGGTACCTGATTAACAAACGTGGTGTCATTAAACAAATGTGTTGCCTCAAATTCTTTTTTGAGAATACATGGTCCGTACTGCCTAACTACAGTAATCCCTCATTTATTGCGGATAATTGGTTCCAAGACCTCCTGCGATATGTGAAGATCCGCGATGTAGAGAAAATATATTGTTCCAATATCCACAAAAGACTTTTATGAACCTTTATTGTATTTTTAAACACTTTATTGTACTTTTAAAATATTTTTTGTTTTTAAACACATAAACATTTTAAAGTCAAACTGACTTTCAGAAACATTCTTATTTATTCAAATGAGAAAATAAAGAAGAGTAAATATATTGTTACAATAACCACACAAGGCTTTTATGAACCTTTATTGTAGTTTTAAACACTTTATTGTTTTTTAAAACACTTTTTTGTATTTTTAAACAATTTTGTAAAACGTTTTAAGTCAAACTGACTTTCAGAAACATTCTTATTTATTTAAACAAATAAAAAATATATATAAGAGTAAATATATTGTTACAGTAGCCACACAAGAGTTTTACGAACCTTTTATGAAGTGTAAACGTGTCAGGCTCCTCTCTGTTCTTGAGTGCTGGCTGGCGCCCCCACGGCCCAGCACGAGGGTATCCGCACAAGACTTTTATACTTTTATTTTTAAACACACTCTCTCTCTTCTTCAGCTTGTCCCGCTGTAGGACGTTGCCTCTTGAACCTTCCTGCGAAACAGCACTCTGTCTTCTGCTATTCTGCCAGCTTCTGTTGTTGTCGTCCCCAACCAGTCCTGTATGTCTTGCTCCCATCTTCTTGTTGGTCTTCCTCTTCCTCTTTTACCCTCCATCTTTGTTTCCAGAATGTGTTTTTCAAGTGACTCATGGCGTTTGATATGCCCAAAATATTGCAGTTTCAATTTTTTCACAGTCTGCAGCAGTACTGGTGATGCAACTCCCATTTGTGTCAACACCTCGCCATTTGATATCCTATCAATCCACGATATCCGCAGAATCCTTCTGTAGCATTTCATTTCGAAGGCGGTGATCTTTTTGCTGTCAGTACTGTTGACGGTCCACGCCTCACAACCGTAAGTTGCAATTGGAAATATTGTACTTTTTAGAATTCTCATTTTTGTGTCTATACATTGTCCTTTCCAGAGCTTCTCCATCTTTTTCACTTTGGCAAATGCCATTGCCAGTCTTCTCCGTATTTCTGGGGTAGTTTTTCCATTTGCTTCTATTCTGGCTCCAAGATACTCAAAATGACTGACCCTTTCTATTTCTTCATCACCAATCGTTATTACCGCCTTCTCTTCACACTTGTCCGTGTCCATAATTTTCGTTTTCTTCACATTCAGATATAGGTCTTTCTCTTCACTGTGTTGTTTGACCGCCCTGATGAGATTTTCCAGCCCTCTTGGAGTAGTGGCCAGCAGCGCAGTGTCGTCGGCATACCTTAGGTCTCTGATGGTCAGCCCCTGGATTCTTGCTTCGTTGTATTCACATCTCCTATGGTTGTGTTCCACTTCTGTTGGGTCTAAATACGATTAGACATTAAATCACTCGCTGGAATGAAGAGGAGAAGACAACCAGAACAGGTTTACTCGCGAGGCGAACGATAGAGAAAGCAATCTCAGTTACAACCTCCATCAGTTCTGAGTCCTTACTCCACGTGCCCCTCTTTTTAATGTTATGGTTGCCCTGGTTACAGAGGCGTTGCTACACTAAGGGAGGGGGGATTGTGTCTGTAGCAACGCTGATTAGCAAAAGAATGTAGTGTGGTGTGAATTAGCACTTCGTTGTTGGCTCGTGACCCCCCGCAGAGGCCGTCCCCAGCCGTCTTCCCTCACAGTTGGCTGACTCGTCCTCGACTGTGATCAAATACCTTGAAGCACGTTGATTGCCGCTTTGCTGTGGAACAAATGCAACTAGACCTTTGCTAACTTTATCTACTTTGTAAATTAACACATAATAATAAAAAGTAACTTGTCCTAAACACTTCAACACACATTAATCAAACGTGAGGTAACTGGTATGCAGTTCCTTAAACAAATATTGAGTAAATATCGGATAACTTTTATGCAACTACTTCTAACTGTATGTAACCCTTAACAAAGAAAAACGGGTCTGATAAACTACAATCTATGAACCAAACCTACATCTAAATGAAAAGGAATGAAGTTCCTGTGAATCAAACAAAGAACATGTCACCTATGCAAATAAGCCCTGCTCATTGTTAGTGAAGGCCTCTTACGGGAACAAAAACACACAGACAACATAAGGACAGGAAGGATACAAATGGCTGACAGGGATCAAAAGACATCCCTATCACATAAAAGGAAGAACCTAGATAAAAGGAAAGATAAACTCGTAAAGGCGAGGCCTCCAGGTCTGGCAGGCCAAAGCTTCACTTAAAATTATTCCAACAACTTCCCTCATGATTGCTTCAGTGTAAAGACTAAATAGGTGTGCACCCTTGTCTCACTCCCTTTTTTACTGGGAACCATTCTGTTGTTCCACATTTGAGTTGTACAGCTGATTGTTGGCCCTTGTAGAGTGATTTAATCAAGTTAATCAGACTTTGAGTAGTCTATGAAGCATGTATGAAGATTTACATTCACTTCCCGATGTTTCTGAATCATCATTCGTAGATTGAAAATGCGGTCTCTCGTTCCTCTGTTTTTTCTAAATCTTGCTTGTGTTTTGCTAACTTCCTCTTCCAGTTTACTTTCCAGTCTTTTCATTATAACTTTGAGTAGTATTTTACTTGCATGGCTGATAAGCGATATTGTTCTGTAGTTGGAACACAATTGTAAGTCTCCCTTTTTTGGTAAAGTTATGAAAATTGCCCTTTTCCAGTCAGTCGGCCACTGTTTTTTTTGCCATATCTTCGTGCACAATTTATGGTATACCTCTACTCCTTCTTCTCCACTTGCTTTCAACATTTCTGCTTGTATGTTGTCGCATCCAGGACTTTTTCCTTTGAAGGGATAGGGTCAAAAGACAAAATTAAAAAAAAAAACGCATAGCCACAATAACAGATAGGCTCACATCTCTTTGGATAAAGTATACAAGCAGACAAGTATATTCACGTAATCAACCAATAAGGACGACATAACTAGACATTCTTTGATAATACGATAATAACAGAAGTTGCTACAACTTCACGATTCAATATGTAGTTCTGTGCACTGCAAAATAAATGTCTTTTGATATATTGCCCAAATAGCTGAATGACCTTTAAAGAACTGTGTAATGCATGCCTGATGTTTTTCTCTAAATCATGGACACGGCCAGAGTCGTCGTGACCGTTCAGTATTTGATTATATCTTGTGTTTTATAACTTGTGTTTTAACTAAACGTCATATGTTGCCTAATGCGAGACGCCAACTTTTTGATTACTACTGAACGTTCTGCACAGAGGGAAATATTTTGGCCTAACAAAGAAAAGATACGGTTGGAAACATGATTAAACTAAGAATATAATGACGTAAGCAAAGACATGAAGTATCAAAAGCACAAACTTTCGATAGTCAGGTAAGAGCAATAGATTAATGATGTCACAGCCAAAAGCTAACATAAATTCGCACAAGATGACACATTGGAAGAATGAGGTACGACAGTGTATGTCCAAGATTGGAGAAGAATGTTCACAGGAAGGTCACGTGGAGATAAAGTTAAAGTCCCAATGATCATCGTCACACACACATCTGGGTGTGGTGAAATTTGTCCTCTGCATTTAACCCATCCCCTGGGGGAGAGGGGAGCAGTGAGCAGCAGCGGTGCCGCGTTCGGGAATCATTTGGTGATCTAACCCCCCAATTCCAACCCTTAATGCTGAGTGCCAAGCAGGGAGGCAATGGGTCCCATTTTTATAGTCTTTGGTATGACCCGGCCGGGGTTTGAACCCACAAACTTCCAGACTCAGGGCGGACACTCTACTACCAGGCCACTGAGCTGGCTAAACCAGCAGGTGCCAGAAGGAGCCACCCGAGAACTCGGCCAAAGATGATCGCCAAGGCCGAGAGACGGGATGGAAGACAACAGCCCCCTCCACACACACACACACCAACAGCCCCCCACCTACACACCGAATCGCCCATAACCAGCACCACTCCCATGGAAGCAGACTCTCCTTCGAACTTGCCCCACCCCGAAGACTCATCGCCCATCAATCCCGGCCCACAATGTGCTACTGAATATAAAACTGATCTAACAACCTTGGACTTTGCCTTTTCTGAATGGAGACTTTCCGCTCTTGAAGGGCCCAGCGCTGTATTGTACTTTCCTGAAAACAGAGCTTTTTGAACAAGAATTGTGATTGAACTCAACCAATGTGTGTAAGTCTAATTTCTGCTTCAGTGTCTTTGCATTTTCCTAAATCTGAAGAAATCAAACGAACACGCAGTGAGTAAATTGGATAACAGGTGATTGGCAAAGGCTTGTGCCGTGAGGCGCATCTAGCGCGCTCCCTAAATTGTGGAGAAAATCCAACACCTTCTTTAAGGGATTTGATAGCCCATTCGATTTCTGATCTGAGTGGTGGTAATTGTGGTTCTGTTTCTGGTTCTATCTGGTCCAATACTTCTTCTGCATCATTTTCTGCGTACATCCCCTCATAGTACCTCCTCCATCTGTCCACAATTGCCTGATTCTCGGTCAGTGTGTTGCCGTTTTCATCCTTAATTACCCAAAGACCGGGTTGAAAAGTTTTTGTGAGACTCTTTATTTCTTCATACATTTCTCTGCTTTTGTTTTTTCTCATATGGTCCTCAATTTTCTGGCACTTTTTAACCAGGTATGTCTTCTTATCCTCCTTGAAGTGTTGTGGAACAGGATGTGCCATCGGCCCAGACAGGGAGTACCTTACGAGAACACCTCAAGGTCGGTGAGAAACGAGAACAACATCACGTACTGGTAGTCGGGCTTCGCGGGGAAAACCCAACCGCCTGACCTCAGCGATAACACCTAGACGGGGAGGAGATGGCCATCGACCAATCTTCACACAATGTTTTGCATGTTTTAATATTCATATTGTGTTTCTTTAAAACTGGGCAACCTGGAGGAATGTGTCGTCTCTTGTTGTGGGTCACAAGAACGCACGAGTTTTGGTGTGAGGGACCCGGGACCCAGGCGCCTGTATTAGCTTGCTTTGTCAGGAATAAACAATTGGTAAATTCGGTCTGATTGATCTACTGGTCTTCTCTTTGACAGAATGAACTCGCAAAATTGTTAGGTGCGCCAGTGTGTGGATTAGGACATAGCAACTCATGTGTTAAGTGTTGATTGCAATTTGGAGTCAGATCAATAACTAAAATCTGTAGCCTAACAGGTCGGAAACTAAGGATATACAAATGAAGTATTCAATGTGCAAAACATTTAAAGTAACATTATACTTGTTTCAACTAACTTTTCATTTGTTATAAATGTATTATTTCTTAACTTGTTTGCAAAAAAAAAAAAGGGACACAAAAGGTGCAAAGGTAAATGTGCAAAGCCCAATAAATTACTACAACAAAAAATCTCAATAAGAGTAATTCGGTTTCTACTTACAAACCCGATCGCGGAACCAATTAAGTTCGTAAGTAGATTTACTTGCCTCGAGTTACCACTGTAATGTTATGTGTGTCAGACCTCGGGCATAGCTGCCCGCGCTCTAACTTACAGTAAGTTACTGATAAATAAAAAATGTGCAAGAGGTAAGAGTGCCAACAATCTGTATTTGATTTGTTGAAAAGTGTATAGCTGGGGTCACCAACCTTTCTTAAACCGAGAGCTACTTCCTGGGTACTGATTAAGGCAAAGTACCAGTGTGACACACACTTCTGAAATAGCCAATTTGCTCAATTTAGCTTTCACTATGTGTTATTATTGTCATTTCCAGTTCACATGTAAGTGTGACTTTAACAAGAATAGCAAAAATACAGTCGAACCTCGGTTTTCGACCACAATCCGTTCCAGAAGGCAGTTCGAGAAGCGAATCGGTCGAATTCAGAATCTATTTTTCCCATTGCAAATAAGAACAAATTTTTAGTCCGTTCCAAGACTAAAAAAGACGTAGATATTTAGAAAATAATTAGAAAGTTTTGATGTACTTTCCAGAATTTAAGTGGACCTAAGTGCGCAGGGAGTTTAATTTTGTCCGATCGCGCAACTGCAGCGCACCGCCGAACGCGCAACCGTAGCGCGTCGCCGACCTCGCAACTGCACCGCGCTGGTCGCATTATTGTGACAGAGCCGTCGCTGAAATTTAGAAAATATTTTTAAGTCCTGATGTACTTTCCAAAATTTAAGTGGACCTCAGTGCGCAGGGAGCTTAATTTGGTCCGATTGCGCAACCGCAGCGCGCTGGGCGCTCACTGTCGCAGTGCTTTAAGAGCGTCTTTGTGTTTTAGGATGGCTTTACTGCTCCCACTTGCTTTCTTTGGAGGCATGATTAAAGGTTAATGCACTCCTCAAAGTATCGAAAATACAATAACTATGGAGTCAGTCGGCATCCGGGCCGCGCGGTCGGGTTTTCTCGGGTCCTCCCGGCTCATCTCGCGAGGTTCGACCTCCGAATTTTGTTCAACAACCGAAGCAAAACAAATCTCGAATTTTTGGTTCAAATTACGATTTGTTCGAGAACCGGGACAATAAGAAACCGAGGTTGGACTGTAAAATAAATAGATGCAGCTCACCGACAAGTGCCGTTATTTGAGCTAATTTTAGAACAGTCCTGCGGGCGACTCATGCGGTCCTCACGGGCGACCTGGTGCCCGCGGGCACCGTGTTGGTGACCCCTGGTGTATAGTATGTTAACAAAAATGAAGTCCTCCATCAACGGGGGATCGTTAAAATGCACGAAATCTGCCCTCGGTCGTCGACTTAATTCTGGTGACGACATTCAAGGCACTTAATAGTCATATTGGCCACTAATATAAACTCAATACATGTACATGAAGCTGCTGAACCTGACGTCTGTCTGTCTGTCGGTCTGTCTGTCCGTCCGTCTGCATTGGCTTTCGCGCAGGCGCTCGGACGCCATTTCCGGGTGCGACATGTAATACTGTGTAAATACGCTGACCTACTCGATCGTCGCTAGAATACACAAAACCAATGATTCCCATATGTCCTGTTGTATCCTTCACCTATGGTAAGTGTCATGACAAAAAATGTTTTCATTTTACGAAGCTGTAGACACAGTATCGACATAAGAAGCTCATTTGTCGATGGAGTGCTCCGTTTAGCTTATTGCTAACAGTTAGCTTAGCGTAACTCTCCATGTCCTCCGCAGTGCCCAGCCGGCTTGGTGAAGATGCCAAAATGGCTACCGGCAACTACTTTGGATTCACTCATGGTGCTGCCGCACAGTATAGGTAAGGCGATCACGCTCCCCGAGCTTTCTGATGAGCGAGAAGGTCGTCGCACACGGCATGTGTCGATACAGTTTAGAAAATGCTTTCCACTGCTGCCATTGTTCATGCTGGAAGGGGAGGATGGGTGACAGTATCTCTCTGGTCCAGTGGGATGTGAGCAGGCATTCAGAGTACCAGTGTACTCACTCAGTCAGAGAAACAATGATGACAATCTCTTTGCCGTAGCTGGTTGTGGCAATTCCCATTTCCCGTCTATCAGAATTTCACCATGCTGTGAAGACTTGTGACCACAGCTGTAGTTGTTACCTGAAAATATAGAACTTTAGCATTGATCTTTGTTTAGGGCAAATGTATTATTCCAATGACTAGCAGGTAATGGAACAAACTGTATAAACAGGATTTCATAATCTGTACCATACCTGTCCATACATCACTAAGAGCACTTATAAACATGCACCATGATGTTTTATAGTAGCTATTTCCAACCTCGTCAAAGGTCTGTCATCACAAAGGCACAGAAAATATAATAATCCTTCAATGAACCATATTGTAGCATCATATTCCCAAGTATTATGCTACGTTCAGACCAAACGCGGTGTGATCTTTACTTGCACTTTGCTTTACTCACTGGCGTTTGACTTGCCGGGGTTTACCGGACACAGCAGATTCATTTGTGGACACGAAGGAGAAGGCAAGATACATGACATCGCTTAGTAGACAACTTTTGCACATTACTTTTGTTTTTTCTTTGAGGTATGACTAAGTCCTCGCACTTTTTGGAAAACATGGCAATCCAGTGGCTGGTGGGGTGGGGTGGGCGTGATAAATACTTTGGTTAATGTTGAACACTGTTGCTCCCTTGGTGCAGTTCGATAGCTGTACACAAGTAATTACTAGATATTAGGGCTGCACAATATGTTGAAAGAATATCAATGATATTGGCCCCTCCAGGTGAACTTTGTTTTTTTTGGCCACGAACCTGAAATTTTAGGTGCTCAAGTAAAAGATTTTGGGGCATTCACTATGAATTTATGTTCACTATGTTATTGATCAATTGGCTGAAGTGTGGAGCAGAAATTTGGTTGGCAATAAAAAATAGTCAAGAGTCATTCTTTACTTTAACAAAAAAATTCTTGGTTGTACTGTCTCAAAATGTAGGGGCAGGATACCACCAGTCTGAAGCTCTGCCCATGGAATCTGCTTATTACAAAGACATGCAAAGTTTCTTATGGAATTGTTTACTTTTATCTAGGACTGCAGGATATATTGAAAAAATATCGATATTGCAATTATCACCCACACAATTTGCATATCACAAATATATGCACTAATTTTCTTACAGAATTGTATGGTTTTATCTAAAGTTGACAAGTCAGGTGCAAACTTAGGGTGTTTTCACACCTGGAGCCTTTTAAAAGAACCGAACTCAGACCTCAGATATGATATTAGTTTTCAATGCTACACGGATGACACCCAATTATATATGCCGTTATCGATGACAGATCCACAGGACTGCTGTAATCTCGAGGCGTGCCTTGTGGAGATTAAGCAATGGATGTCTCTCAACTTCCTTCGTCTTAACCCGGATAAGACTGAGATGTTGATAATTGGTCCTACTCGTTATCAACATTTATTTAAGGAAACCACTATAACTATAGATAACCGTACTATCACTCAGAGTGATACGGTAACTAATCTCGGGGTAATATTTGACCAAACGCTCTCCTTTCAAAAACACATTAAGAATATAACCAGGATTGCGTTTTTTCACCTTCGTAATATTGCTAAGATTCGTCCTATCCTCTCGACCGGGGATGCGGAAACTATTATACATGCGTTCGTCACGTCGCGCCTGGACTACTGTAATGTATTATTCTCTGGTCTTCCTAAATCCAGTATCAAAAGTCTACAGTTAGTGCAAAATGCCGCTGCGAGGCTGCTCTCACGGTCAAGAAAATTTGATCACATTACCCCAATATTAGCCAAATTACATTGGCTCCCGGTCCATTTAAGATGTGACTTCAAGGTTCTTCTACTAACCTATAAATCACTGCATGGCTTAGCGCCTTCATATCTCGTGGACCTAGTCGTTCCTTATGTTCCGTCTCGTAACCTTCGTTCGCAAAACGCTAGTCTTTTAGTTATACCGAGGGCCAAGAAAATGTCTGCAGGGTCTAGAGCATTCTCTATTCGGGCTCCAGAGCTTTGGAATGCCCTACCAATGGATATTCTACTACCTCAGTAGAAACATTTAAGACACGTTTAAAGACACATTTCTATGAGATGGCCTTTAACTAACTTGTGATGGCCGATTTGGCCGGAGTTTGTTCTGTTCTCTCTGCCCACCTCCTCCCCGGCTGGGGAGGGGGTTAGGTGGCTCAAAAGCTGATAGCGGCTGGCTGGATTCTCGGGGACCAGTTCGGGATGGGGGAGCTGCGGCTCGGCCCCCTTGAGGACACTGCCAGGACAATCGAGGGCACCTCCGACATCCATTTTTTTCATTGATTTTCATATTATGTATTACCTGTGCACTCTCTGCATCCATTACAACCTGGTGATCCTGAAAGGGGGATCCTTCCACCTGTGGTCCTTTCTCAAGGTTTCTCATTTTCCCCTGGCAGGGGTTTTTTGAGTTTTTCCTTGCCCTTTTGGGAGCTTATGATCAGGGGATGCTTTGAGAATAATTGTCAATTTTGGCTATGTGAAGCCCTTTGAGACTGTGATTTAGGGCTTTACAAATAAACTTGACTTGACTTGACTTGACCTCTTTAAGTGGACCAAAAAGTGGACCAAGAGGAAACGAACTCAGTTCTTTTTGTGTTCACATTGTGAGTGTGTTTCAAAGAGGACCGAGTTCTCTTTCTAAGTCAAGTCAAGTCAAGTCAAGTTTATTTGTATAGCCCTAAATCACAAACAGTCTCAAAGGGCTTCACATAGCCAAAAATTGACAATTATTCTATAAGCGTCCCCTGATCTTAAGCTCCCAAAAGGGCAAGGGAAAAACTCAAAAAAACCCTGCCAGGGGAAAATGAGAAACCTTGAGAAGGGACCACAGATGGAAGGATCCCCCTTTCAGGATCACCAGGTTGTAATGGATGCAGAGAGGGCACAAGTAATACATAATATGAAAATCAATGAAAAAATGGATGTCGGAGGTGCCCTCGATTGTCCTGGCAGTGTCTTCAAGGAGGTTGAGCTGCAGTTTCTTCATCTTGAATTAGTCCCCGAGAATCCAGCTAGCCGCTATCAGCTTTTGCGCCACCTAACCCCCTCCCCAGCCAGGGAGGGGGTGGGCAGAGAGAACAAAACAAACTCCGGCCGAATCGGCCACTACAAGTTAGTTAAAGGCCATCTCATAGAAATGTGTCTTTAAAGGTGTCTTAAATGTTTCTACTGAGGTAGTAGTTCTAATATCCATTGGTAGGGCATTCCAAAGCTCTGGAGCCCGAATAGAGGATGCTCTACAACCTGCAGACATTTTCTTGGCCCTCGGTGTAACTAAAAGACGAGCGTTTTGCGAACGATGGTTACGAGACGGAACATAAGGAACGACTAGGTCAATGAGATATGAAGGCGCTAAGCCATGCAGTGATTTATAGGTTAGTAGAAGAACCTTGAAGTCACATCTTAAATGGACCGGGACACCACACGTAACATTATAGCGCTCAGAGGGTGTATTGCCATGGACCACTCGGTGAGTCCTGTCTGATAGATAGGAATAGAACCAGCTTAGTGCTGACCCTGAGATACCAACACAACTTTTAAGACGCCCTAATAAAATATTGAAGTCTACAGTGTCAAAGGCAGCACTAAGATCGAGTAGTAACAATACAGACGACGTATTTGAATCCATAGCTATGAGGAGATCATTAGTCACTGTAGCAAGTGGTGTCTCTGTGGAATGATTAGCTCTAAAACCAGACTGAAAAGAGTCATATCGATTATTAGTGACCATGTAATCAATAAGCTGCTGCGCTACTACTTTTTCAAGAAGTTTTGCTATGAATGGGAGGTTTGAAACTGGCCTATAATTACTGAGACAGTCCGGGTCAAGATTTGCTCGCTTAAGTAGCGGTTTAATAATAGCGGTTTTAAAGGCTGTTGGCACTATCCCAGAGGAAACAGACAGATTGATTATATTTAAGACGGACGATCCTAAAATTGGAAATAATTCCTTAAGTAGTTTGGCTGGAAGCGGGTCGAGTAAACATGTTGTTTGTTTAGCCGCACTAACCAATTTTGTGAGCATTTCAAGGGACACGCTTTTAAAATTTGAGAGGGTTATTGCATGATCCCCAGCGCTAGTAACCGGCGGAGCGATTGGAATGATATTCTTGATCTCGTCCCTAATGGACTCAATCTTTTGAGCAAAAAATTTCATAAACTCGTCAGCTGAGTGGAAGGAGCTATCGGGGTCGGCTGGCGCAGAGTTAGCTTTGCCAGTGTATCAAATAGGTATTTAGGATTGTTTTTATTGAGATTAATGACTTGCGAAAAATGAGTTTTTGCTAAGATAAGTGCATCTTTATATTTCAGGAGGCTGTCCTTCCATGCCTGATGGAAAACCTCAAGTTTGGTTAAACGCCATCTGCGCTCATGCTTTCTACATAATTGTTTAAGCGTACGTGTTTCATCTGTGAACCACGGAGTTGGCCATCTACGGCGAGTTTTCAGACGTAGCGGCGCCACAGAGTCGATGGCTTTTAATAATGTCGCATTGAATTCATTTGTAAGATTATCAATAGAGCCGCTGTATGCGGGAAACATGGCGGTTGCCGGCGACAATAACTCAGATAGCACAGTTGCAGTCATGGAGTTAGAATTACGGCTGCTATAATTCTGATGTCTTTGACAAGGAACTAAAATTTCAAATTTTATTAAGAAATGATCAGACAAAACAGCAATGTATGGCAGTACTGCTATATTTGAGGTTGCTAGTCCCCGAGATAATACCAGATCTAAGGTATTTCCATTCTTATGCGTTGCTGCCTGTACAACTTGCGTAAAACCAAACGTATCGATTAAAGTCTGAAATGCCGAAGTCAGTGGTTCTGACGGTGAATTCATGTGGATGTTGAAATCACCCATGATAACTATATTATCTGCATTTGTCACTAGATCAGCCACAAATTCTGAAAATTCATCCAGGAAGCCAGAGTAAGCCCCGGGTGGACGGTAAATAACAGCAAGACAGAATGACGGTAAAGCAGTTGATCGCAGAATGAGAACTTCAAATGTTTTAAATACGTGAATTGAGCGAGGCCTAAATCTAAGCTCAGAATTTGAGATGAGGGCGACACCCCCACCCTTTTTTCGAGGACGCGCCACATGCGAGCTCACAAAATTTGGAGGTGAGGCCTCGTTAAGTGGCAGCAGTTCATTAGGTTTTAACCAGGTCTCGCAAAGACCAAAAACGTTTAGATTATGTTCCGTGATAAGGTCATTAACGAGAACTGCTTTCGTATGAAGCGATCTAATATTCATAAAACTGAGTTTAAGTGTAATCGGTCGATCAGGGTGAGTATCTATCGAAGGATTTTTAAACAGGATGCGAGTAAAATTGTGTTCTCTAGGCCTAACATCACCTCTCAAAAGTTTATTAGCGAGGTGGGATGAAACGACCGTGGGAATTTGATGGTGAATATTTGTTACACATGTGAAGTTATCTAAAACAGGCACCGTTTCATCAGCAAGACCGGTCGGGACGGAGTGATTGGATTTGTCTCCTACCCCAGTAGAAAGTGTGTTTGTGTACTGTAGCACTATTCAAAATGTCGCACTCTAGTCTACACGAGGAGCTATGTGTATGCTGAAAGTCTAGCCTAGCGCTAGTTAACTTTAACTTAACAGACTCCAAATCCATCCTCACAGGTGGTTTAATCACCTGTGCCCTGGCCTGCTCTAAAGTGACCTGTCATGAGTGGCTCAAACAGTAATCTATATTCCTAGAAAGAGTGAAGGCGCCTTCACGGTTAGGGTGAAGGCCGTCCTTCCTCAGCAGGTCAGGGCGGCCCCAGAAGGAGGACCAGTTATCTATAAAATACAGTCCCTGCTTTTTACAGAACCCAGCCATCCATCGATTAAGGGAGACTAATCTACTAAACCTCTCATAAGTGCCTCTCCCAGGCAGGGGGCCAGAGACAAATACTCGATGCCGACTCATCTTTCTGGCAAGATCAAAAGTCCTCGCTATGTTTTTCTTTGTGATCTCTGATTGTCTCATCCTAACATCATTGGAGCCGACGTGTATCACTATGTCTGAGTAGCTAGTGTTGGTGGAAGTACACTGTTGACTAGGCCTATTGCGAGTCAGCTCCCTAAGATTAGCTTCTATGTCGGGTGCTCTGCCCCCAGGAATACACATTACCGTGGCTGGATTTTTAAGCGTAATGTTTCGGGTAATGGAGTCACCTATGACCAAAGTGCGAGGGGCAGTAGACCGGGATGACTTTGGACGGCTATGCGTCTTACCTGGCTCATCGCGATTAGCAAGCCGCTTGGGCCTAATGCTAACCGGGCTAGCGGGCTGACTACAGCCCGTGTCTGTGTCCGCCACAACTACTGTTATCGCACTATTCTGCTCTAACTGGCGGACACGTCCCTCTAGCAGAGACAACCTCTCTAAGAGAAGGGTGCAGTTGGTGCACGAAGCCGTGCAAACCTCTTGGTCCGCTGCCATACTTTGTGTCCGGAGAGCGACGTTGTGGTTCAGTTCAGCCTTGATGGGGCCTCAGTCCTCTTTCTGTTCACACTAGGTCCTCTAGAGCTCTCACACTCCCACTGCACTGCATTCTGGGTAGTTTTTGATATCCCCTGACTCCCTACTTCTTCGCATTTTATCTCGAGTAGCTAAATACTTTAGTTTTGTCACTTTTATTCTGCATTGTATAGAAGTTTTATCAAAACCGGCTGCTTTCATTCTCAGAAAATTCTTGAAATACTTTCGCATTACGGTGGGTCGTAGATAGTTGTGATTTAATGCTGTCGTCGTTCCAAATTCTTAAAAGACATTCCGTTTCGTCTTCTCCCCAAAGTATGCCGCGTACAGGTGCCGTGGCAGAACTTTGAACGGCACATGCTTCTCTACGTTTACTATTAGAACCGCGGTCACGACCACGACTTGGTGCTGCCATACTTTGGATTCTCTGTTCTCTACAGTTTTGTTTTTGCGCCTGCAGTCACGTGACCAATCTACGGCAAGCCAAGGAGGTTACAATACAGTGCAAAAAGGCGAAGTGAACCCAGTGCGCTTTGTGTTCACAATGCACAGATTAGGTGAACCGTACCGTTGACTTTTTAGCGGTCTCAGTACGGTTCGTTTTAAAGTGTTCTGAGTACGGTTGGCGCGTTCACATATGCGCAAAAAATGCTGAGTCATCGATCTAAGTTCGCTTCGAGGGCTGAAAGGGACCAAGTGTGAAAACACCCTAATATAGCGTTTATGGAATATGAGTTAAACAGCAAAATTCACCCATGATTGTCCAATCGCAGGGGGCAGCCATTTTGCCACTTGTTATCGACTGAAAATGACGTCAGAGTTGCCAGGTCTCAGGTCACAACCAATCACGACTCAGTTTCAGAAAACTGGTGAGTCGTGATTGGTTGTCATCTTGATCATAATCAGCTTTATTGACCAAGTTTGTGCATGCCAAACAGGGAATTTGACTCTGGTTGATCTCAGCCTCTGTACGACATTTAAGTGACTGACAACATTCAGGCAACTAACAACATTGAAGTGGCGAGAGCAGGATGTTATTGCGCAGTGATGTCTCTGAGTCTCGATGAGTGGTCTGAGTTCATCAGAGCGACAGCCTGGGGGAAGAAGCTGTGTCTGTGTCTGCTGGTTTTGGCGTACAGCGTTCTGTAACGCCTGTCCGGAGGGGTGTAGTTTGAACAGACTGTGACCTGGGTGAGAAGGGTCTGCAGAGATGTTACTTGCACGTTTCCTGGTCCTGGACAGATACAAGTCTTGGATAGATGGGAGGTTGGTCCCGATTATCTTTTACGCAGACCTAATTTCCGTTGCTGTCTGTGCTTGTCGTGTTTGGTGGCCAATCCAAACCAAACAGTGATGGCTCAATCAGTAAGTCACATGACTTACAAACGGGAGACCCGGGTTCGATTCCCGGCAGGGGCACAATATGAGCAATGAGCGATTACCTTACCAACAGTCAGTGTGGGTCCTTAGGCAAGACCCTTAACGATACCGCTTACCTCAGAGATAATGAGAGTACAAGAAACGAAAGACATGCCGGCTCAGACGTTGCCCGGACAAACAAGGTCTGCGTCAGGTGCTGGGGAACCAGGGCACCCTGATGAAAAATGGGCCACTGGAACAAGACACAAATGGGCGAGATGCGAGAATAGGGATCTGTTGAAATGCTACTACTCCAGCAACTCGAGCGAGAGGGGTTACATGCGGAGAATGCGGGAACAATCGCAACTTCGATACCCACAGTCAACACTATCGGCCAAGCAACTAGTAGCTCAATGTTCCAATATCCATAAACGGCACCTGCTATCACAGCTCGAGATTGATGAGATACAACACAAATGCCATAGCGAAGGTCAACCAGAGCACCAGGTCAGAGACGAGTTAAATCCATGTACAAGTCCAGAGATTGGGTACGAAACACCAATAAGCACAATCAAGCTGAACGAGGCAGCAACTGACCTGAAGAACAAGATCACGGTGAGAATGAATGCTCGGGAACCTAGATACACACTGCAGAGGCTAAGTGAAGTACCCTCAGAAAGTCTCCTAGAAGATGTGAATGCAGCACTGACAACAATTCCCACGGCTACCATCACTGAAACCAATGAGCTGATATACACCTCAGCAGCAGTGATCCTAGAAATGCTTGGCTACAAGAAGAATGACCATATGCGACCACAACAGTGCCCACCATGGAAGAGAAGGCTGGAGGCCAAAATCAAGATAGCACGGACAGAAGTGAGCCAAATGACAGAGGCCCAGAAAGGTGCAATGAAAAAGCAAGTTCCCAAGAAATACAGCCAGATGCCCATACCTGAAGCACTCGAAACTGCCAAACAAAGACTCCAAGCCTTGGCCAGCCGCCTAAAGAGGTATACAAGAGAGAATGAAGCCAGACAAATAAACAGGTTGTTCACAACACAACCAGCGAAAGTGTACGCTCAGTGGCAAGGGAATAATAGCAGAGCAGACCCACCAAGGCTGGAAACTGAACAGTACTGGAAGGATATATGGGAGCGGGAGGCATCACATGGGAAGGATGCACAGTGGCTCTGAGAAAGGACCACAGCAAGCTCCCTGAACAGAACCCAGTAACCATCACAGTGGCAGACATCCAGAGAAGAGTCTCAGGAATGAAAACCTGAATCACCCTGAATGGCTAACCCAAGGGCGATCCTGATCCAGAAGGATCCTTCAAAGGGTACAGTCCCATCCAACTACCGGCCAATCACCTGCCTCTCCACAACATGGAAGCTGATGTCGGGCATAATATCAGATAAGATCAGCGGGCACATGGATCAATACATGAGCACTGCTCAGAAAGGGATTGGTAAAAATACCAGAGGAGCAAAACATCAACTCCTGGTGGATAGAACAGTCACCCAAGACTGCAGAACCAGACGTACCAACCTGAGCACTGCCTGGATTGATTACAAGAAAGCATATGACTCAATGCCACATACTTGGATCACTGAATGCTTGAGGCTGTACAACATCAATGGGACTCTGAGAACCTTCATCGCCAACTCGATGAAACAGTGGAAAACCACACTTGAAGCCAATGGCAAGCCACTTGCACACGTGACCATCAAATGTGGTATATACCAAGGAGACACTCTGTCCCCAATGCTGTTCTGTATAGGACTGAACCCCCTCAGCCAAATAATCAACAAGACGGGCTATGGATACCAATTCAGGAATGGGGCCACCATCAGCCACCTCCTCTACATGGATGACAAAGTTGTACGCTAAGAACGAGCGGGACATTGACTCCCTGATCCACACTGCCCGATAGCACGCTAGCCGCTCCAGATGCACTGCAGAGTCCGGAATGTTGTCACTCAACCAGGTCTCGGTGAACACGAGCACACAGCAGTTCCGCACCGTCCGGTTCGTAGACCTCAGCAGGCGAACGTAATCCATTTTGTTGTCCAGCGATCGAACACTCGCCAGAAGAATGGAGGGCACCGCCGGTCGCGCTGGGTTGGCCGCCAGCCTGGCCCGGACGCCTCCGCGCTTGCCCCTCTTCTGCCTCCTCGCACACCGTTTCCGACGGCTCCCAACCGGGGGAGGAATAGCGGGTGAGGTCGGCGACGTTTCAGGACGTAGCAGTCCGAGCGCCTTTAATGTCGACACTTCAAAGTCCAGAACGCCGCAAAACCCACTTCTGCCGATGTCAAGCAGAACCTGCCTGCTGTACTTGTAGCACGGACGAGACGAACACACAAGACTGTCGGACGAACACTCATTAGACGAACAAATCACCGTACTGACGGGACAGAGAGTGGCCGCTGCGTGTGCACGCGCCATTTGTGTTATTTGTTTATTTATTATTTATTCATCACTTATATTTATTCATTGTTTGTGCCTTCTTGTTTTTATTTTTTTGTGTTGTTTACTTGTATGTATATTAAAGTCAAAGTCCCAATGATCATCGTCACACACACATCTGGGTGTGGTGAAATTTGTCCTCTGCATTTAACCCATCCCCATGTGATTTTGATCCATCCCCTGGGGGAGAGGGGCGCAGTGAGGTGCCGTGCTCGGGAATCATTTGGTGATCTCACTCCCCAATTCCAATCCTTAATGCTGAGTGCCAAGCAGGGAGGCAATGGGTCCCATTTTTATAGTCTTTGGTATGAGCCGGCCGGGGTTTGAACACACAACCTTCCAGTCTCAGGGCGGACACTCTACTACTAGGCCACTGAGCTGGTATAAATATTGTGTACTATGTCTTGTCACGGTGGGATAGTGGGAACGTAATTTCGATTTCTTTGTGTGTCTTGGCATGTGAAGAAATTGACAATAAAGCAGACTTTGACTTTGAATAACTCTGAATGTTACGTCAGGCCCGTTCTCAGCTCTTCGTTTGTGTTTATGTCACGTTAGCATACCTATCGTTTAGCCTGTTGTTGCTCGTTCATGTCTGGTCTTGGTGTTGGATTTTTTTCGAATAAATTTCTCCCCCAAAATGCAACTTATACTCCGGAGCGACTTATATATGTTTTTTTTCACGTTATTGGGCATTTTATGGCTAATGCGACCTATATTCCGGAGCGACTTTTAGTCCGAAAATTACGAGATTTATATATATATATATATATATATATATATATATATATATATATATATATATATATATATATATATATATATATATATATATATAGTATAGAATTAAAATAATGTATTATTATTATTACTAATATCTAATGCAGTGGTGGGCAATTAATATTTACAAGGGGCCACATGAAAAACCTGAGTTATGTCAGAAGCCCACACCAACGATAATTTAAACCTGCTCAACTTTATTCCATTGTAATATGCACTAAATTATTTATTTTAAATAGCTGGTACTGGTAATTAGAAGACTACAATTATTCTGTTTATATTTATATTAGGCTATGTGAAATTGTGGTGTATAGGTCAAATAAAAATTCATTAATCAGTACAATTTATTCTTAACTTCTTTAACTTTTCCTCAAACTGTGAATTACAACACATATATAGAAACATATCAATGTGTCCTCAACCCGCCTTGTTACGGTACGTCGGGAGAGTGACACATTCTCAAATGCGCTCTTTTTCTCTGGGCATATCAGAGTCCAATAAGCACTCCTTAATAAAAACTTCTCCTGACCGCTGCATCTCTGTGGGTGTGAAGTTTGATAAAAAGTCCTTGTTGGGCTTGCAGTTTTGCTAGCAATGCATCACCCTCTGTTGCGCGCTCATTATTTGACAGATTTCTGTATTTTTCCTCATGCTTGGTCGTGTAGTGGCGACTCAAATTATATTCTTTAAACACAGCGACCTGTGTGCCACAAACCAGGCACACGGCTTTATATATATATATATATATATATATATATATATATATATATATATATATATATATATATATATATATATATATGAAACTCCAACTCGATGAAACAGTGGAAAACCACACTTGAAGCCAATGGCAAGCCACTTGCACACGTGACCATCAAATGTGGTATATACCAAGGAGACGCTCTGTCCCCAATGCTGTTCTGTATAGGACTGAACCCCCTCAGCCAAATAATCAACAAGACGGGCTATGGATACCAACTCAGGAATGGGGCCACCATCAGCCACCTCCTCTACATGGATGACATAAAGCTGTACGCTAAGAACGAGCGGGACATTGACTCCCTGATCCA
The DNA here is from genome assembly GCF_024217435.2 of Syngnathus scovelli. NCBI lineage: Eukaryota > Metazoa > Chordata > Actinopteri > Syngnathiformes > Syngnathidae > Syngnathus > Syngnathus scovelli. Next base: position 8,776,296 of record NC_090849.1, on the reverse strand, counting down.
CACTACCAGGATCTACAGCTCTGACATCGGAATGTCATTCGGACTTGAGAAATGTGGCCGCATGGTGACTAAAAGAGGAAAGGTAATCCACACAGAGGGGGTCTCACTCCCAGAAGGAACAATAGCAGACATTGAGGACAGCTACAAATACCTTGGAATTCCACAGGCAAATGGCAACCTTGACGAGGAAACAAGGAAAGCAGCCACAGCCAAATACCTCCATCGAGTAAGGCAAGTCCTAAGAAGTCAGCTCAATGGCAAGAACAAGTCCCTAGCCATTAACAGCTACGCCCTACCAGTAATCAGGTTCCCTGCAGGAATCATACGGTGGCCAAAGGAAGATATACAGACCACAGATATCAAGACACGGAAGCTCCTAACCATGCATGGAGGGTTCCATCCCAAGTCCAGCACCCTGAGACTGTACACTAGCCGTAAAGAAGGAGGCCGAGGACTAGCGAGCGTGAGAGCCACGATCCAAGATGAAACATCCAAGATCCATAAGTACATCAGGGATAAGGCCCCAACGGATGACGTGCTCAGTGAATGTCTCAGACAATGGGCATCAAAGGAAGATGAGGTGCTGGAGGGACCATCATGGGAGGACAAGCCCCTACATGGGATGTACCACCGAAACATAGCTGAAGTAGCTGATATCCAGAAATCCTACCAATGGCTAGAAAGAGCTGGTCTGAAGGACAGCACAGAGGCACTGATCCTGGCTGCACAAGAACAGGCCTTGAGCACCAGAGCAATAGAGGCCCAAATCTACCACACCAGACAAGACCCCAGGTGTAGATTGTGCAAAGAAGGTCCTGAGACAATCCAGCACATAACTGCAGGGTGTAAGATGCTGGCAGGTAAAGCATACATGGAGCGCCATAACCAAGTAGCTGGAATAGTGTACAGGAACATCTGTGCAGAGTATGGACTGGAAGTCCCAAGATCCAAGTGGGAAACACCTCCAAAGGTGGTAGAGAATGACCAAGCCAAGATCCTCTGGGACTTCCAGATCCAGTCAGGTAATGGCGAACCAACCGGACATTGTGGTGGTGGATAAAGAGCAGAGGAAAGCCGTTGTGGTTGACATAGCCATCCCAAATGATGATAACATTAGGAAAAAGGAACATGAGAAACTTGAGAAATATCAAGGGCTCAGAGAAGAGCTGGAGAAGACCTGGAGAGTTAAGACTTCAGTGGTACCTGTGGTCATTGGAGCACTAGGGGCAGTAACCCCCAAACTGGAGGAGTGGCTGAAACAGATCCCAGGAAAAACATCTGACATCTCAGTCCAGAAAAGTGCAGTACTAAGAACAGCAAAGATACTGCGTAGAACCCTCAAGCTCCCAGGCCTCTGGTAGAGGACCCGAGCTTGAAGGGAAAAGAGACCACCCATGGGGGGTGAGGAAAAGTTTTATATATGTGTGTGTGTGTGTGCGTGTGTGTGTGTGTGTGTGTGTGTGTGTGTGTGTGTGTGTGTGTGTGTGTGTGTGTGTATGTATGTATGTGTGTATATATATATGTGTGTGTGTGTATATGTATGTGTGTATATATATATATATATATATATATATATATATATATATATATATATATATATATATATATATATATATATATATATAATTAGATTTTTTGGGTCAAATCATAGGTTGAGTCTGTGAATTTGAAATTATATTAGTGTTTTGGACCATTGGACATTTAGTTTCAAATGAATGTTTATGATGCAAAACACAACTAATTAAAAATTCCTCTGTTTTATATTCTTCTAGTCAGCAGCCAGCTGCCGGGGTAGCTTACACCCACCCCACAACCGTGGCCAGTTATACAGTTCATCAAGCACCTGTGGCAGCTCACACTGTGGCAGCAGCCTATGCTCCCACAGCAGCGACCGTAGCTGTTGCTCGGCCTGCACCCGTCGCAGTGGCTGCTGCGACTGCTGCAGCATACGGGGGATACCAGCCAACCCATGCTACAGCTGACTATGGCTACACTCAGCGGCAGCCTGAAGTTCCGCCACCACCACCACCAGTCACCTCACAAAACTACCAGGTACACAACTTGATTTTATGATCCTGTATGTCACAGGTGTCAAACTCAAGGCCCGGGGGCCAGATACGGCCCGCCACATCCATCTATGTGGCCCGTGAAGACAAATTGTGCATCAAATTCGTGTCATTACTAGAATTGCAAATTGTCTTCACTTTTAATAATATATATATTTTTTTAAATATTTGACCAGTTTTTACTCATCTGATTTGAAAACGAGTTATTTGTCAGTTTGTTTTATAGCTTTTACTGTATATGAGGTGCTCATACATTTATTTGGGTTGACAGTCATAATGGCCCTCCGAAAGAAGCTATGACTACAATGCGGCCCGCGAAAGAAATAAGTTTGACACCCCTGCTGTATGTCGTGTGTAACTAAGCATACTGTACAGTAAGACTGAAGTGTGTGTCTCTAACTGGGTCTCCATTACAGAATAAGAAGAACAAAATTAAAGTGATGTTTGTTCAATTTTGATAAAGTACACTTGCGACAGCTAGGTGTTTTGCTTCTGATGCGTAATTCTCGGAAAATCCCATGAAATGTTCTAGCAGCATTCACGACGGCGTTGAGAGGTAAACAGGTGGGGTCCGTGCGCAAACGTGCAGCGCTACACAGAGTGGTCAGTATCACCCCCTGCATTAGGGCTGGGCGATATGGCAAAAAATATTATCACAATTTATTTTCTATAGCATTTGATCTCGATTATCTAGTTTTTTTTTTCATTAGTTTCCAAATTGCCCCTTTTATAGCATCTGCACTGAAAACTGAAGGTACTAGAAATTACTACAACATTTTATTAACATACAAAGTAAATACATCCATCCATTATCATTATCACTGGGGTTGTAGGCATGCTGGAGCCTATCCCAGCAGTCATCGGGCAGTAGGTGGGGGACACCCTGAACTGGTTGCCCGCCAATCGCAGGGGACACAGACACGAACAACCATTCACACTCGCACTCACACCTAGGGACAATTTGGAGTGCTCAGTTGGCCTGTTTTTGGGATGTGGGAGGAAACCGGAGTGCCCGGAGAAAACCCACGCGGGCCCCGGTAGAACATGCAAACTCAACGCAGGGAGGGCCGGAGGTGGAATCGAACCCGCACCCTGTGAGGTGGTCGTGCTAACCAGTGCTCCACCGAGCCGCCATACAAAGTAAATAACAAAGCAAATTAGATTCATTAAGATGAAAAATAATTATAAAATTACTCAACAGTAAAACAAAGGTAGAAAATGTAAAATAACATGGGAACTACTCTATTATACTCTATAATCTATATTGCGTTTGGGGTGTATGCTGGACCCAAAATACACAAATTGCCCCCTTGTGGAAAATGAAAAAAACCTTAATGATTTTCATGCTTTTCTTATCATTTCGGTAGTACTTCATACCTTCATACCCTTTTCAAGTATTTGTTTGCACTGAAAACTGAAGAAACTAGAAATTACTTTGTATTAAGTAATAATAATACATTTCATTTAGAAGCGCCTTTGAGGTCACTCAAAGTCACTTTACAAAGAGTTAAAAACAAATTCAAACAATAGCAATCAGTAATAGTAAACACAGTAAAACGGTAAAAAGCCGGTGAGTAGCGGCAGCAAGACGAGCCAGCGTGCACTCAGACCGAAAGATCCATAGAGTACAAACAATATTTTACTTGCCATTCACAAATTAGTATTAAATAAAATTAAAATATAAATAATTATAAAAATATTCAACAGTACAACATAGGTAGAAAAATTTTAATTGTTTAATATTGTTGGAAAATAATTCAGATCACATGCATGCTGGTTCCAACAGCAGAGATATCAACTGAAGGAGTTGTAGAAAGGTATGACTGTACGAGTGTTGTATTTTCAGGACACTTACTCCTATGGCCGGTCCACAGCCTCTGCTGTGGCATATGACAGCAAGCAGTACTACCAACAGCCAACTGCAACTGCAGTGGTTGCGGCTGCTGCTCAGCCACAACCTACTGTCGCAGAGTCCTACTATCAAACAGGTGCTTTCTTGAATCTTAATTCATTTTCAACTGTCTGTGGGTTAACATAATTTCATTAAACTGTTCAACTCCACATCACTGTTATCCCACCATATTTTATACTGCTATTGGACACTGATTCAGTTTTCGAGCTCATAACTGACGTCAACGATTGTATGATGTAAATGAAAGTGAATTATATAATTTTGGATGAGATTTTATTACAGAACCAAAGACAATTATTTTTTGTCTGTATTACATCAGAAAATGTGTCAGTTGTAAAACAGTAACCAGCCGAAACATTTGTAATATTGCCCCGGGCCTAAAAAAAAGCCCTAAATACTGTTATTGTTAAATTTTTAAATTTTCATGATAATCACGCTTATAAATATCTACTTTTCTGTTCACCAGCCCCAAAACCAGGGTATAGTCAGGGGGTAACATCATACACCCAGACCCAGCAGACTCGCCAGGTGACGGTAATAAAGCCAGCTGCGCCCAGTCCTGCAACATCCTCTTTCTCCATCTACCCTGTGACCTCCACTGTCCAGCCCGTGGCTGCTGCCGCCTCTGTGGTCCCATCATATTCTCAGAGTCCAACGTATAGCACAAATGCTGTCACCTACTCTGGTAAGTGTTCATCTCTGCAAAGTATGGCTGTGGTTTGCACGCCACAACATACTGAGTCAATAGTGGGGATTTTGTCACATCAAAACACGATAGCTGCTAGCTAATGGTAGCAAATGGATCTCATGCCTAACGGTGACAAAACAGCTTTGTAGATCTTGTATGCAAGTGTCTACAAAATTTTTAAAATCCCACGTTATCCTAAAAGTAGACACACAAAGTAGTTGCTTATATACAGTACAAATGTTTGGGTCTTTGGAGTGCCTGCTCATTTATCAGGTGTGAAGTTAAATTGCCTTGTAAATCTTGTATTAGCTGTCTGGGAATCGACTTACTGCATCATGCCCAACAACCCCTTTCTCGTGATCTATGGCTCGACCGCAAGGTTAGTTTACCAAGAGTAACAAGTTACAATGTCGTATCCATGGTTTCGATGCTTAAGAACTGAAGTATTATCTTCATTGTAATTTTTAGAGGTAGCAAAATTAGTGGATGTAATTGACAACCAATTGATTATCAAATTAATCAACTACAGTATATTAAGTCGGATAATCAATTAGTTATTGTTTAACCTAAAATTGTCCAAATCACTCTCAGCAGTAATTTTTTCAAATTTATGTAATCCTTCATGAAAGTAGAGTGATTATGTTGTTTTAACAAAATAAAACATTTGTAAACATCTGCTTTACCCCGGAAAAACAATGGCCAAACCAGTAAGTGAATCAGTTTCAAAAAGATTGGTGAGTATATCAATCCCTCTCATGCGGCATTGGTCCTTGTTAAGTTGCTTTTTAAAATCAGAAAAAGAATTATCTACAATAATTGGTGTAAATTATTACATTTTGTAACATCTTCAATGCAAAATAAGAATTTACACAAATAATCGATTCTAAAAATTCAGTGGCAGCTGCAAAGTTGTTATTCAGCAGACTTCAGGATTTAGGTAGCCAACAATAGCAAAATTGTTTGTCACCGCAGGAATCTGCAGAGAAAGTGTTGATTCCGTGGAAAACGGTCCTGATTCTGCGAAGAGCATTTCTTGATTCCGTGGTCTAAAGGTTGACCTAAAATGACTAGTTATTATGCAAATTAATAATGAAGTAAGAATTCTCAGGAAATCTTTTGCAAAACCAAATGCAGAGGACAAATTTCATCACAACCAGATGAGTGTGTGACAATCATTGGGACTTTAACTTTAAAACACTCCGCAAAATTGTTCATCAAATAGTCAACATTCATATTCTATTTGTCTGTTTTGGGCAGATTTATTTGCATTACTTTATGAAGTGCAAATCTTTTGAGGGAGAATACGTGACATAGATATTGTAAACATACTGCATACAACTGAAAATAACTTAATTGAAAAACATTGTATTAAACTACCGTATTTTTCGGACTATAAGTTGCGTTTTTTTCATAGTTTGGGTGAGGAGGCGATTTATACTCTGGAGCGACTTATATGTGTAATTATTGACAAATTTTTACTTGATCATTAACACATTACTTACTTACTAGTATAGTTAATCACTTCACATGTTATTTTCACTTCAAAATGCATGGCTGTGGAATAATTGGAGCCTCACTGACAATGAGTTCCATTCACTGACTTCCAGAGTCAGGAGAAGAGCGATCACCATCGCTTGTTGTGTTGGCTCATATGTTGAGCTCTTGTTTTGTGAAATAAAGAGCCGGTTACCAAACCCATGTCTTGCCTGGTACTTTGGTAACGCTACAATATAGTTATATAGTATATAACTATATTGTACTCCCCGGGAGTCCCAGCCGCAGTCGGCGGCATTCGGAGAGTCCGCGCCGCAATCGGCAGCATACGGAGAATCCCTGCTGCAATCGGCGGCATACGGGGAGTGACTGTAATATATACGTAGATCTGTGGAATAATTGGAGCCGCAACTGACGACGAGGCTTACGTCAGCGGCGCATAGAGTTCCAGAGACAACAGCTGTTTGTTAGTTTTTTTTTGTTTTTGTTTTTTTTGTTTTTTTTTATAAAGTGACACAGAGGACGAAGATTTTGATGGATTTAATGATTTGGAGTGACACGGATGGTTCGATAAAATTGTTGTTTATATTATAGTTTGATACATAGTCTATACATAGTTATATAGGCCTGTGGAATAAGTTGAATTGCAACTGACGTCAGCGGCGCGCCACACACACTTCCGGGGTTACAAGCGCCGGTGTTTACACAAAGGACGAAGATTCCAATGGATTTAATGATTTGGAGTGACACGGATGATTTGATAAAATTGTTGTTTATATTATTACCTGATTTATACCGTAATTTCCGGTGTATAAGCCGCACCGGTGTATAAGCCGCACCAGCTAAAATTCAGGAATTTAAAAAAAAAAATTCTTACATAAGCCGCTCCGGACTAGAAGCCGCACGTGCACACACGTTTTTTACAACGAAAGACAGTACACAGAAAAAGTTTTAATAACATACTTTATCATGTCTTTCTAAACATTGCCTATGACGCAGCAGTAGTACCGCAGCAACACGGAAGTGTGCAAGCGAGTTATTAACAAAGAAATACTGGACACAGAAAGCTTTTTTAAAGTTTTAATAACATAGTACCTTAACATTTCTTTCCAAACACTGCCTGTGACGCGGCAGTAATACCGCAGCAACACGGAAGTAACACAGCACTAATAGGGTTTGATTAAACCCAACACAATGTCATCAACATCAACTGCCTTTAGCTTAAAAGCGGCATCATATGCATTTCTTTTGTCCCCCATAATGACGGTTTGTGTATAAAAGCTTCCTTTAAAGTAATGTCCGTCTTAATCGCGTTCTGCGTGATGCGCGAAATGTTGTAAACACAAACTTGCACGTCTTCTTCGGCGCATTATCTCTTCTTCGTCTGTCTCGCTCTTGCTTCCTGCTAGAGCGCCCCCTGGAGGCCCTTGAGCTCCAGAGTAGACGGGACCACAAAATAAAGAAAAGGGTGACGCAACACAATGTCATCAACATCGACTGCCTTTAGCTCAAAAGCGGCATCATATGCATTTCTTTTGTCCCCCATAATGATGGTTTGTGTACAAAAGCTTCCTTTCAGTAATGTCCGTCTTGATCGCGTTCTGCGCGAAATGTTGTAAACACAAACTAGCACGTCTTCTTCGGCGCATTATCTCTTCTTCGTCTGTCTCGCTAGAGTGCCCCCTGGAGGCTGGAGGCTGTAAAAATCCATAAATACGCCGCGCCGCCATTTAAGCCTCAGGGTTCAAAGTAAAAAGTTTACATTCAATACAACTTGTTTTTGGTGAGCAAAATGTCAGAAGAATTAAATTTGAATGCTGATTGATTGGGTTTTAATACAATGCAAACAGCGCCACTGCTTTGTGTAATCTCTGAGTCACATGGCAGAGTAAGAGAAAGGGTTTCGAGCACAGATGTCAAACTCAAGGCCCGGGGGCCAGATACGGCCCGCCACATCATTCTATGTGGCCCGTGAAGACAAATTGTGCATCAAATTCGTGTGTCATTACTAGAATTGCAAATTGTCTTCACTTTTAATATCTTTTTTTAAAAATATTTGACCAGTTTTTATTCGTCTGATTTGAAAACGAGTTATTTGTCAGTTTGTTTTGTAGCTTTTACTGTATATAATAGTGTTAAGAGTAAAAGTGATCAAGTCATCACAAAAATCACGAAAAAATCTTATATAAGCCGCACCTGACTATAAGCCGCAGGGTTCAAAATTTTGGAAAAAAGTCGCGGCTTATACACCGGAAATTACGGTGGTTTAAATCTAGTTACCGTAATTTCCGGACTATAAACCGCGACTTTTTTCCAAAATTTTGGACCCTGGGGCTTATAGTCAGGTGCGGCTTATATAAGATTTTTTTTCGTGATTTTTGTGATGACTTGACAATTTGCAATTCTAGTAATGACACACGAATTTGATGCACAATTTGTCTTCGCGGGCCACATAGAATGATGTGGCGGGCCGTATCTGGCCCCCGGGCCTTGAGTTTGACACCTGTGCTCTAAATCCTTTCGCTTACTCTGCCATATCACTCAGAGATTACACAAAGCAGTGGCCCTGTTTGGACAATCTGCATTGTAATTGTACTAAGTTCATCTTGTTTTTCCTTTTTTGTTTGATAACAACTTGTTTGATATAAAAGAAACCAGTGAAGTAATCTGCATTGTATTAAAACCCAATCAATCAGCATTTAAATTCAATTCTTCTGACATTTTGCTCACCAAAAACAAGTTGTAATGAATGTGAACTTTTAATGCATTTTATTCGGAAGGTTACTTTGAACCTTAAACGGCGGCGCGGTGTACTTATGGACTTTTACGGCCTCCGGCCTCCAGGGGGCGCTCTAGCAGGAAGCAAGAGCGGAACAGGCGAAGAAGAGATAATGCGCCGAAGAAGACGCGCTAGTTTGTGTTTACATTTCGCGCATCACGTGATCAAGACGGACATTACAGAAAGGAAGCCTTTATACACAAACCGTCATCATGGGGGACAAAAAAAATGCATATGATGCCGCTTTTAAGCCAAAGACAGTCGATGTTGATGACATTATCTTGTGTCTACTCTGGAGCGTACTTATGGATTTTTACGGCCTCCGGTCTCCAGGGGGCGCTCTAGCCGGAAGCAAGAGCGAGACAGGCGAAGAAGAGATAATGCGCCGAAGAAGACGTGCTAGTTTTTGTTTACATTTCGCGCATCACGCGATCAAGACGGACATTACTGAAAGGAAGCCTTTATACACAAACCGTCATCATGGGGGATAAAATAAATGTATATGATGCAGCTTTTAAGCCAAAGGCAGTCGATGTTGATGACATTATCTTGTGTCTACTCTGGAGCGTACTTATGGATTTTTACGGCCTCCGCTCTCCAGGGGGCGCTCTAGCAGGAAGCAAGAGCGAGACAGACGAAGAAGAGATAATGCGCCGAAGAAGACGTGATCGTCTCGCGCATCACGCACACACCCACATTCACACAAAGACAGGAAGCTTTTATACACAAACCGTCATTATGGGGGATAAAATAAATGAATATGATGCCGCTTTTAAGCTATACGTGTCGCTCGCTAGTTTAATATAATAAGCGCTTCGTGCATGAATAAGATTAGCATGAACAGAACCTCTTCACACTCGAAGAAATGCATAAAACCGTAGACGAAAGAGAGACTGAGAAAGTGTGAGGTGAAGGATATCTAACGCTATTCCAATCGGACACTAAGGAGGAGACTTGGCTTCAGTGCACAGGAGGAAGATGAAGATGGCTCTTTTTGTACTTTTAATGGTATGTTTTTTTTAACCAGCCCTGTTCGTGCTGTGCTACCGTATTGCTGCTGTGTAACCGCCGCCATTACCGCCGCGTCTCAGTGACTTTGCTGTGTTAATTCCGTGTTGTTGTGGTATTACTGCCGCGTCACAGGCAGTGTTTGGAAAGAAATGTTAAGGTTGTTATTAGAGCTTTAAAAAAAACTTTCTGTGTCCAGTCTTTCTTTGCTAATAACTCGCGTGCACACTTCCGCGTTGCTGCGGTACTACTGCTGCGTCACAGGCAATGTTTAGAAAGACATGTTCAAGTATGTTATTAAAACGTTAAAAAGGCTTTCTATGTACTGTCTTTCTTTGTAAAAAACTCGTGTGCAAGTGCGGCTTATAGTCCAGTGCGGCTTATGTAAGAAAAAAAAAAGAAATATCCCTGAATTTTCGCTGGTGCGGCTTATAATCCGGTGCGGCTTATAGTCCGGCAATTACGGTAAGCAGTACCAATGTGTTAGATCAAACTTTAGTCAGTTCTGATCATTTTGTAGGAGATAGTTTGAGAAACGCGATTTTTTTTACAGAGGGGTCATTGGTTATAGGCTAGTGGATGCATACCGCAACCCTAGTCAACCTCAGTTTGTTGCAGTATAGCTTCTATTTTATGCGCCTTTTAATCCGGTGTGCCCTATATATGAAATAATTTCTAAAATAAAAATTTCAATGAGGGTGCACTTTATAATCCAGTGCGCTTTATGGTGCGAAAATTACGGTAGCGTATATATATATATATATATATATATGTGTGTATAATTGGAACCGCAACTGATGATGAGTCCGACGTCAATGCTGAGAGTCAGCAGCGGCGTTTTTTGAAAGTGACACAGAGGATGAACATTTTGATGGATTTAATGATTAGGAGTTACACGGATGGTTCAATAAAATTATTTATGTTATCATTATTTGATATATAGTTTATATATACAGTATCTCACAAAAGTACACCCCTCTCATTTCTGCAATGTTATAATAATTATATATGTAATTATATCTTGTCATGGGACAACCCTGAAGAAATGACACTTTGAGACAAGGTTAAGTAGTCACTGTAGAGCTTGGATAGCAAAGTAAATTTATTGTTACTTCAAAGTAACTCAAAATACAACAATGAATGTGAGTACACCCCAACTGAAAATGTTAAAATTGGACCCAAATGTCATATATTTTGTGTGGCCACCATTATTTTCCAGCACCGCCGTAACCCTTTTAGGCATGGAGTTCACCAGAGTTCACAGGTCGCTGCTGGAATCCTCTTCCACTCTTCCATGATGACATCACGGAGCTGGTGGATGTTGGAGAGCTTGCGCTCCTCCACCTTCCGTTTGAGGATGCCCCACAGATGTTCAATAGGGTTGAGGTCTGGGGACATGCTTGGCCAGTCCAACACCCTCAGCTTCTTTAGGAAGGCAGTGGTCATCTTGGCGGTGTGTTTGGGATCGTTATCATGTTGGAATACTGCTCCACGGCCCAGTTTACGGAGGGAGGGGATCGTGCTCTGCTTCAGTATTCCACAGTACATGTTTCCTCAATGAACTTTAGCTCCCCATTGCCAGCAGCACTCATACAGCCCCAGACCATGACGCTCCCACCACCATGTTTGACTGTAGGCAAGACGCTTTATCTTGGTCTCATCAGACCACAAGACATGGTTCCAGTAACCCATATCCTTAGTCTGCTTGTCTTCAGCAAACGTTTTGCGAGCTTCCATGCGCATCTTTTTTTTAGAAGAGGCTTTCTCCTGGGACGACACCAGACCACAGGACATGGTTCCAGTAACCCATATCCTTAGTCTGCTTGTCTTCAGCAAACTTTTTGCGAGCTTCCTTGCGTCCTTGCGCATCTTTTTTTAGAAGAGGCTTTCTCCTGGGACGACAGCCATGCAGATGATGTATAAAAAGATGCGTTTGTGAAAGCTCTTGTAATGAGCTTCATGCAACACAAGTGTGCATGATACTACATTGAATATCATATTGAATCAAAATATACAGTATGTGTGTACTTCAGGGGAAATTTAAGTCAAATGAACCCTTACCAATTTCACCTGAATATATAACAGCGTATGAAAATTTCAGCTTGCGTAAAGCCTCTTGGAACGCATTGTGTTTGCGTATGTTGGTGACTGGTGAAAGGCAATAGATGTGACAGGGCACTTAAGCTGCAGAGAGGCTGCTCATTTATCTAAAATCAGCCACGGAGAGGCTAATTCTTGTGATATGTTCTTAAGTAGAGATGTCCATGTAAATTTTGGTGCCAATTGATAGCTGGTTTGTACATTTTAAGCGATAGTCTTGACAATATTTCCAATGGGAAATAGTGATCTCTGCACTCTGTGATGTCATCAACCAAGACATGGATGGCCCTATTCGTCATTAAGAGGATGCTTTTAAAGGCATTGTTTTCATTATTTCTCCAAAATGTATGGATAAAGTAGAAAATGTTAACATAAACTGGGCAAATTAGTGAAAAATGAACTATCTTCGCTTTACCCTCCCTTTAAGTACTGTATTTTTCAGACTATAATTTTTTTTTTTCCATAGTTTGGGTGGAGGGGCGACTTATGTGTAATTATTCACAAATTTTTACTTGATCATTAACACATTACTGACTGACTTGTATAGATGATCACTTCACATGTTATTTTCACTTTAAACCGCATGAGGGCGGGGGGGGGGGGGGGGGGGTTACGTGGTGACGTGAAGAGCAATCCAGGGCGCTTGCATATAGCACTGTGTTGGCTCATATGTTGAGTTTTTGTTTTGTAAAATAAAGAGCCGATTACCAAACCCAAGTATTGCCTGGTACTTTGGTAACGCTACAATATAGTTATATACGTAGATCTGTGGAATAATTGGAGCCGCAACTGATGACGAGGCTGCCGTCAACAGCTGTTTTTTTTTTTTAAGTGACACGCGGCGTTATTTACAGAAAGGACGAAGAATTCGATCGATGGATTCAATGATTTGGAGTGACACTGATGGTTTGATAAATGTATTATGTATGTTATAGTTATTTGAATAACTTAATGTTACGTCAGGCCCGTTCTCAGCTCCTCGTTTGTGTTTCTGCCACGTTAGCATACCGTATCGTTTAGCCTGTTTTTGCTGCTTCATGTCTGTACTTGGTGTTGGATTTTGTCAGATAAATTTCCCCCAAAATGCGACTTAAACTCCGGTATGACTTATACAGGACTGTCTCAGAAAATTAGAATATTGTGATAAAGTTCTTTATTTTCTGTAATGCAATTAAAACAAAAATGTCATACATTCTGGATTCATTACAAATCAACTGAAATATTGCAAGCCTTTTATTATTTTAATATTGCTGATTATGGCATAGAGCTTAAGAAAACTCAAATATCCTATCTCAAAATATTAGAATATCATGTAAAAGTATACTAGTAGGGTATTCAACTAATCACTTGAATGGTCTAATTAACTCGAAACACCTCCTGAGCCTTGAAAAACACTCAGCTTGGTTTAGTAAACTAAATCACAAGAATGGGGAAGACTGCTGATCTGACTGCTGTCCAGAGGACCATCATTGACATCCTCCATCAGGAGGGTAAGACACAAAAATAAATTTCTCAAAGAGCAAGCTGTTCACAGAGTGCAGTTTCAAAGCACATCCACAAAAAGTCTGTTGGAAGGGCGAAATGTGGCAGGAAACGCTGCACAACCAAGAGAGATGACCGCAGCCTTAACAGCATTGTGAAGAAGAGTCGCTTCCAGAATTTGGGGGAGCTTCAAAGACTGTGGACTGAAGCTGGAGTCCAGGTATCAAAAGCCACTGTTCATAGACGTGTCCGGGAAATGGGCTACAGTAGCCTTAATCCCATGGTCAAGCCACTTCTGAACTCAAGACAACGGAAGAAGCGTCTGACTTGGGCTAGGGAGAAGAAGCACTGGACACTTCCAGAGTGGTCCAAAGTCCTCCTTTCAGACGAAAACAAGTTTTGTATTTCATTTGGAAGTCAAGGCACCAGAGTCTGGAGAAAGGCTGGAGAGGAGCAAAATCCAAGTTGCTTGAAATCCAGTGTGAAGCTCCCACAGTCAGCAATGGTTTGGGGAACCATGTCAGCTGCTGGTGTTGGTCCACTGTGTTTCATCAAGTCCAGAGTAAATGCAGATTTTAGAGCACTACATGTTTCCATCTGCTGAAAAGCTCTCTGGAGATTATGATTTCATTTTCCAGCATCCAGTATTTAGAACAGTCCATTTTCAGTCAGATGATTGCCATATTTCGTATTTTCAAGTATCATTTAAAGCTCTATTAGCCCTGCTATTGTGTTCAATACACAGTGATCCCTCGCCACTTCGCGCTTCACCTATTTCGGCTTCTGTGCATCCCATGTTTTTAAGATTATTAAATGTTATGGATATTTCAGTGCGGCATCACTTGGAGCGCGTGGCTTCGTCCACCCATCTATTGATCGGTAGAGGAGATGAGACCAATGGCAACTTGTTGCTCTGTATTCTTGCCGCTCATTGGCTTAGAGCTGGAAGAGCAGTTCTTACCATGCTTCATCTCTGCCTCCTGCAGTTGCCCTACGTATCCACTTTTTCACTTTGTTCGCGTCAGCAGAATCGGCAGCATCTCTGATTTATGCATTGTTTTGTCAAATTCGAGGCCGGACAACCAAATGCAACGTCTGCAATGCAATGCCTTTATTTGGGTAAAGAAAAAAGGAGACAGTGAGGGCTGGAATCCCGGCAGAGCAGGACAATGACGCAAACTGACAAGCCGGTCAGCAAGCGCGCGTCGTGCGTCATGGAAGCACACTGGCATAGCAAGCTCATGGTCAGGGACCGGTAGAAGGTCGAGCCAAACGGAGTCCAGGGCAGATCATAAAAACAGGCTTTCGCTAAACAGCGAATCAGGAAACCGCCATCGCGCTACACAGCGGACGAGGCAAACGGGTATCAGGTGGCATAGCAGAACCAGGAGGCATGCATACACTGTAAAAAAAACTAACCGTGCTCTCCTCATTTTAATCTGTGTAAATAAAATATTGAATAGACCTGAAAGCTATAAAATCATTTATATTTACATCATGAACTAAGTAAATGTAACATGTAAAAATTAAGTAGATGCTTCTCAACTACATTGAGTACCATGAAATATAAAATTGAGTTGATTTACTTAAAATTTTAAGTCAATGCAATAGTAAATCCAAGTTCAAACCACTAAAAAAAATTAACTTACTGGACTATCACATATCGAAATAAATGTCACATTTACTTAATTTTTAAAACTGAATCTACTTTTTATTCTAGGAGTATTTTGGGTCAATAAAGCAATTTTACACACATCATTTTAATTCAACATTTATTTGGCTGATTTGACAATTGAAACAACCACAACGTCTTTGCAAATGACATAAAAATATTCATGCTATTAAAAACAGCTGAATTTAACTCTTAATAAGGAGTTTGTCAAAACTGGGTGAAATGCACCCTAGAACAACATATAGCCTCCTCCTGAAATGGACTGTAAACAGTAAAATTTCACTTTAAAGCCTCACAAAAGCTAACAATACCAGTCCAACAACCTTATCTAAACATTAAGACAACATTAAGATTTACAGATGAAAATTTCTCTGAACAGTAGCCAGCAACTATGTGTACATACTCAGTTAATTCTTGAGTCCTTGAACCTTATTGGAAAGGTTTCCAGAATTTGAGTAGCCCAGATCAAATGCGTAGGTCAATCCCAACAGATAGCAGCAGGCTCTGCTAAGATCTCCAAGACAATGATGCCTTCAATCACAATACTAACATCGACTGACCCCCATCTTTGTTTTGCAGCATGTAAATTTTCATGACCTCCCCTGCCAACTCCACTTCAACATTGGCAGATCTAACAGCAGCATCCTGCAGACATTGTAAAGATCAAAAATGTTTAGAATTTATCTTCAACCTGCATATCCATAAAAGAGCATAGCAGGACATTAAGTGGGCAAACTGAACTGTGGTGGTTCCAAATTTGTTGTAAAATAATTTTAGAACACTTTGTCATCAGCATGATTTATTCTTCCACATAATTTATTTCTTTGCAAACAAAATTGACACAGAAAATTGTATTTTATGTATTCAAAGCAGGACAGATAGTAAAATCAGTTAACATCGATCTGAATGTTGGCGACTCGTACAGTATCTGATGTCCACAGATGAAAAGCAGCTTCTTCTTTGTGTGCAGTAAGGAAAACAACAAACTGTACTGCAGCAACTTAATGGTCAACCATGACTGCATTGTTCAAAGCAGGACAGATAGTAAAATCAGTTAACATCGATCTGAATGTTGGCGACTCGTACAGTATCTGATGTCCACAGATGAAAAGCAGCTTCTTCTTTGTGTGCAGTAAGGAAAACAACAAACTGTACTGCAGCAACTTAATGGTCAACCATGACTGCATTGTTAAAAATGACAAAAGCTAGAGTATTATACTAACCTCAAAGTCCTTGAACAACACACTGGCATCTTCTCCCAGATGGTCGATGAGACATCTGATGACAACCAGGTGTCTGTTGATTGAGGATTTGACTCCGCAGAAGAGAAAATCTTTCAACAACTAATAAAATGCAATACCACATATTCAAGCAAAGCTATTATTTTTGGGGAAAAACTTTACTACCTTCACATACCTGAAGTAGAACACTCATTCGTGCCCGCTGTCTCTCTCTTGCAGCACCTTTCTTTGCTTGAAGTGCATATGCAGGGCATCCGATGTCTTAAAGGAGCAAGGGCATCTTAAAGGGCTAGAGACACCGGTATATGTATAAATCGGTTTTAGTTAGCTTATGGGCTTATAAATATAAATTGACGCTCGAAACAACGAAAAGGAAGCTGTTGCTCTGAAAAATATAATTTAAATTTGCCGCACAGACGAGTTTGACTGCACCGAGCCGCCAGCCGGAAGTGACGTCTCATGACGTCTCAAGTTGTACGCGTTTAGCTTCAGTGAATGTAAACAAAAAGAGAAGAGGGGCCAGCGCGGAGACGTCGGGCCAGGTTTGCGGCCAACCCAGCTCGCCTAGCCGTGCCTTCCATTATACTTGCGTACGTTCGTTCGCGGGACGACAAGATGGGTTGAGTTCGCCTGATAGGATCCACGAACCGGACAGTGCGTGCCTGCTGTGTGCTCGTGTTCACAGTGGCCTGGTTGACTGTCATCTTTCCGGACTCTGCTGTGCATCGGGAGCGGCTAGCGTGCTATCACTCTTATTGTTCATCTTCTTGTTTTATTTCTCCTGTGTTGTTTACTTGTATGTGCGTTGTGAACGCTGTCTTGTCACCCTGGGATAGTGAGAAACGTAATTTCGATCTCTTTGTGTGTCTTGACATGCGGAGGAATTGACAATAAAGGAGACTTTGAGACTTTGACTTTGAAAAGTATGTCGAAGCGTGACGGGAGGGGCACAATTCAGAAAACGTGCTCAGCTCGTCGAAAAAATGCGATTTAAGAAATAAAATTAAAAATGCGCCTAAAACCTAAACCAAACGCTGCAGATGTTCATTTCTTCATTTGCAGTGGTCAACTCGGCACTCTACTCTTTTTACTATGCCAACCTAACCACAGTGACGGGAGAGGCACAATTCAGAAAACGTGCTCAGCTCGTCGAGAAAATGCAATTTAAGCAATAAAATTAAAAATGCTTATAAAACCTAAACCAAACGTTGCAGGTGGTCATGTCTTCATGTGCCGAGATCAACTCGGCACTCTAAAGCCTCCAAGAGCACTTTTTACTTTTTACTATGCCAACCTAACCAGAGTGACGGGAGGGGCACAATTCAGAAAATGTGCTCAGCTCAGCCCAAGTGAACTGCTAGATTCATCATATTCTGCGTCAAAAGAGGTTTCTGAATCGGATAAAATGATGCTAATATTGCCGCTAGAAACGGAGCTGTCGCTATCATCTGCCATGTTGTTTGGGTTTGTTGACATCCAGATGTACAACTTGTGACGTCACAGTTTGGCTTCGTGCGGGACCCGATCGATAAACTGGCATTTAATTTCAGCTTTATTCTTAGTAATCGGTGTCCATTTTTAATTTCCAATGCGGCAAATGTGTTCACTTTATACATTCTATCAAATTCCGTTCTAATTGAAAAAAAAAAAGGGATGCCTCTAGCACTTTAAATGAAGGCAATGGCCACGACCACTGTACCATGCTTGACACGATAATGCTCGAGAAGCTCACCTTTTGAATAGGGGTAGGAATCTGGAGGCACCTCACGATTCGATTACGATTCAGAGGCTACGATTCGATTATAAAACGATTATTGATGCATTTTTAATTTATGTATATGATGCACTTTTTCCACATTTCTTTTTGTCTCACTGAATGAGCATTCATCACTTGCAGTTCAAAAAACACTGCATTTGTAATAAGAAACAAAGAGTTGAATTCATTTCCATTATATTTTATTAACCTTTATGGAACTATCCATTGGAATGGAAATGCATGAACATTTAAACTCTAGTGTACGGCTCAAGGTGCTTTTTTTGTTCCATGTGTTACAAATAAAACAAAAGTGCTCTCAGGCTTAAATGAGCGACTACTTCAGTACCAACAGCTCAAAACAGTAAACAAAAAAACTCAACTCTCATTTTGTATCAGCAGCTTAACAGTACATTCAATTTTCAATAAAATAAATGGTAGCATTTTGTAGAAAAATATTGTTTTGCTGAAGTTACCCAGCTGGGCAGCGACAACCATATTAGCTGCGTTGTCTGTAACTAGAACAACTTCTTTATTTGCGATGTTCCATTCATTTAAAGCACTGCTTAGCAGCTCAGCCATATTAGCACCTGTGTGGCTTTCATGCATTGCTCTTGTTTGAAGCACGTGTGCTTTCAGCTCCCACTCATCGGTTATGAAATGCACAGTTTGAGTAATAAATGACTCGGTGGCTACAGACGTCCACGCATCACATGTAATGGCGACTCGGTCTGCATTCAACAGCGATAATGTTACTTCTGCTTTAGTCTGCTTGTAGAGTGCCGGGACGGCCATGTCGGTGAAATAGCGTCGGGATGGGATGACGTACCTCGGCTCCGTTTCCTCCATCATTCTCTGAAATCCCCGATTCTCTACAACCGAGTACGGTTGCAAACCCATTGCAATGAATTCCACGATGCCTTTCGTAATTCGCTTGGTCTTTTGCGATGTGTTTGGCAGCTTACTCAGCGCGTCCTCAATTGTTCTCTGGCTGCTAGTAGCAACAGCAGCAGCCGGCTTTCCCACCTCCTCTGTAGGGTGGAATCGTGCTGTGTGACTTCTCATATTTGTTGTGTTACCAAAGTATTTTATTCTAACGCGACAAATCTTGCATACAACGTAGCTTTTGTCCAATTCATTTCCTCCGTCAACATTGTGGAATCCAAAATGATTCCACACGTCTGCTTTTAAATTTTTAGGAGCAGGTTGGATCTCTCGGCAAAGTGGGTTGAATATCTCAGGCTCAGCCATGTTTTTTTTTTTTTTCTGGAGGAGTGTACTGCGGAAGTGTGCTGAGTGTGCCACTGTGCTCTCGGTCCGATCCGCATAGTATCTCGGAGAATGCACTAACTGTATGTTAGTTCCGCTTTACTTGGCATATTTAAATAATCCGAATTTGGATGTTTGCGAATCGTTCTCGATTCTTCTACGGCCGAATCGCGATGAATCTAAGAATCGGAAATTTCCCCCACCTCTACTTTTGAAAAATCCTCAAATGTGCAGCCCTTACATTGCCATGCATGAGCCGCCACCTTAAAAAGGACGATAAACAGTGTTACAATACGGAACAAAAATATTGATGTAATACTATTTGAATTTTTGGACCAGCTGTATTAAAGTCCCAGAGACACCGGTATATGTATAAATCGGTTTTAGTTAGCTTATGGGCTTATAAATATAAATTGACGATCGAAACAACGAAAAGGAAGCTGTTGCTCTGAAAAATTTAATTTAAATTTGCCGTGCAGACGAGTTTGACTGCACCGAGCGGCCTCTTTCTAGACTGGGGAAGAAACCGGAAGTGACGTTTCAAGTTGTTCGCGTTTAGCTTCAGTGAATGTAAACAAAAGTATGTCAAAGCGTGGAGGCAAAAGGTGTGTCGCTATGGGATGCAGTAACACCAACGAAGCAGGTGTATCGCTATTTTTGTTTCCAAAAGACGAGGGTTTGAGGAAACAATGGACCAAACAGGTACAAAGGACGCGGAAAGACTGGTCTGGTCCTACAGATTACAACGCCAGTCACAACCAAGAGCGGACTCCATTTGGGAAGCCTAGAGGTGCTTTTGTCAAACGAGAGAGGAAAAGGGTAAGTTTAATTTTAATTTAAGTCAGGCCACTGTACCAAGAATAATACTAGTAAATAAATAAATATTTTGCAGACATCACTCATCAGGAAATAATTAATAAATTAATATTATGAATTTTTTAGGCGTCCTTCTCAGTTCCCAGAGTTGGGAATTTAGACTGGATATGGTCCTTGGAGACAGGATTTTAATAGACAGAAATTCCCAGAAATTGCTTCAAATTTTCTAATCCCCCCCTTATAATAAATGATAATTATAATAATAATACAGCATTTATAATGCACCTTTATCAGTGAAATCTTTCAAAGGCGCAGTGTTAAAGATATGATTTGAGAGCTTTGCCTTTGTTGAATTTTTTGCGATTTTGGTTTGTTTTAATTTTTAATGCGTCAAAAGAGGTTTCTGAATCGGATAAAATGATGCTAATATTGCCGCTAGAAACGGAGCTGTCGCTATCATCCGCCATGTTGTTTGGGTTTGTTGAGATCCGGATGCACAATTTGTGACGTCACAGTGATGGCGCCACCAGTGTGGCTGCGTGCGGAACCCGATTGATAAACTGGGATTTAATTTTAGCTTTATTCTTAGTAATCGGTGTCCATTTTTAATTTCCAATGCGGCAAATGTGTTCTCTTTATACATTCTATCAAATTCCGTTCTAATTTAAAAAAAAAAAAAAAAGATGTCTCTGGGACTTTAAAATTGTATGAAATTATTTCATTTCATTGTTGTAAAATCTACAACTGTATTGGAAAACACAAAAAAGAAGATAACATTACTTAAAATTAGTATTGAGTTTAGCTTTCATGCAATACAGGGAAAAAGTTGTCCTTTTCAAAATTTTAAACACCTAATCCTTCTCTTTATATTATAAATACATCCCATTTACTTATTCTGATATTATGTGTTTGTTCACCGCCACTCCATCAGCATGAAGTTCGACTTGATATCCTCACTCAGAAAAATTATGAACTTTTGCCCAAACATCCCAACAATAATTACATTTGTTGTAGAAGCCATGGCAGATTAACATATGCCTTAGCATGTTGTGTAGCACTTAATTACAAATAAATTAGTCCCATTTTGGTGACGTTTGCTGTATAAATGGTAATATGTTGGCTCGAAAACATTAACAAAGTTAGCTAACAGCATAATGGTGACAACGTTTATATGCACCTTATATCGTGCTTCACTTACCGAGTTCTCCAAATGGTTTTCACCGCGTTGTCCGTTGACTGTTTCCGTGCCGCTGTTATTTCAAAAAGCAGTGACGGTAGATATCCCATAATTCCACTCGAAAGCGCGAAAACTCATTTTCTCAAGTTGTTGTTAGAGATTACAAACATTGAGTAAGAGTAAGTAAGTAATTGTAGTTGTTGAAACCGATTGGTATGATTGGCCCATACTCAAATATTCTGACTGGTATTTACTAAATATATTATAAATATCTTAGAATTAGAATTAGTTTGTCAAATACTAATTTATTTTGTTGAACAAGCTTAATAAATATAAGTAAATATAAGGCAAAAATAACCATTTAATTTTTCAACATTTATTTTGATATATCCAACTCAAATTTATCTGCTTTGTGATTTTTTGAGATTTTATTAAGTTAATATACTTTATTAATATTGTGATATATACTAAGGCCCTGAATTACTTTTTAGAGTGTATGTGTATAATGGCAGACAAACCACCGCAGATTGACGGGCTTGTGGGGTTTGAATACACACCCTAATCACCCGGTGACAAGGGCACAGGTGGTAGCAATCGACCCAGATTAGCACGTGCAGCTCTGCATTGGATATGTGCGGACCAGCGCAAGGGCGCGTCAGCCGGCCAGCACGGCAAAAGCAGAGCAGAGCCGTGACACGTTTACGGTAGTTTTTTTGTGACTTTGTGAGTTTTAGTGAAGCCCTAAATTTTATTCCTAAAAGTCAGCTTAACTTTAAAATGTTTAAAATGTGTTTAAAAATACAATAAAATGTTTAAAAATACAATAAAATGTCCATCCATCTTCTGTACCGCTTGTCCCCATGAGGGTCGCGGTGTGCTGGAGCCTAGCTCAGCTGTCATCATGCAGAAGGCGGGGGACACCTGAACCGGTCGCCAGCCAATCGCAGGGCACTCAGAGACGAACAACCATCCGCATTCGCACTCGCACTTACGGGCAATTTGGAGTGCTCAATCAGCCCACCATGCATGTTTTTGGGATGTGGGAGGAAATCGGAGTGTACAGAGAAAACCCACGGAGGCATGGGGAGAAAATGCAAACTCCACACAGGGAGGGCTGGAGGTAGAATCAAACTCACACTTCTGAACTGTGGGTCGGACATGCTAACTCGTGCACCACCGTGCCGCCTACAATAAAATGTCTAAAAATACAATTATAAATGTCGTGTGCGCATATCGTAAAAATATTGATTCCACATCGCGGATTTTCACCTATCGCGGAACCTATTATCAGCAATTAACGAGGGATCACTGTACTCCACTACTTTACCAGTCTAAGATGGGATGGCAGCAAATAAAAGACACAATAGAATAATAATACAAAATCTTAATTTTCTAGGAACCTCATATTCAGGATATGAAGCAGCGGTCTATTCAGCAGCCTCAAGTTACTACCAACAACAGCAGCAGCACCAGAAACAGGCGGTGGCTGCTGCAGCTGCAACTGCAGCATGGACTGGAAACAGTTTCACGAAGAAACCACCCTTTCAGAATAAGCAGCTCCGACCCAAGCAGCCACCAAAACCCCCCCAAATCCACTATTGTGACGTTTGTAAGATCAGCTGTGCTGGCCCTCAGGTAAGTTTGAAAATTAAATGTATACATGTATTTAAAAGCCCAATAGTGAGACAATGATTACATCTTTTGTACACAGGATTACAAAATATTTAAAGATACTTGCTTTTAGTAAAACAAAGGTGAGTTTCTTTACCTGCTTAACATGTTTCGGCCACTTCCTGTACCCTTCCTCAGAAGCGTCACGTGAGGGAAAGGTGACAGAACACATTCAGAGAGCCATGATAGATAAAAACAGAATACCAATACGAGGTAATATATGAAATACCATGCCTATCATGCAATAACACATACACCGAGGAGACGGGGAGACTATTTGGAACGTGGAAAAAAGAACATACGAAAAAATGTGAAAAGGAGACATCTAATTGACAAATAAGAGCAATGTAAGATGTGGTACAGGAAATCTCTAATCGACCATATCCGACCACTGCAAGAGACAAAATCACATCATGGCCTGGAATAAGGTCAGGGTCATCTGTGCTGAAAGCAGCAAATATTTGCGCTGGATCAGAGAGGCCAGAAACGAGGTCCAAGGAGGATGAATCGGGACGAGGGAGCATACACCCTGTCACACAAGGACTTGGAATGCAGTCCTTGAGAGAGCGTCAGACAGTAGGGGATGTAAGTTCCCCCTGCTGTCTGGCCAAACCACGTAGCAGCCTATAAGATATATCACATTTCCATCACGTAACGCTTCTGAGGCAGGCTACAGGAAATGGCCGAAACATGTTAAGCAGGTAAACAAACTCGCCGATGTCTTACTAAAACAAGTATCTTTAAATAATTTATTTAAGTGAAGACCGGATGAACATTCATCAGAGAACATTGCAAGCTACCTTGAGATTATATTTTGAGAAATATGTTAGTCTGGAAATGTGCTGCCGGTTGTTGTTTTTTCCTTCTTCTTGCTTTTAGACTGCCTCAATTTATTATTTTCTTTGAGACACCTCTTGACACATCGAGCTTTATGTTCAATTTGCATTGTGGTACACATGATATTCAGCATGATGAAGCAAGAGTTTGCTGCAAGCCATACAGCACTTCTAGTCTAGACACCATATGACAGAATCAATAATGACGCATTGCGCAAGGCCTAACGCTTAAAGCGTAGTGCTCGTATTGGGCACGCCGCCACTGGCCCAACAACATGCTGGACAAAAATTAATATAAGGACCCCTTCGACTGCCTAAAACATGCCTTTCTTAAAAAAATAAATAAATAAATAAATACTTTCTATACGGCACAGTTTTGGAGTTAATGCGATTCCCAAATTCTGGACCTCAAAGTCCGCGTAAAATCAAATTAATCAAGATGTCTTTCCAAAAAACTAATTGAATTGGTAATTGAATTACTCCTTCAGAAATGTAACTTGTTACTCAGGAAAGTAATTACTGCATTACTTTTTCAAAAAGGTTCAATTACTATGTAAAAATAATTAAGATTGTTGAGCATGTCAATACAATTGCGTAGAGTAGAACAGCGTAGTACAGTCGAACGGCTGAAAAACGAACAAAGGAAAGCATAAAAACATACCAGGTGAGCCAAGTTCTTCACTCAGTACCCCAAACCTGCTCCCATTTATTCTTATCCCAGTATAAATACAAAGAAGTATTGTACAGCTAGGGATGAGCACGGACGGCGACAATGATCATTGTTTTGTCTTTGGCCCGCCGTTGCACAGAATGTCACGTGACACATTCCCGAAGCTAATTGGCTGAACCCAACATAGTAATTGAGTAGATCATTCGTTACTGTAACTCTATTAACAATTTTTCTAACACCGCTAGTCCCAACATTGCCAGTATTTAATAAATATTTTCATAGATTGTTGATTATTTCAACGATTTAGCCTACTGTTGATCTTCTGTAATAGTAGCTATAAAATTGGCAAATTTAATTAAAGGTATTTCTAACTTATGTTGTACTTAAGGAAAATGTAATGCAATAGTTGTAGGCTAAGGTTGTCTGAATCCTCAATAATGATTGTGAAAGAGAGTGTGGCGCTGCAAAAGTTTTGTGTGCTCTCTACAGATAACAGTCAAAAAATATTTTGTCCTTTCATTGCACTCACCCACTCAGAAAGTCGTGAGAGAAAATGACAATAATCTGTAACTTTATTAATAACCTCCAACACTGAACTTTGAAAAGTTGTCATAGTTGCAGCTGGAAGTTGTCTTGGTATTAAAAAATATTGTGGTATTAAAAATCTATTGAAAAAGTATTACCGTATTTTTCACACTGAGGCACACTTAAAAACCTAAAATGTACTCATAAAACCACAGTGTGCCTTATAATGCAGAGCGCCTTATATATGGATCAATTGATGAATTTGTTGATCCATACTGGTTGTACACAACGCTCTGCCAAAATGTTTCAGTACGACAAGTAAATTACAAGGTCGTATCGCTTTCAGCATAAAGCGATACGACTTCCACACACGTACCCCCCCCTCCCTTTCCCTCACCGCAGCAAGTCCGGCTGCGCATACACAAGCCCGGCACCAAAGCTAACAAGCCAATCAACGCATTACGCATCAACGCACACACTTGCTTTTATCTTTTAAACTACAGAAAGTTTATGACCAGCAAAAATGAGTGGGGTTGCTGGACCAAGTAAGAAGCCAAACCGTATCACTTTCATCCTATCGCTTGATTGACATGTAAGCATGTCAGGAGGCAATCACAGTGAACCGCATATGCGCAATAGACAGTGACCACACCCCCTCACCGCAGCACGTTTGGCTGCGCATACACAAACCCGGCGGCAAAGCTTACAAGCTAATCAACGCATTACGCATCAACGCACGCACTCGCTTTTTTCTTATAAACTAAGTAAAGTTTATCACCATCAAAAATGAGTGGGGTTGCTGGACCAAGTAAGAAGCCAAACACTTTCATGCAGAATTGGAGTTGGACTTTTTTTAACCTCATTGACATTTACATCATTCCCTTTAGCACAGCTTCATCTGGTAGATGCATAACTCAACCCTAGTCAACCCCAGTATAATGCAGTAGCTTCTATTCTATGCGCCTTTTAATCCTATATATTAAAAATTTCTAAAATAAAAAATTCAAGGTGCGCCATATAATCCAGTGCGCTTTATAGTGCAGAAAATACTGTACTAATATTGACCACAAATAATGTTGAATGTTGTTTATTGTCCACTAAGTGTGAATTTGATAAAAAAATCCCATTTTTCGCACAAGATAAAGTCCTTTAGGGTTATGATGTAACAAGTAAATCTATTCTAATCTCTTCCTCTAACCCTTGTTGACAACTTTGAACATAGTTTATCAATTTAATTCATTTTATGCTCAACTTGGCGATGGAAATTATTATTTATTACCGTATTTGCCGGTGTACAGGTCGACTCGGTGTATAAGTCGACCCCCTAAAATTCTACGGAAATTTACGATTTTATGATATATCCTTTGTATAAGTCGAGCTCAATTGTTGCATTATATTAAACTTCAAAATTCAATATGCGAAATTTATTGACGAAATGTGTTCAAATTCCGGGAGGCCGTGCGCATGCGGCTGTTTATAAGCACCGCGGAGGAGATCGCGGCCGGCGAGCTTGCGCACGCCGCCCGGCACCAACGGGAGGCCGGAAATAGCTCCAAGCCGAGCGGATCGGCACTTTATAAGCACCGCGGAGGAGATCGCGGCGGCGCCTCATTCGACTTCCAGCGGCCGGCGAGCTTGCGCACGCCGCCCGGCACCAACGGGAGGCCGGAAATAGCTCCAAGCCGAGCGGATCGGCACGTTATAATCACCGCGGAGGAGATCGCGGCGCCTCATTGGACTTCCAGCGGCCGGCGAGCTCACGCACCCGCCCGGCACATCCGGGAGGCCGTGCGCACGCGCCAATTGGCCGAAAATAGCCCCCGCCGAGCGGATCGGCTGTTTATAAGCACCGCGGAGGAGATCGCGGCGCCTCATTGGACTTCCAGCGGCCGGCGAGCTCGCGCACCCGCCTGGCACATCCGGGAGGCCGTGCGCACGCGCCAAGTGGCCGAAAATAGCCCCCGCCGAGCGGATCGGCTGTTTATAAGCACCGCGGAGGAGATCGCGGCGCCTCATTGGACTTCCAGCGGCCGGCGAGCTCGCGCACCCGCCCGGCACATCCGGGAGGCCGTGCGTACGCGCCAAGTGGCCGAAAATAGCCCCCGCCGAGCGGATCGGCTGTTTATAAGCACCGCGGAGATCGCGGCGCCTCATTCGACTTCCAGCGGGCCGCGCACTCGCGCACGCCGCCCGGTTCAAATTTTCTAAGTGCAACGCACAATGAGATGCATGAGTAACGGCCTTGGTTACCATCACATTTGAAGCGATGAATACGAAGTTAAATTTTATGACTCGGTGTATAAGTCGAGGTCGATTTTTTTCGGCCGATTTTGGATCGAAAAAGGTCGACCAATACACTGGCAAATACGGTACTTTTCTCTTGTTTCTTTTGTGACCATGGTGGGGATTTTCTTTATTTTTTTGTTAAATCAACAGGAGTACGAAGAGTTTTGTACACATTTGGTACAGTAAATCCAGGCAAATGCCACCAATAGGAATTTTGCAGTGCTGCAGAACACATATGGCTGTGGAGCTCAATGTAAAAGCAACCATGCTCATAAGTACTTCAAAAGAGATGGTCAGACCAGCAGACCATATTAGGCCCAGGTCTGAGCTACATTTTATTATGTGTGTAGCATTAGAAACTGACTCAACCACCCATGGCAAATACAGCTCAGTCTGTACTGTATAAACAACTTGTTTTTGACAGTTGTGATCATAATCCAAAATTATAGCAGACCTGTATAATCCTAAAATAGGCGCACCTTCAAGCACAAATGACTCTTTCCACTCATTATGCAGGCAAACATACACTCTATACACCTTTTTTCCTCTTCACAAATAACATACACTCTATACACCTTTTTTCCTCTTCACAAATAACTGTTAGCAATGCCACTTCACTTCTTTATAGTGCATATCATTTCACCTCTGTAATAGATCAGGGCAGGTGGAGTTTCGCGCGATTCTGAGAACCCACAAGTGAATCGAACCGCAGAAAAATGAATGGTCCAAACAGTTTTCATATTTATTACATTTGCAAAGGAAGAGGGCACACAGATGGATTTAAAAATATATATATATTTAGTGTAGCAGCCTACAATTTGCATGAAATGGGTGTGCTTAGTGTGCCTTAATTCTTGATTGTGGGCTATTTTGACTGAATCATGAAAGAGCAAGTTTTTTAGGACATTGAGGATCAGTTTTAAATCATATAAATATAATCACAATGTCTTCAAAGCAAAGCACCATTGTTCAATCAGCATGTGGCAAAATGATAATGGTCTCAAGTAAAACTATTTGTTGCATTTCTGATGTTTTCCAGACTTACAAGGAGCACCTGGAAGGCCAGAAGCACAAAAAGAAGGAAGCAGCACTGAAGGTTTCGCAAAACAGTAACAGCAGCAGCGGTAGTGGTGGTGGGTTATTGGCCCGAAGTTCTCAAAATCAACTCCGCTGTGAGCTTTGTGATGTTTCCTGCACTGGTGCAGATGCTTATGCTGCCCATATTCGGGGGGCCAAACATCAGAAGGTATGGGAATAATTGGGTTGTTGCCTTGTATCACCAAACAAATATTTATCATTATATTTTATATATTTTAGTGTGGTCACTTTTATTTAAGTCATGCTAAAATGATGTTTGTAACACTTAAGATTATAACGTAGGTCAAAAATAGTTCATAATCATCCTTGCGAAGACCTAAATTTGTTATTGCCTTCTTTTAGACCACACAATATTGCATTGTTAAAATGAGGTTGTTGGATTTAGAATTAAGATGGCTGGTTAGTGTGACTGAAGCTGCTGGTCAATCTGATATTTAATGCTGGATGTTGATTTGGCACAATTACTAGTGTCTCTTGGGTGATTTTTATTTTTTTACAGGTTTTGAAGCTTCATACCAAACTTGGAAAGCCAATTCCCTCCACTGAACCCAGCATGGTGACTCAAATTTCATCTTCAAGCACATCTGCCCCAAGCAAAACCATCACTTCAACATTAAACAGTTCCTCTACCAGCACCAGCTCTCTTGGTGTGGCTGCCTCTTCATCCGGTACTGCATACCTAAAACCTGTCAGCCTGGTCAGCAGTAGCGTAATTGGTGCCAAGAACCAACTTGTGAGCAATTTGTCTGCTTCCAACTCTACCACGCCTGGAAAGAAAGTCAACACCCCCAAGATTAATTTTGTCGGTGAGTGAAACTGAAGTAACTGAGAAGCTTTTTTGCTAGGTTAGTAGCCAACAAATTTCAGTCTGAATGAGTTATTGTATTGCAATAACAAGTCTTACGCTTTTTAAACAAATTTTCGTATTATGTATTGGACAAACACTCCCCTAGACTAATTCCTTTATTTTGCTGGATTTGTTTGACATCACAAGATTACTATGAGACATTAGAGCAATGTAGTGAAATGTTCCAAAGCTTGGTGGGGTCATTTGTTTACTGGCTGCACAGCGAATGAACAAAAATATTGTAGTGATCATCAGAATCCAAAAGAAGTCATATTCTGGAAATTATGTGCTGCAATAAACGGACGCCTTACTGAAAAACAAGGTAGTAGGGTCTGTACAGCATTGGTTCCTCAAGCTTTGGAAATATATTTTACTCAAAATAGGATTATGTGTAGGTCTAGCTGCACGATATTGGGAAAACACACAATAATGGTGTTTAATATTGTGACATCAATGCTTATTTCAATATTTAACATGTAGTCAAAGTCAAAGTCTGCTTTAATGTCAATTTCTTCACATGCCAAGACATGCAAAGAGATCGAAATACCTCAAGAAATTAAGTTTTATTATTTAATGACGCACGTCCTCCTCACAGTGCAGAAGTCTTTGATTTGATTCCGGCCTCTGGCCTTCCTTTGTGGAATTTGCATGCATTCCCTGTGCCTATGTGGGTTTTCTCTGGGTAATCTGGTTTCCTGCCACATTCCAAAAATGTTAATTGAGCACTTGTCCTTAGGTTAGATCAGGTATGGGCAAACTACGGCCCGCGGGCCACATCCGGCCCACGGGACCGTTTAATCCGGCCCGCCAACCCTAAATAAATTGTATTATTAAACTTTTTTTTTGGGTCATTTTGCCTGCAATGACTGCATTTCCCCAGTAGATGGGGAACCACTCGCCTGCGCATTTACTACTGGAAGCCGTGTCAGAAAGCTCGGTGCACACTCACAAGTGCGTGTACGTACTCAGTAGTACGGAAATGGCGCACTCGCGCTCTGTTTGTATCAGTGCCGAATTTAGAGCGTGGGCTGTGACGACAGCATTCTTGTAATTTGCGCGCCGAGCTTTCGGATACAGTTTTACGCTAAAGCCACCCACAAACCTTCCCCTGGAATCCTTCCATTAAAATGAGTCGCCCAAGGAAAAGCAAGGTGGACACTGAGTGCTGAGTGTTTAAAAAGAGTGGCCAATTTGGCTCGACGTACGCGACGTGACGTTCAGCCACATGAACATCAACATCAACCCGTCACAGATCTAGGTAAAAGGACCAACACCTCGGATCTCTCCTAAGAATTGCCACAACAAATTTTACTCCAGACTATGACACACTAGCAAAAAAAGGGAGACCAACAACACTGTTCCCACTGAAAATGAAGGGGAGGCTTTCAAGTTTGTTGTAAAAAAATGCATTTTGAATATGATCTGTACAAATAGCAGGGATTGAAACTAGCGACGATTCTCATTTTCAAACAATGCAGGATGCTCAAGGACATTGATGCACCACCTGTTTGTGACTAATCTTAACCTGTAAAGTTCTTAAGGCTTACTTTAAGGAAGTGTTTCCCGTTTCCTCACCTCTGTTACCAGGTGTTTGTGAGTTAAAACTCTGCTCTGATTTTCAGATACCCCTCACCGTGTTGCCGTTTTGATTACTTTATTTGGATGTATGCTTTCACCGATTCTTCAAGATGATATATTTGGTCAGAATGTTTGCCGTTTGATGTGATCTCTCATAAGATAAACATCTTTCATTAATCTGACCTGCAGGCACTGAAGTGATGGAGACTGTTATTCATAATAACAGTTTCGTGTTTTATGAGAATCACTGCTAGCAGTTTTTTAGGGATTTTTTTTTTTTTTTTTTTTTAATGCTGTTAATAAATGCGTTTGTTTTCAAAAAACGTTTTTGAATATCCACGCTTTACTACCTACTAAAGGCCAAAACCTTTTATGCAATGACCTTTACAGGTCGTTTATATTACTTCACACAAACACTACATCCATCTGCTCCTGGTTCGGCCCCCTGGTCAAAATTTAGAACCCAATTCGGCCCGCAAGTCAAAAAGTTTGCCCACCCCTGGTTTAGATGGTTGTTCTGTAAGCCCTGAGATTGGCTAGCACAGAATTCAGGGTTACTCCCGCCTACTGCCCAAAGTCAGCTGGGATAGGCTCCAGCACACCTGCGCGACCTTTGTGAGGACAAAAGCTGTTCAAATCATGGAATTTATTTAAAGAAATACTTTTTTCATGTGTCAAAATGAGCAAGTTTTTTTTTTTTTAATAATTTTTATTATTTATTTCTTGCTAATTAATTATAATAGCTTCAGGCCACAACAATGCATACATAATTAATATTGATGAAATACTATACAAAAAGCGTTGGTATCAAATTTAAGTATACATTTAAAGGGCTAGAGACACCGGTATATGTATAAATCGGTTTTAGTTAGCTTATGGGCTTATAAATATAAATTGACGCTCGAAACAACGAAAAGGAAGCTGTTGCTCTGAAAAATTTAATTTAAATTTGTCGCACAGACGAGTTTGACTGCACCGAGCCGCCAGCCGGAAGTGACGTCTCATGACGTCTCAAGTTGTACGCGTTTAGCTTCAGTGAATGTAAACAAAAAGAGAAGAGGGGCCAGCGCGGAGACGTCGGGCCAGGTTTGTGGCCAACCCAGCTCGCCTAGCCGTGCCTTCCATTATCCTGGCGTACGTTCGTTCGCGGGACGACAAGATGGGTTGCGTTCGCCTGATAGGATCCACGAACCGGACAGTGCGTGCCTGCTGTGTGCTCGTGTTCACAGTGGCCTGGTTGACTGTCATCTTTCCGGACTCTGCTGTGCATCGGGAGCGGCTAGCGTGCTATCACTCTTATTGTTCATCTTCTTGTTTTATTTTTCCTGTGTTGTTTACTTGTATGTGCGTTGTGAACTCTGTCTTATCTTTCCGGACTCTGCTGTGCATCGGGAGCGGCTAGCGTGCTATCACTCTTGTTGTTCATCTTCTTTTAATTTTCCTGTGTTGTTTACTTGTATGTGCGTTGTGAACTCTGTCTTGTCACCCTGGGATAGTGAGAAACGTAATTTCGATCTCTTTGTGTTTCTTGACATGCGTAGGAATTGACAATAAAGGAGACTTTGAGACTTTGACTTTGAAAAGTATGTTGAAGCGTGACGGGAGGGGCACAATTCAGAAATCGTGCTCAGCTCGTCGAAAAAATGCGATTTAAGAAATAAAATTTAAAATGCGCCTAAAACCTAAACCAAACGCTGCAGATGTTCATTTCTCCATGCGCAGTGGTCAACTCGGCACTCTACTCTTTTTACTATGCCAACCTAACCACAGTGACGGGAGAGGCACAATTCAGAAAACGTGCTCAGCTCGTCGAGAAAATGCGATTTAAGCAATAAAATTAAAAATGCTTATAAAACCTAAACCAAACGTTGCAGGTGGTCATGTCTTCATGTGCCGAGATCAACTCGGCACTCTAAAGCCCCCAAGAGCACTTTTTACTATGCCAACCTAACCAGAGTGACGGGAGGGGCACAATTCAGAAAATGTGCTCAGCTCAGCCCAAGTGAACTGCTAGATTCATCATATTCTGCGTCAAAAGAGGTTTCTGAATCGGATAAAATGATGCTATCATCTGCCATGTTGTTTGGGTTTGTTGACATCCAGATGTACAACTTGTGACGTCACAGTAATGGTGCCGCCAGTTTGGCTTTGTGCGGGACCCGATCGATAAACTGGCATTTCATTTCAGCTTTATTCTTAGTAATCGGTGTCCATTTTTAATTTCCAATGCGGCAAATGTGTTCACTTTATACATTCTATCAAATTCCGTTCTAATTGAAAAAAAAAAAGGGATGTCTCTAGCCCTTTAAGATTTCATTAAATATTTTGGACAAATTTTCATAACAGTACTGTAAAATGTTTGATAAAAAGTTTGGTACATAGTTTTGAGAGCTCAACTGAGAAGCGTGGTACAGTAATCCCACGTTTATCGCGGATAATTGGTTCCAAAAACCACCCGCGATAAGTGAAATCCGCGAAGTAGGGTCACCCGCTCATCTGTACATTTTTTGTCAGTAAATGTATATGAAACCATTTAAGTGCATATTTTATTATTCGAACATTAAATAATTGTTTCAAACATGTAAATAATACATTAATAGTATAAATAACATACAGAAAATTTTGTATAAATATTGAAAATATAAATATTATACGTGTGTTTGTGTGACATGTTAACAATAAGTACTGGGCAGGCTAACGGCTTCACGGAAAGATGCTAATTCGCGATCGTGCTAACACGCGAAAACGGACCTCTAAAGGAATCTAAACCAACATTTGGACCAATACTACATTGTCCTAAAGGTTAGACATATGTGATCTTTCATTTCTCTTGTTAGGAGACCCACTTATATCATCAATGACTGCTGTACCACTGTAACATGTATGTACACGAACGTGAAACAGGAAGTGGTATCGCCAGAAAACGGCCTTCAAAATCAAGCACCCTACCTCAAATCAAAGCACGACTGAATAACATAACATGGAGAATTCGTAACATACTGTAAATGTTTTTAGACCAGCTTTTATTATTATAATTTTTTTTATAACAAGGTACAAGTGTACACACTGTAAATATGTTTTTAGAACTCTTTCATTATTATAAAATGTTTTCTATAACAAGGTACAACACTATAAATATGTATGTAAATGTTTTAGAACTCTTATTATTATAACAATTTTTTTATAAAAAGGTACAAGCGTACGCACTGCAATTGTGTGGGCACTTCCTGCCTTCTGCTGGTGTGTGGGCAACTTTCATGCCATAATTCCCCACATTAGAAGTTTTATTTTGAATTTGGAAAAAAAATCTGCGATGTAGTGAAACCGCAATAAATGAACCGCGATGTAGCAAGGGATTACTGTATTTTCAAATTATTTGGTTTAGTATATATTTATCAATTTAATGTGTTGTATGTAATATTTCAATGTAACTCATTATACAATACATAATTGCAAAGCATCTAACTCAGAATACAATACATTGTTGCAAAGCATCTAACCACCCAGCCACTCCTGAATGTTTTTTTTAATGCTCACGTTAATTCTTTAGAGTAAGTGGCTGTATGGAATAAGCTAAGATCCTTTAAGATAAAGAATAGATATTGCAAGCATATATCACACTAACCCTAGCTTTTATCTTCTAATGCAAGATGACTCAATTTAGCAATATTATTAGAATATCACTCTTTGTCTGAAAGATGCCTAAAAAGGCATTTTATTACAAGTATCTAATGAAAAGTTGAGTCGTCTGTTTATTTAGGCGAATATACACTAGATTTGTAACTTCAAACGTTAGTGGTGTATAATTTTAAATCAGAATGTTTACATGTTTTGAATGCAGGTGGAACTAAATTGCAAACCACAGTGAAGACTGAAGAGTGCAAAGGCGAGACCCCCAAGACTGCAATGTCCTCTTCAGCTGCTGTAGATGTCAATACAGAGGTTTCAGAATCCCTGTCTGCATCGACCCTGGCTGCACTGCAGAGTGATGTCCAACCTGTTGGACATGACTATGTTGAAGAGGTCAGCTTTGATTGAATTGTCCATGGCCAATCAAGGCCAAGTTAATAAAGAACGATGAGATTTAATGAAAATATAGTTAAAACCCCCGGGTTTGAAATGCACTACAATAAAAATGATTGTCTTTTTCCTGTCTCTCAGACATGACATAAAAGCCATACTAAACTTTTCTTGTAGGTCAATTAGGAAATCTGTTTCATTTCATTTGTAAGTTTACACTAAAGTTACTATGCCTTTTAAACAATTTGTGAAAACAAGATGTAAGTTTCTGCATTTGAGTTAGAGACACACCTGTGGCTTTGTTTGAAGGCACACCTGAAGCACACGGTTTGTTGTTTGTAGAGTTACTGTGCCTTTTAAACAATTTGTGGAAACAAGATGTAACTTTCTACATTTGAGTTAGAGACACACCTGTGGTTGTGTTTGAAGGCACACGGTTTGTTTGTGCAACATAATGGGAAAGTACAAAGAAATCAGCCAAGATATCAGGAAGAGAATTGTGGATAGTCTCTTCCCCTTGGGTGAGACTTCCAGATCCATCTTCATCTGTTGAAATAATTATACACAAGTATGGGGAATTCCAGCCATCATACCACTCAGGAAGGAGATAGTTTCTGTATTCCAAAGAGAAAAGTGCGTATTTGTTTGTATGAACCCAAGAACAGGCAAAATACCTTAAACAAAATACCTCAAAGAAAATACCTTAAAGAAGCTTGTTGAAGCCGGTAAGCTTGAGAACCCCATCCCAGCTGTAAAATACAGAGGTAGCAGGATCATGTTGTGAGGGTTTTTGCTCTAGGAGTGAGTGGTCCTCTTCGCAAAATGTAGATGGTATCATGAGGAAAGAACAATACAGGACTGTCTCAGAAAATTTGAATATTGTGATGAAGTTCTTTATTTTCTGTAATGCAATTAAAAAAACAAAAATGTCATACATTCTGGATTCATTACAAACCTACTGAAATATTGCAAGCCTTTTATTATTTTAATATTGCTGATTATGGCATATAGCTTAAGAAAACTCAAATATCCTATCTCAAAATATGAGAATATTTCCTCAGATCAAGTAAAAAAAAATATTTATAACAGCAAAACAAAAATCAAACATTTGAAAATGTCTATTAATGCACTCAGTACTTGCTTGGGAATCCTTTTGCACGGATTACTGCAACCAATGCGGCGTGTCATGGAGGCAATCAACCTGTGGCATTGCTGAGGTGTTATGGATGCCCAGGATGCTTCAATAGCGGCCTTTAGCTCATTTGCATTGTTGGGTCTGGTGTCTTTCAGCTTCTTCTTCACAATACTCCAAATATTTTCTATGGGGTTCAGGTAAGGGGAATTGGCAGGCCAATCGAGGACAGTAATGCAATGGTCAGTACACCATTTACTGGTGGTTTTGGCACTGTGGGCAGGTGCCAGATCATGCTGGAAAATGAAATCATCATCTCCATAGAGCTTTTCAGCAGACGGAAGCATGTAGTGGTCTAAAATCTGCATTTACTCTGGACTTGATGAAACACAGTGGACCAACACCAGCAGCTGACATGGCTCCCCAAACCATCACTGACTGTGGGAACTTCACACTGGATTTCAAGCAACTTGGATTTTGCTCCTCTCCAGCCTCTCTCCAGACCGGCGCCTTGACTTCCAAATGAAATACAAAACTTGCTTTCGTCTGAAAAGAGGACTTTGGACCACTCTGGAACTGTCCAGTGCTTCTTCTCCATAGCCCAAGTCAGACGCTTCTTCCGTTGTCTTGAGTTCAGAAGTGGCTTGACCATGGGATTAAGGCTATTGTAGCCCATTTCCCGGACACGTCTGTGAACAGTGGCTTTTGATACCTGGACTCCAGCTTCAGTCCACTGTCTTTGAAGCTCCCCCAAATTCTGGAAGCGACTCTTCTTCACAATGCTATTAAGGCTGCGGTCAAAAGTCTTGCAATATTTCAGTTGATTTGTAATGAATCCAGAATGTATGACATTTTTGTTTTTTTAATTGCATTACAGAAAATAAAGAACTTAATCACAATAGTCTAAATTTCTGTGACAGTCCTGTATGTGTAACTAGAAAATGCAATTTCTGGAGAAATTGCAGGTGAAGGCGAAGAAACTGAATACATTCTTAGGGAATGCTGCAGAATGATGTTGAAACGAGTTGAATTATTTGAGAAATGCAGAAATGAGAAGTGTAAAATGAAATTTTGGAGAATTTGGGGTGAATTTCAAAATTGAAAGTTTGGAATTTTTGGTAGGTGGGAAGTTGTGGAATAGGTAGGAAAATTATGAACACTTAAATGTTGGGAAGTCGGTTGAAACTTGTAGAAATAAGAGGTGAAAATCATAATGGGGGGAATGTGGAGTGAATTTCAAAATTGAAAATGTGGAATTTTTGTCAAGTGGGAAGTTGTGGAATAGTTAGGGAAAAGATGAACATTTGAAAGTTGGAACGAGTTGAGTCGGTCAAAACATGTAGAAATTAGAAGGGAAAACGAAATTTGGGAAAAATTGTCATGAATTTCAGAATTGAAAATGTGGAATTTTTCGTGTGTGAAGTTGTGGAATAATCCACAGATTATGGATTATCTATAAGGAAAAAGATGAACAGTTTAAAGTTGAAATGGGTTGAATCGATTGAAAAATGCTGAAGTTACATTAACTGTTAAATGCCCCATAGAGAATGAATGGGTATTTAAAAGAAAAAAAGTGCCCAATTTTTTTTTTTAATTTGGACCGAAACGAAAACTACGGGTTTAAGAGGCTCACTTTGGAGTTCTAAAGTTGAAACGGGTAGAATCGGACAAAAGTGTAAAAGTTAGAGCAAATGTTTAATTTAGGTCACTTCTGGTTTTATTTAAGGCACTTCTGGTTGAATTAAGGTCACTTCCGGTTTATTTGGGGTACTTCTGGTTTGTTTGGGGTCACTTCCGGTTTAGTTGAGGTCACTTCCGGTTTATTTGTGTCACTTCCGGTTTAATTTAGGCAACTTCTGACTTATTTGGGTCACTTCCGGTTTGATTTGGGGCACTTCCGGTTCACTTCCTGTTAGAATTGGGGCACTTCCGGTTCACTTCCTGTTAAAATTGGGGCCCTTCTTGTTTGTTTTGGGGCACTTCCGGTTCACTTCGTGTTCATTTTGGGGCACTTCTGGGTCAATCCAAGAATACCGCCACACTGTGGAAATGGGGGTGAAGGGGTGAATTGGGTAAGCATAGTGGAAGTGGGAATGAAGGGGGTGAATGTGGTAAGCATAAGTTGAACAAAGTGAATAAAGTTGGAGTGGGTTGAATCGGTTGAAAAAGGTAGAAATTAGAAGGGAAAAACCAAATTTTGGAGAATTTGGCGTGAATTTCAAAATTGAAAATTTGGAATTTTCGGTAAGTAGGAAGTTGTGAAACAGGTAGGCAAAAGATGAACAGTTGAAAGTTGGAACGAGTTGAATTGGTTGAAAAATGTAGAAATTAGAGTTGGAAAATGAAATTTTGGAGAATTTGGGGTGAATTTCAAAATTGAAAATTTGGAATTTTTGGTAAGTGGGAAGCTGTGGAATAGCTTTTCTTAGGCAAAAGAAAAACAGTTGAAAGTTGGAACGGGTTGAATCGGTGGAAAAATGTAGAAATTAGAAGGGAAAAACGAAATTTTGGAGAATTTGGGGTGGATTTCAAATTTGAAATTTTGGAATTTTTGGTAAGTGGGAAGTTGTGGAATAGGTAGGCAAAAGATGAATAGTTGAAAGTTTGAATGGGTTGAATCGGTTGAAAATTGTAGAAATTAGAGGTGAAAAATGACATTGAGAAATTTTGCGGAAATTTTAAAGGTGAAATTTTTGAATTTGGCAATTTTGGGAATGTCGAATCTTTCGATGATGATGATGATAGAACTTTATTCATCCCACAGCGGGGAAATATACTTGTCACAGCAGCGCATACGAGTGCAAGAATACGAGTGCCAAAATTTCTAAAAAGGATAAATAACAGACAAGGACAAAGACAAGTGCCGCTAGTAGAGACGAAACACAATTATATCAGGTGCCACGCATGTTGTAGAGTCTGACATCAGAGGGAATAAAGGACCTGCGAAATCGTTACTTCCTACACCGTGGGTGTAATAGTCTGCTGCTAAAGGAGCTGCTCAGGGACCGCACAATGTCATGGAGGGGGTGAGAGGTGTTGTCCATGTTGGACGTGTGCTTATACCCTTTTGCCAGTTTGCCTGTATGCCCCTATGAGCCACAGTGCCTGTTACTTTTTTGCCAATAATTCAGTAAAGCAATCAAAACTGAACCACGTCTTCCCTCCTGTGTTCTGACCGACACCCGGGGGCGAAAAAAAGCATAACCATCCGAGCCAACCCCCTATACCACAGGTGTCAAACTCAAGGCCCGGGGGCCAGATACGGCCCGCCACATCATTTTATGTGGCCCGCGAAGACAAGTTGTGTATATAATTCGTGTGTCATTACTAGAATTGCAAATTGTCTTCACTTTTAATAGTATCTTTTTTTTTTTTATTTGACCAGTTTTTACTCGTCCGATTTGAAAATGAGTTATTTGTCAGTTTGTTTTGTAGCTTTTACTGTATGTAATACTAGGTGCTCATTCATTTATTTGGTTTGACAGTCATAATGGCCCTCCGAAAGAAGCTATGACTACAATGCGGCCCGCGAAAAAAATGAGTTTGACACCCCTGGTGTAGAATTCGCCTTCACACTAGTAAAGTGAATAGTGTAGAATAACATAAGTGTGAAGGCGAAGGCCTTCACACTAAATGCTGAAGTCACAAGACATCAACCAGAGAGTTAAAGTTTAGTCGCAAACATTGATTCGAAGCATACTGCCATACTGGTTACAAACTGGCTTAAGGATACAATTTCCTATTGGAATTTTTTGGCCAGTGAAAAAGAAGTAATGAACCACAATTCCTGCCATCTATTGTGGGAGGCTTGTGAAAGGTTATCCAAAATGTTTGATCCAAGCCAAACGGTTTAAAGGCACTTGTATCAAATAGTAATGATATTATTTATAAAATTAGAATTATGAAGAAAGCAAGGAAATATTTAAGCCTTCACTAATTATCCCTGCATTTAGCAAGTAAAACTAATTATGGTAATCCTATTTGCCCTACAACAGAAGTGTTATGTCAAACTGTGATAGGGAAAAAAGTACCTGTGTTAATTAGTGTATGTAAACTTCTGGTTTCAACTGTATCAACTTGAATATGTACAACTGATTTCAAGGTCCGAAATGATGAAGGCAAAGTGATCCGCTTCCATTGCAAGCTCTGTGAATGTAGTTTCAACGATCCAAATGCAAAAGAAATGCATTTAAAGGGACGGAGGCATCGCCTGCAATACAAGGTTTGTTTCTTTCCCTTTATTCTCCATCCTTAAACCCGCGAAGGTTATGTCCAATGTATAAATTAAATGCAAAAGCACATTTTATTTTCAACGCCACACTCTCTGAATCATAGAACTATTGAAATGTTTTGCCACCTATTTTGACTCGTATGATATGGTAACCTCATCCCCTATTGTACTTGGGCCAGTTTCTTACACCAGAGGTCCCCAACCACTGGGCCGCGGGCCGGTACCGGTCCGTAGGTCACTTGGTACCGGGCCGCCAAGCCGCACAGGGAAAAAAAAAAATAAAAATTATCGACGATCAATTAATTCAGGTCAAGACGCTCGTCCCGGCCACGTGACAAGTTTCCCCAGTCGAACCCGCAAAGCTAGCGAAAATGAGTAAGAATTTACCGTGTTTGTCGGACTAAAAGTCGCTTCGGAATATACGTCGCATTAGCCATAAAATGCACAATAAAGTGGAAAAAAAAACTATAAGTCGCATTTTGGGGGAAATTTATTCGACAAAATCCAACACTAAGAACAGACATGAACGAGCAACAACAGGCTAAACGATAGGTATGCTAACGTGACAAACACAAACGAAGAGCTGAGAATGGGCCTGACGTAACATTCAGAGTTATTCAAATAACTATTACATAAATATTATGCTTATAAAACCATCTGTGTCACTCCAATTCATTAAATCCATCGATCGTCTTTTATGTAAACGATGCCGCGTACGTGCCGCTGACGTCGGACTCGTCGTGAGTTGCAGTTCTAATTATTCCACAGACCCATATAACGATATATAAAGTATATATCAACTATCATATAAACAATAATATCAAACCATCTGTGTCACTCCAAATCATTAAATCCATCGATCAAATTCCTCGTCCTTTGTCAACAACGCTGCGCGTGCGCCGCTGACGCCAGCCTCGTCGTTATTCCACATATCTAGTATATAACTATCTTGTAGCGTTAACAAAGTACCAGGAAAGACGTGGGTTTGGTAAACGGCTTTTTCTTTAACAAAACAAGAGTTCAACGAGCCAACAACTACTGAACTGCAACGATAAAAACATATACACGAAATAAAATATATCAAATATCTAGAACAAATAGTTCACCGCCACACGGCCCCAAGCACCGGCGTGGACTTCCATCTCCGGAGGTGGCACTTCCAGCCACGGAGGTGGACGAGAGCTCCATAGAATAGG
The DNA here is from genome assembly GCF_024217435.2 of Syngnathus scovelli. Lineage (NCBI taxonomy): Eukaryota > Metazoa > Chordata > Actinopteri > Syngnathiformes > Syngnathidae > Syngnathus > Syngnathus scovelli. The sequence continues at coordinate 8,734,749 of NC_090849.1, read as the reverse complement.
ACCGGGCGTGCGTAAAAGCCATGTCCAAGCCCCATCCACCGTCCCCAGACAGCCACCCGGCCGAGCACTGGCCCCCGACTTCCATCCACGGAGGTGAAAGAGAGCTTCGTAGAGTAGGACCGGGCGTGTATAAAAGTCATAATAGTTTTTCAAACCTTCTGTGTCACTCCAAATCATTAAATCCTTCAAACTCTTCGTCCTCCGTGTCACTTACAAAGCCGCTAATGATGCCGGTAGTACGTGGGGCCCTTCGTCATCTTCGTCATCCCGTGATCGAATCCTTTCTCCTTTATGTAAACAGCCGCCGCGCCGCGCCGCTGACGTCACTTGCAGTTCAAATTACAGTAATCACTTGCTACATCACTGTTCGTTTATTTTTTTGGGGAAAATTTTTGAAAAAAATTCACATATAAGTCGCCCCCCCAACCCAAACTATGAAAAAAAAACGTGACTTATGGTCCAAAAAATACTGTATTTTGAACAATATAAAAAAAATTGGTGATTTTCTCCCTATTACATCCGTCGGTTCAGGTCAAGACGCTCGTCTCGGTCACGTGATATGTCACCTCAGTCGAGCCCGCGAAGCAAGCAAAAATGAGCACAAAACAGAGCTGTTTGGAAAGCTTCGTCGGAAAGGGAAAAAAGCCCAATGAAGAGACAGAAGAAGAGGCTACGATTTCTAAGAAAAGGAAAGCTGCATTTAAAAGAAAATTTATGGAGTCCTACTTAAAATATGGATTTATCGCCACAGGTGACTCTGACGCGCCAAGCCCACTCTGCATAATATGTGGTGACATGCTAGCTAACAAGGCAATGAAGCCTTCAAAACTGCTTCGGCACATGGCGACCAAGCAGCCTGCATTTAAAGACAAACCTTGACCTCTTCGGGTGTCATTGTCTCCAATTACGCCTAGATGGGACCGGCTCGTTTCTGAGAAACAAGCTCAGTGCTCCCACTAATTCAACGTAATGGTGAGTTTTATTAATAAAATTTAATAAATAATTACTAAAATATTAATAAAAAATAATTACTAATAAATAAATAAATGAATAATAATTTAAAAAATCGTTTATAAAAGTTGTTTATACTTGTTTTTATGCCACTCTTATCATTTTATTTAATCGTATTTATATATTTATTATGAATGTATTATTTATTTATATATATGTAGATGTATTATTTATATAAAGGCCGGTCCGCGAAAATATTTCTGACACGTAACCGGTCCGTGGCGCAAAAAACATCCTCTCTATACTGACTGAATACTTTTACGCTACATAAACCTTTCCCATTCCCTTAATAATCATTCCCACACTGTTCTGTGCATGTATTGTACCTTTACAGTACTACGTATATAAAAGAAAACTCCCAACTCCTTCTGTACCCGTTGGTGCTTCTGCCCTTGCGCGTGGCCGGCTGCCATCGCCTGCATTTGAACTCCGTCACGTCCGCAGTGACTCACATTGATCAGAAGCTCATTGCCGCTGCCCTGACTCCTGGACTGCAGTGCTTTTTTTTCCTCTACATACACGGCAGCCGCGCACCCCTCCGTTGTCCTCAGTGAAGCACATTGCTCAGGGGCACGCCCCGCGCTATGAGCACTCATTGCCGCTGTCTCGATTCTTTCTGCATGGTGGTGCATTTTTCCTTTGTGCGCAGCTGTGATTAACAGTGGATCGGAACATGGATGACCATAGATCTCAGAAATCAGAAATCAGAAAACCTTTATTGTCATTCTACATAGATGACAATAAAGGTTTTCTGATTCCTGATTTCTGAGATCTATGGTCATCTGCATTCGTAATGATTTCAATCAGATTGACAAAAAGGTCTCCGTGTCAACCCGGCTAATGATTCTAAAATAATGAAATAATCAATCTTGCTCAACCACCCTCATTTATACATTTCATTCATGATTATTAACAATGATAATTTGCGGTTTTTTGTTTTCTGTGCCCAAACATTCAGAAAAAGGTCAACCCAGATTTGCAGGTGGAGGTGAAGCCTAGCATCAGAGCAAGGAAGATTCAAGAAGAAAAGATGAGAAAGCAGATGCAAAAAGAGGAATACTGGAGAAGACGAGAGGAAGAGGAACGTTGGCGAATGGAAATGCGGTATGGTTATTGTGATTTCTTCTTTTGAATGGCAAGAATATGGAGTATACAATAAGGAGTTTGATGTATCTACATCACCTTATTTTCCTATTAGAAAAATCTCAGCACAGCAGTAAATGTCAACATTTTCACACAATTCTCTTTTTTTTGGCTCTACATACCATAATGATTTTGAAATTAAATGCTTATTTTGCTTAAATGCTTAAATTAAAAGATGTGTAACTGAAGGTTTTCAGCTTCAATTTGAGGGTGTTATCCAAGTCAGGAACACTGTAGGAATCACAACCGTTGGTATATATGCCTCTCATAATAATGATTATTAATTTTTGCACGTTCTTTCATTTTTGCAGTATAAAATCTAATCAAATATGTAAAGTTTTCCGAGTTTTATATCTTCAAACCATTCCTAGTTTACAGATGTATGTGAGCAGGCAAAAACAGATGTCTTCTAACATTTTTATATTAAAGAATTATGGCAAGACCTAACAGACATGAATCAGACGGCGCCTCATTCAGCCAACCTCACACCAATGTATATACTGACATTGAAACCTAATAAAAACAGACGCGAGACTAGTTTTGTGTCATGGCTTTTGAAAAGGCTGTAAAAAGACTAAGGGTGTATTCAGACCTGACTGTTTGGCCCACTTTAAACGAACCAGGTTTCGACTGTAACGCTGGTCTGAACCTTTTATGCAGGTGTGAATAAACACAAACTAATCCTGGTGCGAATTAAAGTGTTAACAAAACTTGAGAGATATGGCATACAAGGTATGCCACTCACTTGGTTAAACAGTTATTTATCAAACAGGAATCAATATGTGCAATTAATGGACTTCAAATCAAAGCTAAAGCAGGTAAAGTGTGGGGTTCCTCAGGGCTCAATATTAGGCCCCTTGTTATTTATTTTGTATGTTAATGATATGTGCAAGGTCTCCAGATTACTCAAGGCCGTAGTTTTTGCAGATGACACGAATCTGCTCTGTAGTGGGGACGACCTGGACCAACTACAGGATATTCTGGGTATTGAAATGGAAAAATTACAGAGTTGGTTTGACACAAATAAACTTACATTGAATTTAAGTAAAACAAGGTATATTATATTTGGAAACCGTCCGACAAACACAGACAAAATTCTTACAATAAATAATATAGAAATAGAAAGAGTGAATGAAGTAAAATTTCTTGGAGTGCTAATAGATAAAAAATTAAGTTGGAAACCACATATAATGTATATCAAATCAAAGATCTCAAAATCACTGGCAGTATTGTATAAAGTAAAAGATCTTATAAACCAAACATCATTATATTCCTTGTACTGCTCCTTCATACTCCCATACATTATGTACTGTGTGGAGGTGTGGGGCAACACATACAAAACAAACACAGATCCAATCTACATTCTACAAAAAAAAGCTATACGACTTGTAAATAATGTTGATTACAGAGAACCATCTAACCCTCTTTTTGTAAAACTGAATGCACTGAAATACAATGATCTAGTCGATTTTAAAACCATCCAACTCATGTACAAAATAAAAAATAATCAATTACCAAACAGTATCCAGAGGTTGTTTGAGTGGAGGGAAAGTACCTATGATTTAAGAGGAACACTTATGTTTAAAAGAGATTTGGTGAGAACAACTTTAAAGTTGCATTGTATAACAGTTAAAGGTGTGGAATTATGGAACGCCAGCAGTGCCGAACTAAAGAATTGTAGTTCTTTACCTCAGTTTAAAAAAATTTATAAAGGCAAAATACTGATGGGATACCGTAGCATGCTGTGAGGTGTTTAAACTGCTTTTGTATTTATCTAAAGGAGGTGTATGTATGCATAAGTGTGTGTATGTATAATATCTATATGTATGTATGTATGTATGTATGTGTATATGTATATATATATATATGTATATCTTTAACATATCTGAAAATGGACAAATCTTGACGGAATCAAGCAAACGTGGTTACAAGGGGTAGAGCTAGATAAGCCTAGGCTTCCTTCTACTCCCTTTTTGAACAAATAAGAATTTTACGATAAAGTGAAAATTTATAACGCAATGTTTTTTTTTTTTTCTTTTCTTTCTTCTCTATTGTACTATGGAGTTATTATTTTCAGTATTGTTACTTTCTTTCTTGTATTTCTTTAAATGTTCGAAATAGATAAACAAACAAACAAAAAACAAACCGAGAACCATTTTTTAAGTGGTCTCTGTTCACTTTCAAACGAATTCTAGTGCGGTTCGCTTCATGTGTGAATACAAACAGTATAGATCGAACCAAAAGCACAAATATGCAGAGCAGGAATGCAGCACGTAGGACTCGCACGTTTTCCTCCATTTCCGGGTCTTTGCTCTGTGTGCCGCCTTGGTCATTGCTGTCCAATGGGAGCACAGATCGTCACAAGCGTGGGTGTGTTTACAAGTCAAGTCAAGTCAAGTCAAGTTTATTTGTATAGCCCTAAATCACAAACAGTCTCAAAGGGCTTCACATAGCCAAAATTGACAATTATTCTCAAAGCATCCCCTGATCATAAGCTCCCAAAATTTACTTAACTTGCAAAATGTACAATCTGAATAGGAACCGCACCAAACGAAAAAAAAATTAAGTCTGCTTTTGGTCCCGACAAAACAGGCGGACTAAAACACTTTTCTGGTCTGAATACACCTTAAGAAATAAGTCATAAGTAAATAAATTGAGATGTCACTTAATTTCAGGCGATATGAAGAAGACATGTATTGGAGACGTATGGAAGAAGAACAGCACCACTGGGATGAGCGCCGTCGTGGACCAGATGGAGGGTATCCACAGGGTCCACCTGGCCCTCCGGGTCTTCTCGGAGTTCGACCTGGTATCCCGGGTTTACAGCCACAGGGTCCTCTGGTAAGGTCAAGTGAATTTCCTCTGTGGATATACAAACCCTTCATCTACCCACCCATCATTCGATACAGTTATGTCATGATTCAAAGCCTGAATTGTCTCCGGGTTGGCATTGTAAATGTTCTCAATTGCCTCACTTGGATAAATAAATAATAAATACAGATTTTTTTAAATATTATATGTTTAAATATAGATTTTTTTTATATAGAGAGATTTTTTTTAATTGTATAAAAGAATCGCAACATGACACAAGGATATTGAAATTGTTGCTGGGGAAACTGTTGCTGGAAGTGTCCGCCGTAGCAAATTTCAGCCCCAATAAGGTCGGGAGAACTTTAGCAGTGTTTTTGGAATCCAAACACGTATTGAGGAGCTTTACACGTTTGTTTTAGGATTTACCATCAAACACAAAAACTCAATTGCAGTTTACTATGCTTTAGGAGATTTCTTCATTGCACTTGTACTTCAATACTCTTGTGCCCTGCAGCACCTTCGGCGACCTGACTCTTCAGATGACCGCTATGTCATGACCAAGCATGCTTCCATCTACCCCTCAGAGGAGGAGCTGCAATCTATTCAGAAAATTGTGTCAATCACAGAGCGTGCCCTCAAGCTGGTTTCAGACATAATAACAGATGAGGACAAGATCAAGGAAGATGATGACGACGAAAAGAAAGAAACACTAAAAGATAGGTGTGACATCGACAGGTATGGTAGCTGTGATAATTTTTTATTGTATCCAAATTTACAGTAACGGTGATTCTTGCGACTGCATTGTAACATTTAATGACCTCGATGAAAGTGCTTTAGTTTTTCTGCCTTTCAAAGTTACGGGAAGTCCAGACTGATTGATAATACAAGATGCCAAAAATTGTTCTTTATGCTCTACAGTTGAATTCATGAAAGGTTCCTAAATTTGCGAAGGGATCCTAAAAGTCTTAAAAGGCTTAATCCAAAGGTTTAAATGAATGAATATTAAAAGAATGCCTCAATGTTGATTAAATATGAGAATGTATCACATCAATCTTTCGAAAGTCTTAAATGTTATATTAAACTGTAAATGCGCACATCTTTATTTAAGGTTAATTGAATCTACAAAATATTCTAAAAAAAAAATAATTAAAATAAGATATCTACCTCCCTACCAAGCCCAATATGTTTGCAAGTGATTAAATTCACGAAATTGTGAAAGTGTATCAGCCCTTATCTTAGCAAGAAAACCAGACAGAGTTGACAAATTCTGTAGTGCGCAACGGCAAATTTAACATCAGACATAATCTAGCCAATGAATACGAGTATGAATTGTTGTACGTGATTGGCTGGCAACCAGTTCGGGGTTTACCCCACCCACTGTCCAAACTCAGCTGGGATAAGCTCCAGCTCACCCACGACCCGAGTGAGAATAAGCTGTTTGGTACTTGCTACATGTGTATATAATATAGATGTGGGCAAATACCTAAACCAAAATTATCGAGCCGATCCAGGACTTTCTTAAAAATATCTGGTATGGCTGCCGAAACCTGCCACCGATACTTGCGGTAAAAAAATGACTACGACTGTCAAGTCTATCAAGTCAAGTTTATTTGTATAGCCCTAAATCACAAGCAGTCTCAAAGGGCTTCACATAGACAAACAATTGACAATTATTTTCAAAGCATCCCCTGATCTTAAGCTCCCAAAAGGGCAAGGAAAAACTCCAAAAACCCCTACCAGGGGAAAAATGAGAAACCTTGAGAAGGGACCACAGATGGTAGGATCCCCCTTTCAGGATCACCAGGCTGCAATGGATGCAGAGAGGGCACATAAAATAGATAGTATGAAAATCAATGAAAAAGTGGATGTCCAAATCAAAGCAAAGAGCTGCCGGAAGAGCCCTCGATTGTCCTGGCAGTGTCTTCGATGAGGGTAATCCGCTGCAGTTCCCTCATCCTGAATTGGTCCACGAGAATCTGGATAGCCGCTGTTAGCTTGGGTGTCACCTAACCACCTCCCCAGCCGGGGGATGGGGAGAGGGAGTGAAACTCCAGCCAAATCGGCCACTACTGATTGATTAAAGGCCATAGTCGTAGAAACGTGTCTTAAATGCTTCTATTGAGGTATCAGTTCTAATATCCATTGGTAGGGCATTCCAAAGCTCTGGAGCCCAAATAGAAAATGCTCTAGACCAGGGGTCTCAAAGTCCAGTCCTCGGGGGCCGCATTCCTACATGTTTTTCCAAGTTTCCCTCGTTAAACACACCTGATCCAATTATCAGGCTGCTGCAGAACGTGAGCATGAACTGATCATTTGAATCAGGTGTGTTTAACAAGGGAAACTTGGAAAACATGTAGGAATGCGGCCCCCGAGGACTGGACTTTGAGACTCATGCCATGCCTGATCGAAAACCTCAAGTTTGGTTAAACGCCATCTGCGCTCGTGCTTTCTACATAATTGCTTAAGCATACGTGTTTCATCTGTGAACCACGGAGTAGGCAATCTACGGCGAGTTTTCAGACGTAGCAGCGCCACAGAGACGATGGCATTTAACAATGTCGCATTGAATTCATTTATAAGATTATCAATAGGGCCGATGTATGCGGGAAATATGGCGGTTGCCGGCGACAGTAACTCAGATAGCGCAGTTGCAGTCATGGAGTTAATATTACGGCTGCTATAATTCTGATTGCTCTCTAATCTTTGACAAAGAACAAAAATTTCAAATTTTATTAAGTAATGATCAGACAAAACAGTAGTGTATGGCAGTACTGTTATATTTGAAGTTGCCAGTCCTCGGGATAATACCACATCTAAGGTATTTCCATTCTTATGCGTTGCTGCCTGTACAGCTTGCGTAAAACCAAACCTATCAGTTAAAGTCTGAAACGCCGAAATAAGTGGCTCTGACGGTAAATTTATGTGGATATTGAAATCGCCCATGATTATTATATTATCCGCATTTGTCACTAGATAGCCACGTATTCTGAAAATTCATCCAGGAAGCCAGAGTAAGCCCCGGGTGGACGGTAAATAACAGCAAGATAAAACGACGGTAGAGCCGTGGATCAGACAGTGAGATTTTCAAATGTTTTAAATATGTTAATCGAACGAGACCTAAATCTAAAATCGGAATTTGAGATGAGGGCGACACCCTCACCCTTTTTTCGAGGACGCGCCACAAAATTTGGAGGCGAGGCCTCATTAAGCGGCAGCAGTTCATTAGGTTTTAACCAGGTTTCGCAAAGACCAAAAACGTTTAGATTATGTTCCAGAGACAAATACTCGATGCAGACTCATCTTTCTGGCGAGATCACAAGTCCTCGCTATTTTTTTCTTTGCGATCTCTGATTGCCTCATCCTAACATCATTGGTGTCACTATGTCCGAGTAGCTTTTGACTAGGCCTATTGCGAGTCAGCTCCCTAAGATTAGCTTCTATGTCGGGTGCTCTGCCCCCAGGAATACACATTACCGTGGCTGGATTTTTAAGCGTGATATTTCAGGTAATGGAGTCACCTATGACCAAGGTGCGAGGGCCAGTAGACCGCGATGACTTTGGACGGCTATGTGTCTTATCTGGCTCATCCCAATTAGCAAGCCGCTTGGGGCTAATGCTAACTGGGCTTGCGGGCTGACTACAGTCCGCGTCTGTGTCCGCCACATCTACTGTTATTGCACTATTCTCCTCTTGCTGGCAGACACGTCCCTCTAGCAGGGACAACCTCTCTAAGAGAAGGGTGCAGTTGGTGCACGAAGCCGTACAAACCTCTTGATCCGAGAGCCATACTTACGTGTCCGATGATCGATGGTAGACAAACAGCCACGAAGCCTCCGCTGCGAGCCAGACAGCGACGTGGATGAAAATCGAATATTTTTAGAAGTGATAATTCTATGGATTTTTCCAATGATTAATTGAATAATCATACAATTTTATTTGCATTAAAGTACATTAAAGCTTACATATCACGTTTAATTCTTCCGTTTTACGTTTTACACATTCAGTTGTGGTCTATACAAAGTGGATCAGCGATGCGTTTGTCTGAATTCCTCATTTCAATAGCATCACAGGTCACTCTTTTATTTCTGATGTGCAGCTCAGAGCAAGCCGTTTTGGTGCGGTGTCTCTAAATGCAAATGCGATACTTCACACCCCACTCCCTCCAGGCTGCAAGATGTGCGCCTCCATTTCCGGTCGGACATATTTGTAGTTTTTAGCTGAGGTGGAGTTACTTGCGCCGCAAGGTTTTTGATTGATTAAAATGTATGTCAACGGCAGAAGACTTGTCCATACAACCATACACAACACGCAACAAAATAACTCCCCTCACAATATTTATGAACACGTCTCGTAAACAAGCACTGCAGTCAAGCTACAAAGTAAGCTAATGCTAGCGTTAGCAAGAAGCTAACAAATGCATTTAACACATTATTGTGTTCCCCAATAATAATACAGCACCTTCGATGCAATTCATCTGATACAACCACTCAATATACACCCACCGGAAGTGAAAACATAGAGCGCACAGCTCTCAAATCAGCAGAAAGACTGACGCTAATGCTATGAAAACGAGTGCATAGACACGCATTATTTGTAAGAGAAATTGTTTATTATTTTTTGTCATCTCAAGCTTACCAATTTACTGTGTCCGTCATTTCCATAGATTGAAGGAACTGAATTATCAATGAAACAAAGTTTTTCGGCTAAGCCTTCTCTATACTGACAAAAGATTTCTGAAACACTCGTCCTTGAACAAGCAAGACAGATGTGGGAACACAGCTTGAAAAATGAAGTTTGACCAGGCACTTCTTTGATGTTCAGATGCTGGGGGACGGTGCAATGAGTTGTGTGGATTGATGCATCCAACAACGGAACATTTTGATCTCTCCACTTTGGCATCCTTGTTGTAGTTGTTTGAACTACAAAAGTTTCTCCGAGTAATAAAGATGGCGGATTTGCAAAACCGTTTGGCCACACCCATTAAAATTTTTGGTAGTCCTGCCCCAAAGGATGTGACGTAATAGATAAAAATATGTAATGGAAAATGGAGAAAACTGAATGCAGTAAAAAATAGCAGTTGTACTATGTTCATCTTGCTTTCAATTGTCAATTAATTAATAAGTAAAAAATAGCCCCCAAACAGATCATGAAAGTATCTCTGCAACACCTGGAGGGATAGATTATACTTTTCTACAATCTTGGAGACTCTAAGTGCACAATAAAATAAATATAAAAGCAAAAAAAGTGGATTTTCCATCATATGTTTGCCCCGAATAATATTTACTAACCAATTATTTTGTTCATTTGGTATTATTTGGTGATTAAAATGAACTAAACACGTTAAGCAGCATCACACAAGAAATATTTAGGGTCATTGTTTTCCAAAATGAAAAAGCAAATGTTAGCAAATGTCTCATTTTGATTAAACAAAAAAGCAGACTTATCGCTTTAATGAAGGACTAGAGAAATCAGAGAATTATTGCTTTTCAGAACCTTAAATCAGAACATTTGGACAATCTTCAGTTAAAAAATGTCTGCAAACAATTACTCGATTATGAACGCCTAAATTTATGAACTTTTTGAGATACGAACCAGAGCCTCGTTGCATCTACTTAGGAACCAATTTTCGACTTCAGAATCGACACATAGTCAGCACGCATTATTTGCTTTTACATTGATTCCTATGGGAAACGTTGCTTCTACTTACAAACGTTTCTACTTACAAACCCGATCGCAGGACCAATTAAGTTTGTAAGTAGAGGTACTGTATGAGGCAATGAATTTGATAATCTATTTGTTTATAACTAATTTAGTAATTTTGACACAGCTAAATCTGAAAGTTAATCCTCCTCTGCTGTAGGTAGCTCTGTATTGTAGCAATTTGACATCAGAAAGAAAGGTTTTTGTTCATAATTTTTTGTCATTGCGTTGAATAAAATTTTATAGATCAAAAGTGTTAAAGGTATTGTACTCTATTGGCGAGTGCTCAAACTCGTACTGGCATCATTCTGAGGGGGCAAAAGTGATATATGAATATAGTATGTATTCAAGTTAGGAAATACATTTTTTTAAGTGGATGCAGTCCTTAAAATTACTGTATTGGCCCGAATATAAGACGGGTGTTTCTTGCATTGAAATAAGACTGAAAAAGTGGGGGTCGTCTTACATTCGGGGTATAGACATTATACCCATTCACAACGCTAGATGGCGTCAGATACCTTTAAAGCAAATGCTGAACTTAACTCCCCAGGCCAAAGCGAACCCCAGTCACGAAGAAGAAAGCCAGCGGAGCCAGATGATGAGAGTGAGGACAGTGACACTGAGCACAGCAAAGCAAAGGATTTTTGTGAGGAGTAATGTTCTGACATGACAGATCTCAGCTACTCTCAAGTTGAAACCAGTTTGCATTATTTTATTGCAATGTTTTTCCTTATTCAGATTTGTTTCAAGACTACAGTTACAGTTAGACTTCAGTTTGATGGTTAATGCAGTTATTGCAATTTTGTTGTTTTATCACAGTAGATTGATTTATTTACATTTCAAAAACCAGAAGCCATTCATTTACAAATGTGTTTGCACTTTAGTTTACATATTTAAATGTTCAGATACTAAATAGACAGTTTTTGCATTATTTGAATGAGGCAAAATAACATGCTTTTCCTCTCGAATAAATTGTTATAATAATTTGTTTCAGATGTACTGTAATTATTTTCTGTATAAAAATTAAATTTGGTGTTCAAAAAGTCTTTTTTCAAATTTGAGTCTTTAAAAAGAGGGGCTCATTTTATAATCAGGGTCGTCTTATATTCGGGCCAATATGGTAAATCTTTAAACTTTAAAAGTTATAACAATACTTCGGGCAACAACTACCAGTCCATATCACTTGTTCTTAGTCAGGTATCCCAAACATGTATAGCTGAGTGGGACATATAATATTATGTATTATATATCATGAAATTGCAGTTCCTACTGATCTAATTTTGACAAATCAGGCTTACTCAAATGCCTTGAATTACCCGGCAAAAAAACTGTAGTTTCAAAGTCACATGAGATCTGCGACTGATGACAATTTCACTAAATGTGGTGACCTAATAAAGTTCATTAATTATCCTATTTGATTCTTATTCACCAAATGCAATAATAATTAATTACGATCCTTTGACTTGTGCTGGCAATGTATTCTTTTAGAAAAATAATTTTAGTTCCCCATTAATTTAATGAAGTATATATTTTCTTGTTTTTCATTTCAATTTAATGCTGTATTAATATTGCTGTTTTCTGTATTTTCTATCCACGTAGAGCCCTGAAGGGTGTGATGAGAGTGGGAGTCCTGGCAAAAGGGTTACTTCTTCGGGGTGACAAGAATGTCAACTTAGTCCTGCTCTGCTCAGAGAAGCCCACCAAAAGTCTCCTTACACGAATTGTGGAACTCCTCCCTAAACAGCTAACAGTACTGTCTTTCTATTTCTCATTTGATTTATTTGTGAACTGAAAACTTAAATTACCGTATTTTCGAGACTATAAGTCGCTCTGGAGTACAAATCGTACCAGCCATAAAATGCATAATAAAGAAGAAAGACATATATAAGTCACACTGGAGTATAAGTCGCATTTTGGAGGGAAATTTATTTGATAGAATCCAACACCAAGAGCAGACATGTCCACTTGAAAGGCAATTTAAAATAAAAATAGAATAGCGGCAACAACAGGCTGAATAATTGTACGGTATGCTAACGTTACATGACACAAACAACAAACTGAGAACGTTCCTGATGTAACATATTAAGAGTTATTCAGATAAATAAGCATAAATAACATGCTAACAAGTTTACCAAACCATCCGTGTCACTCCAAATCACTGAATCCAATGAAATTTTTATCCTCTGTGTCACTTTTAGACAACTCCGCTAACTCATGAGGTAAAAGATGCTGTGCTTACTCTTCTATGTGGCTTACGTCAGACTCCTTGTCAGTTGCAGTTCCAATTAATCCACAGGCCTAGAGTGCGCTCTTGCGGTTTAGTGTGAAAATAACATGTGAAATGATATTGTAATGTGTTACGCTCCTGGGTATAAGTCGCACCCCCGGGCCAAACTATGAAAATACGGTAGTGCTTGCAGCTCAATATTGTCAACCAAAAGAAATATTATTTTTTCTCGTCCAAATTTCCAAACTACTTTTTTTTGTGCGACATTTATATAAACTTGTATCTACGTATTCTATTAAACTTTTTTTGACCATATAATACTACGTATTGATATGAAGACGAACAATTCAAGAAAACGATATATCGCCTTTCTGAAGTGATAGTTTGATACTCGATAAAGGCGATGTCGTACAATATTTTGATATAGTAACAAAAAGGTACCTTTAAATATTTTTTTCATTGGATTTTATTTTGAAACCAATTCAGCTTTACCAATTCCAAAATGTAAAAAAAAATCACGTCTGCAAGTTTTATTAATATTCTAGTATAAGCTAAGTGCAACAGAAGTAGCTAGTTCTATTTTTAAACACTCACTTTCTTATTATCTGAATAGGCCTGTTCTTTTATGCATTGAAAAATCAATACAAATAATCCCATTTGATAATGTGCTTCATATAGGTGAACAATGTTCATTATTATTTTTTGTGGAACACAAAAATAGACACAGGTCATAAACAATATTTTCACATTCAATTAACCTACTGCTGTGTTGGTCTTTGGAAACAACAACTAACAATAAACAATTTTGCTTACCACCTCCACACTCACAGGTAGCCAATTTATATTTTAGTTGTTTTTCACAAGTACGTAGGCAGATGACCATAAAATAAAAGGGTATTAGGAATTTTGAGTCTGAAACCCAAGCCCCTTATGATGAAAAACACAAATGGACTTTGTTTTCCCTCGCCCGGACGCGGGTCACCGGGGCCTCCCTCTGGAGCCAGGCCTGGAGGCAGGGCTCGAAGGCGAGCGTCTGGTGGCCGGGCCTTCGCCCATGGGGCCCGGCCAGGCATAGCCCGAAATGGAAACGTGGGTCCCCCTTCCCATGGGCTCACCACCTGTGGGAGGGGCCGAAGGGGTCGGGTGCAATGTGAGTTGGGCGGCAGCCAAAGGCAGGGACCTTGGCGGTCTGATCCCCGGCTGCAGAAGCTGGCTCTTGGGACATGAAATGTCACCTCTCTGGCTGGAAAGGAGCCCGAGCTGGTGTGCAAGGCAGAAAGATTCCGACTAGATATAGTCGGACTAGCCTCCACGCACAGTTTGGGTTCCGGTACAAGCCCTCTCGAGAGGGGCTGGACTCTCTTCCACTCTGGAGTTGATTTTCATATTATGTATTACTTGTGCACTCTCTGCATCCATTACAACCTGGTGATCCTGAAAAGGGGATCCTTCCATCTGTGGTCCGTTCTCAAGGTTTCCCATTTTCCCCTGGCAGGGTTTTTTTTAGTTTTTCCTTGCCCTTTTGGGAGCTTATGATCAGGGGATGCTTTGAGAATAATTGTCAATTTGGGCGATGTGAAGCCCTTTGAGACTGTGATTTAGGGCTATACAAATAAACTTGACTTGACTTGACTTGGAGTTGCCCACGGTGAGAGGCGTCGAGCAGGTGTGGGTATACTTATTGCCCCCCGGCTGGGCGCCTGCACATTGGGGTTCACCCCGGTGAACGAGAGGGTAGCCTCCCTCCGCCTTCGGGTGGGGGGACGGATCCTGACTGTTGTTTGTGTTTATGCACCAAACGGCAGCTCAGAGTACCCACCCTTCTTGGGGTCCCTGGAGGAAGTGCTGGAGAGCGCTCCTTCTGGGGACTCCATCGTTCTACTGGGTGACTTCAATGCTCACGTGGGCAATGACAGTGAGACCTGGAAGGGCGTGATTGGGAGGAACGGCCCCCCCCGATCTGAACCCGAGCGGTGTTCTATTGTTGGACTTCTGTGCTCGACACGGATTTTCAATAATGAACACCATGTTCAAACATAAGGGTGTCCATGTGTGCACTTGGCACCAGGACACCCTAGGCCGCAGTTCGATGATCGACTTTGTAGTCGTGTCATCAGATTTGCGGCCGCATGTTTTGGACACTCGGGTGAAGAGAGGGGCGGAGCTGTCAACTGATCACCACCTGGTGGTGGGTTGGCTCCGATGGTGGGGGAAGATGCCGGTCCGACCTGGCAGACCCAAACGCTCTGTGAGGGTCTGCTGGGAACGTCTGGCAGAATCTCCTGTCAGGAAGAGCTTCAACTCCCACCTCCGGCAGAGCTTTTCCCACGTCCCGGGGGAGGCGGGGGACATTGAGTCTGAGTGGACCATGTTCCGCGCCTCCATTGTTGAGGCGGCCGACCGGAGCTGTGGCCGTAAGGTCGTTGGTGCCTGTCGTGGCGGCAATCCCCGAACCCGCTGGTGGACACCGGCGGTAAGGGATGCCGTCAAGCTGAAGAAGGAGTCCTATCGGGCCGTTTTGGCCTGCGGGACTCCGGAGGCAGCTGACAGGTACCGGATGGTCAAGCGGAACACGGCTTCGGCGGTTGCTGAGGCAAAAACCCGGGCGTGGGAGGAGTTTGGTGAGGCCATGGAGAATGACTTTCGGACGGCTTCGAGGAAATTCTGGTCCACCATCCGGCGTCTCAGGAGGGGGAAGCAGTGCAACGTCAACACTGTTTCGATACTTCGAAGACCTCCTCAATTTCACCTACACGCCTTCCATTGAGGAAGCAGGGCCTGGAGACTCTGAGGCGGATTCTCCAATCTCTGGGGTCGAAGTCACTGAGGTAGTTAAAAAACTCCTCGGTGGCAAGGCCCCGGGGGTGGATGAGATCCGCCCGGAGTTCTTAAAGGCTCTGGATGTTGTGGGGCTGTCATGGCTGACACGCCTCTACAACGTTGCGTGGACATCGGGGACAGTGCCTCTGGATTGGCAGACTGGAGTGGTGGTTCCCCTCTTTAAGAAGGGGGACCGGAGGGTGTGTTCCAATTACAGGGGAATCACACTCCTCAGCCTCCCTGGTAAGGTCTATTCAGGGGTGCTGGATAGGAGGGTCCGTCGGGAGGTCGAACCTCGGATTCAGGAGGAGCAGTGTGGCTTTCGTCCTGGCCGTGGAACAGTGGACCAGCTTTACACCCTCGGCAGGATCCTCGAGGGTGCATGGGAGTTCGCCCAACCAGTCCACATGTGTTTTGTGGACTTGGAGAAGGCGTTCGACCGTGTCCCTCGGGAGGTTCTGTGGAGGGTGCTTCGGGAGTACGGGGTGCCGAGCCAACTGATAAGGGCGGTTCGGTCCCCGTATCACCGATGCCAGAGTCTGGTCCGCATTTCCGGCAGTAAGTCGGATTCGTTCCCAGTGAGGGCTGGACTCCGCCAAGGCTGCCCTTTGTCACCGATTCTGTTCATAATTTTTATGGACAGAGTTTCTAGGCGCAGCCGAGGCGTTGAGGGGGTCCGGTTTGGGGACCTCAGCATTGCGTGATGTGGTGCTGTTGGCTTCTTCAGGCCGTGATCTCCAGCTCTCGCTGGAACGGTTCGCAGCCGAGTGTGAAGCGGTCGGGATGAAGGTCAGCACCTCCAAATCCGAGTCCATGGTCCTCGATCGGAAAAGGGTGGAATGCCCTCTCCGGATCGGGGATGAGATCCTGCCCCAAGTGGAGGAGTTCAAGTATCTTGGAGTCTTGTTCACGAGTGAGGGGAGGATGGAGCGTGAGATCGACAGGCGGATCGGTGCAGCGTCGGCAGTAATGCGGACCCTGTACCGGTCCGTTGTGGTGAAGAGAGAGCTGAGCCAAAAGGCAAAGCTCTCAATTTACCGGTCGATTTACGCTCCTACCCTCACCTATGGTCACGAGCTATGGGTCGTGACCGAAAGAACGAGATCTCGGATACAAGCGGCCAAAATGAGTTTTCTCCGCAGGATGTCCGGGCTCTCCCTTAGAGATACGGTGAGAAGCTCGGTCACCCGGGAGAGACTCGGAGTAGAGTCGCTACTCCTCCACGTTGAGAGGAGCCAGATGAGGTGGCTCGGGCATCTTATCAGAATGCCTCCTGGACGCCTCCCTGGGGAGGTGTTCCGGGCATGTCCCACCGGTAGGAGACCCCGGGGACGACCCAGGACGTGCTGGAGAGACTATGTCTCTCAGCTGGCCTGGGAACGCCTTGGGATCCCCCGGGATGAGCTGGATGAAGTGGCTGGGGAGAGGGAAGTCTGGGAGTCCCTCCTAAAGCTACTGCCCCCGTGACCCGACCCCGGATAAGCGGAAGAAGATGGATGGATGGATGGAGTCTGAAATTATATAATTTAGTATATTGATTGATAACTCGAAAATGACACATCGATGTGTGGCCAGCATCAATGTAAACAAGTACAGCTCTCAAGATGTAGCTGGATTGTGGGGCAGGCACATTGATTTTGCGTTTAAATAGCTGGATTGCCACACACCTACAATCTATTGTACTATTAAGTCCCGCAGTTAGCTTTAGCCTCTAATCAAAGTGTTAGCTGTTCATTAATGTATAACCATTGACACCACAGCGGCTGTCAATGAGGTAAATTCAGCCTTGTTTATTATAAATATCTATATCATTGCACTATGCACACGGTACAAAAAAATATTTTATGGTAGCGATTGAGTATGAATGATTACTTCGGCTCCTTTGCTATCCATATACTTGTTTTCATTGTTTTCTGTGCTTTTTTTATCTTTCTAGATAGTAGCACCAGAAAAATATGATGTTAAAGGGTCTCTCCAAGAAGCAGCCATCATTCTTACATCCTCTACAGAGCCAAAGATGCAAGTGACCATCACTTTGACTTCACCTGTAATCAGAGAGGAAAATGGCCGGGATGGAGGTTGGAAAAACCATAGCTGTTTATGTTATACCTCTTTATATTGCCTCTGCTATTTCCGGATGGAATCATTTCCAGTGTCTTGATTTGTCACTGAGAGTTTTGTGCTGCTGGCACCCCCAAACATATTTTGGGCCTTAAAGAAGCATCCTGGCAATATGTTCCCCTCATGTCAGAAACATCTGGCTTCTAAAGTTAAAAAAAAAAAAAAGAACTTCTTTCTTTCAGGCTTTGTTTATGTAAATGTTTGTAAAACCTTAAAAGATTAAAATTATTTTATTTAGGTGGGAGCCTTATAAAGAATTTAAAATATCGTGAGAGATCACTTGGAATGTAAAGCAAAAGAGGCTGCCAGCAGTATTGCTCTTTTGTCTTTCCGCTCTTTTAACTCTTCTCAGAGACTATCCCTTTCAAGCAAAGCATGACCAGTGTTTGCATTGTGATAAGTCTAGTTATATACCCTGGTGAAATTTTGTTTCCTGTGTTCTCAGGGATTCTGGTTGTGTTTTAAGAATTTTATTAGTGTTATTAATATATATAATATCAATATTCATCAGTAGAACAAACCTTACATTGTTGTTTTTACACTAAACATATTAATTTTGTTGTACAGTGATCCCTCGTTTTTCTGCAGGAGATGCATTCCAGAACCACCCGCAAAAAAACGAAAATCCACGAAGTAGAAATGATGTATTATTTCGAAATTTAAACACCATTGTACAGTGGTACCGCTAATTATGAATGCCTAGATTTACGAACTTTTTGCGATTTTTTTTTTTTTTTTTTTTTTGCATCTACCTACGAACCAACTTTTTACTTACGAACCGACGCCGCAGCCAAATCCCTCCCTTGCTACACTGTTCAGTGCATGTATTGTTCCTTTACAGTAAACAAAAGAATAAACACGTGGTATTATCACGTGTCCCGACTCCTTCTGCACCGGTTAGTGCTGCTTCCCTCGCAAGTGGCCGGCTGCTGCCACCTGCATTTGAACCCCGCAATGACGCACATTGATCAGAAGCATGTCCCGTGTGATCAGAGCTCATTGCCGCTGTCCTGACTGCTGGACAGCAGTGCTTTTTTTCCTCCACATGCACGGCAGCCATGCACCCCTCTCTTGTCCTCAGTGATGCACATTGCTCAGAGGCATGCCCTGCACTATCAGGGCTCATTGCCGCTGTCCCAACTACTGGACGGCAGTGCTTTTTTCCTACGTGCGAAGCAGCCAGCCACGCACCCAGCGCTTGTCTTCAGTGAAGCACATTGGTTATATGCACGCTATAAGCGATTATTGCCATTGTCCCGAGTCCTTCTGCACGGCGGTTCACTTTTTCTTTGTGCGCGGCTGTGTCACGTCTCCACTCTCACCCTGCTGGTTGGCTGAAGCCCCCTCCGCAGTAGACCTTGGGGCGTGCATCACCAATACGGAACTGCGCGTGCTAATCGACGTTGATCGCCACCACCTGTCCCGTGTTACCCACTGATTAGGGCGTGTATAAAGACGCCGTTCTTTGCCGGTCAGTCGTCGCCATTTTGCCTGCTTTGGCACACGCACGCCTGCCACCTGATTACCGTTTGCCTGATCCGCTGTGTAACAAGATGCCACAACGACGCACGACGCGAGCTCGCTGACTGGCTCGTTAGTCGCCTTGTGCATCTGCTCTGCTGACATTCCAGCCTCCCTTTTCCTTTTTTCGCATTCCCTAAATAAACAGTCCGTGTTGCACATGGTTGTCCAGTCCGAAAGGTGACACGCAAAGTGGCGAGGGATCACTGTATATGTTACGTGTCAACATTTGGATCATGGCAGATCAGAATCCCCCCCACACACCAAATGAGACAGAGATGTTATTTCTTTTTTTCCACAGGAAACAAATTGTAATTTTGTGTTCAGGTGAACAGTTCACCATATCGCTTGATCCAAAGTGCTCCCCTGAGTATATTCACAGCTTTTGAATTCAAAATGTGGCTCAATATATGTAAGGTTACCTACAGCAATGCCAGATTCACACAATGTCTTCTAACCACAGCCATGAGCTATAATCTTTGTAATCAGATAAATGACTTGTTTTCTTAGGGGAGTATTATTGAGCCTAAAGTAACAAGGCTTTGGTAGACTTGGTTGGTTGGACCTGAGTACAGCCTTGGACATAAATTGTCTGTTGAGGTCTTATTCAAGCCCACTGATGCCAGGTATGCATGCAGTGATATCTTAACCTCTTGATTGCTGGCATTGCTTTCTCTCCCTCAGCACTCATCGCAATTTTGTTTTGTTGTTTATCATAGTACAGTCTTCACATATTCAACGAAATGACCCGTTTTATTGCTTTGACCTAAATAAACAGAAATTGTCTATTGGTTTCTCCCATCAGATTTAGTAGAGCCCAAGAACTTCGGAAGGATTTTTGACCAAGGTTTTCCCACACCCCAAAAATGTTGCCACACCTACCATTGCCATGCTGCTTTTTATCAGGTCGTTGTCATGGTTCTTGACCTTTAACTTCACTTTGCAACTCCTTTTAATGGTCGTCAAGAGCCATCATCCTCCCAATGTGTCATTGGAGGTCAACTACTTCTCACCATATCTTAGCTAAAGTGACTTTTCAACAAATCTATTACCTGATAAAATGGTAATGGCTGCATGTCGTGTCAGCCTAAACTAGTGTGGACTAATAGCCTAGATCGTGGTGGTTTCAAAATAAAGCAATCCACAATATTGAATCAAAGACAAAATCTGTGTGTGTAGTGTGTAGCCATCCAGTAAGTCAGAATGTTCATGTTAAAGTTGTTGTTCATAGTATTAAGTTTGAAGAAACTTGTAAAAGGAAAAACAAATGTGGGTTGCTTTGTAAAGAATCATTGGTATGTGTGGCAATGTGTTTGTTCTTTGCCAGCCTTGCTTACCTGGTCAAACACCCATTCCTCATCAACATTTTGACACTTCAAATCCATTTTTAGATGTAACTTCGGGTTTGGTGAAAGACCCAGCGGACGTCTTGGACAGGCAAAAATGCCTTGACGCTCTGGCTGCTCTGCGCCACGCTAAGTGGTTCCAGGTTCGGAACATCATTTTATTTTATTATTGTAGCCTTATGAGATGCATTATTTGTTTAATTTATTTTGTTTTTATACATTTGAATCTTCCATTACTGATGAAAATATCCATTAAGCATTTAAAAACAAATCCCTCTAAAGAATTTGATTTGTGAGCATTTGATGCACTAAATATGCAAACTGGCATCCTAGTTTTGCCATTTCAAGTGTAGTTGCAAAATATTCCATAAGGCTGCACGATACCTTGCACCAAGTTGTGCAAAAGTGTTTGTATCTTTTACTCTACTACATTTGTATCTTTTACTCTACTACGTGTACGAAATGGGGATTGATAGACAAAGGAAAATCTGATTAGTTTCCTGTGTTACCACTTCCTGTGCTAAATCACGGGTAAATTATTGCAGACATCCTGAGCTCCTTCAGTCTCCATTCTCTCAAATGAACTTTTGTATTTTGAAATACATGTTTGTGGGTTTCCTTGATCAACCTTGGGTCAGGGTTTAGAAGATGGCAAGGAAGTCCTCATTTCTTGTGCATCTTGCGAACTTTGAACTCTTACTAACTGTGAGGTACAGGGCTACTGGCAATGGCAGCTGATTGCAAACTTTGATGGCTCATTAATGCCTCAAACCATACTCAAGCTTCCATTATGAACAGTAGTCGTTGGACCTCTACGAATGGTTTGACTATCCACAACTCACCTTTGATTTAGCACATAAATGTAACTTTATTATATCACAAGGCTAGAGCAAATGGACTGCAGTCATGCGTGATCATCATTCGGATACTCCGAGACCTCTGTCATCGAGCTCCAACCTGGTCGTCCTTCCCAGGATGGGTGAGTGTGCCTATTGGGATATGACAACTTCTGTTGCGCATCAATAATTGGGACAAACTGGGTACTGTTTGGTCTGTAACAATACTGAAGTTAAAATGTAATACATATGTGAATATCTCATATTTTTTTTGGGGGGGGGGCGGTGAAAAAATCCTAATATCAGCCGTGACCCAGCGAGGATAATCCGTACAAAAAATGGATGATAAATAGATGGATATGTATTCTATACTTCTTTTTTATTATATTTAATTTTATTACCGTGGGAACAAGCTGTATAGAAGATGGATGGATGGATGGATGGATGGATGGATGGATGGATGGATGGATGGATGGATGGATGGATGGATGGATGGATGGATGGATGGATGGATGGATGGATGGATGGATTTTGATTACATAGAAACATGTTATGTTGTTGAGCAATGAAAAATCCAATATGATTATTCAAACGTCTACAAAAATTACAAATAAAGCAAAAGCTAAACTTTTTTTCCTGCGCAGTAATTATTAACCCACTGCGTTTAGTTTTTAACTGAAGGACATCTTGTAGTGCTGCTTTTCACCTTTAGATGATAGTGTCGGTCCATGGCTACAGTGGAGTCTGACAGGACCGTCTCCTCTGAGGAGGTGCAGTGGGTCAAACATCATGGCAAAAATTGCAAATCTTGTATGAATGAGGTGGTTGTATGTTTATCCTAATTGTTCTATAGTTTACATTTTTGCGACCCCAAGCATTAATAATTCGGTGCTCGTTTTTCATGACCAAATTGTTACCCAATTTGAATTACCACTGATATGTGCACAGCATGAATATGCACATGCAAGCGTGCGTGTGTGTTTGACAATTCACATGCAGAATTGAATATTTAAATAAAAATGACAAATACAACACACACCTCAATTTAAAAAAAAAAAACGTGGAAAATAGTGCATATTTGTGGAATTAAAAAAACAAAAAATAACAAATTTTTTTGGATTGGAAAAATATTTGTGTAACGAAAAAACGTGAAAATCACAAATGTATTTCTGTACTTGAATAACACGTGAAAATCACAAATATATACGTATGTGGATCAGAAAAACAAAGGAAATCTCAGATATATTTGTGTGAATAATGTTGCTACAAATCTCTCCCCATAGTTCGGATGCATGGTTCACCACTCTCAATCTGCAGACTGATTATCTTTCTGGTGCCATTTTTTGGCACTCTCCATTGTCTTGTCCTTTTCATTTTTCTGTAGTTGTCCGAAGTTCTGTTCTCTGATTCAATATCGTGACCACCGTTCTCTCATTATCAGTTAAGCTGAATTTTTTATTTTTCTGTAGTTGTCCGAAGTTCTGTTCTCTCATTCGATATCGTGACCACCGTGAGCCATAAGGTGGCTGCAATACTACAATGCTCATGATGCACTGCATTTCTGTTTCTGGTGGCCCTTTTAAACCATAGAGTGATTCTGTCACATACAATTGTTTTATTACGATAAATTCATTTATAAATAGAGTATAGGTGGACCCCCTGCTAACTGCTACTCTCAGTTAGACTTAGACTTAGACTTAGACTTAGACTCAACTTTATTAATCCCTTGGGATTACTCCTTCAGGGAAATTCTGTGTAAGGGCATGTCGCTTGTTTACGATAATAAACGCCATGAGCCTTATTTTTGTTCTAGGCACAAGTCTAGCACAAAGCGCAGTCTACCTGCGCGCCTGGGTTGTGATTTCTTTCTTGTGGTATTTTGCTAGATCTTGTGCTGGTAAACTTGCCATTGTGGGATGGAAGTTGACTTTTCCCAGCCAATTAGCACGGTATCGATCAATTGCATCAAAATCAGGACGGTCGAAACGCAAATAAAGCCAGCCATGCCAGACATTGCGGAAACGAAAAAATCCCCCTACTTGGGGATCATACCCGTGGCCCTGACTTGGAAGCGCAGAGCATTAACCAGGCCGCCGAGCGCCCTAACCAGGCCGCCGGCTTGCCTTGTTGCCTTCTGGCTGCAATAGAAGTTCCAACCGAGGGTGTAATTCCTGAAACATTTAATATTCTCGACCTTTCTCAGACTATTGCCCCCCCCCCCCCCCTTTATCATCAAGATGCCCTTCAACATGCACATCAATCTGGTATTGATCAACGTGCTGCTAATAAATTTACATTGACCTGGGGAATAGCTGTGTGAACACACAAGTCCTTATATATTTTTGAAATGTCACTGTGATTGCCTCCCGACAGGCTTACCTGTATGTCAATCAAGAAATGGGATGGATTCTAGCCTATCAAAAAATTGTTTTATTTTTTTAAATGTAATGCAATCGACCAGTAGTAGCTTACTTCTGTGATGCCCCTGACCATGGTTGCCGTAATGCCGAAAGCGATGCGACCTTGTAATTTACTAGTCGTACTAAAACGTACTGAAACATTTTGGCAGAGCGGTGTTTACAACCAGTATGGATCAACAAATTGATCCATATATAAGGCGCTCTGCATTATAAGGAGCACTGTGGTTTTTTTAGTACATTTAAAGTTTTTATGTGTGCCTTATAGTGCAGAAAATACGGTAAATCAAATTAGACTTGCTTTTCCCCAGTGTAAAATTTTGTCTACTTTCTTTTCATCAAATTTAGAGATGCGCTGGTGCGTGAAGCAGAAATGTCCAGTGAGGCATGGCGCGAATACCAAATTTACAAACACGCTTTTTCACACATTAAACACATTTCCAATCCAAATCTCTAACCATTCTTTCACTTTAGGCCATGGAGCTGCTTGTGGAAAAGGCCATCAGTAGTGCCGCTGCACCGCTTAGCCCAGGCGATGCACTAAGGCGTGTCTTCGAATGCATTTCATCTGGGATTTTACTCTCTGGTAATATTAATTTTTTTTAATGACATGATTCCTGTTGATTCTCTTATAAATTATTTGATCTCACTAGCAGGCATTTCTAAAGTCCTGCCCTCGTAATTTTTCTTTTAATTTGACTTTGCCATGTTATAAGGCTGGATTTTTCTTGCCGTAACTGGCTGTGGAAGCAAATTCTTTCCGCTTCTATCACAATGACACTTTTTTTCTTAAGGGGTTGCCGACCAACTCAAATTATATTATTTTATTTTGCACCAAAGGAGGATAGACCTATACAGGCTATTTACTTGAATCTGTTTTGGGTATCTCGGCTACATTTGACATATTTTGGATGGGTAAATGATTCACAAAATTAGCTGGAAAATAAATCAAGTCCAAATAATAAGTCAATTTTATTTAATTATTTTCCATTTCCAATTTTGCTGACTACCTGCAATACCGCAACGGACCACCGGTTAACAATCCCTGCTTTACACTAACCCGGGGGAGATCATGCATAGCAAAACCAAAGTGAGTCACGGTTACACATGATTCTCTTATTGCATTGTGGTCCTATACACAATATTAAGGCTTTATAAAGCCTCCCTCAGACTTGTATGCTACACAAACTTTTCCCATTCCCTTAATTACCATTCCCATACTGTTCTGTGCGTGCATTGTACCTTTACAGTAAATATAAGATCAAACACACAATATTGTCACGTGTCCCGACTCCTCCCGTTGGTTTCTTTCTCTTGCGCACAGTCGGCTTTCCCCACCTCCCACGCTTGTCCTCAAGTCTGCAGATTGCTCACAGGCATGCCTCGTGCTATCAGCGTATGTTTAAACACAGTTCTCTTGTCACTCATAGTAAACCCGCAAAATAGTGAAGTTGCAGTAGGTGAAGCGCGAAGTGGTGAGGGATCACTGTACTTCTGGTAAATTACACAATAAATGAAATATTTTCAAATTTTAAAAAATTAGTCGAATAAAATAAAAATTACATGTGAAACAATATAACATCCTAAAGTATATTAACGCCCACCGTCATTGGTTGTTTTCTATCAAGGAGTTGATTGTGCAACAGTAATGGTTTCTACAATAAAGCTGACTTTGACTTTGACAATTTCGGTTATTGTGGCATAAAAAACAATTTTTTCCGTTATTCCTTTGGTTTGGACTAAAGAACCCTGGTAAGGGTTTGCAAATGCTGCTGAAAGTTGCTTTTGCAGAAATTGTATCCTTCAAGTTATCTTCAAATGAACAAGCAGTTAACTTTGTCTTGTATCTTACTACATTCACACTAAGGGAGATGTATTTGTTTTAACAGGTGGGCCAGGACTGATGGATCCATGTGAAAAGACTGCTGTCGATACCCTAGAAGCAATTGGAGAGCAGGAAAGAGAGGACATAACCTTAAGTGCCCAGGTTACAAGCTCGTTTTTTCTTCTGTATATTTTTGACATTGCAAGATGGCATGCATATAACACATTTGAAATTAGGGCTGAAAGGTTAGACGTATTCAAACCAACATCCTACAAATTCAGTACCTAGTAAAGGTAGGATGTTGTGTAAGATTCAATATAAAACAGAGTGCAGTGATTTGAGAATTCTTTTCAACGCACCACAAAGACAATTCAAGCTTTCTGGAAAACAGCTCTCATTGCTAAAGAGCAACATGACAACAAGGAGACTGACGAAAGGGAACTTGGCATAATTAATGGCGAACTTGCCCGACTGTTAAATCGGATACAGAAGACGAGGACTTTGCGTATGAATATCAATGAACAATAATGTGAGTACAGTAGAGGACATGGTTAAACACTAGAAAACAGTACAACTAAACGTTTTTCTGTTGTTGTTGTTGTTTTTTTTGTTTGCCATAAGTCATGGCATGCATGCGCCCTCCAATGCAGTGTGTCCTATATGTGGATTAAGTATAGAAATGTCCCCGCAATTGAGTCTACGCCTTTTACCCTGCAGCACTTAATGGTGCGGAAAATACTGTAATTTTTTTTGATAGGGCTCCACTGTGATACTAATAAAATCTATCTGACTGACATCAGTGATCTGGTAGAGACAAAGAGAGAAACAAACAAACTCAAATGTTAATTCACTCTTAAAAGAATAATTCAACTGCTGTGTATGCGTCTTGTGGCTTTGTCTCTACAGGTTGCGCTGAGGCTGTTGGCATTCCGTCATGTTCATAAGGTTTTGGGCATGGACCCTCTGCCGCAGATGAACACTCGTTTCGTTGTGAACAGCAGTCGCAAGCGTCGCCATGAGAACAGTGACGGGGGAGACAGCTTTGAGGGTGAAGGCAAAAAGGATAAGAAGGATTATGATATTTTGTAAGCTTCACAGTCGCAACATGTTAGAGAAAAAGTTGTACTCACCTGTCTAAAATGGGGTTCACCATCTACTGTGTGTACTGGCTTAGCTACAATATAAAGCTTTTTTCTCCCTTTTGTTTTTTTTATGCTATAAATGCACCGGTGTAATTCCAACCTCACTTGTAATAATAGAGAAAGAAAACTGTCTTGGTGTATTGGTTTTAGTTGTAGATTTCCTAATGTTTGGGTTCCATCTGTACAAGTTAAAGCAGTTTTTTTTAACCTGAAAAAGTTAAATTATTAAGTTTTGTGATATTGTCAAATGTTGGTGACATTGGCTTTCTTAACAATGCGCTGTTACTTTCCTTTGCTTGCTTTGATGTGGTGGAGAGACATGTTTTATTCTATTGTGCATCAGGAGGCAAGGGGGTTATTCATTCATTTATACGGTTCTGTTCCAAGATGAATTTTTTTTTTTTTTTTGGCTACTGAGACACATTAATCTGGCCAATTCACTCTTCTAAAGGGTCTTGAAGTATGGAATTGCTGCTTGTATACTCTTAAATAGATGGAGAGACTTTGATTTGTGGAAAGCATGACTATATTCTGAATGCATATATTGGAATTGGAAATGTATTTTTCCTCAAGGAAGTTAGTCTTGTCACCCTTTTGTCTTGGCTAAGTGCTATATTCAATGCTGGAAGTAAAACAAATCCTGTTTGGAAAGGGATGGTCATATACCTCTCTCTGTTTGACGTGTTCTGAACGCTTATGTTCTAACATGCTTCCTGCTGTGCAATTCCAGGAGCACAATAAATTTACAGATTTAAGAGCTATGTGCTTTCTGATGTGCTTTCTAATGTGCGTACGTGTGTGTGTGCGTGCATGGGTGTGTGTTATGGTGTGATGGTGTGTTGGTGCGGATAGATAGATAGATAGATAGATAGATAGATAGATAGATAGATAGATAGATAGATAGATAGATAGATAGATAGATAGATAGATAGATAGATAGATAGATAGATAGATAGATAGATAGATAGATAGATAGATGCAATAAGCACGGCAATCCCTCACTGAGGTGTTGTCACCTTGGCCACCCCACTGAAAAATGCCTGGCGAAATTCCTTGTCCTACCTATTGCTATGTTTAACATTGGCTCCTTAAGATGGTAACACAGTTGTGACACGGTATGCAGTCTTGACTGAAAGAAATCAG
This sequence comes from Syngnathus scovelli, assembly GCF_024217435.2. Classification (NCBI taxonomy): domain Eukaryota; kingdom Metazoa; phylum Chordata; class Actinopteri; order Syngnathiformes; family Syngnathidae; genus Syngnathus; species Syngnathus scovelli. Next base: position 8,706,686 of record NC_090849.1, on the reverse strand, counting down.
TCTGCAGCATTGAATACGGTTGTGACGTGGTATGCAGTCCTGACTGAAAGAAATCTGTCTGCAGCATTGAACTTTCTTGTGACGTCTGAGGTGCCTTTTGTTATACTTCACAATCATCAGTGTGAATAGCCCGGATGTGGAAAGAAATGAGTCGTACCTGCGCACATGCTTTACCAAAGAGCAATTCCATTACTGCGTTTGCTCACAAAGCGTTGTGCTGTCATTGGCTGCATACCTCCCACTCTGCCACTCACATGTGACACAAACGCCTCCTATGACCAGTCTCCGCAACGCCTAGATTGCTGCCTTCCCCTCTGGATTCTCAGAAAACTTGATGCTGAAAACTACCTGACCCAGTGAGAGGCGAAGTTATCTCATTCAAGGATTCTTTAAGGTAGGTCTGAGAAGGTGGAGGACTATCATCATCATCATCATCGTGTGTTAAATCTTGGCGTATCCACTTTTTTTTTGTCACATCAGCATGGATATTTTGTCATCACATAAGAGAAAGCCACATCATCATCACCTGCTTCACACAATAGCTATCTAAGTATGTCTGAGGAAACAGTACTTCTATTCTCGTTTCCTTGAAAGAAGCCTGATAAAAAGTTCAGGAATGACATTTCACTACTGCCTCCCTCCATCATTAGGTATGCTGTGTGTGTCGGGTGGATGAAGGCCAGGCATGACCCCTCAATGAAACATAGATGAGGTTTTAAATGTCATCCCACAGAAAAAAAGCTACAAACCGGTTAAAAAATGACTGTCATCACTGTCCATCCAAATTGATTGATTATTGATTGATTGATTGTACTGTTGAACAAATAAACACATTTACACAATATAAAGCTAAAAATTTAGGAGAATTAAAGAGCTATGTATCATAGTTCAGAGAAGTTTACGTGTTCAAAGGGAGTGGAAAGATCTAATCCCACCCCCTTGTTTTCTCTATTAATGGATCATGTCATAACTTGAACAGAACGTTGCGTAGAAAAATGCATTTTTCATGTCAGTAAAGTAATTTATCAAACATTTAATCACGCGAACAGAAGTGGGGAAAGCCATGAAGGCCATGAAGGATGGAAAGGCAGCTGGACCATCTAGAGTGGTGGCAGAGATGCTAAAGGCAGCGGGAGACGTCGGTGTGCAGTGGATGACTGACCTGTGTAACAGTGTCATCGCTGAGGGGCACATTCCGGAGGACTGGACAAGAAGCGTCCTGGTGCCGCTATTCAAAGGGAAGGGGGACCCACTTGCATGCGGGTCATACAGGGCCATAAAGCTGCTGGAGCATGGAATGAAGTTGTTAGAGAGGGTGTTGGAAAGGAGGGTGAGGTCACGGGTAGAGGTGGACAAGATGCAGTATGGCTTCATGTTAAAGTTAAAGTCCCAATGATTGTCACACACACATCTGGGTGTGGCGAAATTTGTCTCTGCATTTAACCGTGTGATTTTGATCCATGCCCTGGGGGAGAGGGGAGCAGTGAGCAGTAGCAGTGCCGCGCTCGGGAATCATTTGGTGATCTAACCCCCCAATTCCAACCCTTAATGCTGAGTGCCAAGCAGGGAGGCAATGGGTCCCATTTTTATAGTGTTTGGTATGACCCGGCCGGGGTTTGAACCCACAACCTTCCAGTCTCAGGGCGGACACTCTACCACTAGGCCACTGAGCTGGGTAAAGGTACAACAGACGCAATTTTTGTCATCCGACAGATGCAGGAGAAACACCAGGAGAAGAGGAAGAGGTTGTAATTCGCTTTTGTTGACCTGGAAAAAGCATTCGACAGGGTGCCAAGGGAGGTGGTGAGATGGGCCCTAAGGAAGTCGGGCCTGGAAGAGGGACTGGTTAAGGCTGTGATGACTCTCTACTGCAGAGCATGCACAGCTGTTTTAACAGGAGTTGGCGACAGTAATGGGTTTGAAGTAAGGGTAGGGGTGCACCAGGGATCAGTGCTCAGCCCATTATTGTTTGCCATCGTGATGGATGTGGTATCGAGGGAAGTGAGGGGTGGACTACCATGGGAGCTGCTCTACGCGGATGACCTGGTATTGATGGCTCACAGTCGAGAAAACCTAGCTAGGAAGCTAGCAGCCTGGAAGACCTGCCTGGAAGTGAAAGGAATGAAGGTGAATGCGGCAAAATCAAAGGTCATGGTCGGTGGTGCTGGCCTGGGAGTGATACCACAGTCAGGGGCATGGCCATGTGGAGTTTGCGGGAAGGGGGTGATAGCTAACTCTATCCGGTGCAAGGGTTGTCAGAGATGGGTACACCGGAGATGCAGCGGAGTAAAAGGCAGCCTACTAGCTGCAAGTGAGACCTTCAAATGCAAGCGGTGCAGGGGAAAAGTCACTCAAGCAGACCCAGCTGAGCAAGAGGGGCTCATAGTAGATGGGGAGATGTACGAGGTGGTGGACAGCTAATGCTACCTTGGAGACATGCTTAACGCTGATGGGGGGGGTGGACCTAGCAGTGACCACAAGGGTGAGAAGCGGGTGGTGGAAATTCAGGGAACTCATGCCCTTCTTAACATCTAAGGCCCCATCCCTGAAGATGAGAGGTCAAGTGTACTCAGCCTGCGTCAGAAGTAGTATGACGTACGGAAGTGAGGCATGGGCCCTGAAAACAGAACACGAAGAAAAACTAAACAGATCAGAAATGAGGATGATCAGATGGATGTGTGGTGTGTCAATTGAGTCCGAGTGGACCATGTTCCGTGCCTCCATTGTTGAGGCAGCCGACCGGATCTGTTGCCGTAAGGTCGTTGGTGCCTGTCGTGGCGGCAATCCCTGAACCCGCTGGTGGAATTGGAGACTCTGAGGCGAACTTTCCAATTTCTGGGGTTGAAGTCACTGAGGTAGTTAAAAAACATCCTCGGGGGCAAGGCCCCAGTGGTGGATGAGATCCGCCCGGAGTTCTTAAAGGCTCTGGATGTTGTGGGGCTATCATGACTGACACGCCTCTACAACACTGCGTGGACATCGGGGTCTGTGCCTCTGGATTGGCAGATTGGGGTGCTGGTTCCCCTATTTAAGCAGGGGGACCGGAGGGTGTGTTCCAATTACAGGGGAATAACACTCCTCAGCCTCCCTGGTAAGGTCTATTCAGGGGTGCTGGAGAAGAGGGTCCGTCGGGAGGTCGAACCTCGGATTCAGGAGGAGCAGTGTGGCTTTCGTCCTGGCCGTGGAACAGTGGACCAGCTCTACACCCTCGGCAGGATCCTCGAGGGGGCATGGGAGTTCGCCCAACCAGTCCACATGTGTTTTGAGGACTTGGAGAAGGCATTTTGAATATGATCTGTACAAATAGCAGGGATTGGAACTAGCGACCATTCTCATTTTCAAACAAGGCAGGATGCTCAAGGACATTGATGCACCACCTGTTTGTGACTAATCTTAACCTTTAAAGTTCTTAAGGCTTACTTTAAGGAAGTGTTTTCCGTTTCCTCACTTCTGTTACCAGGTGTTTGTGAGTTAAAACTCTGCTCTGATTTTCAGATACCCCTCACCGTGTTGCCGTATATTTGGTCAAAATGTTTGCCGTTTGATGTGATCTCATAAGATAAACATACATCTTTCATTAATCTGACCTGCAGGCACTGAAGTGATGGAGACTGTTATTCATAATAACAGTGTCATATTTTATGAGAATCACTGATAGCAGTTTTTTAGGGATGGTTTTTTTTTAATGCTGTTAATAAATGCATTTGTTTTCAAAAAACTTTTTTTGAATATCCATGCTTTACTACCTACTAAAGGCCAAAACCTTTTATGCAATGACCTTTACAGGTCGTTTATATTACTTCACACAAACACTACATCCATCTGCTCCTGGTTCGGCCCCCCGGTCAAAATTTAGAACCCAATTCGGCCCGCAAGTCAAAAAGTTTGCCCACCCCTGGGCTAGAGACATCCCTTTTTTTTTTCAATTAGAACGGAATTTGATAGAATGTATGAAGTGAACACATTTGCCACATTGGAAATTAAAAATGGACACCGATTACTAAGAATAAAGCTGAAATGAAATGCCAGTTTATCGATCGGGTCCCGCACGAAGCCAAACTGGCGGCGCCATTACTGTGACGTCACAAGTTGTACATCTGGATGTCAACAAACCCAAACAACATGGCAGATGATAGCGACAGCTCCGTTTCTAGCGGCAAAATTAGCATCATTTTATCATTTTATCCGATTCAGAGACCTCTTTTGACGCAGAATATGATGAATCTAGCAGTTCACTTGGGCTGAGCTGAGCACATTTTCTGAATTGTGCCCCTCCCGTCACTCTGGTTAGGTTGGCATAGTAAAAAGTGCTCTTGGGGGCTTTAGAGTGCCGAGTTGATCTCGGCACATGAAGACATGACCACCTGCAACGTTTGGTTTAGGTTTTATAAGCATTTTTAATTTTATTGCTTAAATCGCATTTTCTCGACGAGCTGAGCACGTTTTCTGAATTGTGCCTCTCCCGTCACTGTGGTTAGGTTGGCATAGTAAAAAGAGTAGAGTGCCGAGTTGACCACTGCGAATGAAGAAATGAACATCTGCAGTGTTTGGTTTAGGTTTTAGGCGCATTTTTAATTTTATTTCTTAAATCGCATTTTTTCGACGAGCTGAGCACGTTTTCTGAATTGTGCCCCTCCCGTCACGCTTCGACATGCTTTTCAAAGTCAAAGTCTCAAAGTCTCCTTTATTGTCAATTCCTCCGCATGTCAAGACACACAAAGAGATCGAAATTACGTTTCTCACTATCCCAGGGTGACAAGACAGCGTTCACAACGCACATACAAGTAAACAACACAGGAAAAATAAAACAAGAAGATGAACAATGAGTGATAGCGCGCTAACCGCTCCCGATGCACAGCAGAGTCCGGAAAGATAAGACAGAGTTCACAACGCACATACAAGTAAACAACGCAGGAAAAATAAAACAAGAAGATGAACAATAAGAGTGATAGCACGCTAGCCGCTCCCGATGCACAGCAGAGTCCGGAAAGATGACAGTCAACCAGGCCACTGTGAACACGAGCACACAGCAGGCACGCACTGTCCGGTTCGTGGATCCTATCAGGCGAACTCAACCCATCTTGTCGTCCCGCGAACGAATGTACGCCAGGATAATGGAAGGCACGTCTAGGCGAGCTGGGTTGGCCGCAAACCATCCATCTTCTTCCGCTTATCCGGGGTCGGGTCGCGGGGGCAGCAGCTTTAGGAGGGACTCCCAGACTTCCCTCTCCCCAGCCACTTCATCCAGCTCATCCCGGGGGATCCCAAGGCGTTCCCAGGCCAGCTGAGAGACATAGTCTCTCCAGCGCGTCCTGGGTCGTCCCCGGGGTCTCCTACCGGTGGGACATGCCCGGAACACCTCCCCAGGGAGGCGTCCAGGAGGCATCCTGATAAGATGCCCGAGCCACCTCATCTGGCTCCTCTCAACGTGGAGGAGTAGCGACTCTACTCCGAGTCTCTCCCGGATGACCGACCTTCTCACCCTATCTCTAAGGGAGAGCCCGGACATCCTGCGGAGAAAACTCATTTCGGCCGCTTGTATCCGAGATCTCGTTCTTTCGGTCACGACCCATAGCTCGTGACCATAGGTGAGGGTAGGAGCGTAAATCGACCGGTAAATTGAGAGCTTTGCCTTTTGGCTCAGCTCTCTCTTCACCACAACGGACCGGTACAGGGTCCGCATTACTGCCGACGCTGCACCGATCCGCCTGTCGATCTCACGCTCCATCCTCCCCTCACTCGTGAACAAGACTCCAAGATACTTGAACTCCTCCACTTGGGGCAGGATCTCATCCCCGATCCGGAGAGGGCATTCCACCCTTTTCCGATCGAGGACCATGGACTCGGATTTGGAGGTGCTGACCCTCATCCCGACCGCTTCACACTCGGCTGCGAACCGTTCCAGCATGAGCTGGAGATCACGGCCTGAAGAAGCCAACAGCACCACGTCACCTGCAAAAAGCAGAGACGCGATGCTGAGGTCCCCAAACCGGACGCCCTCAACGCCTTGGCTGCGCCTAGAAATTCTGTCCATAAAAATTCTGAACAGAATCGGTGACAAAGGGCAGCCTTGGCGGAGTCCAACCCTCACTGGGAACGAATCCGACTTACTGCCAGAAATGCGGACCAGACTCTGGCATTGGTGATACAGGGACCGAACCGCCCTTATCAGTTGGCTCGGCACCCCGTACTCCCGAAGCACCCTCCACAGAACCTCCCGAGGGACACGGTCGAACGCCTTCTCCAAGTCCACAAAACACATGTGGACTGGTTGGGCGAACGCCCATGCACCCTCGAGGATCCTGCCGAGGGTGTAGAGCTGGTCCACTGTTCCACGGCCAGGAGGAAAGCCACACTGCTCCTCCTGAATCCGAGGTTCGACCTCCCGACGGACCCTCCTCTCCAGCACCCCTGAATAGACCTTACCAGGGAGGCTGAGGAGTGTGATTCCCCTGTAATTGGAACACACCCTCCGGTCCCCCTTCTTAAAGAGGGGAACCACCACCCCAGTCTGCCAATCCAGAGGCACTGTCCCCGATGTCCACGCAACGTTGTAGAGGCGTGTCAGCCATGACAGCCCCACAACATCCAGAGCCCTTAAGAACTCCGGGCGGATCTCATCCACCCCCGGGGCCTTGCCACCGAGGAGTTTTTTAACTACCTCAGTGACTTCGACCCCAGAGATTGGAGAATCCGCCTCAGAGTCTCCAGGCCCTGCTTCCTCAATGGAAGGCGTGTAGGTGGAATTGAGGAGGTCTTCGAAGTATTCTCCCCACCGACTCACGACGTCCCGAGTCGAGGTCAGCAGCACGCCATCCCCACTGTAAACAGTGTTGACGTTGCACTGCTTCCCCCTCCTGAGACCCCGGATGGTGGACCAGAATTTCCTCGAAGCCGTCCGAAAGTCATTCTCCATGGCCTCACCGAACTCCTCCCACGCCCGGGTTTTTGCCTCAGCAACCGCCGAAGCCGCGTTCCGCTTGGCCATCCGGTACCTGTCAGCTGCCTCCGGAGTCCCGCAGGCCAAAACGGCCCGATAGGACTCCTTCTTCAGCTTGACGGCATCCCTTACCGCCGGTGTCCACCAGCGGGTTCGGGGATTGCCGCCACGACAGGCACCAACGACCTTACGGCCACAGCTCCGGTCGGCCGCCTCAACAATGGAGGCGCGGAACATGGTCCACTCAGACTCAATGTCCCCCACCTCCCCCGGGACGTGGGAAAAGCTCTGCCGGAGGTGGGAGTTGAAGCTCTTCCTGACAGGAGATTCTGCCAGACGTTCCCAGCAGACCCTCACAGAGCGTTTGGGTCTGCCAGGTCGGACCGGCATCTTCCCCCACCATCGGAGCCAACCCACCACCAGGTGGTGATCAGTTGACAGCTCCGCCCCTCTCTTCACCCGAGTGTCCAAAACATGCGGCCGCAAATCCGATGACACGACTACAAAGTCGATCATCGAACTGCGGCCTAGGGTGTCCTGGTGCCAAGTGCACACATGGACACCCTTATGTTTGAACATGGTGTTCATTATTGAAAATCCGTGTCGAGCACAGAAGTCCAACAATAGAACACCGCTCGGGTTCAGATCAGGGGGGCCGTTCCTCCCAATCACGCCCTTCCAGGTCTCACTGTCATTGCCCACGTGAGCATTGAAGTCACCCAGTAGAACGATAGAGTCCCCAGAAGGAGCGCTCTCCAGCACTTCCTCCAGGGACCCCAAGAAGGGTGGGTACTCTGAGCTGCTGTTTGGTGCATAGACACAAACAACAGTCAGGACCCGTCCCCCCACCCGAAGGCGGAGGGAGGCTACCCTCTCGTTCACCGGGGTGAACCCCAATGTGCAGGCGCCCAGCCGGGGGGCAATAAGTATACCCACACCTGCTCGACGCCTCTCACCGTGGGCAACTCCAGAGTGGAAGAGAGTCCAGCCCCTCTCGAGAGGGCTTGTACCGGAACCCAAACTGTGTGTGGAGGCTAGTCCGACTATATCTAGTCGGAATCTTTCTGCCTCGCACACCAGCTTGGGCTCCTTTCCAGCCAGAGAGGTGACATTCCATGTCCCAAGAGCCAGCTTCTGCAGCCGGGGATCAGACCGCCAAGGTCCCTGCCTTTGGCTGCCGCCCAGCTCACATTGCACCCGACCCCTTCGGCCCCTCCCACAGGTGGTGAGCCCATGGGAAGGGGGACCCACGTCTCCATTTCGGGCTATGCCCGGCCGGGCCCCATGGGCGAAGGCACGGCCACCAGACGCTTGCCTTCGAGCCCCGCCTCCAGGCCTGGCTCCAGAGGGAGGCCCCGGTGACCCGCGTCCGGGCGAGGGAAAACAAAGTCCATTTATGTTTTTCATCATAAGGGGCTTGGGTGAGCCGTGCTTTGTCTGACCCCTCACCTAGAACCCGTTTGCCATGGGTGACCCTACCAGGGGCATGAAGCCCCCGACAACATGGCTCCTAGGATCATAGGGGCACGCAAACCCCTCCACCACGCTGGCCCCTCTTCTCTTTTTGTTTACATTCACTGAAGCTAAACGCGTACAACTTGAGACGTCATGAGACGTCACTTCCGGCTGGCGGCTCGGTGCAGTCGAACTCGTCTGTGCGGCAAATTTAAATGATATTTTTCAGAGCAACAGCTTCCTTTTCGTTGTTTCGAGCGTCAATTTATATTTATAAGCCCATAAGCTAACTAAAACTGATTTATACATATACCGGTGTCTCTAGCCCTTTAATATTTCAGTGTGTGGTAAATGCAACATTTTAGTAACTGGAAGTGAGCAGTGGGAGCTAAAACTCATAGTGTCAATGCAAATTACCTGCTGCCAAGAATACATAAATTACAACAACCTTACAGCTCTTTTTTTTTCTCGGCTGTGCTGTGCGTACATATGGATGACTGGGTGATCTGTTACTCAGGATGCTGACTCTAAATCTTGGGCAGCAGAACAATGGATAAGTCGACAAAGGTACGAACCGATGGCAATTCTCTGCTGAAGGCTGTTTGTCAGAGTCGTCTCCGTCTGACTCGGCTGCTTCTGGAGGGAGGGGCCTACATTAACGAGAGCAACGAAAATGGCGAGACACCACTAATGGTGGCTTGCAAGACACGTCATTCAGATACCCAAAGTGTACCCAGGCACAAAATGGTCCAGTAAGTCCTATCTTTCCCTGAAAGTTGACATACATGCAGTTTTATGGTCAATGTTTTTAGGAGTTGCCTTTGAATCCAACAGGTATCTCCTGGAAAATGGTGCCGATCCCAACATTCAAGACAAGAGTGGGAAAACTGCCTTGATGCATGCGTGCCTTGGGCAGGATGGAACTGAAATTTTGTCCCTCCTGCTGAGCAGTGGTGCCGATCCAACCCTGGAGGACCACTTTGGATTCTCAGCACTGGTTTACGCCGTTAATTTAGGTAACAGGGCCATCCTCAAAATCCTTCTGGATGCTTGTAAAGCTAAGGGAAAGGAGGTCATCATCATCACCACCAACAAGCTTCCATCTGGCCAGACAACAAAGCAGTACCTAAATGTCTCTCCAACCCCTGACCTCGAGGAGCATTCATATTGTTCACCAACCTCCTCATCTCCATTTGACATCCAACAACGGGTTCCTCCACACAGTTCCTCAGCAAGTGCTTCTCTCCAGCCTGGGAGTCCCCTTCTTGGCCTCAGAAATACCAAGTGTCCCGATTTAGGGGTTAGCGTCAGCACCTCTCAAGCCAATTCTCCAATTCAACATCCTAGTCCATTAAGTGTTCCTAATGTTGACAAGCGGCTCAATCCTCAGAAATTACACTCGCAGCAATGGGTCAAAAATCCACCCCTACTTCTTCAGAAGGGGCACACCTCATTGCTGGCAGAAAAGCAACCGGAGGAGGTCTTGTGTTTCAGGGGCCTTAACTTCCATAGTCAGCCACCAGCTGTTTCACGCCACCATAGCATGGACATGAAAGATGGACTACTGAAAGCACTGGACAACATATCAGTGAATGACAGCAAAGGGCGATGTTGGAGAGGCTTTGCTCGAAAGATGTCATATGACGGTGCTGCAAGCACAAAGCATTCCACTTCGCACCCTAACTTGCATCAAGAAAACAATCTGCCATTTCCCAGTGAATCCAGTCCTGCCGATAGAGCTACATCAGATAGTCTTCAACAGTTAAATATTTCCAGTCTTCAAAACGTCATTCATCGACGTAACATTGGTGTTGACCATTACAGTTCAGATTCTCAGTTACTGCAGTTTAGCAGCAAAGACAAAAGCTCAAACTGCCTGACTAAGGGACCAGACAGGTCCAAGCTGACAAACGGTAGGTCCTCCACTCTGTTAGGCTCCAGAGAGTCTCTGAATAGCTCTGTCCAGAAACTTCTCAAAGATCAAATCTCCTCCACTCGGCCAGGATATCTCCCCCCTCTGAACCTGCATGCTCCCATTCCAGATATTGGCGTCAACTGTAACACTCTGCGCCCAATGACTGCAACTAGCAAAACACTCAATATTGCTTTAAAAGGATCAAAGCCCATTTTGCCCTGTGCGCCTATTTTCCCACAGGTCATGAAAACAAGTAAAATGCTTTGGAGGCGCCACTCCATGCAGAGTGAGCAGATTAAGCAGCTGTTCAACTTTGAAGAAAAGTTAGACCACTAGTCATTTTTTGGGCCGGTTTGTCCAGTGGCTCTGATTCATTTCCCCATTGGTCTTACATTCAGTATTGCTTTTATTTAATTTTTTTTACCAATACACAACGAACCAAAATGCAATAGTGATACACCTAATTGTAATTGTATCGTAGTCTGTATTGGCAAAAGGCCATCTCAAATTGATCTTGTATTCAAAGCTATTTATTGTTTCAATAATCACTGTAATTGGACACACCTAGGAAACAAAAGACATCTGTGACCTGTCAGCCATATGCTACATTTATTTTAATTATATAAAAATGGATAGGTTCTAACTTAAGATGCTATCTTGTGTATTTTCCAGAAATAAATGCATGGAAATAATCTCCAGACTTGAACCCTCAAGAGGTGTGCTTTTGTTACATGCCAAAAAGGAAAACTGAAAGGAAAAAAAATGATAGAGGCATCAGGGATAGGCCGGGAAAGAATTCTAACAGAAAAATACAATGATGTCAATGTGTCACACATTTAATGTAATTCAGCATTTATTGCAAGCACGGGATCAGCAACAAAATATTACTAAGTCAACTTTAAGTTTGTTTAAATATTTTTGCTCACCTAAAAACTCCAACAAAATAACCATTGTTAAATTGATCTCTGTCTGAAATCATTGTGTAGGCGCAAAGTGTGATACTGCTCTTGTATTGGATAGTGTCATATAGCGCACAGAGTACAAGACTAACAAATATGAAAATTAATATAGGAACATCAGATATTGCCCAAACTTTACAATATTGCTCCCTTTCCCTATCAAGACCTCAAATTGGGATATCCGGAGGGACACTTTAAGGACAATTAATAAAAACTTTGTCATTGTTCTATAAATGTTCTTCACATGTGACAGTGTGAACTTTGATGCATGGCTAGATGTATTTGCACAATTACATTGTGCCACACTTATATTCCTCACAAAGTTAATTTCAGAATAGATGATGAAACTGTGTGTTTTGAGTTCAGTAAAATGTTCAAACTCAAGAGTGGTCAAGCGTCCTCCAAACACACTGATACACTGCATTTTTCACCATGGCAATTCAACAATTCACAAGGCACATTACGGATTACGGTCTTAATACAAAGTCATGTGTGTATATAATGTGATGTAATGCTGTACAGTTGAGGGAATGTTGAGTGCAAGTGTTGCTGCGGGCAACCTGCTTTACTTTTGAGCATGCGGTACTTACTTCAGGGATGCAAGCAAATCGACAATTTGGATATAAGGCTTTCTAAAGAGATAAGCTTTTCTGAAATGAAGTGAAACAGTGGACATTGAGCCTGTTATGCAAGACATTTAATTAGGTCAGTTATTAAAAAGTAATGCAGCTTTTTAAGGTATTATTTTATCCCCTAAAAAAGACAGATTTCTTTGTTGATGGTTGTTGTTGTTTGATTCCACAATGGGGGTTTCATTAGCTCAAAGGCTATAAAACTGATAGGATGGCACTATACAGTGCAGATGTCAAATGACTTAACCCATTTAAAAAAAAAAAGCAAGAAATACAATAGTCAATTGAAAATTCGGGGCCTGAGCTTATCCTAAAAAGTGTAGTCTTGGAATCAAAATGGGTCTACTGTTGAGCGCTCAGAATTTAGGTACCATATTTATTGTAATTATCGCCCATATTCTAATAATCGCCCAGTGTGTGTTAGCGATGACAAATACAAAACATTGATACCTCTAATTATCGCCCATGCTGCTAAAAATTCCCCCCAAAACTTACGTTTTCCTCCGCGACCGCATGCCAACGTCATTGCGCAAGTTTAAATATGACTGATTTGACAGCACGTCGAATGTCCCTTATAAATTGTTTGTCTCCATAAACTATGATAGAATTACACTCGTCACTCCGCTACAATATCCTCACACAATTACGTTATCGGGGCGTGCGCTCGAACAAGACGATCGCGATAACATGACGTGCGCAACATGTGATGTGCGACGGTAACGTGTCGCATCGATGGAGCGTCAATTGACGCACCCCGCTGTTAGAGGTAGATCAAAACAGACGCCGTTCTAGTGTCAAGAACACCAGTGAGATGCAGGTATTGCATACTACATAAGGAAAATATACATATTATCGCCCATTTCAGTGACACTGAGATGCAGGTATTGCATACTACATAAGGAAAATATACATATTATCGCCCATTTCAGTGACCCTTGGCGATCGGACAAAAAGTGTTCTCTATTAATCGCCCACTCCCCTGGGCGATAATTACCGTATTTGCCGGTGTACAGGTCGACTCGGTGTATAAGTCGACCCCCTAAAATTCGACGGAAATTTACGATTTTATGATATATCCTTTGTATGAGTCGAGCTCAATTGTTGCATTATATTAAACTTCAAAATTCAATATGCGAAATTTATTGACGAAATGTGTTCAAATTCCGGGAGGCCGTGCGCATGCGGCTGTTTATAAGCACCGCGGAGGAGATCGCGGAGCCTCATTCGACTTCCAGCGGGCCGCGCACTCGCGCACGCCGCCCGGTTCAAATTTTCTCGCCCGGCACCAACGGGAGGCCGGAAATAGCCCCCGCCGAGCGGATCGGCTGTCTATAAGCACCGCGGAGGAGATCGCGGAGCCTCATTCGACTTCCAGCGGCCGGCAAGCTCGCGCACCCGCCCGGCACATCCGGGAGGCCGTGCGCACGCGCCAAGTGGCCGAAAATAGCCCCCACCGAGCGGATCGGCTGTTTATAAGCACCGCGGAGGAGATCGCTGAGCCTCATTCGACTTTCAGCGGGCCGCGCACTCGCGCACGCCGCCCGGCACATCCGGGAGGCCGTGTGCACGCGCCAAGTGGCCGAAAATAGCCCCCGCCGAGCGGATCGGCTGTTTATAAGCACCGCGGAGGAGATCGCTGAGCCTCATTCGACTTCCAGCGGGCCGCGCACTCGCGCACGCCGCCCGGTTCGAATTTTCTAAGTGCAACGCACAATGAGATGCATGAGAAACGGCCTTGGTTACCATCACATTTGAAGTGATGAATACGAAGTTAAATTTTATGACTCGGTGTATAAGTCGAGGTTGATTTTTTTCGGTCGATTTTGGATCGAAAAAGGTCGACCAATACACCGGCAAATACGGTAGGATAAATACGGTATTTTTTTTAATTTATACAACCAGTGGTTGGAATCCCTAAATGCAAAATTTTAACTCCGTTACATACGGTATGGTCATGAAAGTTCCCTGTCTAAATACTAATGGCCTGAGTATTTTTTTTGAAAAAAAATGATGAAATAATGGAGTAGAGATTTGCATGGACGCTGTCAAGGCGGCACTTTTAGCATAACCAAATGCATTGCAAAACAACAAATTAGGATTATTATTATTATTATTTCATTTACGCATATAATAGAATGTAGAAGTGGCACAGTGAACATCCAGAGGTGTCGAGGTTCCCATATTCAGCATGACTAATGATTCCTCATGTCTGATCTTGTAAAGTCTTTGTCAGTTCCGTCCTTAGCGCTTCTGGTAGGTCGTAGCAGATCCTGCTGACATCAAAACATGTTCTGTAAGGTCGCAGGTCCTCTACTTTAAATTTGTCATTCTGTCCAGTCCACACTGTTAGAGAATACCTGCACAAGACAAAAGTGTATATATATATATATATATTTATTTTAAACAATTCATTGTTCGATTTTTTTTAATATGCACAAGCACATCACGGGGCAATTGTAACACGTACAGTAATTCTCTCATGCATTAATTAATAGAGAAGGCTTCCCCAATGTTGCTCAAGTAACCGATGGGACCTTTTGATAACAAAAGTGCATCGATATCTGAATAATGGAGGGACAGGTTTGTACACAATGTAAACATTCATATGCTGTAGCTGTATTCCTGGGCAAAACTAAGCTGTTTCTGCACCATGACTGATTGAATGAATCATCACACTCATCTACTTTCACCTTTTCTGCTTTGTGCTGCACCACTCACCTAAATCACAATAGGAAGCACAGTTTGAGCCGCCTACGCAGTCTGTGGGCCCAAGAACACATTGCCTTGTTGTTCCACTTGCTCACTAGATGTTTGTCAAGGCTAGATGTGGGCAAAGTGTCTGCTTACTTAATTTCAAAACTAAATAATACCAGTTTGCACAATTACATTGCAAAGGTTACATTATACTAAAGTTCATGAGCATACATGCAGTGATGGGGCCAGGTTTTTTTTCACTGGGGTGGCAAAGCGGGGGGGGGGGGGGGGATGTGCAGAAGCTGGGTTGGCCAGGATAACCATACAATCACAATTACAAAAATATATTTTACAAAATATGTATATTTTACATAGGCTCCGGCACGCCCGTGACCCCCATGGTGACTGGATGGATGGATGGATGGATGGATGGATGGATGGATGGATGGATGGATGGATGGATGGATGGATGGATGGATGGATGGATGGATGGATGGATGGATGGATGGATGGATGGATGGATGGATGGATGGATGGATGGATGGATGGATGGATGGATGGATGGATGGATATTTTACAAAATATACAGGCTGTACAATATTCAATATACAAGACAGTTTAATATACGACAATGATACATTGTGTACAAACAAAAACTGAACTTCACACGTCAAAGTCATGTTCACAATACATTGTGTTCACAACCAGGTTACCTCAAGTTCACAAGCATTCAAAAAAGAAAAATTCTGCGGTTGTGGTGACATGAAGCAAACTGTTTATTGATATTAAGGGTACAATCCATCATCTGCCATTGTTGTCCTGATGTGGGTTTTGATTAATTTAAGGGCAGAGGAACTTAGTATTTCACAGGTTGCTGTGCTAACTGGAATCACAATAGAAATTTTACTTAACCTAAAAAGTTCATGGAACAAGTAGCAGGTCTCTCTGCACTTTTCTCACTTCTTAAAAGCAATCCTGTTTGATGAACCTCATGCTTGCTTATCGGAAACTATTTTGAGGTAATTCTCTATCTGTGTGGTAAAGCTGGTGTTTGAAACAAGGTTTTTCACAATTGTTGCTGACCAGGACAGCCACATAAAATCTAAGTTAAATGTAAGTTAAACAGTCCAGCGCCTTCTCTACTAGCAAATTACATTGCCTTGGTTGATTTTAGTTTACCAATTTAAGACGTACATTCACCTGCATCAACAGGGTTTTCTTCTTTCCTGACGCTACTCTGTACGTCTCTCCCCCTCCCTCTGAAAGGCCAGTGTGCGGCACGCACGCCTGTTCTGCTAAGGTTGCATTAAAGTGTGCTGGTAAATTGGAATTTTATTTGGAAATGCATGAGAAAACATGGCCATTTTCAGCGGAGTGGCAAGGGCTTTGATGGGGATGGTAATTGCCACCCCAGCCAGCCCTCTGGTTCCGCCACTGCATACACGTTGCGTTAATTTGCAGCTTTTAATTAAGGAGTTGATCATATCATTTTGAATGGTAGAATGATGCAACAGAATTTAAATAATTTTTACATTTGACTACTCTTCAGCAGGATTGGTTGATCATGTACCTGGTTTTCAAGCACAAACATACTTTCTACATACATTACATAGGGTTGGGCATTGGGATGGCCATTCCAGAAGATGCTTTATCCATTCCATAACCAGTTTTTATATGCTTGGGATCAGTGTCTGTTGGTCACCATTGTTGTTGTTATTGTCAAAAGTTCAAAAATGTTCTCTTACACATCTTGATGGTTCCCGAGTTGAAAATTTGTCAAATTCACCTAAAATCAACAGCTTGACTGATAAAACCGCAACCCCATTGATGCGCCAATGATCCAAAACACACGTTGAGACTGGTTTTGGAACGAATAATGCTGAATATACCCTTCTCAAATGAGCTGATCTCAATTGGTTTTATTTGGTTAAATAAAAATCTGTTTGGGGTGATATGGTTCACTGTATCTGTAGCAGTTATTCTACTTAATAAACATTACAACAACAGCAAATAAAGTGTGCATGAGAGATGTCACCTGTCTGACTGTTGCAGCAGCCATGTGAGTTGAGAGACAGACTCAGCCAAAAGGGCCGCCCGTACTGGGAAGGTCACAAGATGTTCCAAGCCTCGACAGATGTCCTGCATCTCATGCACCATTTCCCAACTGTAACCTAAAAAATCGGTTATGTCATATTTACTCTTTTTAGAATTGATTACGTCGATTGAAATGATTGGGTCGATTTCATTGACATTCTTACGGCGAAAGCTGTTGTGAAAGCGCGATATAAATAAAGAGGTATTGTATTGTAATTTGACAGTGGTTAGCACGAATCTACAAAGTTTGCCAAAGTTGATGTACTATAATAACACTTTACTCACTTAGGACTTATAAAATAGAAAACAAATAGTGAAATACAATACCAGATCCAGTCGCCACTGCCCTACTCGGATGCTTTTTTTGGCTCACTTTTCCCACAATAATCACGCCATTCTACATGTATACTTGATTAATTTAGATACCATAGATCAGGGGTCTCAAAGTCCAGTCCTCGGGGGCCGCATTCCTACATGTTTTCCAAGTTTCCCTTGTTAAACACACCTGATTCAAATTATCAGTTCATCCTCACGTTCTGCACCAGCCTGATAATTGAATCAGGTGTGTTTAACAAGGGAAACTTGGAAAATATGTAGGAATGCGGCCCCCGAGGACTGGACTTTGAGACCCCTGCCATAGATGAAGCAAACTATGCTTAGCTAACTTAGGTGAATAATATTTTTTCAAAGCCCTGGTCTTGATCTTAAAATGTGAATATACATGCAGTAATGAGTTGAACCAACAAATTCATGACAAACTGTAACAGCATTACTGCATTGAAAACCCATCAAATGCAAAATACAGAAATCGATCGGCTGAAAGTGAATGAATAATGCATCTGTCGGTGACTTTTGGGACGAAACACGGAAAAAAGAATGCTGACATCATGTAACGTACATGAGGAAAACATGCACAGTTAATATTTCAGCAGCTACGTACTTATCCTAGCCTGTGGTATATAGACATGCAAATACGCATACCCTAACACCAAACAGCCACGATAATAGCCAAGATGCACCCTCACCTGGATTGTCAGTCCCTGTGGTCCACTTGGTGGTCCAGCCAAGGGAGAGTACAATATTAGTAGGAAGAGACTTTACAGCTGCCAAGAAAGCTTGAGGCTCCAGTGGTTTGTTCGGACTTCCAGGTCCTGGAAGGATATCGGCATTGACCCACACAGGAGAGGTCATCTGAACCAACGCTTCCTGCAACAGGGCCACGGAAAGAGACACCGCCTCCAGGCTGCATGGAAGCACCAAAATTGGGTAAGCATCATGTCAGCTCTCACAAATTAGAAAGAATGTAATCTCACCTCTTGAAGTCTAGCTTGATCCCCTTGTCATGCAATGTGACACATTCAAGCCACTCTTTCAATGTGATGTCACTGTCAGTGTCAGGAGGGTGGCCCATGACTGGCTCCTTAGGGTTATAGCCTCTTACAATTATGTCAGCCTCAATCATATGAGTAGGACCTTAGTGCAAAAGGAGTTTGATTTAAAAGGTTTAAGTCAACCCCTACATTTTCTTTGTATTGATATGTTCTGTGCAACCCAAATGGTTGAAACACAGCGTTGTGATTCTTTCATTTGTGGAATATGAATTAAGCAGACAAAATCCACCTTTTTTATCCATCTCAGGGGGCGACAATTTCCCCACTTACTATTGAGTGAAAATTACATCACCAACTAGGAAAAGTGCACCCTTTTGAACTGGGAGGTCTAAGTTGCAAACCCCGAGTTCACCAATGGACAACACGATTTTGATCATTTTGAAAAGACCTATATTTGGCCGATTCAATTAGCAGAAGGATCATCGATTTGAACTCGTAATAATTCCCAAGCTCTCCGCCGCAAACATTTGGTCAAGTGTTTTTCAAAAATCCAAGGTGGAAACTTTTTCTGTAACTAGTATAATTATTCATTCACTCAAGAGGTCAGCATTGGAGATGACAAGCTGTGATTGGTTGGTGCAAGTGCCGCCTGGTGCTGGGGAGTTGTGCCGGGTGCCTGTACGATTGTGACTCAAAATCTCTCAAAATTGAGTAACTTGTTACTGCTGTATTCAAATCAAACTGTCTAATCTGTTAATACTCAATTAACTTGTCATTGCTGTACCCAAATCAAACGGTTTTCAAACTGTTATCAAACTTGTCAATGATGTATTCAAATCAAATGTTGTTCTGTGTCTACTATTATGTTTCTTCCTCTTCTTGGTGATGGTGGTATTACAGGTAATACTGTGGATATGTAAACTGTGTCTGGAACTGTAAATCCTTGGTTGAAATCGGGATGGGACTAGATAAGCAGAATTGCTTCAACCCACCTCCCTTTTCTACAAATCATTAATCTTCATTTATCCTCATGAAGTTCGCGGGAGTGCTCGAGCCTATCCAAGCAGGAAACACAGATTACAATTTTTTTTTTTGTCTCATGTGTTCAGGGTTGACTGATCATGTATGTGGGTTGTTCTGATTGTACTGTTAAACATGCTCAACAGCCAATATGGAGCATACCCCAATGCCCATAGATTACACCTGGTGACTAGCGAATTTATGGTACGTTGCTAAGAGAAACCAGATGTCCCACCTTGAAGAGCCTCGGTCAGTTTGCTTCTGCTGTTCACTGCGTGTGACCATCGCAGCTCAGCAGCGTCTCTCTTCTTTAGCTGACCTTGAAAATACTCCGCCGCCTGCTCACACATCGTTTTAACATCAAATTATACTATTACAGGAGGTCGGGCTTTCTCCGACTTTCAACTAAGAAAAGTACACCTGAACGCCCCTTTGAACTGGAAGGTCTCAGTTGCAAAGTAGAGAAATAGAGACGACCTCGACTCCACTGACAGATGTGACGTCACTCCAGAACGGCGACCGCGGTATGGACAGAGTTTAAGGAGGCTGCACACGACTGACAAGAAAATAACAAGTATATACATAACATACTAATCCAAGTTTCACATCAGCAAAAATGATCGTGAAGAGTTTTCCGTGGTAGATAAAGTTATTTTAGTCTTTCCTGGTTTCACACAAAATGGTAAACCTTCGAAACCCTAATCCACACCCGCTCTCCGGAATGGTTCAGTCCTGCAGGAACACGGAAATGGAATCTTTTTTTTTCTTTCTAAATATTATAGTGAACAAATTGCAGATACAAACCCTAACTACGACAGAACACACATCACAATAGTGCAAACTCAGAACAAACAAAAAATGCCATCATATATAAAAACAATACAATTTAAACAAATTATACAATAAATTAAGGAAACATTCTTTTTTATCCATACAATTTCCATTTCAAGGTGGGACGGTTGGACACTGGTTAGCAAGTCTACCTCACAATTCAGAGGTTCAGGGTTTGATTCTGAGTCCGGCCTTCCTATGTGGAGTTTTCATGTTCTCCCCGTGTCTGTGTGGGTCTTATTCTGGTTTTCAATTCAATTTCTGAATGACTTTAAAATAAAAAATAAATAAATAAAAACCTACAGCAACTAAAAACTAAATTTAAATAAAATTTCAGTAAAATATTTTCTGCAAGGTAGAGTAGGCCACAATTTTTCCACATAGATTAGATTTCGGTAGTAAGTATACTTTGTCACGCAGGGCCAGGAAGCTTTAAATAGTTTTTTTTTTCCCTTGGAAAAAAAAAACACAATTTAAAAAAAGTCTGCTTTCAAGTTTTCTTGGTTTGATATGAAAATTTGTTTAAACATTAAAGTGGGGAAACTGAAAAGAAAAGAGGTTAAAAAGTATATTGGAATGTATCAGGCGGCTCGGTGGGGCACTGGGTAGCACGTCCGCCTCACAGCTAGGAGGGTGCGGGTTCGATTCCACCTCCGGCCCTCCCTGTGTGGAGTTTGCATGTTCTCCCCGGGCCCGCGTGGGTTTTCTCCGGGCACTCCGGTTTCCTCCCACATTCCAAAAACATGCTTGGTAGGCCGATTGAAGACTCCAAATTGTCCCTACGTGTGAGTGTGAGTGCGATTGGTTGTCTGTCTCTGTGTGCCCTGCGATTGGCTGGCAACCAGTTCAGGGTGTCCCCCGCCTACTGCCCGATGACGGCTGGGATAGGCTCCAGCACGCCCGCAACCCCCGTGGGGACTAAGCGGTTCAGAAAATGGATGGATGGATGGATGGAATGTATCACCCGCGAGTGATAGCAAGACAACAAGTGAGGGAACGCTGTACGAGTATACGGCCCAGATGTGTCAGGCTGGCTCTATCCTGCTCTAACACAGTGCTTCTCAATCATTTTCTGCGACATTATTAAAAGCCATCGATTCTGTGGCGCCGCTACGTCTGAAAACTCGCCGTAGATGGCCAACTCCGTGGTTCACAGATGAAAAGTCAAAGTCAAAGTCAGCTTTATTGTCAATTTCTCCACATGCCAAAGACACAC
Source organism: Syngnathus scovelli (assembly GCF_024217435.2). Lineage (NCBI taxonomy): Eukaryota > Metazoa > Chordata > Actinopteri > Syngnathiformes > Syngnathidae > Syngnathus > Syngnathus scovelli. Next base: position 8,685,599 of record NC_090849.1, on the reverse strand, counting down.
AAAGAAACCGAAATTTCGTTCCCCCCTATCCCACGGTGACAAGACATGGCTCACAACAGACAAACAAGTAACAAGTATAACAAAAGCGTGCTGAATAAATAATGAATAAATAACACAACAATAAATAAATAAATAAGAGGAGCAGAAAAAAAAAGGAGCAAGTGCGCGTACAGCAGACATTCCCGAAAATAGCGCAACAGTGCCACACGCTACGCGGAAGGGGGTAGCGAGTTCAGGGCCCTAACAGCCTGGGGAAAGAAGCTGTTGGCAAGTCTGGTGGTGCGGGAGCGCAGGCTCCTGTACCTCTTCCCAGAGGGCAGAAGGTCAAACAAAGAGTGAGCCGGGTGACTCACATCTCTGGCAATCGAGGTTGCCTTGCGGGCGAGATGGGAGGTGTAAATGTCCTTCAGGGAGGGGAGCGAAGCACCAATAATCTTACCAGCCGTATTCACTATGCGCTGCAGGGCCTTCAAGTTCTGTTCAGTGCAGTTACCACCCCAGACAGCGATGCAACTGGTGATGACGCTCTCAATAGTGCCACGGTAGAATGTGGACAGGACTGCCTGAGTAGCACATGCACGCCTGAGCTTCCGCAGGAAGTACAGGCGGCGCTGAGCTTTCTTTGCCAGTGACGAGGTGTTTGCGGACCAGGAGAGGTCCTCACTGATGTGCACCCCCAGGAACTTGGTGCAGCTCACCCTCTCCACCACAGCACCATCGATGATCAGCGGCAGGTGTGTTGTGTGACCCTTCTGGAAGTCAACAATGATTTCCTTGGTCTTATTAATGTTCAGCAGGAGGTTGTTGTCCCTGCACCACGTGGTCAGAAGGTCAACCTCCGACCTGTACCGAGTCTCGTCGCCCTTTGTGATGAGACCCACCAGAGTCGTGTCGTCAGCAAACTTCACTATGCGGTTGTCGCTGTAGGTCGCAGTGCAGTCATGCGTTAGCAGGGTGAAGAGTAATGGACTGAGCACGCAGCCCTGGGGGGCCCCCGTGCTCAGCGTGATGCTGGCGGAGATTTTGTCACCAACACGCACCACCTGAGGCCTCTGACAGAGGAAGTCCAGTATCCAGTTGCAGAGGGAGGTACTGAGGCCCAGCTCGTCGAGTTTGCAGATGAGTCGCTGCGGCACAATGGTGTTGAAGGCAGAGCTGAAGTCCACAATCAGCAACCTCACATATGAGTCCTTTCTCTCCAGATGGGTGAGGGCCGAGTGGAGGGCAGAGCAGATGGCATCCTCAGAGGACCGCTTGGCACGGTACGCAAACTGGAAAGGGTCAATGGTGGGGGGGAGAACGGACTTGATGTGCTCCATGACCAGCCGCTCAAAGCACTTCATGATGATGGGCGTCAGTGCCACAGGGCGGTAGTCATTGAAGCAGGACGGTGCAGGTTTCTTCGGCACAGGAACGATGGTGGCAGCCTTGAAACACGAGGGGACGATGGCCTGCTGCAGGGAAACGTTAAAGATGTCCGTGAAGACACCCGACAGCTCCCCAGCGCAGTCCTTCAGCGCTCGACCCGGGATGTTGTCAGGGCCCGCCGCCTTACGGGTGTCAATAGCGGCAAGCGCCCTCCTCACACCGTCGGCAGAGAGGCGCAGGGGCTGCTCGTGTGGGGGAGGAGTGGTCTTCAGCGGGCAAGTGCTGTTCTGGGCGTCGAAGCGAGCAAAGAAGCGGTTCAGATCGTTCAGCAGACGGACGTCGCCCTCACAGCTCCTCGGCGCGGGCTTGTAGTCCGTGATGGTCTGAATGCCCCGCCAAAGGCTACATGCGTCCTTGCTGTCCTTGAAGTGGGTGGAGACCTTGCACGAGAACGCCTTCTTCGCTTCTTTGATGCCTCGGGACAGGTCGGCCCTCGCTGTCCTCAAGCCAGCCTCATCCCCCGCTCTGAAAGCCTTGTCTCTGGCCCTCAACAGTCTGAGGACAGCCCCCGTCAGCCACGGCTTCCAGTTCGCGCGAGTGACGACGGATTTCGAGCAAGTCACATCATCGATGCACTTCGTGATGTAAGAGGTAACAGAGTCAGTATACTCCTCTATGTCCGTCCAATCGTTGTAGGTGGCTGCCTGCTTAAACAAGTCCCAGTCAGTGGTGTCGAAGCAGTCACGAAGTGCATCGGAGGCACCCTCAGGCCACACTCGAACCTGCCTCCGAACCGGCCTGGATGCCTTTACCAATTGTCTGTATGCGGGCAAAAGCAAAACGGTGAGATGGTCAGAAAGCCCCAGATGGGGGCTCCAGCACTCCCGTGGGGACTAAGCGGTACAGAAAATGGATGGATGGATAAACTATAAACATTCTTGACCAACTGCCATTTTATTCATCCATCCATTTTCTGAACCGCTTAGTCCCCACGGGGGTCGCGGGCGTGCTGGAGCCTATCCCAGCCGACATCGGGCAGTAGGCGGGGGACACCCTGAACCGGTTGCCAGCCAATCGCAGGGCACACAGAGACAAACAACCATTCGCACTCGCACTCACACCTAGGGACAATTTGGAGTGATCAATCGGCCTACCAAGCATGTTTTTGGGATGTGGGAGGAAACCGGAGTGCCCGGAGAAAACCCACGCGGGCTCGGGGAGAACATGCAAACTCCGCACAGGGAGGGCCGGAGGTGGAATCGAACCCGCACCCTCCTAACTGTGAGGCGGACGTGCTACCCAGTGCGCCACCGAGCCACCGCCATTTTATTCAAGATTCAAAAATTTTTATTCGCCAAGTTTGGACGTGCCAAACAAGGAATTTTACTTCGGTACATCACAGCCTCTGTTCAACATTTAGGTGACTAACAACACTCAGGACGTGTGAAAAATGACAAATATTCTCAGGCATCCCTTGATCTTAAACACCCAGGAGGGCAAGGAAACACTCCAAACTCTAACTAGGGGAAATGAGAAACCTTGAGAAGTCAAAGTCAAAGTCTGCTTTATTGTCAATTTCTTCACATGCCAAGACACACAAAGAGATCGAAATTACGTTCCCACTATCCCACGGTGACAAGACATAGTTCACAATGTACATAAAAGTAAACAACACAAGAAAATAAAACAAGAAGGCACAAACAATGAATAAATAAGAATGATGAATAAATAATAAATAAACAAATAACACAATAAATAAGTACAGGACGCTACGCAGAAGGGGGAAGAGATCCTAACAGCCTGGAGAATGAAGCTGTTGGTGAGTCTGGCGGTGCGGGAGTGCAGGCTCCTGTACCTCTTCCCAGAGGGCAGAAGATCAAACAAAGAGTGAGCGGGGTGACTCACATCACTCACAATTGTGAGAGACCACAGATGGGAGATTCCCTCTTCCAGGATGATCAGGCTGCAATGGATGCAGAGAGGACACATAGTACAAATAGTGTAGACGATTCAAAAAGGGTGTGGGGAGCAGGATTTTATTGCAGGATTTTATGCTGAAAAAATACAATAAAATAATAATACACATACAGAATATTAAATTGAATAACAGAAATAAATAATATTCAAGTCAACGTAACCAGCAACATTAACTCAGGAGCACAATAGTATATGAAACATTTTAACCTACAAAACAAAAATGAATAAAACAATTTGTGTTTTTTTTAAATCAAAATGAGGCAGCATGACGGAGACCATATCACACACAAAAGAAGAATGCTCCAAGCCTTGATGTCTATTCATATGCAAATGAGTTAGGGGTCATAAAATTTTATGACCTTTTTATGACTTGTTATGGTATCATAAATCACCCCCTTTTGGATTGGGGCGGGGTTGGGGGCATCAAGATGGCGCCAGTCGTGACGGCGCCATCTTTGACTGTCGCCAATTTGGTTTGCTGGCGCCATTTTTAGATGTGGATATGTATGGGCATGTATTTTTATGAATCAAAACAGGTGCAGCATCTGAGCTAGCTTTGCTACCAGCCAGTACGTTTGGGTTGAAGGGGGCCGTTTTGTTGAGAAGGCGAAGGGGAGGGGTGTTTGTGTCAGTGTGGGGGTCGTGAGAGTCGTCATTATTGGTGCCAAAGTTATCTGAAAGAGAGTCGCATGTAATTTGACAAACAATAGTTTAGCCAAAGTTATCTGAAAGAGAGTCGCATGTAATTTGACAAACAATAGTTTAGAGGATCAAGGGGGTTTTGTTGAGAAAATAATTGAAGTGTCGTCAGCATGGTGCCAAAGTTATCTGAAAGTGAAAAAATCAAGGTGTTGTCGCATGTAATTTGACAAACAATAGTGGAGTCGGCATTATTGGTGCCAAAGATATCTGATGAGGTAGAGCCTGTTGGAATCGTTTATTTTTGGAGGGAGATAGATGAAGGCCTCTGTTTTTATGAAGTTTAAAACATATCCTGATTAAAAAAAAAAAACACGTGATACACAGAGGTGTGGTTTGAGAGAGGGGCTGCCTGTTGTTGGTATATTACGCCAGAGTATTGTGCTGCTAGTTCACAGAAAAGAGCTAAGCTGTGGTGTTAAACTGCAAACCTGAAGCTCAAATCATGATAGCAGAAACGCCGGTCAGTATCTATCTTTGCCGTAAAGGTCCTGATGACTTGGTAGATGCCCCTAGGAAGAAACAGATGTATCTAAAGCGTATACAACAGAGGCCTACAGAAAAACTTGAGCGGAGCTGGCATCTAACCCCGGAGACTCTATGGAGATTTGAATTTTTTTACGAGACTGGTGAGTTGTCTTTCTTTATGAGAAATCAAGAGAGCTCTGGATCAAACAACAGCAACTATGAGCAGGCCGGTGCGTATGGTACGTTGAACTCAAATGACTGGGGTGTTTTAAATCAACTCCTGCCCGAGGTTTTGACTGAATTTCTCAATGAATACGGGTTAGAAGGTGAACTGAATGTAACTTGGATTTCAAGAATTACAGCCAGCGGAAGATGTTTTTTCCGGCTTAAAGTTTCTCCTCAAACTGTTGATGGGACAGAAGCTAGAGAGCTAATCGATCTAATGTATCTAAAGCTAGAAGTGTTCAATAGCGAATGTGGAGTTTTCCAGACAATATTGAATATACCATTGACTGCCTGGTATGAAAGGATGCAAGCATTTGGTGAGAGTATTACGGGACTTTTTCTATCAGCCGTGTCTGGACAAACATCGTCGGAGTAAAACGTAAACTGACTTTAGATTAACCCTTACGAAAAAAATTAACTTTAAACTACCCCCCTCCTCAGCACAATAGACTGTGCCCCTCCTAGCCCCCCTCTTTTTCTCACCTGCAGTCACAGAAAGGTGGAGTTGTAGTCATTAGCATAACTATCTAAAATGTATAAGAGCGGACTTGCAGACGCCTCTTTCACACACACGCACGCACGCACGCACGCACGCACGCACGCACGCACGCACGCACGCACGCACACACACACACGCACACGCACATGCACACACACACACACACACAACACACACACACACACACAGAGAAAGAAGATGGCTCAAAAAATCTTAGCCAGACGACTTTTACCAAGTTTTGTACCTATGGAACATGGGCCTGGCATCACATTCCAGCCCTGACAACTCTGATGGAGAGACAGATGATGCGGACACGGCTTTCATAGCGGCACCACGGCCAAGCACGGCGGCTGAACAACCGGGACCAACGCCAGCGACAGGGGTGGAAAGGTTTGAGATTCTTCCATTGCCTACTCCCGACCCGAGCGAACGCATGTCACCGATCTGCCTCGACGATCTGCAACCCGATTCTATCTACGGAGCTTTGTCATCAACCTTTGACGTGTTTGAAACCCCTGAAACCTCGGGGTACAACCTTAGACTTACACTTAGACTTAGACTCAACTTTATTAATCCCTTGGGATTACTCCTTCAGGGAAATGCTGTGTCCAGTAGCAGTAAAATACAAAATATACAAAAAAAATATGAGAGATAAAAATATACAGAAATATGCAGAAATATATACAGTGCAAGAATTAGCAAATGAAATGTAAAAAAGGCAAAAAGATAAATTAGGTAAGAAAATTGAGGGAGGTAAAAACACTACACAGTAGTTGCCATGTATTATTGCCATGTATTATTATTGGGCAGTGTGAAAAAAGTAATTGCACAAATGATGACAAATGTAGTAAATAGGATGGAATGGGAAATATTGCACATTGTATATTGATGTGAATGTGTACAGTTATTACAAGTATCTCCATGTCCCTGTTCATATCCATGTCACCTCCTCCCCCCCAGTGAGGAGTTGAACAGCTTGATGGCTTGATGGCTTAACAAGCACGATGGAGCAGCAGCAACAGCAGCAGCAGCAACAGCATGAACCGTGGTCCTCGTCACGAGCCATCGAGCTGTTTGACGAGGCATGCGCACGCTATCCTGAAAATGGCATGGATTTGCCCTGCTTGTCTATTGCTGACATAAGAGTCATGCTCAGAGAGACAGAGACAGAGGTGCCCGGTGATTTTGAGGAGGCTGACGAAACGATCGTTGACAACGACCCCCCGCTGGACCTTGAGTTTGGCATCGTTCCTACGGTGACGTCGACACCTGTGAGAATCAGCACACAACAGGACGCAGAATATAATATGACGGTAGAGCCTCTTAAATGGCTGGTGATTGAAGATTACACACGCCTGAAATTGATGGTGGCTCATCTTTTGTATGATGCCTTAATGAAGCATGCGAAAATAACGTGTGACGGATGTGCTTTTGACGATCTTAGCCAGATGCATCATACATGCTTGTATGTTGAGGATCGAAGCTTTTATTTCTACGTGAATTATGAAGCAGTGACGGCTGAGTGTTGCAATGCTGACTTCCTCCATACGTTGTCGACAATCCTTTTCTATTTTAAAACCTCAGCATCTCTTATAAACATTCGCAATACTGTTTCTGCCATTCTACACGACCTAGCTCACGAGTGCAAGATCTTTGCGCGGCTCCGCATGATAAAACAAGAAGCTCGTGACACTGTATTGACTAACACCGAAGTCGCGCTATTATTTAGAACGTTTGGAAAGACACAATGGGAAATATTGTGAAAAAAATGTGGGCCCAACTGGTGACTATCCTAACAGTATTTCTAGATATAACCGGGGAGCAGCTAAAGAAGTTTAAAACTCTAATAGGGTCCAAAGTAACACCATCTATGTTATTTTCATTCATGCGTTATGTTAAACCTTAGGAGTTGTAGAAAAACATTTTTTTTACCATGTTTTTATTTTTACCATGTTTTATACCTGTTTCTGCTTATTAGTAATGCTTTTAAGAACTAGTTGATTTTTTCCTGTAATAAATTATTGTGACCAGAAAAGTGATTGTTTCTCTGTGTTTACTCAATTAAAAATCACAAGATGTCATACCTGTTTGTTTTATTAACAGCGTCACACTCTGATATCCAGCAGAACTTACCTAACAATGGGTGGCGAGAGATGTCTTCAAAGACTCTATTATTGTGCTAAGAGTCCAGCTAGTTTTGGGGGAGAGACATGCCTACACAGAACAGCGGCTGTTAGCTGTAAAAACACTAACATTAAAAAAGTGAAAGCTTTTTTATCCGATCAAGATGCTTACACTTTACACAAACCAGCCAGAATAACTTTTCCTAGAAATAAAGTTTTTGTTCGAGGTCCTATGAGACAATTCCAAGCAGATTTATGCGATATGCAATCACTAGCACGCTACAATGATGGATATTAATATTTACTAACCGTAATCGATATTTTCTCGAAACGTGCATATGTACGCGTTTTGAAAGCTAAAACAGGTACACAGGTTGCCAAAGCATTTGAAGATATCTTATCAGTTAGCGGTTCGCCATTACGCGTTCAAACAGATAAAGGGGCGGAGTTTTTTAACAAAGATTTCCAGAAATTAATGAGAAAGTACAATATTACACATTTTGCAACATCTTCCGATACAAAAGCGCAAACCGTTGAACGATTCAACAAAACGTTGAAAACGCGCATGTGGAGGTATTTCACAGCTAAGAACACGCAACGCTACATTGATGTAATTCAGGATTTTATTGTCAGTTATAATGACAGTTTTCACAGTAGTATAAAAATGACACCAAATGCCGTAAACGAGGATAATAAAGATATTGTTTTTACCAACCTGTATACAAACAACCCTTTTCAACGCGGGGGCAAGTTCCGATTCGCTCCAGGTGAAACTGTGCGGCTTTTAAAGCTGAGAGGTGCTTTTGAGAAAGGTTACTTACAAAGTTATACAGATGAAATATTCAGAATAACAAAACTTCTCCATCGCGTTCCTCCCGTCTATAAAATATCGGACTTGGATGGTATGCCTATAGAAGGCAGCTTTTACGAAGCGGAATTACAAAAAGTAAAAATAAAAAAAATAAAAAATTTTCGCATAGAGAAAATTCTTAAATCACGCACCGTGTCAGGCAAACGCGAGTCCCTCGTCCACTGGGTGGGCTGGCCAGCCAAATTCGACAGTTGGGTACCCGCAAAGAGTATTAAAAACATTTGACGTTCGATAAAACGGTCATTCTGTGAAAATTACAAGATGGGTGAAGGCCAGATAGAATTCTACGTAACATTAGCGTCAAATGCTAGTATGCATCTTTTTAGCGAGAACAGCCTCACCGAATTCAAAACCGAACTAGCGCAACATATCGATTTAAAAGGTTCGTGGGAGGTCGATTTATGTGAGATTTCATACATCAACTCAATCCCTAACGTTTCTGAAAAAAAACGGAATTTCTATCTGAAACAGCCTAAGCTTCCGGTTCATAGAGGGGACGTGTTCCAAGATGAATCAGAAGTCCGGACCATGCTTAAAACGCGAGGAGGGGTCTATAAAGATCATGAGTCGTTAGCTTTGGACATTCAAACTCTATTAACTAAAGCGAGTAACAAAAAGATTGATGTCCAATTTGATCAACATAAACAGAAGTTCTTGTTTTCGGGCGAAGAAGGGTTGAGAATTATGTTGAAGAGCCCCCTAGCGTACATTGTTGGAATGAACCCCGAACATTGGCTCTCACTCAAGCCGGAAGGCGTAAATGCACAACATCCTGCTGACAGACGAGCCGGTTCATATTTCATGTTCATCTACACCACAGGTGTCAAACTCAAGGCCCGGGGGCCAGATACGGGCCGCCACATCATTCTATGTGGCCCGCGAAGACAAATTGTGCATCAAATTCGTGTGTCATTACTAGAATTGCAAATTGTCTTCACTTTTAATATCTTTTTTTTAATATTTGACCAGTTTTTACTCGTCTGATTTGAAAACAAGTTATTTGTCAGTTTGTTTTGTAGCTTTTACTGTATATAATATGAGGTGCTCATACATTTATTTGGGTTGACAGTCATAATGGCCCTCCGAAAGAAGCTATGACTACAATGCGGCCCGCGAAAGAAATGAGTTTGACACCCCTGATCTACACTGACGTCATACATCATCAGACAGTTGGTGACGCCTACGCTCCAATGCTTAGGACCCTACCTATTGAGGGTAGTTATGGCGACGTTGTAAACAAAACTTTTAATCCTGTTTAATATTTAGATGTGTGCAGAAGCCATATTGAAACCATTTCGGTTTACCTGCGAACAGACCAGAACAATCCGATAGATTTCGAATACGGGAAAGTCATTCTCATTCTGCATTTTAGATCGAAATGATAAAAAATAATGATGACATCAACAACGCATCCCGATCTGTATCGTTTTGTCAATTATTATGAAACACAAGTCGAGGGGTCATTTCAAGGATTTTCTGGTGCACCGATTCAATATAGGCGTGGTCTGGGGTCTATTATTGCAAAACTATTCCACTTCGTGATGCCTATGTTCAAAAACGTTTTAACTTGGCGAAGCCGCATCTTCAAGCCGCTGCTAAAAACATAGCAACGGATGTAGCAGGGCGCGTCATTCAAAGAATCCACCGGAAACAAGACACCGATCAACAAGGTTCCGGTCTAGCTGTATTGTCACGTGGGGGAGTCCATCCTGGTGGGCGGAGAAAAAGGAGCGTTAAAAGAAAAAGGCACTCGACCGGTCTCAGAACAGTTGTCAAGAAAAAGCGGAGGAGACGCAAGACAGATATTTTCTCTTAAAAAATGGCCCTTCTACATTTTAAATCAGTCGAGGCAACGTTATCAAGTCTCGATTTGTTTGGCCCGCCCTTGACGCAACTCTCCATAGAAGATAGATCATATGTCGAATTTCAACCTTTGTCCGCAATTTTTTATACCCGGGGACGGCTCAAAATATTTAGATTTATCCGACACTTTACTACATCTCCGTTTAAAGGTGATGCGTAGGGATGGGACAAATATTCCACCGCAAGAACAAGTTGTCATCGTGAATTTCCCTATAAAAACAATTTTTAGTCAATTAGATATTTCGCTGGGCGGGCGGCTAATCTCACAATCTAGTGCCACACACGCCTACCGGTCCATCATCGAGTTACTGTTAAACTTTTCAAACAATTCTTTGGAGTCACAATTCACAGCAGGAAAGACACTAGGGGGCGGATGGACTCCATCGCTGTCGAGGGAGCTGAAATTAATCTCGGGTTTTTGCGTTGCGCGCAGCAGATTGCAGGTTCACGTGAATTCCACCTAACGGGACCGCTTCATGGAGATATTTTCTTTTCCGAACGTCATCTATTGAATAATGTGGATCTGCGTCTAAAGTTAACTAGAGTTTCTGATGATTTCTGTCTCATGAGCGCTCCAGACAGCGACTCGTGTCTCAAAATACTAGGAGCATCCCTATTTGTGAAAAAAGTAACAGTCTCACTGGCCGTAGCAATAGGCCACGCCGCCGCTTTACAGAAAGTTGTATCCGTTAACCAGAATAAATATGAAGACTTTCTCCATTCCTCAAAACTCAAGAATCTGCCATCAGGATAATCTCTTCCTCGGACATATCCCTAAACAAATTGTAATAGCCCTAGTAAACCACAACAGTTTCATGGGACGGAGAGATTTAAACCCGTTTAATTTTCTGCATTATAACATAGAGTACTTGGCTCTTAGTCACGAAGGTCGACAAATACCTGCCGAAGCTTTTCAGCCCAATTTCGAAGCTGGGATATGCACACGTGAATTTCATAATTTATACACAGCAACAGGGCGTTTTTTGAAAGATATACCTCTTTGTATCGATCAACAGGATTTTAGTCAAGGCTACTCACTTTTTGTTTTCAATTTAAATCAGACGGATGATTCTGGGGCTTTAACACCGATAAAAAACGGGGTTTTACGTCTCGATCTACGTTTTAGAGCGCCGCTGCCACACACAGCAACACTTATTGTATACGCTGCATACGATTCCCTTATTGAGATTAACGCTAAGAGGGAAGTATTGATGGACTATTATTAACGCTATGAACGGTCGTGAATTGGACTTGATTATGACTCGGATGCAGAGAACCTTATTTGGAGGTGTTTTCGCGAGGGTTTTTGAACAAAATCAAATAATTACTGTTTAAACTAATAGTACGGCTGAATTTGCCCTGATGGAATACATTCTGCGTTAGCATTATAACGTTTAAATTTTTATGATGTCTATATTGGGTGAATATTCGGACCACTTCCGGATTATCCGAAGCTTGGAAGATGATGTCATCCAAAATCAGTAGATGCTGCTGCTGTGGCGGGAACAGCTTCTCGTCATCAAAAGATTCAGGCAGCCCCTTGATAAAAAGCATGTCTTTATTCAGGTTTTTGAGCTCATCGTACATTGGTTGATATGAAGTATAAACCCAGACAATATTATCAGTTTTTTTTCTCATAACATGATGGACTATTATTAACGCTATGAACGGTCGTGAATTGGACTTGATTATGACTCGGATGCAGAGAACCTTATTTGGAGGTGTTTTCGCATCGGATGAGTTAGCTGACGTCAGAGACCCGCCTCCAAAATATTACATTGTCAACACCCATCCAAGACATCTACCCGGAGAGCACTGGCTCGCTTTGACTTTAGAATCGGACGGTTCGGCCACATTCTTTGATCCTTTTGGTCTGCCACCGGATAGTCCATATTACCCGTCAAGTATATACAGATTTTTGAAGAAGCATTCTAAACAGGTCGAATATCAGAACGCCCAGCTGCAACACGAGCTGACAGACACATGCGGTCAACACTGCGTGTATTATTTAAGTCAACGTGGGTGGGGGCTCACCTCTCATGAAGTGATGACTCATTACAGTCTCCCGCACCACCAGACTCGCAAACAGCTTCTTTCTCCAGGCTGTTAGGGCCCTGAACTCGCTACCCCCTTCTGCGTAGCGTGCGGCACTGCTGCGCTACTTTCGGGAATGTCTGCTGTACGCGCACTTGCTCCTTTTTTTTTTCTGCTCCTCCTATTTATTTATTGTTGTTTATTATTGTTGTTGTTGTGTTATTTATTCATTATTTATTCAGCACGCTTTTGTTATACTTGTTTACTTGTTGTCTGTTGTGAGCCATGTCTTGTCACCGTGGGATAGGGGGGAACGAAATTTCGGTTTCTTTGTGTGTCTTTGGCATGTGGAGAAATTGACAATAAAGCTGACTTTGACTTTGACAATTCCGATCCTCTCCATAACGACGCCATGGTTAGTGAGTTTGTCAAAAAATGTCGAAGGCCAGACCGGATGTCCGGCGGGCAAATATCATGTTCATTGCATACATTTAAAAAATGTCATTGTCTGAAACCATGTTAATGTTTTATAAAAATCTCTTTTATTCAATAAACATTGTTAAAGAGAGTTACAGAGTCATGCGTTTTTTTTTCACTAACAACAACAGAGTATCATCTAATTACTAACCCATTTTACTACCGGCGATATCCTCTTTCTTTTTCTTTTATTCATCATGCTTACATCTTCTACATAAGAAATATCCTCATCTTCACCCCTAGCGTATTTTAAACGTTTAAAATCTGCGCGAGCCAAGGGGTTGGAGATGCTTGTTTCCGGTGGGTTTAATCGGGCTAGCGTCCGGACAAATTCACTCCATCCTACCGGTTGCTCGTTGATTTTTTTCCCACTCACACACAAATGTCTCAAGAGATCCCTTATATGGGAGCCTTTGACAGTTTTTCCTCTAAAAATGAATTCACTTAACGGCGTCCAGCTTACATCTTCTGCCGACAGTCTTTTCAGCACATAGTCGGCGTTGCGTCGGAAACGTGGACCTATGGCGTCCAAAATATCCTCATAGCGTTCACCTGTCATCTCATCTGTCATCTTTCTTTCACCCCCCTCATTGGCTTCGTTGCGAATCGTAATAGGAATTTGCTTGGAGTCTTTTTGTTTGACAAACCCCATGTAACGCTGCATTAAGGTTTGATAAATTTTGATCTTTTCATATTGATTTAAATTTTTATTATCCAAAACCTGTTTCATCTCTTCATCCAAAGAATACTCTGCTGTATCACGGATGGTCGGAGCGGGTCTGTTAGGGTTTTTCAGATTATCCTTATCGTATGATTATGTTGGAATGCAACCGGTAATAAATAACCTACCTTGTCCCATCCTCCACAAGGTCGTAAAACATCCCCTGATATGTTTTGACTAGAGCACAAGGGCTTCCTATTCAGCCTGCTCTTCCCCCCACTCTGTTTCTCTTAATAAATATGTCCTTGCAGTTGGGAGACTTCAGACCTCCATTCGAACATCGCTGCATGCACAGCGACGAATGGACTCTCCACCTGCAGGTGTCTAAAAGGACTTACTTGTCTACCGTGTGGTCCTTGCAAAATAAGTTGGAGCGAGCGAATCTCTAACATTTTGGTGCCGAAACCCAGGATCCCTCATACCCGCTATCTGTCTGACGAAGAAGGACGTGCTGCATTGTCGACAAGCCAGCGTCCATTAGGAGGACCTGGAGAAGAAAGTCCTGGGAAGAGAATTCTTCGCTGGGCCCGCATCTTAGGTCTGCCTTTGTCTGACAGAGGTGGATTGACGGGACCCGGCAGTGCAACGAACCAGGGGACAAGTAAGTTAAAGGCCTGAAGTTGTGTGATTGTGTTGTTGTGAAACGCGTAAAAAGCCACAGGTGCACGAGGGATACGGCTTTGGTTTATCCGAGCTATGAGATACGGCTTTGGTTTGTCCGAGCTATGAGATACGGCTTTGGTTTGTCCGAGCTATGAGGCCTAAATAAAAAGCGCTGGAGTTTGTGTGATTGAGTGTGTGACTGGTAGGATAAATTGACTAAATAGCAGTTCTAGCGTTTATCCACGGCAATAAAACAGGCTAGTAATTTGTTGAAAGGTCAATTTAAACCTGCATTGCGGATCCTCAAAGAAAAAAAAAAATTGGAAAAAAAATTGTAAAACCTGTGTGGTTGAAATCTTCACAAAGAGATGAGAACGAATTCAAGAGACAAAAGCTAGAAAGATGAAAACTGATGAGGTCACAAGTGTTTGTCAGACCAGGAGACAATAAGGCCCCTGTGAGCAGGTGCAAGGCCGCAGCTCAAGCCGCGGCTCAAGCAAAGGGGCAAAAGGAGCTTCCGCTCCTATGCGAATCATGTATCAAAATTTAAAAGATCTGAAACCTCTCCCATATGACAGCAAAACATGTCATTGTCAGGTTATCAAAAATCTTTTTAGATTGTTAGAGCTCCTGTCCATACAAGAAGTATGACAATGCTGTTTGTATGCCCAATTACAAATGACTAGAGATCAAATTGCGTAACACTAAAGTTAAAATATGCAAATCAAGTGGTAAAGAAATACAACTTGCTTCTAGAAGATAAATAAATAAAATTAGAATGTGCTGTCCTCGTGTGCATGGGAGGGACCAGCTCATGATCGACCACAGGAAATGGCCAGCCTGTGACGAATCATTGGTGCTGGGACCTACCTTCCGCACGCGAGAGCTGTGCATGTGTGTGCGCAATGTGTTAAAATGATGAAGATTGGCTAAACTTTTAGTATAAAGAAATTTGCTAGACTGTTGTCTATTCAATTTACACTGCAGAACAGAAACAATTTGGACAGATAAAAATGAGAGGAAAAGAGGGAAATCTAGTGCATGTTAAGTGTCGAGCACACATGAGAAATTCGAAGAAAAAAAACAAAAACAAAACGACGGAACATGCTTTCAGGAATTGGAAGAAGCTAAATTGTGAATTTAAGATTTTGCAATGCTACATTTAATAGGAATAATTGATTGGTTGTGTTATAAGATTATGCAAAATTCTAAATGCAAGCTAAATCTTAATTTGCCAGTTGTTTGTTTTAGTTAAGTTTTATTTTGAATTGGTGGATTGTTCTACCAGGAAACTTGAGTTGAAAATGATATATGAATGTTGTGTGGTGAGCTTGGATGAAATGGGACCAATGTGATAAGAAGACTCCTTTTTGGAGACTGTGTGAGATGCATATGATGAGCATTGATGAATGATTGCCTGAATGAAAGGTTGAATGGTTGAAGTCGTTGGCGACTACTATAGAAAATTAGTAGAGCGACTTTGATGAAAGAGTGATTTTGAGCAGGTTGAATGCTAAAAAGAAAACGTAGCTTTTGGATTGATAATTAACTAGAGAAAAAAACTGGAGAACCAGTAACACATGTAGAAGATGTGTGAACTGAGAAAATAAGAAGCGTTTTGGAGAGAAAGTCAAATTAAATGATGATGAAATTATATGTAGTAATACAACACTTTACTACATATGGGTTTTCTAAATCATACAATTGAGTAACATAAAACATACATTTTGATTTGTATTCAAATTTCTAAGATTCTTGTGATAAACAATGAGAAAACGATTGAAAAGTAACTAAAGAAACTACAAGAAAGTGAAAATGTCTAATCATTTGCTAGCTGAGTCGCTCCCCATTCGGGGAGGCCATCCATTTACTTGCTAAGCTAGTTGTCAAAACAGTCCAATTGCCACGAAAAGTAGCTATGTGCACGTGTGCAGTACACACACACACGAGACTGATAAGGTGTCAAGAGGAGGGAAAGTGGGATACATTTTCAAAACAAAACAAACATTTTTTTTTTTTTTGTAGAGCTTGTTTCAACAAAAACAAAAACACTGAATGCCTTCAATTTAAAAGATCAATTTGACCTTTGCAGGATGATCTGCTGTGTCGGATCTGGACTGCCATGAAAGTATGATGTTTGTATGTGTACTTTGTCAACAACTGCTGTAGATGTTAAAGAATGGGATGAATATCTAGAATAAATGTGGATAATTTGTTTCAGGTAACTAACTATAAGAGTAACTGAAAAAAGAAACAATTGATTGCTTATGGCAAAAAGAGCTGCAAAGACAGAAAAAATTTAATATGTCACATGTATGGATTTGCGACCGATTATTTATGTTGTACCATTGCCATTGACCAAAGATTGTGTGAAATCTGTCACGTCTACTGGATTGTGAAATGTGTGACAGAGCATTCTATATGATATCCATTGAGAGAAAAAAGAAAAAAAAGAAGCCATTGCTTTCAGAGAATGTAGTCAAGCGAAATTGTATATACATCAACATGCCAAGATCTGGGGAAAAAAGCTGGTAAAAACCAAAATATCTTTAAATTTGAGAGGCGACGATGATTTGACCGAAATTTATGCAATTGGAGTCCCTAGAGGAGTTCCTGATTAATAAGAATTAAATGACCAAATTGCAGCGGGATGGGAGTCCTCCATTTGCTGCTGGTGAACGATGAACAAGAACGTAGACAGGATAAATTACATCCATTACAACATGCAGAAATTGGGCAAACGGACACAAGCGGGGCTCGAGGCAGTGCATGAACAGCTAGCCACGCCTTCCCTAATGTCGATCCAGAACCACAATGCTCATGATATGTTGTTGTCTGAGAAAGGAGGCGTCTGCGCAATGTTTGGAGAACAATGCTGCACCTTCATCCCCAACAACACCGCCCCTGATGGGAGCCTGACGGATTGCAGGCCTGCGATCCCTCAAAACGAGGATGAAAGAGCACTACAAGTGGATGACGGCTTTTGGGAAGTATAACGCCATTGTGTCCTCAATTTTACCATCAGTTACAGTATTGCTGCTATGCTCACCTTGTATGGATGTTGCATACCGTGTCTTCGTGCTCTGTTTAATTGTCTCGCCACTACAGTAATATCGCCCATGGAGGACTAGATTGCTCAGATATACCTAATGTCTGAGCGGCAACATGATGATTTTGATGGCAGAATTCCTGCATCTGTGTTACCAGACTTTTCCCAGATCCGTGGGATTCTGAATGATGACATCACAACATTTATCCTTTGGTGTAAACATATTTGTCCTCATGAAATACGACATGGGGTCTTTAAAATCACCGTGGATAATCGTTGGATGACCGATAGGGTAGGTGCCTGTACTGTTGATGAAAGGGTATAATGACGTCACATCAACATACAACACACGCTCGTTTGGCTCTGCCGTGTATCTTAAAACGAATGTGTTTGTTCTGCCCCCAAAAAGAGCCTACCTCGGTTTGAGCGGTGTAGGAAATTTGTTTTTTTTCAGGAATTCCTTCACCTCTATGTTCATCTTTTTCATTTGCAACCATTCATGCTCCCACATAATTACAAGGTACACATCCTGTCTAAGCTGTAGGTCCTGAATTTTCTTTTGTGTTTTATCAAACCTCTCCTGAAAAGGGCGTTTTGTTGTCGGGCATATTTTAGAGAGGTCGAAGCATTCTGCGCAGCCGTGGTGATAACAACCAAAATACTCAAACACTATTTTTACGCCCCCAATTTCAGAATAGCCGTCTACCGTGTAGTTATCTATCCTAACTTCACCCCCGTTCAATGCATGTCTAATTTGGATATTTTGGCTGTGCATGATCCATTGCATGTACTGAATAGAATCATGCGAAAAAGCTTTGTGCTGACGCATATAGTTGTCTAAAGGTGTAATGGCTGGTGTTTGAGGGGTTAGAAAATTAGTGCGAAAAATTTTCATGCACGCAGACGCAATTGTTACCGCATTGAACGGGTCTGTTCCGGTGGCCTAAAAAAACTCGCTCCTGAATTTCTCACACCCCTGCATTAACAGGTCAACGTCATTCTCGCAGTAGGCTATCACCTGTTTAGCAAAATCAAACACATTGTTAGCTTCTTTGGCATACCATTCGTCAAACTTTGATCGTTGCGAGGGTGACATTCGCTCGATATCGTAGTACGCGGGGCCAGGGTGAGACCCTACGTAGTTTAGATGCTCTAAAGAGCTGAATTTGTGTGGGAAGTAACCCTTTGATTTGTCTTCAAACCCCAGGGCCTTAGGCATCGCACTTAGAGGCATCGTCAAGAATGAGAGAGAGTGTATGAATCGAGATTTTGTGTCTAAATCGACAAATGATAGAACTTTACTCCCCTGCATCAGAATGTCAAGTTTGAGACCTAATTCAAGCATTCTCCTTATCAGTATGTATGAATCAAAACCTCTCGCATTATGTGCAACAAACGTAGTTTGTTTAAACCTTGGCCTTCGAAAAAATCTGAGAAATTCGTCAACACAATCTGTGCCAAACCATTGTTTCGTCAATCTATTTGATTTGCAACAGATGAGAAAAGGTTTGTGTAAACCATCTGTATCTACATAGGTTTCGAAATTGTAGTAGACTACATTTTTGCACGGTGGTTGAGGCTTGATGGGCTGAATGTAGCACTTGTGGGGGTTCAAATCATCTTGATTTAAGATCTCATCACACACTGTGCACTTTTTAAAGATCTCATCACACACTGTGCACTTTTTAACGGGGCAACGATGTTTAGCACCGGTACCATCAGCTTTCACATAATACCGAAGACCACACTGCAAGAATTTTTTGTATGAAGTGCAGTTGCTCACACAATTCATCGATCGAAACTCTTTATGTTTGGTAAAGCATTCCTCATTACGACAAGTTTTGTTACAGTCGCGGCAGATGACAGGTTTAATCCGTCGTTGTTTACAACACGGATGGAGACAAACGCTACAGTGTCCTTCACACTGGTGCTGTTGCCAATTCTCGTGCCCTTTGTAACAATGTCTGCAAAAGAATGCATGACCAACGAATGCCTCTATCGCTTTCACGCCGTAGTAATGACCCTCGAGGTGTAAGACAAATAAAGTGTCGTTATCTGTTTTGGGATAATGCATGTCGAAAAAAGTCATAGGGCGGCAGTCCTCTTTTCGATACATTACAGTTATTTTCCGTTTGAGGACTTTCTCAAATTTATGGACATCGCCCAGACTCACAGGTGTTTGACAATCCAATCCTACACTCTCGTGTAAGAGCCGTGCCTGTCTTGTGGCCTGTTTTGTTGTGAGTGTGTCATTTAGCAGATAGGTTAGTGAGAGAGCGAAACACAAATTGTTGTCTTTATTACGAGGTATGTGTTGGTGTCGTTTTTTCAACCTCAAAATCTCTCTCTCTGTTGGTAGTGTTCAACAACCTGCGACGCATTCCACCGCGCAATGGAGTGACTATTTGTACAATGAGCTCTAAACCTTCATCAGCCAGAAGCTCTGTATTTGATTGGGCTAAACGCTCAAGCATGTCTGATACACTATCTCTGATAGAGTTTATGTCACTAGTTTGCTGGTAGATGTGAGCCCTATCGTTACTACCCACTAACTCGGCCTGAATTACATCACCTGGTTGTGCCCTGCTAACCACCTCTTGCATGACATCATCTATTTTATCTTTAATCTGGAGGTAGAAGGTTGCAAAATCATTAATGTTCTGTTGCGATGGTATATTTAACTGTCGCCTTACCTCTATATTATTGAAATGCGGTCTATTGACTACAACAGAACTGCCGCGCTAATCAGCTAATACAGAACAGATTGCTGGGGCATGTGTTGAAATGCTGGTGTGTTGTCATCAATAAAATCTATTTCGTGATCAATTATAACTGAGTAGTTGTTAGGCTGAAATGTCGGTGGAACGTCGTCAATAGCAACCGGCGATGAATCGACAGGGATAGCGGTCAACGGGTCAACCAGAGGCTGCGTATTTAGATTTTGGATAATGTTTAGCAACTGGACAGGAATATCAGGACTGATACGCCCGTTGCTGTCATTAGCTTGGTTGTTTAATTCTGATATCATGTTTAGCAATTTCCCCCTCTAACAAAGCCGTGCTCACATTGTTGAACAAATCTGTTATTTGACTCGTAGACGTATTGTTAACGCTTGACAAATCTAGCTCTGGTGTGTCACTTCTTTGGCTTGTTTCGCTAAATGGTAGCAAATCTATTTCATCAATGTTTGCTAAGAAATCTGACTCCGTTGACGTAAGGTTTGAATGATCCATTATATTTCCTTTTACAAAACACAACAGAAACAACACAGACCTATTTTGATTCGGCTAAATCTGTCAGAATACGTATTATCTTAAAACATTCTTGTAACCGTCTTTTGTAGATACAGTTACCGCGGCACTTTACAGGCCCCCTGCTGGTTGAGTGGCGCGTGTTGTAGTCAAGTCAAGTCAAGTCAAGTTTATTTGTATAGCCCTAAATCACAAAAAGTCTCAAAGGGCTTCACATAGCCAAAATTGACAATTATTCTTAAAGCATCCCCTGATCATAAGCTCCCAAAAGGGCAAGGAAAAACTAAAAAAAACCCTGCCAGGGGAAAATGAGAAACCTTGAGAAGGGACCACAGATGGAAGGATCCCCCTTTCAGGATCACCAGGTTGTAATGGATGCAGAGAGTGCACAAGTAATACATAATATGAAAATCAATGAAAAAAATGGATGTCGGAGGTGCCCTCGATTGTCCTGGCAGTGTCCTCAAGTGGGCCGAGCCGCAGCTCCCCCATCCCGAACTGGTCCCCGAGAATCCAGCCAGCCGCTATCAGCTTTTGAGCCACCTAACCCCCTCCCCAGCCGGGGAGGAGGTGGGCAGAGAGAACAGAACAAACTCCGGCCAAATCGGCCATCACAAGTTAGTTAAAGGCCATCTCATAGAAATGTGTCTTTAAACGTGTCTTAAATGTTTCTACTGAGGTAGTAGTTCTAATATCCATTGGTAGGGCATTCCAAAGCTCTGGAGCCCGAATAGAGAATGCTCTAGACCCTGCAGACATTTTCTTGGCCCTCGGTATAACTAAAAGACTAGCGTTTTGCGAACGAAGGTTACGAGACGGAACATAAGGAACGACTAGGTCGACGAGATATGAAGGCGCTAAGCCATGCAGTGATTTATAGGTTAGTAGAAGAACCTTGAAGTCACATCTTAAATGGACCGGGAGCCAATGTAATTTGGCTAATATTGGGGTAATGTGATCAAATTTTCTTGACCGTGAGAGCAGCCTCGCAGCGGCATTTTGCACTAACTGTAGACTTTTGATACTGGATTTAGGAAGACCAGAGAATAATACATTACAGTAGTCCAGGCGCGACGTGACGAACGCATGTATAATAGTTTCCGCATACCCGGTCGAGAGGATAGGACGAATCTTAGCAATATTACGAAGGTGAAAAAACGCAATCCTGGTTATATTCTTAATGTGTTTTTGAAAAGAGAGCGTTTGGTCAAATATTACCCCGAGATTAGTTACTGTATCACTCTGAGTGATAGTACGGTTATCTATAGTTATAGTGGTTTCCTTAAATAAATGTTGATAACGAGTAGGACCAATTATCAACATCTCAGTTTTATCCGGGTTAAGACGAAGGAAGTTGAGAGACATCCATTGCTTAATCTCCGCAAGGCACGCCTCGAGATTACAGCAGTCCTGCGGATCTGTCATCGATAACGGCATATATAATTGGGTGTCATCCGCGTAGCATTGAAAACTAATATTATATTTACGTATTATGTCCCCAAGCGGAATCATATAAATATTAAATAAAATCGGTCCGAGTACCGATCCCTGTGGGACACCACACGTAACATTATAAAGCTCAGAGGACGTATTACCATGGACCACTCGGTGCGTCCTGCCTGATAGATAGGAATTGAACCATCTTAGTGCTGACCCTGAGATACCAACACAACTTTTAAGACGCCCTAATAAAATATCGAAGTCTACAGTGTCAAAGGCAGCACTAAGATCAAGTAGTAACAATACAACGACGTATTTGAATCCATAGCTATGAGGAGATCATTAGTCACTTTAGCAAGTGCTGTCTCTGTAGAATGATTAGCTCTAAAACCAGACTGAAAAGAGTCATATCGATTATTAGCGACCATGTAATCAATAAGCTGCTGTGCTACTACTTTTTCGAGAAGTTTTGCTATGAATGGGAGGTTTGAAACTGGCCTATAATTACTGAGACAGTCCGGGTCAAGATTTGCTCGCTTAAGTAGTGGTTTAATAATAGCGGTTTTAAAGGCTATTGGCACTATCCCAGAGGAAACAGACAGATTGATTATATTTAAGACGGACGGTCCTAAAATTGGAAATAATTCTTTAAGTAGTTTGGCTGGAAGCGGGTCGAGTAAACATGTTGTTTGTTTAGCCGTACTAACCAATTTTGTAAGCATTTCAAGGGACACGCTTTTAAAATTTGAGAGGGTTATTGCATGATCCCCAGCGCTAGTAACCGGCGGAGCGATTGGCATGGTATTCTTGATCTCGTCCCTAATGGACTCAATCTTTTGAGCAAAAAATTTCATAAACTCGTCAGCTGAGTGGAAGGAGCTATCGGGGGTCGGCTGGCGCAGAGTTAGCTTTGCCACTGTATCAAATAAGTATTTAGGATTATTTTTATTAAGATTAATGACTTGCGAAAAATAACGAGTTTTTGCTAAAATAAGCGCATCTTTATATTTCAGGAGGCTGTCCTTCCATGCCTGATGGAAAACCTCAAGTTTGGTTAAACGCCATCTGCGCTCATGCTTTCTACATAATTGTTTAAACGTACGTGTTTCATCTGTGAACCACGGAGTTGGCCATCTACGGCGAGTTTTCAGACGTAGCGGTGCCACAGAGTCGATGGCTTTTAATAATGTCGCATTGAATTCATTTGTAAGATTATCGATAGAGCTACTGTACGCGGGAAACATGGCGGTTGCCGGCGACAGTAACTCAGATAGCGCAGTTGCAGTCATGGAGTTAAAATTACGGCTGCTATAATTCTGATTGCTCTCTTGTCTTTGACAAGGAACTAAAATTTCAAATTTTATTAAAAAATGATCAGACAGAACAGTAGTGTATGGCAGTACTGTTATATTTGAGGTTGCTAGTCCCCGGGATAATACCAGATCTAAGGTATTTCCATTCTTATGCGTTGCTGCCTGTACAGCTTGCGTAAAACCAAACGTATCGATTAAAGTTTGAAATGCCGAAGTCAGTGGTTCTGACGGTGAATTCATGTGGATGTTGAAATCACCCATGATAACTATATTATCTGCATTTGTCACTAGATCAGCCACAACTTCTGAAAATTCATCCAGGAAGCCAGAGTAAGCCCCGGGTGGGCGGTAAATAACAACAAGATAGAATGACGGTAACGCAGTGGATCGCACAATGAGAACTTCAAATGTTTTAAATACGTGAATTGAGCGAGGCCTAAATCTAAGCTCAGAATTTGAGATGAGGGCGACACCCCCACCCTTTTTTCGAGGACGAGCCACATGCGAGCTCACAAAATTTGGAGGCGAGGCCTCGTTAAGTGGCAGCAGTTCATTAGGTTTTAACCAGGTCTCGCAAAGACCAAAAACGTTTAGATTATGTTCCGTGATAAGGTCATTAACGAGAACTGCTTTCGTATGAAGTGATCTAATATTCATAAAACCGAATTTAAGTGTAATTGGTTGATCAGGGTGCGTATCTATCGAAGGATTTTTAAACGGGATGCGAGTAAAATTGTGTTCTCTAGGCCTAATATCACCTCTCAAAAGTTTATTAGGGCGGTGGGATGAAACGACCGTGGGAATTTAATGATGAGTATTTGTTACACATGTGAAGTTATCTAAAATGATTGGATTTGTCTACTACCCCAGTAGAAAGTGTGTTTATGTGTACTGCAGCACTATTTAAACTGTCGCGCTCTAGTCTACACGAGGAGCTATGTGTATGCTGAAAGTCTAGCCTAGCGCTAGTTAACTTTAACTTAACAGACTCCAAACCCATCCTCACAGGTGGTCTAATCACCTGTGCCCTGGCCTGCTCTAAAGTGACCTGTCATGAGTGGCTCAAACAGTAATCTATATTCCTAGAAAGAGTGAAGGCGCCTTCACGGTTAGGGTGAAGGCCGTCCTTCCTCAGCAGGTCGGGGCGGCCTCAGAAGGAGGACCAGTTATCTATAAAATACAGTCCCTGCTTTTTACAGAACCCAGCCATCCATCTATTAAGGGAGACTAATCTACTAAACCTCTCATCTGTGCCTCTCCCAGGCAGGGGGCCAGAGACAAATACTCGATGCCGACTCATCTTTCTGGCAAGATCACAAGTCCTCGCTATGTTTTTCTTTGTGATCTCTGATTGTCTCATCCTAACATCATTGGAGCCGACGTGTATCACTATGTCCGAGTAGCTAGTGTTGTTGGAACTACGCTGTTGACTAGGCCTATTGCGAGTCAGCTCCCTAAGATTAGCTTCTATGTCGGGTGCTCTGCCCCCAGGAATACACATTACCGTGGCTGGATTTTTAAGCGTAATGTTGCGGGTAATGGAGTCGCCTATGACCAAAGTGCGAGGGCCAGTAGACCGAGATGACTTTGGACGGCTATGCGTCTTACCTGGCTCATCGCGATTAGCAAGCCGCTTGGGCCTAATGCTAACCGGGCTAGCGGGCTGACTACAGCCCGCGTCTGTGTCCGCCGCAACTACTGTTATCGCACTATTCTGCTCTAACTGGCGGACACGTCCCTCTAGCAGAGACAACCTCTCTAAGAGAAGGGTGCAGTTGGTGCACGAAGCCGTACATACCTCTTGGTCCGCTGCCATACTTTGTGTCCGAAGAGCGACGATCTGTCAGAACAACCCGGAAGCCGGAGAGAAGGGCTGCCCCCTCCTCCTCCTCTTCCTCTCTCTCTGTGCCTCCGTGTCACGACGCTCACCTGCAAGTTAATCCTTTATAATACCGAAAATAGCAAGTCGGACGATACCATACAAAGAGAGAAAAAATAGAAGGAATACCTCCAACTTTGTTTGTCGACTCTTGATGATGGTTCAAGCCCTCGTATATAGACAGAGCTTCAGCTAACTCTGTGTCCGTCGATGTTTCCTGTCGGTCGGCGTGGGATGCAATTGGATTGGTTCCAACGGTAGCACGTGACTGATGCGCTTGGTCTCGCTGACTCTGTCGCTGGATCTGTCTCCTCCACTGCTTCAATATGGCGTTCGAAGGCAGCTTGTGTCGGCCGACTGTTTTTCCTAGTAGCCGCGGCCACGAGATCTGTTACATACATAAAATAAAATCATCAACTACTAACATTTATATGAACTATCTTAGATGCACGATTGACTCACCATAGTCTGATTGTGTTGGGTAAACGTCGCTAAAGTCGTCGTCAAAAGATGCGTGGACATCGGCAAGAGCGATGATGTCTGCAAATATTATATAAACATTACATCTTGTTTCATAAAATAACCGCAGTGTATTATTATTATTATTATTTGTTATTAGTATTATCATTATTATTACGGCGACAAAAGTAGTAAAACGACTTACCTTTAACCATTCTCGAAACAGCTTTTGACGCGCTTCAACTCCGTTGCTCAGAGCGATGGCTTGTCTTCTCAAAAATGAGCGTTGGTCATTCGCACTAAACCAACTTCAAATTCGGCGGGGATAAGAACACGCCTATGGGATCACGTGTCGCGAGAAATCAGATAACTTTGGCCGCATGCTGATGACGAATCAAAGGCTCTACCTCATCAGGTATCTTTGGCACCAATAATGCCGACTCCGCTATTGTTTGTCAAATTACATGCGACAACACCTTGATTTTTTCTCTTTCAGATAACTTTGGCACCATGCTGACGACACTTCAATGATTTTCTCAACAAAACCCCCTTGATCCTCTAAACTATTGTTTGTCAAATTACATGCAACTCTCTTTCAGATAACTTTGGCACCAATAATGCCGACTCCACTATTGTCAAATTACATGCAACTCTCTTTCAGATAACTTTGGGACCATGCTGACGACTCTCACGACCCCCACACTGACACAAACACCCCTCCCCTTCGCCTTCTCAACAAAACGGCCCCCTTCAACCCACATGTACTGGCTGGTAGCAAAGCTAGCTCAGATGCTGCACCTGTTTTGATTCATAAAAATACATGCCCATACATATCCACATCTAAAAATGGCGCCAGCAAACCAAAATGGCGACAGTCAAAGATGGCGTAAAATTTTATGACCCCTAACTCAATTGCATATGGATAGACATCAAGGCCTAGTGCCTTCTTTTGTGTGTCATATCCACGGCTGCAGGTATTATCACCTCTTCTGCAATGGTGTTTTTTTTTTTTTTTTTTTTTTTTTTTTTTGCACTGAGCAATTTGGTACGCTGCTTTATATGATACTTATAGTGCTTGCTGATTGACTGAAGTAGCATTTATAAAGTGGAATAATTGTTGGCAATCTTCAGCCCGTTTTCGCTGAAAAAACTCAAGCTTCTTATCAGCGTGATTGTGGTGCAATGACTTTAAGTGCTGCCTTAATTTATTTGACTGTCCGCTGCCAACATTGTAAGGCACAGTAAACACACCAGTCTTTCCTCATCTCCCATCGTAGTCACACTGAAGCCGAGCGCTACGTACGCTTCGTCATATTTCCTTGTCTTAGCTTTCGTGTCACTCTCAATTCTCTTATCTCCGTCTCTCTCCGCCGTTATTTTCAACCCTGTTGAATATTTTTCCATGGTGTCCCACTGCACTTTTTATCACCTGCTCTGTACTGTGTGTGCGTATATTCCGTGCGCTCTACACTGTACTGTCCTGTATTGCGCACACTCTTACAGTGATACCGCCACTCCCACCTACTGCAGTGGATGTCTAATTACGCTTTAATCTAGTACAGCCAAAAGAAAAGCATGTTCCCTGGTGTCACACGCACGCCCCTTGGTAACGCACCATGCCCCAAGGGGGGCGTG
The DNA here is from genome assembly GCF_024217435.2 of Syngnathus scovelli. Lineage (NCBI taxonomy): Eukaryota > Metazoa > Chordata > Actinopteri > Syngnathiformes > Syngnathidae > Syngnathus > Syngnathus scovelli. The sequence continues at coordinate 8,658,645 of NC_090849.1, read as the reverse complement.
TCCGACTATTTGAGAAGGACTGCAACACATTGTGTTGCTAAATGCTGAGAATGGAGCAGGTTGTGCTTCATGGGTATTTTGGAACACTCTTATCAGACTGATACGAGCCCTGGTGGCATTTAAAAACATCGAAGCTCTGTCAGAAGTGAGAACCAAGACACCAAGCACAGGTAAGTATAAAGCATGCACCTTGTCTGCCTTTACCATCCAAAATATTGTTGTGTACAGCTTAACTAATGTAACAGAAGTATAATTTATTTGATTTGATGAGATGTCTCATACAGATACGTACGTATATATTTTTTTATTTTTACCGGGGAAAGCTAAGTCTCCAATAAAATACTGTATTTGTAATCCATAAGACTATCATCAGGCTAATTTAGAGAATTGAGCCCGTGATCACTAAGAAACTGAAAGGGTTTACTTTTTAAAGGTATTGTATTATGTAGGGAATTGGTAATCATGCACAATTTAAGAGTTATTTTACATTCTGAAATTTCAGTCACTGTGCGAAATAAGGTAGAGCTGGCGTACGTATATGCACAAAAATATCTTGCTGTAAAATGTATCTAATGCTTTTTACACATTACAGTGAAATAAATTTTGTAAAAAACAAATATCAAATTACTCCTCCTCCTACTTATGACGATGTGTGATTCTCTGTTCCCCCCCACAGCCATGGCCTCAAGTCTCTCCCTCATTCTTCTGGTGCTATGCGCTTTACCCATGGCTCAGGCCCAGCTCAAGGTGTTTGACTTGCGTGCCAGTGGTCTCCCTTCTGACATTTTGGGAATCACAGATGGTTACGTAAAGGTGTTTTGTGGCTCTGCCACTCTTGGCAAAACAGAGGTCCGTAAGGACACTGTTAACCCTTGGTGGGAGGAGGAGTTCTCCTATTTCAAGGCCCAGGCGCAAGACGTATTGAGACTTGAGGTTTATGATCGTGATTTGGTCTTTGATGACCTGCTGGGAGTGTGCCAGAGACAGATCAAACCTGGAACCCATGCACATGACTGCTTCCTGAAGAAAGGTGGCACCCTCCATTATGTCTACACCCTTGGCCAAAACAATTAGTACGCATTCAAGCTGACAGTGTTCTTTTACCAGTCATTATCCTTTCCCCAGAGGACCTCGAAGAAGGGATACACTAAACTGTGGATGTTTGACTCGAAAGTTCTTGTTTAACAAGGAAATAAAGTCTGTTTCAATAATCAAACGACACATGACGGTATATATCGTAATTACACTGTCAAAGGACAACCATATGTTGCAACAATGGCACTTTTAGTGTTTTCTCCTTCTCAAGACTTCATGAAATCAGAAATAACACTGAGGGGTACATTTCTGTGGTTGTAATCATTACAGTGGCGCTTTACAGTCGACCTTTACAATTGCATTCCTCTGTAATTGTAAAGCTCCATATTCCTGCTGGTCATGACAATTTACAGACAATTCGATACCAGAACTGCCAAATGACCGGAGTCCAAATGGAACCTGATTTGAAATGACTCCTTCAGCATAAAGATGTCAAGTTGTAGTGAAATGGAAGACAAATTGAACAAATACCCTCTTATTAATAAATGATATTGACATATGCCAGCCACTGTACTGAAAGTGCAATCTTAAGATTGGAAAGGAAGGTACAGTGCATGAATGATCATTTGACCAAACAAACTACAGACACAATCAGGATGGCATGCAACTTTAAAAAGCATGGATAAGATATGAGCAACAAATTGCAAAATATGCATCAAACTAAATGATCACAGATCAAGGAACTGAACACCATTCCTACACTACCCTCTATTTTTGCACCCCTAGTTAAGACGTTGTTAGAGTTGTGCTCACTCTAACTTATTTTGCAAGAACCACACGGGAGACAAGCAAGTCCTTTTAGACACCTGCAGGTGGAGAGTTCACTTGTTGAAGGAATGAAGTCTGAACTCTCCCTCCTGCAAGGGCATATTTATTAAGAGAAACAGAGTGGGGGTATGCGTAGGCTGAATAGAAAGCCCTTGTCCTCTAGTCAAAACATATCAGGGGATGTTTTACGACCTTGTGTAGGATGGGACAAAGTAGGTTATTTATTACCGGTTGCATTCCAACATAATCATACGATAAGGATAATCTGAAAAACCCTAACAGACGTGTTCTTTAACTTTTTATTTTTTTCCAATTTTTAGTTTGATTCCTAAATAATGTCAGACCAAAAACTCCAACCTTTAATTCAAGTGTATTTATTCAGTTGGGGGGAAATCCACATTAAAGCAACACTGAGGCGGCTCCAGTTTTCATTGATTATGGCGGCGCCATATGGACAAAAGCGGTTGTGTTTTGCATGAAGTCGACTACATTTCCCTTGAGTGCCAGTGCTGTGTCGTGAAATCCTGAGCTTTCTCCAAGGATGGCGCCGCCTGGGAGACCGCGATTAACACACGTCGAAGGAAGAAGCCAGCGGCCTAACAGCACACCACAGGCAGGGTCTTTCTGCACTGCAGTCCTCATTTTATTTGCCACGCGTTTCTTTGCTTGCTACACGTGACTCCTCGTTTACACAGGCCACACATACTTCTCCCGGCTGCTCCCGCCACCTTCTTTCTTACGCATGCGCACTCTGCATTCATACTTCACACTACAGCCGTCAGTCACACACGAGCTGTCAGTATACCCGCTACAAAATATTTATTTATGATTATAGAATAAAAAAAAATCAGACCAAATGTGAGGTGAATGTTTATTACTAAGAATCATGAAATATCTGCGTGGTCATTCTCTTATTTACCCCAGCTTGTATGCTTGCCGCCTATTATTTTGTTTGACACCGCAATAACTGACTTGGATTTGTTTCTATCCTGGGCTACGATGCAGAGTCGGGTCCAGGTAAATAACTCATTTTAAACTTCAAACTTTTTGGCGTTGTTGCGGGTATTGTGACTTGTGACTTAGCGTGGAAAAGCGTTCTGGAGCAGGAGCGAGAGTGACAATGACAGTACATATTGTATCATATATGATACAAGGGCATATGCATGCTAAAACATGAAGTACACAAAAAAGGTAAAAATGGTTGCAAGACAGTGAGTTCGGTTGTACTTTATTCTACCATTATCTATTCTCCTCAAATACTGTACTCACATTATCGTTATTCATCCACAAATCCATCAAAGTCCTCACCTTCTGTATCCAAATTAAACAGCTGGGCAAGTTTGCCATTAAACACGGCAAGTTTCTGCTTGTCATCATCAGTTAGTCTCGTTGTGACGTTGCTCTACAGCTTTCCGGAAAACTCAGAAAACAGTTACTACACTCAATACATTTGCCAAGGCACCTACAATCCAACTAGAACAGAATATGCCTTTTGTATGGCGTATATTTCATAAAGCAAAACTGTTCATAAAGAAAGAGCTCTGCACACCTGTAGTCGATAGGTGCACCAGGGAATAGTACAACTATCAAACATGGAAAAATCTTGCACACTGTCGCACCACACCTTTAATGTAGCAATGTTTCAGTCACACTGATTTAAAATAAAACTGGAAACTTAAGACAAGAAATATATGATCAGTATTTCTGTTGGTAGATAAGATACTAGTTAGCTGGGGTTCACAAAAATTCAATCAATTCGTGCAAAACTGTAGTAAGGTGGCTGTACAATATTCATTTTCACACATACTAAGTTTGGGGGCAGGTGGGCAGTGAAAAAAAAAACGATTTAGGATCTCAAGGTTGTTGGCTCCTGCTTTGTCATGTGAATTACCACCACCTATCTAACGAGTCAGGAATAAATTGATTCAAGTCTGTATTCTATTGAGTACCAAGCTAGATTTCATGGGTACTCTTCTAAAAGTTGTCTTTTAAATTGTAAGACTGTGGTAGGCGTCAATCTATTAAAATGGTAAAAATATTGCAATAACTTGCAAGCTGGAGTTAGCTCATAACTTGTTATTTGCAGCGATAACTTCTCTGGGCTGACCAAGGACTCTTCATAATCTATCTGTGTGGTGTGACGACAAGTGAAGGTACTGTCCTGTTTCTCAAAACTCTTTTTCCAATAACTGTTGGCTTTATGTCAACTCCAGATGCTTTCGGCTCATCTTCACATTCTGCCACTTCCTCTTTATCATCAGATCCTGAATTTTGTGCATCAGCACTAAGTGTCTCCAGAGGTTCCATCTTCATTATCTTTCTGTTTGACTGCCTCTCGTTGCAAGCCATCTTAGCCTTCAGATTCATCTAAATTCTTTTTGTCCATGTTAGTCTTCATTTCAATTTCCCCCATCTCATCATTCTCATCATAATCCACTCTTGGTCTCTTTCCTAATGATGATGTAACAGTATGCTCTTGACCTGAAACAATAACTGTGTCGGGCGCTAGTGTCAAATTATCGGCATCTTTCCCATTATCTCCTGCTATTGTCTCTGACGTTCTTTTACTATTTTCATCTTCGTGTTCTTTGTTCATCTCTTCCAAGTTTATTTCAGGCATAGATTTTACTTCGTCCTCTCCAGCCTCTGGAGTGCTACCTTTATCCATAGAACTCAATTTCTCAGCTGGTCTTTCCACTTCGGTTTCATTAACCGTCTTGTCAGGTTTTACTTGACCATGTCTGTTCATTTCTTCATGAACTACCTTACATCTGCCTCTCAAAGGTAAAACTGTTGACTCATCTTGCTCTTCATCATATCTCTCAGGAAGAGAATTCTCTTCTTCCTCAGATGTTTCAATAGTCATATTGAATTCTTCTGCAGCTGTGTCTTCTTCCTGAGACCCCTCTTCTACTCCTTCCATTTCTAACGCAATTTCACTTGCCATATGAGAATTACAGCAAATATCCAGATTGTCTCTTTCCTGACAATCCTCTGCAGCAAGTGCTGGTGCATCCTCATGTTGTTGTGTGGTTACAGTAGCAATGCCAACATCATCTTTTCTAGTTTCTTTAGAATGGGTAGAGAATATTTTCTGAAACATATAAACTCATTGTTAGGTATGTTTTAATACTATATCATTTTGAAAAATTAGGACTATAGATATGTACACACCTCAATCACCACCAAATCAGAAAAAAAAGCAGTCCTCTCTTTACTTGAAAGATGTTCCTTGGGGTCTCTGCTTCGATATCCTCAACTCTGACAGAAAAGCATTACATATTATATCGATACATTATAATATCATGAATTTCTTGATGATCAGCAGTTAATCACGTGTCTCCACATTTGTAGATGGTGCAGCAGTGCTCGAGCGTAAAAACTGACAAATCTCGATAACATGCCAGTGCCCCATTTTGCCTGTTTTAAAATTCGACAGACCACTCGATACCACGGTGGGCATTTTCTTTTATCTGACAGTTCGGTGGCTCTAAACATTATGCCTGCTGGAACCTTTGCTTAATTATTGGTGCATATAGTCTAACAAGATTTCGGGTACCATATTTTTTGGACTATAAGCCGTTAATTTTAAAAGTTTTGAACCATACATCTATGGATTTTTCATGATATTTATGATATTGTGTGATTTGTGGATATTCTCTTATATATGGAAATTAAACATTAAAACATCCGCGGCTTATAGTTCAGTGTGGCTTATATATGAACAAAGCAGGATTTTTCCCGAATTTTAGCTGGTGCGGCTTATATTCAGGTGCAGCTTATAGTCCAAATATTACGGTAATTTGATGAAGGCACAGGCAGAAGGATTCTGCACTTTGTGGACATATGAGATGGATATAATTTATTTCATTCATAAGACAATGACGTGCTTTGAACCCTCTAAATAAGAAATCATGTAATATAATGTATAAGTATGTATATGTACAGGGTACGGCAAAATGATCTGACACATTTTTGTGGTTAAAAAAAGACACAAATAAAGTAAACTAACAAAAAAATATATAGATTTTTGAAAAGTACACATAATGCCATTTTGTTTAATTTGGTTTTAAAAATTAAATCAGTCAAATGGGAGCCGTTATTGTCCACACACTGTCGAAGGCGTTCACGAAAGTTGTCCATAACTCGGTGGATCATTTCATGGGGAATGGCATCAATTTCATTCTTTTTCGTTTGAATGCTGATGCACTGGCTCTGAAGTTAGTAACCCATAACAAGATCATGTTTCGAGCAGGTACGGGATCATGTCTACGAAGTCTGAAGCGCAAACATTGGAACGCTCGTTGTCATGCTGTCATGTGTCGTCCAGATCATTTCCTGTTTTACTGTGTGATTTCCTCTCGTTCCAGTCAGTGTGTGTGCGTCCGTGATCCCCTGATTCCAAGTGTGTGCACCTGCGTCAATGACCAACTGTCTTCACCTGTGTTCCCCTCCTGTGTCCATATAACCCGCGTCTTTCCCCGTATCCAGTGCCAGTGCGTCTTGCCTTGCTGAGAACACTAGCGATCACGAAACCCTTGAGTCCACGTAGAAAGCCTTGTTTGAACGTCTTTGCTCACCGATGTTAACTTGGTTACATCGCTATCTTGTTTTTGTATTTCCCTCGGTTCGAGGCGCTTTGATTTCTCCTTTTTCTCCCTCGGTTCGAGGCGCCTTAGTTTCCCCTTTTTTCCCTCCTCGTGAGGCGTTTTTTGTTCGACCATCATTGGAGACAATAAACACTTTGTTGAACTTTGGAATCTCTGCATTCGAGTCCTCTCCCTGCTCTGTGCCTGACAGCTCGTGTTGCAGTTGCAGATGCTTTCTTGATAAACGTTTCCACAATGATAGCACGATGCTCACCAGTCTAATTCATGTTAGCAACTGAAACAAAACGAAATAACATTATTCGAAAACGAAATGGAAATGAAACGAAACAAAACGGCATTTTTAAAGTACTTTTTGAAAATAAAAAAACTTTTTGTTTCTTTAATGTATTTGCATTTTTTTTAAAGCTACAAATGTGTCAGATCATATATATATATATATATATATATATATATATATATATATATATATATAGTCAAGTGGCATGGTGGTACAAGATGTGGTGTAAAATGGTGGTGTAAAATTAGGTATTGAATTTGGCCCAGGCACATTGGCTATCCCAAAACATGTAGTAGTTCCAAAATTTCACGAGGAGATGGTGTTAAAGCTTGACATGGGGTGACCTGATGGAAATTAACAAATCTAATAAATTAAATTGTTAGCAATTGGGAGGACACGACCTGTTCAAACACGTAGCAACGCACAATTTTGGAATATGAGTTTGCTATGCCATAATTTTAAGATGTAACAGCTTGAGCAATATAATATTTCTGTTTAAGTTGGAGGAACCCATTATTATGTTAAGTACTATTATGGGTTGAGATTGATCTTTATTAGACAAGATATATGTGAATGTTGCAATGTTTTGTCCAACCTGTATTTAACATTGGTGTTCCATCCATACCTGAATATATTAAGTTGAGAGGAGACATTAAGGGCTAGTAGGGAAAGAACGAGCAAAACAGGAAACACCTGCCTCCGGTGGCTGTCGGGCGCAGTGGTTGCTGCTTGAAGCAGGGTTGCCAAGACAACCAGAGGGGCAGGGATTCTGACTTTTTATCTACATATTCCAATGAGGTAATGCCGGAAGCCTATAAATATGATGCCCGAATGCAAAGCGGCGCTTCTTCCTAGTCAGGGCGTTAGCCGTGACGCTGCCCGGAGTAAAAGAACGAAGATGGATTTTTCATTCTTTTTGAGACTGAACCAAAATCTACTAAGATGAATTTCCAGAGTCTTCGAATTGGACTTGGTCAAATTTTAAGCTTCGAGGAAGGGCAGAGGAGACAGCCGCTCCGGGCAGAAAGGGGAAGTTGCCAATTTTACTTTTTAGGCTATGCTCCTCACGGCCGGAACCTTTCCTATTTTTTAAACATAATTCGGATTTTGGAACAAAGGAGAGCTGATCACTCGACTTGTTCAACCAAATAGAATTTTAGACCTTTAGTCTCCTCTTTTGTTCTGAGTGGGTGAGTCTTGTTTTCTTTTGTTTTTTTCGACTTGTAATTCTTTTGCTTGCTTATTCATTAAATCTCTTCTTAAGCCTTAATTCGGTTATCGATTATTTAGTAGTAACTATGTTGAGCATGGTTTTATATGCAGTAATTACAACTTTAAAATGTTTTTATTCCCCTATCGTAGTCATTCTTTAAAGCCGTTCAATTCTTTTTAAAGTGAAGACAGCTTTAATCCTTAACATCAGGAATTGTCAGATCTGGTTCGAAGTAGTTATCTTGAGCTCAGCTAGGGCGAGGGCGCTCTGGTAAATTAACGAATCCTTGAGGTCTTAACAAAGACATCTAAAAATATCCGTAACATAACAACAGCTTCAAACAGAAAAAAGGGGAGCCATCAATACGACGCGGTCATTTCGAAGTCTTGCCTCGAATTGAGTTACTCGGCTCGAGCTTCGGGTGACTTGAGAGGGATTGGCGTCGTAAAGAAATTAGATTGATTCTGGTAGAGTTAATTTAACTCGGCTGGTTAGATTACGGACGAATCCCCTTACCCCGGCTGGTCCAAACCCGTTAACGGGAAGCCGGTGCCACTGATAAAAAGTGCGCGTTTGACAATATATATATATATATATATATATACACACACCGTAATTTTTGGACTATAAATCGCGTTTTTTTTCCATAGTTTGGGTGGGGGGGGGCGACTTATAACAAGGTGCGATTTATATGGGGTTTTTTTTCAAAAAAAAAAAAAAAGTGAAACCGCGATAGACAAACCGCGATGTAGCAAGGGATTACTGTAATTTGAATTTCAAGTGACGTCAGCAGCGCGGCGTGGCGTGCGCGGCAGTAGTTTAAAAAGGACAAAGATTGATCACGGGATGACAAAGATGACTAAGGGCCCCACGTACTACCGGCATCATTAGCGGCTTTGTTTCTAAATGACACGGAGAATGAAGAGTTTGAAGGATTTAAGGATTTGGAGTGACACAGAAGGTTTGGAAAACTATTATGGCTTTTACACACGCCCGGTCGTATTCTATAGTGCTCTCTTTCACCTCTGTGGATGGAGGTCTGGAGCCGGCGATCGTCCGGGTGGCTGTCCGAGGACGGTGGATGGGGCTCGGTCATGGCTTTTACGCACGCCCGGTCCTATTCAATGGAGCTCTCTTTCACCTCCGTGGATGGAAGTCTGGGGCCGCGCTCGACCGGGTGGCTGTCCGGGGACGGTGGATAGGGCTCGGTCATGGCTTTTAAGCACGCCCGGTCCTATTCTATGGAGCTCTCGTCCACTTCCGTGGCTGGAAGTCCACGCCGCCACACGCCTGGAAGTTTGTTTTGTTAAAAAAAAGAGACGTTTACCAAACCCACGTCTTTCCTTGAACTTTTTTAACGCTACAATATAGTTATATAGTAGATCTGTGGAATTTGATCGATGGATTTAATGATTTAGAGTGCACAGATGGGTTGATAATACTATTGCTTATATAATTGTGATTTGATATCTAATTTATATATCGTTATATGGGCCTGTGGAATATTTTGAATTGCAAGCGCCGTCAGCCGTGTTGACAAAGGACGATCGATGGATTTAATGATTTGGAGTGACATAGATGGTTTGATAACATTATTGCTTATATAATAATAATTTGATATATAATTTATATATCGTTATATGGGCCTGTGGAATATTTTGAAGTGCAAGCGCCGTCAGCGGCGCGCACGCATTGTTGACAAAGGACGATCGATGGATTTAATGAATTGGAGTGACACAGATGGTTTTATTAACATGTTATTTATGTAATAGGCGACCACGATTGTGAGTGATGTGAGTCACCCCGCTCACTCTTTGTTTTATCTTCTGCTCTCTGGGAAGAGGTACAGGAGCCTGCGCTCCCGCACCACCAGACTCACCAACAGCTTCATTCTCAAGGCTGTTAGGATCCTGAACTCTCTTCCCCCTCCTGCGTAGCGTCCTGTACTTTAGCGCTATATTCTGACTGTCTGCTGTATGCACACTTGCTCCATTTTTGCTCCTCTTATTTCAAAGTCAAAGTCAAAGTCAGCTTTATTGTCAATTTCTCCACATGCCAAAGACACACAAAGAAACCGAAATTTCGTTCCCCCCTATCCCACGGTGACAAGACATGGCTCACAACAGACAAACAAGTAAACAAGTATAACAAAAGCGTGCTGAATAAATATTGAATAAATAACACAACAATAAATAAATAAATAAGAGGAGCAGAAAAAAAAAGGAGCAAGTGCGCGTACAGCAGACATTCCCGAAAATAGCGCAACAGTGCCGCACGCTACGCAGAAGGGGGTAGCGAGTTCAGGGCCCTAACAGCCTGGAGAAAGAAGCTGTTGGCGAGTCTGGTGGTGCGGGAGCGTAGGCTCCTGTACCTCTTCCCAGAGGGCAGAAGGTCAAACAAAGAGTGAGCCGGGTGACTCACATCTCTGGCAATCGAGGTTGCCTTGCGGGCGAGATGGGAGGTGTAAATGTCCTTCAGGGAGGGGAGCGAAGCACCAATAATCTTACCAGCCGTATTCACTGTGCGCTGCAGGGCCTTCAAGTTCTGTTCACTGCAGTTACCACCCCAGACAGCGATGCAACTGGTGAGGACGCTCTCAATGGTGCCACGGTAGAATGTAGACAGGACTGCCTGAGGAGCACATGCACGCCTGAGCTTCCGCAGGAAGTACAGGCGGCGCTGAGCTTTCTTTGCCAGTGACGAGGTGTTTGCGGACCAGGAGAGGTCCTCACTGATGTGCACCCCCAGGAACTTGGTGCAGCTCACCCTCTCCACCACAGCACCGTCGATGATCAGCGGCAGGTGTGTTGTGTGACCCTTCCGGAAGTCAACAATGATTTCCTTGGTCTTATTGACGTTCAGCAGGAGGTTGTTGTCCCTGCACCACGTGGTCAGAAGGTCAACTTCCGACCTGTACCGAGTCTCGTCGCCCTTCGTGATGAGACCCACCAGAGTCGTGTCGTCAGCAAACTTCACGATGCGGTTGTCGCTGTAGGTCGCAGTGCAGTCATGCGTTAGCAGGGTGAAGAGCAGTGGACTGAGCACGCAGCCCTGGGGGGCCCCCGTGCTCAGCGTGATGCTGGCGGAGATTTTGTCGCCAACACGCACCACCCGAGGCCTCTGACAGAGGAAGTCCAGTATCCAGTTGCAGAGGGAGGTACTGAGGCCCAGCTCGTCGAGTTTGCAGATGAGTCGCTGCGGCACAATGGTGTTGAAGGCAGAGCTGAAGTCCACAAACAGCAACCTCACATATGAGTCCTTTCTCTCCAGGTGGGTGAGGGCCGAGTGGAGGGCAGAGCAGATGGCATCCTCAGAGGACCGCTTGGCACGGTACGCAAACTGGAAAGGGTCAATGGTGGGGGGGAGAGCGGACTTGATGTGCTCCATGACCAGCCGCTCAAAGCACTTCATGATGATGGGCGTCAGTGCCACAGGGCGGTAGTCATTGAAGCAGGACGGTGCAGGTTTCTTCGGCACAGGAACGATGGTGGCAGCCTTGAAACACGAGGGGACGATGGCCTGCTGCAGGGAAACGTTAAAGATGTCCGTGAAGACACCCGACAGCTCCCCAGCGCAGTCCTTCAGCGCTCGACCCGGGATGTTGTCAGGGCCCGCCGCCTTACGGGCGTCAATAGCGGCAAGCGCCCTCCTCACACCGTCGGCAGAGAGGCGCAGGGGCTGCTCGTGTGGGGGGGGGGTGGTCTTGAGCGGGCAAGTGCTGTTCTGGGCGTCGAAGCGAGCAAAGAAGCGGTTCAGATCGTTTAGCAGACGGACGTCGCCCTCACAGCTCCTCGGCGCGGGCTTGTAGTCCGTGATGGTCTGAATGCCCCGCCAAAGGCTACGTGGGTCCTTGCTGTCCTTGAAGTGGGTGGAGACCTTGCACGAGAACGCCTTCTTCGCTTCTTTGATGCCTCGGGACAGGTCGGCCCTCGCTGTCCTCAAGCCAGCCTCATCCCCCGCTCTGAAAGCCTTGTCCCTGGCCCTCAACAGTCTGAGGACAGCCCCCGTCAGCCACGGCTTCCAGTTCGCGCGAGTGACGACGGATTTCGAGCAAGTCACATCATCGATGCACTTCGTGATGTAAGAGGTATCAGAGTCAGTATACTCCTCTATGTCCGTCCAATCGTTGGAGGTGGCTGCCTGCTTAAACAAGTCCCAGTCAGTGGTGTCGAAGCAGTCACGAAGTGCATCGGAGGCACCCTCAGGCCACACTCGAACCTGCCTCCGAACCGGCCTGGATGCCTTTACCAATTGTCTGTATGCGGGCAAAAGCAAAACGGTGAGATGGTCAGACAGCCCCAGATGGGGGAGGGGGGTGGCTTTGAAAGCTCCCTTTTGCGCCGAGTAGACTAGGTCCAGGAAGCTGTCTCCACGTGTCGGAAAAGGAACATGCTGGTGAAGCCTCGGGAAAACAGACTTCAGGTTGGCATGATTGAAGTCTCCAGCGAAGATGGTGAAACCGTCAGGGTGCGCTGTTTGCTGTTCACTGACAGCCTGGTACAGTTCACCAAGCGCCGCGATCCTGTCTCCTTCGATGTTGGAAGGCGGGATGTATACCGCGACTAGCAGAATCGCGGTAAATTCCCTCGGCAGATAAAAAGGACGGCACTTAATGATCACAAACTCCACAAGCGGCGAGCAGTGCTTACATACCACCACAGAGTCCCGGCACCATTCTTCTCGGATGTAGACGCATATTCCACCTCCTCGCGACTTTCCCCCTCGTACAATGGCACGGTCTGCCCGATAGCACGCTAGCCGCTCCAGATGCACTGCAGAGTCCGGAATGTTGTCACTCAACCAGGTCTCGGTGAACACGAGCACACAGCAGTTCCGCACCGTCCGGTTCGTAGACCTCAGCAGGCGAACGTAATCCATTTTGTTGTCCAGCGATCGAACACTCGCCAGAAGAATGGAGGGCACCGCCGGTCGCGCTGGGTTGGCCGCCAGCCTGGCCCGGACGCCTCCGCGCTTGCCCCTCTTCTGCCTCCTCGCACACCGTTTCCGACGGCTCCCAACCGGGGGAGGAATAGCGGGTGAGGTCGGCGACGTTTCAGGACGTAGCAGTCCGAGCGCCTTTAATGTCGACACTTCAAAGTCCAGAACGCCGCAAAACCCACTTCTGCCGATGTCAAGCAGAACCTGCCTGCTGTACTTGTAGCACGGACGAGACGAACACACAAGACTGTCGGACGAACACTCATTAGACGAACAAATCACCGTACTGACGGGACAGAGAGTGGCCGCTGCGTGTGCACGCGCCATTTGTGTTATTTGTTTATTTATTATTTATTCATCACTTTTATTTATTCATTGTTTGTGCCTTCTTGTTTTTATTTTTTTGTGTTGTTTACTTGTATGTATATTAAAGTCAAAGTCACAATGATCATCGTCACACACACATCTGGGTGTGGTGAAATTTGTCCTCTGCATTTAACCCATCCCCATGTGATTTTGATCCATCCCCTGGGGGAGAGGGGCGCAGTGAGGTGCCGTGCTCGGGAATCATTTGGTGATCTCACTCCCCAATTCCAATCCTTAATGCTGAGTGCCCAGCAGGGAGGCAATGGGTCCCATTTTTATAGTCTTTGGTATGAGCCGGCCGGGGTTTGAACACACAACCTTCCAGTCTCAGGGCGGACACTCTACTACTAGGCCACTGAGCTGGTATAAATATTGTGTACTATGTCTTGTCACGGTGGGATAGTGGGAACGTAATTTCGATTTCTTTGTGTGTCTTGGCATGTGAAGAAATTGACAATAAAGCAGACTTTGACTTTGAATAACTCTGAATGTTACGTCAGGCCCGTTCTCAGCTCTTCGTTTGTGTTTATGTCACGTTAGCATACCTATCGTTTAGCCTGTTGTTGCTCGTTCATGTCTGGTCTTGGTGTTGGATTTTTTTCGAATAAATTTCTCCCCCAAAATGCAACTTATACTCCGGAGCGACTTATATATGTTTTTTTTCACGTTATTGGGCATTTTATGGCTAATGCGACCTATATTCCGGAGCGACTTTTAGTCCGAAAATTACGAGATTTATATATATATATATATATATATATATATATATATATATATATATATATATATATATATATATATAGTATAGAATTAAAATAATGTATTATTATTATTACTAATATCTAATGCAGTGGTGGGCAATTAATATTTACAAGGGGCCACATGAAAAACCTGAGTTATGTCAGAAGCCCACACCAACGATAATTTAAACCTGCTCAACTTTATTCCATTGTAATATGCACTAAATTATTTATTTTAAATAGCTGGTACTGGTAATTAGAAGACTACAATTATTCTGTTTATATTTATATTAGGCTATGTGAAATTGTGGTGTATAGGTCAAATAAAAATTCATTAATCAGTACAATTTATTCTTAACTTCTTTAACTTTTCCTCAAACTGTGAATTACAACACATATATAGAAACATATCAATGTGTCCTCAACCCGCCTTGTTACGGTACGTCGGGAGAGTGACACATTCTCAAATGCGCTCTTTTTCTCTGGGCATATCAGAGTCCAATAAGCACTCCTTAATAAAAACTTCTCCTGACCGATGCATCTCTGTGGGTGTGAAGTTTGATAAAAAGTCCTTGTTGGGCTTGCAGTTTTGCTAGCAATGCATCACCCTCTGTTGCGCGCTCATTATTTGACAGATTTCTGTATTTTTCCTCATGCTTGGTCGTGTAGTGGCGACTCAAATTATATTCTTTAAACACAGCGACCTGTGTGCCACAAACCAGGCACACGGCTTTATATATATATATATATATATATATATATATATATATATATGAAACTCCAACTCGATGAAACAGTGGAAAACCACACTTGAAGCCAATGGCAAGCCACTTGCACACGTGACCATCAAATGTGGTATATACCAAGGAGACGCTCTGTCCCCAATGCTGTTCTGTATAGGACTGAACCCCCTCAGCCAAATAATCAACAAGACGGGCTATGGATACCAACTCAGGAATGGGGCCACCATCAGCCACCTCCTCTACATGGATGACATAAAGCTGTACGCTAAGAACGAGCGGGACATTGACTCCCTGATCCACACTACCAGGATCTACAGCTCTGACATCGGAATGTCATTCGGACTTGAGAAATGTGGCCGCATGGTGACTAAAAGAGGAAAGGTAATCCACACAGAGGGGGTCTCACTCCCAGAAGGAACAATAGCAGACATTGAGGACAGCTACAAATACCTTGGAATTCCACAGGCAAATGGCAACCTTGACGAGGAAACAAGGAAAGCAGCCACAGCCAAATACCTCCATCGAGTAAGGCAAGTCCTAAGAAGTCAGCTCAATGGCAAGAACAAGTCCCTAGCCATTAACAGCTACGCCCTACCAGTAATCAGGTACCCTGCAGGAATCATACGGTGGCCAAAGGAAGATATACAGACCACAGATATCAAGACACGGAAGCTCCTAACCATGCATGGAGGGTTCCATCCCAAGTCCAGCACCCTGAGACTGTACACTAGCCGTAAAGAAGGAGGCCGAGGACTAGCGAGCGTGAGAGCCACGATCCAAGATGAAACATCCAAGATCCATAAGTACATCAGGGATAAGGCCCCAACGGATGACGTGCTCAGTGAATGTCTCAGACAATGGGCATCAAAGGAAGATGAGGTGCTGGAGGGACCATCATGGGAGGACAAGCCCCTACATGGGATGTACCACCGAAACATAGCTGAAGTAGCTGATATCCAGAAATCCTACCAATGGCTAGAAAGAGCTGGTCTGAAGGACAGCACAGAGGCACTGATCCTGGCTGCACAAGAACAGGCCTTGAGCACCAGAGCAATAGAGGCCCAAATCTACCACACCAGACAAGACCCCAGGTGTAGATTGTGCAAAGAAGGTCCTGAGACAATCCAGCACATAACTGCAGGGTGTAAGATGCTGGCAGGTAAAGCATACATGGAGCGCCATAACCAAGTAGCTGGAATAGTGTACAGGAACATCTGTGCAGAGTATGGACTGGAAGTCCCAAGATCCAAGTGGGAAACACCTCCAAAGGTGGTAGAGAATGACCAAGCCAAGATCCTCTGGGACTTCCAGATCCAGACAGACAGAATGGTAATGGCGAACCAACCGGACATTGTGGTGGTGGACAAAGAGCAGAGGAAAGCCGTTGTGGTTGACATAGCCATCCCAAATGATGGTAACATTAGGAGAAAGGAACATGAGAAACTTGAGAAATATCAAGGGCTCAGCGAAGAGCTGGAGAAGACCTGGAGAGTTAAGACGTCAGTGGTACCTGTGGTCATTGGAGCACTAGGGGCAGTAACCCCCAAACTGGAGGAGTGGCTGAAACAGATCCCAGGAAAAACATCTGACATCTCAGTCCAGAAAAGTGCAGTACTAGGAACAGCAAAGATACTGCGTAGAACCCTCAAGCTCCCAGGCCTCTGGTAGAGGACCCGAGCTTGAAGGGAAAAAGAGACCACCCACGGGGGGTGAGGAAAAAGTATTATTATTACTATCTAATGTAATTGTCATTATCTTAGTTATAATTTCATGATCAGACCCTGGCTGCAGCACAGCAATGGGGGAAATCTGGGGGGTGGTCACACACAGACAGGAATGACTACATCATCCTCATGTTTATGTCTGTGAAGTTCCTTCTAAAAACACTGTAGTTTGCGTGTGTCAATATCCTGCATGGACTTGTCATATCCTGTCTGTCATGTCCTTTTTTTTTTCTTTTTTCAATTTCTAGTCTTGATTTGGACTTTGCCTTGTTTACTTGTTCCTGTTCTATTTTGAAATCATGATTGTCCTCATTTCAAGTCACTTGCCCTTCTTCATGTGTCATCAGTTCTAATTTTTACCAATTTTAAAGGAAATGAGAAGCCACTTGGAGTGGCTGCAAATCTAGGCGGTTATGTTCACACCCACAATGGTGCAAAACATCCACTTTTAACTGTGCCAACCTCTGTGCGTCTGCCAAAATACCAAAATCTAGTCAAGCCATCTCCACGTAAAAACCTGGCCCAATCCCATTCATTTTGTTTATCCCTAAACTGTTGTCTCACCGCTTCCCCTAATTTGTATTTGGAGGGACGAAGACAAAATACATTTAGACTTGCGATGTTATTACTTGGAGCTGTGTGCTTGTTGGGTCATAAGCAGACTAAGTATAGCAGTGTGTGTTTACCTGATAACGTTTTTAGTTTGGCTTTCTGCAATCTTATCAACTTTCTTTTCTTGCTTTTGGTCACTGCTTCTACTCCAATTTGGAACAGGCTTGTCACCAGTGTCTGTTTAGATCATTACATTTGTTCAAACAAACAGTAGTTCAATATAATGCACAATATGTGAAAGCATTTTAACTGTAGAAAATAATTAAATGTTTACCTCTGGTAGCGGTACACACCAACACTTCTTCCTGAAAATTAGAAATATTTGATCTGGTATGAATAATTGCTCTCATTCTGACTGGACCACAAACTGAAATAAAATACATTGTTGTATTTTACTGAAACGTACCTCAGTTTCCACTCTATATGCCATCGATTCAGCTTCTTTTGTCTGTGTGGCAATTGGCTCCTTGGCTACTTCCTTTTGTCTCTCTCTAGTGACCTCATGTGGTGTATCGTCAAATAATAAACTTGATACTGCTGAGAAACAGACAACATAGAAATACAATTATGACAATAATAGTAAAAATCAATAAAGACTTTTAAGTAAATAAATGATCAATAAACAATATTAATACACTATTTGTCATTCAGGGTGAAGGAATGAGGTCGAAATACAAAACGTCCTGCCTCGCTACAAAAACAGATATGCTCAAACCTCATTGAATAAAGTACATAAGCAGACAAGTATATTGACATATTAAATAAATAAATAAAAGAAACATTTTAAGCATATAATTATACCTACACACCAAATCAATAAAGAAGACATAACTAGACATTTTTGATAAGTGGTGATGAGAAAGGTTTTCATAACTTTATGATCTGATATATTTCTGAGGACTATGAAATAACAAATGACTTTTGATATATTGCCTAAATAGCTTAATGACCCTTAAGGAACTGTGGAATGCATGCCTGATGTTTTTTCTCTGAATCATGGACACAGCCAGAGTCGTCTTGACCGTTCAGTACTTGATTGTATCTTATGTTTTGACTAATGCTAGACGCCAGTTTTTGATTACTACTGAACGTTCTGCACAGAGGGAAATATTTTGGCCTAACAAAGAAAAGATACGGTTGGAAACATGATTAAACTAAGAATATAATGATGTAATCAAAGACATGAAGTATCAAAAGCACAAACTTTACATAGTCAGGTAAGAGCAATAGATTAATGATGTCACAGCCAAAAGCTAACATAAATTCGCACAAGATGACACAATTGGAAGAATGAGGTACGATAGTGTATGTCCAAGATTGGAGGAGAATGTTCACAGGAAGGTCACGTGGAGATAAAACCAGCAGGTGCCAGAAGGAGCCACCCGAGAACTCGGCCAAAGATGATCGCCAAGGCCGAGAGATGGGATGGAAGACAACAGCCCCCTCCACACACACACACACCAACAGCCCCCCACCTACACACCGAATCGCCCATAACCAGCACCACTCCCATGGAAGCAGACTCTCCTTCGAACTTGCCCCACCCCGAAGACTCATCGCCCATCAATCCCGGCCCACAATGTGCTACTGAATATAAAACTGATCTAACAACCTTGGACTTTGCCTTTTCTGAATGGAGAACCAGCGCTGTATTGTACTTTCCTGAAAACAGAGCTTTTTGAACAAGAATTGTGATTGAACTCAACCAATCTGTCTAAGTCTAATTTCTGCTTCAGTGTCTTTGCATTTTCCTAAATCTGAAGAAATCAAACGAGCACGCAGTGAGTAAATTGGATAACAGATGATTGGCAAAGGCTTTTGCCGTGAGGCGCAGATAACGCGCTCCCTAAATTGTGGACAAAATCCAACAAGGGCAATCAAGGTCACCTTACAGACATACTCATGAATACAAGAGCATTTCGAAATGCAAAATAAGTATTGGTATTGGATGGCGTATGCAAGTTAAAAAAAAGAGTAAAATCGTGTCGAGAAAATAGTCAATGTCACAAAGGGATTGTGAAAAAGAGTTTCAGAGATGAGCCGTGCAACTCACAAAGAAGGATAAATAAGTTTGAAGTGAGGAGAATGGAGGAAGAAGTGCATCGAGCATTAATAGGTAATTTGGGATCTCAAGCAATTGTATTCCAGATACGATCCATCGCTCGACTAATTTGTTTCTGTTAACTTTGAAGCGCAGATTTGAAATACAGGTGCTGTGTATTTGGTAGAAATTCCTCTACTCACTCACAGGGGAAACCAGCGTTTAGGTGTTTCCTGATGTGGTTGGCATAGTACAATGGTCAAAACATTCTACATTTCGAGGTTACAAAGGGCAGGCAGCATAACAATATGTTGTGACAAGAATGTCAAAACAATTGGGTAATATATTTAAATAAAAAAGTACTTTTCAATAGAATAGCTACGTACTTCTAATTTTCATTGTGCCATCATTTCTAAACAATTGTTATGCATTTGGGTGGTAAGATGTTAGTGGTATTATTGCAGATAAATGATTAACAATTTATCAATGAAACGTTATTCACTCCAAACTAGGATTTTTACTATTGTACGTACATGTGGCCTGTCAATGCTGTTAGTTTTTACCTTTCAAATCCATGTTCTGAATCCTCTTGGCTATATTAAACCTCTGGTTTGGGCCACCTATACTCTCCACCTCCCAAAGTAGATCTGTGTCTCCTGGGTACTGACACAGGTATTTTTCACACACTGTGAACAGATTCCATTATTTTTATAAATTAAACCAAATTGATCACAGTTATTAGAATAGTCTATGTACAGTACTGTTTAGCTAAAAAAAAAAAAGTAATTAAGAAAAATCTAAGATGTCATGCATTTTATTTTAAATGAAAAAATATTAGAGAGAGAGCAGAGGTGGGGAGGTCGGCTCTTCTCATACGACTCCACTTCCTGAGACGGATGAGAAGAGCCGACCTCCCCACCTCTGCTCTCACCACCTTCTACAGAGGTGCTATTGAGAGCATCCTGACCAGCAGCGTCTCTGTTTGGCATGGCAGCTGCCTAGCTGCAGACAAAAAGGCGCTGCAGAGGGTGGTGAGGACAGCAGAAAAGATCATCAGGTCACCCCTTCCAGCCATTCAGGAACTGTACACTTCACACTGTACCAAGAGGGCAATGAACATCATCAAAGACACTACTCATCCTGCACACAGACTGTTCTCCCTTCTACCATCAGGGAAGCGGTACCGCAACCTGCGGTCCCGCACAAGCAGACTGAGTAACAGCTTCTTTCCTCAAGCCATCAGACTCATGAACACACTGAGGAAAACCACTTGAACATTCCAAAGTCACCATGCCACTTGGCACTTTACTCTTGCACCTTATTTACAGTTATACACTTTTTCACTTTACTTCTATGACCACTGATTGTACTTCTGCTGCTGTGTATGTATGTGTGTGTGTGTGGGTCTGTATTGTCAATACTCTTATTACACACCGTGTGTGTGTGTGTGCGTGCGTGTGAATGTGAGAGAGAGTATTTTATTGTATAGTACTGCACATGTTTATCAGCATGTTTTTAGTTAATCTGCACATTGGAGACTGGTAAAACGCAATTTCAAACTTCTGTGGTAACCCTGTTACATAGATCTTTGACAATAAAGTAAACTTGAACTTGAACTTGAACTTGATATTAGACAATACTTTGCACTCCCAAACCAAGCCAAACGTGGTTAAGCCAGAGAAGCAGGAGTATGCTGTAAATTGGTCTGATATTTGCTTGGTATAACAGGTTAGTAATTTTTAATAAGTAGCCTCACGTTTCACAAAAGCCATGTGTACACTAGTGTAATTACAAACAATCACGTAAAACCTATAGCATAATTTGATCACTTTTGTTGATGTATTTTAACAGACTGTTGATTTACAGTTAGAGCTAGTCTGAAATTAAATCTTGTAAAATGA
The DNA here is from genome assembly GCF_024217435.2 of Syngnathus scovelli. Classification (NCBI taxonomy): domain Eukaryota; kingdom Metazoa; phylum Chordata; class Actinopteri; order Syngnathiformes; family Syngnathidae; genus Syngnathus; species Syngnathus scovelli. Next base: position 8,637,617 of record NC_090849.1, on the reverse strand, counting down.
GTTGTAATTGGCCCGCACAGTGGGGCACTGGTTAGCACATCCGCCTCAAAGTGCAGAGGATGCGGATCCGGCTTTCCTGCGTGGAGTTTACATGTTCTCCCTGTGCCTGCTTGGATTTCCTCCAGGCACTCCGGTTTCCTCCCATACAGTGATCCCTCGCTACTTCGCGTTTCTTTTATCGCGGCTTCACTACATCGCAGATTTTTTTTTCCCAAATAAAAAAAACATTTAAAAGTCAAAACAACATTTTTAAATTTAGGAAACATGAGTCTAACCTTTAGGACAATGTAGTATTGGTCCAAATGTTCGTTTACATTCCTTTAGAAGTCCGGTTTTGCGTGTTAGCACGATCGCGAATTAGCATCTTTCCGCTAACTCGTTAGCCTGCCCAGTACTTCTTGTTGGTGACCGTACTTCAATTATAACAATTATCCGCGATAAACAAGGGATTACTGCATTCCCCCCAAAAAAACATGCATGGTAGGCCGATTGAGCACTCTAAATTGTCTGTAGGTGTGAGTGTGAATGGTTGTCCGTCTATGTGTGCCCTGTTATTGACTGGTAACCAGTTTAGGGTGTCCCCCGCCTACTGCCCAAAGTCAGCTGGGATAGGCTCCAGCACGCCTGCGAGTCGCGACCCTCATGACAACAAGCGGTCCAGGGTGGTTGGTTGTAATTAGGGTTGGGCATTGTTCTGCACAGCAGACATTGAATAAGTCATTAGTTCATATATCACGGTCTGGTTTGGTGCTGCCACACAAATAGAATACATTGGATTGCATTGGACAGTTAGGACTGCTGAAAAGATCATCGTAACCCTACCTGTTAGAGATTCGCTCACTCCAACTTATTTTGCAAGAACCACACGGGAGACAAGTAGTTCCTTTTAGACACCTGCAGGTGGAGAGTCCATTCGTCGCTGCGCGTGCAGCGATGTTCGAATGGAGGTCTGAAGTCTCCCAACTGCAAGGACATATTTATTAAGAAAAACAGAGTGGGGGGAAGAGCAGGCTGAATAGGAAGCCCTTGTGCTCTAGTCAAAACATATCAGGGGATGTTTTACGACCTTGTGGAGGATGGGACAAGGTAGGTTATTTATTACCGGTTGCATTCCAACATAATCATACGATAAGGATAATCTGAAAAACCCTAACACTACCCGCATGAAAAATCCTCAGACCTTCCACAGCCTGGTCACCACCTCTTCCAATTCCTTCCTACAAGTTGGCATTATTGAACTATGCACAATAAAACCATCAGACTTTTCAATTCTTCTCTCTTGCCATTAAACCTCTAAACAGTTGACTCACAATTCCATGTCGTCTTTTTGCATCTTTTTCTAAATTTTGCAAACCCCTGTGTGACATTACTGTGTTCATTATCACCTACACACCGCAGCCTAAACTTCCCCAAATGACGAATCCAATCAGAAATCACTTACTGACATTAGCACGAGTGGTGGATGGGGAATAAAGGAATGAGTTCAGGCCTATGTATATGAAAACACACACAAAATGAGTTGTTGCGCTTAACATTGGTTTGCTGTGAAGTAACTTTTTGTACCAACTTTGAATAGGGACTTTTTTGTGAGAGCCCTTTGCACGGTGGTTGTGGGGAGGTATAAACGTGTGGTGGTATTTTTGGAAGTTGAGCAGTGGATCTTTTCTATATGGATTGTCAAATTTAATTAAATACACTGCTAAACAAAAAGCGGAACACAGAATACAACACAATGTAACTCCAAGTAAATCTGACTTTTGTGAAATCAAACTGTCCACTGTCCATGTTATTTTAGCGTTCCCTATGTATATTCCTTTTGTCTTTTTGAGCAGATGTATAAGATACCCTTCTGCACATTGGTTCAATAAAAAAAAGTGATTCCCTCCATCCCTGATATACAGTTCTGCTCACCATTATTGGCACTCATTAAGTAAAAGTACAGAATGTGGAATATCTACTGGAAAAAGAATGAATCAAGTGAAACATTTTATTTATATAGAAACAAGCATTATGAGGAAACAATAGAAAACAAAGTGTGTTGTGTCACTTGTATTAGCCCCCTTTCCTGTAAATCAGTATGGGAACACATCGTGACTCTCCGTTAGTGAATCACAAATGAGAATTCAAAATAGTTTGTGCCCATGTGACAAATTAGTAACCAACGAATGATGACGTTCATGATTTTGAAAATTACGTGTTTACCTTTATCTTTGTCACAATGGTGAACACAAAAGAGCTGTCCGAGGACATCAGAAGTTCTATAATTCGTAAATACAGTGGGGCAAAACAGTATTTAGACAGCCACCAATTGTGCAAGTTTTCCCACTTACAAGATGAGAGATGCCTGTAATTTTTATCATAGGTACACTTCAACTATGACAGACAGAATGGGTGGGGGAGAATCCAGGAAATCACATTGTAGGATTTTTAGTGAATACAATGGTAAATTCCTCGGTAAAATACAAGTATTTGGTCACCTACAAACAAGCAAGATGTTGGAATAATTGGATGAGGCACTGATCAAGTCCGTTCTCCCCCCCCCACCATTGACCCTTTCCAGTTTGCGTACCGTGCCAAGCGGTCCTCTGAGGATGCCATCTGCTCTGCCCTCCACTCGGCCCTCGGCTGACGGGGGCTGTCCTCAGACTGTTGAGGGCCAGGGACAAGGCTTTCAGAGCGGGGGATGAGGCTGGCTTGAGGACAGCGAGGGCCGACCTGTCCCGAGGCATCAAAGAAGCGAAGAAGGCGTTCTCGTGCAAGGTCTCCACCCACTTCAAGGACAGCAAGGACCCACGTAGCCTTTGGCGGGGCATTCAGACCATCACGGACTACAAGCCCGCGCCGAGGAGCTGTGAGGGCGACGTCCGTCTGCTAAACGATCTGAACCGCTTCTTTGCTCGCTTCGACGCCCAGAACAGCACTTGCCCGCTCAAGACCACCCCCCCCCACACGAGCAGCCCCTGCGCCTCTCTGCCGACGGTGTGAGGAGGGCGCTTGCCGCTATTGACGCCCGTAAGGCGGCGGGCCCTGACAACATCCCGGGTCGAGCGCTGAAGGACTGCGCTGGGGAGCTGTCGGGTGTCTTCACGGACATCTTTAACGTTTCCCTGCAGCAGGCCATCGTCCCCTCGTGTTTCAAGGCTGCCACCATCGTTCCTGTGCCGAAGAAACCTGCACCGTCCTGCTTCAATGACTACCGCCCTGTGGCACTGACGCCCATCATCATGAAGTGCTTTGAGCGGCTGGTCATGGAGCACATCAAGTCCGCTCTCCCCCCCACCATTGACCCTTTCCAGTTTGCGTACCGTGCCAAGCGGTCCTCTGAGGATGCCATCTGCTCTGCCCTCCACTCGGCCCTCACCCACCTGGAGAGAAAGGACTCATATGTGAGGTTGCTGTTTGTGGACTTCAGCTCTGCCTTCAACACCATTGTGCCGCAGCGACTCATCTGCAAACTCGACGAGCTGGGCCTCAGTACCTCCCTCTGCAACTGGATACTGGACTTCCTCTGTCAGAGGCCTCGGGTGGTGCGTGTTGGCGACAAAATCTCCGCCAGCATCACGCTGAGCACGGGGGCCCCCCAGGGCTGCGTGCTCAGTCCACTGCTCTTCACCCTGCTAACGCATGACTGCACTGCGACCTACAGCGACAACCGCATCGTGAAGTTTGCTGACGACACGACTCTGGTGGGTCTCATCATGAAGGGCGACGAGACTCGGTACAGGTCGGAAGTTGACCTTCTGACCACGTGGTGCAGGGACAACAACCTCCTGCTGAACGTCAATAAGACCAAGGAAATCATTGTTGACTTCCGGAAGGGTCACACAACACACCTGCCGCTGATCATCGACGGTGCTGTGGTGGAGAGGGTGAGCTGCACCAAGTTCCTGGGGGTGCACATCAGTGAGGACCTCTCCTGGTCCGCAAACACCTCGTCACTGGCAAAGAAAGCTCAGCGCCGCCTGTACTTCCTGCGGAAGCTCAGGCGTGCATGTGCTCCTCAGGCAGTCCTGTCTACATTCTACCGTGGCACCATTGAGAGCGTCCTCACCAGTTGCATCGCTGTCTGGGGTGGTAACTGCACTGAACAGAACTTCAAGGCCCTGCAGCGCATAGTGAATACGGCTGGTAAGATTATTGGTGCTTCGTTCCCCTCCATGAAGGACATTTACACCTCCCATCTCGCCCGCAAGGCAACCTCAATTGCCAGAGATGTGAGTCACCCGGCTCACTCTTTGTTTGACCTTCTGCCCTCTGGGAAGAGGTATAAGAGCCTCCGCTCCCGCACCACCAGACTCGCCAACAGCTTCTTTCTCCAGGCTGTTAGGGCCCTGAACTCGCTACCCCCTTCTGCGTAGCGTGCGGCACTGTTGCACTATTTTCGGGAATGTCTGCTGTACGCGCACTTGCTCCTTTTTTTTCTGCTCCTCTTATTTATTTATTTATTGTTGTGTTATTTATTCATTATTTATTCAGCACGCTTTTGTTATACTTGTTTGTCTGTTGTGAGCCATGTCTTGTCACCGTGGGATAGGGGGGAACGAAATTTCGGTTTCTTTGTGTGTCTTTGGCATGTGGAGAAATTGACAATAAAGCTGACTTTGACTTTGAAGAGCCTTATAATTTACAAGTTGGATGACCTTGGTCCAGCATAGTTTTCTGTCTGTCTTTAGAGAATTCCTTATCTCTCAATACAATGGTAAATTCCTCGGTAAAATACAAGTATTTGGTCACCTACAAACAAGCAAGATGTTGGAATAATTGGATGAGGCACCGATCAGTCTGGCCAATGGCCTTATAATTTACAAGTTGGATCACCTTGGTCCAGCATAGTTTTCTGTCTGTCTTTAGAGAACTCCTTATCTCTCAATCTTGTGTGCGGTCTTTACTCCTTTCCTTTTTCGGTCATGAGCACAACACTCTTATACCAGAAAAGCTCTCTGTTTTCTATTTAAGTCAACTCTGTAGATTGCTGTGGATCGAGATTGTTTGTCTGTAAGTGCTATAGAAAAGACATCTGTTGAAGTAGTTGCATATAAGTCTTTAAGTGTTATAAAAAAGACATACATATCTGTTGAAGTAGTTGCATATACCGTACTTTCCGCACTATTAGGCGCACTTAAAAACTTAAAATTTACTCATAAAACCACAGTGCGCCTTATAATGCAGAGCGCCTTATATATGGATCAATTGATGAATTTGTTGATCCATACTGGTAGTACACAGCCCTCTGCCAAAATGTTTCAGTATGTTTTAGTACGACTAGTAAATTACAAGGTCGCATCGCTTCCCAGCATTAGGCAACCGTGGTCGGGGGGCGTCACTGAATAGCTGTTGTACCTGCAAGGCTATTTCATTTCAAAATAGGCTGTTCCGTTAATGTTTTCGAGTACGTTTACGGATCAATATCCAACGGAATCATAAATAAGCAGCACCAATGTGTTAAATCAGTCTTTAGTCAGTTCTGATCGCATTAATGGGAGAGTGTTTGAGAAACGTGATTGTTTACAGGGGGCTGCCACGCCACTTTGCTGAGGCTCATGGGAGTCTGCGAGCTGAGGCTCATGGGAGTTTGCGGGTGGCTAATGCTATAATGATAGCTGCTATACGCACGAGGCTATTTCATCTCAAAATAGGCTGCTCCGTTAATGTTTCGAGTAAATTTACGGATGGATATGGAAGGGAAACATAAGTAAGCAGTTCCAATGTGTTAGATCGAACTTTAGTCAGTTCCGATCATTTTATAGGAGATAGTTTGAGAAACGCGATTGTTTACAGGGGTCTGCCACGACACTTTGCTGAGGCTCATGGGAGTTTGCAGGTGGCTAATATTATAATGATAGCTGCTATAGGCACGAGGCTATTTCATCTCAAAATAGGCTGCTCCGTTAATGTTTCGAGTAAATTTACGGATCGATATGGAAAGGGAACATAAGTAAGCAGTACCAATGTGTTAGATCAGGGGTGGGCAATTAATTTTTACAAGGGGCCACATGAAAAACCTGAGTTGTGTCAGAGGGCCACACTTACGATAACTTAAACCTGCTCAATTTTCTTCCATTGTAAAATGCACAAAATTATTTATTTTAAATAGTTGGTACTGGTAATTAAAATAATACAATTATTCTGTTTATATTTATATTAAGCTATGTGAAATTGTGGTGTAAAAGTCAAATAAAAAAACAATTATTAATCAGTACAATTTAATCCTAACTTCTTTAACTTTTCCTCAAATGACAAAGCCACTCCATCTCTGGGTGTGAAGTTTGATAAATAAAAAGTCCTTTTTGAGCTTGCAGTTTTGCTAGCAATGCATCAGCCTCTGATGCGCCCTGTTTATCAGACAGATGTATTTTTTCTCATGCTTGGTCGTGTAGTGCCGACTCAAATTATATTCTTTAAACACAGCGACCTGTGTACCACAAATCAGGCACATGGCTTTACCTTTCATTTCTGTAAAGAGATACTTGGCAGTCCATGTCTTGTTGAAAACACGGCGCTCCTTGTCAACTTTTTTTTTCTGAGGGTCAGCACACGTTTCTCGGGCAGCATTACTTCGCACTGTTCACCTTCACTCACAGCTCACATACACGTACGCTACACGGAAGTGCGACGCCTTTCAAAATAAAAGCGTAACAGTTGTATTGTACGCACGACACAAATTCTTTTTTTTTTTTTTTTTTAAATTACGATTGGCCACCTGCGGGCCGGACAGAGACGCTCAAAGGGCCGGATGTGGCCCGTGGGCCGTAATTTGCCCACGTTTGTGTTAGATCAAACTTTAGTCAGTTGCGATCATTTTATAGGAGATAATTTGAGAAACGCGATTGTTTACAGAGGGCTCATTGGTTGTGGATGCATACCGCAACCCTAGTGAACCTCAGTTTGTTGCAGTATAGCTTCTATTTTATGCGCCTTTTAATCCGGGGGACCCTATATATGAAACAATTTCTAAAATAAAAAATTCAATGAGGGTACGCCTTATAAGTGCGCCTTTGGTGCGAAAAATACGGTAAGTTATCCCATATTTACTCAATATTAGTATTGTGTGAAACTTAGCAAGAAAGTCTAGCTGCATTGTTTCACAGGAAAACGATACTCAACACGCTTCGAGATATCTAATCAAGGACAACCAGCCAACCAACTGCCAACCGGCTGAGGAGTAACAGGACAGACTGCACTGCTGAAGTCACAAAACGGCCAAGGTCTCGCACCACATAACAAAGTTAGCTAATCAGCGTTGCTACAGCTCCAAACTCCCCTCCCTTTAGTGTAGCAATGCCTTTGTAACCAGGGCAACCTAAATCATTAAAAAGAGGAGAACGCAGAGTAAGAACTCAGAATGGGTGGAGACTGTAACTGAGCGTTCTCTGTCATTCTCCTTGCGAGTAAAACAAATACTGGTTGTCTTCTCCTCTTTGTTTCCAGTGTGTGAATTAATGTCTGATGGTACTTAGACCTGACATAAGATTTCTGGTGGTTACAGAGCTGTAACATCTTTTTTTAGATGCTCCACTGTCCTCCACTCGTTACCTGTATTAGTGGCACCTATTTGAAGCCGTTATCAGTATAAAAGACACCTGTCCACAACCTCAAACAGTCACATTCCAAACTCCACAATGGCCAAGACCAGAGAGCTGTCAAAGGACACCAGAAACTGTAGAAATTGTAGACCTGCACCAGGCTGAGGAGACTACATCTGCAATAGGTAAGCAGCTTTGTGTGAAGAAATCAACTGTGGCAGCAATTATTAGAAAATGGAAGACATACAAGACCACTGATAATCTCCCTCGATCTGGGGCTCCACGCAAGATCTCACCCCGTGGGGTCAAATTGAAGTCTTTAAAGTTTGGTGCAAATGGTTGAAAAAATACGTCAAACTTCCAAAGACTCGAAGGGTAACCTGAAAAAGTCTGAGATCATGGTTTCAACATGTACCACACGCCGCACACTGAACCAAACAAGGTATCATGGGCAAAGGCCTCGGAAGAAACCATTGAGTTAAGCATATAAAAGGAAACAGCGAAACTTTGCCCGAGTACCTGGACAAACTACAAGCCTTCGGGGAAAATGTTTTCTGGAAAGACTAAACAAAAACTGAGCTTGCTGACAATGTATACAAAAAACAATGTATGCAAAAAATGAAGGGGTGCCATAACAATGAGAAGGACTGGAAATCTCACAGGATTGTAAATGAGACATACGTACTTTTGTAAATGGCTTTGGTGAGTGGATATCTCAATCCCACACAGTCGTCTTGGAAACTCATCACAAAGTCCTCCAGCATGTTAAGGCCAAAGCCATTACCACGATGATATTTTGTCACAAAAATTGAGTCCATGACAGGAAGCTGGTATTTTCTTGTTGAAAAAGAATTATATAAACTGCCTATAAAAGAAACAAAATGATGCACGAAAAACATTTTTACTTGAATGTATAAAACCTGGGGGTTTTTTTATGTTTTTTTTGTCTTTTACATTTTATTTTTAATATTTGTTAACTGCTTCTCAATTTTGAATGACTGTTTTCAATTTTAAAATATTGCTTGAACCATTCATAATAAATTTATATCATGGCAACAGTTTGACCATTAAACAAAATCATTTGTGTGTGGAATTTTCTTTTAATTAGGACTATGTTGGATGATAATCATTGTCAAAGAACAGTTCATCCACAACAAAAGGTAAGTCACCTGACGGTTTGACTGAGTAGAAGCCAACTGCCTCTCCGTTACTCCAGTAAATCTTTGCAAAATCCTTCTCCCCATGGCAGAGGAAGGGAAGTTCTTCTGGGTTCATCTCTCTTACTCTGTAGATCACGCGATTCAACACATACAGCACTAGTCTCTCTCCAATTGTCTGCACCTGGAGGGCACACAGAAATATACAGTATATAAAATCTTGCAGAACAGGCAGTCACAACCCACAGGCTGGCTGCACTCAGTGTCCTCTAGATGATTAGTTTCCTTCACAGTACCTGACCAGTTTTAAGTTGTATTAAACCCATTCACCACTCAAGGGCAGACAATGCACATTAGTAGCACTTTAAAAGAGTCAATCTAAATCACAGCCTAGCCTCGTTTTGCCTTGCTTGACCTGACATGGCCTCCATTGCTTCTCCATTACAACAAGCATCAATTAACTGGGGCGGGATCATCTGAAGCAGGGGTGTCAAACTCATTTCACATTGTGGGCCACATACTGCCTCAGTAGATGTCAAGTGGGCCGGACCATTAAAATTATACCATACTATGCTATAAATAACCAAAATATCATGTCTTTCCTGTTTTTTTGTTGCAAAGAAGCACAAGAACATGAGGAAAATGTTGAAATTTAATGAACATTCCTTTTACAAAACTTTAATAGCATTACATTAACATAACTTAGAATATTAACAGTAATGCACTTAAAGATTAAACGAGATTAATGAAGAAAGGAATTTTTAAACCATTTACACATGCATATAAAATTAAATTTAATCCCTGCCTAGACCATACAAACTAAGGAGAATGCTCTTAAATGTGTAAAGAAGGAAGTATTCACATGTCCTGTAAATGTGTCAACTTCATACATGAAATACAAATACACATGCAATACATATTGAACATTCATTGAGTTGCATGAACAGTAGAAATCCACCATACTTTTTTGTAGTGAAGTTGCTGACTAACATTAAATTGCACATTTTTTTAATCACCACAGTAAGGATTCATCTTCACATAGCTGTATTTTTTTCAATGCAAACAGTATCTCAGGCAGCATTTTAAAGGCATTAGACTAGTCCGGACTTGTTTTTGTTCCTGATACTTGGCATCTTTTGGCCTGTACAAGTGCATCAATACCAGGTGCCATGGTCATTTAAGTGCTTGTTTGTGAGCCTTGAACGCATTTTTGTTTTATTGATATTCATTACTGAGAAAATTTGTTCACAAAGGTCGGTTGTCACAAACATGCACAACATTTTAGCACCCAGGGCTGTTAACTTGGGGTACCCTGATAGTAGTGAAGGAATGGGGTCAAAATACAAAAAGTCCTGCCTAGCTACAAAAACAGATGTGCTCAAACCTCATTGAATAAAGTACATAAGCAGACAAGTCTATTCACATATTAAATCAATAAAAGAAACATTTTAAGCATATAATTATACCTACACACCAAATCAATAAATAAGACATAACTAGACATTTTTGATAAATGGTAATGAGGAAGGTTTTTATAAACTTTATGATCTGATAGATATTTCTGAGCACTTTGAAATAACAAATGTCTTTTGATATATGGCCTAAATAGCTTAATGACCCTTAAGGAACTGTGTAATGCATGCCTGATGTTTTTCTCTAAATCATGGACACGGCCAGAGTCGTCTTGACCGTTCACTACTTGATTGTATCTTATGTTTTGACTAATAATGCTTGACACCAGTTTTTGATTACTACTGAACGCTCTGCACAGAGGGAAATATTTTGCCTAACAAAGAAAGAATGAGGTACAACAGTGTATGTCCAATATTGGAGAAGAATGTTCACAGGAAGGTCACGTGGAGATAAAAACAGCAGGTGCCAGAGGGAGCCAGCCAAGGACTCGGCCAAAGATGATCGCCAAGGCCGAAAGACGGGATGGAAGACAACAGCCCCCACACACACCGAATCGCCCATAACCAGCACCCACTCCCATGGCGAACTTGCCCCACCCCAAAGACTCATCACCCATCAAACTCGGCCCACACTGGCATGTGCAGCTGATATAAGCTAACCAAAGAACCTTGAACGTTGCCTTTTCTGAATGGAGACTTTCCGCTCTTGAAGGGCCCAGCGCTGTATTGTACTTTCCTGAAAACAGAGCTTTTTAAACAAGAATTGTGATTGAACTCAACCAACCTGTGTAAGTCTAATTTCTGCTTCAGTGTCTTAGCATTTTCCTAAATCTGAAAAAATCAAACGTGCACGTACAGGTGATTGGCAATGGCTTTTGCTGTGAGGCGCAGATAACGCGCTCCCTAAATTGTGGACAAAATTCAACAAATGGTGACCAGCCGACGTGATTTCTTCAGAAGGGAAAGTGCATGCTCCATAAAGGATTCTTCTTTCTCCGCTCTTGCTCAACAATATTGCAGTCTGATCGGCACAAAAGGTAAGGGGGAACCTTTTTTTTCTCTCTCCCAGTTCAGCAATATTGTGGAGTGAAAGCGGAATACAAAAATTAATAATTTCAGCTCTGTGTTCAGGAATGGTGGTTGTATAGAAGTGTGTGTTTGTGTGGAACTTGGTAAAAGTGATTTGTGGAAAAAATTAAAAATACAAAAACAGGTGAAGGCGTTAAAAATACAAAAACAGGTGAAGGCGTCGCTGATATAGCAGGGCGGATGCCGAGCGACTCTAATAGTGTGACCTTAGAACATTATAGGGCTGTCTAAGGCGAGGGACATCTGGGATGTCCGAGTCGTGGTGAATTAAGAGAAAGGTGGTGAGGACTTTGTCTGATCAGCAAAGGGCGCTCACATCGCTGGAACTCGTGGGATGCCAGTGACTAGCATATGGGCACCTGAGTGGCCTCAATAGTAGACACTTAGGAACTTATATACTGTTGCCTAAGGTCGGGGTCGATTGGATCGGCCAGGCCACCAATACGAGTCGGGGACTCGTGAAAAAAAAAAAAAAAAGAAAAAAAAAAAAGGTGAAGGCATCGCTGATATAGCAGGACGGATGCCTGGCGACCTCAATAGTGTGACCTTAGAGACTTATATTGTTGTCTAGGGCGAAGGGTAACTGGGTTAACCAGGTCGCTATATAATTGTTGAAGTGTGTCTATGATGATATTGTGTGGAAAGCAGGCTTGGCTGTCAGATGGGACAGCGGCGCAGCTGAAGAAGTGAGTGATTAGTTGTGGTGCTGTTCATGGGATGGAAGTGATGATTTGTGGTTCATGAAGAACAATAAGTTGATTTGTATAAAATTGTTGATTTTATTTTTATTTTGCATGAGAGTTGGAGTCAGAAAAAGGGTCTAACAAGAATTTGATAAAGAATGTATATTTAATTAGCATGAAGGTATATATACCATTGTATGGTGGGGTTAAACTGTAACCATTTTTGTTTTCAAAAGGGTGCGGCTCTAAAGTTTGGGCCAAACGGTCAGGTGGGCACAAATGCATATTTTGGACAGAGGTGGGGGGTTGCATTGTAACAGGCTCTCATGTCTATGTTGTGGGCCCGTGTGTTTGTTCATGTGTATGTTTGTCTTTGTGTATCAGTTCGTTATAAAGGATGGAATTGCGTTAAATTGGTGCACGGAAACGGTGTGCTAGACAATGGTTTATCAGATTTGCATTGTTAAATGTAAAAATTAGAAATTATAGAATAATCTGAGGGTTGCGGGCAGAAACTCGTCAAACGAGGAGAGTGCCCAGCCCTCATAAAAATGTGAGAATAAGAGAGAACATACATAGTAGAATTGGATAAAATTAAATTGTGATTGCAGATGTTACATTTAGGAGGAATTATTGATAGATTAGGACATTAGACTATACAAGTCTATACAAGTCTATAGTTCTTATACAATAAGAATAATGTATTCTAATTACATGTAAGAATAAGTCAAAGATTTGAATCACTTAGAGTTAAAAACAACAAATAAAAATGACATTACAAGGGGGCACTTTTTATCAAAAGAACACCAAGTAAAGTATTAAGTAGTGGGCATTCGTGATTGGGATTAAATTAAGGATAAAATTAGGTCAATGATTAGAATTCAATGGTGCTCTACATAAAAAGGCTAAAATTTTAATGAGGAAATATTTGGAGTACTGTGTGGGTCCACATATGTCATGGTCCTAGTTTATTTGGTTTTGATTGTGGGTTGGGTTTATTTTGTTTATTGTTAAGGTGTTCCTTGTTATTCTCTTATCCCCTGCATTGTAAATGTCTTCTTTATGCAGATAGGTTAACAGGCTAGGAATGTAGTGAGGAGATAATTGATCAATTGATGGGGGTTAATAATTGTCCAAATCCTAGTCACATGTTTTGAGGGACCACAGCAACAACATTACATTTAATTTGCAGGCCATTATTTAGTATGTGATGACAGTGTCTAGCTAAGTAGACTGTTCTATCAAAAAATGTGAGAGTGAAGGAGGAGGTTTGATTTGTAATCTGGCATTTGGGTGACACTTTGAAGAGTCTGTGCAGGAGCATAGATTGTTTTTGTTTGTTTTTAAAGATATATTTAACAGTTTATCTTGGTGCAGGAAGGATATAGCAATTTTGAAAGACTTAAAATTAAAAGAAAAATTACATTTTAATTCTGACATATGACTGCTAACATCAGGATGGAAAATAAATACATAAATAAATACTAGCTCAAATGTGGCATGTGTTTTGAATTGGGCGATAAGACATTCACTTTCGAGCACTATCATTTAGCGCTGCTGACAACAATAACTTATGAGATGGTAAACCAAGGAGGAGTGTCATAGTTGGAACGCAGGCGCTGTATGACCTATAGATTGAACAATAACATTCACCGCATATACAACCATGTTGGTAGATTGTTAAATTACATTACAGTTCATTATAAAGGATTTCGGAACTTTATTTGATGATAAACACTGGAACGAGGATTTTAGCCGTGTTAATGGGTAGGGTGGATGGATTACTCAGAAAAAAAAAAAGCATTTGATAAGGGCGGCTTGATAGTAAGATGATGAGTGTGGGCAACTGATAAGATACAAAATGTTAATAGGAAGATTTGGGGTGTAAGGAACAAATACTACACAGGAAGACTGATAACACGAAGATAGTTTTGTGAAATTTGTGTCCCAGTGTGTTCTGCCCTAGCGCGTGGCACAAGTCCTGAACTGAGTCCTTGTACTCTACTGGCTGCCTCAAAATCAACAGAGGACTGTCCCTGGTCATGAGACACCTTTGACCTTTGGGAGAACAACAGGAACTATTATCATGCTTGAAGAGGGCAAGCACGGCTCTTCACAGGACAAGAACCATACAGTTGGTGGAATACACACAGTTGCAGATCAAAAAGAAAATGGACTGAAAGAACAAAGACAAGATGGACGCATTTGAGAATGGCGGACGGTCCAGCTCTGAATCATCATCATGAGAATCTAAGAGGAGAGGCTGCTAAAGACTTGCACGAGTCACATGAAGTCAAACTGGACACATTGCTAAAGACTGCTGAAGCATTACAAAGTTGGTGGAGTGTGGGACAAAAGGGATGGGAGTGTGTTTGGGTGCTGGGGCAGACATAACTGAGGAGTTTTGATAAAAGAGGGAATAATAAGGCTGCTTATTGTCACTGAAACGGGCATAAAAATATACATCGATATGGACAGTGAAGATGCACTAATAATAACAAGTCATACAAAAGTCAAAGTCAAAGTCTCCTTTATTGTCAATCCCTCCGCATGTCAAGACACACAAACAGATCGAAATTACGTTTCTCACTATCCCAGGGTGACAAGACAGAGTTCAGAACGCACATACAAGTAAACAACACAGGAAAAATAAAACAAGAAAATGAACAATAAGAGTGATAGCACGCTAGCCGCTCCCGATGCACAGCAGAGTCCGGAAAGATGACAGTCAACCAGGCCACTGTGAACACGAGCACACAGCAGGCACGCACTGTCCGGTTCGTGGATCCTATGAGGCGAACGCAACCCATCTTGTCGTCCCGCGAACGAACGTACGCCAGGAGAATGGAAGGCACGGCTCTGCGAGCTGGGTTGGCCGCAAGCCTGGCCCGACGTCTCCGCGCTGGCCCCTCTTCCGTTGCCTCGCAGACCCGCTGCCGACGCATCCCAACAATGCTCCAGGACGGAGCAGTCCGACCTCACGACGCAGTCCAACCGGGGGAGGAAGAGCAGGCTAGTCCGGCGTCGCCCCATGACGAAGCAGTCCGAGCGCCCTTAATCTCTCCGCACCAAAGTCTAGAACGCCATAAAACCCACTTCTGCCGATGTTGAGCAGAACATGCCCGCCGCACTCGTAGCACGACGTATCACACGAGACGAACACACACAAAACTGCCGGACAAACACTCAGTAAACACTCACAAAACAACGACAGCGTGATCAGAAACTTTACAAAGTGGACATTGATCGATAGAAATTAAATCATTTGAATCATAAATTTTTATATGTAACTTAGCATTTTGAAGACATAATTAATCTAATTGAAATAATGAAATTTTATAATTGGACCAGTGAAAATTTAGATTCGGGCAACAGAAGGCTGAATTGCTAAACTTAATTGTCCTTTATCAAAACGACAGATTTAATTACATATCAACTGCGACTGATTTATAGGATGCATATTTGAGCTTGAAGGGGTGAGGGGCCATAAGAAAGTTGGAATTCTGGATAGTCAGCAAAATAGTAATACAGGGCACTACTTAATTAAAAGAGAATACAGTAGGGCTTTAAATAACAAATACATTGACATGACCCTTGCGACAATTGATTTAAATGGCAATTTATGATAGGCACTTGGGGTTAGGATTAACAATCCATCCATCCATCTATTACTGGTGCGGCTTGTTCTTACGAGGGCCACGGAGGATTAACAATAATAACTAGAATTATTAATTTCTGTAGAAATTGCGTGTGAAGGTGAAGAGGGTGAATAAAAATTCAGGGAATGCTACAAGATTATGTTTAAATTTTGAACGTGTTGAATTGGTCAGAAATTTGATAAAAATATAAAAATAATTTTGTAAAATTGGGCGTTTTTTTTTTTACATTTCATTTGCTAATTCTTGCACTGTATATATTTCTGCATATTTCTGTATATTTTTATCTCTTATATTTTTTTTGTATATTTTGTATTTTACTGCTACTGGACACAGAATTTCCCTGAAGGAGTAATCCCAAGGGATTAATAAAGTTGAGTCTAAATCTAAGTCTAAGTCTAAGTGAATTCTAAAGTGGGAAATTTTGGAATAGGTAGGCATAAGATGAACAGTTAAATGAGTTGAGTCAGTGGAAAAAAAAAGAAGAAAAAAGGAAAACTAGAAGAAATTAGAAGGGAAAAAATGAAATTTTGCAAAATTTTACCGCAATGTTGGCAGTGAGGATGTGAAATTTGAATTTGAATCTAGGAGGTTAAAATGTAATGGAGTAAATCAGATGAATTATGTGGAAGTAGTTAAGATAAAAACAAAATAAAAGGAAGAAGAATGCAGAAGAAATTGAATAATAATAAAGTCAAGGCAATTCAAATTTATTTATATAGCCCACAAGCAAGTCTCAAAGGGCTTCAAATGTACAAAAATTGCCAATTTAAAATACAAGAACAATAAGTGTGAGGGCCACAATGATGATCATGACAGCAAAAATATTTCTAATTGGTTTGATAGGACCGGCGGAAAGGGATGCCGTCAAGCTGAAGAAGGAGTCCTATCGGGCCGTTTTGGCCTGCGGGACTCCGGAGGTAGCTGACAGGTACCGGATGGCCAAGCGGAACGCGGCTTCGGCGGTTGCTGAGGCAAAAACCCGGGCATGGGAGGAGTTTGGTGAGGCCATGGAGAATGACTGCCGGACGGCTTCGAGGAAATTCTGGTCCACCATCCGGCGTCTCAGGAGGGGAAAGCAGTGCAACGTCAACACTGTTTACAGTGGGGGTGGCATGCTGCTGACCTCGACTCGGGACGTTGTGAGTCGGTGGGGAGAATACTTCGAAGACCTCCTCAATTCCACCTACACGCCTTCCATTGAGGAAGCAGGGCCTGGAGACTCTGAGGCGGATTCTCCAATCTCTGGGGTCGAAGTCACTGAGGCCCGGGGTTGGATGAGATCCGCCCGGAGTTCTTAAAGGCTCTGGATGTTGTGGGGCTGTCATGGCTGACACGCCTCTACAACATTGTGTGGACATCGGGGACAGTGCCTCTGGATTGGCAGACTGGGGTGGTGGTTCCCCTCTTTAAGAAGGGGGGCGGAGGGAGTGTTCCAATTACAGGGGAATCACACTCCTCAGCCTCCCCGGTAAGGTCTATTCAGGGGTGCTGGAGAGGAGGGTCCGTCGGGAGGTCGAACCTCGGATTCAGGAGGAGCAGTGTTGTTTTCGTCCTGGCCATGGAACAGTGGACCAGCTCTACACCCTCGGCAGGATCCTCGAGGGTGCATGGGAGTTCGCCCAACCAGTCCACATGTGTTTTGTGGACTTGGAGAAGGCGTTCGACCGTGTCCCTTGGGAGGTTCTGTGGAGGGTGCTTCGGGAGTACGGGGTGCCAAGCCAACTGATAAGGGCGTATCACCGATGCCAGAGTCTGGTCCGCATTTCCGGCAGTAAGTCGGATTCGTTCCCAGTGAGGGTTGGACTCCGCCAAGGCTGCCCTTTGTCACCGATTCTGTTCATAATTTTTATGGACGGAATTTCTAGGCGCAGCCGAGGCGTTGAGGGGGTCCGGTTTGGGGACCTCTGCTTTTTGCAGATGACGTGGTGCTGTTGGCTTCTTCAGGCCGTGATCTCCAGCTCTCGCTGGAACGGTTCGCAGCCGAGTGTGAAGCGGTCAGGATGAGGGTCAGCACCTCCAAATCCGAGTCCATGGTCCTCGATCGGAAAAGGGTGGAATGCCCTCTCCGGATCGGGGATGAGATCCTGCCCCAAGTGCAGGAGTTCAAGTATCTTGGAGTCTTGTTCACGAGTGAGGGGAGGATGGAGCGCGAGATCGACAGGCGGATCGGTGCAGCGTCGGCAGTAATGCGGACCCTGTACCGGTCCGTTGTGGTGAAGAGAGAGCTGAGCCAAAAGGCAAAGCTCTCAATTTACCGGTCGATTTATGCTCCTACCCTCACCTATGGTCACGAGCTATGGGTCGTGACCGAAAGAACGAGATCCCGGATACAAGCGGCCGAAATGAGTTTTCTCCGCAGGATGTCCGGGCTCTCCCTTAGAGATAGGGTGGGAAGCTCGGTCATCCGGGAGAGACTCGGAGTAGAGTCGCTACTCCACCACGTAGTTGGAGCCAGATGAGGTGGCTCGGGCATCTTATCAGGATGCCTCCTGGACGCCTCCCTGGGGAGGTGTTCCGGGCATGTCCCACCGGTAGGAGACCCCGGGGACGACCCAGGACGCGCTGGAGAGACTATGTCTCTCAGCTGGCCTGGGAACGCCTTGGGATCCCCCGGGATGAGCTGGATGAAGTGGCTGGGGAGAGGGAAGTCTAGGAGTCCCTCCTAAAGCTGCTGCCCCCGCGACCCGACCCCGGATAAGCGGAAGAAGATGGATGGATGGATGGTTTTGATAGCTACAAAGGGGGAACATGGAAGAAGGTTTTCAAAATTTGTGATATAGCGCGACTCCATTATCAAGAGTAAGTATTTCTTTTAATTCTAAGAATTGGCATCAACAAAAATGGGAACGATAATCCAAGGTGATAGTGTAAGTGGAAGGAGGAAGCTGTGTATATTTTTAAACATTATTTTCAGTATCATTATTTCTTAGGAGGGTCAGTAATGCTTGTGAGAAGATGAATGAAGGAACAAGGTAACAGTAAAAGGGAGTGCTCTAAAAATGTTTGGTTCTTTGCCAGAGGTAGTTATTTGGAGGGATGAATTTAAACTGAAAGCAAAATGGAACTGTTTAGTGGAAGAAATATGGGAAGGTGGAAATATTGAAGTTACAGCTCAACACAAAGTGTCAAATAGTCTAAGTGTGAGATGTGAGCAAACTAAATGGGGAGTTAAATCATGTTCCGGTATTATGCATATTGGCAAACGATGTGAGGACAGGAGACCAGACAATTAGATATTAATTTTGGATTTAAAATAAAAAAGGGAAATTTTAATTGAGGAGAAAATTTTGCGTAGGGAGGGTTCTTTTTACAATTTAATATTGTATGTTTTATGTGTGTGTTGTGGGATGACAGTTTGTCTGTAATGCTGTATGAATGTCAAGTCTGTACTTGGGATGTGGTGTTTGTGTATTCTGAATGGTTAACATGATTCAAGGTTGGGGTGATGTGATCACAGCAGAGGATAACATTCCTCTCACCTGAAAAATATAAAGATACTACAGATTTGAAAAAGCAAGATTGATCAGGGCTAATTTTGGACTAAATATGGTGTTAGAAAAATTGTATATATATGTTATCATGCGTTCTCTAATGAGTGCTTATTAATAATGTTACTGCTCAGTATGCTTGCTGCTTTGCCTTGCTTATTCTTATCTTGTGCAACAGAACAGAAGGATTACGGCTGGGTCAGGGGCGAGATAACGGTTGTGTCAAACAAGATATTACTGACATCTCAGCGTCCACCAGAACAGATCGTGAAAACAACACGTCAAACGATGCATCATGAACCTTCTGATCTTCCTTAAAGAACGTCACTTTCTCTTTTTATCTCTCGGAATATTGCTTAAACTGTTTTGCTGATATAGCCATATCTGCACGCAACACTTTGTGCATTACTTTTTGTTTCTTTTCTTACGAGACGAAGCCCGCAATCTTTTTTTCCCCCTTACCCTCAGGGGCTAATCGTCTCACACTGTGGGTAGGGCATTCCAAATAAAAAGAGCGAGGAGTGTAAACAGATTTTTTAGTGTAGTCAGATTGTAGAAAGCAATCTGTATCTCACTCCTCGCGAGAAAACTCAATATTCTGCCTCACTTGTTTTTTGTCTGCTGATCCTTTTCTCTTATTCAGATATTCAGTTAGCACTTTCAACCTGACATATGGGTTTAGGATTACTCTGGGGAACCATTGACAACAAAAAACTTCAATGGAGAAGGCCCATTTCAAGATTATGACCAGACGTGACTATACCAGCATTGACAATCAAGAGTCTGAGCCAAGACAGTGTATGACAACAACTCTGGACTTACCTGACAATGTGACGAAATGTATGTGACGGAATTTGTGATGACTTGCTTTGTTTTGATGTTTTACCTAATTGTATTGCAACCTCTAACAGCAACCCAGGGAGCAGATTGTGCTTTATTTGTTAAACTTGCGTTTACTTTGCAGGTTGTCAACTGCAGTCTTGGAGAATTTTGTGTCATGTCTGTGAACATGCATTAACAACTAACCCCTTACTTTTCATAATGAGTTTGTAAATGTGATCGTTTTCATGACAGGCTCCAATTTTCAATTTCATATGTTTGACATGCGCCGGTGTGTGGATTATTTTTTATCATTATGAATTTCATTTTTTGGTATTATGGATGTTTATTGTACGGAGAGCTGCATGCACAGCTACAGGTGGGTGGTGGCTTTTGTTCATACAGCCATGTGAGATGCTGCCAGTCGAGTTTCAGGGATTGAGAATTGGTGATGCCAGACCAGGATGGCATCTGGAGGTACACCGAAGTCTAGCTGGCGATGGGTATGTCACCATGGACATTGTTATTTTTACTTTTTAACCATTGTGACACATTTTTTAGAATGTGTCAAATGGGGGAGGTGGAAGAAAAAAAACAAAAACAAAAAAAAACAAAGGGGGGAATTGTGAGATTTTAAGTGTTTTCAGATTTGATGGTTTTTAAGTCTTCAACATGCTGGATGGAGGAGAAGAAGCAGCTTGGCAGAAATGAAGTGAATGGGAGACAACATCATGAGATGGAGCCAAAGTCTGGTAACAAGTGTGAAGAGTTTCAAAATAGCTTATAATAAACTGTAGACCTTCACAAGATAGGATCAAATATGTGAGAGAGTATTAAATGTAAAAAAAATTAGAACAATAACATACAGACTCCAAACAAATTGGGAACAGGTGGATTATGAACGTTAAAGTTTGAATAACACATTATTCACGTGATTCATTTGCAGGATAAACAATGGAAGGGATTGATAAACTGAACAAATTTAAGATGATTGCAGAAGTATTATGTCGAAAACAAATAGATTCAACAAGTTTTTTCCCTATAAAATGGTGCCATTTGGGTTAGAAGTACATAGTCGCTTCAAAGGAGGAAAAGCATGATTTAAGATACGTGATTGATCAATGAGAAGGCTATTCCTTGTACCAGGGGTGTCAAACTCATTTGTTCACGGGCCGCAGTGTAGTCATAGCTTCTTTCGGAGGACCGGTATGACTGTCATACCCAAATAAATGTGTGAGCACCTCATATTATATGGAGTAAAAGCTACAAAACAAACTGACAAGTAACTCGCTTTCAAATTAGACAAATAAAAACTGGTCTAATATTTAAAAATAAAATATTATTAAAAGTGAAGACACTTTGCAATTCGAGTAATGACACATGAATATGAAGCACAATTTGTCTTCGCGGGCCGCATAAAATCATGTGGCGGGCTGCATCTGGCCCCCAGGCCTTGAGTTTGACACCTGTGCCTTATACAAAGGAAAAGTAGAATTAGAATTTGATAAAACAGATATGGACATCCACATATTCCATTAGAGTTTAAATTGCTTGCAATACAATTACAAATTACCGTAATTTCCGGACTATAAGTCACGTTTTTTTTCATAGTTTGGGTGGTGGGGCGACTTATACTCAGGAGTGACATATATGTTTTTTTTTCCACAAATTTTTACTTGATCATTAAGACATCACTTACTTACAAGTGTAGTTGACCACTTCCCATTTTATTTTTAGTATAGTTGATCACTTCACATGCTTTCATATCTTTATCTTGAACATATTCAAAACATAAAAAATAGAGAAAACATCAAATAAAGCAATTAACACTTTAAAGCACCATATCCAAGTCCACTGTCTGCTGCATGTACACTTGCTCCATTTTTGCTCCTCTTATATTTATTATTATTATTTATTAATAATGCTCGGTGCTCGGTGGCGCACTGGGTAGCACGTCCGCCTCACAGTTAGGAGGGTGCGGGTTCGATTCCACCTCCGGCCCTCCCTGTGCGGAGTTTGCATGTTCTCCCCGAGCCAGCGTGGGTTTTCTCCGGGCACTCCGGTTTCCTCCCACATCCCAAAACCATGCTTGGTAGGCCGATTGATCACTCCAAATTGTCCCTAGGTGTGAGTGTGAGTGCGAGTGCGAATGGTTGTTTGTCTCTGTGTGCCCTGCGATTGGCTGGCAACCGGTTCAGGGTGTCCCCCGCCTACTGCCCGATGACGGCTGGGATAGGCTCCAGCACGCCCGCGACCCCCGTGGGGACTAAGCGGTTCAGAAAATGGATGGATTTATTATTATTTGTTTATTTATCATTTATTCAACACTCTTATTTATTCATTGTTTGTGCCTTCTTGTTTTTTTTTGTGTTGCTTGTATGCATATGTGTACTATCTCACCGAGGGATAGTGGGAACGTAATTTCAATCTCTTTGTGTGTCTTGGTATATGAAAAAAAATGACAATAAAGCAGACTTTGACTTTGATGAAACAACCAAATAAACAAAACAAAAAACTACATCTGAAAAAAATTATATTTTCAGACGAAACTGGATGAGGGCGCTCTAAATTTCACCGTTGGCCGTGACTCATCAACTGGGTGGGCTTAAGAAAAATGGCACCAGAAAGAAACTCATATTTTGCAGGTTACAAACTTCAAGTTGTAAAATATGCAGCTGAAAATAGTAATCGAGCAGCAGAAAGAAAGTTTGGAGAACCGTGATGTACCAATGGATTACTATTTCAAGTGATGTCAGTGGCACGGCGCAGCGCGGCGGTTGTTTACATAAAGGACAAACGTACCCACGTAAGGACTACCGGCATCATTAGCAGTGATCATTTCTAAGTGACACGGAGGACAAAGACTTTGAAGGAATTAAGGATTTGGAGTGACATAGGTGGTTTGAAAAACTATTATGGCTTTTATGCACGCCCGGTCCTATGCCATGGAGTTCTCGTGTCTGGAAGTCCACGCCGCCACACGCTTGGAAGTTTGTTTTGTTTAATAAAGAGCCGTTTACCAAACCCACATCTATCCTTGTACTTTGTTAACGCTACAATATAGTTATATACTAGATCTGTGGAATAAAGACGAGGCTGACGTCAGGGCGCACGCGCGGCGATGTTGACGAAGGACGAGGAATTTGATCGATGGATTTAATGGATTTAAAGTGCACGGATGGTTTGATAATATTATTGCTTATATTATAGTTACTTGAAATATAGTTTATCGTTATATCAGCCTGTGGAATATTTTGAAGTGCAAGCGCCTTCAGCCGCGCGCACCCATTGTTATAAAAGAACGATCGATGGATTTAATGAATTGGAGTGACACCGATGATTTTATAAACGTGTTATTCATGTAATTTTTTTCTTTAATAACTCTATATGTTACGTCAGGCCCATTGTTAGAGATTTCCTCACTCCAACTTATTTTGCAAGAACCACACGGGAGACAAGTAAGTCCTTTTAGACACCTGCAGGTGGAGAGTCCATTCGTCGCTGTGCATACAGCGATGTTCGAATAGAGCTCTGAACTCTCCTTCCTGCAAGAGGATATTTATTAAGAGAAACAGAGTGGGGGTTGAGAGTTGACAGGTTTGGTGAACCCCCGGCCTCTGGTAAGATCAGAGCAGGGGGTGTTTTACGATGTTGTGGGAAACAGAACAACTTTGATTGCTTCCTCTGCAGCTGGTCAATCAAGCAGAGGAAGCAACCACTTCATTTTACTGCATTGTGAGAGCAAGACAAGATTGGTTAATCATTATAGTCTACATTCCAACATAATCCTACGATAAAGATAACCTGGAAAACCCTAACATCTCCCTCCTGTTTTATCATATGATTATGTCAGCCCAAACAACAAACAATGATAGCAACACTTTCCAGTGAAGATGAGGCATCACCTCAACACCCTAGATCAAACTTATTGTCTAAGCGAAAAACCTGCTGGCCAGATGTTATTAGCAGGAAAATTCTTACACGGTCCCTTTGCCGAAGGCGACCAGAATGCTAACAATAATAAAAAAAATAAAAAGAAAAACACAGAAACAGTACATCATTGTATCCATCACTTGCGAAGCATTTTCGATGGTCAAATCATCAAGTTTCTGTAAAACATTCTCAACAGAACAGCATCTACGCAATCCACGCTTCATTATCGTCATCACATCCGTCATCTCTAAGAAGTTGTATACGTGCTCGTGTTCTCGTCAGCTGATGATGTTCTAGTCTGTAGGCGAGGTCTGTCACACACACTGGCGCACACACTCGTGTCCAGTTGGCAGGCAGCATCGGACAACTCTTGTGACCACAAAACCATGATCCGTACTGAACAGGCACGTGCACTCATAGGATGCAGGTGAGGCAGTGCCTCTGAACTTCTGGATGAAGTAGGTCCCGTCCGATGGTGCAGCCATGTTGGTAGTAGAGCCCTCCTTACACCTTGAAAAGGGCTCTCTCATCCTGGCACACAGCGGTGATGTCCAAAGCTCCCATCCAGTTTCCTCCTGGAGAGCAGTCGTCGTTAATGCATTTGTGGGTTCTGCAACCTTGGATGCAACATGTGTAGTCAGCAAGACTTGGAATGGTCCCTCCCGTCGTGGCTGGCCAAGTTCCTTCTTTTGATGACCTTGATGTAGACCCAGTCTCCTGGATTGATGGGGTTGTCGACCTGTGAGGAGGAAAGATCAAGTGGCAGTAAATTTGCATTTGACACCTTTGTCAGTCTAAGCGTTCTGATCATGTAATCTGCTCAGGACTGTTCTTCATCTGCCTTTTGTAACTCTTGTAGTCAATTGTAGTGCCCATTTAACTGGCAAATAGGAGTGTTTGCGGGAAGAGTTTGAACACTTCCTAATGATTCCCTTTAACCAAAGACTATTTATGACAGGGGCGTTCCCATTTATTGCCTCCTGGTTTAAAAGAGATTGTCTTATCCATGCCTTCTTTCTCCTCACACGCTCGCACCCACACAGGTTGTGCGCACACACACAAACACACACACACACACACACACACACACACACACACACACACACACACACACACACACACACACACACACACACACACACAAACACACACAGACAAAGGGATTCTAATCCATCTCTCATGGAGCTTCTTTTGATAGAATCTCCTATTGGTAACTGTATAGCAGACGTTTTAGCATATAACCCCATACTCTGCTCTCTCACTTCTACTTTTTCATGTCGGTGCAGTCGTAGGTGGCCCCTATTGCAGTCATTGTCTTGTTAACTGTTGCCGTGTGACTCCTATGCATGATTGTGTGACTGTCAAAAATTGAACGTACCTAACTTTCTGACCATCCAACCTCCACTGTGGAACAAAAAACCGTACTATTGTATTGAGTAGTTACATTGAGCAACCTAGCTTCCTCCTGGCTGCCAAATGTCCTGTTCTAAAATTTATATAACTCGACCTCTACGTCTTAAGCTTGATGGGCCAAAATATAAGATCTTGCTCTTGTTTCCTACCGTTTTAGCCTATTTGTTTTATCCAAATCCGTTCAATCTCTGATTGTAATGCTTTTCTCTGTAGCCCTACGTATTTTTCAAATTTTTATTTATTTATTTATCAAATCTCCTCAGTTCTGTCAAACTCAGTGCACAATGAACCTCCCTTCCACTTTGAACCAAGCTCCACCAAATTTGGTAACGCCGTAGCAAGGAGTGCGATTTGGTCGTCGGACACTCCAAGTCCATATCTTTTTGCCGCACTTCACCCTCTCAAGTTGGAGTCAATTTTCATCATTGTGAGTTCCTCCGCTTTTCACTGTCTTTTCCGTCCCCGAGGATGTTGTATTTCTTACTTGTCCCCCTCCAAGCACAACAGCAGTCTTTTCTTGTCCTTCGCCAAAGGTCAAAGGTGCTTCAGAGCCAGGCACCATTTTGTGGTTGTTCACGGCTGCAGGCGAAGTCTCGGATTGGGTTTGAGATTGAGTCCATTAGGGACGAGATCAAGAATACCATGCCAATCGCTCCGCCGGTTACTAGCGCTGGGGATCATGCAATAACCCTCTCAAATTTTAAAAGCGTGTCCCTTGAAATGCTTACAAAATTGGTTATTACGGCTAAACAAACAACATGTTTACTCGACCCGCTTCCAGCTTAAAGAATTATTTCCAATTTTAGGACCGTTCGTCTTAAATATAATCAATCTGTCTGTTTCCTCTGGGATAGTGCCAATAGCCTTTAAAACCGCTATTATTAAACCACTACTTAAGCGAGCAAATCTTGACCCGGACTGTCTCAGTAATTATAGGCCAGTTTCAAACCTCCCATTCATAGCAAAACTTCTCGAAAAAGTAGTAGCACAGCAGCTTATTGATTACATGGTCGCTAATAATCGATATGACTCTTTTCAGTCTGGTTTTAGAGCTAATCATTCTACAGAGACAGCACTTGCTAAAGTGACTAATGATCTCCTCATAGCTATGGATTCAAATACAGCGTCTGTATTGTTACTACTTGATCTTAGTGCTGCCTTTGACACTGTAGACTTCGATATTTTATTAGGGCGTCTTAAAAGTTGTGTTGGTATCTCAGAGTCAGCACTAAGCTGGTTCAATTCCTATCTATCAGGCAGGACGCACCGAGTGGTCCATGGTAATACGTCCTCTGAGCTTTATAATGTTACGTGTGGTGTCCCACAGGGATCGGTACTCGGACCGATTTTATTTAATATTTATATGATTCCGCTTGGAGACATAATACGTAAATATAATATTAGCTTTCAATGCTACGCGGATGACACCCAATTATATATGCCGTTATCGATGACAGATCCACAGGACTGTTGTAATCTCGAGGCGTGCCTTGCGGAGATTAAGCAATGGATGTCTCTCAACTTCCTTCGTCTTAACCCGGATAAAACTGAGATGTTGATAATTGGTCCTACTCGTTATCAACATTTATTTAAGGAAACCACTATAACTATAGATAACCGTACTATCACTCAGAGTGATACGGTAACTAATCTCGGGGTAATATTTGACCAAACGCTCTCTTTTCAAAAACACATTAAGAATATAACCAGGATTGCGTTTTTTCACCTTCGTAATATTGCTAAGATTCGTCCTATCCTCTCGACCGGGGATGCGGAAACTATTATACATGCGTTCGTCACGTCGCGCCTGGACTACTATGTATTATTCTCTGGTCTTCCTAAATCCAGTATCAAAAGTCTACAGTTAGTGCAAAATGCCGCTGCGAGGCTGCTCTCACGGTCAAGAAAATTTGATCACATTACCCCAATATTAGCCAAATTACATTGGCTCCCGGTCCATTTAAGATGTGACTTCAAGGTTCTTCTACTAACCTATAAATCACTGCATGGCTTAGCGCCTTCATATCTCGTCGACCTAGTCGTTCCTTATGTTCCGTCTCGTAACCTTCGTTCGCAAAACGCTAGTCTTTTAGTTATACCGAGGGCCAAGAAAATGTCTGCAGGGTCTAGAGCATTCTCTATTTGGGCTCCAGAGCTTTGGAATGCCCTACCAATGGATATTAGAACTACTACCTCAGTAGAAACATTTAAGACACGTTTAAAGACACATTTCTATGAGATGGCCTTTAACTAACTTGTGATGGCCGATTTGGCCGGAGTTTGTTCTGTTCTCTCTGCCCACCTCCTCCCCGGCTGGGGAGGGGGTTAGGTGGCTCAAAAGCTGATAGCGGCTGGCTGGATTCTCGGGGACCAGTTCGGGATGGGGGAGCTGCGGCTCGGCCCACTTGAGGACACTGCCAGGACAATCGAGGGCACCTCCGACCTCCATTTTTTTCATTGATTTTCATATTATGTATTACTTGTGCACTCTCTGCATCCATTACAACCTGGTGATCCTGAAAGGGGGATCCTTCCATCTGTGGTCCCTTCTCAAGGTTTCTCATTTTCCCCTGGCAGGGTTTTTTGAGTTTTTCCTTGCCCTTTTGGGAGCTCATGATCAGGGGATGCTTTGAGAATAATTGTCAATTTTGGCTATGTGAAGCCCTTTGAGACTGTCTGTGATTTAGGGCTATACAAATAAACTTGACTTGACTTGACTTGACTTGGTTTCAGGGACTCTGACACTGAGAATGACAGGCTGGGACATCAAACTTGTAAGACTATCTCCAAATGTAGCTGCTTCCATCAATTTGCTGGTAACGTTTGTTTACCAAACTTCAAATTCTTCTAATAACAGCGGTCTCGTTTTTATATCGTAAATCCTGCAACTCATCCTATTTTTGAGCTACATTTTATCTATATTTCCAATTTAATCGGACAGTATGTTGTCTTCAGTATCATTATTGAAAATCAACTCATCGAGGTCTGCGTTCCACATCAAGCCCTGATCTGTATGTCTTGACCTCTCACATGTTATTGTCATGCTTGCTCAAAAATGTGACTTAGAGTATGGTGCTGTGAATTCTCAATCTCCCCAATGAAATTGGATCCCACCTCGTAGTTCTTATCGTTCTCATGTTCCTGTTAGCCTGCAATTGTCCCAATCAAAAATGTTTTCTTTTAACTGTCTTTCTTTTGAACCTCTAAATCTCTCGTGTTTCTAACCTATCTACACCAGAACAAAAAATTTACCACAGTATAACACCAAATGTATTCGAAAATTCATTGTCATAAAGTGTTGTATTATTACTATCTTCCACTATCTGTCCAACTCACTCCCTCCTTTTGAGGCTTGGCAACGCCCATGCCTCACACCTTGACAAACGTTTTGGGAGAATGCGTTCTTTACTACATACGATTCCATCATCATTTAATTTGACTTTCTTTCCAAAACGCTTCTCAATTTCCCAGTTCACACATCTTCTGCATGTCTTACTGGTTCTCCAGTTTTTTTTCTAGTTAATTATCAATCCAAAAGCTACGTGTTTCTTTCTAACATTCAACCTGCTCAAAATCACTCTTTCATCAAAGTCGCTCTACTAATTTTCCATAGTAGTCGCCAACAACTTCAACCATTCAACCTTTCATTCAGGCAATCATTCATCAATGTTCATTTGCATCTCACACACAGTCTCCAAAAAGGAGTCTTTCTATCACATTAGTCCCAATTCATCCAAGCTCACCACACAACATTCATATATCATTTTCAACTCAGGGTTCCTGGTAGAGCAATCCACCTATTCAAAAAAACTTAACTGAAACAAACAGTTGGCAAATTAATCTGAATTTTTTCTTTGTTTTTAAATTTGAAGAACTCAATCTCTCAATTTTGTATAATCTTATAACACAACCAATCAATTATTCCTATTAAATGTAGCATTGCAAAATCTTAAATTCACAATTTAGCTTCTTCCAATTCCTGAAAGCATGTTCTGTCGGTTTTTTTTTTGTTTTTCTTTGAATTTCTCATGTGGGTTCGACAATTTTTTTTGTACTAAAACTTTAGCCAATGTTCATCATTTTAACATATACGCACACGCATGCACAGCTCTCGCACGCAAAAGGTAGTTCCCAGCACCAATGATTCGTCACAGGCTGGCCATTTCCTGTGGTCGATCATGAGCTGGTCCCTCCCATGCACACGAGGACAGCACATTCTAATTTTATTTATTTATCTTCTAGAAGCAAGTTGCATTTCTTTACCACTTGATTTGCATATTTTAACTTTAGTGTAACACAATTTGAGCTCTAGTCATTTGTAATTTGGGCATACAAACAGCATTGTCACACTTCTTGGATGGACAGGACTTCTAATAATCTAAAAAAAAAAATTCTAATAATCTGACAATGACATGTTTTGCTGTCATATGGGCATCTATTATTTCTTTCTCTGTATGAGCATAAGCAGTCAAAGAGGAGGAAGCTTGTCATGCTAAAAATTTGGCTTTTCCTCTGCTCCTTCCTCCGCCCTTTGATTGGTATTGTTTTGCAAAACGACACTCTCGTGCAAAGTGTCCTCGTCTCCCACAGTTCCAATAGTTGTCTGAATCTGATGGGGCTTTTGATTGGTGGCTTGCGACGTTGTTGGTATCTAACTCTTCCTCTGCCCCTTTGGGAACTTTGGTAGAAGATCGTTGTATCTTCATTTAGATCATTATCATCATCTGATGAAATACATCAAAACTTCTGCCTTTCTCAATCCCTTTGTCAGCGTCTCTGGGCCACTGCATGTTTTTTTGTCCGCTTCCACCAAGTGTTTCCTCACCCAACTGCCCAAGTCAGGGGGGAAACCAGTGAGGAGCGCAATTTTAAGATGTTGCTGATAAGCACTCTCATCTGCATCATTGAATGGGATGCCACTATGTACCCAGAATTCTTTTTCAAATCTCAATTGAATGGCGGCCTCATCACTTTTCAACTTTCTATCTTTTGTCTTTTGGATTTGTTCTCTTCTTTCTTGTGAAGCTTTCAACCACATTTTAGCACAATCCAATTCACTCTCTTTTCTTTTGTTTTTCAGTCCATTTTTCTTTCTATCCACACTCTCTTCTAAAACATCAACTACTATCTTCCACACTTCAACTCTCAACTTCCCTTCTACTCCATACTTTTTCTTCCACTTCGGCATATATTGCATACAATTAAGAAATCTACTCGCCATGTACTTCTCATCTCCGTCAAGAGGTAGAGATTTACCGTTTTTATTTCCCATCTTAATTCTAGTAGTTTTAGGTTTTACAATCTCTTTGTCTCAAAAATATTATTATTACTATTATTACTATTATTACTTATTTATTTCTTTGAGGATCCTCAATGCAGGTTTAAATTGACCTTTCAACAAATTACTAGCCTGTATTATTGCCGTGGATCAATGCTAGAACTGCTATTTAGTCAATATATCCTACCAGTCACACACTCAATCACACAAACTCCAGCGCTTTTCTTTTTTTTTTTTTAGGCCTCATAGCTCGGACAAACCAAAGCCGTATCTCATAGCTCGGACAAACCAAAGCCGTATCTCATAGCTCGGACAAACCAAAGCCGTATCTCATAGCTCGGACAAACCAAAGCCGTATCTCATAGCTCGGATAAACCAAAGCCGTATCTCATAGCTCGGACAAACCAAAGCCGTATCTCATAGCTCGGATAAACCAAAGCCGTATCTCATAGCTCGGACAAACCAAAGCCGTATCTCTCGTGCACCTGTGTTTTTTTTTATTTTTTTTTTACGCGTTTCACAAACAACAACACAATCACACAACTTCAGGCCTTTAACTTACTTGTCTCCTGGTTCGTTGCACCGCCGGGTCCCGTCAATCTACCTCTGTCAGACGAAGGCAGACCTAAGATGCTGGCCCAGCGAAGAATTCTCTTCCCAGGACTTTCTTCTCCAGGTCCTCCTAATGGACGCTGGCTTGTCGACAATGCAGCACGTCCTCTTTCGTCAGCCAGATAGCGGGTATGAGGGATCCCGGGTTTCGGCACCTAAATGTTAGAGATTTGCTCACTCCAACTTATTTTGCAAGAACCATACGGGAGACAAGTACCGTATTTGCCGGTGTATTAGTCGACCTTTTTCGATCCAAAATCGACCGAAAAAAATCGACCTCGACTTATACACCGAGTCATAAAATTTAACTTCGTATTCATCGCTTCAAATGTGATGGTAACCAAGGCCGTTTCTCATGCATCTCATTGTGCGTGGGTGTGCGTCCGTCAGGCTCATCAAACAGCGAGAAACTGAATCATTATAAAGCGTTCGTCGCATTAACACGCATCCTCAGCAACAATTTCAAATATTCTCACCTCAATAACGGACATCGAAAGCCAGGCAGCCACGATGACTGCTAGGGGGAAGTACTGGGTATTGAGCGAATGTGCGAGTCATCGCGCGTCAAGCAACGACAATAACTACCGGTAAGTAAACATTCAATCGCCATGTCTAAATGAATGTCGTTGGCACAAACTTGGCCAGACTTGCAGGGGAAGAGGCCGAATTTTCACTTGTTCTGGCCGACTGGAGAAACCAGCCGAGGCGGACACTTTACGGCGGTTGAGACGTTGGCACTTAGAAAATATTCGCCAAACTTGGCCGGACTTCCAGGGGAAGAGGCCGAATTTTCACTTGTGGTGGCCGACACGGGGAACCAGCCGAGGCGGACACTTTACGGCGGTTGAGTCGTTGGCACTTAGAAAATATTCGCTAAACTTGGCCGGACTTCCAGGGGAAGAGGCCGAATTTTCACTTGTGGTGGCCGACACGGGGAACCAGCCGAGGCGGACACTTTACGGCGGTTGAGTCGTTGGCACTTAGAAAATATTCGCCAAACTTGGCCGGACTTCCAGGGGAAGAGGCCGAATTTTCACTTGTGGTGGCCGACACGGGGAAGCAGCCGAGGCGGACACTTTACGGCGGTTGAGTCGTTGGCACTTAGAAAATATTCGCCAAACTTGGCCGGACTTCCAGGGGAAGAGGCCGAATTTTCACTTGTGGTGGCCGACACGGGGAACCAGCCGAGGCGGACACTTTACGGCGGTTGAGTCGTTGGCACTTAGAAAATATTCGCCAAACTTGGCCAGACTTCCAGGGGAAGAGGCCGAATTTTCACTTGTTCTGGCCGACATGGGGAACCAGCCGGGGCGGACTCTTTATGGCGCCAGAGCCGTTGGCACTTAGAAAATATTCGCCAAACGCTCTCAGGATAGAGAAGACCAAGAAGATGCCCTTTATGACGACAAACTAAACGAAAACGAATGGAACGAGCTTATCGGAAGTAGCGACGATGAAGACGAATTTTGAACTCTATGTACCGGCAATCACTTTATAATTATAATTTGTAGTTTCTTAACTAAAAATAAACCAGTTTCTAAGAGTGTTCATTGTTGTTAGTCTCTCTCGGCGCGTAATATCACAGGGTCATGAAGTAAATAATATTTAAAATGGCGTATAGATCGCTCGCTACAAACTCGCGAATTTGAACACATTTCGTCAATAAATTTCGCATATTTCTGATTGAATTTTGAAGTTTAATATAATGCAACAATTGAGCTCGACTTATACAAAGGATATATCATAAAATCGTAAATTTCCGTCGAATTTTAGGGGGTCGACTTATACACCAAGTCGACTTATACACCGGCAAATACGGTAAGTCCTTTTAGACACCTGCAGGTGGAGAGTCCATTCGTCGCTGTGCGTACAGCGATGTTCGAATAGAGCTCTAAACTCTCCTTCCTGCAAGAGGATATTTATTAAGAGAAACAGAGTGGGGGTTGAGAGTTGACAGGTTTGGTGAACCCCCGGCCTCTAGTAAGATCAGAGCAGGGGGTGTTTTACGATGTTGTGGGAAACAGAACAACTTTGATTGCTTCCTCTGCAGCTGGTCAATCAAGCAGAGGAAGCAACCACTTCATTTTACTGCATTGTGAGAGCAAGACAAGATTGGTTAATCATTATAGTCTACATTCCAACATAATCCTACGATAAAGATAACCTGGAAAACCCTAACACCCATTCTCAGCTCTTCGTTTGTGTTTGTCACGTTAGCATACCTATCGTTTAGCCTGTTGCTATCGCATCGAACGATCGATGGATTTAATGAATTGGAGTGACACCGATGGTTTTATAAACATGTTATTTATGTAATAGTTGTCCTAAATCACTCTATATGTTACGTCAGGCCCGTTCTCAGCTCCTCATTTGTGTTTGTCACGTTAGCATACCTATAGACAAATGGCCGAAGCCCCTGGCTGATCAAAGCACAGCAGGGGGTCCTTCACGATGTTGTGTGAACAAAACAAGGTGGTGTGTGCCACATCATTGGGACTTCCTGTTGCACATACATACCAGGAGAAAATGACACCCACATAAACGACGCCATGAATTCGCTGAAGAACTTACAGCAGGCCATGTCTAAAGACAAGGTCCCACATCAGTTTGATTTCTTTTCATGGCTATTCTCTGGCAACTGGTGGCAACTGCTGTTGAAATTGCTGCCTCCTGTGCTTGTTGTGCTGGTGGTGGTGTGCTTGTTTACGACCTGCGTTATCCCATGTTTGAAGTCTGCTGTGTCCAAGTTTGTGTCCTCTACTGTAGCCCAGGTTCATATACAACTTCTTAGAGATGACGGATGTGATGACGATAATGACACGTGGATTGCGTAGATGCTGTTCTGTTGGGCATGTTTTACAGAAACTTGATGATTTGACCATCGAAAATGCTTCGCAAGTGATGGATACAATGATGTACTGTTTCTGTGTTTTTCTTTTTATTTTTTATTGATAGCATTCTGGTCGCCTGTGGCACAGGGGCCGTGTAAGAATTTTCCTGCTAATAACATCTGGCCAGCAGGTTTTTCGCTTACACAATAAGTTTGATCTGGGGTATTGAGGTAATGCCTCATCTTCACTGGAAAGTGTTGCTATCATTGTTTGTTGTTTTTATTTTTACCATTCTACTTTCTTCATTATACGTATATATGTTTTTTTTCTTGCTTGTCTTTGTTGTTTGGGGTGGCATAATCATATGATAAATCAGGAGGGAGATGTTAGGGTTTTCAGGTTAGTTTGATCCTATGATTATGTTGGAATGTAACCTGTAATAATTACCCTCGCCTGTCCTGTCTTAACAAAAGTAGTAGAACAAAGTGCTAAGATCTTTTGAACTGATTGACAAGCCGCAGAGGAAGCAATCAAAGTTGTTCTGTTTCCCACAACAGTGTAAAACACCCCCTGCTCTGATCTTATCAGAGGCCGGGGGTTCACCAAACCTGTCCACTCTCACCCCCACTCTGTTTCTCTCAATAAAAATGCTCCTGCAAGAGGCCTGAGTCAGACTTCATTCGATCATCGCTGTTCAGACAGCGACGAATGGACTCTCCACCTGCAGGTGTCCAAAAGGACTTACTTGTCTCCCGTGTGGTTCTTGCAAAATAAGTTGGAGTGAGCAAATCTCTAACAATGGGCCTGACGTAACATATAGAGTTATTAAAGAAAAAAATTACATGAATAACACGTTTATAAAATCATCGGTGTCATGAATGTTGTGTGGTGAGCTTGGATGAATTGGGACCAATGTGATGGGAAGACTCCTTTTTGGAGACTGTGTGAGATGCATATGATGAGCATTGATGAATGATTGCCTGAATGAAAGGTTGAATGGTTGAAGTCGTTGGCGACTACTATAGAAAATTAGTAGAGCGACTTTGATGAAAGAGTGTGCGGTCCCGCACAAGCAGACTGAGTAACAGCTTCTTTCCTCAAGCCATCAGACTCATGAACACACTGAGGAAAACCACTTGAACATTCCAAAGTCACCATGCCACTTGGCACTTTACTCTTGCACCTTATATACAGTTATACACTTTTTCACTTTACTTCTATGACCACTGATTGTACTTCTGCTGCTGTGTATGTATGTGTGTGTGTGTGGGTCTGTATTGTCAATACTCTTATTACACACCGTGTGTGTGTGTGTGCGTGTGTGTGAATGTGAGAGAGAGTATTTTATTGTATAGTACTGCACATGTTTATCAGCATGTTAGTGTTTGAATGACTGCAATGTGTAAGTGTGCATTGTCTATGTTTATGTTGTGAATGAATATGTCAGAGAAAGAAATTGTAAATTCAGTATGAGTAAGTTAGCTGTGTGTGTGTGTGTGTGTGTTGTGTGTATGTGTGTGTGAGAAAGAAAGAGATTTATGTCAATGTCTTATTTAAATGTTTTTAGTTAAACTGCACATTGGAGACTGGTCAAACGCAATTTCAAACTTCTGTGGTAACCCTGTTACATAGGATTTTTGACAATAAAGTAAACTTGAACTTGAACTTGAGCAGGTTGAATGTTAGAAAGAAACACGTAGCTTTTGGATTGATAATTAACTAGAAAAAAAAACTGGAGAACCAGTAACACATGTAGAAGATGTGTGAACTGAGAAATTGAGAAGCGTTTTGGAAAGAAAGTCAAATTAAATGATGATGGAATCGTATGTAGTAAAAGTCAAAGTCAAAGTCAAAGTCAAAGTCAGCTTTATTGTCAATTTCTCCACATGCCAAAGACACACAAAGAAACCGAAATTTCGTTCCCCCCTATCCCACGGTGACAAGACATGGCTCACAACAGACAAACAAGTAAACAAGTATAACAAAAGCGTGCTGAATAAATAATGAATAAATAACACAACAATAAATAAATAAATAAATAAATAAATAAATAAATAAATAGGAGGAGCAGAAAAAAAAGGAGCAAGTGCGCGTACAGCAGACATTCCCGAAAATAGCGCAACAGTGCCGCACGCTACGCAGAAGGGGGTAGCGAGTTCAGGGCCCTAACAGCCTGGAGAAAGAAGCTGTTGGCGAGTCTGGTGGTGCGGGAGCGCAGGCTCCTGTACCTCTTCCCAGAGGGCAGAAGGTCAAACAAAGAGTGAGCCGGGTGACTCACATCTCTGGCAATCGAGGTTGCCTTGCGGGCGACATGGGAGGTGTAAATGTCCTTCAGGGAGGGTAGCGAAGCACCAATAATCTTACCAGCCGTATTCACTATGCGCTGCAGGGCCTTCAAGTTCTGTTCAGTGCAGTTACCACCCCAGTCAGCGATGCAACTGGTGAGGACGCTCTCAATGGTGCCACGGTAGAATGTAGACAGGACTGCCTGAGGAGCACATGCACGCCTGAGCTTCCGCAGGAAGTACAAGCGGCGCTGAGCTTTCTTCGCCAGTGACGAGGTGTTTTCGGACCAGGAGAGGTCCTCACTGATGTGCACCCCCAGGAACTTGGTGCAGCTCACCCTCTCCACCACAGCACCGTCGATGATCAGCGGCAGGTGTGTTGTGTGACCCTTCCGGAAGTCAACAATCATTTCCTTGGTCTTATTGACGTTCAGCAGGAGGTTGTTGTCCCTGCACCACGTGGTCAGAAGGTCAACTTCCGACCTGTACCGAGTCTCGTCGCCCTTCGTGATGAGACCCACCAGAGTCGTGTCGTCAGCAAACTTCACTATGCGGTTGTCGCTGTAGGTCGCAGTGCAGTCATGCGTCAGCAGGGTGAAGAGCAATGGACTGAGCACGCAGCCCTGGGGGGCTCCCGTGCTCAGCGTGATGCTGGCGGAGATTTTGTCGCCAACACGCACCACCTGAGGCCTCTGACAGAGGAAGTCCAGTATCCAGTTGCAGAGGGAGGTACTGAGGCCCAGCTCGTCGAGTTTGCAGATGAGTCGCTGCGGCACAATGGTGTTGAAGGCAGAGCTGAAGTCCACAAACAGCAACCTCACATATGAGTCCTTTCTCTCCAGGTGGGTGAGGGCCGAGTGGAGGGCAGAGCAGATGGCATCCTCAGAGGACCGCTTGGCACGGTACGCAAACTGGAAAGGGTCAATGGTGGGGGGGAGAACGGACTTGATGTGCTCCATGACCAGCCGCTCAAAGCACTTCATGATGATGGGCGTCAGTGCCACAGGGCGGTAGTCATTGAAGCAGGACGGTGCAGGTTTCTTTGGCACAGGAACGATGGTGGCAGCCTTGAAACACGAGGGGACGATGGCCTGCTGCAGGGAAACGTTAAAGATGTCCGTGAAGACACCCGACAGCTCCCCAGCACAGTCCTTCAGCGCTCGACCTGGGATGTTGTCAGGGCCCGCCGCCTTACGGGTGTCAATAGCGGCAAACGCCCTCCTCACACCGTCGGCAGAGAGGCGCAGGGGCTGCTCGTGTGGGGGGGGAGTGGACTTCAGTGGGCAAGTGCTGTTCTGGGCATCGAAGCGAGCAAAGAAGCGGTTCAGATCGTTCAGCAGACGGACGTCGCCCTCACAGCTCCTCGGCGCGGGCTTGTAGTCCGTGATGGTCTGAATGCCCCGCCAAAGGCTACGTGCGTCCTTGCTGTCCTTGAAGTGGGTGGAGACCTTGCACGAGAACGCCTTCTTCGCTTCTTTGATGCCTCGGGACAGGTCGGCCCTCGCTGTCCTCAAGCCAGCCTCATCCCCCGCTCTGAAAGCCTTGTCCCTGGCCCTCAACAGTCTGAGGACAGCCCCCGTCAGCCACGGCTTCCAGTTCGCGCGAGTGACGACGGATTTCGAGCAAGTCACATCATCGATGCACTTTGTGATGTAAGAGGTAACAGAGTCAGTATACTCCTCTATGTCCGTCCAATCGTTGTAGGTGGCTGCCTGCTTAAACAAGTCCCAGTCAGTGGTGTCGAAGCAGTCACGAAGTGCATCGGAGGCACCCTCAGGCCACACTCGAACCTGCCTCCGAACCGGCCTGGATGCCTTTACCAATTGTCTGTATGCGGGCAAAAGCAAAACGGTGAGATGGTCAGAAAGCCCCAGATGGGGGAGGGGGGTGGCTTTGAAAGCTCCCTTTTGCTCCGAGTAGACTAGGTCCAGGAAGCTGTCTCCACGTGTCGGAAAGGGAACATGCTGGTGAAGCCTCGGGAAAACAGACTTCAGGTTGGCATGATTGAAGTCTCCAGCGAAGATGGTGAAACCGTCAGGATGCGCTGTTTGCTGTTCACTGACAGCCTGGTACAGTTCACCAAGCGCCGCGATCCTGTCTCCTTCGATGTTGGAAGGCGGGATGTATACCGCGACTAGCAGAATCGCGGTAAATTCCCTCGGCAGATAAAAAGGACGGCACTTAATGATCACAAACTCCACAAGCGGCGAGCAGTGCTTACATACCACCACAGAGTCCCGGCACCATTCTTCTCGGATGTAGACGCATATTCCACCTCCACGCGACTTTCCCCCTCGTACAATGGCACGGTCCGCCCGATAGCACGCTAGCCGCTCCAGATGCACTGCAGAGTCCGGAATGTTGTCACTCAACCAGGTCTCGGTGAACACAAGCACACAGCAGTTCCGCACCGTCCGGTTCGTAGACCTCAGCAGGCGAACGTAATCCATTTTGTTGTCCAGCGATCGAACATTCGCCAGAGGAATGGAGGGCACCGCCGGTCGCGCTGGGTTGGCCGCCAGCCTGGCCCGGACGCCTCCGCGCTTGCCCCTCTTCTGCCTCCTCGCACACCGTTTCCGACGGCTCCCAACCGGGGGAGGAATAGCGGGTGAGGTCGGCGACGTTTCAGGACGTAGCAGTCCGAGCGCCTTTAATGTCGACGCTTCAAAGTCCAGAACGCCGCAAAACCCACTTCTGCCGATGTCAAGCAGAACCTGCCTGCTGTACTTGTAGCACGGACGAGACGAACACACAAGACTGTCGGACGAACACTCATTAGACGAACAAATCCCCGTACTGACGGGACAGAGAGTGGCCGCTGCGTGTGCACGCGCCGCCATCTTGAAAGAACGCATTCTCCCAAAAAGTTTGTCAAGGTGTGAGGCATGGGCGTTGCCAAGCCTCAAAAGGAGGGCGTGAGTAGGACAGATAGTGGAAGATAGTAATAATACAACACTTTATGACAATGAATTTTCGAATACATTTGGTGTTATACTGTGGTAAATTTTTTGTTCTGGTGTAGATAGGTTAACAACACGAGAGATTTAGAGGTTCAAAAGAAAGACAGTTAAAAGAAAACATTTTTGATTTGGACAATTGCAGGCTAACAGGAACAGGCGCCTCGGTGGCGCACTGGGTAGCACGTCCGCCTCACAGTTAGGAGGGTGCGGGTTCGATTCCACCTCCGGCCCTCCCTGTGTGGAGTTTGCATGTTCTCCCCGGGCCCGCGTGGGTTTTCTCCGGGCACTCCGGTTTCCTCCCACATTCCAAAAACATGCTTGGTAGGCCGATTGGAGACTCCAAATTGTCCCTAGGTGTGAGTGTGAGTGCGATTGGTTGTCTGTCTCTGTGTGCCCTGCGATTGGCTGGCAACCAGTTCAGGGTGTCCCCCGCCTACTGCCCGATGAGGGCTGGGATAGGCTCCAGCATGCCCGCGACCCCCGTGGGGACTAAGCGGTTCAGAAAATGGATGGATGGATGGACAATTGCAGGCTAACAGGAACATGAGAACTATAAGAACTACGAGGTGGGATCCAATTTCATTGGGGAGATTGAGAATTCACAGCACCATACTCTAAGTCACATTTTTGAGCAAGCATGACAATAACATGTGAGAGGTCAAGACATACAGATCAGGGCTTGATGTGGAACGCAGACCTCGATGAGTTGATTTTCAATAATGATACTGAAGACAACATACTGTCCGATTAAATTGGAACTATAGATAAAATGTAGCTCAAAAATAGGATGAGTTGCAGGATTTACGATATAAAAACGAGACCACTGTTATTAGAAGAATTTGAAGTTTGGTAAACAAACGTTACCAGCAAATTGATGGAAGCAGCTACATTTGGAGATAGTCTTACAAGTTTGATGTCCCAGCCTGTCATTCTCAGTGTCAGATTCCCTGAAACCCAATCCGAGTCTTCGCCTGCAGCCGTGAACAACTACAAAATGGTGCCTGGCTCTAAAGCACCTTTGACCTTTGGCGAAGGACAAGAAAAGACTGCTGTTGTGCTTGGAGGAGGACAAGTACACTCCGGAGGACAGACAACATCCTCGGGGACGAGAAAAGACAGTGAAAAGCGGAGGAACTCACAATGGTGAAAATTGAGTCATTTGAACAATGGACTCATTCAAGAGTGATGGATGGGGTCGCTCTGAAGCAACAACAAAAGAACACCAACTTGATAGGGTGAAGTGCGGCAAAAAGATATGGACTTGGAGTGTCCGACAACCAAATCGCACTCCTTGCTACGGCGTTCCCAAATTTGGTGGAGCTTGGTTCAAAGTGGAAGGGAGGTTCATTGTGCACTGAGTTTGACAGAACTGAGGAGATTTGATAAATAAATAAATAAAAATTTGAAAAATACGTAGGGCTACAGAGAAAAGCATTATAATCAGAGATTGAACGGATTTGGATAAAACAAATAGGCTAAAACGGTAGGAAACAAGAGCAAGATCTGATATTTTGGCTCATCAAGCTTAAAACGTAGA
Source organism: Syngnathus scovelli (assembly GCF_024217435.2). NCBI lineage: Eukaryota > Metazoa > Chordata > Actinopteri > Syngnathiformes > Syngnathidae > Syngnathus > Syngnathus scovelli. The sequence goes on along the minus strand of NC_090849.1, from coordinate 8,596,938 downwards.
GGTCGAGTTATATAAATTTTAGAACAGGACATTTGGCAGTCAGGAGGAAGCTAGGTTTCTCAATGTACCTACTCAATACAATAGTAAGGTTTTTTATACCACAGTGGAGGTTGGATGGTCAGAAAGTTAGGTACGTTCAATTTTTGACATTCACACAATCATGCATAGGAGTCACAAGGCGACAGTTAACAAGACAATGACTGCAATAGGGGCCACCTACGACTGCACCGACATGAAAAAGTAGAAGTGAGAGAGCAGAGTATGGGATTATATGCTAAAACGTCTGCTATACATTTACCAATAGGAGATTCTAGCAAAAGAAGCTACATGAGAGATGGATTAGAATCCCTTTGTATGTGTGTTCTGTTTGTGAGTAATCTCTGTAAAATTGTGACAGTCTTGTTGTCGTTCGTCTGAACTTTGTATGCCGTTTTGTTTATGTGTGCGTGCAGATGTGTGTGTGTGTGTGTGTGTGTGTGTGTGTGTGCACACCCTGTGTGGGTGCGAGCGTGTGAGGAGAAAGAAGGCATAGATAAGACAATCTCTTTTACACCAGGAGGCAATAAATGGGAACGCCCCTGTCATAAATAGTTTTTGGTTAAAGGGAATCATTAGGAAGTGTTCAAACTCTTCCCGCAAACATTCCTATTTGCCAGTTAAATGGGCACTACAATTGACTACGAGAGTTGCAAACAACAGATGAAGAGCAGTCCTTGGCAGATTATATGATCAGGACGCTCAAACTGTGTCAAAGACAAATTTACTGCCGCCTGATCTTTCCTCCTCACAGGTCGACAACCCCATCAATCCAGGAGACTGGGTCTACACCAAGGTCATCAAAAGAAGGAACTGGGCCAGCCACGACCGGAGGGACCATTCCAAGTCTTGCTGACTACACATGTTGCACCCAAGGTTGCAGGACCCACAAATGCATTAACGACGACTGCTCTCCAGGAGGAAACTGGATGGGAGCTTTGGACATCACCGCTGTGTGCCAGGATGAGAGAGCCGTTTTCAAGGTGTAAGGGCTCTACTACCAACATGGCTGCACCATCGGAAGGGACCTACTTCATTCAGAAGTTCAGAGGCACTGCCTCACCTGCATCCTGAGTGCACGTGCCTGTTCAGTACGGATCATGGTTTTGTGGTCACGAGAGTTGTCCGATGCTGCCTGCCAACTGGACACGAGTGTGTGCGCCAGTGTGTGTGACAGACCTCACCTACAGACTAGAACATCAGCAGCTGACGAAAACGCGAACACATATACAACTTCTTAGACGTGACAGTTGTGATAATGATAATGAGACGTGGATTGCGTAGATGCTGTTCTGTTGAGCATGTTTTACAGAAACTTGATGATTTGACCATCGAAAATACTTCGCAAGTGATGGATACAATGATGTACTGTTTCTGTGTTTTTCTTTTTATTTTTTTATTGATAGCGTTCTGGTCGCCTGTGGCAAAGGGGCCGTGTAAGAATTTTCCTGCTAATGACATCTGGCCAGCAGGTTTTTCGCTTACACAATAAGTTTGATCTGGGCTGTTGAGGTAATGCCTCATCTTCACTGGAAAGTGTTGCTATCATTGTTTGTTGTTTTTATTTTTACTATTCTTCTTTCTTCATTATACATATATATATGTTTTTTTCTTACTTGTCTTTGTTGTTTGGGGTGACATAATCATATGATAAAACAGGAGGGAGAAGTTAGGGTTTTCCAGGTTATCTTTATCGTAGGATTATGTTGGAATGTAACCTGTAATAATTACCCTCGCCTGTCCTGTCTTAACAAAAGTAGTAGAACAAAGTGCTAAGATCTTTTGAACTGATTGACTAGCTGCAGAGGAAGCAATCAAAGTTGTTCTGTTTCCCACAACAGTGTAAAACACCCCCTGCTCTGATCTTATCAGAGGCCGGGGGTTCACCAAACCTGTCCACTCTCACCCCCACTCTGTTTCTCTCAAACAAAAAGCTCCTGCAAGAGGCCTGAGTCAGACTTCATTCGATCATCGCTGTTCAGACAGCGACGAATGGACTCTCCACCTGCAGGTGTCCAAAAGGACTTACTTGTCTCTAAGTTGGAGTGAGCAAATCTCTCGCAATCTCTGCCAGTGGTGTGAGGAGCACATTTACACACAGCTAGTTTAGCAGGTAAAATAATGGCCTGCAACAATTCTTTTAACAAGGAGGCATGGGTAACCGGCTTACCGGTTGATGTTGTCATCCCTCTGTGCGCCCATTGTTTCGCAAAATAGAACAGAGTAGAAAACGCATACTGACTGTCTGTGTATACAGTGACTTCCTTATCTTCCGCTAATTGACAAGCTCTTGTTAGAGCAATCAGCTCAACCACTTTTCCCCCTTGTCAAGCGGCGTGTCACTTAAATCTTCTCTGGGCAGCTGTAGATGTTCTGTAGCATCCAAACAGTTATGTGGTGTTCCATCCTCTGGCAACGGGATCAACGTTGCTGGGTTAAGGATTGTGCACCTCTTTATCACAATGTGTGGTTGTGACAGAAGTATAGCAGTGTAGGACAGATGTCTGGCTGGTGACAAAAAGTTCATTTTGCTTTGCAGCAGCAACACATCTACAGCATGTGGAACCAGCAGCTCCATTTTGTGAAAGAGCATCACATCTGCAGATTGTCTCACTGCAAGCGCCGCCGCGCATACTGCTTGGACACAGTCTGGCAAAGACAGAGCCACTGGATCCAGTTTTTTTTAATAAAATGCAATTAGTCTTAGTTTGCTGCCATGACTCTGCAGTAACACTGAGGTCATAAAACCATTCCTGCAGTCTGCTGTTTGCACAAAGGTTTTATTGTAGTCTGGCAAGATAAGAGTTGTGGTTTCTATCAGAGCCTGTTTCAGCACTACAAAAGCATCATCCGCTGCTGGTGTCCACATGATTTTTTCTGTCATTGTCATGGGAACTCCATGCACAATATCCAGCAGCGGTTGTGTTTTTTCCGCATAATGTGGGATCCATGCTCTGCAGTAATTGCAGAGCCTCAAAAATGACATCATTTGTTTTTTTGTTTCAGGTTTCGGTGTATCTGAAATAATCTGCTTTCTGGTTCTTTGTATCTGTCTTCCAGAAGCCGACAAAGTGTGACCTAAATAGTTCACTTCCTGTCTGACCCATTGTAACTTATTTTTGCTCACTTTATTCCCTGTTTTGCAGAGATAGTGTAACAATGCTAAGGAGTCTGCCTTGCAAGCAGCTTCAGTTTCAGAGGCTACCAGGAGATCATCTACATAAACTAGAAGTTGGCTTTTGTTTGACATCTGAAAATCAGCCAAACAGGCCATGATAGCTTGAACGAAAATAGTTGGACTATCAGCAAATCCTTGTGGCAATCTGTTGTATGTATAGCTTTGTCCTTTAAAGGTAAAAGCGAACCAAAACTGTGAGTCTGGGTGAATTGGCACTGAGAAAAATGCATTGCTGAGATCAATTACTGTGAAATACTTCTGATTAGGTTTCAAAGTGTTCAGAAGTGTGTGTGGGTCAGGCACATTGGGTGCTCTTGTTTGCACTGCATCATTCACTGCTCGTAAATCTTGTATCATTCGCCAATTAATTTTGTCGGCCTTTTGGACTGGAAAAATGGGAGTGTTGCAAGGAGAATCCGAGCATTCCCTAATGATTCCTCCTGCCAAAAGATCATTTATAACAGGGACAATCCCATGTATTGCCTCCTGTTTTAAAGGATATTGCTTAACTCTCGGACGCCACTCTGATCTTGGTTTGATCTGTACTGGGGAAATGGATCGTAAAAGACCTACATCAGGCCCTTGGTCCACAGTTTTTCAGGAAGCCCAGCCAATTCCCCCTCCTCCTTTTCATTCAAACAAATGTCAACTAGTCAGGGAAGCGCACAAGCGCCTGCTCTGCCTACAGCCACTTCACACACTGTTTGCTTCCACACGTCACAACTGGTACTGTAGCTCCACCCATCACCTTTGTCCTCATAATCAGTCACAGATCCAGCAAGTTTAATTCGGGAACCCACATCTGCCCACGTTATACTGTGAGGTTTAAACAATGAGATGTGCGGTACAGCCAACAATTTGTATCTGTCTTTCTGAGGAGCGGGCAAGAGCACAGCGGCAGCTGCAAATGACCTGCGATCAGTGTACAGAGCAGTGATTGTTAAAGTTACTTCTGTGTTGCTGAGAAAACTTCCAATATAGTCATCTTGTGGATCAGTGAGAATATTCATGGTGACATGTAATTCAGTACAAGTCATTTCTGATTCAGGTTGGGACAATTGTTTTCGAGCTTCACCCAGCAATCTGCTTGGGAGTTTAGGATTTCGTTCAGGAGGGATGGCATAGGAGCAGCAAATCTGTGCTGCTTGTGCAGCATATGAGTCCACATCTCTCACTCTACATGCTCGCATGCCATCCTTTACTGGAATTATTGCAATTCCCAACCGAGTCATCAGATCTCGTCCCAGCAGGTTTATGGGACATTTTGGAGATAGGACAATCGAAACTGAAGCCATGCTTCCAGTTTCCTTATCTCTCACTTCAACTGGATTAGAGATACTCTCCTTGTGTACCTGCCCATCAGCAGATTTCACCCAAATAGTATTTTGGGAGGCCTTTAGATTTGGGACTTTAGTTTTTATCACGGTTTTACAAGCCCCGGTATCACACAAAAACTCGACATCACTGCCTCCAATGTTTAGAGTAACATATGGTTTTTCTTTTAATGCACTCAGAATGTCCCATGCTGTATGGACATCTACTATTTCTTCCTCTATAGGAGCACCAGAGGTCAAAGGGGGGGGATCTAGTCATGCTGAGAATTTGGCCTTTCCTCTGCCTCTTCCTCCACCCTTTGATTGGTTATGTTTTTTTCTAAAACAGTCTTTTGACCAGTGGCCACGTTTCCCACAGTTCCAACAGTTGTCAGAATCTCGTGGGGGTTTTGAATTATATGCCGGCCTGCGACCTTGTTGGCCTCTACCTCCTCCTCTGCCTTGCTGGGACCCTTGGAAGAAGACTGTTGTATCTTCATCTAGTTCATCATCATTAACTAGATGAAATACATCAGAACTTTTGCCTTTTTTGATCACTTTTTCAGCATGTCTGGCCCATTGCATAGTTGTTGTCACACTTGCAACATCCACTTCCACCAAATGTTTCCTCACCCAGTTGCCTATTTCAGGGCGGAAATTAGTGAGGAGCGCATTTTTAAGCTGTTGTTGATAAGCACTCTCAGCTGTATCATTGAATGGGATGCCACTATGCACCCTGAATTCTTTTTCAAATCTCAAACGAAAATCATCAGTATCTTCGCCAGGCTTCTGTTTTATTCCTGCCAAATGACCATAATTTGCTCGTCTTTGAAATATAGTTCGCACTCTTTGCACAAGACCATTCCATTGTGCTGCATACTCCCCTCCCAATTGATTTCCCTCAATGGGATAGGGAAAAGGCCCTTGATTATTTCTACCTGTATAATTTCCTCTAACCTTTGCCCAGTCTTTTCTCAAGGAGGACATTGCAGCTTCTCCTGCCTCATGTCCATTCAGTCTATAGGAATGTATAATTCCAGCCATGTCCTCTGCCCATATAGCTGGGTCTTCAGCAACAGGGGTAACCCCTTCAACTGCTTTTCTTGCCTCTTCCAAAGTCCATGGCCGGAAAACATATGTATGTGGGAGTTGGCCGGAAAACATATGTATGTGGGAGTTGGCCTTCCCCTACAGTAGGGTTTGGCACCTGTATCATTGGGCACACATCAACCTTGTCTAAATTTTGAGAAAATCTAGCAGCAGTGGTCAAACTTCTTGTTTGTACAGGACTTCAAGTATTGTGACCCTGACTTCTTTTGCTGTTATATGGGGGGGGCTGCAGGTTTGTTAAGCTTGGATACAAGTTTTGTGTACGAGCGGACGGCCCCTCTTGCTCCTCTGCTCGAGCTGCCCCTTCAGCGTCGGCTGGAGCCGTGGCCGCGGCAGTGCGCCTGCGCACTGCGGCCTCATTGTCTTCCGGCCTGACAAACATAGTCTCAGCCTCATCACCTTTCATCTTTCTATCTTTTGTCTTTTGGATTTGTTCTCTCTTGTGAAGCTTTTAACCACATTTTAGCACAATCCAATTCTCTCTCTTTTCTTTTCTTTTTCAGTCCATTTTTCTTTTTATCCACACTCTCTTCCAAAACATCAACTACTATCTTTCACACTTCAACTCTCAACTTCCCTTCTACTCCATACTTTTTCTTCCACTTTGGCATATATTGCATACAATTAAGAAATCTACTCGCCATGTACTTCTCATCTCCGTCAAGAGGTAGAGATTTACCGTTTTTATTTACCATCTTAATTCTAGTAGTTTTAGGTTATACAATTTCTTTTTTCTCAAAAATATTTTTATTATTATTATTATTACTTAATTATTACTTATTTATTTCTTTGACTCTTTGAGGATCCTCAATGCAGGTTTAAATCGATCTTTCAACAAATTACTAGCCTGTATTATTGTCGTGGATCAATGCTAGAACTGCTATTTAGTCAATTTATCCTACCAGTTACACACTCAATCACACAAGTTATCCCTGCCTACGCGAAGTCCTCCTTTTTTAAAAAAGAAGCTGCTTCATCCAGTGAGGGGACTCTACAACACCCCCCACCTTCCCTGGGAACTAAAGACAACAGTCCCTGTCCCCAGCCCTGCCAACGCGAAGTCCTCCTTTTTTTTTTTTTTGTAAAAAAAAAGGAGCTGCTTCATCCAGTGAGGGGACTCTACAACACCCCCCACCTTCCCTGGAAACTAAAGACAAAAGTCCCTGTCCCCAGCCCTGCCAACGCGAGGTTGTACTCCTTAGAACAGTGGTCGTCAAATAATGATCCACGGAGGTACTGAGATTTTAAAACAGTTTGAGAACTACTGCTCCAAAAGAGACACCTCATCCAGAGGGGGAGTCTACAACACCCCCTCCTTCCACAAAATTTATTCCTGTGCACTTCTTCCTTTTTACGCGTTTCACAAACAACAACACAATCACACAACTTCAGGCCTTTAACTTACTTGTCCCCTGGTTCGTTGCACTGCCGGGTCCCGTCAATCCACCTCTGTCAGACGAAGGCAGACCTAAGATGCTGGCCCAGCGAAGATTTTCCTTCCCAGGTCTTTCTTTACCAGGTCCGGCTAGTGGACGCTGGCCCGTCGACGGTGTACAGCGCGTCGTCCTCTGTCAGCCAGATGGTGGGTATGAGAGGTCCCGGGTTTCGGCACCAAAATGTTAGCGATTTGCTCACTCCAACTTATTTTGCAAGAACCACACGGGAGACAAGTAAGTCCTTTTAGACACCTGCAGGTGGAGAGTTCACTCGCTCAAGGAATGAAATCTGAAAAGTCTCCTTCCTGCAAGGGCATATTTATTAGGAGGAACAGAGTGGGGGTGAGAGTGGGGGTCAGAGTAGACAAATGGCCGAAGCCCCTGGCTGATCAAAGCACAGCAGGGGGTCCTTCACGATGTTGTGTGAACAAAACAACTTTGATTGCTTCCTCTGCAGCTAGTCAATCAGTTCAAAAGATCTTAGCACTTTGTTCTACTACTTTTGTTAAGACAGGACAAGCGAGTTTAATTATTACAGGTTACATTCCAACATAATCATAGGATCAAACTAACCTGAAAACCCTAACAAACACCTTTCCGGGGATCTTCTCGCTTTTTAAGAATATCCCCTGCCATCTCTCCTTGATAGTTCCATGCTGTCACTGGAATGTCGTCTAGGCCAATTGCCTTTCCACTCTCCATCTTTTACTAATGTCTGGGTATGAATTTTATCTATATTTATTTTTCTCACTCATTGGCGGCCCCACAGAGGGACTTGAAGCGGCTCCACAGAGGGACGTTGTGTGCCAACGGAGGGACCCTGGTGGCATCAACGATTTTGGTGACCTCAGTTAAACTGAGGTCAACAGAGGGAGTGAAGGAATGGGGTCAAAATACAAAAAGTCCTGCCTAGCTACAAAAACAGATGTGCTCAAACCTCATTGAATAAAGTACATAAGCAGACAAGTATATTCACATATTAAATCAATAAAAGAAACATTTTAAGCATATAATTATACCTACACACCAAATCAATAAATAAGACATAACTAGACATTTTTGATAAGTGGTAGTAATGAGGAAGGTTTTTATAAACTTTATGATCTAATAGATATTTCTGAGCACTTTGAAATAACAAATGTCTTTTGATATATGGCCTAAATAGCTTAATGACCCTTAAGGAACTGTGTAATGCATGCCTGATGTTTTTCTCTAAATCATGGACACGGCCAGAGTCGTCTTGACCGTTCACTACTTGATTGTATCTTATGTTTTGACTGATGCTAGACGCCATTTTTGATTACTACTGAACGCTCTGCACAGAGGGAAATATTTTGCCTAACAAAGAAAAGATACGGTTGGAAGCATGATTAAACTAAGAATAAGCAAAGACATGAAGTATCAAAAGAACAAACTTTACATAGTCAGGGAACAGCAATAGATTAATGATGTCACAGCCAAAAGCTAACATAATTTCGTACAAAATGACAAAATTGAAAGAATGAGGTACGACAGTGTATGTCCAAGATTGGAGAAGAATGTTCACAGGAAGGTCACGTGGAGATAAAACCAACAGGTGCCAGAGGGAGCCAGCCAAGGACTCGGCCGAAGATGATCGCCAAGGCCAAAAGCCGGGATGGAAGACAACAGCCCCCACACACACTGAATCGCCCATAACCAGCACCCACTCCCATGGCGAAGTTGCCCCACCCCAAAGACTCATCACCCATCAAACTCGGCCCTCACTGGCATGTGCAGCTGATATAAGCTAACCAAAGAACCTTGAACGTTGCCTTTTCTGAATGGAGACTTTCCGCTCTTGAAGGGCCCAGCGCTGTACTTTCCTGAAAACAGAGCTTTTTGAACAAGAATTGTGATTGAACTCAACCAACCTGTGTAAGTCTAATTTCTGCTTCAGTGTCTTAGCATTTTCCTAAATCTGAAGAAATCAAAGGAGCACGCAGTGAGTAAATTGGATAACAGGTGATTGGCAATGGCTTTTGCTGTGAGGCGCAGATAACGCGCTCCTTAAATTGTGGACAAAATCCAACAGTAGATACTGATCAAATTTGTCCAGACCTGCGGAGGCAAATTTGCCCTTCAAATCTGCATGTCTTCGGCTGTTGTAGTGTCCATCCTTGGCACCAACTCAAGAAACTTTTCAGTAACAGTCAATGTCTCATCAACTCCACAAATAAATAAGACCAGTTGTGCCACATCTGTGATGTCGGTGCTCTCGTCAATTGCAACGGAAAATGCAATAAATGACTTGACTCTCTGCTGATAGGTCCGAAATCCTTTCTGCTATAGTATTCTTCGTCAGACTAATATTAGCAAAAGCTTTTCGCTTCTCGGGACATACAAGTTCAGCCGCCTTCATTATGCATCGTTTAACAAAGTCTCCATCGGAATACGGCTTTGATGCTAATGCTATTTCGTTGGCAATCAGGTAGCTGGCTTTTACTGCTACTTCACTGACTTGTCGGCTCTGGATGAAAGTTGACTGCTGTTTCCTCAGACCCGCCTGCAATTTGTTGATCTGCAAGCCGTCATATTTTTCGCTGTGAAGAGTCTCATAGTGACGTTGAATATTATATTCCTTCAATACCGAAACTTGTTGCAAACACACCAAGCACAAAGGTTTTCCGTGCTTATCTATAAATAAATAGGACATGGTCCATTTTTCATTGAAATTTCTACACTCCGTATCTACTTTTCTACGTTTGGATAATGATATTTTGGCTAATGAGGGTGTAGGGGAGTTGTAGAGACCAGGGTAGAAACAACGTTGTAACAAGCAGCAATTGGTGCATTGCTACCGTCTGCTGTGTTGGGTCTGTCTTCTCTGATCAAAACAATGTTGTACTCTGATCAAAGAGCGGATAATCCATGAATTGCATATTATTAAAAATATTAATTCCGTGTCTTTTATGCATTTTTTCACTTTTAAATTATCCTGCGGGCCTGATCGAACGCGGGCCTGATCGAACCTCCTTGCGGGCCGGTTGTGTAGATTTCACAAGTGGGCCCCAATCTCTGCCATTAGTTTTGCAGAAATATGAATTAGCTGTTTTAAGTGAGACACACAGGCACCGATATGGAGGTAGATTGGGGTCAAACGTTTGCATATCTGTTATCCTCTTTTACCCTCTCTTTTATGTGCCCGCTCTTGGGTATGGATACTGTTGGACACTGAATTTACCCCTGGAATCAATAAAGTATCCATCCATCCATCCATCCATCCATCCATCCATCCATCCATCCATCCATCCATCCATCCAACATAGACCATTCACAAAAACCCAATATGTTGATTTTTGTGTTTTTGACTTGAGATCCGCATAAGTTGACCAACCACGACTGATTCTGTGCAGCACCATGATCTAATAATTAAAGTGTAAGCTACAGTTCAGTTTACATGCTTTTACCTCAACAGCTCCATCTCGAGCATGGTCAGATGTCTTGAGAATATCATCCACAGTCCACCACTGGTCCAACAGGTATAGAGCAACAGCAGTGAGCGGATCAGTGGGAGAAAAGAGGGCCAGGATCCTGGTTTTGTCACTGGAGCCATACAGAGGAATAAAGCCTACCCTGGAAAGCTCTAAACTGACCTGAAGCCAGTGAGGATAGCACAGACATTAGTTGGTCAATATGCAATAAATATACCAAACATCTTCAATATTATGACAACAATCTAAAGAGATTCCACGCAGGAGCTTTACAGTGAACCCCCACATATTTGTGGTTAATCTATTCACAGTTTTTTTCTTCTGAGATTCCTTGAGATGAATTTAGAAAAAATATTAAATTTTCCCTTGCCCGGATGCGGATTATCCTATGGGGCCAGGTCTGGAGGTGGGGCTGGATAGGTAGGTGTCTGTTCGGCCTCAGCCGCTCGAAAGGACAACATGAGTGGCATTGTCCATGGAGTGGTCTGCTGGAGTAGCATCACAGCAGCTGACAAAAGATGCTTGACGAGCTCATTAAGAAGTCAACCCCGTTCTGGGATGCCCTCCGCAACTTATAAAGGAGGTGAGAAAGAGGAGGATCACGGTAAAGCGGTCCTCCATGTTGGACAGAGAGTCTCACCACCTCCGTTACACACTGAATGCACTGAGTAGCATCTTTAGTGAAAGGATGCTCTGCCAAAGTGTGACACAGAGGTATTGCAGGTCATTTCTTCCTGCTGCTGTCAGAACAAAAACCCCAGTGCGCAAACATTCATATTTATATGTAAAAATATCAAACCGTTCAAATAGAACATAACAGCGATCACTGCCAGGGGTGGGGGTTTTATGAGAATCTTAGAGATGTATTCAAATGAGACTCAAGTACAATACAAGTGATCCCTCGCCACTTTGCGCTTCACCTATTGTGAAGCCCGTTTCTAAGTAACGGGCGAATGACGTTCAAATACATGCTGATAGCTCGGGAGGCGCAGCAGCCGGCTCCGCGCAAGGGAAAGCCACAACTGGGGGCATAGGAGGAGTCGGGACATGTGACAGTATTATGTGTTTGTTCTTTTATTTACTGTAATGGTACACTACATGCAAAAAACAGTGTGGGATTGTTATTAAGGGAATAGGATAGGTTTATGTAACGTATAAGTATTGGAGAGGGTTTATACAGCCTTAATATTGTATGTAGGACCACAATGCAACAGGAGATTTGTGCAGAACCATGACTCTGTAAGGGATCGGACAGTACAGCCAAGTGCGTAGCGACAGACTTTATTGTGGAAGGGGATGATGGGAACAGCTGGCGCTGGAGCGGCGATCGGGCTGGGGTGGACAAACAATTCTGCGGGATTCCAAATAGTCAAGCGAGTCAGTATCTCAGAGACTGATGAGCGAAGCAGCATCAAGGGACAGATTGGTGTTAATCCTGAAGGTAAACACTTTGCATGGCTTGACAAAGTAAACCACACATCAAATAAACCTGCAATACACCCATTCTCTCTGGTGGCTAACAAGAAACACTACGTGCTGTTAGATTCAATCCAGTAGTCATAAATACATATGTCGTTTCTATTCGCGGGTATTTGTTTATTGCGGCTGGTTCTGGAACACATCTCCCGTAATAAATGAGGGATCACTATATATTGTTTTTTAAAATCTTTCAAACTCAAACTTGACTTTCAAAAACTTCTGACTGCTTTACACTGGAATTTAACAAATCAAACTATATCTTATTGTTGATGTACAGTGTTTAGTTGCAGCGGTGTAGAATTGCAGTCCTTCGTACTGACAGTTGTGTCAAATATTTCAATATTTTTCAGGGGTGGGTGACTGTTCGACAAATGTTGATTTTAAGGCATACTTGCTAGTTTTTAAGGATGACCCTGAATTAGGTGAAAATGTCCCCACTACTAGACATACGTATTTTATAAAATGTACAGTATATTTGAAGCTGCATTGTTAATTACCCGCTCAAAATGTTACAGCATTTTACCAGTTAGCAGAGTAATATTTGTGCAAGAAGAGAGTATTTCCACTTATAATATTTCCTCTCAGAGAATTTTCCAAGTACACAAACCTAACAGACTACAGATTATGATATGTGTTCCATTGCACTGACAATGCTCTGACTAAACAGAGAAGTATGTATCTTTTGAGGTATAGGCTGTATAACCTTCGTGGAGTCAGAGAGGATGAGTTGCTTGGCAGAATCTGTGTTGCTGTAAAGTAGGCTGTTCATGTAGTTGCGAGCTGATACTTCCAGATCAGCCTGACTGAATTTGGCCAGGAAATCCACAGGGAACTTCATACCTAGATTACACAAAATTGTAAGCATTTGGACACATCAGCTTCAATAGATGTAGCCACAATAATCATAAGCATTCTTTTTTCACAAATGTTTTCTTTAACATTAGTAAAATACTGGGGAAAACCTGCAATTAGTATACGACATGAACAAGCTTTGCTTCCCATCAGAGAGCATAAAACAGAAGCATGGACCGTATTTTCTGGATTATAAATCGCTCTGGAATACAAATCGCACCAGCCATAAAATGCATAGCTATAACTATAGCAAAATACTAACATACTATGAAACAATGAACAATGAAATCTTCATCCTTGGTGTAACTTTTAAACAACTCCGCTAACTTCGGAGGTAAAAGATGTGGCGCTTCCGCTTCTATTACGTCAGAATCATCAACACAGACCTAGAGCGACCTCTTGTGGTTGAATGTGAAAATAACATGTGAAATGATATAAGAATGTGTTAATAATTTCACACAGTGTAAGTCGCACACCCGGCCAAACTATGAAAAAAAATGCAATTTATTGTCCGGAAAATACGGCAGTCCCCTGTGCTTTCTACTAAGCAAAGGGGAAGAAAATGTGTGTACAGATGCATGTGTTTCACCAGTGAAAGCTGGCCCCTGTGCAGCCCTGTGAATACCAGCACACATCCCATCCATAAACCAGTCAGGCTATTTGTGTTTTGTTTGCGTTTGTCTGTAATACTACATTGTTTCTGGTTTAAATTGTTGTCTGTAAATTGCTATTATGTCCATATATTTCTTGAATGGGACTACACGTGGAAATTAGCATTGTGCAGAATCAAGTGGAGCCACAACAAAGCTGTTCACATTTATTAATATGCACTGCCTCAATCTAATAAACAAGAACCATATTATTTTTGTTGTCGTGTTAGTTTTAGGGCAATAAGTTAAATAAAAAAACAATCATACATTATTTTCAGTTTACAACTGCCCCTTCCCCGTAAATCAATGTACTTATTTTCGTAAGCTATATCACCCCCTCAAGCCAGACTTTAATGATCGACCATTTTATACAGTTCACTGGAGTCAATCTCCTACCTCCAAAATCATCACTTTTCAGGAGACGCACTGCATTTGTTCAACCATTAGTCTTGCTAAAAACAAAGACATCAAGCCATTTTCAATCATGTAAATCGGTCAATGTTGTTGTTGTTGTTTTTTTTTTTTTAATGCACACATGTAGACTGGATCAAGCAATATTCTAGCATGGTTCAGCGATAATCCGGATCATCACGAACAGTGAAGACTGCACTGCAGGTCGTGAAATCGACTGCAAATAGTTTAACAGAAAGGAACACAAAGTTCTCATGAATAGAAAGGGGGATGGGCTGCATGTGTGCACGAGTGGGTGTGTGACCGCACGCTCACGGGATATATGACTGCACAGGACAACAGATTTCACACGCAACATCATGCATGGTGCAACTAATGAAAACATACATATGGACTGTGTTCTGTGGACGGACATATATTTATATGTCATATATATTAGATATTTCCGTGATTATGTCCCATTTCATTTTGACAGTTGGTAAACTTATACTACTCACTAACTTCGCAAATTCTTGTTGAAATACTCAATCATCATTATTAATATGTGTTTTCAGAACCAAATACTCAGCCTACAGGTAGAAAATATAGATTTGTAAAAAAACAAAAAAACAAAACCTTTCTACCAGCTGTCAACATAGCCTAACAGCGGACGTTCACTCACACATTCGATAGGCAGCACTCTCGCACTTACCGTCGAGACGTCTCCCTCTTTCTCTTCCCAAACAAACGGTAACCAATCTAACGGGCTAAAAAGGTTTAAAAGGCGACTGCTCTTGCTGCTGCTGATCGAACGATGTGCGCATGCCCTGCTTCGGTCACCATGCCTGTGAAATTCTTATGTAACTCAGCTTTAATCCCTTCTAACTCTTTAAAATTAATTGGATCTTGTTAACATGGCAGTCGCACTCTGCGTGTTTGTTGTAACATCAGCAACAACGTTGTCAACATTGGTGACCAACTTCTTTACCAATTTTTATATTCCAAAACTGTGGTCTCTTTCAACAACACCAAATACAAAACGTGGCTAAACAAACCTTGTATAAACCTTGTGTTCTTAACTTAAGAACGTGACCACCATTCATTTATAGTTAATGATCTTAACTATAAATGAATAGACATGTATACATATGCTATCAATTTATTCTGAATAATTAAGCCAATCCTTAAAATGTAAGGATTAAGGGCATAAAGAGTAAGGATCAAATTAAGGGCAGAGCATGATTCTGAAACAATAATGACATGGAGAATACCAAAATCACCACTTTGTATGAATACAATCAATCAATCAATCATCCATCCATCCATCCATCCATCCATCCATCCATCCATCCATCCATCCATCCATCCAGCCATCCAGCCATCCATCTTTTATTTGACAACTTTGAGCATGGAATTTGACTCCGGTAGATCTTGGCCTCTGTACAACATTTAGGTGGCTAACAACATTCAGGACGACGTGTGCAAAAATTTACAATTATTGACAATTATTCTCAAACATCCCCTGATCGTAAACTTACATTATGTCAACAAGTGTGAATTATTGCTTGATTGATACTTCAAAGAGCTCATTATTATTATTATTATTATTATTATTATTATTATTATTATTATCCATCCATTCTTCCATCCGTCTGTCCGTCCGTCCGTTCATTATCTGTACCGCTTGTCCCCATGGGAGTCACGGGCGTGCTGGAGTCAGTCATCGGGCAGTAGGTGGGGGACACCCTGAACTGGTTGCCAGCCAATCACAGGGCACACAGAGACGAACAACCATTTGTACTGGGACTCACACCTAGGGACAATTTGGAGTGCTCAATCGGCCTACCAAGCATGTTTTTGCGATGTGGGAGAAAACTGGAGTGCCCGGAGAAAACCCACGCAGGGAGAACATGCAAACTCCACACAGGGAGGGCCGGAGGTGGAATTGAACCCGCACCCTCCGGACGTGCTAACCAGTGCGCCACCGAGCTGCCCCCGCCCTATTATTATCCATCCATCCATCCATCCATCCATCCATCCATCCATCCATCCATCCATCCATCCATCCATCCATCCATCCATCCATTTTCTGCGCTGCTTGTCCCCAAAATATGCCGGTACCTGCTTTTATGCGGTCCATCAGAACCGAATATTTAACAGCTCCCAGGAAGGCAAGGAGTGACGAGTGAAATTTGATATCATACTTAGTCCAAGTCCAATTCGAAGACTCTGGAAATTCATCGTAGTAGATTTTGGTCCAATCTCAAAAAGAATGAAAAATCCATCTTCGTCTAAATGGCGTACTTTACACCGGGCAGCGTCAGGGCCCTCGCCCTGACCAGGAAGAGCCTCCTCGCTTTGTGTCAGGATGACATATTTATAGGCTTCCCTTGCACGTGCCTTCCCCTATAGGTCTCCCTGCACGTGACAGGGATTTCCCTATCGGCCTCTATAGGTCCTACACCTATATTATTTACTAAAAATAGACTGAAGCTGCATCCTCGACTGGATGAGGTGACCTCTGGGTCAGGCTCATGCGTGGGATCGCAGTCTTCCAGAATAGAATAGAATAGAATAGATTTTTATTGTCATTGTCACACATGTACAACGAAATTTAAAAAGTGCCAACCGATCAGTGCAAAGATAAAAAATAAAATAAATACAATAAATAGAATAAAAAGTTAAAAATTACAAGCTAAAAACCACACAGAAGAACATACACATACATGATCATTAATTTTTTACCGGCATTTAATGTGACTACCGCCGTAGGGTAAAAACTGCTAGTTTTAACGAATCAGCTAGTCCTTGATCTAATTGATCTGTAGTGTGCCTGATGGCAACAGTTTGAAAAGGGAGTGGCCAGGGTGGGAAGTGTCCTTCAGAATGTTCTGTGTTTTTTTGAGACAGCGGGTTCTGTGTAGGTCTTCCAGTGTGGGGAGAGGGCAGCCAATGATCTTCTGTGCTGTGTTGATGACCCCTTGGAGCTTTTTCCTCTGAGCTGCAGTGCAGCTGGTGTACCAAACACATCGAGGGGGAGTGGTCTTCAGCGGGCAAGTGCTGTTCTGAGCGTCGAAGCGAGCAAAGAAGCGGTTTAGATCGTTGAGCAGACAGACGTCCTCACAGCTCTGCGGCGCGGGCTTGTAGTCCGTGATGGTCTGAATGCCCTGCCAAAGGCTCCATGCGTCCCTGCTATCCTTGAAGTGGGTGGTAATCTTGCAAGGGAACGCCCTTTTCGCTTCCTTGATGCCCCGGGACAGGTCGGTTCTTGCTGTCCTCAAGCCAGCCTCATCCCCCGCTCTGAAGGCTTCGTCCCTGGCCCTCAGCAGCCTGAGGACAGCCCCTGTCAGCCATGGCTTCCAGTTAGCCCGAGTGACGATGGATTTCGAGTGAGTTACATCATCAATGCACTTTGTGATGTAAGAGGAAACAGAGTCAGTATACTCCTCTGTCCGATCGTTGCAAGTGGCCACCCGCTTGTCCCAGTCAGTAGGGTCAAAGCAGTCTCGAAGCGCATCAGAGGTACCCTCAGGCCACACCCGCACCCGCTTGCGAACCGGCCTGGATGCTTTCACCAGTTGTTTGTATGCGGGCAAAAGCATAACAGTGAGATGGTCAGAAAATCCAAGACGGGGGAGGGGGGCGGCTTTCGAAAGCTCCTTTATGCGTAGAGTAGACCAGGTCCAGGAAGCTGTCACCACGTGTTGGAAAATTAACATGCTGGTGAAGCCTCGGAAAAATTGACTTCAGGTTAGCATGATTAAAGTCCCCAGCGAAGATGGTGAAATCGTCAGGGTGCGCCATCTGTTGTTCACTGATAGCCTGGTACAGTTCATTAAGAGCCGCGATCCTGTCGCCTTCGATGTTGGAAGGCGGGATGTATACCGCGACCTGCAGAATCGCAGTGAATTCCCTCGGCAGGTAAAAAGGACGGCACTTAATGATCACAAACTCCGCTGGTGGCGAGCAGTGCTTGCAATAGCACTACAGAGTCCTGGCACCATTCGTCACGGATGTAGACGCATATTCCACCTCCTCGCGATTTTCCCCCTCTTACAATGGCACGGTCCGCCCGATAGCACGCTAGCCGCTCCAGCACAGCAGAGTCCGGAATGTTGACAGTCAACCAAGTCTCAGTGAACACGAGCACACAGCAGTTACGCACTGTCTGGTTCGTAGATCTCAGCAGGCGAATGTAATCCATTTTGTTGTCCAGCGATCGAACATTCGCCAGAAGAATGGAAGGCACGGTTGGCCGCCAGCCTGGCCCGGACGCCTCCGCGCTTGCTTAATAGCAGTGACATGTGGTCAGACTGGCCCAGGTGAGGTAGCTGTTTTGCCCTGTAGCCTAGCTTGATGTTGGAGTAGACCTTGTCCAGGTTGATGGTCTGTAGCGTGCGCCTCACCTCGTGCTCCTTCAATGTGAGAGTGAAGCTGCTGCGGACTGTGGGATGTGATGTGGCCGACCGACTCAGGTGGCTTGGCCTCAAACCGGGCAAAGAAGATGTTAAGGTTCTCTGCCAGTGAGGCGTCCCCTTCAGCAGCTCCGATGGTGGTTCTGTAGTTGGTGAGAATTATCACTATTAACCCTTGATGTCTCCTCTCAACTCAATATATTCATGAATAGATGGAACAATGTTAAATACAGGTTGGAAAAAACATTGCAACATTAATAACATATATCTTGTCTAGTAATGATCAACTTAACACATAATCATACATTAACTAACATTAAAATATATATTGATATTGCTCAAACTGTTACAGATTAAAATTATGGCATAGCAAAATCATATTCCAAAATTGTGTGTTGCTACGTGTTTGAACAGGTCGTGTCCTCCCAATTGCTAACAATTTAATTAATTAGATTTGTTAGTTTCCATCAGGTCACCCCTATGTCAAGCTTTAACACCATCTCTCGGTGAAATTTTGGAACTACTACATGTTTTAGAATAGCCAATGTGGCTGGGCCAAATTCGATACCCAATTATACACCATCTTGTACCACCATGCCACTTGACAATGTTGATATGTTATTATTGTCACATCACGAACCCCATAGAATAGCCAGACCACAAAAGGAACAAGGACTATTTTTATTGAAAACAAGGAAACATGTGAACATGAGCAGATAAAATAATTCAAACAAGAAATTACAGCAGCAAAAGACAAACATGGAAACAAGAAGCAGGCACAAGCATAGGTGGACAGGTGGAGCACAATGGGAGCTGAAAATAATCTCATCCTTCCCTGGGGCCTTTTCCCCGAGGAGTTTTTTAACTACCTCAGTGACTTCGACCCCAGAGATTGGAGAGTCCACCTCAGAGTCTCCAGATCCTGCTTCCAAAATGGAAGGCGTGTCGGTGGAATTGAGGAGGTCTTCGTAGTATTCTCCCCACTGACTCACAACGTCCCGAGTCGAGGTTAGCAGCACGCCATCTCCACTATAAACAGTGTTGACGGTGCACTGCTTCCCCCTCCTGAGATGCCGGATGGTGGACAAGAATTTCCTCGAAGCCGTCCGGATGTCATTCTCGATGGCCTCGCCAAACTCCTCCCACGCCTCAGCAACCGCTGAAGCCGCATTCCGCTTGGCTGCCTCCAGAGTCCCACAGGTTAAAATGGCCCGATAGGACTCCTTCTTCAGCTTGACGGCATCCCTTACCGCCGGTAACCACCAGCGGGTTCGGGAGTGCCGCCACGACAGGCACCGACGACCTTACAGCCACAGCTCCTGTCGGCTGCCTCAACGATGGAGGTGCGGAACATGGTCTACTTTGACTCAATGTCCCCCACCTCCTGCTGGACGTGGGAAAAGCTCTGCTCGAGGTGGGATTTGAAGCTCTTCCTGACAGGGGATTCTGCTAGACAATCCCAGCAGACCCTCACAGTAGGTTTTGGTCCGCCAGATCGGACCGGCATCTTTCCCCACCATCGGTGCCAACCCACCACCAGGTGGTGATCAGTTTACAGCGCCGCCCCTCTCTTCACCCGAGTGTCCAAAACATGCGGCCGCAAATCCGATGACACGACTACAAAGTCGATCATCGAACTGCGGCCTAGGGTGTCCTGGTGTCAAGTGCACACATGGACATCCTTATGTTTGAACATGGTGTTCATTATCGACAATCTGTGTCGAGCACAGAAGTCCAATAATAGAACACCACTCGGGTTCAGATCGGGGGGGGGGGGGGGGACGTTCCTCCCAATCACGCCTCCCCAGGTCTCACTGTCATTGCCCACGTGAACAATGACGTCATCCAGTAGAACAATGGAGTCCCCAGAAGGAGCGCTCTCCAGCACTTCTTCCAAGGACTCCAAAAAGGGTAGGTACTCTGAGCTGCCGATTGGTGCATAGACACAAACAACAGTCAGGACCCATCCCCCCCACCCGAAGGCGGCGGGAGGCTACCCTATCGTTCACCGGGGTGAACCCCAATGTGCAGGTGCCTAGCCGGGGGGCAATAAGTATACCCACATGTGCTCGACGCCTCTCACCATGGGCAACTGCAGAGTGGAAGAGAGTCCAGCCCTTCTCGAGAGGGCTTGTACTGGAACCCAAACTGTGTGTGGAGGCAAGTCCAACTATGTCTAGTCGGAACTTTTCTGTCTCGCACACCAGCTTGGGCTCCTTTCCAGCCAGAGAGGTGACATTCCATGTCCCAAGAGCCAGCTTCTGCAGACGGGGATCGGACCGCCAAGGTCCCAGCCTTTGGCCGCCGCCCAGCTTACTTTTCACCCGATCCCTTTGGCCCCTCCCACAGGCGGTGAGCCCATGTGAAGGGGGACCCATGTTTCCTTTTCGGGCTGTGCCAGGCCAGGCCCCATGGGCGAAGGCCCGTCCTCCAGACGCTCGCCTTCGAGCCCCACCTCCAGGCCTGGCTCCAGAGGGTTCCCAGTGACCTGCGTCCAGGCGAGGGAAAACTGAGTCCATATATATTTTTCTTCATGAGGGTTTTTTTGAGCCGTGCTTTGTCTGGCCCCTCACCTTGGACCCTTTTGCCATGGGTGACCCTACCAGAGCATGAAGCCCCAGATAACATGACTCCTAGGACCATTGGGACATGCAAACCCCTCCACCATGATAAGGTGACGACTCATGGAGGGGGTAAAAAAAGTAAAAGTAAGTAAATAAAAGAACAAACACATGATATTGTCACGTGTCCAGACTCCTTCTGCACCAGTTGGTGCTTCTTCCCTCGTGCGTGGCCGGCTGAACCGGAGTGTTGCACATTGCTCAGAGGCACGCTCCTTGCTATCATGGCTAATCGGTGCTGATCGCCACCACCTGTCCCGTGTTACCCGCTGGAGATCAAAAGAACAAACAAACAAAAACATGGTAAGTGGTGAGTACAAACTTTGCATAGTCAGGGAACATTAATAAATAGATGATGTCACAGCCAAAAGCTCACATAATTCCGTACAAAATGACAAAATTGAAAGAATGATGAATGGATGAGGTGCGACAGTGTATGTGCAAGAATGGAGGAGAATCTTTACAGGAAGGTCACTTGGAGATAAAACCAGCAGGTGCCAGAGGGAGACAGCCCAGCCAAAGATGATCGTCAAGGCTGAAAGACGGAAAGGAAAACAACAGCCCCCACACATTGAATCGCCCATAATCAGCACCCAACCCAACGGAACCAGCTCTCACCAAACCAGCACCCACTCCCATGGAATCAGACTCTCCTTCGAACTTGCCCCACCCCAAAGACTCATCACCCATCAAACTCGGCCCACAATGTGCAACTGAATATAAGCTGACCAAAGAACCTTGAACGTTGCCTTTTCTGAATGGAGACTTTCCGCTCTTGAAAGGCCCAGTGCTGTATTGTACTTTCCTGAAAACAGAGCTTTCTGAACAAGAATTGTGAGTGAACTCAACCAACCTGTGTAAGTCTAATTTCTGCTTCAGTGTCTTAGCATTTTTCTAAATCTGAAGAAATCAAACGAGCACGCAGTGAGTAAATTGGATAACAGGTGATTGGCAATGGCTTTTGCCGTGAGGCGCAGATAGCGCGCTCCCTAAATTGTGGACAAAATCCAACAGCATAAATAACATACATAAAATTTTGTATAAATATTGAAAATATAAATATTATACGTGTGTCCGTGTAACATGTTAACAAGAAGTACTAGGCAGGCTAACGAGGTAGCGGAAAGATGCTAATTCGTGATCGTGCTAACAAGCGAAAACGGACCTCTCAAGGAATTTAAACGGACATTTGGAGCAATACTACATTGTCCTAAAGGTTAGACATATGTGATCGTTCATTTCTCTTGTTAGGAGACCCACTTACATCGTCAATGACTCCTGTACCACTGTAACCGACATATGTACACGAACGTAAAACAGGGAATGGTATCGCCTGAAAACGGCCTTCAAAATAAATCACCCTACCTCAAATCAAAGCACGGCTGAATAACATAGACAACACAGAGAATTCTTAACACATACTGTATATGCAGTGGAGCCTCGGTTTTCGACCACAATCCGTTCCAGACGGCTATTCGAGAAGTGAATCACTCGAATTCCCAATCATGTTTTCCCATTACAAATAATGAACAAAAATGTGTTCCGTTCCAAGTCCAAAAACACAAAAAACCTTTATAAAGCATTTTTTCATTATTTTACACTATAAACTGCATAAATAAGTGAGTAGGTAATGTATAAATAAATAATATAAATAATAAACTGAATTAATAGAGTAGGCTAGGCTGGGGAATGTATTGCCAAATCTGTAGCAACTCACTTGTGTGTTTCATTCTAATAGTAAAAGATATCTTTTAAAATTGTGAGGGAAAAAAAGCACAACAAAACATTTTTTTAATTTTACCAATGAAAGACAACATTTCAAAGATCATGTGAAAAAAAACAGCAAATAGGTTTTCTTAATTTCATAAAACAAAAACAAAAAAAACCCCTGCAGAAATTCTAATGAAAGATAACATACAGTATACGTACTGTATCAAAGTTCCTGTGGCCGTTGTTTGGTAACCACAGTCGCCCCTCTCGCAACATCACTTTCTTTAAGAGCGTCTTTGTTTTTCAGGATCAAGCTTATTGTCGATTTTGCCATGCAAAACTCCCGCGCCAACTCTGACACACGCACACCGGACTCATATTTTGCGATTAATTATTTTTTAAATTCAACCGTTTTGCACACTACTTTCCTCTTTTCGCCATGATCAGCTTTACTGCTCCCACTTGCTTCCTTTTGAAGCATGATTAGAGTTGATGCAATCCTCAGAGTAACGAGAATGTAATAACGAACGGAGTCAGTTGGCATGCGGGTCCTCTCGGCTTATCTCGCGATGTTCGACAACTGAAATTTCGTCCAACATCCGAAGAAAGAAATCTCGAATTTTTTGTTTGAATACCGATTTGTTCGAGAACGTTCGAAAACCGAGGCTCACTGTATGTTTTTAGAACAACTTTTATTATTATAATTTTTTATAACAGGGTACAAGTGTACATACTGTAAATATGTTTTTAGAACTCTTTTACTATTATAACAATTTTTCTATAACAAGGTACAACACTGTAAATATGTTTTTAGAACTCTTATTATTATACTTTTTTTATATAAAAAGGTACAAGAGTACGCACTGCAATTGTGTGGGCACTCCTTGCCTTCTGCTGACGTGTGGGCAAGTTTTGTGCCATAATTCCTCAATTTATAAGTTTTATTTTGACTTTTACATTTTTTTTTATTTGGAAAAAAAAATCCGCGATGTAGTGAAACTGCGACAAACGAACCGCGATGTAGCGAGGGATTACTGTATTTGAAATCGTCGGTTTCTGTATGTATTATTGGGCCAAATCATTTTGACCCTTGTTGCTAACATAACCACTGTTGTTTTTGCTCCTCTTTTTTGCATTATATTCTTTGCATGGTATTCTTTGTAAACCACAATATCTTCTTGGCATGTAGCTTTCCATCCATTTTCAACTGCTTATTCTGAGTTGGGTCGAGGGGGCAGCAGCTTCACCTGGGAAGCCCAGATCTCCCTCTCCCCAGCTACTTTGTCCTGCTCATCCTGGAGGAGTCCAAGGCATTTCTGGGCCAGCCGAGAGACTGTTTCGTCAGCATATTCTGGATCGTTCCTGGGGCCTACTTCCCGTAGAAAAGACACACCTCACCAGCATGGCGTCCAGGAGTCATGCTAATAAGATGCCACCTCATTTGGGTCCGTGGTGGAGAAGCAGTGAGGCTGAGGCTCTGAGTCCCCCCCACCCCATCTCTAAGAGAGAGCTCAGACATTTGCCGCTAGTATCTGGGATTTTGTTCTTTCAGACACGACCCACAGCTTGTGACCATAGGTGAAGGGAGGAAAGTAGATCAACTGATAAATCGAGAGCTTCGCCTTTCGGCTCAGCTCCTTCACCACGACAGACGGAGTCCACATCGCAGCAGACACTGCACCGATCCTCCTCGCAATCTAACGCTCCATCATGCCCTCACATGTGAACAAGACCCCAAGATATTTGAACTCCTCCACTTGGGGCAGGCTATCATCCCTGACCCGGAGAGTGCATTCCAGCTATTTCTCACTGAGGATCGTGGTTTCAGATTTGGAGGTTCTGATTTTCATTCCAACCGCCTCACACCCGAGTGTGAACTGTTCCAGTGAGCATTGATCACATTATGAAGAGGCTAATAACCACATCATATGCAAAAAGCAGAGATGTGATCTCGAGGTCACCTAACAAGAATGCTTAAATATGTAATTCAGGCTCTCCTGTTTCGTGTGCAGTTAACTTAGTTCTTCCTTTCTTGTGTAGTTAGGACTTACTTGCATTATTTGATTACTACTTACTTTCCTATAAAGCTGAGTTCTTTCTTTCGCATTTTGCACTATAGTTTTTATCCTGCTCTCGACGCTTTATTTTGAATTGTCTGTATTATGTGTACTATGTGTCCACTCTGCATTTATTGCAGCCTGGTCATCCAAGAAGAGGGATCCTCCCATCTGTGGTCTCTTCTCTAGTTTTCTCATTTCCCCTAGTAAGAGTTTTGAGTTTTTCCTTCCCTTCCTGGGAGTTTAAGATCACGGGATGTTTGAGAATATTTGTCAATTTTCGCACATGTCCTGAGTGTTGTTAGTCACCTAAATGATGAACAGAGGCTGAGATGTACCAAAGTCGAATTCTTTGTTTGGCATGCTCAAACATGGCCAGCACAAATTCTTGAAAATTCTTGAAATTCTTGTATAGAATTATTTCCAGTTCCCATTGTGCTCCACCTGTCCATCTATGCTTGCGCCTGCTTCTTGTTTCCAGCAGTCTTTTCTTGCTGTAGTTTCTTGTTTGAATTATTTTATCTATTCATGTTCTCCTGCTTCCTTGTTTTCAATAAAAATAGTCCTTGTTCCTTTTATGGTCTGGCTCTGCTATGGGGTTTGTGACGTGACAATAATAACCTATCAACATTGTCAAGTGGCATGTTGGTACAAGATGGTGTATAATTGGGTATCGAATTTGGCCCAGGCACATTGGCTATTCTAAAACGTAGTAGTTCAAAATGTCACCAGGAGATGGTGTTAAAGCTTGACATAGGGGTGACCTGATTGAAACTAAGTTAAATTGTTAGCAATTGCAAGGACACGACATGTTCAAACACGTAGCAACACACAATTTTGGAATATGATTTTGCTATGCCATAATTTTAATTTGTAACAGTTGGAGCAATATCAATATATATATAATGTTAGAAGAACCCATTATTATTTCTAAGTATGATTGATTATGTGTTAAGTTGATCATTACTATACAAGATATATGCGTTATTAATGTTGCAATGTTTTATCCAACCTGTATTTAACATTGTTGTTCCATCAATTCATGAATGTATTGAAAGGAGACATCAAGGATTAATAATGATATTAAGTGACGGAAGACTGCGATCCCACGCATGAGCCTGACCCAGAGGTCACCTCATCCGGTCGAGGATGCAGCTTCAGTCTATTTTTGGGAAACAAATATAGGTGTAGGACCTATGGGGACCTACAGAGGCCGAAAGGGAAATCCATGTCATGTGCAGGGAGACCTACAGTATAGGGCAGGGGTGTCCAAACGTTTTGCAAGGAGGGCCAGATTTGATAAAGTGAAGGGGCCCGGGGGCCAATACTTTTTTCAGACATTTTTTAACTACAGAAATTTCATGCAAATACATACTGTTATGAAACAAATTTCATTGTCCCAATTGTCTATTTTTTAAATGACAAAATAACCAAATATAAGCCACTCAGGCAGATGTGAACAACTTTAAAAACACAAATTCTGCCTTTCATTCATATCTGAAGAGTCAGATAACATTGAACAAACCGTATGAAATAATTTAATTTACAAGAGTTTAAAATTATTTTTGCCTCATGAACATTTTAAACAGGAGTTGTAAGTAATGCAAAGTTGTCTGTTATTATTAAAACTTAAAACAAATGAATTTTGCTCTTGTCATTTATAATATTTTTCAGAACGTAATAGTTTGTGTCACATCTACAGGTTCATAACTTCAACAGTATTAATATGGCCACTTCGTAATATTTGATAATAAATAATTTTGCTTTGGATTTACTTTTGACTCACAGCCCCACGTGATGAATTGCTGTTGTGATGCCAGTTCAGTTTGGAGCTGCTTCACTTTATCAGCGCGGTCACTCCCTGTTAGCTTGTCGTATGTGTTAGCATGTTTAGTCTGATGGTGTCTCTTTAGGTTGAAATCCTTAAACAAGGCAACAGTCTCTTTACGAATTAGACAAACACAATTGCCTTGATTTTCAGTGAAGAAGTATTGTGTTGGAATAATTTTAAGTGAAGCTTTGGCCTGCCAGACCTGGAGGCCTCGCCTTTACGAGTTTATCTTTCCTTTTATCTAGGTTCTTCCTTTTTAGTGATAGGGATGTCTTTTGATCCCTGTCAGCCATTTGTATCCTTCCTGTCCTTATGTTGTCTGTGTGTTTTCGTTCCCGTAAGAGGCCTTCACTAACAATGAGCAGGGCTTATTTGCATAGGTGACATGTTCTTTGTTTGATTCACAGGAACTTCATTCCTTTTCATTTAGATATAGGTTTGGTTCATAGATTGTAGTTTATCAGACCTGTTTTTCTTTGTTAAGGGTTACATACAGTTAGAAGTAGTTGCATAAAAGTTATCCCATATTTACTCAATGTTTGTTTAAGGAACTGCATACCAGTTACCTCACGTTGGCTTAATGTTTGTTGAAGTGTTTAGGACAAGTTACTTTTTATTATTATGTGTTAATTTACCAAGTAGATTAAGTTAGCAAAGGTCTAGTTGCATTTGTTCCACAGCAAAGCGGCAATCAACGTGCTTCAAGGTATTTGATCACAGTCGAGGACGAGTCAGCCAACTGTGAGGGAAGACGGCTGGGGACGGCCTCTGCGGGGGGTCACGAGCCAACAACGAAGTGCTAATTCACACCACACTACATTCTTTTGCTAATCAGCGTTGCTACAGACACAATCACCCCTCCCTTAGTGTAGCAACGCCTCTGTAACCAGGGCAACCATAACATTAAAAAGAGGGGCACGTGGAGTAAGGACTCAGAACTGATGGAGGTTGTAACTGAGATTGCTTTCTCTATCGTTCTCCTCGCGAGTAAACCTGTTCTGGTTGTCTTCTCCTCTTCATTCCAGTGAGTGATTTAATGTCTAATCGTATTTAGACCCAACATATTGTAATTCCCATTTCTCTTGAAAGCGACGGCCCTCAATGTCAACTTTCCTCGTTTTTCTTTGCAGTCGCCATAGCAGAAATGAGCGGAGAGGGCTGGTGCTGCCACCTTTTGGTAATAGGAGGAATTACAGTTTCAAGTTTCATGATTTTTTTTTTTATTCAGTGCAGGCGGGCCATGAATAATACATTATAAGACCGAAGCTGTGGGCCGTTTGAAATATGACCGGAGGCCGGATTTGGCCCGCGGGCCGGACTTTGGTGGACATGCCTGGTATAGGGGAAGTTACGTGCAAGGGAAGCCTATAAATATGTCGTCCTGACACAGAGCAAGGAGGCTCTTCCTGGTGAGGGCGATGGCCCTGACGCTGTCCGGTGTAAAGAACGCCGTTTAGACGAAGATGGGTTTTTCATTATTTTTGAGATTGGACCAAAATCTACTAAAATGAATTTCCAGAGTCCTCGAATTAGACTTGGTCAAATTTTAAGCTTCTAATTGAACTTTGTCAAATTTGAAGCTTCGAGGAAGGCAGAGGAGACAGCTGCTTCGGGCAGCAAGGGGAAGACGCCAATGAAACGGCATTGGCTAATCTCCTCATCGGCAGACCTTTCCTCTCTTTAAACAGAATTCCGATTTTGGAACACTCAACTTGTTCAGCCAAATAGCATTTTAGACCTTTTGTCTCCTCTTTTGCTCTGAGATTGGTGAATGGAATTATTGTTGTTTGTTCGACTTGTAATTCTTTTTCTTGCTCATTCATTCAGTTTCTTCTTAATCCTTAATTTGGTTATCGATTATTTCGTATTAAGTATGTTGAGCATGGATTTATATGTAGTAATTACAACTTTAAATTTTCTTTATTTCCCTATCATAGTCATTCTTTAGATCCGTTCAATTCTTTTTAAAATGAAAACAGCTTTAATCCTTAACATTAGGTATTGTCAGATCTGGTTCGAAATAGTTATCTTAAGCTCAGCTAGGGCGAATGCGTGCTAGTGTAAATAAGAAATCATATCAAAAGAGCCATGAAAAAATACAACACAAACACACCCATCAAACCACACACAACACTCCATCAGATACTGGTTCACCCAAAGGACTGGATTCACCTGGAAAACAAATGCAACTCCATATACGAAATCCCATGCAAATCATGCAATAAATCATACATCGGGGAGACAGGGAGAAACTTCTACAAGTCAGCCATTACCGACCACTGCAAAAGAGAAAATCACATCATGGACTGGGAAAACGCCAGAGTCATCCGCACCGAAGAAAACAAACATCAGCGTTGGATCAGGGAGGCCATCAAGATCCGCAAGCGGGGCCCGAGGACCATCAACAGGGACGAGGGAGGTTTTATGCTCTCTACCACCTGGAGCAGCATTTTGGAGGGGTGAACGGACAGCAGAGGGCGTGACTCACCTGTCAAATCCGACAGGTGAGCCACGCCTTCATCCATCAGCTGATAAAGACGCGTCACAACCACACCGATGACATTATGATGAAGGCGGAAGTGATAGCCGAAACATGTCAGGTAATGAAACCTAAATAATTTGTTTATGATAAAAGAACCAGTAAAATAATTGACAATTGAAAACAAGATGAGCATAGTACAACTAACTAAGATGCTGCCATCTCAGCCCCGAAATACAAGGGGGGGCTTTGGAAACGAACAGCTTCAACCTACAACTATGCGTTCTCCCATTCAGGAGACTGGTTTGTGTAATACGTTTTGGAGATGGGTTGTGAAGCTGGCCTCCGGACTGGGCTAAATACGTTGTCGAGCTAGCGGGGAAGGAAAAATAGAGAATGAAAAAAAGATAAAGGAAAAAGAGGAAGAGCATAGCAGGCCGTTTGCCCGATGGGGGCTGAGTGTGCTCGAGGAGGATATTAAAGGGACAGTCTATGTTTCCCACAGAGTGTTTGAAGCGGGGAGATGACAACGTTTGCGCTGCGTTGCTTGTGTGTGTGTATGTTGTCTGTCGGTGTTATGTGTTGTTGAGACTAAATTTGCTATAATGGTGCGCTAAAGAATTTGCTAGACTGTAGTCTGTCTGAAAAAAGAGGGGAATTAGTTCTTGACAGCAACTGGTCCAAACTGGTTTAGAGTCTAGCCCAGGGGTCGGCAACCCAAAATGTTCAAAGAGCCATATTGACCCCCCCCCCCCCCCAAAAAAAACATACCTGTCTGGAGCCGCAAAAATCTTAAACCTTTTTATAAGGCAACATAGACTGTCAATACATGAGCTGTATGCCTACTATTAAAATAATTAAGTAGGCTACAAATACAAAGTGACGCAAAACGTTGCCCCTGGATAGCCAGCGGACTTTGTTGTGCAGCAGGAAATCGGCATATTCGCTGTCAACTTCATCTAGCAATTCACGGAACTGGCGGTGGTTTAATGCTTTTGCGATTATTTTGTTCACAATATGGATAACAAGGTTCATTACCTCCATACACTCCGGTGGGAATGTTTACGCACACAGCACCTCTTGGTGCAATATGCAATGGACAAACTTTTGCGGCCCTCTCATAATCGGTGCACCGTCTGTAGCGGGTGAAATCAGGTGGCTAGTGTGTATCTCTGTCATTTAAACACTGCAGCACAGATGATTTTCTAAATCACGGGCACTGCCAAAGTCGTCTAAAAATGTTCAGGACTTGATTGTATCTTATGTGTTGACTAATACTAGACGCCAGTTTTCGATTACTACTGAACGTTCTGGACAGAGGGAAATATTTTGCCTAACAAAGAAAAGATATCGTTGAAAGCATGATTAAACTTAGAATATGATGACGTAAGCAAGTACATGGAGATCAAAAGAACAAACTTTGCATAGTCAGGGAACAGTAATAGATTAATGATGTCACAGCCAAAGCTCACATAATTTCGTACAAAATGACAAAATTGAAAGAATGATGAAAGAGTTAGGTGAGACAGTGTATGTGCAAGATGGAGGACAATGTTTACAGGAAGGTCACTTGGAGATAAAACCAGCAGGTGCCAGAGGGAGACAGCCCAGCCAAAGATGATCGTCAAGGCTGAAAGACGGAAAGGAAAACAACAGCCCCCACACATTGAATCGCCCATAATCAGCACCCAACCCCACGGAACCAGCTCTCACCAAACCAGCACCCACTCCCATGGAATCAGACTCTCCTGCAAACCTGCCCCGCCCCAAAGACTCATCACCCATCAAACTCGGCCCACACTGGCCGACTGAATATAAGCTGACCAAAGAACCTTGAACGTTGCCTTTTCTGAATGGAGACTTTCCACTCTTGAAAGGCCCAGCACTGTATTGTACTTTCCTGAAGACAAAGCTTTCTTGACAAGAATTGTGATTGAACTCAACCAACCTGTGTAAGTCTAATTTCTGCTTCAGTGTCTTAGCATTTTCCTAAATCTGAAGAAATCAAACGAGCACGCAGTGAGTAAATTGGATAACAGGTGATTGGCAATGGCTTTTGCCGTGAGGCGCACATAGCGCGCTCCCTAAATTGTGGACAAAATCCAACAACGTACCTGCATAGACTCATTACAGGCAATTGAGAAAGCTGGAGCTAAATTGATACCCTTGATTTGCTGATCGGTAACATTGTTTGCCATTCAAATTACCATTTCCTTCACTGTTTTTGTGGAGAGAGGCATGTCTTTAATTTTCTGAATGATCTCGGTTTTGTTTTTGAAGTCCGAAAATAGGCACTCTGATACACTCGGCGCTTTATTACCTCCCGGGCATTAACAAAACTTGTAGCAGTAGTAGAGTTTGGAGATGCAATCCACTTCTTGAAACTGTTTTTTCGTTCCTCAAATTGCACCTTTCCTCTCAGTTCCAACTGGGTGATCGGCAGCAAATTTAGCATGCTTTAGCTGAAAATGTTGCTCCAAATTGCTCATCTTGTTATATTTGACTTTTCATTGCAAATCAAACATTCAGGCAATCCTTCAGCATTGGCAATGAAAGCAAATAGCTGAGTCCATTCTTTCTTAAATCCTCTGTTCTCATCAGCAGTCTTTCTCTTTTTACCTTTTGAATCCATGGCCCGTCACTCACACACCTGTTTGTTTACAACTCGGCTGTGCTGTGTCGCTTGCTATGACGCAATTTTGCGCCATTCTGAAATTCTGTATTTTTAATATATTACAACTACATACATTTTCTACAGCATAAGTATGTTTGTGTCATGATTACCATCTAAAAACCATATTTGAAAAAAACAAAACAAAACAAAAAACAACATATTTTTCCATTTTCAGGCACTTTTGCATGAGCTCCAGGGAGCCACTAGGGGCCTGCTAAAGAGCCGCATGTGGCTCTGGAGCCACGGGTTGCCGACCCCTAGTCTAGCCCTAATAGATTTTTTTTTTTAGAGACAGAGAGCATTCTGTCTGACATTGGATGAAACAAAATAATGAAATAAAGACATTTCAATCCTAAAGTTAGGAGAACTAGTTGATTGGCTGTCAAGACTATACAAG
Organism: Syngnathus scovelli; assembly: GCF_024217435.2. Lineage (NCBI taxonomy): Eukaryota > Metazoa > Chordata > Actinopteri > Syngnathiformes > Syngnathidae > Syngnathus > Syngnathus scovelli. The sequence goes on along the minus strand of NC_090849.1, from coordinate 8,564,858 downwards.
TATTTGTACAGAAGAATAAGAGAGATTGAGTTATATAAAGTTAAGAGACAACAAGAATTTTGATTAATCTACTGCAGGGGTGTCAAACTCATTTTTTTCACGGGCCGCATTGTAGACATAGCTTCTTTTGGAGGGCCATTATGACTGTCAACCCAAATAAATGTATGAGCACCTCATTATATACAGTAAAAGCTACAAAATAAACTGACAAATAACTCGTTTTCAAATCAGACGAGTAAAAACTGGTCAAATATAAAAAAAAGATTATTAAAAAGATTATCATTATTAAAAGTGAAGACAATTTCTAGTACTGACACACGAATTTGATGCACAATTTGTCTTCGTGGGCCACATAAAATGATGTGGCGGGCCGTATCTGGCCCCCGGGCCTTGAATTTGACACCCGTGATCTACTGGCAGTCATTTTGTTGATCTTTTTTCTTTTTGGAGTAGTGAGTGGGTTATTAGAATCCTTGAGAGAGGAAAAAAAAGGAAGCAGCTGTCTCAAAAAAAAGGGAACTGTCAGCAGCCTTAAGTGAGACATCTGAGGCCATCTGACTTAGAGGAAGCTGAACATTTTGGATTTTTTTTTTCTCTTCAAAATGTCAAACATTTTTGCTGTAAACAATCAGGAGATTATTGGAAAGTGACTGAAAAAGATTTGCCAGCAGAAAAGTTGTGGAGGCAGTCCTATTGCCACGAAAAGAAGTTATATGCACGTTTCCAGCGCGCACACACACAAGACTGATGAGATGTCGAAAGAAAACGAGTTGCAGACAGACCCGCAGAGGCAGACACCGTGAAAGGAGACGGATCAAAAAAGGATGGAGACCTGAAAGCTCATTGGGGCTTCATCCGAGGAAGAACGCCCAACGACGCACAGGCAGAAGTCGCTGCTGCAGTGCTGGAAAGACTGTTGGAGGTTGTGAACAGACACGCAGGACCCGTAAGAGTCATAACCGACAGCCGTTGTGGTGAGGAAGCCCTCAAAGATGTTCTGGCTACGAGGGTGTGAAAGGAAGACCAGATCGGCCCTCGGAGGGGGCCCGCTGGTAAAGAAACAAAGTTCATCGATAAGTCAGAGAGAGAAGAATTATAGTTGTAGGAGTAGAAAACTGGAACAAGACCCCTCGCGGAAAGTGGTCCCAGATGTGTCCGTGAAGCAAGTGGTGTCGGCCGTACAGTTAGCGCTAGGCCACAGGGGCCCCTTGCCTACACGGAAGGAGTTGGAGAAGCTGGAGCTCTGGATTTCCGAAAGTGCAATTTGTGCAGCCTTACGTGAACTGTGTAACAGGTACAGCACAGGTCGCAGAGGACAGCAAACAGACGGATTGACTTTCAAGCACTGTGCCATGGGGGCCAGTATGTCGCTGGACCCCAGCGAGTCGATGGCGCAAGAGGTGAGAAGTACCTTGTGCTTGTGGACTCTTTGTCAAAACATGAAGGGCTGAAAGCTGTGAGAAGAGCCGACGCCAACAGTAATCGTGAGTGTGATCAAGACGCGAGAAGTCAAAGTCTGCTTTATTGTCAATTTCTTCACGTCAAGACACACAAAGAGATTGAAATTGCGTTTCCTACTATCCCACGGTGACAAGACATATTATATAGTATATATATAATATAGTATATATATAATATAGTATATATATATATATATATATATATATATATATATATATATATATATATATATATATATATATATATATAATATTGGTCCACGGACTAACAAAACATTCAATACAAAAAGGAAATTTTTCAAGATGGCTGCGCGTGCACACGCAGCGGCCACTCTCTGTCCCGTCACTACGGTGATTTGTTCGTCTAATGAGTGTTCGTCCGACAGTCTTATGTGTTCGTCTCGTCGTGCTATATCGTGCTACAAGTACAGCAGGCAGGTTCTGCTCGACATCGGCAGAAGTGGGTTTTGTGGCGTTCTGGACTTTGAAGCGGCGACGTTAAAGGCGCTCGGACTGCTACGTCCTGTAACGTCGCCGACCTCGCCCGCTATTCCTCCCCCGGTTGGGAGCCGTTGGAAACGGTGTGCGAGGAGGCAGAAGAGGGGCAAGCACGGAGGCGTCCGGGCCAGGCTGGCGGCCAACCCAGCGCGCCCGGCGGTGCCCTCCATTCTTCTGGCGAATGTTCGATCGCTGGACAACAAAATGGATTACGTTCGCCTGCTGAGGTCTACGAACCGGACGGTGCGGAACTGCTGTGTGCTCGTGTTCCCCGAGACCTGGTTGACTGACAACATTCCGGACTCTGCCGTGCATCTGGAGCGGCTAGCGTGCTATCGGGCGGACCGTGCCATTGTACGAGGGGGAAAGTCACGAGGAGGTGGAATATGCGTCTACATCCGAGAAGAATGGTGCCGGGACTCTGTGGTGGTATGTAAGCACTGCTCGCCACTTGCGGAGTTTGTGATCATCAAGTGCCGTCCTTTTTACCTGCCGAGGGAATTTACCGTGATTCTGCTAGTCGCGGTATACATCCCGCCTTCCAACATCGAAGGCGACAGGATCGCGGCGCTTGGTGAACTGTACCAGGCTGTCAGTGAACAGCAGACAGCGCACCCTGACAGTTTCACCATCTTCGCTAGAGACTTTAATCATGCCTTTCCCGAGGCTTCACCAGCATGTTACTTTTCCGACACGTGGAGACAGCTTCCTGGACCTAGTCTACTCTGCGCATAAGGGAGCTTTCAAAGCCACCCCTCTCCCCCATCTTGGGTTTTCTGACCATCTCACCGTTTTGCTTTTGCCCGCATACAGACAATTGGTAAAGGCATCCAGGCCGGTTCGGCGGCGGGTTCGGGTGTGGCCTGAGGCTGCCTCCGATGCACTTCGTGACTGCTTCGACACCACTGACTGGGACTTGTTTAAGCAGGCAGCCACCTACAACGATCGGACGGACATAGAGGAGTATACTGACTCTGTTTCCTCTTACATCCCGAAGTGCATCGATGATGTGACTTGCTCAAAATCCGTTGTCACTCGCGCGAACTGGAAGCCGTGGCTGACAGGGGCAGTCCTCAGACTGCTGAGGGCCAGGGACAAGGCTTTCAGAGCGGGGGATGAGCCTGGTTTGAGGACAGCGAGGGCCGACCTGTCCCGAAGCATCAAAGAAACGAAAAAGGCGTTTTCGTGCAAGGTCTCCACCCACTTCAAGGACAGCAAGGACGCATGTAGCCTTTGGCAGGGCATTCAGACCATCACGGACTACAAGCCCGCGCCGAGGAACTGTAAGTGTGACGTCCGTCTGCTGAACGATCTAAACCGCTTCTTTGCTCGCTTCGACGCCCAGAACAGCACTTGCCCGCTGAAGACCACTCCCCCCCCACACGAGCAGCCCCTGCGCCTCTCTGCCGACGGAGTGAGGAGGGCGCTTGCCGCTATTGACACCCGTAAGGCGGCGGGCCCTGACAACATCCCGGGTCGAGCGCTGAAGGACTGCGCTGGGCAGCTGTCGGGTGTCTTCACGGACATCTTTAACGTTTCCCTGCAGCAGGCCATCGTCCCCTCGTGTTTCAAGGCTGCTACCATCATTCCTGTGCTGAAGAAACCTGCACCGTCCTGCTTCAATGACTACCGCCCCGTGGCACTGACGCCCATCATCATGAAGTGCTTTGAGCGGCTTGTCATGGAGCACATCAAATCCGTTCTCCCCCCCACCATTGACCCTTTCCAGTTTGCGTACCGTGCCAAACGGTCCTCTGAGGATGCCATCTGCTCTGCCCTCCACTCGGCCCTCACCCACCTGGAGAGAAAGGACTCATATGTGAGGTTGCTGTTTGTGGACTTCAGCTCTGCCTTCAACACCATTGTGCCGGAGCGACTCATCTGCAAACTCGACGAGCTGGGCCTCAGTACCTCCCTCTGCAACTGGCTACTGGACTTCCTCTGTCAGAGGCCTCAGGTGGTGCGTGTTGGCGACAAAATCTCCACCAGCATCACGGTGAGCACCGGGGCCCCCCAGGGCTGCGTGCTCAGTCCATTGCTCTTCACCCTGCTGACGCATGACTGCACTGCGACCTACAGCGACAACCGCATAGTGAAGTTTGCTGACGACACGACTCTGGTGGGTCTCATCACGAAGGGCGACGAGACTCGGTACAGGTCGGAAGTTGACCTTCTGACCACGTGGTGCAGGGACAACAACCTCCTGCTGAACGTAAACAAGACCAAGGAAATCGTTGTTGACTTCCGGAAGGGTCACACAAAACACCTGCCGCTGATCATCGACGGTGCTGTGGTGGAGAGGGTGAGCTGCACCAAGTTCCTGGGGGTGCACATCAGTGAGGACCTCTCCTGGTCCGCAAACACCGCGTCACTGGCAAAGAAAGCTCAGCGCCGCCTGTACTTCCTGCGGAAGCTCAGGCGTGCATGTGCTCCTCAGGCAGTCCTGTCTACATTCTACCGTGGCACCATTGAGAGCGTCCTCACCAGTTGCATCGCTGTCTGGGGTGGTAACTGCACTGAACAGAACTTGAAGGCCCTGCAGCGCATAGTGAATACGGCTGGTAAGATTATTGGTGCTTCGCTCCCCTCCCTGAAGGACATTTACACCTCCCATCTCGCCCGCAAGGCAACCTCGATTGCGAGTGATGTGAGTCACCCGACTCACTCTTTGTTTGACCTTCTGCCCTCTAGGAAGAGGTACAGGGGCCTGCGCTCCCGCACCACCAGACTCGCCAACAGCTTCTTTCTCCAGGCTGTTAGGACCCTGAACTCGCTACCCCCTTCTGTGTAGCGTGCGGCACTGTTGCGCTATTTTTCTAGAATGTCTGCTGTACGCTCACTTGCTCCTTTTTGCTCCTCTTATTTATTTATTTGTTGTGTTATTTATTCGTTATTTATTCAGCACGCTGTTGTTTACTTGTTTTACTTGATTGTCTATTGTGGGCCATGTCTTGTCACCGTGGGATAAGGGGGAATTAAATTTCGGTTTCTTTGTGTGTCTTTGGCATGTGGAGAAATTGACAATAAAGCTGACTTTGACTTTGAAAAACAAGAAGGCACATACAATGAATAAATAAGAGCAATGAATAAATAATAAATAAATAAGAGCAACATGGTTGAAATTGTAATTGTGCACACCAGGGCTGTGGACTCGGTCGGATTTTTTCACCGAGTCCGAGTCCGGCCTCTTGACCACTGAGTCCGAGTCCAAGTCCGAGTCCGGCTGTCCATTTTTTTCTGTTAATTCATATGACTGCTTAGTCTTTATTCAAGGCTAACACATGACTCTTTCTGGATGCCATGATTATCCGAGGGACAAAATAGCTAATTATATATGCAGAACGAACGCAACTGCTTTCACACTGGCTGGTTCGGTTTATAAAATCCCTTGCTGAGAGCGCGGACGTAAAAGTGAGGCGACGTTCCAATCGGACGTCAGATCGATAACATTTTCCCTGCTCTACCGGAGTTGTGCTAGTTCATAACGTAGATCACTCATGGCGTAGTCATAAATGTACGGTTGACAATTTAACCGATAGAAGTGGATACATTGGAACATAACCTACACTCTAATATATTATTTGACATGGTATTGTCACGGTCGGGTGGAGCATGGAGCAGGACGACCAAGTGCAGCTTGGACCAGGGTTTATTGAAGCAACTCAAAAGGCAAACTGACATGACTTAACAAACAATACTTGACTGACTGACCGGGACGTGAAACAAGAAGACAGCAGGACATGACGGCATCAAGACAGTACGACAACCCCGAACGACAGCAACCAACACGACAGCAACCAATGATCCGACAGGGAGTGAGGGGCAGACAGGACTTTTACACACGACAGGTAACGAGAGGCAGGTGGGAACAATCACACTGATCATGGGCACACAGGAGGGGAGGGGCGAGCACACAGACAGAAACCAAGACAACCGACACATAGTGGAGCAGTTGGGGACGAGACCTGACAGAACCCCCCCCCCCACAAGGGACGGCTCCCGACGTCCCAAAAAAAAAACTAGGGGAACCGAACCGCACTCGGGCGGCGACTTGGGGAACAGAACCGCACTCGGGCGGCGACTTGGGGAACAGAACCGCACTCGGGCGGCGACTTGGGGAACCGAACCGCACCGCACTCGGGCGGCGACTTGGGGAACCGAACCGCACCGCACTCGGGCGGCGACTTGGGGAACCGAACCGCACTCGGGCGGCGACTTGGGGAACCGATCCGCACTCGGGCGGCGACTTGGGGAACGGAACCGCACCACACTCGGGCGGCGACTTGGGGAACCGACCCGCACCGCACTCGGGCGACGACTTGGGGAACCGAACCGAACCGCACCGCACTCGGGCGGCGACTTGGGAAACCGATCCGCACTCGGGCGGCGACTTGGGGAACCGATCCGCACTCGGGCGGCGACTTGGGGAACGGAACCGCACCACACTCGGGCGGCGACTTGGGGAACCGACCCGCACCGCACTCGGGCGACGACTTGGGGAACCGAACCGAACCGCACCGCACTCGGGCGGCGACTTGGGGAACCGAACCGCACTCGGGCGGCGACTTGGGGAACCGAACCGCACCGCACTCGGGCGGCGACTTGGGGAACCGAACCGCACCGCACTCGGGCGGCGACTTGGGGAACCGAACCGCACCGCACTCGGGCGGCGACTTGGGGAACCGCACCGCACTCGGGCGGCGACTTGGGGAACCGAACCGCACCGCACTCGGGCGGCGACTTGGGGAACCGAACCGCACTCGGGCGGCGACTTGGGGAACCGAACCGCACTCGGGCGGCGACTTGGGGAACCGAACCGCACTCGGGCAGCGACTTGGGGGACAGAACCGCACTCGGGCAGCGACTTGAGGGACAGAACCGCACTCGGGCGGCGACTTCGGGGACAGAACCGCACTCGGGCGGCGACTTCGGGGACAGAACCGCACTCGGGCGGTGACTGCGGGGACAGAACCGCACTCGGGCGGCGACTTCGGGGACAGAACCGCACTCGGGCGGCGACTTCGGGGAACAGAACCGCGCTCGGGCGGCGACTTGGAAGTCTGTGCCGCGATCGGCGGCAACTCAGGAAGTCCGTACGGCAATTGGCGGCAACTCCGGAAGTCTGTACCACGATCGGCGGCCACTCACAAAGTCCATACCGTGATTGGCGGCATTCGGAAGGCGGGGCTGTGCGCGGCGGCAAGAGCCATCACGCGCCGCAGCAGTGGGAGTGGAGCCAGGGACGATCGCGGGTCCGGCGCAGCTGGCCCGAAATCTGGCGACGCCCGCAGGTCCTGCCACGCTGGGATGGAGCCCGGTGGTGGCCGCGAGTCCGATGGCGCCGGGGGGCACTCCAACGGCGGCCGTGGGGCCGGCGTCGCGGCACCAGAGTCCGATCGCGGCCGCAAAGCCGCTGGCGCCAGAAGCACTCCGATGGCGGCCGCGGGTTCGGAGTCGCGGGAGCAAGTTCGACGGCAGCTGTGGAGCCCACGGCGATGGAACCTGCTCAGACGTGGATCGGGCGTCGCAGTGGAAGCTGGTGGTGGAGGGGGGTCCAAGCGCTGGTCGTTGTAGTGGTCGGATCATTCTGTCACGAACGGATGGAGCATGGAGCAGGACGACCAAGTGCAGCTTGGACCAGGGTTTATTGAAGCAACTCAAAAGGCAAACTGACATGACTTAATAAACAATACTTGACTGACTGACCGGGACGTGAAACAAGAAGACAGCAGGACATGACGGCATAAAGACAGTACGACAACCCCGAACGACAGCAACCAACACGACAGCAACCAATGATCCGACAGGGAGTGAGGGGGAGACAGGACTTTTATACACGACAGGTAACGAGAGGCAGGTGGGAACAATCACACTGATCATGGGCACACAGGAGGGGAGGGGCGAGCACACAGACAGAAACCAAGACAACCGACACATAGTGGAGCAGTTGGGGACGAGACCTGACAGGTATTAAATGCGTGGCTTTACAAAAATAGTCATTGAAGCCCACCCTTAGCCCTGAGTGCCATTGGCATGAGGCAAAACGCTTGAAAACACACACTCTCGCCCAATTAAATAACCACAGGACATATAAGATAATATTTTTTAATCATTAATTACACCATTATATCTCAGACATTAATCTAAACACAAATAATTAGTGACGACCCCACAACTATCGAAACACATCAATGATATAAGCTGGGTGACATAATCGTCCTTGACAAATTTTCCCATTAACATATTGTATCCTATCAGTTGCGCACACTCATCATCTTACTATCAAGCCGCCCTTATCAAAAGCTTTTTTTTTTTTTTTTTTTTTGGAGTAATCCATCCACCCTACCCATTAACACGGCTAAAATCCTTGTTCCAGTGTTTATCATCAAATAAAGTTCCGAAATCCTTTGTAATAAACTGTAATGTAATTTAACAATCTACCAACATGGTTGTATATGCGGTGAATGTTATTGTTCAATCTATAGGTCATACAGCGCCGGTGTTCCAAATATGACACTCCTCCTTGATTTAACATCTCATAAGTTATTATTGTCAGCAGCGCTAAAGGATAGCGCTTGGAAGTGAATGTCTTATCGCCCAATTTAAAACACATGCCACATTTGAGCTAGTATTCATTCCTTTATTTATTTCCCATCCTCATGTTAGCTGGCATGTGTCAGAATTAAAATGGAATTTTGCTTTTAATTTTAAGTCTTTCAAAATTGCGATATCCTTACTGCACCGAGATAAACTGTTAAATATATCATAAAGAAGACATTTACAATGCAGGGGATAAGAGAATAACAAGGAACACCTTAACAATAAACACAAGGAAAACCTAACAATAAACAAAATAAACCCAAACCACAATCAAAACCAAATAAACTAGGCCCATGACCTATGTAGACCAACACAGTACTCCAAATATTTCCCCATTAAAATTTAAGCCTTTTTGTGTAGAGCACCATTGATTTCTAATCATTGACCTAATTTTATCCTTAATTTAATCCCAATCACGAATGCCCACTTGATACTTTACTTGGTGTTCTTTTGATAAAAAGTGCCCCCCTTGCAATGTCGTTTTTATTTGTTGTTTTTAACTCTAAGTGATTCAAATCTTTGACTTATCCTTACATGTGTCCTTGTATAGTCTTATGTCATAACCAATCAATAATTCCTCCTAAATTTAAAATCTGCAATCATAATTTAATTTTATCCAATTCTACAATGTATGTTCTCTCTTACTCTCACATTTTTATGAGGGCTGGGCACTTTCCTCGTTGGACGAGTTTCTGACCACAACCCTCAGATTATTCTATCATTTCTAATTTTTACATTTAACAATCCAAATCTGATAAACCATTGTCTAGCACACCGTTTCCGTGGACCAATTTAACGCAATTCCATCCTTTATAACGAACTGATACACAAAGACAAACATGCACATAAACAAACACACGGGCCCACAACATAGACATGACAATCTTCCCAGCTGATACAAGGGTGGGGGGGGGAGGCAACTGAAGTGCGGAGAGCCTCGCCACCAATGTAACCCCCCACCTCTGTCCAAAATATGCATTTGTGCCCACCTGACCGTTTGGCCCAAACTTTAGAGCCGCACCCTTTTGAAAACAAAAATGGTTACAGTTTAACCCCACCACACAATGGGATATAACCTTCATGCTAATTAAATATACATTCTTTATCAAATTCTTGTTAAGCCATTTTTCTGACTCCAACTCTCATGCAAAATCAAAATAAAATCAACAATTTTATACAAATCAACTTATTGTTCTTCATGAACCACAAATCATCACTTCCATCCCATGAACAGCACCACAACTAATCACTCACTTCTTCAGCTGCGCCGCTGTCCCATCTGACAGCCAAGCCTGCTTTCCACACAATATCATCATAGACACACTTCAACAATTATGTAGCGACCTGGTTAACCCAGTTACCCTTCGCCCTAGACAACAATATAAGTCTCTAAGGTCGCACTATTGAGGTCGCCAGGCATCCGTCCTGCTATATCAGCGATGCCTTCACCATTTTTTTTATTATTATTTTTTTTTTCACGAGTCCCCGACTCGCATTGGTGGCCTGGCCGATCCAATCGACCCCGACCTTAGGCAACAGTATAAGTTCCTAAGTGTCTACTACTGAGGCCACTCAGGTGCCCATATGCTAGTCACTGGCATCCCACAACTTCCAGCGATGTGAGCGCCCTTTGCTGATCAGACAAAGTCCTCACCACCTTTCTCTTAATTCACCACGACTCGGACATCCCAGATGTCCCTCGCCTTAGACAGCCCTATAATGTTCTAAGGTCACACTATTGGAGTCGCTCGGCATCCGTACTGCTATATCAGCGACGCCTTCACCTGTTTTTGTATTTTTAATTTTTTCCACAAATCACTTTTACCAAGTTCCACACAAACACACACTTCTATACAACCACCATTCCTGAACACAGAGCTGAAATTATTAATTTTTGTATTCCGCTTTCACTCCACAATATTGCTGAACTGGGAGAGAGAAAAAAAGTTTCCCCCTTACCTTTTGTGCCGATCGGACTGCAATACTGTTGAGCAAGAGCGGAGAACGAAGAATCCTTTCTGAAGAAATCACGTCGGATGGTCACCATTTGTTGGATTTTGTCCACAATTTAGGGAGCGCGTTATCTGCGCCTCACGGCAAAAGCCTTTGCCAATCACCTGTTCTCCAATTTACTCACTGCGTGCTCGTTTGATTTCTTCAGATTTAGGAAAATGCAAAGACACTGAAGCAGAAATTAGACTTAGACAGATTGGTTGAGTTCAATCACAATTCTTGTTCAAAAAGCTCTGTTTTCAGGAAAGTACAATACAGCGCTGGGCCCTTCAAGAGCGGAAAGTCTCCATTCAGAAAAGGCAAAGTCCAAGGTTGTTAGATCAGTTTTATATTCAGTAGCACATTGTGGGCTGGGATTGATGGGCGATGAGTCTTCGGGGTGGGGCAAGTTCGAAGGAGAGTCTGCTTCCATGGGAGTGGTGCTGGTTATGGGCGATTCGGTGTGTTGGTGGGGGGCTGTTGGTGTGTGTGTGTGTGTGTGTGTGTGTGTGTGTGCGTGTGTGTGTGTGTGTGTGTGTGTGTGTGTGTGTGTGTGTGTGTGTGTGTGTGTGTGTGGAGGGGGCTGTTGTCTTCCATCCCGTCTCTCGGCCTTGGCGATCATCTTTGGCCGAGTTCTCGGGTGGCTCCTTCTGGCACCCACTGGTTTTATCTCCACGTGACCTTCCTGTGAACATTCTTCTCCAATCTTGGACATACACTGTCGTACCGCATTCAACCGTATCTTTTCTTTGTTAGGCAAACTATTTCCCTCTGTGCAGAGCGTTCAGTAGTAATCAAAAACTGGCGTCTAGCATTAGTCAAAACATAAGATACAATCAAGTACTGAACAGTCAAGACGACTCTGGCCGTGTCCATGATTCAGAGAAAAAACATCAGGCATGCATTCCACAGTTCCTTAAGGGTCATTAAGCTATTTAGGCAATATATCAAAAGTCATTTGTTATTTCAAAGTCCTCAGAAATATATATATCAGATCAGTTATAGTATCAGTTAAGTTATAAAAACCTTTCTCATCACCACTTATCAAAAATGTCTAGTTATGTCTTCTTTATTGATTTGGTGTGTAGGTATAATTATATGCTTCAAATGTTTCTTTTATTTATTTAATATGTGAATATACTTGTCTGCTTATGTACTTTATTCAATGAGGTTTGAGCATATCTGTTTTTGTAGCGAGGCAGGACTTTTTGTATTTCGACCTCATTCCTTCAGGACCCTCCTCTCCCGCACCCCTGAATAGACCTTACTGGGGAGACTGAGTAGTGTGATTCCCCTGTAATTGGAACACACCCTCCGGTCCCCCTTCTTAAAGAGGGGAACCACCACCCCAGTCTGCCAATCCAGAGGCACTGTCCCCGATGTCCACGCAACGTTGTAGAGGCGTGTCAGCCATGACAGCCCCACAACATCCAGAGCCTTTAAGACACATATGTCAGAGTTACGGCCCGCGGGCCAGATCCGGCCCGCGAATTGATTATCTATGGCCCCCTGGATGATATTTAATTACTATTAGAACCGGCCCGCAGGCCACAGCCGCCCGCTGGTGTTTTGCACGCACCAACACTACATTTCCCACAATGCAACGGTAGCCCGCGATGTCCCTGCAGCTCGCACAAGCGGCTTCATTATTCATCAGTAGTCAGAGCAGAGTTCAGCTTTCTGATACCCCCCTCCTCAAAAATGGCTAAACGTAAGGTGGACGCTGAGAACTGGGGGTTTCAGGCCAGGTGGGAGGCAGACTACATGTTTACGGAGGTAAGAGGCAAACCTGTGTGTCTTCTGTGTGGAGAAAATGTGGCTGTAATGAAAGAATTAAATTTAAGAAGGCACTATCAAACGTCTAAGAAACACACAGACAAAGACAAGAATATGGAATATGAACAAAAGCTACAGAAGGTGGAAGAATTAAAACGAGGCCTTAAGTCCAGACAGGATATGTTCACGTATGCTAAATCACAAAGCGAGGCTGCTGTCAAGGCTAGCCTTATTGTGGCAAAAGAGATCGCAAAATCCTTTGCATAAGGAGACTTTATCAAAAACGGGTTTTGAGCCTCAGGGCCTAACCCCGAACATTGATGAACTTGTACAAAAGATGAGACACCTCTAAGTATCAGGCTCGGCCTCAGACAAGTGAGCATCACAGAGCAGTAATGTATTTTCCGTTTTTTAATTCGGTTACATTTTTACATTTGTTTCTACAAGACGTGATTTTTCTTTGAAGAAAGTATTGCTTTGTCTGTGTGCTGTAAATTTTTGCATTTTATTTATTTATATTTATTTTTCAGTTAAATGGACTAAGGGAAAATTGCAGATAAGAGCCATGAGAAAGAATACAACTGATTTGATTAATTTTTTTATTTTACGATTTGAAAGCAATGATCGGTAGATCATAGAGCATCACAATAATAAACTTTCAGTTTACAATGCATGCACTTTTATTTATGCATTTATCTTGATATTAAGAAACACATTGTCACGGTCGGGTGGAGCATGGAGCAGGACGACCAAGTGCAGCTTGGACCAGGATTTATTGAAGCAACTCAAAAGGCAAACTGACATGACTTAACAAACAATAACTTGACTGACTGACCGGGACGTGAAACAAGAAGACAGCAGGACATGACGGCATCAAGACAGTACGACAACCCCGAACGACAGCAACCAATGATCCGACAGGGAGTGAGGGGCAGACAGGACTTTTATACACAACAGGTAACGAGAGGCAGGTGGGAACAATCACACTGATCATGGGCACACAGGAGAGGAGGGGCGAGCACACAGACAGAAACCAAGACAACAGACACATAGTGGAGCAGTTGGGGACGAGACGTGACACACATTTTGTTTTTAAAACAATTTAATTTTTTGCTGTTTGGCTGTTGAAAATGTTTTCCCTTGAAGTTACTGACAGAGCCATAACAAAATATTGTCATATTCATTTAATCATTAAATAATGTACACTGTGTTAGGTCTTAGTTCAATAGGCTATGTGCAATCATTCCGATATATTTTAATAAACATTGAACCAGTCCGGCCCTCGGCTTGTAGCAAATTTGTTTTTTTGGCCCTCGGTGTGTTTGACTTTGACATCCCTGCTTTAAGAACTCCGGGCGGATCTCATCCACCCCCGGGGCCTTGCCACCAAGGAGTTTTTTAACTACCTCAGTGACTTCGACCCCAGATATTGGAGAATCGGCCTCAGAGTCTCCAGGCCCTGCTTCCTCAATGGAAGGCGTGTAGGTGGAATTGAGGAGGTCTTCGAAGTATTCTCCCCACCGACTGACGACGTCCCGAGTCGAGGTCAGTAGCACGCCATCCCCACTGTAAACAGTGTTGACGTTGCACTGCTTCCCCCTCCTGAGACGCCGGATGGTGGACCAGAATTTCCTCGAAGCCGTCCGGAGGTCATTCTCCATGGCCTCACCAAACTCCTCCCACGCCCGGGTTTTTGCCACAGCAACCGCCGAAGCCGCGTTCCGCTTGGCCATCCGGTACCTGTCAGCTGCCTCCGGAGTCCCGCAGGTCAAAACGGCCCGATAGGACTCCTTCTTCAGCTTGACGGCATCCCTTACCGCCGGTGTCCACCAGCAGGTTCGGGGATTGCCGCCACGACAGGCAACGACCTTACGGCCACAGCTCCGGTCGGCCGCCTCAACAATGGAGGCGCGGAACATGGTCCACTCAGATTCAATGTCCTCCGTGTTAGAGATTTGCTCACTCCAACTTATTTTGCAAGAACCACACGGGAGACAAGTAAGTCCTTTTGGACACCTGCAGGTGGAGAGTCCATTCGTCGCTGTGCGTGCAGCGATGATCGAAATGGAGGTCTGACTCAGGCCTCGTGCAGGAGCATTTTTATTGAGAGAAACAGAGTGGGGGTTGAGAGTGGGGGTCAGAGTAGACAAATGGCCGAAGCCCCTGGCTGATCAAAGCACAGCAGGGGGTCCTTCACGATGTTGTGTGAAGAAAACAACTTTGATTGCTTCCTCTGCAGCTAGTCAATCAGTTCAAAAGATCTTAGCACTTTGTTCTACTACTTTTGTTAAGACAGGACAGGCGAGTTTAATTATTACAGGTTACATTCCAACATAATCATAGGATCAAGATAACCTGGAAAACCCTAACACTCCGCCTCCCCCGGGACGTGGGAAAAGCTCTGCCCGAGGTGGGAGTTGAAGCTCTTCCTGACAGGAGATTCTGCCAGACGTTCCCAGCAGACCCTCACAGAGCGTTTGGGTCTGCCAGGTAGGACCGGCATCTTCCCCCACCATCGGAGCAAACCCACCACCAGGTGGTAATCAGCTGACAGCTCCGCCCCTCTCTTCACCCGAGTGTCCAAAACATGCGGCCGCAAATCCGATGACATGACTACAAAGTCGATCATCGAACTGCGGCCTCGGGTGTCCTGGTGCCAAGTGCACACATGGACACCCTTATGTTTGAACATGGTGTTCATTATTGATCACGCCCTTCCATCTCTCACTGTCATTGCCCACGTGAGCATTGAAGTCACCCAGTAGAACGATGGAGTCCCCAGAAGGAGCACTCTCCAGCACTTCCTCCAGGGACCCCAAGATGGGTGGGTACTCTGAGCTTCCGTTTGGTGCATAGACACAAACAACAGTCAGGACCCGTCCCCCCACCCGAAGGCGGCGGGAGGCTACCCTCTCGTTCACCGGGGTGAACCCCAATGTGCAGGCGCCCAGCCGGGGGACAATAAGTATACCCACACCTGCTCGACGCCTCTCACCGTGGGCAACTCCAGAGTGGAAGAGAGTCCAGCCCCTCTCGAGAGGGCTTGTACCGGAACCCAAACTGTGCGTGGAGGCTAGTCCGACTATATCTAGTCGGAATATTTCAGCCTCGCACACCAGCTCGGGCTCCTTTCCAGCCAGAGAGGTGACATTCCATGTTCCAAGAGCCAGCTTCTGCAGCCGGGGATCAGACCGCCAAGGTCCCTGCCTTTGGCTGCCGCCCAACTCACATTGCACCCGACCCCTTTGGCCCCTCCCACAGGTGGTGAGCCCATGGGAAGGGGGACCCATGTTTCCTTTTCGGGCTATGCCCGGCCGGGCCCCATGGGCGAAGGCCCGGCCACCAGACGCTCGCCTTCGAGCCCCGCCTCCAGGCCTGGCTCCAGAGGGAGGCCCCGGTGACCCGCGTCCGGGCGAGGGAAAACTAAGTCCATTTATTTTAATCATCATAGGGGGCTTGGGTGAACCGTGCTTTGTCTGGCCCCTCACCTCGGACCCATTTGCCATGGGTGACCCTACCAGGGGCATGAAGCCCCCGACAACATGGCTCCTAGGATCATAGGGGCACGCAAACCCCTCCACCACGATAGGGCGACGACTCACGGAGGGGGCAAGTCGTATCATTGTATTTAATCGTATTTATATATTTATCCTGAATGTATTGATTATTTATATAAATGTATCATTTATTTATATAAATGTATTATTTATTCATTTATTTATTAATATAAAGGCCGGTCCGCGAAAATATTTCTGACACGTGACTGGTCCGTGGTGTCAGGCTGGGGACAAGGCGGAGGACTCGGATGCAGAGTCGTTTCTTTCTTGGATTTATTCCAGCAAGCACACTGATCAAAAGTACAAATCAAAGCGCCTCTTGCGAGGGAAAACACGTGGCAAAAAGTACAAACAAAAGGCGTCGCACTGAGGCGAGACAAAAAGGCTATGGGGATCACAGTACTAACCAAAGGCGTCGCTCGGGGGTGAGACAAAAAGGCAATGGGGATCAACGCACTAACACAGGCGTCGCTCTGTGGCGAGACAAAAAGGAGGGGTCTTACTGAGAGCTCGGACGTCAAGGAATCGCTGGTGGTCGGGACGAGGCAAGACACACTGGCACAAGACAAGGGGAAGACACGGACTAAATACACACAAAAGGGCGGGGACACAGGTGCTGACAATTAGTGTCAATTACGCAGGTGCACACAATCGGGATCAGGGAAGACAAGACAACCAAACACCGAGGAAGGAAACACGAACTGAAACGGAAGGGATGACAAAATAAAACCGGAAGTAAAGTTATGACATTGACGAGACAAAAAACCGGAAAAATAAACGCGACCGCATGACAGAACCCCCCCCCCCCCCCCTAGGGCCGGATCCCAGATGGCCCAGGAGCTTCAGGGTGAGCCGCATAAAAGTCCTCAAACAGTCCCGGGTCCAAAATATAACTAGGCGGCACCCATTGCCGCTCCTCCGGCCCATAACCCTCCCAGTCCACCAGGTACTGCCAGCCCCGGCCTCTTCTGCGCACGTCCACCAGTTCCTTCACGGTGTAGGCCGTCCCACCTCCCACAGTCCGCGGAGGCGGGGGCGGCGCAGGGTCCGGCACCAATGGACTGTCCAAACCAAAAAAGGCTGCTGTGCACCCTCCAACCAATGTCTCCATTCTTCCAATGCCAGTTTTACTGCCAACAGTTCGCGATCCCCCACATCATAATTCTGTTCGGCGGGCGTCAGCCGTCGAGACAGGAACGCGCACGGATGTAGCTTGTTGTCGCTCTTGGCTCTCTGTGATAGGATGGCCCCTACTCCTCGATTGGAGGCGTCCACCTCCACCACAAACTGTCGCGACGGATCAGGAAGCGTGAGGATGGGAGCGGTGCTGAAGCGGTTCTTTAGCTCCTGGAAGGCCGCCTCCGCCGACCAGCGGAAGGGGACCTTAGGAGACGTGAGCGCGTGCAAGGGAGCCGCCGTAGCACTGAAGCCCTTGATGAACCGCCGATAAAAATTGGCAAAGCCCAGGAATTGCTGCACCTTTCTGCGTGAGTCAGGGGTAGGCCATTCCGTAACCGCGCTGACTTTCGCCGGGTCCATCTCAACTTTGCCCGGGGCCACGATGAAGCCGAGAAAAGATACGGTGTTCTTGTGGAATTCACTTTTCTCGGCCTTTACGTATAGCTGGTGTGCAAGGAGACGTCGCAGCACCGTCTCGACGTGAATCCTATGGGTCTTCAGATCCGGGGAATAAATCAAAATATCATCCAAATATACGTATACAAAACGGTCCAAACAGTCTCTCAAAACATCATTTATCATGGCCTGAAACACAGCGGGAGCATTGGTGAGGCCAAATGACATGACTAGGTATTCGAAGTGTCCTCGATGGGTGTTGAACCCTGTCTTCCATTCGTCCCCTTCCCGGATGCGCACTAGATGGTATGCGTTGCGCAAATCTAACTTTGTAAACACACGGGCTTGCTGTAGTTGGTCGAACACGGTCGACATCAGTGGGAGCGGATACCGGTTCTTGATTGTGATCTGATTGAGAGGACTATAATCAATACAGGGACGTAGGGTGCCGTCCTTCTTGCCCACGAAAAAGAACCCTGCCCCCGCAGGCGACGATGATGGTCGAATCAGTCCTGCTTGCAGGGAGGAGTCTATATATTCGTTCAAGGCTTGCTTTTCAGGTCCCGAAAGAGAATAAAGCCTCCCCTTGGGTATAGTTGAACCCGGCAGGAGTTCAATGGCGCAATCATACGGACGGTGGGGAGGTAGGGAGGTAGCCTTGGCCTTGCTGAATACCTCGGCCCATGGGTGGTAACACGCAGGGACCCCGGTTAAGTCTGGGGTTTGCGCGTCTAGAGCAGGAGGCACAGCGCGGGTTAGACCTGATACAGGAATCATGACAGTCGGGCCCCCATCCCGTTATTTCCCCTGATCCCCAGTCTATAGCGGGGTTGTGGCGTTGAAGCCATGGATACCCGAGAATGAGAGGGTTCATTGGAGAGGTCACGACATGTAGCCTTATA
This sequence comes from Syngnathus scovelli, assembly GCF_024217435.2. Taxonomy (NCBI): domain Eukaryota; kingdom Metazoa; phylum Chordata; class Actinopteri; order Syngnathiformes; family Syngnathidae; genus Syngnathus; species Syngnathus scovelli. The sequence continues at coordinate 8,546,498 of NC_090849.1, read as the reverse complement.
TTCTCCTGGTGGGGACCTATCGACAGCGAGACTGGTTCTGTTATGTGAGTTATTTCAAAAAGTGCCTGTCCATTGAGTGCCTTAGCTTTCACGAGAGTGTTCAGCAGCTCAGTCTTTACCCCCCACCGGCGAGCAAATGCCCAGTCTATCAAGCTTTCATCCGCTCCTGAGTCTATTAGTACTTCAAGTTCTATTTCTTTTCCCAACTGTGTAATCCTGCCCTTGGGGAGCACTCGCCCCGGGGACAGAGCCGCAGAGAAGGCGCTTACCTTTAGGGTCCTCCTCACTGGACAAGAGAGAAGGAGGTGTCCGAGCTCACCGCAGTAGTAGCATCTTCCCTCTCGGCGTCGCCGTAACTTCTCGTCCTCTGTTAACTTAGCTCTGCCCAACTGCATCGGTTCTGGCTCCTGGCGCTGCCGATCCCCGTCCAGCCTGGCGTGGTGAACGTCTAGGACGGCAGGGCCGGCTACTGCGACGAAGGCGGGGGCGTTCCTGCTTCGGTGCTTCCTCCACTCTTGCAGACGGTTGTCTGTGCGTATAGCCAGAGCGATGAGGGCGTCGAGGTCGGTGGGAAGGTCTAGGGGGATTAGCTGATCCTGTATGGATCCAGAGAGGCCCCGGAGGAAGATGTCATATAGTGCCGTCGCGTTCCAACCGCACTCCGCGGCCAGCGTGCGGAAACGGATGGCGTAGTCTCCGACGGTGTCTTGTCCCTGGACTATCTGACAGAGTTGGCGAGCCTTTTCTCGGTCAGCGGAGATTGGATCGAACACCGTTCGCAGAGCCTCGATGAAAGCGGGGAGAGAGTGACAGGAGATGGAATCCCTGGCCCATTCCGCGGTGGCCCACGTGCGGGCCCTTCCCGTCAGGTATGATACCATGTAGGCCACCTTGGAGCGCTCGGTGGGGAAATCTGCTGGGGACCTCTCAAAGTGCATCCCGCATTCTGTAATAAATGCCTGGCTAAGGCCGGGTTCACCGGAGTAGCGCTCTGGAGGAGCCAGTCTGGCACCGCCGGTCATGGGAGCTATGGCAAGGGGAGTAACTGGGGAAGCAGCGGGTGTACTGGAGGTCGCTGCTGGTCCCGCGTTTAAGAGCGAGAGCACGTCCTGCATTTGCTGACCCAGCTTTGCTACTTGGGTGGCGACCGCTCCTCTGAAGTCTTCTTGACACTTAGCGAGTCCTCGGATTTCTTCACCCAAGTCGCCCACTTGCTTCTGGTGCTGGGCGAGCTGTGAGGCATGGGAGCGCACTGCGGCGCACAGGTGCTCCGACTCTGCCGAGTCCATGTCTGGCCAGTGTGTACTGTCAGGCTGGGGACAAGGCGGAGGACTCGGATGCAGAGTCGTTTCTTTCTTGGATTTATTCCAGCAAGCACACTGATCAAAAGTACAAATCAAAGCGCCTCTTGCGAGGGAAAACACGTGGCAAAAAGTACAAACAAAAGGCGTCGCACTGAGGCGAGACAAAAAGGCTATGGGGATCACAGTACTAACAAAAGGCATCGCTCGGGGGCGAGACAAAAAGGCAATGGGGATCAAGGCACTAACAAAAGCATCGCTCTGTGGCGAGACAAAAAGGAGGGGTCTTACTGAGAGCTCGGACGTCAAGGAATCGCTGGTGGTCGGGACGAGGCAACACACACTGGCACAAGACAAGGGGAAGACACGGACTAAATACACACAAAAGGGCGGGGACACAGGTGCTGACAATTAGTGTCAATTACGCAGGTGCACACAATCGGGATCAGGGAAGACAAGACAACCAAACACCGAGGAAGGAAACACGAACTGAAACGGAAGGGATGACAAAATAAAACCGGAAGTAAAGTTATGACATCGACGAGACAAAAAAACGGAAAAATAAACGCGACCGCATGACATGTGGCGCAAAAAATGTTGGGGACCACTGGTCTAGAGGACGTTATTCAGAGCGTGTCAAAATGTAATGTTGAAAAGTTTTGTAATAGCAACTTCCATGTTACTTTTGTGTATTACTTTGGAAGCGAATGTGAGCGATAAACACCTGCCGGCCAGTCCCTCTGCCATGCGGAGGGATTGACCGTTCTATGTTCAAAACCTGTGTGTCTATGTGTTTCCGACAAGTACGTGTTTTGAATGCACCCAAGTGCATTCTTACTAGATTGAATCTGTAGAAATTCGCCTGGACAGTCGGAAGGGCGGTTATGGGGAGCGGTGGATTTTCCACATCCCCGCCGGCCTTACATGGCTTGCCCCTGATGTCAAGCGAGGAGAGCAGGCTGAGTTGGAGCACCTTAAATGGGGTGGCGACTCTGAACTGATGACTTCAGCAACACAACTTGAGACGTCCCATGGCCCACCAAGACCATCGGTTGTCCTCGTTTTGAGACAGGGTAATACCCTGTCGCACCACCTGGCCTCTGGTTCACATCGCTTGGCGCCATCTGGACGGATCACGATGCTTCACGTCCCACTGGCGGTGTGGCCGGTGTGTGGCTGTGGACCTGGCTCGTTGTCCTGTGTCCGTAGACTTCTACACCCGAGTAGAGGGACCCGAAGCTGCTCCTGTCATGGCTGTGCAACCCTCCCCTCGGCGCGGAGGACTTTGCCTTGGACATTGGTCCGGTGACGGCTTCTTCTTCAAGCCATTGCTGAAGGGGTCGACAACGCCGATGTCGACAATGTCGACGACGTCGTCGACGGTGTCGTCGTCGAGGTCGATGACAGCAGACGGCAGCGACGAGGACATCAGCATCTGTCACGGTGGCGTGTTCATTCAGGACCGCGTGGAGAACCCATTATTATGGTTAAGTATCATTATGTGTTAAGTTGATCATTACTAGACAACATATATGTGTTATTAATGTTGCAATGTTTTATCCAACCTGTATTTGAACAGAATTCGGATTTGGAACAAAAGGAGAACTGATCACTCGACTTGTTCAACCAAATAGCATTTTAGACCTTTTGTCTCCTCTTTTGCTCTGAGATTGGTGAGTGGAATTATTGTTGTTTGTTCGACTTGTAATTCTTTTTCTTGCTTATTCTATAAATTTCTTCTTAATCCTTAATTCGGTTATCGATTATTTCGTATTAACTATGTTGCGCATGGATTTATATGCAGTAATTAGAACTTTAAATTTTCTTTATTTCCCTATCATAGTCATTCTTTGAATTCGTTCAATTCTTTTTAAAATGAACACAGCTTTAATCCTTAACATCAGGTATTGTCAGATCTGTTTTGAAATAGTTATCTTAAGCTCAGCTAGGGCAAATGCACGCTTGTGTAAATAACGAATCCCTGAGGTCTTAACAAAGACATCTAAATATATCCGAGATTTAACAAAAGCCCCAAATCAGACAGAAGAGAGCCACCAGATTCCTTCAGAATTAATTTAATAAAGGTGGTTAGCAACTCAACACAGGGATGTGAAGCTGCTCCAGACCTTTTTAACTGTATCATTGACCATTTGATGGAACGGATATGTGCGTGTATTCCAGGGGTTAAACTAGGCAGTTATAGCCTCACTGATCTGGAATACGCAGATGACGCTACGCTATTTTGCTCCACCCCTGATCAGTTGAAAGAAGCCTTGGAAATCTACCAAGAGGAAGCCAACAAGCTGGGTCTGAAGGTCAGCTGGCCCAAAACGAAACTGATTCTGTCTGCGGGAACGCACCCAACAGCCCCCAGCATCCCCCAGCATCCGACCTGGCAGCACAACGTCGGCTGCACTGGTGTGGCCATGTCAAAAGACTCCCCCCTGAACACCCGACTCATGGTATCCTCAATTTCCAACCCAAAATTGCCGGCTGGAAACGACACCGCGGTGCCCCCCCCCCACTTGATGGATCGATGCCGTCACCTGGGCCTGTCACTAGCTGAAACTGAGCCCCTAGCACTGGACCGAACCAACTGACGAAGACTAACTAAACTAATTGGCTCTACGCATGGCGACACTCCCGTCGCTGAGCAAGAGAACTGATGATGATATGGTTAGCAACTCGGACGAGTCTCTTCACTTTCAGCTCATTTAACCCTTTAATGGGAAGCCAGTCGCATAAATATAATAAGTGCAGATTTGACAATCTGGCATAGAGAGAATGGCATTCTATATATAAGCACAGCACTAACACAAATGACAGATGATTGGCTCATGAATAGGAATGACAGACTGGTTGGGGCGGTAATGTTAAATTTCAGCACTGCTTTTAATGTCATTGATCATGAGCTGTTGTTTTGTGATCTTAGGTGTTATGACTTTAATTCAGCTGCTTTGTCCTGGATGACAGTTACCTATCAGGCCAAAGGTGGAATGTTTTTTTCAATGGCAGCTTTTCGAATTGCATTGCAAACCCCTCAAGGGAGTTCCAGAAACCCATTATTTTCTTTATTCACAAATGATTTCCCATTATTAAAGTAAGCCACAATGATTATGTATGTCGATGATTCCACAATGTACAGTACAGTTTACACACGGAAATTAAATAACACTTCAATCTGAACTTGAAGCAGCAGTAGACTATTGGATTGTCAAGACCAAACTGGTGCTGAATGTTGATAAAACAAAATGCATGGTGTTTGGGTCTCAATGTACGTATACTGATCCTCAGTTGAGTTAAACACTTTCTGTGAAGACAGTGAAACAAGTGAAAGAGGCAAAGCTGCTGGCCATTATGCAGGAACCTAACCTTAAGTGGACTAAACATGTTGGTAATAAAGTAGCAAAAATTGGAAAAAGTATTTCTGCAACTTGGAAATGTTCCAAGTACATCCAATATCCTGAAAAGAAGTGATTCAAGCACAAGTTGACACACCATAAGGACTGCCCAGTAATGTTGTCATCTGTTTTAAATGAAGATGTGTGAAAACTGCAAATACCTAAAAATAATACCGCTGTTTCCCAGGTTAGCTCTAAATCTGTACTAGCCTTAGTGGCGCTAAACATGACTAAACTCTGGCTGGTTTAATCAGTTTTCCATCCATCCATTTTCTGTACCGCTTGTCCCCACAGGGGTTGCGGTCGTGCTGGAGCTTATCCCAGCAGTCATCGGGCCGTAGGCGGGGGACACCCTGAACCGGTTGCCAGTCAATTGCAGGGTACACAGAGACAAACAGCCATCTGCACTCGCACTCACACCTAGGGGCAATTTGCAGTGCTCAATCAGGTTACTACGCATGTTTTTGGGATGTGGTAGGAAAACGGAGTGCCCCGAGAACACCCATGCAGGCACGGGGAGAACATGCAAACTCCACACAGGGAGGGCTGGAGTTGGAATCAAACCGGCACCCTCTGAACTGTGAGGCGAACGTACTAACCAGTGCGTTACCGAGCCGCCCTTCATCAGTTTTTGATCGCCTCAATTATTATTTTTTCCATTTTGCCTGTGCCCAAGTTCAGTCCTCAAGAGCCCCTATCCAGCCTGCTTTAGATGCATCCCTACTGCAACACACCTGATTCAAATAATCAGGATCTTTATCAGGCTTTTCCAAAGCTTGCTGATGAGCTGATCATCACCCCAAGAAGGCTAGCTATTGCTGAAGCAAAAGATCATAGGGATCCGAACCAACAATAAACAATACATCATCAATGTGGTGACACTTGTGAGAATGAACAAAAAGGAAGAACTTTTATGTTGCTTACGACAGTAAAGGAAAAGAAGAAAAATTAGGTGGTTCTCTCGTCCTTTAAATATGAATAAAAAACATTGAAGTGGAGTATAATTTACTTGAGACCAAAGCATGGAATGGATGAACGAGTACATTTTAAATATTCTCGGTTGCCTGCCTATTGCTTTGATAATTGAATTGCCTATTCAAGATGGCGGCGCGTGCACACGCAGCGGCCACTCTCTGTCCCGTTCGGTGTTTTGTGAGTGTTTACTGAGTGTTTGTCTGGCAGTTTTGTGTGTATTCGTCTCGTGTGATACGTCGTGCTACTAGTGCGGCGGGCATGTTCTGCTCAACATCGGCGGAAGTGGGTTTTATGGCGTTCTGGACTTTGGTGTGGAGAGATTTGCTGCTGGTGTTAGCGCTCGGACTGGTTCGTCATGGAGCGACGCCGGACTGGCCTGCTCTTCCTCCCCCGGTTGGACTGCGTCCTGAGCTCGGACTGCTCCGTCCTGGAGCATTGTTGGGATGCGTCGGCAGCGGGTCTGCGAGGCAGCGGAAGAGGGGCCAGCGCGGAGACGTCGGGCCAGGCTTGCGGCCAACCCAGCTCGCCCATCCGTGCCTTCCATTCTCCTGGCGTACGTTCGTTCGCGGGACGACAAGATGGGTTGCGTTCGCCTGATAGGATCCACGAACCGGACAGTGCGTGCCTGCTGTGTGCTCGTGTTCACAGTGGCCTGGTTGACTGTCATCTTACCGGACTCTGCTGTGCATCGGGAGCGGCTAGCGTGCTATCACGCTTATTGTTCATTGATGTTGACTTCTTATGTTATTTTTCCTGTGTTGTTTACTTGTATGTGCGTTGTGAACTCTGTCTTGTCACCCTGGGATAGTGAGAAACGTAATTTCGATCTCTTTGTGTGTCTTGACATGCGGAGGAATTGACAATAAAGGAGACTTTGACTTTGACTTTGACTTTTTTCTGCATCGCATTCGACACTACATTAACCACGCAGGGACAAATGCTTGCCCTGTAAGATTGTACTGTAATAAAGACTTGCTGTCACTTTCTCTTTGCTCACATCAGGAAATAGACAGCAAAGCATAACATGTTGGGAGCTACAGTCTAGCACACTGTCTCTCTCTCTCGTTCTCTCACACACGCACACTTGCACTCACGCATGCACACACGTATCGTATATAAATTTAATGTTTAATCATCTGATACTATATGTTTACTCCACCACAGTATGCTTACTCTACAAGTTTAGAGGAGTGCTGTAAGTCATTGTGTTTCATTTGACTGATTGTTAAGTGAATTATTAAATGTGCCATATTTCCAAGTAGTGTTGTACTATTAAGCCAACAGTGGTGTATGTGAAGTTGTCATAGACAGTACTCTGTTATTTGAGTCACTTAGCTCATCTAGTGAAGTGTTGGTTGGCACTAGGGGCTGTGCACAGACAAGGCCCCCATTATGCTTTGACAGCATAGGCTCACAGGGAGTTTCGACTTTGGCCAGCACTTATAAATGTAACTATTCTTACTTATGAAAACATAACCTTGTCTTAGGGATAGTGAGTGTAAAAGCTAATAACTGTCTGTATTATTGCCCTATTTGGGGTTGTGAGCGGGCTGCAGCCTTCCCAGTTTTCCTTAGCCGTGAGGCGGAGTGCACCTAAGACTGGCTGGCCATCAGTCCAAGGGTACATATAAACAAATACGCAGTCAGGCTCAAATTCACACCTTAGACATATCGATGAACTACAAGTTTCAATTGCCTTAGAAAGTCATGAAAATCCATGTAATAAAATTCATACAGTGCTAGAAATGAGAATCAGGAAATTGGGGGGGGCTTCTTCTGGTGAATGTTTGGTCACTATCTTACTTTGGCCAATGTAAGCAGGCTATAGGAGGCCAAAAGTGAAAATAAGGTCTTCAACCTATCATCTAATGAACTCCACAGTACACAACAATGCTAGTAAACCTGTTTTAGAGATGCCACAGATTATGACTTTTTAACCCGAACAAAATATATTTATAACCAAAACAAAATGGAAAAAGTTTATGTTGGAAGAGGGAAAGAAAGAGCTTGGAACATTTCCAAAATGCCAGTCTACAGCGAATGAATGATTGTTATTGTTCATTTTATACCTGCAGAAAATGAGAGTGGATGGGGGCGGGGGGGACTCGGATTTCACCTGCCTTCCTAAATCCGTCCCCTCATTGAATTGTCTATTGTAAGAAGCTGGCAAAAATAGAAAGACTGCAAGGCTGGCGTTGTCATAGCTCTATCTTAGCTAAGTGACTTGTACGCTTATGTTTTACGAGTGAGGACAATGGTAAGAATAAATCTCCATAGAACTGTGAATTTAGAGAGTTGTGTAGTTGTTTAGTGGAGAGGGTGCCACACCTCAATTGGCCAAACTCTTTTCTTTTCAATCACATTCACGATTTAGCATTGATGTTTGTTTTGCCCAAAAGTCAGGTAGCAATCTCACAGATGACACAATTGCTTCTACAGAGGGGTTAGTTCCACGAGGTCACGTTCATACTCAGAAGCAAATTGACCCACAAAGCTGTAAAGTTCCCATCGAAGAAAATCATAGGTATGTTATAAAACCCAAGACTTAATCAAGAGGCTCAATTTGTATTTTATGTCCTGGCTCTCAAGTACAACATAGTGAATCACTAAACTAAGAACAGGACTTTTTTTTATTGCAATCAACAAAAGGACAAAGAAAATCATATGTAGGAGCTGTGTTGCCATGTGACTGATCTCAGGTCTGAGAGTGGGGCTAGCTTTAATCAATATTGGGATGGGCACCAGTTGTTTGACCATTGAAGCGGATATTTACAATATTTATACTTCATTACTGCCGTGGCACAACAAGTAACACCTTGAATCTCTGTTAACTTTTCTTTTGGCTCAGATTGATGTAAAATTTTCCTGACAATCCCTCAAATGTCGCTTTAGTATTTTGTCCCTTTTATTTGATGGTTGCTGCTATTGTTGGGGTGTAGTTACTGAGAAAATGTAATTAACCTCACAGGGTGAATAAATTATCTTTTTGTCAAGTCAACAATGTATCAATTCAACCTTGTGCCGGATACACACTTTGGGGTCTATTTTGGTAGACTGGCACCATTGTGCTCGGTGTGAAAATGTGCGTAACGTCATTTACATTATTATTCATGCATCATCATTTCTGTGCGGGATCATTGGTCTAGTTCAGTGTGTTTGTGAATTTGGAAGATGCGCCGCACCAATATATATAGTCATCATAGTTGTCCCTCAGTTCCCGTCTGTCCTCGTTCTTTAAAAGGGCTTCTCTTTAAGACACTGCAGTGACACAAAAAGATGTTTCTCTTTCAGAGACTAAAGTGGCATAATTATTTCTGAATATCAGTTACGTATTGCATGTTTTGTATTGCTAAAAGGAGTGCACAACCACATATAGAAAGTTGCATTACAAACGTTTCATTTTTGCAATAATTTTTGTCAAAATGACAATGAGAAGTACATTCCACAGTTATGTACGGATGTTTAAAAACTTTGAGGCATGTTTCCACCTAGTTCAGATGTTCAGTGTAATTTCTATGCGTAGTAGTGCTGCAGTTCTATCAACTTCTTCTCTAAACAACTGATCAAGATTGGGTCAACGTCAGGGTCAAATTTGTTAGCAAACCAATGACCATCATTGAGGAGCCAACGAAGTTCTGCAGCTCCATAGATGCAAACACTTCTCACATGTACACCTGAGCAGGGTGGATATAAATGCCCTTCTAAATAGTTCCATTTAACAAGTCGTGTCTTACTCTTTAAGTCTGTGACATCTGGCGCTGACCTGGGAATGTGACCTGGTACTCCTGGCATCCTGACAAGGGTGGCCCAAAAGTGTTCATCCGGTGAATAAGTGTCTGCTGACCATGCCAAAAAGTCTTTCACCACTTTGTTGTTGCTTATGTAATTCACAAACTCCCGCGACAGGACAAAATATGCACTCCCAATGAACACCATGATTCCATGTGGAGGAATATCTTTGGCTATAGCGGTTTTCACAGGAATAGTTTGGTACTCATGCAGCACATTCTTTAGCTCATGATGAAAGCTGAAGCGTTGTTTCTTCAGCTTACTGGGGCGACTGGACTCAAGCATGTTGTTGCCATTCAGGTGCTTCAGCTCTCTTACTAGTTCATTGTTGGACTTGAGTGGAAAGTCTTGGCCACAGAGATTGATCACATATTTCCACTTGACCTCTGACCTCAGTAGGTCAGAAAGGCAGTTGAGATCGGCGTTAAGTCTGCTAACATGGGCGTATTTAACAGATTCTAGTTTTGAGACAATGAACACACTTGGGACACAACGAGCGAGGTTCTCCATGGCCTTAATGAATGTTGGAGAAGACTTTTGGTCATAGTGAATGCAGTAGATGTTTTGAGGTGCATAGATGGCATGAAGAATACGCTCCACCATGGGTGCATTTTTATGCACCACCAGGGAATAAGCCAGCGGAAAGTTGTGCTCTACTGCTGAAATTGCAACACCATTATAATGTCTTGTTTTTAAAAAAGTTGGACAGTCCGAGGTCAGACTTAAGGTGGTTTCATCATCCACTGCAACAAGAACTTTTTGTTTTAACTCAAGAGCTTTGCCTATTTCCACTGGGTCAAGTTCGTAGATAGCAGTGCAGTTGACATCATACGTGTGGCTGTGAATTCCAGATAGCTTGCCAGTGATTCCATGGGGGTCAATATAGGTGCTCTCCCACACTGTCACTTTGAGGTAGACCAGCTTCAGCAAACACACTGCCCCCAGAGACACAAGAAACAGGAAGTACCCGTGTCTCACTCTAAATATGGAGCAGCCACATCTTACTTTCATTCTAGAAAAGGTTAAAAAAAGACAAAGATAAACATTTGATCTAATCACGTGCCTACATAGGTCAATGACATACAATCCACCACAAGCTAATATCTTAGCGTGTATATATATGTGTGTATGTGTGTGTGTGTGTATGTGTGTGTGTTTGTGTGTTTGTAAAATCAGTTGTTCTCGACCTTTTTTCTGTGATGGACTGATTCATGGTCTGACTGATATTTAGATAAATGGCGAACATCTGTTAGATTCCTGCGGTGGCTGGTGATAACATGCAATTGGGGGAACGTGTTCGGCTACAGAACTTGTATGTGTTTTTTCTAATATATTTGTGTAGCCAAGTACCAAGTGATAGTGGGGTCGTGGACCAGTGGTCGCAGACCACTGCACGAAGGGGCCTGAGCCACATTCGAGCTTTTTGCCTAGCAGCACCCCTGGCAAGTATACTGTAGATAACCTGGGAAGGGAAACTTCACACAAGGCTGTTAAGACACATGACTTCGTGTTTCTTTATTTGAAACAACAATATTGATCCTAACTTTATGATCACTCATGGCGGAGGGTACAGTAAACAATGTCAGATAAAACGCGGTGAAAACAGACTATGGCTAAATCTTGCATTCTCGTGAATTAGATTGACGTGACAAACTCGACATTTAGACATACCATCAAATGCACTGGTTTTGGGTAGTTGGCAAACAATTTTTGTTGTCCAAAAGAACTCTCAATAGTATGCAAACAAATTTATCGCCATAAATCTGCCTGGCTCACACTTGGTGTTGTTTCTAGTTGTGCATTAAATCATTGCCACTTGAGGTGTTAAATTATCATGATTCACGCCATTACAAAGTCAGTCACTCAATGGTCAGCTTAACCAATATGATATGTAGGTAACACAGTACTTTTACTGAACACCAGTCTTACTCGGATACTTTTTTACAGATCTCCTAATGATTTCATAGGCAACATTAAAAAAACACGCAATGTTAGCTACGGTGCGTAATGACCATATCAAACAAATATGTACATGTACTGTATCGATGCACCCCAAAGAACAAACAAACATACATGTGTGTCCGTGTGTGTGTGTGCTTGCGTGTGTGTACATGTGTAATGCATATAGTACGTATATAGCCGACATATTATTAACATATTATGTAAATAAACAAAAAGAGTAGACTAACCTTGCTTTGTCCTGGAGACTGTGATCCAAACTTTTTCTGTACAACCCTTAATGACACATCAAAATTATGAAATTAAATTTGAAAGATCCACCTCTTAATTACGGAAGCGTGAAGCTAACAAGGGGGAGTAAAAACTTTGACTGGCAAATACGTTAGAACGTTCAAACATACTTGTCAGTTAAAAAGTTTTTACTTCACATTGGAAGTTCCACGCTTTAGTACTTAATGAAACTCAAATGAATTAACATAACAAACCCATATTAGTTATGCGCTTTCTAGGCTGTGACTGATTTAATAGCCTTGAATCTAAGTAGAACTGGAGAAGTGAATCATTCTATTTATATGTCTATGTTACTCACCAACGGACGCTGAAGTTGCTTGTTTACTTTCAAATTTAGCTCGTAACAGACGTGAGAGACGTCATACATGCTGGTCACGTCATGACATTTTTGATCAACTGGTGGAAGAAGACTGAGAATGCCTCCTCTTTCATCTATAACAGCTTCAAACAACAAAGCGTACAGCATGTAAGAATGGAGAAAAAAAATATTGGCTTGTTATGTTTGTAGTATTGTTGATGTTGAGTCTCAGATAATCTGTAAAGTGCTTTGTTAGCTGCAGCTGCAATTGTGCAAATGCTATAAAATAAAGTTGAGTTGATTACTTTTAAATGGATGAATGTATGACATGATAAGTCTCAGAGCACATTTGTAAAATACCAAACAAAGTGAGTTTTGTACTGTTACCTTGATAGATGTCTGTTGGTGTGACAGCACATCGGGAGGCGAACCAGCAGGAAAAGTCGCCCATGTGTGAAGAAAGTTTAGACTGAACAGGGTGAGTGTGTGTCCTGTCTGCTATGTCTGCAGCTCCATCGTTGACTGGAGGGTGTTTCGAGCAGAGTGACAGAGGGGGGAAGAGGGGAAGGGAAGTGGTGGGGGTAGATGGGGAGGGAGTCTCGGGAACAGTCCGCCCACTGACTCTCACAACCACAGAACTGTGTCCAACGCTATTACTACACATTCACCATGCTCTTTCTATCTTAGCTGGTGATCAATCTGCTTGACGTAGGCCCCTCCACTCGGGAAACTAGTTTCAGTCGTACAGTATGTGTTGTTTAATACATTGAATTTCTTTTTCATTTTTCCTGCAATCATTTTAAAATTTTTAAAGATGATTTCAAGGGCCAATCCAGATGCAAATGCATACAGGTATCGAATGATTAACCCTGCTAAAGTAAAGCCTGGTTTACATGGCAGGATTATCAGCCTGATTTTAGCCCCGAATCTCCCCTCCTGACAATTGTAGTCTGTCCCCGATTCTAGTAATGCTCCATAATCTTAGTCGATAATCATGCCGTGTGTGGTGTCTTCAGGCTGATCTCGGCCAATTGGAAGGGCGTCCGACCTCAAATCGGGGATATTATACATGTTGGATTTTTTTTGTACCTACTTCACATTGTTTGTAGTGACCCCCGAGGACAAACGGGCACGTGGCTAGTTAATAACAATAATAATAATGCATTGGATTTGTATTGTGCTTTTCTATAGCATACTCATTGCACTGACAGTAGATGTATTATTCATACACTCACCATTCACACTCTGATAAGCTACGTATGTCGCCACAGCTGCCCTGACAGGAGCTTGGTAGCCAGTGCCTGCCTAAGGCCTCTCCGACCACCATCAAACATTCGAGTGAGTGGCACTGGAAACAAAGTGGGTCGAGTGTCTTGCCCAAACACACAATGACCCTTGACTCGAACAGCGCACCCTCTAGTTAGTGGACGAAAGCTCCACCCCAGCCGGTTGACAGTAATGTACAGCCAATCAGAAAGTGAAGTGACGAGGTGACAAGGTGGCACGGAAGTGCGGTGGGGAATCCAAAATCAACAGTAATGCTGCAACAGAAAGTCTGTGCTCGTCCTGTTACCACTCCTTTGACCAAGACCTTTTTTTTTTAATGACCCTTTTATTATAATTTAATTTAATATAATTTAATTTTATATAACTATTTTATAATAGTTGAAAAAAAGATGGCGGCGCGTGCACACGCAGCGGCCACTCTCTGTCCCGTTCGGTGTTGTGTGAGTGTTTACTGAGTGTTTGTCCGGCAGTTTTGTGTGTGTTCGTCTCGTGTGATACGTCGTGCTACTAGTGCGGCGGGCATGTTCTGCTCAACATCGGCGGAAGTGGATTTTATGGCGTTCTGGACTTTGGTGCAGAGAGATTAAGGGCGCTCGGACTTGCTTCGTCATGGAGCGACGCCGGACTGGCCTGCTCTTCCTCCCCCGGTTGGACTGTGTCGTGAGCTCGGACTGCTCTGTCCTGGAGCATTGTTGGGATGCGTCGGCAGTGGGTCTGCGAAGCAGCAGAAGAGGGGCCAGCACGGAGACGTCGGGCCAGGCTTGCGGCCAACCCAGCTCGCCCAGCGTTCCATTCTCCTGGCGTACGTTCGTTCGCGACAAGATGGGTTGCGTTCGTCTGATAGGATCCACGAACCGGACAGTGCGTGCCTGCTGTGTGCTCGTGTTCACAGTGGCCTGGTTGACTGTCATCTTACCGGACTCTGCTGTGCATCGGGAGCGGCTAGCGTGCTATCACGCTTATTGTTCATTGATGTTGACTTCTTGTGTTATTTTTCCTGTGTTGTTTACTTGTATGTGCGTTGTGAACTCTGTCTTGTCACCCTGGGATAGTGAGAAACGTAATTTCGATCTCTTTGTGTGTCTTGACATGCGGAGGAATTGACAATAAAGGAGACTTTGACTTTGACTTTGACTTTGACTTTCTCCAAGAAACAAATGAAAAACTGCTGCTGCTATGTTTGCCATGTTTGTTTACTCTGAAGTCACAGCTCAGTGGCCTAGTAGTAGAGTGTCCGCCCTGAGACTGGAAGGTTGTGGGTTCAAACCCCGGCCGGGGTCATACCAAAGACTATAAAAATGGGACCCATTGCCTCCCTGCTTGGCACTCAGCATTAAGGGTTGGAATTGGGGGGTTAGATCACCAAATGATTCCCGAGCGCGGCACCGCTGCTGCTCACTGCTCCCCTCTCCCCCAGGGGATGGATTAAAATCAAATGGGGATGGGTTAAATGCAGAGGACAAATTTCACCACACCCAGATGTGTGTGTGACGATGATCATTGGGACTTTGACTTTAATCTCCGAAGATTTTGAGGGAGTTTTTGCAGGATTTTCCGTCCCAAGTGATAACATTCCTGAATCTTTTATGATGTGTGGCTCTTGCACCACACACGGTACGTTCAAAACTGTTCTGGTTTTTTTTTGTCATCCCGTGTGGGGTCTCTCATAGTTTGGAAGTCAGCCACACTTTTAAAATCTGCCCCAGGCTTATGCCTTTCATTGTTGCACACGTCTATGGTTAACACAAATGATCCAAGTGACCATCAAAGGTAATACTGTTTAGGCAAGACTACAAAGCATTAGGTATACCTGTGTAGGACAACAAATGAAAAAGCTATATCCAAATTCAGTTATGTTTAAGTTTTTATTCAAGTGGAAAATATTTAGGAATAAAACTAATCACAACATACATGAAAGATTAAACAGACAAAATGACAAACCTAACGCGCAACATACATGAAAGATTAAACAGACAAAATGACAAACCTAAAGCAGAGCCATAAATTTATCCCAAGACTGTCACGTGCTGGTGCCACCGGCGACAGGACCACGCTCCCCTGTCAGTGGAATCGCCGTCACCTGCCACGGGCTCATGGACAGCTGCACTTGGTCGTCCTGCTCCATGCTACACCAGACCGTGACAGAATGATCCGACCACTACAACGACCAGCGCTTGGACCCCCCTCCACCACCAGCTTCCACTGCGACGCCCGATCCACGTCTGAGCAGGTTCCATCGCCGTGGGCTCCACAGCTGCCGTCGAACTTGCTCCCGCGACTCCGAACCCGCGGCCGCCATCGGAGTGCTTCTGGCGCGAGCGGCTTTGCGGCCACGATCGGACTCTGGTGCCGTGACGCCGGACCCACGGCCGCCGTTGGAGTGCCTCCCGGCGTCATCAGACTCACGGCCGCCATCGGGCTCCACCCCAGCGCCGCAGGACCCGCGAACGTCACCAGACATCCAAGCCAGCTGCGTCGGACCCGCGATCGTCCCTGGCTCCACTCCCACTGCTGCGGCGCGTGATGGGTCTTGCCGCCGCGCAGAGCCCCGCCTTCCGAATACCGCCGATCACGGTACGGACTTTGTGAGTGGCCGCCGATCGCGGTACAGACTTCCAAGTCGCCGCCCGAGTGCGGTTCGGTTCCCCAAGTCGCCGCCCGAGTGCGGTGCGGTTCTGTTCCCCGAAGTCACCGCCAGAGTGCGGCTCTGTCCCCTAGGTCACCGCCAGAGTGCGGCTCTGTCCCCTAGGGCGCCGCCGGAGTGCGGCTCTGTCCCCTAGGGCGCCGGCGGAGTGCGGTTCTGTCCCCTAGGTCGCCGCCCGAGCGCGGTTCTGTTCCCCGAAGTCGCCGCCCGAGTGCTGTTCTGTCCCCTAGGTCGCCGCCGGAGTGCGGTTCTGTCCCCTAGGTCGCCACCCGAGCGCGGTTCTGTTTCCCCAAGTCGCCGCCCGTGTGCGGTTGTGTTCCCCAAGTCGCTGCCCGAGCGCGGTTCTGTTCCCCGAAGTTGCCGCCGATTGCGGTTCTGTTTCCCCGAGTCGCCGCAGAGTGCGGTTGTGTTTCCGCGGAGTGCGGTTCTGTCCCCCAAGTCACCGCCAGAGTGCGGATCTGTCTCCGCAGTCGCCGCCCGAGTGCGGTTCTGTCCCCGAAGTCACCGCCCGAGTGCGTATCTGTCCCCGCAGTCGCCGCCCGAGTGCGAATCTGTCCCCGCAGTCGCCGCCCGAGTGCGGTTCTGTCCCCGAAGTCGCCGCCGGAGTACGGTTCTGTCCCCGAAGTCGCCGCCGGAGTGCGGTTCTGTCCCCTAGGTCACCGCCCGAGCGGGGTTCTGTTCCCCGAAGTCGCCGCCCGAGAGCGGTTCGGTTCCCCAAGTCGCCGCCCGAGTGCGGTTCGGTTCCCCAAGTCGCCGCCCGAGTGCGGTTCGGTTCCCCAAGTCGCCGCCCGAGTGCGGTGTGGTTCGCTTCCCCAAGTCGCCGCCCGAGTGCGGTGCGGTTCGGTTCCCCAAGTCGCCGCCCGAGTGCGGTGCGGTTCACTTCCCCAAGTCGCCGCCCGAGTGCGGTGCGGTTCGGTTCCCCAAGTCGCCGCCCGAGTGCGGTGCGGTTTGGTTCCCCTAGTTTTTTTTTTGGGACGTCGGGAGACGTCCCTTGTGGGGGGGGGGTTCTGTCACGTCTCGTCCCCAACTGCTCCACTATGTGTCTGTTGTCTTGGTTTCTGTCTGTGTGCTCGCCCCTCCCCTCCTGTGTGCCCATGATCAGTGTGATTGTTCCCACCTGCCTCTCGTTACCTGTCGTGTATAAAAGTCCTGTCTGCCCCTCAGTCCCTGTCGGATCATTGGTATTGGTTGCTGCTGGTTTTGGTTTTGGTTTTGGTTGCTGTCGTTCGGTGTTGTAGTCCTGTCTTGATGCCGTCATGTCCTGCTGTCTTCTTGTTTCACGTCCCGGTCAGTCAGTCAAGTTATTGTTTAAGTCATGTCAGTTTACCGAGTCTGTATTTTGAGTTGCTTCAATAAACCCTGGTCCAAGCTGCACTTGGTCGCCCTGCTCCATGCTCCACCCGACCGTGACACATTGAACCAGTCCGGCCCTCGGCTTGTAGCAAATTTGTTTTTTTGGCCCTTGGTGTGTTTGACTTTGACATCCCTGGCTTACAGCTTAAGAAAACTCAAAAATCCTATCTCAAAAAATAAGAATATTTCCTCAGACCAAGTAAAAAAATATATATTTAAAACAGCAAAACGAAATCAAATGTTTGAAAATGTCCATTAATGCACTCAGTACTTGGTTGGGAATCCTTTTGCACGGATTACTGCAACCAATGTGGCGTGGCATGGAGGCAATCAGCCTGTGGCATTGCTGAGGTGTTATGGATGCCCAGGATGCTTCAATAGCGGTCTTTAGCTTATTTGCATTGTTGGGTCTGGTGTCTTTCAGCTTCTTCTTCACACTACCCCACAAACTCTCTAATGGGATTCAGGTCAGGGGAATTGGCAGGCCAATCGAGGACAGTAATGCCATGGTCAGTACACCATTTACTGGTGGTTTTGGCACTGTGGGCAGGTGCTAGATCATGCTGGAAAATGAAATCATCTCCATAGAGCTTTTCAGCAGACGGAAGCATGTAGTGCTCTAAAATCTGCATTTACTCTGGACTTGATGAAACACAGTGGACCGACACCAGCAGCTGAAATGGCCCCCCCAAACCATCGCTGACTGTGGGAATTTCACACCGGATTTCAAGCAACTTGGATTTTGCTCCTCTTCAGCCTTTCTCGAGACTCTGGCGCCTTGACTTCCAAATGAAATACAAAACTTGCTTTCGTCTGAAAAGAGGACTTTGAACCACTCTGCAACTGTCCAGTGCTTGTTTTCCATAGCCCAAGTTAGACGCTTCTTCCATTGTCTTGAGTTCAGAAGTGGCTTGACCATGGGAATACGGCTATTGTAGGCCATTTCCCGGACAAGTCTGTGAACAGTGGCTTTTGATACTTGGACTCCAGCTTCCGTCCACTGTCTTTGAAGCTCCCCCAAATTCTGGAAGTGACTCTTCTTCACAAGGCTGCGGTCATCTCTCTTGGTTGTGCAGTGTTTCCTGCCACATTTCCCGCTTCCAATTGACTTTTTGTGGATGTGCTTTGAAACTGCACTCTGTGAACAGCTTTTCTTTGAGAAATTTCTTTTTGTGTCTTACCCTCCTGATGGAGGGGGCCAATGATGTTCCTCTGGACAGCAGTCAGATCAGCAGTCTTCCCCATACTTGTCATTTAGTTTACTGAACCAAGCTGAGTGTTTTTCAAGGCTCAGGAAACCCTTGCAGGTGTTTGGAGTTAATTAGACCATTCAAGTGATTAGTTGAATATCCCCTTGTTAGAGAGTCGCTCACTCCAACTTATTTTGCAAGAACCACATGGGAGACAAGTAAGTCCTTTTAGACACCTGCAGGTGGAGAGTCCATTCGTCGCTGTGCGTGCAGCGATGTTCGAATGGAGGTCTAAACTCTCCCAACTGCAAGGACATATTTATTAAGAGAAACAGAGTTGGGGGGAAGAGTAGGCTGAATAGGAAGCCCTTGTGCTCTAGTCAAAACATATCAGGGGGTGTTTTACGACCTTGTATAGGATGGCACAGCTATCTTATTTATTACCGGTTGCATTCCAACATAATCATACGATAAGGATAATCTGAAAAACCCTAACATCTCCCTCCTGTTTTATCATATGATTATGCCACCCCAAACAACAAAGACAAGTAAAAAAAAACATATATATATGTATAATGAAGAAAGAAGAAAAGTAAAAATAAAAATCAACAAACAATGATAGCAACACTTTCCAGTGAAGATGAGGTACTACCTTAATACCCCAGATCAAACTTATTGTGTAAGCGAAAAACCTGCTGGCCAGATGTTATTAGCAGGAAAATTCTCACACGGTCCCTCTGCCTTAGGCGACCAGAATGCTATCAATGAAAAAAATAAAATAAAAAGAAAAACAAACAAACAGTACATCATTGTATCCATCACTTGCGAAGCATTTTTTATGGTCAAATCAACAAGTTTCCGTAAAACATGCTCAACAGAACAGCATCTACGCAATCCACGTCTCATTATCATTATCACATCTATAGCATACTCATTGCACTGACAGTAGATGTATTATTCATACACTCACCATTCACACTCTGATAAGCTACGTATGTCGCCACAGCTGCCCTGACAGGAGCTTGGTAGCCAGTGCCTGCCTAAGGCCTCTCCGACCACCATCAAACATTCGAGTGAGTGGCACTGGAAACAAAGTGGGTCGAGTGTCTTGCCCAAACACACAATGACCCTTGACTCGAACAGCGCACCCTCTAGTTAGTGGACGAAAGCTCCACCCCAGCCGGTTGACAGTAATGTACAGCCAATCAGAAAGTGAAGTGACGAGGTGACAAGGTGGCACGGAAGTGCGGTGGGGAATCCAAAATCAACAGTAATGCTGCAACAGAAAGTCTGTGCTCGTCCTGTTACCACTCCTTTGACCAAGACCTTTTTTTTTTAATGACCCTTTTATTATAATTTAATTTAATATAATTTAATTTTATATAACTATTTTATAATAGTTGAAAAAAAGATGGCGGCGCGTGCACACGCAGCGGCCACTCTCTGTCCCGTTCGGTGTTGTGTGAGTGTTTACTGAGTGTTTGTCCGGCAGTTTTGTGTGTGTTCGTCTCGTGTGATACGTCGTGCTACTAGTGCGGCGGGCATGTTCTGCTCAACATCGGCGGAAGTGGATTTTATGGCGTTCTGGACTTTGGTGCAGAGAGATTAAGGGCGCTCGGACTTGCTTCGTCATGGAGCGACGCCGGACTGGCCTGCTCTTCCTCCCCCGGTTGGACTGTGTCGTGAGCTCGGACTGCTCTGTCCTGGAGCATTGTTGGGATGCGTCGGCAGTGGGTCTGCGAAGCAGCAGAAGAGGGGCCAGCACGGAGACGTCGGGCCAGGCTTGCGGCCAACCCAGCTCGCCCAGCGTTCCATTCTCCTGGCGTACGTTCGTTCGCGACAAGATGGGTTGCGTTCGTCTGATAGGATCCACGAACCGGACAGTGCGTGCCTGCTGTGTGCTCGTGTTCACAGTGGCCTGGTTGACTGTCATCTTACCGGACTCTGCTGTGCATCGGGAGCGGCTAGCGTGCTATCACGCTTATTGTTCATTGATGTTGACTTCTTGTGTTATTTTTCCTGTGTTGTTTACTTGTATGTGCGTTGTGAACTCTGTCTTGTCACCCTGGGATAGTGAGAAACGTAATTTCGATCTCTTTGTGTGTCTTGACATGCGGAGGAATTGACAATAAAGGAGACTTTGACTTTGACTTTGACTTTGACTTTCTCCAAGAAACAAATGAAAAACTGCTGCTGCTATGTTTGCCATGTTTGTTTACTCTGAAGTCACAGCTCAGTGGCCTAGTAGTAGAGTGTCCGCCCTGAGACTGGAAGGTTGTGGGTTCAAACCCCGGCCGGGGTCATACCAAAGACTATAAAAATGGGACCCATTGCCTCCCTGCTTGGCACTCAGCATTAAGGGTTGGAATTGGGGGGTTAGATCACCAAATGATTCCCGAGCGCGGCACCGCTGCTGCTCACTGCTCCCCTCTCCCCCAGGGGATGGATTAAAATCAAATGGGGATGGGTTAAATGCAGAGGACAAATTTCACCACACCCAGATGTGTGTGTGACGATGATCATTGGGACTTTGACTTTAATCTCCGAAGATTTTGAGGGAGTTTTTGCAGGATTTTCCGTCCCAAGTGATAACATTCCTGAATCTTTTATGATGTGTGGCTCTTGCACCACACACGGTACGTTCAAAACTGTTCTGGTTTTTTTTTGTCATCCCGTGTGGGGTCTCTCATAGTTTGGAAGTCAGCCACACTTTTAAAATCTGCCCCAGGCTTATGCCTTTCATTGTTGCACACGTCTATGGTTAACACAAATGATCCAAGTGACCATCAAAGGTAATACTGTTTAGGCAAGACTACAAAGCATTAGGTATACCTGTGTAGGACAACAAATGAAAAAGCTATATCCAAATTCAGTTATGTTTAAGTTTTTATTCAAGTGGAAAATATTTAGGAATAAAACTAATCACAACATACATGAAAGATTAAACAGACAAAATGACAAACCTAACGCGCAACATACATGAAAGATTAAACAGACAAAATGACAAACCTAAAGCAGAGCCATAAATTTATCCCAAGACTGTCACGTGCTGGTGCCACCGGCGACAGGACCACGCTCCCCTGTCAGTGGAATCGCCGTCACCTGCCACGGGCTCATGGACAGCTGCACTTGGTCGTCCTGCTCCATGCTACACCAGACCGTGACAGAATGATCCGACCACTACAACGACCAGCGCTTGGACCCCCCTCCACCACCAGCTTCCACTGCGACGCCCGATCCACGTCTGAGCAGGTTCCATCGCCGTGGGCTCCACAGCTGCCGTCGAACTTGCTCCCGCGACTCCGAACCCGCGGCCGCCATCGGAGTGCTTCTGGCGCGAGCGGCTTTGCGGCCACGATCGGACTCTGGTGCCGTGACGCCGGACCCACGGCCGCCGTTGGAGTGCCTCCCGGCGTCATCAGACTCACGGCCGCCATCGGGCTCCACCCCAGCGCCGCAGGACCCGCGAACGTCACCAGACATCCAAGCCAGCTGCGTCGGACCCGCGATCGTCCCTGGCTCCACTCCCACTGCTGCGGCGCGTGATGGGTCTTGCCGCCGCGCAGAGCCCCGCCTTCCGAATACCGCCGATCACGGTACGGACTTTGTGAGTGGCCGCCGATCGCGGTACAGACTTCCAAGTCGCCGCCCGAGTGCGGTTCGGTTCCCCAAGTCGCCGCCCGAGTGCGGTGCGGTTCTGTTCCCCGAAGTCACCGCCAGAGTGCGGCTCTGTCCCCTAGGTCACCGCCAGAGTGCGGCTCTGTCCCCTAGGGCGCCGCCGGAGTGCGGCTCTGTCCCCTAGGGCGCCGGCGGAGTGCGGTTCTGTCCCCTAGGTCGCCGCCCGAGCGCGGTTCTGTTCCCCGAAGTCGCCGCCCGAGTGCTGTTCTGTCCCCTAGGTCGCCGCCGGAGTGCGGTTCTGTCCCCTAGGTCGCCACCCGAGCGCGGTTCTGTTTCCCCAAGTCGCCGCCCGTGTGCGGTTGTGTTCCCCAAGTCGCTGCCCGAGCGCGGTTCTGTTCCCCGAAGTTGCCGCCGATTGCGGTTCTGTTTCCCCGAGTCGCCGCAGAGTGCGGTTGTGTTTCCGCGGAGTGCGGTTCTGTCCCCCAAGTCACCGCCAGAGTGCGGATCTGTCTCCGCAGTCGCCGCCCGAGTGCGGTTCTGTCCCCGAAGTCACCGCCCGAGTGCGTATCTGTCCCCGCAGTCGCCGCCCGAGTGCGAATCTGTCCCCGCAGTCGCCGCCCGAGTGCGGTTCTGTCCCCGAAGTCGCCGCCGGAGTACGGTTCTGTCCCCGAAGTCGCCGCCGGAGTGCGGTTCTGTCCCCTAGGTCACCGCCCGAGCGGGGTTCTGTTCCCCGAAGTCGCCGCCCGAGAGCGGTTCGGTTCCCCAAGTCGCCGCCCGAGTGCGGTTCGGTTCCCCAAGTCGCCGCCCGAGTGCGGTTCGGTTCCCCAAGTCGCCGCCCGAGTGCGGTGTGGTTCGCTTCCCCAAGTCGCCGCCCGAGTGCGGTGCGGTTCGGTTCCCCAAGTCGCCGCCCGAGTGCGGTGCGGTTCACTTCCCCAAGTCGCCGCCCGAGTGCGGTGCGGTTCGGTTCCCCAAGTCGCCGCCCGAGTGCGGTGCGGTTTGGTTCCCCTAGTTTTTTTTTTGGGACGTCGGGAGACGTCCCTTGTGGGGGGGGGGTTCTGTCACGTCTCGTCCCCAACTGCTCCACTATGTGTCTGTTGTCTTGGTTTCTGTCTGTGTGCTCGCCCCTCCCCTCCTGTGTGCCCATGATCAGTGTGATTGTTCCCACCTGCCTCTCGTTACCTGTCGTGTATAAAAGTCCTGTCTGCCCCTCAGTCCCTGTCGGATCATTGGTATTGGTTGCTGCTGGTTTTGGTTTTGGTTTTGGTTGCTGTCGTTCGGTGTTGTAGTCCTGTCTTGATGCCGTCATGTCCTGCTGTCTTCTTGTTTCACGTCCCGGTCAGTCAGTCAAGTTATTGTTTAAGTCATGTCAGTTTACCGAGTCTGTATTTTGAGTTGCTTCAATAAACCCTGGTCCAAGCTGCACTTGGTCGCCCTGCTCCATGCTCCACCCGACCGTGACACATTGAACCAGTCCGGCCCTCGGCTTGTAGCAAATTTGTTTTTTTGGCCCTTGGTGTGTTTGACTTTGACATCCCTGGCTTACAGCTTAAGAAAACTCAAAAATCCTATCTCAAAAAATAAGAATATTTCCTCAGACCAAGTAAAAAAATATATATTTAAAACAGCAAAACGAAATCAAATGTTTGAAAATGTCCATTAATGCACTCAGTACTTGGTTGGGAATCCTTTTGCACGGATTACTGCAACCAATGTGGCGTGGCATGGAGGCAATCAGCCTGTGGCATTGCTGAGGTGTTATGGATGCCCAGGATGCTTCAATAGCGGTCTTTAGCTTATTTGCATTGTTGGGTCTGGTGTCTTTCAGCTTCTTCTTCACACTACCCCACAAACTCTCTAATGGGATTCAGGTCAGGGGAATTGGCAGGCCAATCGAGGACAGTAATGCCATGGTCAGTACACCATTTACTGGTGGTTTTGGCACTGTGGGCAGGTGCTAGATCATGCTGGAAAATGAAATCATCTCCATAGAGCTTTTCAGCAGACGGAAGCATGTAGTGCTCTAAAATCTGCATTTACTCTGGACTTGATGAAACACAGTGGACCGACACCAGCAGCTGAAATGGCCCCCCCAAACCATCGCTGACTGTGGGAATTTCACACCGGATTTCAAGCAACTTGGATTTTGCTCCTCTTCAGCCTTTCTCGAGACTCTGGCGCCTTGACTTCCAAATGAAATACAAAACTTGCTTTCGTCTGAAAAGAGGACTTTGAACCACTCTGCAACTGTCCAGTGCTTGTTTTCCATAGCCCAAGTTAGACGCTTCTTCCATTGTCTTGAGTTCAGAAGTGGCTTGACCATGGGAATACGGCTATTGTAGGCCATTTCCCGGACAAGTCTGTGAACAGTGGCTTTTGATACTTGGACTCCAGCTTCCGTCCACTGTCTTTGAAGCTCCCCCAAATTCTGGAAGTGACTCTTCTTCACAAGGCTGCGGTCATCTCTCTTGGTTGTGCAGTGTTTCCTGCCACATTTCCCGCTTCCAATTGACTTTTTGTGGATGTGCTTTGAAACTGCACTCTGTGAACAGCTTTTCTTTGAGAAATTTCTTTTTGTGTCTTACCCTCCTGATGGAGGGGGCCAATGATGTTCCTCTGGACAGCAGTCAGATCAGCAGTCTTCCCCATACTTGTCATTTAGTTTACTGAACCAAGCTGAGTGTTTTTCAAGGCTCAGGAAACCCTTGCAGGTGTTTGGAGTTAATTAGACCATTCAAGTGATTAGTTGAATATCCCCTTGTTAGAGAGTCGCTCACTCCAACTTATTTTGCAAGAACCACATGGGAGACAAGTAAGTCCTTTTAGACACCTGCAGGTGGAGAGTCCATTCGTCGCTGTGCGTGCAGCGATGTTCGAATGGAGGTCTAAACTCTCCCAACTGCAAGGACATATTTATTAAGAGAAACAGAGTTGGGGGGAAGAGTAGGCTGAATAGGAAGCCCTTGTGCTCTAGTCAAAACATATCAGGGGGTGTTTTACGACCTTGTATAGGATGGCACAGCTATCTTATTTATTACCGGTTGCATTCCAACATAATCATACGATAAGGATAATCTGAAAAACCCTAACATCTCCCTCCTGTTTTATCATATGATTATGCCACCCCAAACAACAAAGACAAGTAAAAAAAAACATATATATATGTATAATGAAGAAAGAAGAAAAGTAAAAATAAAAATCAACAAACAATGATAGCAACACTTTCCAGTGAAGATGAGGTACTACCTTAATACCCCAGATCAAACTTATTGTGTAAGCGAAAAACCTGCTGGCCAGATGTTATTAGCAGGAAAATTCTCACACGGTCCCTCTGCCTTAGGCGACCAGAATGCTATCAATGAAAAAAATAAAATAAAAAGAAAAACAAACAAACAGTACATCATTGTATCCATCACTTGCGAAGCATTTTTTATGGTCAAATCAACAAGTTTCCGTAAAACATGCTCAACAGAACAGCATCTACGCAATCCACGTCTCATTATCATTATCACATCTGTCAAGTCTAAGAAGTTGTATATGTGCTCGTGTTTTCGTCAGCTGATGATGTTCTAGTCTATAGGTGTGGTCTGCCACACACATTGGCGCACACACTCGTGTCCAGTTGGCAGGCAGCATCGGACAACTCTTGTGACCACAAAACCATGATCCGTTCTGAACAGGCACGTGCACTCATAGGATGCAGGTGAGGCAGTGCTTCCGAACTTCTGGACGAAGTAGGTCCCGTCCGATGGTGCAGCCATGTTGGTAGTAGAGCCCTTACACCTTGAAAACGGCTCTCTCATCCTGGCACACAGCGGCGATGTCCAAAGCTCCCATCCAGTCTCCTCCTGGAGAACAGTCATCGTTAACGCAGATGTGGGTCACGTTACCTTGGATGTAACATGTGTAATTCACTCCAGCTGGTCTCTCTGTGTAGGCCACTTGCGGTATTGTTCGTCCTTTAACAGTCACATTGAGATTTGTCCAGAATAGCTGATCACAGGCACCGTCTGCAAGTCCAGGGCGGTAAGGGTCAGCATCCTTCACTGTGAAAGCACGGTGTTGATATCCAACTCCTGGATGCCGTGTCCCTGTAAAACAGTGCTCTAGACTTTCTTGCTACGTTTCACACAATAATAATGATGAGTAAATCATCAAATACCTCTCGTGCATACACTCCAACAAACGTTAAGCAGATGTGAGATAACTTGCATGAAGTCTGCTTAACCAAACATTGAGTAAATATGGGATAACTTAAAAACTGTCCCGGTCAACAACAATTCATAAATAGAAAGTACAAGGTATAATAGATAAAGAACTTCTCTTTAGCTAGACAAAGAACAAAGGTGTTCTGTTCATAACTAGTGAGGGCCTCTCACAGATAAGACAAGGAAGGGAGTATAAGAACTCCCGCAAACCTGGCAGATGTGTTGGCCTTGAGCGAAGGTATGAGACCTCCGGTTCAGGCCAGCCAGCGCTTCTACAAAACTAATTATCCTGACATTTCCCCACTGTTTATCACATATTTGCTCAAATTCACACATCACCGTAAACAACCCCTTTTCTCGACTCTCAGTCGTCGGATCACATTCATGAGGATAAATATGTTTACACCAAAGGATAAATGTTGTTATGTCATCATTCAGAATCCCACGGATCTGGGAAAAGTCTGGTAACACAGATGCAGGAATTCTGCCATCAACATCATCACGTTGCCGCTCAGACATTAGGTATATCTGAGCAATCCCGTCTTCCATGGGCGATATTACTGTAGTGACGAGATGATTAAACAGAGCACGAAGACATGGTATGCAACGTCCATACAAGGTGAGCATAGCAGCAAACACTGCAACTGATGGTAAAATTGAGGACACAATGGCGTTATACTTCCCAAAAGCAGTCATCCACTTGTAGTGCTCTTTCATTCTCGTTTTGAGGGATCGCAGGCCTGCAATCGCCTCCGTCAGGCTCCCATCAGGGGCGGTGTTGTTGGGGATGAAGGTGCAGCATTGTTCTCCAAACATTGCGCAGACCCCTCCTTTCTCAGACAACAACATATCATGAGCATTGTGGTTCTGGATCAACATTAGGGAAGGCGTGGCTAGCTGTTCATGCACTGCCTCGAGCCCCGCTTGTGTCCGTTGGCCAATTTCTGCATGTTGTAATGGATGTAATTTATTCTGTCTACGTTCTTGTTCATCGTTCACCAGCAGCAAATGGAGGACTCCCATCCCGCTGCAATTTGGTCACTTAAGGAGTTTTTTAACAACCTCAGTGACTTCGACCTCAGAGATTGGAGAGTCTGCCTCAGAGTCTCCAGGCCCTGCTTCCACAATGGTAGGTGGAATTGAGGAGGTCTTAGAAGTATTCTCCCCACCGACTCACGGCATCCCGAGTCGAGGTCAGCAGCACGCCATCCCCACTGTAAACAGTGTTGACGGTGCACTGCTTCCCCCTCCTGAGACGCCTGATGGTGGACCAGAATTTCCTTGGCCATCGGGTACCTGTCAGCTGCCTCCGGAGTCCCGCAGGCCAAACCGGCCCGATAGGACTCCTTCTTGAGCTTGACGGCATCCCTTACCGCCGGTGTTCGGGGATTGCCGCCACGACAGGCACCAACGACCTTACGGTCACAGCTTCGGTCGGCTGCCTCAACAATGGAGGCGCGGAAAATGGTCCACTCAGACTCAATGTCCCCCGCCTACCCCGGGACGTGGGAAAAGCTCTGCCAGAGGTGGGAGTTGAAGCTCTTCCTGACAGGGGATTCTGCCAGACGTTCCCAGCAGACCCTCACATAGCGTTTGGGTCTGCCAGTTCGAACTGGCATCTTCCCCCACCATCGGAGCCAACCCACCACCAGGTGGTGATTAGTTGATAGCTCCGCCCCTCTCTTCACCTGAGTGTTCAAAACATGCGGCCTCAAATCCGATGACACGACTACAAAGTCGATCATCGAACTGAGGCCTAGGGTGTCCTGGTGCCAAGTGCACACACGAACACCCTTATGTTTGAACATGGTGTTCATTATAGAAAAACTGTGTCGAGCACAGACGTCCAATAATAGAACACCGCTCGGGTTTAGAGCAGGGGGGGGGGCATTCCTCCCAATCACGCCCCTCCAGGTCTCACTGTCATTGCCCACGTGAGCATTGAAGTCACCCAGTAGAACGATGGAGTCCCCAGAAGGAGCGCTCTCCCGCACTTCCTCCAGGGACTCCAAGAAGGGCGGGTACTCTAAGCTTCCGTTTGGTGCATAGACACAAACAACAGTCAGGACCCGTCCCCCCACCTGAAGGCGGAGGGAGGCTACCCTCTATTTCACCGGGGTGAACCCCAATGTGCAGGTGCCCAGCAATAAGCAGGTGTGGGCAATAAGTATGCCCACACCTGCTCGAGGCCTCTCACCGTGGGCAACTCCAGAGTGGAAGAGAGTCCAGCCCCTCTCGAGAGGGCTTGTATCAAAGCCCAAACTATGTGTGGACGCAAGTCCGACTATGTCTAGTCAGAACCTTTCTGCCTCAGATACCAGCTCGGGCTCCTTTCCAGCCAGAGAGGTGACATTCCATGTCCCAAGAGCCAGCCACTGCAGCTGGGGATCGGACTGCCAAGGTCCCCGCCTTTGGCCGACGCCCAGTTCACTTTCCACCCGACCCCTTTGGCCCCTCCTACAGGTGGTGAGCTCATGGTAAGGGGGACCCACGTTTTATTTTCGGGTGATGCCTGGGCCCCATGGGCGAAGGCACGGCCACCAGGCGCTCGCCTTCGAGCCTCACCTCCAGGCCTGGCTCCAGAGGGCGACCCTGGTGACCTGCGTCTGGGCGAGGGAAAATGAAGTCCATTTGTGTTTTTCGTCATAAGGGGCTTGGGTGAACCGTGCTTTGTCTGGCCCCTCACCTAGGACCCTTTTGCCATGGGTGACCCTACCAGGGGCATGAAGCCCCAGACAACATGGCTCCTAGGATCATAGGGGCACGCAAACCCCTCCACCACGATAAGGTGACGACTAACGGAGGGGGTTGAGAAACTGTGTAAAATGTAAATAAAAACAAAATACAATGATTTAAAAATCCTTTTCAACCTATGTTCAATTGAATACACTACAAAGACAACATATTTAATGCTCAAACTCATAAACTTTATTTTATTTTTCAAATAATAATTAACTTAGAACTTTATGGCTGCAACACGTGCAGTAGAAGTTGGGAAAGGGCATGTTTAGCACTTCGTTACATCACCATTACTTTTAATAACACGCAATAAACGTTTTGGAAGACAGGAGACTAATCCTCTTAGCTTCTCATCTGGAATTCTTTCCCATTCTTGCTTGATGAACCGCTTCAATTGTTCAACAGTCCGGGGTCTACCCTGTTGTATTTTACGCTTCATAATAAGCCACAAATTTTCAATGGGAGACAGGTCTGGACTGCAAGCGGGCCAGGGGAGAACCTGGACTCTTTTACTTCGAAGCCACGCTGTTGTAACACGTGCAGAATGTGGCTTGGCATTGTCTTGCTGAAATAACCAGCAGCGTCCATGAAAAAGACGTCGCTTGGATGGCAGCATATGTTGCACCAATATCTGTATGTACTTTTCAGCATTTATGTTGCCTTCACAGAAATGTAAGTCACCCATGCCATGGGAACTAATGCACCCCATACCATCACAGATGCTGGATTTTGAACTTTGCGTTGATAACAGTCCAGATGGTCCGCTTCCTCTTTGGTCCTGAGGACACGAAGTCCAGTGTTTCCAAAAACAATTTGAAAAGTGGACTCATCAGACCACAAAACACTTTTCCATTGTGCATCAGTCCATTTTACATGAGCTCGGGCCCAGAGAACCCGGTGGCGTTTGTGGATGTTGTTCATAAACGACTTTTGCTTTGCATGGTAGAGTTTTAACCCGCACTTACTGATGTATTGACGAACTGTATTTACTGACAGTGGTTTTCTGAAGTTTTCCTGAGCCCATTTGGTGATATCCTTTACACACTCATGTTGGACTCGGCGGAGATGACTTTGTTACAATGCGTAAGGTGTATCCATGTTTCCCTCTCGGTGATCTGTACTGCTGGTGGTGTTTCTTTTTTAAAAAAATTACACCCGTATGTCATCTGTGACTGTCATGCCCGGGCAGAACATTTGTATATCGCTATCTGCTCAGGCAGCTGGACAGCAGTCAATAAATTCGGCAACAGGCCTGCATGCGTTACTGGCTTTCCTGTTGATGTCACCATCAATCTCCGGTCATCCACACTTATTGGACCGCTATCCCATTTAAGATGGTAAGATCTTTTGAGATCCTCCATGTGTTGTAAAAATCCTCAACGTCTATTTTGTGAGATGTGATGCCTTCTCCGGCATACTCCCCCCCCCCCGTTTTTTTTTCTCTTTATCGACATGTCTCCTTTAAGACATCCAAATTTTCTTATCTTATCCTGTAACACAGTTATCCCTTTAATGTTTAATTGGTCGTTAAACTCATATTTGGTTATCCATAAGTTAAGGTGTTTTGTTTTACCAGGATAATTTAACTCAACAAATTTCCAATCTTTACATGGTAGCGCTTGTTTAGGATCCTTTTTGTTTGTTGATTTAGTCTTAGTTAGTTGATTTTCTCTTATTTTGGCCCATCTTGAAGTCAGTAATTCACCTAGGGTGACTATACAGACTTCTACCTCAACAGGGTGACAATTACTCTCTGCTTGAGGTACTTCCCAAGCTTCTACCACAGAGTGGTGGGAAATTCTTGCCTCTGCTTCCTCAAGCAGTTGTCACTTCATTGTGCCTGTTCCAATGAGATAGCCAATCTCCATTCACTCTTATATTCACACACACTGCGGTCTTTAAGTGCACATGGGACACCCTTCCCTCCCAGTTTTTTAGTATAGACTACTCCAGGGGTAGGCAATTCCGGTCCTCGAGGGCCGGTGTCCTGCATGTTTTATTGGTGTCCCTGCTGCAACACACCTGATTCAAATGATCAGGATTGTTATCCAGCTTCTGCAGACCTTGCTAATTATCTGACCATTTGAATCAGGTGTGTTGCAACAGGGTGACATAGAAAACATGCAGGAATTGCCTACCCCTGGACTACTCTGTCTCTCTACACGTGATAGGGACTAGTATTCTCAAGGTTTTCATGGAATTTAAGTGTACCAAACACAGGACCTTGTCCTTTTCACGGAGTTTAAGTGTTACCAAAACACAGGACACCGTCGCCCTTTCCACGGAGTTTAAGTGTATTAATTTTAAATGTATTAATCACACAGGACACCGTCGCCCCTTTACTTGTCACGCAACTCACCTTACGTCGCGCAACACACACACACGCACACACACCATGAGCGCGCTCACTCACTCACCGAAGACGTCTTCTCTCCCTCGGTGTCGCGTCAACCCTCAGTTCCCAGACACGAAGTCGACACCCATTCCCGTAAAAGGGTATACTCGCCATGGCCATGGTCTTTCCCGGTTGGCGCCTCCGCCTCTGGGAACATCAGGTATCTTGCGATCTGGCTCGAAGGACCAATTTATGTGACGTTATTTCCTAAACATCTCACAAACAATGAGGAGAGAAGACGCTTCCAGTTACTTGCAAGGAGAATTAGGAGAGCTGTATGTTGTTCTCTCGCCTATTCTCCTTGGTGGAGAATAGGAGAGCCGTATGCTGGTCTCTCAACTACTCCAGTTCTAATCAGCTCTCCCATCAACCCCACTTTCATTTGGTTTGAGGTCCCTAAATTACATAACTCTAAGGGGTGGGGACCTCAGCACTTGTTTACATGTTTTTCATGCAGAGTCTCTGCAAGCAGACATTAGCAGATGAGCTATTTTGCACGTCAGTTCATCATATCATCTAACAGCAGAAAGGTCATCTCCGGTGGTTTCCTCTTATCGCTGGCTTGAGATCAGCTGGGGCCAAGCAGAGGCAACAAGTTTCGGCTCCTCTGCTTCTGTTCCTTATTCACAACACACTTTCCACAGCAATCACAAATATATAATAACACATAATAAATCATAATAAAATATTACTCATAAACACAGATTATCACAAGATGTGATACAGAAGACAGAGGAAGATGTAAATTGAAAAGAAAAAAGCAGTTTTACTGAGAGCTGTGATATTGCTATTTCACAGCAAAGGAGAAAACACAAATCAGAGAGCTTAAAGTTTTGATTGCCAACCTTTCTTCCCAAGAACATAATGCACAAGGGGAAGGATGTAGAGATCTATTTTACAGTCTGTCACGTTTGCTGGTATCATAACATGTGAGCTAGATCTGCTGAAATGAAAACTCCTTACTGCATGATACTGCTGTCATAAGGTGATTTGGCCAGTTCGCTGCTTGGAGTTTTAATGCTCCATTATGCCTGATTCTACCGGTGCAAAGTTGAGCAAAATACCAAAAGCAAGAAAACTCCATTGCCCGCAGTTAGACTCCGCTTTGTGCTAGACTTGCGCCTAGAACAAAAAAAAAAGTCCAGCACCTCCCTGATCAGAATAAGCGGTTTTGAAAGAGGAAATGATGGATCTGTTTTTTTATATTTCAAAATCTTTTAGCTAATTTGGTGCGTGGGATGCTTCAAGCAGTTGAGTTAACCTCTGTGTTGAACTCTAGTATAGACAGAAGGCCCAACTGACCATGAGTGGAAGAGGCATGCATCTTGAGTGTGCTCATGCAAGTCAAGTCAAGTAAAGTCAAGTTTATTTGTATAGCCCTAAATCACAAACCGTCTCAAAGGGCTTCACATAGCCAAAAATTGACAATTATTCTCAAAGCATCCCCTGATCTTAAGCTCCCAAAAGGGCAAGGAAAAACTCAAAACCCCTGCCAGGGGAAAATGAGAAACCTTAAGAAGGGACCACAGATGGAAGGATCCCCCTTTCAGGATCACCAGGTTGTAATGGATGCAGAGAGTGCACAAGTAATACATATTATGAAAATCAATGAAAGAATGGATGTCGGAGGTGCCCTCGATTGTCCTGGCAGTGTCTTCAAGGAGGTTGAGCTGCAGTTTCTTCATCTTGAATTGGTCCCCGAGAATCCAGCTAGCCGCTATCAGCTTTTGCGCCACCTAACCCCCTCCCCAGCCAGGGAGGGGGTGGGCAGAGAGAACAAAACAAACTCCGGCCGAATCGGCCACTACAAGTTAGTTAAAGGCCATCTCATAGAAATGTGTCTTCAAACATGTCTTAAATGTTTCTACTGAGGTAGTAGTTCTAATATCCATTGGTAGGGCATTCCAAAGCTCTGGAGCCCGAATAGAGAATGCTCTAGAACCTGCAGACATTTTCTTGGCCCTCGGTGTAACTAAAAGACTAGCGTTTTGCGAACGAAGGTTACGAGACGGAACATAAGGAACGACTAGATCGACGAGATATGAAGGCGCTAAGCCATGCAGTGATTTATAGGTTAGTAGAAGAACCTTGAAGTCACATCTTAAATGGACCGGGAGCCAATGTAAGTTGGCTAATATTGGGGTAATGTGATCAAATTTTCTTGACCGTGAGAGCAGCCTCGCAGCGGCATTTTGTACTAACTGTAGACCTTTGATACTGGACTTAGGAAGACCAGAGAATAGTACATTACAGTAGTCCAGGCGCGACGTGACGAACGCATGTATAATAGTTTCCGCATCCCCGGTCGAGAGGATCGGACGAATCTTAGCAATATTACGAAGGTGAAAAAACGCAATCCTGGTTATATTCTTAATGTGTTTTTGAAAGGAGAGCGTTTGGTCAAATATTACCCCGAGATTAGTTACAGTATCACTCTTAGTGATAGTACGGTATCTATAGTTATAGTGGTTTCCTTAAATAAGTGTTGATAATGAGTAGGACCAATTATCAACATCTCAGTTTTATCTGGGTTAAGACGAAGGAAGTTGCCAGACATCCATTGCTTGATCTCCGCAAGGCACGCCTCAAGATTACAACAGTCCGCGGATCTGTCATCGGTAACGGCATATATAATTGGGTGTCATCCGCGTAGCATTGAAAACTAATATTATATTTACGTATTATGTCTCCAAGCGGAATCATATAAATATTAAATAAAATCGGTCCGAGTACCGATCCCTGCGGGACACCACACGTAACATTATAGAGCTCAGAGGACGTATTGCCATGGACCACTCGGTGAGTCCTGTCTGATAGATAGGAATAGAACCAGCTTAGTGCTGACCCTGAGATACCAACACAACTTTTAAGACGCCCTAATAAAATATCGAAGTCTACAGTGTCAAAGGCAGCGCTAAGATTGAGTAGCAACAATACAGACGACGTATTTGAATCCATAGCTATGAGGAGATCATTAGTCACTTCAGCAAGTGCTGTTTCTGTGGAATGATTAGCTCTAAAATCAGACTGAAAAGAGTCATATCGATTATTAGCAACCATATGATCAATAAGCTGCTGCGCTACTACTTTTTCAAGAAGTTTTGCTATGAATGGTAGGTTTGAAACTGGCGTATAATTACTGAGACAGTCCGGGTCAAGATTTGCTTGCTTAAGTAGCGGTTTAATAATAGCGGTTTTAAAGGCTGTTGGCACGATCCCAGAGGAAACAGACAGATTGATTATATTCAAGACAGACGATCCTAAAATTGGAAATAATTCTTTAAGTAGTTTGGCTGGAAGCGGGTCGAGTAAAGTTGTTTGTTTAGCCGCACTAACCAATTTTGTAAGCATTTCAAGGGACACGCTTTTAAAATTTGAGAGGGTTATTGCATGATCCCCAGCGCTAGTAACCGGCGGAGCGATTGGAATGGTATTCTTGATCTCGTCCCTAATGAACTCAATCTTTTGAGCAAAAAATGTCATAAACTCGTCAGCTGAGTGGAAGGAGCTATCGGGGGTCGGCTGGCGCAGAGTTAGCTTTGCCACTGTGTCAAATAGGTATTTAGGATTGTTTTTATTGAGATTAATGACTTGCGAAAAATAACGAGTTTTTGCTAAGATAAGCGCATCTTTATATTTCAGGAGGCTGTCCTTCCATGCCTGATGGAAAACCTCAAGTTTAGTTAAACGCCATCTGCGCTCATGTTTTCTACATAATTGTTTAAGCGTACGTGTTTCATCTGTGAACCACATAGTTGGCCATCTACGGCGAGTTCTCAGACGTAGCGGCGCCACAGAGTCGATGGCTTTTAATAATGTCGCATTAAATTCATTTGTAAGATTATCAATAGAGCCGCTGTATGCGGGAAACATGGCGGTTGCCGGCGACAGTAACTCAGATAGCGCAGTTGCAGTCATGGAGTTAAAATTACGGCTGCTATAATTCTGACTGCTCTCTTGTCTTTGACAAGGAACTAAAATTTCAAATTTTATCAAGAAATGATCAAACAAAACAGTAGTGTATGGCAGTACTGCTATATTTGAGGTTGCTAGTCCCCGGGATAATACCAGATCTAAGGTATTTCCATTCTTATGCGTTGCTGCCTGGTACGGCTTGCGTAAAACCAAACGTATCGATTAAAGTCTGAAATGCCGAAGTCAGTGGTTCTGACGGTGAATTCATGTGGATGTTGAAATCACCCATGATAACTATATTATCTGCATTTGTCACTAGATCAGCCACAAATTCTGAAAATTCATCCAGGAAGCCAGAGTAAGCCTCGGGTGGACGGTAAATAACAGCAAGATAGAATGACGGTAAAGCAGTGGATCGCACAATGAGAACTTCAAATGTTTTAAATACATGAAAACAAATTTGGCTTCATTCATTTGATCAACTGTCAACCCGTTACATTATTGATGCATCTTGATGCATTTTTAATCAATCTTAAACTGAGACTTTGCTTTTCTACATTATTTTTTCTTCTTGTGTGACTATTTACTATTTCTACAATAGTATTTACAATTTTCAGAACACCAGACAATCAGGCATATATTCTGCCAAATGTTTTTAAATTGCTGTTTAATAAAAATAACAGAAGAGTGAACAGTTTTGGTATTAAAATACAGCAATTACCGTAATTTCCGGACTATAAGCCGCGGCTTTTTTCCCAAATTTTGAACCCTGCGGCTTATAGTCAGGTGCGGCTTATATAAGATTTTTTCCGTGATTTTTGTGATGACTTGATCACTTTTATACACTCGTAAAAAGGCTGTGGACCACTGTTGTGCGGTATCTTGAAGAAAAAAAACAACAAAAATACTATTTTAAAACACTACTATGGCTGCTGCTTATTCTGGCTGTGTTGTTTGTGACTATTATGAGCTTTAGTAGGAATGCACACTAGGTTACCTGCGTCAAAGGGCTCTAAACCCTTTCTCTTACTCTGCCATGTGACTCAGAGTGGCGCTGTTTGGACCATCTGCATTGTATTAAAACCCAATCAATCAGCATTTAAATTCAATTCTTCTGAAATTTTGCTCGCCAAAAACAAGTTGTAATGAATGTGAACTTTTAATGCATTTCATTCAGAAGGTTACTTTGAACCCTGAGGCTTAAATGGCGGCGCGGCGTATTTATGGATTTTTACGGCTTTCTGTGTACTGTCCTTCTTTGTAAAAAACTCATGTGCACGTGCGGCTTATAGTCCGGTGCGGCTTATGTAAGAAAAAAACTAAAATATCCCTGAATTTTAGCTGGTGCGGCTTATAGTCCGGTGCGGCTTATAGTCCGGAAATTACGGTACATTCATAGTAATACTTTACATGGGTTTCATCAGTTATTGTATTTTCTTTAGATCACGTATGTTCTTCCTTTCATTCATATTGCTTAAGATATTGAATATTCTTTAATGTGCTATGATAAGATATATGTTAAATGTTCTTTGTCATTCTGAACACATCAGCCACTTGGCTGCATCTTCTACCCTTGGGAAATAATGTACAGTCCATATTGTTCCATGTACATGCATTTGTACATGCAAGACTAGGAATTTATTTTTCATTTGATTGTGTGCTCATCCAACTTTTCTAAAAGTTTGATTTTGCACACATCAGGGCTTTCTTTAGTTTGTTCCTATTAAGCGTTGCCTTTACATATACATACATGAACATGCTACGAGTCTACGATTTCTGTAGCAGAGCTGCACGAGGTTTTTATTCTATCTCATAGCGTGGTATTCCATCTAATTTCCCTACCACTTTTGACTTGTGCAAGAGGTGGAGAATGGCTGACATCCAAAACCTGAATTGCATCAAACAAGCCTGATTGTTAAAGTAGAGTGTTGAATGTTGACAAACACATCCATCGATTCACCATACCGCTAATCCCCACAGGGGTCGCAGGCGTGCTGGAGCCTATCCCAACAGTCAGCAGGCAGTCGGCGGGGGACACCCTGAACAGGCTCACAGAGTGCAAAGAGATGAACAACCATCTGCACTCGCACTCACGGGCAATTTGAAATGGTCACTCGGCCCACCATGCATGTTTTTGGGATGTGGGAGGAAACCGGAGTTTCCGAAGAAAACCCACACAGGCACAGGGAGAACATGCAAAATCCACACAGGGCGGGCCAGAGATGAAATCGAACCTACAACCTCCGAGCTGTGAGGCAGACGTTCTAGCTCTCGTGCTGCCCCGTTGAAAAGCCAATGTTAATATTGAAATCTAGAGTTAAGCTCTACAAATATTACCTTAACCTAAAGGTTAACCGTTTTTTGCCAACAAGACCATGAATGCAACAACAATAGAAACACAAAACACTTTTTTTTCCAACACTTGCTCATCACCACCATGACCCAAACAAGTCAGAATACATTAGACCCAAACTGTGTAAAAACACAATCCAAAAATGCCTCCGTTCCGGGAGGGAAAATGCTAGGTCCTGTGTTCAGCATTCATACACAATAACAAAATTAATATTATAGTTCCAATTTTGGCACAGCCCCTCCTGTCAAAGTCTTACAAAGTCCTGAAGAACAAAGCAGTTCTCCAGTTACCAATGGACATTTTAGACAACTGTACTTTAAATAGCGATGAGCACACACCCCTGCAGGAAACAAGGAATAAAAGGCTTGTAACACTGTGGCACGGAGAATTGAAGATATTTCATCGGATATTAAGAGACAGTTGGGGGCCAGAAGAAAGGAGTTTGACCTTTTTTCCTTAGCTTGCGACGAAAGCACGGACGCATCTGACACCGCTCAGTTACTTATTTTTTTGAGAGGAGTGGACAGTGAAATGAACGTGACTGAAGAGCTACTTGACCTCCAGAGCCTTAAAGACCAAACAAGAGCAACAGATTTATTTGTTTCTGTTTGCTCTGCCATGGATGACATGAAACTCCCGTGGGATAAAGTTTCTGGAATTCTCACGGACGGCGCACCTGCCATGGCTGACGAACGGAGTGGATTATCAACCCGTATATGTAACAAAGTTGTCGAGCAAGGAGGTAAAGCTGTAAAACTTCATTGCATTATTCACCAGGAAGTTCTATGTGCCAAACATCTCAAATATGATCATGTTATGAACCCGGTAATAAAGGCTATTAATTATATTCGCTCCAAAGCCTTGTGCCACCGTCAGTTTCAACAGTTTCTATTCGATATCCAGGCTGAATACGGAGATGTTGTCTATCACAACAACGTGAGATGGCTCAGTCGGGGGTCTGCACTGCAGCGCTTCTACTCTCTTAGGCAGGAAATCGGAGAGTTCATGGGAAAAAAGGGACAATCAATCCCAAAAATATCTGACCCAGTTTGGCTGGCTGATTTGGGTTATTTAGTTGACACAACAAAGCACCTGAACATGCTGAACACTAGCCTTCAGGGGCCAAATGCAGTGATTAGCCAACTGTATTCACACATCAAAGCCTTTGAAACTAAGCTGCAACTTTTCCAAAGGCACCTGTCACAAACGCAGCCTAATACCTACCACACACTTCCCAGCGCTGCAGGCAATAATGACCAGCTTTCCACAGAGCAATATCAACACGCAAACAAGGCGGTATGCAGTAGACATCTCATCTCTGGCTGTAGAGTTCCAACAATGCTTTCGGGATTTTGCAGTTATTGAGAAAGAGATCGCGATGTTTTCCTCTCCTTTCTCCGTGGAACCTGATAATGCTCCGGACCAGCTGCAGCTGGAGCTCATTGAGCTGCAGTGTAACGACGAGTGCCGCAGTCGACACCAACAGCTTTCTCTTGCGGACTTTTACCGCCAGCTGAATAAAGGCAGGTCCCAAGAGATTCGAACATTTGCTAAGAAAATGCTGAGCTTGTTTGGCTCGACGTATTTGTGCGAGAAGACCTTTTCGATTATGAACTTTAACAAGAGCCGCGTGAGGACACGACTAACTGACTGTCACCTGCGTGACATCTTGCGCATCAAAACCACTACCTTTGAGCCAGACCTAGCCTATGTACTGCAGTCCAAATCTCAGTATCACCCTTCACATTAGTGCAGGCAAGTCATCTGTCATCTGAGACGACTAAATTCTAAAATCTCAGTGAATACATTTTGTTTTGTGACTATCAAAACCACAGTTATAAATATATATGCACTGAGACTGTTTGCACATCTGAATAAGATTAGCTATTTCTCTGTTTTGAATTTAAAAGTTCCAATAATATGACATGTCTACAGTGAACATTTAATTGCCAAAAATATGTCATGTTTCAAATAAACCTAAGATATGTTTAAGCTTCTTAAAATATAAATAAAAAAAGGCAAATATGAAATGAGTGACTTAGTAAATTTGTTTAAATTTATTTGTGTTCTATGTGAGGAATGTCAGGCTGAATGGTCGTCCCTCACACATTTTAACCTCACCAAATCTGGCCCTCTTTGCAAAAGGTTTGGACGCCCCTGTCTTAAAGCAAACAAAGCACAGCGGATAACGCTCAGCAAAGGAAAAAAATCGTCCACCTGAGCACTTAGGTTAAAATGGAGAGCAAGCAAGGTGCTGTAAGGTGTATCAGCGAATTATAGTAGACCCTCCAAACTATATTTGTGTTGGTACACTTTTCCAGTAGCAAACAGAGGGTTAGGTACAGTACTTTATACTTTATTGGTAAGTGAAGTTTCTAGGGATGTATGCATTAACAATGTTATTACACAAATGAATAATGCACCTCGCCTTGATGTCTATTCATATGTAAATGAGGTAGGGGGTCATAAAATTTTATGGCCTTTTATGGTTTGTTATGGTATCATAAATCAACAAACTCTTTTGGATTGGGGAGGGGTATATGCTCCAGTCTGGCGGGCGTCAAGATGGCGCCGTCACGACTGGCGCCATCTTTGGCTGTCGCCATTTTGGTTTGCTGGCGCCATTTTTGGATGTGGACATGTATGGGCATGTATTTTTGTGAATCAAACCAGATGCAGCACCTGAGCCAGTGCGTTTAGGGATGAAGGGGAGAGTTTTGTTGAAAAAAGGGGCGATGGGGTCAAGGGGGGTGTTTTGTTGAGAAAAACGCATCTGAAAGAGAAAATAAAACCAAGGTGTTGTCGCATCTAATTTGGGGAGCCAGTAGAGTCAACGTTATTGGTGCCAAAGTTATCTGAAAGAGAAAAAAATCAAGGTGTTGTCGCATCTAATTTGGGGAGCCAGTAGAGTCAACGTTATTGGTGCCAAAGTTATCTGAAAGAGAAAAAATCAAGGTGTTGTCGCATCTAATTTGGGGAGCCAGTAGAGTCAGCATTATTGGTGCCAAAGTTATCTGAAAGAGAAAAAATCACGGTGTTGTCGCATCTAATTTGACATACAATAGTTTAGGGGATCAAGGGGGAGTTTTGTTGAGAAAAAGACA
Source organism: Syngnathus scovelli (assembly GCF_024217435.2). NCBI lineage: Eukaryota > Metazoa > Chordata > Actinopteri > Syngnathiformes > Syngnathidae > Syngnathus > Syngnathus scovelli. Next base: position 8,505,681 of record NC_090849.1, on the reverse strand, counting down.
TCTAAAGGAGAAGAAATCATCTGAAAGAGACTGGAGGTCAGCATGGTGCCAAAGTTATCTGAAAGAGAGACTGTTGGAACCGTTTAATTTTGCAGGGAGACAGATGAAGGCCTCTGTTTTTATGAAGGTTGTCTAAGTTTAAAACATATCCTGATTAAAAACACGTGATACACAGAGGTGTGGTTTGAGAGAGGGGCTGTGTTAGGGTTTTCAAGGTTATCTTTATCGTAGGATTATGTTGGAATGCAACAGGTAATAAATACCTTACCTTGTCCTCCTTATCTCAAGGTCGTAAAACATCCCCTGACATGTTTAGACTAGAGGACAAGGGCTTTAGCCAGCCTACCCATACCCCCACTCTGTTTCTCTTAATAAATATCCACGTGCAGGAAGGAGGGCAGATTTCATTCCTGTAGCGAGTGATCTCTCCACCTGCAGGTGTCTAAAAGAACTTGCCTTGTCTCCTGTGTGGTTCTTGCAAAATAAGTTGGAGTGAGCAAATCTCTAACATTTTGGTGCAGAAACCCGGGATCCTCATACCCACCATCTGACCGGCGAAGGAGGACGTGTTGCATTGTCGACAAGCCAGCGTCCATTAAGAGGACCTGGAGGAGAAAGTCCTGGGAAGAGAATTCTTCGCTGGGCCAGCATCTTAGGTCTGCCTTCGTCTGACAGAGGTGGATTGACGGGACCCGGCAGTGCAACGAACCAGGGGACAAGTAAGTTAAATGCCTGAAGTTGTGTGATTGTGTTGTTGCTTGTGAAACGCGTAAAAAGGAAGAAGTGCACAGGAATAAGTTTTGTGGAAGGAGGGGGTGTTGTAGAGTCCCCCTCTGGATGAGGTGTCTCTTTTGGAGCAGTGGTTCTCAAACTGTTTTAAAATCTCAGTACCTCCGTGAATCATTATTTGACGACCACTGTTCTAGGGAGTACAACCTCGCGTTGGCAGGGCTGGGGACAAGGACTTTTGTCTTTAGTTCCCAGGGAAGGTGAGGGGTGTTGTAGAGTCCCCTCACTGGATGAAGCAGCTCCTTTTTTTAAAAAAAGGAGGACTTCGCGTTGGCAGGGCTGGGGACAAGGACTTTTGTCTTTAGTTCCCAGGGAAGGTGGGGGGTGTTGTAGAGTCCCCTCACTGGATGAAGCAGCTCCTTTTTTTTAAAAGGAGGACTTCGCGTAGGCAGGGATAACTTGTGTGATTGAGTGTGTGACTGGTAGGATAAATTGACTAAGAAGCAGTTCTAGCGTTGATCCACGGCAATAAAACAGGCTAGTAATCTGTCGAAAGGTCAATTTAAACCTGCATTGAGGATCAAAGAAGAAGAAAAAAATTGAAAAAAAAACACTACACTATGGAAGACATCCTGCATCACGCCGGTTCCTAAAAAGACCCGGCCCAGTGAACTGAATGACTTTCGGCCGGTGGCACTCACTTCACACCTGATGAAGACATTGGAGCGGCTCTTCCTCGGTCTCCTCAGACCTCAAGTGTGACATGCTCAGGACTGCCTGCAGTTTGCATACCAGTCAGATGTTGGAGTGGAGGACGCCATCCTCCACCTACTGCACCGAGTTCACTCCCACATGGATAAGGGAAGCGCCACAGCGAGGATTCTGTTCCTAGACTTCTCCAGTGCGTTCAACACCATCCAGCCCCCCCTGCTCAGAGACAAACTGGGCAGGATGGGAGTGGACCCATACATGGTGACCTGGATCTCCAGCTACCTCACAGACAGGCCACAGTACGTCAGACTAAAAGACACCATCTCTGACACTGTGGTCAGTAGCACTGGAGCCCCACAGGGCACAGTGCTGGCCCCTGTACTCTTCACCTTGTACACCTCAGACTTCTGTTACAACTCTGAGCTGTGTCACATACAGAAGTACGCGGATGACACAGCCATTGTCGGGTGTATCAGGGACAATAGAGAGGAGGAGTATAGGAGCCTGGTGGGGGATTTCGCCACCTGGTGCCGTGCCAACCAACTGGAGCTCAACATCTCCAAGACCAAGGAGCTGGTCATAGACTTTGGGAGGAACAGGCCTAAGCCTAGGCCCGTACTGTTGGAGGGGGCTGAGGTGGAGGCTGTGGACTCCTACAAGTACCTTGGGGTGTGGCTGTATAAAAAACTGGACTGGTCAACTCACACCAACCACCTTCACAGGAAGACACAGAGCAGGATGTACTTCCTGAGGAGACTACGTTCTTTTAACATCTGCAACAAACTCTTGGAGATGTTCTACCAGTCCGTGGTTGCCAGTGTCCTGTTTTACACCGTGGTGTGCTGGGGTAGCAGCACATCCAAGAAGGACACCTCCAGACTGGACAAACTGGTCAGGCGAGCCGGCTCTCTGATCGGCAAGAAGCTTGACTCATTGGAGACGGTGGCAGAGGCAAGGACACTGAAAAAACTGTTGGACATTATAGGCAATGTCAGTCACCCTCTGCACTCTGTCATCACTAATCAGAGGAGCCGGATCAGTGGGAGACTGCTCCTCCCCAATTGTAGGACAAGCAGACTGAAGAACTCCTTTGTCCCCCAAGCCATCAAGCTATTCAACTCCTCACTGGGGAGGAGGTGACATGGACATGAACAGGGACATGGAGATGCTTGTAATAACTGTACACATTCTTCACGTCAATATATAATGTGCAATATTATGGCAACTACTGTGTAGTGTTTTTACCTCCCTCAATTTTCTTGCCTAGTTTATCTTTTGGCCTCTTTTACATTTCATTGCTATCTCTTGCACTGTGTGTATTTCTGCATCTTCTGTATATCTTGATCTCTTGTGTTTTTCTTGTGTATTTTGTATTTTACTGCTACTGGACACAGAATTTCCCTGAAGGAGTAATCCCAAGGGATTAATAAAGTTGAGTCTAAGTCTAAGTCTGAGTCTAAAACCTTAAACTACTGAAATTAAGATGGGAAAAAAGAACGGTAAATCTCTTGCTCTGCTCTTCTTTAAAACGAGAAGTTCATGGCAAGTAGATTTCTTAATTGTATGTAATTTCATGCTGAAGTAGTAGAAGTGCTAGAGTTTGGTTGAAATCTTCACAATGAGATGAGATCGAATTCAAGAGACAAAAGCTAGAAAGATGAAAACTGATGCGGTCACAAGTGTTTGTCAGACCAGGAGACAATAAGGCCCCTGTGAGCAGGTGCAAGGCCGCAGCTCAAGCCGCGGCTCAAGCAAGGGGCAAGAGGAGTTTCTGGTCCTATGCAAATCATGTATCGAAATTTAAAAGATCTGAAACCTCTCCCATATGACAGCAAAACATGTCATTGTCAGGTTATCGCAAATCGTTTTAGATTGTTAGAGCCCCTGTCCACACAAGAAGTATGACAATGCTGTTTGTAGGCCCAATTACAAATGAATAGGGATCAAATTGTGTTACACTGAAGTTAAAATATACAAATCAAGTGGTAAAGAAATGCAACTTGCTTCTAGAAGATAAATAAATAAAAGTAGAATGTGCTGTCCTCGTGTGCATGGGAGGGACCAGCTCATGATCGACCACAGGAAATGGCCAGCCTGTGACGAATCATTGGTGCTGGGAACTACCTTTTGCATGCGAGAGCTGTGCATGTGTGTGCGTATATGTTAAAATGATGAACATTGGCTAAAGTTTTAGTATAAAAAAAATTTGCTAGACTGTGGTCTATCCAATTTGCACCGCAGAACAGAAATGATTTTGAAAGATAAAAATGAGAGGAAAAAGAGAGAAATCTGTTTGCAAGCAGAAACTAATCCACACTAGTGCATGTTAAGTGTCGAGCCCACATGAGAAATTCGAAGAAAAAAAAATGACAGAACATGCTTTCAGGAATTGGAAGAAGCTAAATTGTGAATTTAAGACTTTGCAATGCTACATTTAATAGGAATATTTGATTGGTTGTGTTATAACATTATACAAAATTCTAAATGCAAGCTAAATCTGAGAGATTGAGTTCTTCAAATTTAAAAACAAAGAAAAAATTCAGATTAATTTGCCAGTTGGTTGTTATAGTTAAGTTTTTTTGAATTGGTGGATTGTTCTACCAGGAACCTGAGTTGAAAATGATATATGAATGTTGTGTGATGGGCGGCTCGGTGGCGCACTGGGTAGCACGTCCGCCTCACAGTTAGGAGGGTGCGGGTTCGATTCCACCTCCGGCCCTCCCTGTGCGGAGTTTGCATGTTCTCCCCGAGCCAAAAACATGCTTGGTAGGCCGATTGATCACTCCAAATTGTCCCTAGGTGTGAGTGCGAGTGCGAATGGTTGTTTGTCTCTGTGTGCCCTGCGATTGGCTGGCAACCGGTTCAGGGTGTCCCCCGCCTACTGCCCGATGACGGCTGGGATAGGCTCCAGCACGCCCGCGACCCCCGTGGGGACTAAGCGGTTCAGAAAATGGATGGATGGATGTTGTGTGATGAGCTTGGATGAATTGGGACCAATGTGATAGAAAGACTCCTTTTTGGAGACTGCGTGTGAGATGCAAATGAACATTGATGAATGATAGCCTGAATGAAAAGAAATTACAGGTTGAATGGTTGAAGTTGTTGGCGACTACTATGGAAAATTAGTAGAGCGACTTTGATGAAAGAATGATTTTGAGCAGGTTGAATGTTAAAAAGAAACACGTAGCTTTTGGATTGATAATTAACTAGAAAAAAAAAAAAAAAAAACTGGAGAACCAGTAACACATGTAGAAGATGTGTGAACTGAGAAATTGAGAAGCGTTTTGGAAAGAAAGTCAAATTAAATGATGATGGAATCGTATGTAGTAAAGAACGCATTCTCCCAAAAAGTTTGTCAAGGTGTGAGGCATGGGCGTTGCCAAGCCTCAAAAGGGGGGGAGTGAGTAGGACAGATAGTGGAAGATAGTAATAATACAACACTTTATGACAATGAATTTTCGAATACATTTGGTGTTATATTGTGGTAAATTTTTTGTTCTGGTGTAGATAGGTTAGCAACACGAGAGATTTAGAGGTTCAAAAGAAAGACAGTTAAAAGAAAACATTTTTGATTTGGACAATTGCAGGCTAACAGGAACATGAGAACGATAAGAACTACGAGGTGGGATCCAATTTCATTGGGGAGATTGAGAATTCACAGCACCATACTCTAAGTCACATTTTTGAGCAAGCATGACAATAACATGTGAGAGGTCAAGACATACAGATCAGGGCTTGAGGTGGAAAGCAGACCTCAATGAGTTGATTTTCAATAATGATACTGAAGACAACATACTGTCCGATTAAATTGGAACTATAGATAAAATGTAGCTCAAAAATAGGATGAGTTGCAGGATTTACGATATAAAAACGAGACCGCTGTTATTAGGAGAATTTGAAGTTTGGTAAACAATGTTACCAGCAAATTGATGGCGCAGCTACATTTGGAGATAGTCTTACAAGTTTGATGTCCCAGCCTGTCATTCTCAGTGTCAGAGTCCCTGAAACCCAATCCGAGACTTCGCCTGCAGCCGTGAACCACCACAAAATGGTGCCTGGCTCTGAAGCACCTTTGACCTTTGGCGAAGGACAAGAAAAGACTGCTGTTGTGCTTGAAGGAGGACAAGTACACTCCGGAGGAAATACAACATCCTCGGGGACGAGAAAAGACAGTGAAAAGCGGAGGAACTCACAATGATGAAAATTGACTCATTTGAACAATGGACTCATTCAAGAGTGATGGATGGGGTCGCTCTGAAGCAACAGCCAAAGAACACCAACGTGAGAGGGTGAAGTGCGGCAAAAAGAAATGGACTTGGAGTGTCCGACAACCAAATCGCACTCCTTGGCGTTACCAAATTTGGTGGAGCTTGGTTCAAAGTGGAAGGGAGGTTCATTGTGCACTGAGTTTGACAGAACTGAGGAGATTTGATAAATAAATAAATAAAAATTTGAAAAATACGTAGGGCTACAGATTATAATCAGAGATTGAACGGATTTGGATAAAACAAATAGGCTAAAACGGTAGGAAACAAGAGCAAGATCTGATATTTTGGCTCATCAAGCTTAAAACGTAGAGGTCGAGTTATATAAATTTTAGAACAGGACATTTGGCAGTCAGGAGGAAGCTAGGTTGCTCAATGTACCTACTCAATACAATAGTAAGGTTTTTTATACCACAGTGGAGGTTGGATGGTCAGAAAGTTAGGTACGTTCAATTTTTGACATTCACACAGTCATGCATAGGAGTCACAAGGCGACAGTTAACAAGACAATCTCTTTTAAACCAGGAGGCAATAAATGGGAACGCCCCTGTCATAAATAGTTTTTGGTTAAAGGGAATCATTAGGAAGTGTTCAAACTCTTCCCGCAAACATTCCTATTTGCCAGTTAAATGGGCACTACAATTGACTACGAGAGTTGCAAACAACAGATGAAGAGCAGTCCTTGGCAGATTATATGATCAGGACGCTCAAACTGTGTCAAAGACAAATTTACTGCCGCTTGATCTTTCCTCCTCACAGGTCGACAACCCCATCAATCCAGGAGACTGGGTCTACATCGAGGTCATCAAAGGAAGGAACTGGGCCAGCCACGACGGGAGGGACCATTCCAAGTCTTGCTGACTACACATGTTGCACCCAAGGTTGCAGGACCCACAAATGCATTAACGACGACTGCTCTCCAGGAGGAAACTGGATGGGAGCTTTGGACATCACCGCTGTGTGCCAGGATGAGAGAGCCGTTTTCAAGGTGTAAGGGCTCTACTACCAACATGGCTGCACCATCGGACGGGACCTACTTCATTCAGAAGTTCAGAGGCACTGCCTCACCTGCATCCTATGAGTGCACGTGCCTGTTCAGTACGGATCATGGTTTTGTGGTCACAGGAGTTGTCCGATGCTGCCTGCCAACTGGACACGGGTGTGTGCGCCAGTGTGTGTGACAGACCTCACCTACAGACTAGAACATCAGCAGCTGACGAAAACGCGAGCACATATACAACTTCTTAGACGTGACAGATGTGATAATGATAATGAGACGTGGATTGCGTAGATGCTGTTCTGTTGAGCATGTTTTACAGAAACTTGGTGATTTGACCATCGAAAATGCTTCGCAAGTGATGGATACAATGATGTGCTGTTTCTGTGTTTTTCTTTTTATTTTTTTATTGATAGCATTTTGGTCGCCTGTGGCAACGGGGCCGTGTAATAATTTTCCTGCTAATAACATCTGGCCAGCAGGTTTTTCGCTTACACAATAAGTTTGATCTGGGGTGTTGAGGTAATGCCTCAATTTCACGGGAAAGTGTTGCTATCATTGTTTGTTGTTTTTATTTTTACTATTCTTCGTTCTTCATTATACATATATATATGTTTTTCTTTCTTACTTGTCTTTGTTGTTTGCGGTGACAATCATATGATAAAACAGGAGGGAGATGTTAGGGTTTTCCAGGTTATCTTTATCGTAGGATTATGTTGGAATGCAACAGGTAATGAATACCTTACCTTGTCCTCCTTATCTCAAGGTCGTAAAACATCCCCTGACATGTTTAGACTAGAGGACAAGGGCTTTAGCCAGCCTACCCATACCCCCACTCTGTTTCTCTTAATAAATATCCACGTGCAGGAAGGAGGGCAGATTTCATTCCTGTAGCGAGTGATCTCTCCACCTGCAGGTGTCTAAAAGAATTTGCCTAGTCTCCTGTGTGGTTCTTGCAAAATAAGTTGGAGTGAGCAAATCTCTAACAGGCTGGACCTGTTGTTGGTATATTACGCCAGAGTATCGTGCTGCTAGTTCACAGAAAAGAGCTAAGCTAAAAGTGTGATGCTAAACTGCAAACCTGAAGCTCAAATCATGATAGCAGAAACGCCGGTCAGTATCCATCTTTGCCGTAAAGGCCCCGATGGCTTGTTAGACGCACCTAGGAAGAAACAAATGTATCTAAAGCGTATGCAACAGCCTCCTACAGAAAAACTTGAGCGGAGTTGGCATCTAACACCGGAGACTCTGTGGGGATTTAATTTTTTTTTACGAGATTGGTGATTGATTTCTTTATGAGAAATCAAGAGGACTCTGGATCAAACAACAACTATGAGCAGACCGGCGTGTATGGTTTGTTGAACTCAAATGACTGGGGTGTTTTAAATCAACTCCTGCCTGAGGTTTTGACCGAGTTTTTCAATGGATACGGATTAGAGGGGGAGCTGAACGTAACTTGGATTTCCAGAATTACAGCCAGCGGAAGATGTTTTTTCCGTCTTAAAGTTTCTCCTCAAACTGTGGATGGGACAAGTCAAGTCAAGTCAAGTTTATTTGTATAGCCCTAAATCACAAACAGTCTCAAAGGGCTTCACATAGCCAAAATTGACAATTATTCTCAAAGCATCCCCTGATCATAAGCTCCCAAAAGGGCAAGGAAAAACTCAAAAAAACCCTGCCAGGGGAAAATGAGAAACCTTGAGAAGGGACCACAGATGGAAGGATCCCCCTTTCAGGATCACCAGGTTGTAATGGATGCAGAGAGTGCACAAGTAATACATAATATGAAAATCAATGAAAAAAATGGATGTCGGAGGTGCCCTCGATTGTCCTGGCAGTGTCCTCAAGGGGGCCGAGCCGCAGCTCCCCCATCCCGAACTGGTCCCCGAGAATCCAGCCAGCCGCTATCAGCTTTTGAGCCACCTAACCCCCTCCCCAGCCGGGGAGGAGGTGGGCAGAGAGAACAGAACAAACTCCGGCCAAATCGGCCATCACAAGTTAGTTAAAGGCCATCTCATAGAAATGTGTCTTTAAACGTGTCTTAAATGTTTCTACTGAGGTAGTAGTTCTAATATCCATTGGTAGGGCATTCCAAAGCTCTGGAGCCCGAATAGAGAATGCTAGACCCTGCAGACATTTTCTTGGCCCTCGGTATAACTAAAAGACTAGCGTTTTGCGAACGAAGGTTACGAGACGGAACATAAGGAACGACTAGGTTGACGAGATATGAAGGCGCTAAGCCATGCAGTGATTTATAGGTTAGTAGAAGAACCTTGAAGTCACATCTTAAATGGACCGGGAGCCAATGTAATTTGGCTAATATTGGGGTAATGTGATCAAATTTTCTTGACCGTGAGAGCAGCCTCGCAGCGGCATTTTGTACTAACTGTAGACCTTTGATACTGGACTTAGGAAGACCAGAGAATAGTACATTACAGTAGTCCAGGCGCGACGTGACGAACGCATGTATAATAGTTTCCGCATCCCCGGTCGAGAGGATCGGACGAATCTTAGCAATATTACGAAGGTGAAAAAACGCAATCCTGGTTATATTCTTAATGTGTTTTTGAAAAGAGAGCGTTTGGTCAAACATTACCCCGAGATTAGTTACTGTATCACTCTGAGTGATAGTACGGTTATCTATAGTTATAGTGGTTTCCTTAAATAAATGTTGATAACGAGTAGGACCAATTATCAACATCTCAGTTTTATCCGGGTTAAGACGAAGGAAGTTGAGAGACATCCATTGCTTAATCTCCGCAAGGCACGCCTCGAGATTACAGCAGTCCTGCGGATCTGTCATCGATAACGGCATATATAATTGGGTGTCATCCGCGTAGCATTGAAAACTAATATTATATTTACGTATTATGTCCCCAAGCGGAATCATATAAATATTAAATAAAATCGGTCCGAGTACCGATCCCTGTGGGACACCACACGTAACATTATAAAGCTCTGAGGACGTATTACCATGGACCACTCGGTGCGTCCTGCCTGATAGATAGGAATTGAACCAGCTTAGTGCTGACCCTGAGATACCAACACAACTTTTAAGACGCCCTAATAAAATATCGAAGTCTACAGTGTCAAAGGCAGCACTAAGATCAAGTAGTAACAATACAGACGACGTATTTGAATCCATAGCTATGAGGAGATCATTAGTCACTTTAGCAAGTGCTGTCTCTGTAGAATGATTAGCTCTAAAACCAGACTGAAAAGAGTCATATCGATTATTAGCGACCATGTAATCAATAAGCTGCTGTGCTACTACTTTTTCGAGAAGTTTTGCTATGAATGGGAGGTTTGAAACTGGCCTATAATTACTGAGACAGTCCGGGTCAAGATTTGCTCGCTTAAGTAGTGGTTTAATAATAGCGGTTTTAAAGGCTATTGGCACTATCCCAGAGGAAACAGACAGATTGATTATATTTAAGACGGACGGTCCTAAAATTGGAAATAATTCTTTAAGTAGTTTGGCTGGAAGCGGGTCGAGTAAACATGTTGTTTGTTTAGCCGTACTAACCAATTTTGTAAGCATTTCAAGGGACACGCTTTTAAAATTTGAGAGGGTTATTGCATGATCCCCAGCGCTAGTAACCGGCGGAGCGATTGGCATGGTATTCTTGATCTCGTCCCTAATGGACTCAATATTTTGAGCAAAAAATTTCATAAACACGTCAGCTGAGTGGAAGGAGCTATCGGGGGTCGGCTGGCGCAGAGTTAGCTTTGCCACTGTATCAAATAAGTATTTAGGATTGTTTTTATTAAGATTAATCACTTGCGAAAAATAACGAGTTTTTGCTAAAATAAGCGCATCTTTATATTTTAGGAGGCTGTCCTTCCATGCCTGATGGAAAACCTCAAGTTTGGTTAAACGCCATCTGCGCTCATGCTTTCTACATAATTGTTTAAACGTACGTGTTTCATCTGTGAACCACGGAGTTGGCCATCTACGGCGAGTTTTCAGACGTAGCGGTGCCACAGAGTCGATGGCTTTTAATAATGTCGCATTGAATTCATTTGTAAGATTATCGATAGAGCCACTGTACGCGGGAAACATGGCGGTTGCCGGCGACAGTAACTCAGATAGCGCAGTTGCAGTCATGGAGTTAAAATTACGGCTGCTATAATTCTGATTGCTCTCTTGTCTTTGACAAGGAACTAAAATTTCAAATTTTATTAAAAAATGATCAGACAGAACTGTAGTGTATGGCAGTACTGTTATATTTGAGGTTGCTAGTCCCCGGGATAATACCAGATCTAAGGTATTTCCATTCTTATGCGTTGCTGCCTGTTCAGCTTGCGTAAAACCAAACGTATCGATTAAAGTTTGAAATGCCGAAGTCAGTGGTTCTGACGGTGAATTCATGTGGATGTTGAAATCACCCATGATAACTATATTATCTGCATTTGTCACTAGATCAGCCACAACTTCTGAAAATTCATCCAGGAAGCCAGAGTAAGCCCCGGGTGGGCGGTAAATAACAACAAGATAGAATGACGGTAACGCAGTGGATCGCACAATGAGAACTTCAAATGTTTTAAATACGTGATTTGAGCGAGGCCTAAATCTAAGCTCAGAATTTGAGATGAGGGCGACACCCCCACCCTTTTTTTGAAGACGAGCCACATGCGAGCTCACAAAATTTGGAGGCGAGGCCTCGTTAAGTGGCAGCAGTTCATTAGGTTTTAACCAGGTCTCGCAAAGACCAAAAACGTTTAGATTATGTTCCGTGATAAGGTCATTAACGAGAACTGCTTTCGTATGAAGTGATCTAATATTCATAAAACCGAATTTAAGTGTAATTGGTTGATCAGGGTGCGTATCTATCGAAGGATTTTTAAACGGGATGCGAGTAAAATTGTGTTCTCTAGGCCTAATATCACCTCTCAAAAGTTTATTAGGGCGGTGGGATGAAACGACCGTGGGAATTTAATGATGAGTATTTGTTACACATGTGAAGTTATCTAAAACAGGCACCGTTTCATCAGCAAGACCGGTTGGGACGGAGTGATTGGATTTGTCTACTACCCCAGTAGAAAGTGTGTTTATGTGTACTGCAGCACTATTTAAACTGTCGCGCTCTAGTCTACACGAGGAGCTATGTGAATGCTGAAAGTCTAGCCTAGCGCTAGTTAACTTTAACTTAACAGACTCCAAACCCATCCTCACAGGTGGTCTAATCACCTGTGCCCTGGCCTGCTCTAAAGTGACCTGTCATGAGTGTCTCAAACAGTAATCTATATTCCTAGAAAGAGTGAAGGCGCCTTCACGGTTGGGGTGAAGGCCGTCCTTCCTCAGCAGGTCGGGGCGGCCCCAGAAGGAGGACCAGTTATCTATAAAATACAGTCCCTGCTTTTTACAGAACCCAGCCATCCATCGATTAAGGGAGACTAATCTACTAAACCTCTCATCAGTGCCTCTCCCAGGCAGGGGGCCAGAGACAAATACTCGATGCCGACTCATCTTTCTGGCAAGATCACAAGTCCTCGCTATGTTTTTCTTTGTGATCTCTGATTGTCTCATCCTAACATCATTGGAGCCGACATGTATCACTATGTCCGAGTAGCTAGTGTTGTTGGAACTACGCTGTTGACTAGGCCTATTGTGAGTCAGCTCCCTAAGATTAGCTTCTATGTCGGGTGCTCTACCCCCAGGAATACACATTACCGTGGCTGGATTTTTAAGCGTAATGTTGCGGGTAATGGAGTCGCCTATGACCAAAGTGCGAGGGCCAGTAAACCGAGATGACTTTGGACGGCTATGCGTCTTACCTGGTTCATCGCGATTAGCAAGCCGCTTGGGGCTAATGCTAACCGGGCTAGCGGGCTGACTACAGCCCGCGTCTGTGTCCGCCGCAACTACTGTTATCGCACTATTCTGCTCTAACTGGCGGACACGTCCCTCTAGCAGAGACAACCTCTCTAAGAGAAGGGTGCAGTTGGTGCACGAAGCCGTACATACCTCTTGGTCCGCTGTCATACTTTGTGTCCGAAGAGCGACGATCTGTCAGAACAACCCGGAAGCCGGAAGTGATTCCCCCTGTTCCAGACAGGGACAGAAGATGGAGAGGTAATCGATGTAATGTATCTAACGCTAGAAGTGTTTAATAGTGAATGTGGAGTTTTCCAAACACTATTGAATTTACCACTGGCAGAGTGGTATGACCGAATGCAAGCATTTGGTGAGAGTATTACGGAACTCTTCCTATCGGGCCGTGTCTGGACAAACGTCATCGGAGTGAAACGTAAACTGACTTTAGATTAACCCTACTAAAAATTAACTTTAAACTCCCCACCCTTGGCCCCTCACACCTCCTCAGCACAGTAGCCTGTGCCCCCCTAACCCCCCTTTATCACCTACAGTCACAGAAAGGTGGGGTTGTAGTCATTAGCATAACTATCTAAAATGTATAAGAGCAGGCTTGCAGACTCCTCTTTCACACACAAGAGTTTGGTCTACACATCAGAGAAAGAAGATGGCTCAAAAAATCCTCGCCAGACGAGTTTTACCAAGTTTTGTACCTATGGAACATGGGCCTGGGATCACACTCTGGTCCAGCCCTGACAACTCTGGTGCAGAGACAGACGATACTGACATGGCCTTCATCGCATGTCACCGATCTGCCTCGACAATCTGCAGCCCGATCGTCTCTATGGAGCTTTGTCATCAACCTTTGACGGGTTTGAGAGCCCTGAGACCCTACAGGTCACCCCGGGATACAGCGGCCAAAGCGGCCTAGCAAGCATGATGGAGTAGCAGCAGCAGCAGCAGCAGCAGCAGCAGCAGCGTGAACCATGGTCCTCGTCGCGAGCCATCGAGCTGTTTGACGACGCATGCGCACGCTATCCTGAAAATGGCATGGATTTGCCTTGTTTATCCGCCGATGACATCGCACTCATACTCAATACAGAGACAGAGGTGCCCGATGATTTTGAGGGGTACATGGAGCTGGCTGCGGGGGCGGACGACACAATCGTTACCAATTACCCCTCGCCCACAGCTGGAAACATCCCACTGATGGACCTTGAGTTTGGCATCGTTCCTCCGGTGACTTCGACGCCTGTGAGAGTCAACGCACAGCAGGAGGAACACAATATGACGGTAGAGCCTCTTAAATGGCTGGTGATTGAAGATTACGTACGCGTGAAACTGATGGTCGCTCATCTTTTGTATGATGCCTTAATTAAACATGCTAAAATGACATGTGACGGATGTGCCCTTGATGACATTAGCCAGCTGCATCATACATGTTTGTTTATTGAGGATCGAAGCTTTTATTTCGCGAATTATGAAGCAGTGATGGCTGAGTTGTGCAATGCTGACTTTCTCCATACGTTATTGACAATGCTTTTCTATTTTAAAACCTCAGCATCTCTTATAAACATTTGCAATACTGTTTCTGCCATTCTCCACGACCTCGCTCATGAGTGCAAGAGCTTTGCGCAGCTCCGTATGATAAAACAAGAAGCTCGTGACATTGTGTTGAGTAATAGCGAAGTTGAGCTATTATTTAGAACGTTTGGAAAGACACAATGGGAAATATTGTGAAAAAAATGTAGGCCCAATTGGTGACTATTCTAACAGTGTTTCTAGATTGTATCAAACACCAGCTGCCGAATGATATAACCGGGGAGCTAAAGAAATTTAAAACCCTAATAGGGTCCAAAGTAACACCATCTGTGTTATCTTCATTAATGCGTTATACTAAACCTTAGGAGTTGTAGAAAAACATTTTTTTTACCATGTTGAATTTTTTTACCATGTTGAATTTCTTTTTTTTTTACCATGTTTTTATTTTTACTGCTGTGTGTTTTATACCTGTTTCTACTTATTAGTAATGTTTTTAAGAACTAGTTGATTTTAAGAACTAGTTGATTTTTCTTTTTTTCTGTAATAAACTATTGTGACCAGAAAAGTGATTGTTTCTCTGTGTTTATTCAATTAAAAATCACAAGATGTCATACCTGTTTGTTTTATTAACAGCATCACACTCTGATATCCAGCAGAACGTACCTGATAATGGGTGGGAAGAGATGTCTTGAAAAGCTCTATTATAATGCTAAAAATCAAGCTAGTTTCGGGGGAGAGACACGCCTACACAGAACAGCGGCTGTTAGCTGTAAAAACACTAACATTAAAAAAGTGAAAGCTTTTTTATCCGATCAAGATGCTTACACTTTACACAAACCAGCCAGAATAACGTTTCCTAGAAATAAAGTTTTTGTTCGAGGTCCTATGAGACAATTTCAAGCAGATTTATGCGATATGCAATCATTAGCACGCTACAATGATGGATATAAATATTTACTAAACGGGATCGATATTTTCTCGAAACGTGCATATGTACGAGTTTTGAATGCTAAAACAGGTATGCAGGTCACCAAAGCATTTGCAGATGTCTTAATAGCTAGTGGCTCCCCATTACGCGTCCAAACAGACAAGGGGAAGGAATTATTTAAACAAACATTTCTAGAAATTAATGAGACAGCACAATATTACACATTTTGCAACGTCTTCCGATACAAAAGCGCAAACCGTTGAACGATTCAACAAAACGTTAAAGACACGCATGTGGAGGTTTTTCACAGCTAAGAACACACAACGTTACGTCGATGTAATTCAGGATTTTATTGTTAGCTATAATGACAGTTTTCATAGTAGTATAAAAATGACACCAAATGCTGTAAACGAGGATAATAAAGATATTGTTTTCACCAACCTGTATACAAACAATCCTTTCCACCGTGGGGGTGGTTCCGTTTTGAACCAGGTGAAACTGTGCGGCTTTCCAAACTAAGAGGGGTTTTTGAGAAGGGTTATTTACAAAGTTACACGGATGAAATTTTCAGAATAACACAACGTCTCCATCGCGTTCGTCCCGTCTATAAAATATCGGACTTGGCCAGTATGCCTATAGAAGGCAGCTTTTACGAAGCGGAATTACAATAAGTAACAATAAAAAAAAATAAAATTTTCCGCATACAGAAAATTCTTAAATCACGCACCGTGTCAGTCAGACGCGAGTTCCTCGTCTATTGGGTCGGGTGGCCGGCCAAATTCGACAGTTGGGTACCCGCAAAGAGCGTTAAAGACATTTGACGTTCGATAAAACGGTCATTCTGTGAAAATTACAAGATGGGTGAAGGCCAGAGAGAATTCTACGTAACATTAGCGTCAAATGCTAGTATGCACCTTTTCAGCGAGAATAGCCTTTCAGAATTTAAGGTGGAGTTAGCGCAACGTATCGCCTTAAAAGGTTCATGGGAGGTCAGTTTATGTGAGCTTTCATACATCAACTCAATCTCTGACATTCCTGAGAAAAAACAGAATTTCTATTTCAAATAGCCGAAGGTTTCTGCTCTCAGAGGCGACGTATTCCAAGATGATTCAGAAGTTCGGCACATGCTTAAAATTCGGGGAGGTGTCTACAACAGCCACGAACATTTTAACATTTTTTTGTGTTTACAATAATCAAGGGAAAAAAAAAACGTCTGTTGCGTCATTAGCTAAAAGTCAAGTTAGCTTCGGAAATTCAAACTCTATTAACTAAAGCGAGCAAGAAAAAGATTGATGTGTAATTTGATCAACATAAACAGAGGTTCTTGTTTTCAGGCGAAGAAGCTGGGGCCTGAATTTCCCTGAAGGAGTATTCCCAAGGGATTAATAAAGTTGAGTCTAAGTCTAAGTCTAAGTCTAAGGTTTGAGAATTATGTTCAAGAGCCCCCTAGCGTACATTGTTGGAATGAACCCTGAACATTGGCTCTCGCTCAAACCGGAAGGCGTAAACGTCCAACAATTACCAGTACCAGCTATTTAAAATAAATAATTTAGTGCATTTTACAATGGAGGAAAATTGAGCAGGTTTAAGTTATTGTAGGTGTGGCTTTCTGACACAACTCAGGTTTTTCATGTGGCCCCTTGTAAAAATTAATTGCACACCCCTGCTTTAAGCGCTAGTCATTTCGTACAGCCTTTATACCATCCATTTTAAGGTTAGTGCTCACAGTTCAAGAGAACATTTATGACTAAATAAATCGAGGTCCAGAAAGTTGTGTGGAATCGAAGCGTGTTCTGTCGAGGTTTAGGTGTACTGCCAAATGTGCAAAATGGACATGATCCAGATGACACTAGGTTTAACAACGTGGATTGGTGAGACTTTCTAAACAGAGTAGATTATTCATGTATGAAAAAAAGTACAGGTCTCCAAGAGTCAAAGCTCTACATTTACTGTAACTCCATAGAATGTCCCTGCCCGATGATCAGTGCGTCAGGCCAATGGATTTGAGATGCACAGCGACAAGGGTTCCATTTCTTCTCAATGTCATGCTAAAAAAGAAAATAATTTTTCACCCGGCATGATTGGATATTGCAAGTCTGCAATTGTAACCCAACAAGGGATATTTAGAGAATTTAATCATCAAGATCTAATCACAGCAGCATTTGTCAACACCATTAAAGTCACCTACTGTCAACACAATAATTTTTTGCAAAGCTCATTACCGAAGCTGGCCTTTTAATTTGGTGGAGCACCCTGGACTCATTTAGGCAACAGGGGAGCACTCCTCAAGTTGACAATCAAATTATCGGGATGCCAGTTTCAATGTCACACCTAGTCAACAATGTTTAGCATGTGCATGGAACACTCACCAGCTTGAGGCAAATAAGTCTAGGCATGCAACGCAGCATTGCTGGGAGCTCTGGAAGGGTGCTGGGGTCATGGCCGCAAGTAGCCAGCGGGTGTTAACAATCACTTGTAATTCATTCAACTAGACAAACCAGGCTTGACTGGCCTTTTGTACGAGGTGTCTCTTTGGTTCTCAGATCGGATTACCGGCTTCACAGGGCTGTGGTTTTGTTGTGAAATAAGATGACAGACTTTGACACCAAGGGCACATTATAACAAAGAACCCTTTCCTTTCCTTATCCATTGCAATCATACCAGTTTCTCCTAAAAAATATCCCCTTCTTCAGTGGTTGTCCATTAGTGGCCAACTACATCTGTCCCCCCCGCATGACATTGATGAAATAAATTATAATTAGGGATGCCAATATTCACGGTATTAAAATTGCATCAATATACACATATTTTTGGTCATACGAAACAATTGGCCCAACAACATAAAATATAATTTGGCTTGTCTTAATTGTCACATCGCTGATACAGCACTGTAGGTCCTTCTTACAAGTTATGTAGCCAATCTAGTGGCTGTACTCACTGTTCAGTATACAGCCACACAATTGTCCGCATGCGTGTGACCAGATCAAAGGGATGTTGGATTTGTTGCACCATTTGGGAAGCGCGCTGTCTGTGCCTCATGGCAAAAGCCAGAGCCAATCATCTGTTATCCAATTTACTCACTGTGTGTTCATTTTCTTTTTCAGTTTTAGGAAAAGGCTAAGACACCGAAACAAAATTTAGACTTACACAGGTTGGTTGAGTTCAATCACAATTCTTGTTAAGAAAGCTCTGTTTTCAGGAAAGTACAATACAGCGCTGAGCCTTTTGTGCGACCATGCTCAAGAGCAAAAAGTCTCCATTCAGAAAAGGCAACGTTCAAGGTTCTTTGGTCAGCTTATAATCAGTTGCACATGCCGCTGTGGGCCGAGTTTGATGGGTGAGGAATCTTTGGGGTGAGGCAAGTTCGTAGGAGAGTTTGATTCCATGGGAGTGGGTGCTTGTTCGGTGAGAGCTGATTTCGTAGGGTTGGGTGCTGATTATGGGCGATTCGATGTGTGTGGGTGCTGCTGTTTTTTTTCCTTTTCGTCTTTCGGCCTTGGCGATCATCTTTGGCCGGGTTCTTGGCTGTCTCCCTCTGGCACCTGCTGGTTTTATCTCCAAGTGACCTTCCTGTAAACATTCTCCTCCATTCTTGCACATACACTGACGCACCTCGTCCATTCATCAGCCTTCCACTTTTGTCATTCGTTACGGACTTATGTGAAGTTTTGTGTGTGACATCATCAATTCATTAATGTTCCCTAACCATGCAAAGTTCTTACTCACCACTTACCATGCATTTGTTTGTTTGTTCTTTTGACACTCCATGTACTTGTTTGCATTGTCACATTCTTAGTTTAATTATGCTTCCGACCATATTTTTCATTATTAGTCAAAACATTTTCTTTCTGTCCAGAACATTCAATAGTAATCCAAGGCTGGCGTCTAGCAATGAGCAAAATACATCGTCACATCAAGCATTAATCAGAACAAAAGATATAATCAAGTACAAAACATTCTTAGACACCTTGGGCCATGTCCATGAATTAGAATAACATCAGGCATGCATTAAAACCGTTCCATAAGGGTCGTTATGCTATTCAGGCAATATATCAACAAACATTTGTTATTTCAAAGTGCACAAAAACACATATCAGATCATGAAGTTATAAAAACCTATGTCATCACCATATATAAAAATGTCTAGTTATGTCTTCTTTATCGGTTTGGTGTACAGGTATAATTATATGCTTAAAATGTTTCTTTTATTGATTTAATATGTGAATATACTTGCCTGCTTATGTATTTTATTCAATGAGGTTTGAGCATATCTGTTTTTGTAGGACTTTTTGTATTTCAAAGTCAAAGTCAGCTTTATTGTCAATTTCTCCACATGCCAAAGACACACAAAGACACCGAAATTTCGTTCCCCCCTATCCCACAGTGACAAGACATGGCCCACAACAGACAAACAAGTAAACAAGTATAACAACAGCGTGCTGAATAAATAATGAATAAATAACACAATAAATAAATAAATAAATAAATAAATAAAGAAATAAATAAGAGGAGCAAAAAAGGAGCAAGTGCGCGTACAGCAGACATTCCAGAAAATAGCGCAACAGTGCCGCACGCTACGCAGAAGGGGGTAGCGAGTTCAGGGTCCTAACAGCCTGGAGAAAGAAGCTGTTGGCGAGTCTGGTGGTGCGGGAGCGCAGGCTCCTGTACCACATTCCTTCAGGAAATACACTAATGGTTGGCTGACCATCCCACGCAATGCCAGTGTAGGTACCAGATCTACTCGGGCGTTCAGACCGACTCGGTGGGCCTGGGACTGTTGACGACGTCATGTTATATGATTGGCCGGAAGACAGTACAGTCACGTTTAAAGTTGTGGTTGGTCTGTTTTGTGGAAATTGGATTGTAGTTCTTTGGCAAAAACAAGGAGGCAGGAAACTTGAGAATGAAACTATTATTAAGAAGGATTTCTGACAGCCCGACTTCTAATAAAAGTTTCACTTTTTTAACTTGGTGATTAGTTGATTAATTCATTCTTTCCACATTTTAATTGGAAAATGTGAAATATGCTGCCACAGCTGGTAGTGTCAACTTATATTGAGGTTCTTTAGTGTGTTAAATGTTTTGATTCAATGGTGGGAGATCAATGCTTTTGATTAATAATAATATTTCAATGACGTTTGTTTGTTTTTCAACTCATATGTGGTCCAATAAATAAAATATCCCAGACTGGATAGCATAAATACAATTATGTACAGACTCAAACTACAAAATTATGTTTATATTGCCAATATATTGCCTACAATAATAAGACAATGTATGTTATCTGAATAACATTTAATATGTTACGTCAGGCACGTTTTCAGTTTGTTGTCCATGAGCGCAATGTTTTGTTTTATTTTTTTTCATACTGACATTCAGGACTTTTCAGGGCTTTTATTACAAAGTTTAAATCACCAAGTTTTATAGGGGACTATTATGGAAAACTGATGTTTGCAATGCATTTTTGTCCAGCCTATTTCTGAAAATGTTTTTGAGCAAGCAGATTAGTTAGACTGGGTGGATGCAACTTTGCCCAAGATCAAAATGGCATTGTGCACTCATCATTCCCTTTCTGTCTTTTATTACTCTACTTGTGGCCTCTGGCTTGTTCCAATGTCGTGTGACCCATGCACTGTCCATAAATATGCTGAGTGAAAACAAACAACACACAAACTGGGCAGGGTGTCTACACTTTATTACAATAATCAGATTTAAACCAATGAAAACAGTTAGGGTAAATGTTGAGAGTGTGCAAAACTAGTCAGCCTTATGAGGTTAATCTTGACCGATGTGGGGACAAGATCGAAATCTAGTCAGGGAAAACACAGTGTTGAATTGTCACAACAGACACAAGTCAGAGGTTTTTCAGTTACATAAATTACAAAATGATCTAAAGCAGAGGTGGACATTTATTCTGCTCTCAGATGTGTTTGAGAGAGAACATGTATGTCAGGGTTTTCCAGATTATCTTTATTGTATGATTATGTTGGAATGCAACCTGTAATAAATATCCTAGCTTGTCCCATCCTACACAACGTCGTAAAACACGTCTCTATCCATTCCACGCTTACCCCCCACCCTGTTTCACTTAATAAAAATGCTCTTGCAGGAGGCGAGAGTCAGATTTCATTCGATCATCGCTGTATGCACAGCGACGAATGGACTCTCCACCTGCAGGTGTCTAAAATAACTTACTTGTCTCCCGTGTGGTTCTTGCAAAATAAGTAAGAGTGAGCACAACTCTAACAATGTATGTTACATAGGCTACTTGCACATGTACGCATCACTTGCAATGCAATCCCTATTGCACCATGTATAAAAAAAATCATGCAGTAATTTTACTGATGTCTTTTACAGTTTCGCTGCACTAGTCTGTTTTGAACCTTTTATTGGCTGTGATGTAATGTCATGAATTATGTAACTGTCTCACACTGTACAGTTGGTTGTTTATGTATTTGCTTTTACAGTGGAGTCTCGGTTTTCGACCACAATCCATTCCAGAAGGCTGTTCGAGAAGTGAATCATTCGAATTCCGAATCATGTTTTCCCCCTTACAAATACTGGAAAAAAATGTAATCCATCCATCCATTTGCTGAACGGCTTAGTCCCCACGGGGGTCGCGGGTGTGCTGGAGCTTATCCCAGCCGTCAATGGGCCGTAGGCAAGGGACACCCTGAACCGGTTGCCAGCCAATCGCAAGGCACATAGAGACAAACAACCATTTGCACTCGCACTCACACCTAGGGACAATATGGAGTGCTCAATTGGCCTACCAAGCATGTTTTTGGGATGTGGGAGGAAACCGGAGTGCCCGGAGAAAACCCACGCGGGCCCGGAGAGAACATGCAAACTCCACACAGGGAGGGCCGGAGGTGGAATCGAACCCACACTCACCTAACTGCGAGGCGGACGTGCTAACCAGTGCTCACCGAGCCGCCAAAAGAATGTAATCCGTTCCAAGCAAAAAAACAACAACGCTTTTTTTACAGCATTTTTTCATTTTTTTACACCATAAACTGCATAAATGAGTAGGTAATGTATAAATAAATAATATAAATAATAAACTGAATCAATAGAGTAGGCTAGGCTGGGGAATGTATTGCCGTATCTGTAGCAACTCGCTTGTGTGTTTCATACTATTAGTAAAAGATATATTTTTAAATTGTGAAGGGAAAAACACAGCACAACAAAGAGTGTTGGTTTGGTTTGTTGGTAAGCACAGTCGCCCCTCTCGCAACATCACTTCCTTTAAAAGCGTCTTTGTTATTCAGGATCAAGCTTATTGTCGATTTTGCCATGCAAAACACCCGCGCTAACTCTGACACACGCACACTGGACTCATATTTTGCGATTAGTTCTTTTTAAAATTCAACCGTTTTGAGCACAACTTTCCTCTTTTCACCATGATCAGCTTTACTGCTCCCACTTGCTTCCTTTGGACCAGGGGTGTCAAACAATTTTTTTTCGCGGGCCGCATTGTAGTCATAGCTTCTTTCGGAGGGCCATTATGAAATGTATGAGCACCTCATATTATATACAGTAAAAGCTACAAAACAAACTGACAAATAACTCATTTTCAAATCAGACGAGGAAAAACTGGTCAAATATTAAAATATAAGTATTAAAAGTGAAGACAATTTGCAATTCTAGTAATGACACACGAATTTGATGCACAAATTGTCTTCGCTGGCCGCATAAAATGATGTGGCAGGCCGTATCTGGCCCCCGGGCCTTGAGTTTGACACCTGTGGTTTAGAGGCATGATTAGAGTCGATGCAATCATCAGAGTAATGAGAAGGTAATAACGAACGGAGTCAGTTGGCATGCGGGTCCTCTCGGCTCATCTCACGAGGTTCAACAACCAAAATTTCGTCCCACATCCGAAGCAAAAAATCAGGAATTTTTTGTTCGAATACCGATTTGTTCGAGAACTGGAACGTTCGAAAACCGAGGCTCCACTGCATTTTCCTTTTACGTTGCCATCAGGTGTTGCCAGGTTGGCACTGGAAATGTGAATCTGTTCAAGTGCCCTTCCTGCATAAGTAATGGTTAACTAAATAAATAAAAACTAAAAACAGTACAACAGATTGTGGTCCAGAATGCACTGCACTTTTAAACATTATCCTGTTTAATAATCAATTATTTAAATGTATACATCAATTAAGAATCAATTAACATTGTGATGCGTGTCAATCCCTTTTTGTGCTGACAGCTCCTCTTGGTTATTCAAGTTTTTCAACCTCATCATATGATACAAAAACAAAAACAGCTAAGCTAGAAAATGTGTATGAAATGGTTAAATAACAAAAATATCTTGTTTGGTCTGCCTGCGGTTGGT
The DNA here is from genome assembly GCF_024217435.2 of Syngnathus scovelli. Lineage (NCBI taxonomy): Eukaryota > Metazoa > Chordata > Actinopteri > Syngnathiformes > Syngnathidae > Syngnathus > Syngnathus scovelli. Next base: position 8,482,356 of record NC_090849.1, on the reverse strand, counting down.
TCTTTGTTTTGAATCATAAGGTGGCAGGACAAAACTGCCCCGAATATGAACAATCAATTATTTATATTCAATTCCACCAATAACAACCATTCAGCGAGTGGACGATGATGTTTTTCTTTTTGTTTTATTTTAAACTTCTTGTGTCATATTAGCTCAAGAACTCAACAATTCACTGAAGCACTTTTTCTTCCTCTGCCTTGTGTTTGAGAGTATTTTTTGTTTTTGATGCTTGTTTGATTTCTTCCTTCTGTGGCTTTTGTGTACCTTCCTTGTTTAGTACGATCATTTCTTATTTTGTTACTCACGTCGACCTTAAGTGTCATGTCACTTTTTGTCGAGTCGTTTGTTTTATGTTTACGGGCACTTTTTGTGAAATACACTGCGTAAATCTGCTGAAGTCTTTTGTGGTTGGATTTGCGGTCTTCAACTTTTTAAATGTTTAACTCAGCCATGACAACAATCACATGAGGAAACAGCCGTGTTCATTTTAAAAGCACCACTCAAAGACCCTACCCTCACTTGTCGAAAAGAAGATGCTTGCATGCTTAAGTTAAGACCTCTGTTGGTAAAAGGTTGCATCTGTTTACATGTCACAAGTAGTGAATTCAGTTATGGATTCAGACCATTACATTTCCAGTCGTGAAGTTGGACCAAACCACTAAATCTCACCTGACGCTCAGTATAGAATAAAATGCTAGACTCGCTGTGGTTTGATGCAGCCTTTTGGGGAAAAAAGTGCAGCAGAAGAGCCATTGCAAAACACATCGTGTGTCAAGGATCGGATGGAGCAGGGCGACCAAATGTAGCTTGGACCAGGGTTTATTGAAGGGAACTCAAAGACAGACTCGGCAAACTGACACGACTTAACAAAATAACAAAAGGACTAACTGACAGGGACGTGACACAAAGGACGTGAAGACATTAAATGACAACAAGAACCAAAAAGTCATCAAAGTTAAGTTAAAGTTAAAGTCCCAATGATCGTCACACACACATCTGAGTGTGGTGAAATTTGTCCTCTGCATTTAAATCATCCCCGTGTGATTTTGATCCATCCCCTGTGGGAGAGGGGAGCAGTGAGCAGTAGCGGTGCCGCGCTCGGGAATCATTTGGTGAGCTAACCCCCAATTCCAACCCTTATTGTTAGGTTCAGATTCAGCAAAAGGATCAGCAGACAAAACCAGTGAGACAGAATGTTGATCTTTTCTCGCGAGGAGTGCATCCAGACTTACAGCAATCCAAAATACACTAAAGGTCTTGTTTACACTCCTCTCTTTTTATTTAGGAATGCCCTACCTACAATGTGAGACTAGCCCCTGATAGGTGGGGGGAAAGCGTGGGCTTTGTCTCATGAGTGAAGAAACGAGATTCTATGTGAAACTAGAAGTCGCGGACAGGATCCCATGAGAAACGAAAAGTGAATGTTATGGGAAACAAAGTAGTCATGTGAAAAGAGTGCATAGACAAAATGACATGTGCAGACATCAACAACTTTCTTGGATTCCCAGATGTGTAGAAGGTCAGGAAGCTCCAGACAGCATCGTTTGACTTGTTGTGGACTGGGTGATGTCTGCAAGAAGAAACAGCAAGCATTCTGCGCAATAACTTTATTAATAAGTACTCATTAGGGAACGCATGATAACATATATATACAATTTATCTAACACTTATGCTGCATGCCAAACAGGGAGGTAATGGGTCCCATTTTTAGTCTTTGGTATGACAACCAATGATCCAATGGGGCCGTGAGGGCCAGACAGGATTTATATACACGACAGGTAACAAGAGGCAGGTGAGAATAATCAAACTAATCATGTGCACACAGGAGGGGAGGAGCGAGCACACAGACAGAAACCATGACAACAGACACGTAGTGGAACGGCTGGGGACGAGACGTGACATCGTGTCTATCAGAATTTGCTTATTTAAGCCAGTGTTTCCCAACCTTTTTTCAAACACGGCACACCTTTTCATTGGAAGAAATCTCGCGGCACACCGCCAACAAAAATCTGTTAACCTCCTATATTAAAATCAGTTATATTACAACGAAAGACGTAAAGTCCTATTCCTATATATGTATGGAGAGTCGAATAATTTAATAGAAATAAATACCAAATATTCTTTAAATTGTATTCCTTTTTTAACATAAAAGTGACAGTTTTTAAAAAGGTTTTAGACGGTGTAAGAAATAAACTATTTAAAGTGATTGTGATAAAAATAAAATATAAAATATATATGTTATCATGCGTTCTCTAATGAGTACTTTTTAATAAGATTATTGCACAGAATGCTTGCTGCTTCGCCTTGCAGACGTCCACCAGACGGAATGTGAAAAACAACACGTCGAACGATGCTGTCTGGGACTTCCTGACCTTCCATACCTCTGGGATCCAAGAAAGTTGTTGATAGCTCAAACTATTCTGTTGATTTCTGCACATGGCACTTTGTCCTTGCATTCTTTTCTCGTGGCATCTTGTCTGTGCCTTCTTGTTTCACATAGCATTCATTCGTTTTGTTTCTCATGACATCTTCTTGGTTCACATCAATCTCGTTTCTTCTCTAATGAGACAAAGTCCACGCCTTCTCCCCACCTCCTTAGGGGCTAGTCTCACATTGTGGGTAGGGCATTCCAAATAAAAAGAGCGAAGAGTGCAAACAGATTTTTAGTGTAGTCAGATTGCTGTAAATCTGGATGCACTCCTCGCGAGAAAAACTCCATATTCTGCCTCACTTGTTTTGTCTGCTGATCCTTTTCTTTTATACAGATATTCAGTCAGAGAATAAACCTGACAAAAAGAATCAACGTGATTTTGTTTACTGTTTTAGACTAGGTCTATAAATATTGCAACAATAAGAACAAAGAGGAGTATACTGACTCTGTTTCCTCTTACATCACAAAGTGCATCGATGATGTGACTTGCTCAAAATCCGTTGTCACTCGCGCGAACTGGAAGCCGTGGCTGACAGGAG